>NC_080189.1:30182500-31438750 GCF_030028045.1 Hippopotamus amphibius kiboko | reverse complement strand
TCTGTTCCTTCTTTTTAGAATACTATACAACATGGCTTTTAGCTTTTGAGTGTGTGTGTGTGTTTGCACACACACACAGATTGATTCTGTACTTGGCCCAAGCCAAAAGAAAAATTTGAAAGGTAAATTTTCTGACCCTAGGGTACTGGTTTAGCTTCCTCCTGAGCAGTCAGTTGTGCTGCATCATGCCAGGGCAAGACATGCAGGCAGGGAATGTCTCAGGAGTAGGAGGGTGGCAGCAGAAAGGAGTAGCCCCTCATTCAGTCATTTGTGCTATAAGTGCAGTCACAGCTCAGACAGGTTTCCCCTCTCAGAAAAAAAGGGTACTGCCAAACAGTAGAAACAAGGGACTTCTGGGGAGTTAGGAGCCCAAGACAGAATGAAACAGGCAAGAGGACTCCTGTCATCTTACAGCCATGGTCACCTTCAGGCCTGCTTCTAAAGCTTCTCTGTCCTTTGCAGCACAAAGATTTCTGACTGAGCACAGTTAGATTTCAAGCACTTAAACATCTACTGCTGGATTTCTTTCAAGAATCCTCATATACTTTTAAGAATCTTCCTTCTGTATTCTGTTTCACAATCCTTGGAGGTATTATAACACATGTTCGGAACACTCTGCTTTTTCAACCTCTACCACCCGCTCAAATCTATTTAGCTGATAATTGTTTTCTTCAGATCCCAATACTATTGATTCCCTTGAACATCCTAGGTTGAATTAGCTCTCCCAAGTTGGGGTTGCTCCCTTAGCAGTCTGTACTTCACCGTTTAGACAGATACTGCACTTTTGATGATCTGTAAATGTTTGTCTTGCCCTATTAAACTGTAAACTCCCTGAGGACAAGGAGTATCCACATTACAGCACCCAGGGCAGAGCACAGCCCCTGACAATTGTAGGTGCCAGTAAATAGGGTGAAAAAGTTTTTATTCTATATCTTCCAATGCGTAGCATATCTCAGTCAACCCTTACCATAGATCATTCACATATCTCAAGCAATTATTTTAACCTTAGAGTCCCTATACTAATTCCAGAAAATTGTGAGGGCTGAGAATTGAAGATATCCTGCTTCATTCTGAAATCAGGTGTTTCCTGGGTTTATTTCAGTTGACCAAGCACATGAGTGGTCAAGACTGTAGCATATCCATGGAAGGTTATCTTGCTAGTGTATGTTTTCACCATAAAGGATTACAAGCACATGACTGGATATGGTAGTTCCATCCCTATAACCAAAAAAAAAAAAGTAATTTAAAACAAATATTCCATCTCTGGATCAATATATTCTTGTGTTCAAAAGAGTTCACAGAACTATAAAGGCAAGGCGTTAGGATAGCAGTATTTTCCAAAGTTACAGAAAGGTGACACATCATAGTAGTTAAGAACATAGATTCTGGAGCCAGATCATGAGGGTTCAGATCTCAGTTCCACTGCCTGTGTGGCTTTGGGGGAGTTATGTAGCTTCTCTGTGCACATATGTCCTCATTGGTGGTAAAAAGGAATGAAAATAATCTTTTATATAGAATATATCCTACATATTTTATTCCTTCTCCAACAACTCCTCCTCTTTTCATTTGCTTATTAATTTTCAGAAGCATTGTACATAAATATTATTTTGGGAAGAAGTATCCACAGAACATGATTTCTGAAATTGTCTAGTAAATCAGCCATTGATAAAAGAACTCTACTGATTTATAAATTCAAAATTATTTTTGTTACATTACACTCGAGTAATGGTTGTATATACTTCAAAGCTTAAACCAATACCATGATTATATATATTTTTAAAGCTACCCTATAGAAACTAAAATTTAGGCCTAAGACATTTCATCAAGGCTGTGTTCTTACTCGCAAATGGAGTAATGTTGAAAAATATAATTATGTCCAATAATAGCTTTAGTGTCTCAAATTAGGAAAATTGTATCACCAAGCAACATTGTGCTTTGTGCAGTTTAGGTTTTTCCTAATAAATGCTGATCCACCCTACTTGAACCAAACCTGTAGACACTACTTACAAAAGATAACATTTTTCAAAGAATCTTTTAAAAACAAAAGGGAAAAAATCAGGCAGTAGACAAGAAAATCCACTCTTAGTACTAACCAGGTAGTGTTATGTGTGAGATGATACGTGTAACAATTAAAAGACTGTGTTGCAAGCAGAATGAGCCAGCTTTGGGCACAGATCATAGTAGAGTGGCTCTGCTCTAATATGCTGACATGCAGGCTGGTGACATAATTTGCCCTGATTGCCACAATATTACCTCTTAGTTTACAATTTTATGCAGCACTATTCTGTGGAAGCATTTAGTATTATTTTGAATGCTCTAGAGTTTTCCTGTAAGATTCATATGTATTGCATAGAATTTGGCTATTGTAATTGTAACCCGAAAGTCAGTTGCAATATCCTTTAAACTTGGCATCTGTAGCCTCGCTACACTGTGTAGAATATCATTTTGACTATATCTTTTAGTCTAGATGACCAATTATAGTTATTCCACAGCATGCAGTGATTGTGATCAATTTATCCAGGTTTGCTCATGGAAGAAATACGTGATGATCTATGAGAGAGAGGAAGGGAGGGGATTTTATACAGTAACTCTGGAAAATGTTCCTTCCTGAGAGCCTAGGAACAGAGAGCGATATTTGGCTTAATAGAGTATAAATAACATTGGAAAATATACTTACTAAGATAAAATATCAGTATTATATTTCCCCAATTTATCAGCCACTTTACAATACAGACACTATTACCTGTGTCTTACAGTCCAGACCTAAGATTTCCTTATCAAATATTAAAAACCAAAGTCATATTTTCACAGTTTCAAATCCATTGACTGCAGGGGAGTGGAACTATCCATGGTTCCTAATCTGTTCTCATGACTGAAACACGTCTTGGACTCCATTTACTTAGTAAGACAGAATCCAGTACTGTATTCACATCACAGATCTGCCACTTACTTGTTGTAGCTTTGGGTAAATTACATTTTTACTTTGTGCCTTTTCCTCAAATGCATATGTATAATAACGTTAACTATAGTACAATGACTATATCACAGAACTCTGAGGATTAAATGAGCAGATACTTAGAAAGCATTTACCACATGCCTAATAAGAGCTTATTGCTTAATAAATATTAAGTATTATTAGTATTACTATTTTAAACAAGAAAAATATATTTCTCTTTACTCATATTCTTTCCACAAAACTCATACTCCTGTGTATTAAGTAATAGGCTCTTAAAATAATAGATCTATACGTGCAAATGTTTTAGCTAAATTAATGATAAAATAAGAATGAATATAGGCAAGATAAAATTTCAGGTAAAAATTTCAAAAAGAGTAGTTATGTGATATATTGTAAGTAATTTCACCTTTAAGCAAAAATCAATTTACTTTTCTAAGTGCGACACTTAAAACATTAACAGTACTCTTTTTAGAGGATTAGATTTACTCATAATAAGCATTTAGAATTCTCTATAAACTAATTAGTATTTAATAGAATGATCTTAACTTTGTTACATTATAACTAGGCAGACATGCACATTCCTAAGAACTCTTGTTAACAGAGTGTGCAGCTGTCAAGTATTTTTTGAAAAGGCAATCAAAATAACTGAGAAACTATTTTTTATGGATGACATAATCCAAATGCAGAAATGCACTAGGACATTCTCTGCATAGTCTAGAGTTTAATGACCAATCTCATCTTCATTCACCATTTTTCAGCTACTTATGCTTAAAAGGATAGAATTCTAAAATCATCTTTCATACCAACACAATACCGCTACAAAATAGGAGAGCTGTAGGAAATGCAAATGTAATACATTTCCTGAGCAAAACATTAGCCCCTTACCTCTGATATTTCTTCTCAGCTTTACCTTTGAAAGGTACTGCCAGTTGCCAATCAGCAAACTGTGTGAAATCTTCTTATAGTGGAAGTGCACAAAATCCAGCAAGTATTAAAGTTAGATAAAATTTAATACAACAAAGATGTGTGATAAACAGAATAAGATGTCTTTTTTATGAGTACATGTATGGGGTGCAGATAACATATTGAAGGTATGTTTTTGGCCTTTTCTGTTTGGGATGGAGACCGTCGTTGACCTTGGGATGGTGAAGGATCAAATGTTACCATGCCAGACAGAAAGTGATCACAGTCATCTCCTTATCCAGCCGTTAACAGCCTCGTCTAACACAAAAACATTTTCCTGGAATGAAAAAAACCTCAGTTTCATATTTTTCTTTTATCGATAATGACATCCTTTGATGGCAATGTTAACTTTGTTCTTTACGTTAGATTTTAAGATGTTATATTTCATGAGCAAATATGTCATTTCAGAAGAATGAGTTTTGAGTCACGTTCAGGAGCCATAGTGATTTTTTATTAGTTGATTTGTGTATGCCTAACTTCCATCTAGTCACCTCAGTTGCGAACATCTTTCTTCTATGACCTAGGTCTGAGTTAAGGGCTTTTTTGTGATTTTAAATCTAGTGCTCTCAGGTAAAGGAAACTGTCAGCCAAACATAAATATTTTTAAATTTACTATCACAGAGCTTTCATATATTAAACTAGGTGAAGAGGTGAGATGTTTTACCCCAGTTTCAGGGTTTGGGGTTTCTTCTGAGCAATCCCAGCTCATCCACAACCCTTTTTCTACTTCTTAACGGTAAGGTAACGAACTGAAAGTATTCACATTGGCAGCCTACTCCCTTCTGATTAGTTCAGAATGGGTTCCCCATCATTATTTTTCCTGTTCAACAATCTATTCAATTCCAGGATTGTGATAATGCTGTTTTCTCTTACAGAGCTATTATGCTACTTAATGTTTGTTACATACTTGGAGGTCTTTGGATGGTAGGTGATATTCTGGTGCCAAATACATTATTATTTCATTAAAATTAATGCCAAGATGAAACATAATGTGGAAGGTGATGGCCTGGAAATTATTTCCTATTACCAAGTGGAAAGGATATATTTGGCAGCTTTCTAAGTACAGTGTAAGCAGGTGGCCACCAACAAACTGATATGTAGAAGAGAAATATTTCATCCAGATAGTTTAGATTTTAATTGAATTATTTACAAAGTAAGTCTGGGTTTTGTTTGCAAAGTGGAGGTTTAGATCAATTACTTTGTGAGATGACAAATAGAAACCTGTAAGGAAAAAAACAAAGCTTCAAATTAAATCACTAAAAAACACTCAAATGTAGTGAAAGCGTATGAGCCTATAGTCAAGAGGATGAGCTTGAATCCAGGGTCCTTCAATGTTGAAGTTGCTTGACACACAGAATACATCTGTCTTGTTCACTCCTGCATTCCAGTAGATAAAACATATTGGGCCCATACCAAGCACTCAAAGTCTATTTGTAAATAAATAAATGTGTGTACAACTTTGGGTAAGACATGTTATAATCCAGATATTTACTACAAAGTATTATGAAAATCAACTTGGATAGTAGATATAAATGCTTTGTAAGTATAATATGACATAAATATTAATAAATATACTATTATTCTAAAACCTTTTTATATAACATCTCCATAAGATTAAAAATAAATAAATCTACTGACTTAGAGAAGGATGCTTTTTGTTTACCCTCTGTAGTTTAAATTTCCTCCTTTCAGTTTTAACTCAAGTCCAGAACCAGCCATTCCCAATGTTTCTAACACCACAAAACTTGAAACCACACAAATTAATTTATAAAACATTGATCATAAAATTCTGAAATCCACTAATATTTATCTTACAAGACATGTAAAATATAGCAAAGTATAAAGAATACATTTTAAATAAACTCTAATACGACTACTTAGAGAAAATAATCACTGGCATTTTCAGTGTATTTCTTTACTCTGGCATACACAAACACAGACACTGACACATATAAATACACCAGCACATGCATGCTGCATTTTCATTTCATGTCCTGAATCATTAAATATTCCTTAAAACACTGAGTGGCTATGAAATATACTTTATTAATTTTTAAATAAATAGTAAAATAGTTTTTATCTCTCCAATGTTTAATTAAAATAAATGTGTGATAAAATGCATGAGTGTAAAACTTCACAACTGTAGCTTTTTATTTCCTCAAGTAGATCAATTGATGAGGAATTATTGTTTAAAAGAGCATTAATAATAATTTAGTATTCCTGACACAAAATGTATAATAGCCCTCAAGATTGTAAGAATGACACTGTCACCAGCAGTTCCCTTGTAGGTATGCTTATTGCTCATTTATATTTCATATTTTCTGACACACATGTTCATATTCTTTGCCCATTTTAGTGTGCTTGATGCTTTTTGTTTGGTTTATAGTGAATTATATGTAAAATGTAGAACATGCTTTTTGTGTAATAAAAACATTACTTATTTGTCATATATTTTCCCATTTGGAATAAAGTTTCTTAGGCAGAAACATGCCTGCAGTGTTAGAGGGACAAGAAAGTGGCCACTTGAGTGGTTATGAAGCAGATACTTTTATTTTTTATTTTATTTTATTTTTTTGCTTTTACATTTGCGTTTATTTTTTGTGGCATTTATTCCCGGGCCATAAGTTTCTGTTTCTTCAGGTTCTTCTGGGATATTTTTTTCTTCTGTGCAACCTCCTCTTCTGGTTTAGGAACAATCTGTTCTTTCTCAGTAAGAATCATCTCAATATAGCAGGGAGAGCTCATGTATGGGTTAATCCAACCATGAGCTCTGTAAATCCTTCACCGCATCTTGGGGACTTTGTTCACCTGGATGTGCTCAATGACCAGAGAATCTACATCTAAGCCCTTAAGTTCAGCATTACTCTCTGCATTTTTGAGCATGTGCAGTAAAAATTCAGCACTCTTTTTGGGCCACCGACCCTGTGTCCAGCCCCACTGTTTGGCCTGGGCATACCTACCAACTCCACCAGTGTAACGATGGAATGGCACACATTGTTTCTTTAAAGTGACATCCTTCAGATACTTGATGGCTTTTCGGATATGCATACCCTTATTGGCCTGGGCAGTTTCACAAGTGTTCTTAAAGTGAACGTGCAGATTTGAACCTCTTGACTTGCATGACTTTGTGGGGTTTTCTGGGTCAAGTGAATAGCGAACCATTTTTAGAGGTCACCTCAGGCCGCTTGCCAGAAAAGGAAGCATGAAGCAGATACTTTTAAAAGATGATGTGTGAAGTGGGAGATTGAGGGCATGTGGGCCTTGCAGGGTATGTGAGATCATTAGCATTAACTTGAAGTAAAACGGGGAACTATTGCAGGGTTTTGAGGAGAGGAGTCTCTTTGCTTTTTAAAGCATGCCTTGACTCTGGCCACTGTTCCTGGTTTGTTTGTTTGTTTATTAATTGGCATATAGTTGATTTACAATACTGTCTTTCAGGTGTACAGTAAAGTGAGTCAGTGATACACACACATATATCCACGCTTTTAAAATTTTTTTCCCATATAGGCTGTTACAGTGTATTGAGTAGAGTTCCCTGTGCTATGTAGGTCCTTATTAGTTATTTATTTGGCTACTGTTTTCAGAATAGCCTGTAAAGGAGGTGAAGTAAAAGCAGAAAGACAAGTTAGGAAATATTATAGAAATCGGAGGAGAGATGATGTAGCCTTTTAGACTAAGCAGTGAAGGTGGTTTAAAAAAAATCAGGTTCTGGAAATATTTTAAAGGTATTGCTGAAAGGATAGTTGATTAGATGTTTTTTCTGATACGATGTTGGTGATTATATATACAAGTCTGGATTTCAGGAGAAAAATCTGAGAGATGTAAATCTTAGAATTGCTGGCACAGAAGTAGTACTTAAAGTGCTGGAAATGAATGAAATCCCAGAGGGAAAATAGGAAAAGAGGAACATGCAGTGAGCTCTGGGCCACTTTAACACTGAGAGGAAAGAAAGGAGGGGAGAGACAGCAAAGGAAGCTGTAAAGGAATGAAAAGTGAGGTATGAAGAAAGTCAGGAAAAATGGATGAAGGTGAATGAAAGAGAAGAGCATGGCAGCTGTGATAAATGCTAGTCCTAATTCAAGTGCACCCATGATTTAACGACATGGACGCCTTGATCACAGTGTCTGTGGGGCAGAAGCCTAATTGGATTGGGTTTAAGTGAGAATTGGAGCGGAAGAGAGGAGGATAGACAAGTCATTCAAGGATTTTTGTGTAAAATGGAAGTGAAACAATGGGCAAATAGCAGGCAGGGAAAGTGGGTTCAAGAGAGTCTTTATATTTTATTTCATACTTAGAATAGGAGAAATGTAGTCTACTTGTAAGCTAATGAGAATTACATAGTGACAGCAAGCATTTGAATGTGTAAATTAACAGGCAAGAATTACTGGAGTAAGGTTCTTGACTACAAAAGGCAGTATGAAATTTAGTGCAGAGTGTTTGTTTCTACATAGGAACAAGAACAACTCATCTTTGAGCCATGAAGTCAGGTACAAATGCTGTAGATGTGTAGAAATTTTAATGGGAGTCTGTGGAAATTATGTTCTCACAGTATCTGATCCTTATTTCTTGTTCATGTTTTTTCTTGAGTGAACATTCTAATTTTGATGTAGTCAATTTTACCAATCTTTTCCTATAGGATTTGTAGTTTTCACATCTTTCATTAAAAAGTCTTTCTTACTTGAAGCAATTATATTTCTTTGCAGTTCACCCTTGAACAACATAGGTTGGAATAGCATGGATCTATTTATATGCTGATCTTTTTTCAATAAATACACACTACAGGACTATGACATCCACAATTGGTTGAATCCATGGATGTGAAACAACAGATACAGAGAAGCTGACTGTAAAATTATACACGGATTTTTGATGATACAGAACATCAGTTCCCCTAACCCTCAGTGTTTGTTGTTCAAGGATCAACTGCATTTTATTCCATAAATTTTGCTTTTTACATTTAATTCTTTAATCTACCTGGATTGCACTCTTAGATTAAAAATTATAAAAGGTAGGAGAAACATTAGTAATCTAATTTGAATTTTAAATATTAAAAATGTATTTGGGGTAGTTAATATAGTAATACTCTATCTCATAATAATAAATTATATTATACCTTTTCATTTATTGTGTTTTTTTTTTAATAAGCTCCTACACATATTTTGTTAGAGTTATTTTAGATACTTGTCTGTGTTAATACTGTAAGTGTTATACTTTTTAAAAGTTATTTAAATATCTGCTTAAAGTACTGAACTTGGAAGAATAAATCAGGAAGCATCTATATTTTTATCTAACAACTGCCCTTAAATTGTTTAATCTCCTTCCCTCCTCCTCCGCCCCTTGAATAGCTCCTGAGACAAAAGCCATCACTTTCAGAACACTTTCAGTGACAATTACAAAACAAATTTTATCTCAGTAATTACAACTCACTATTCAGTATTAAAATGATGGTTCTAATAGAGTTCGATTGAAAATTTAAATCTCACTCCCAGGTCATAGATTTTCCCTTTCCCTACCTCAGGGCTGACTTATGCTTTGGAGACCCAGAGTAGAAGATTCTTTTACTGTTTCTTCCTTGCTCATCGCTTTCCCAACCTCTCGCAACTTCTGGGTTTCCCTTTCTTCTCCAAAGTAAGTGTGATGTCAAAGCAAAGATTTCATTGGACAGAGTTAAACAAGCAGGGAAGATTTATTTGAGACTATTGCAGTAGGGGAGAGAGGCCAGAGCTCAGTCTGAAATAAAGAATTAGAGAGTTTTTAAGAGCTAGAATTGGGGAGTCTTAGGCCACCTGTATTTGTTAATTGTCTTTACCCAAGGGCAAAAGTAAACTTTGTATTCTCTTCATGAGAGGAAAGAGTTTTACAACTTGGAGCAAAGCTCCCACTGAAGTCAGGCTCCTGTCCTCCCACAGAGACTGGGTGATAGTTGCTCTGTCTACCTTGATGATTACATTTAGAAGGTTGGCTCCCAGGTCCTTGAGAAAGAGGTTTTAGGTTGTAAAACTGGCAAGAGGCTTTTAAAAAGATTTACATGTCAATGTGGCAGGGGAAGAATTTATGAGTACCCTTTTTTCTTAAGTAAATGCTCTAAGTAAAGGGAGGTCAGCGAGTTGAGTCAGGAAGAAGCTTGTCTAAAATTTAGTCAAGCTCAGAGGGAGATTAAAGCCATCTTGATCAGTGGGTGCACATTGCTTTTCCCTGTCTTGTGCCTTAGCCAAATTTAGAGACAGTAGGAAAATCCCCTTTTTTCATTTGTAAATTTTTCTAATTGTTTATGCTGGTGTTTAGAAATACAGTTGATTTGTGTAAATGGCCTTTCTATTAGTCCAGGAAACATATGGACTTCTTTTTTAAAATTATTTCTTATAAAGTCTCTTATGTTTTGTAGATAAGTAATTATCTTGCCAGCAAACTATGACAGTTTTCCCTATTTGAGATTAATATTTCTCTTTTTCTTTGGATTTTTTTTTTTACTTTCTGTGCTTATTAGAACCTGCTTTATGATGTTCAATATATGCAGTGATGGCAGGCATTCTTTTCTTCTGTCTGACTTTAAAGAGAATGCTACTAATGTCTCCTCTTTAAGAATAAAATCTGATGTAAGGTATTTGGCAGCAATCTACTGAAGAAGACAATACCTTTATATTTTTATTTTATTAAGAACTTTTACCTAGAAATTATTTTGCTTTTATAAAGGGACTTGCACTCATTTTCATAGGTTTGGAAATATAGTTATAAATTTAATATATTTAAAGTTAGCAATCTTTTTGTTCTGTATGCTTTTTTCTTTTAGCTATTTATGCATTTTTTTATTTGAAGATGAAATAGAAATTCACTGACGCTTCAGGTAATTTTTAAATGTTATCTTTTATGTATAAATATTTAATGCATCTGGAAATAATGCTGGTGAATGCTGTGCCATAAGGCTCTCTTAATTTTCTTTATTTGTGATATCATTAGAATTATCCAGAGCATGTGCTATTATGCTAAGATTTGTTTGTTGAAACAATTCTTTATGATACAATGATGGATATCATACATACTCTGGAGCATGAATACTCAGATTCAGGATCTAGCTGCTCTACCTTTGCCTTTGTGTCTTCGGTAGATATTTAACCACGTAGTGCCTAGTTTACTCATCTGTAAAGCTGAAGTAAGAATAGTACCATGGCAGGGAAAATTCTAAAGGTGCCCCCTCCCCCCAACCAAGATTCTCACCTCCAGTTATTCCATCAAATACTAACCTAGATACTGTTCTGAAGGGACTTTTCAGATGAGTTAAGGTTACTTATCAGCTGACATTAGAACAGAAAGATTATACTGAATTATCCAGGCAGGGTCAATGTAATTTACTCAAGCCCTTAAAAGCAGAAAAGGAGGGAAGGAGGAGGAAGGTGGTCAAAGATATTTGGCTAAAGAAGCAGCAGAAGAGGGATGCAGTTGCAGGGAAAGTCAGAGAGATTCTGTGTATAAGAAGGACTCATTCCATGGTTGTTGGCTCTGAAAATGGGAAATGGGGCCACACACGTATTATGAAATATGGGCAGCCTCTAGAAGCTGAAAATGATACCTTGCTGAGAGCCAGCAAGGAAATGGAGACCTCAGTCCTACAACCACAAGGAAATTAATTTGGCCAACAATATGAATGAATTTGGAGGTGGATTCTTCCCCAGAACCACCAGTAAGGAACACAACCCCAAGACACCTTGATTTTAGGCTGACAAAAATCTCGTTCGACATCTAATTTATGGAAACTGTGAATAACATATCTTTGTTGTTTTAAGCCACTAAATTTGAGGTAATTTGTCATGGCAGCAATAGAAAACTAAAACCAGTGCATACATGAAAATTTATTATGCATGTTAAATGAGTTCATTTGTGTAAAATGCTAAGAATAATACCTAGCTTTTATTAGGTGATATGTAAATTCTGACTGTTATTAAGCTACACCTATATTTTATTCACTCAAATCAGATCTTATTTATTATAGTGTTATAATACATATGCATAAAGTTACTCTCACATTATTTTTCTTTTAAAATATATTTGTGGATATTCTCATTCATTTATCCTTCCTCATTCTATCAAATTTAAATCGCCGTTGGAATTTTTTTTTTTTTAATAAATTTATTTACTGGCTGTGTTGGGTCTTCATTGCTGCACACAGGCTTTCTCTAGTTGCGGTGAGTGGGCACTACTCTTTGTTGTGGTGCGTGGGCTCCTCATTGCCGTGGCCTCTCTTGTTGCAGAGCACGGGCTGTAGGTGCGTGGGCTTCAGTAGTTGTGGCACATGGGCTCAATAGCTGTGGTTCACGGACTCTAAAGTGCAGGCTCAGTAGTTGTGGCACACGGGCTTAGTTGCTCCACGGCATGTGGAATCTTCCTGGGGCAGGGATCGAACTCATGTCCCCTGCATTGGCAGGCGGATTCTTAACCACTGCACCACCTAGGAAGCCCTGGAATTTTTATTAGAAATACTTTGACATGTATACATTTGAGTCTGATCAATACATTTTTACTGATAAAAATCAGATTTTATAACCAGATTGTTATTGAATATGTTTAGTGTTTCTGCTTCCTCAGAAATTAATTTTGCTGTTTCTCTTACTCATATCCATGTTTCTATTACCTTAAATCAACTTTCCTTTCATTTTCAAGGATACATGTTACATTTTGTCTCATTTCATTCTCTGTTTTTTATATCTGTTATTTATTGTTGTCACATTACTAATACCCCATATTTAATACACTAATGCTCTCTCCTAAATATTTGTCTTTATTCTCTAGATTATAAGAGACAGTCCTACAGTTTTCATCTATAATATGATTCTAATTTAGTTTTCATTCAAAATAGATTGTTTTAGGAATTTTTTGTTTTCCTTATATCCCAATGAGATTCCTCTTCCTCCCTCTCTTTCTCTCTGTTCTTCATTTTTATAAAACCTTGCCTTTCATTGTGTTATAATCTCATCTTTTATCTATTCTTTATGGTCAGCATTTTCTTGAGTTTTTTAAAGTACACAATTTTTCATATTTATCTTCATTGCTTTTTCACTTTTTATGTTGACATTTTATCAGTTTAATTACAAAATTCAGGTTCTCTTTGTTTCCCAATCTTAAATGGAAAGTGCTCCAGCTTGGCTTAGGTTTTGACATAAATAGGATGGGTAAATTATTTCTACTCTCCTAATTCTTTGAGTCAGAAAATAATCTGGATTGTAAAATATGTGTACCCAACTGTCTTGTTTAAGGTTCATATCTAACATGATTCTACTGAAATTAAAGGGCTTTCATTTTTTCAATGACAGGAATTTATTCCTGGAATATTTGAAGCAGAACGTGATCCTTTTCTTTTCATAAACAGTGCATGAGCCACTGTAACCCCTAACATACCAACACTCAGCTTTTTCCATCTCTATCCTGCCCTATGATGGATTTTGCATCCTAGGGTGTAACAGGAAACTGGAGGTCAAACTCAGCTCTGAAATGGAAATAAATGAGAACTAGAGCATTTAATGTAGTCACATTCTTGGGGGAAGAAAACAAAAGCTATGCCTATAAGGTGTATTCATGTATGTTTTGGGTGGTTAAAGGAATAGATATTTCCCCATTCTAGTCTGGGAAGATTTGTTTTCTTTGCGATTGGTTGGAAATCTGCCATTATCTTCTTAAAGCTTTTCATTTTTTGCTTTAGGGTCTTATCTCTGTTATGCTTCAGAACTGTTTCTTTAGGGACCTGGCAAATCCTTGACCAGTGTTCATAGTTTATAGTGTTATAACTTTGTGTCTCTTGCTGTGTTCATGGGCATTTCAGTTGGAATTCCATAGCCTCAACTAGCAGTCATTATTTCAAATTGTACTCAGATTTTTCTTTGTTTTTGCTATACATTTCATCAAACCAGTAGTTAGCAGAAAATCATGAAAGATTTTGGCAATAGATTGGCTTCTGGCCTTTCCTTGTGAGGCTGAAATTTTAGGTACTATTTTGTATCTTTACAGGTATTTGAAAAATTTTATGAAGACTGGGCAATGCAATGTTTGGTGACAACTTAAATTCTGAACTTTACTATTTCATTATTCTTAATCATCACATTTTCATTTCTATGATTATCAAACAAGCTAACTCATCTTTCCATATACTTTCAAATTCTTTGTTCACAAAAAGAAGATATTTTTGAAGTACTGCCATGTTTGGTCATTCTTTTCAGGAGAGAAGTCCTTAATAGTTAGTTACATGTCAGTAATAAGCCAGCATAACCGGACAGATAATGATATGAATGTCCACAGGCTATGTCTTATTTCAAGGATGTTTCCTCAGTGCAATGCAATCACACAATAGAATTCTATATGTATGCAGACCAGGAGACTACATGTTATTAAACTCATTTTGAACATTTGACATCGAGAAAGTCTCAAATGTTTTGACCTGTTTTAAATAAGTCACAAAGATATTTCTCACCCAACTTCTCGGTTCCTATTATTGTTTTTCTATCTTATTCTTTTGAAAATAATTGACTTTCATGCATCCTTTCATCTTTGTAAAAGCTGAAGGAGGGCCTTAAAAGAAGCAGACTGGGCCGAAAAAAAAAAAAAAGATAGAAAATGCTTGAAAGGAACAGTGAAACACTATTTGAAACTGTGTCACAGCCCTGGTAGCTGTTGAAACACAGAAAATGGACTCAGGCTTATGCAGAACTGCCTGCATGGACCCCAATTCCTCCAGTAACTCCTTTGGAGAGTTATAAGCAGTGATACATTCACTAAATCACAGCTTTGAACCCCAAAGAAGCATCTCTCCTTCAGTGCAGCGCCACTGGTATTTCACATCCACTTGGCTAGCTCTCGACCGTTTCCTCTAAGACAGACCTCGTATTTATTATCATGCACTCCTGTCTTACCCCTGCTCCTCTCTCTAACATCACAACCAAAGGAAGGGGAAAAGGAAATATATCAGGGTTTTTGATGGGAGAAACCATTCAGTGCTCTCTCCTTCTCTTCTCTCAACTTGTATCTATTCCCAGTCACAACCGCAGGTTACAGATATGAAATGTTATTAGCCACCTGGAAAATATACAGTAGCCATATAAATAAACAGAAGACTAAGTAGATTTGTTCTCATGCCCATAGAGCATGATCTTTTTTATCTACTGATAAGCAACAGACAGCTGAATACACAGGGCTTTAAATAACCACCACTTTAATATGTTTCACTGTTTTGTGAGGCATAAATATGGGCACAGGCACAGGGGTGAGTCTTCTGTTCCATTTGGCATCACCTCCTCAGTAGCGTATTTTGCTGGCACCTAGGCTGATCTGGATGGTCTGAGATGAGATGGTCTCATCTGTCTGGAAGGAAAGGCTGAAGGCTGAGCTCAGCTAGACCCCTCTGTGATGCAGTCTTAGGGCCTCTCCAAGTGGTCTCTCCCCAGCCAAGTAGTTGGACATCATTCATGGTGACTCAGACTTCCAATAGGCTAAGATAGTACTTGCTACATGTTTTAGAGCTTAAACACAGTGTCACCTTTATTCATCAAAGCAGTCTTGAGCCAGCCCAGATTCAAGGAAGATAAGAATATACTACAACTTCCAACAAAAGGGGAATTAAAGACTCTGTGGCATTCTGTTATCCATCTCAAGATACCATATATTTTCAGGGCTTAATAATAATATATGAAATAGTGTCCTTCAAGTTAGTTCCCCTTGTGTGCATTGGGCTCAACAGTGCTTATTAATGCAGTGCTGCAGGTGGCAGACAGGAATTCACAATTCAGTGTAGTCACTTTGTATTCCCTGTCCTGTGTGTGTGTGCACGCGCACACACATGCAAGCAAGCAAGTCTTCCCTCCCCAGATCATCTATGTTACAAAGTAAATTTGAGGCAGCGAGACTGGATTCCAAAGCATTTTAAAGTGGTATGCAGTAAGAGTCAAGATCATTTCTCTCTAGGAAACAATATGGCATAAGCACCATACATTCAGCAGTGGGTGGGTTAATCAAATGTTATTTTAAAATTATAAATGAAGAAGAAATTGCCAGTGGTTGATGAACCCAGGCATAACTTCTCTGAGCTCATCATTTGCTTTATCCTTAGGCAAAAACATTGCTGGAAAAGGCAGCAAAACAAGAGCTAGTAAAGTTGAAAGTGGTAAATCATGATAAAAAGAAGAAAATAGGGTATTCTTATTTGTCTACCTGTCTATAATAGAATAGAATTATTCAAAGGGGAAAAAAAAGGAGGGAAACATGAAAGAGAAAGATGAAAGCAAGGGAAGGGGAGGAAAAATACAAAAAGGGAGAAGAAAAATTAAGAAGCAGGAGACAGAAGAAACACTTGTAGTTAATTTCTCCATTTCAGATACAAATAATTTGTGTCCTACCAAGTATCCACCAACACAAAATATGCTTTATTGCTATGATAGCTATCCCCAGGTAAATTATTTTAAGTTGTTTATTAACTACTAAAAGGGAAGAATTGTTTACTTCATGGCCTTTCAAGTACTTAATATAATACTAGGAACTGTATACATGTCAAACCCAGGTTACATGCAAGATAGATAATTCAATCTAAACATTTGCCCAGGTTGGGATATAATGACTGGATCACAGGTGCTGGCTTTTATTATTACATTAAATGTACCACTTGATATCACCTTTGTAGATATCATCAAAGTAAAGAGATGAAAAAATTATAAAATAATTAGATATTTGGTTCTAATAACTAGATAAATGTCCATAGGATCATTTTCACTTCCTTGATAAAAACTTGCAAACTTTGTTGAGGATATGTCTAAGATGGGAAGGTAAGTATTAACATATATCTAATGAACACCCTACTTATATTTAGAATTAGTCTTTTTTTTTTTTTTTTTGTAATACACAGTTTCCCATATTCATCACAATGCTTATGACACACACAGCCATCATTGCCCTGTGGCATAACACTACCCATTACTATAGCAAAATTGTGGCTTGTTTTCAGGCCTCTCTTTTAGGAATTGAGAGTGAGGTTGCCATCTTAAAAAAGACTATTCTTAGAACCTCAGGTCATTAAAAACAAATCTACACAAATTTATTTTGGGATTCCAGAGGCATCTTCAGTTGAGCATAAAGAAAACCTTGTGAGCGTAGATGAAGAAATATATCATCTGTAATTATACACTATTTTTTATAACGTATCCAAAAAATATATAGAAATTTAGGAATATACACATCAAAATCGTATGCAAATCTAAAATGTAGCTTGACAGGTATTGTGAAATTATGTGTCTAATAGAAATGATTCCTGGCAAGTAAGTTATCTTGTTTATATGACCATGGTTTTGTACTTGTTCTGGCAGTTTCTGGAAACAATTATAATATGTATATAAATATTTTAAATCACCCTCATTTGAAACTATCAAATTATAATGGCTTTATATAAACATTATTAACTACTCTTGAATTTAACTAGAGCTTCTGTTTCATGTGTGTGAGTGTATGTATGTGTGTGCAGTATGTATAGTAATTTCCTTGGAATGTCTCAAGGTTTATTAGTGTTATAATATTATGCACCTTATCAGTGGTTCAACATATTTAAGGCAATCTGCATCATATATTTCAAAGAAGAAACAAAGACTTTGTTTATATGGCACTGTTGTTCTATTAAAGCTATTCCTGGAAGGAAGGGTCTCCACTATTTATTTAGAAATCTGTGATTTCTCAGGATTTCCCTGGTAGTCCAGCAGTTGGGATTTCACTTTCCAGTGCAGGGGGGTGCAGATTTGATCCCTGGTTAGGGAGCTGGGATCCCACATACCTTGGGGCCGAAAAACCAAAGCATAAAAAGCAGTAGCAATATTGTGGAAAATTCAATAAAGATTTAAAAAATGGTCTACATCCAAAAAAAATCTTTAAAAAAAAAAGAAATTTATGATTTTTCAATATTTGTTTCTTGTTTCAGAGAAAAACAATCAATAGAAAACAGAAACTTCTTTAACTTATTATACATACTTCCCGTAAGTGTATCTTCTTCAAAATCCCCTGGTATTTGCATACAAGAAATGCACTTTATACAGGGCATTTCAGAAACTGTGTGTTTGGGGCATGCTTACCCCTACCAACCACCAACTTCAAAAGAAACATCACTGTATTCAAAGCTTTCCTCAACCAGTTTCAATTGCAGAACACTCTCAATTAAATTTTAGAATAATTAAAATACCTTTTTTCTGCTCTCTTTAAACACTGCAGCTAACTCACTATCAAAAATTAAATGTATGTGGGAGAAAAATGTATGCAGAAGTGGCTTGATAGCAAATATGAAAATTAAAGTACTAATATAATAATTTCAAGATACTTAAATTAATGTTTAAGTCCTTGCATATGTACTTTGGACAGATAATGTAGTGCATATTACATATCTGGTGTTATGATAGGGACTGGAGATTTAATAATTTTACATATGCCCTGTACACAGTTTATGAGATTTCCTAAGAGAAAAGGTGTATCCAGGTTGAATCAAAGTATATTCTTTGGTGACATGAAATATTTCAAATATTATGCTTTAAAAGAGGCTAATAGTTTTTGCAGGTTAAATCAAGAATCAAAACAAATAGCAAAATTAAATCACTACTCCTCTCAAAGTCAGAGGAGACTTAATTATCATTTAATCAAAAATCTCATGTAATCCACTAATCATTCTACATTATCCTTGACATATAAAAAAATTCAACTACTTAATTCAAAAGTAGTCTGTTTCATTGTTTTCGGGTACCTATAGGGCAAAATTCTTACTTAAAATGAACCAAAACCTGCTAGTTGTCATTCCCAGGTACTTCGGGGGAGGGGAGTGTAGACAACTTTGTCTAAATCCTAAATATTTTATTATCTGTATCTTAACTGTATAATCATTTACTTTTAATTTTAACATCTTTCTTTCCCACTGGAATAAAATTTCCACAAGAGTAAGGATTTTCTTTTGTTGACTGCTGTTTTCCAAACATTTAGAACAGATCTTTCTCAATAAAAAGTGTTGCATAATTAATAGGTGAATAGATAAACAGATACAGGATAATAGGTATAAAGTAGAGTGTAGCAGATGCTGTTGATGAAGCAGCACATTGCCTTGGGCCATGTGAGTTCACCTGTAGCTATACACTTTTTCCGACATGCTGACCGCATCTGTCTCCTTTCTCTGCCTGAGGGCTTTCTCCAGCACCAAGGGAGCTTACTCCCCACTGTCAGATGCAGTTCTGTAGTGTAGTGGATTTACCACCCTTAAGAGCAATGCTCCACCAATGCAGGATAAGAGTAGATAAATGCTAGAGTCTACCTTCCCCCTGGCAAAACAATCGTGGTGTTTGTTCTACAATATTTTCCAGACCCCAGGAGGATTTAGCTTTAGTTGTTCTTAGGAGCGAGTCTCTTATTAATATAAGAGACAGCTTTTCTCTGTCCCACTTCCCCCAGTTGTGTACCTGTGCTTCTCAGGACTGCACTTGGAGGAACCCAAACTATGGATGCTTAAGTCATCAATGATGATACTTCCTCTGGGCAGTGGTTATTATTACATCAAATTGAGTTAATGAGCAAGTGCATAGGAATAAACTGGGCTTATTTTGTTTATGTTTGAATTAGTAAAAGAAAAAAAATTTAGGAGTCATCAAAATTATACATTAAAATAACTTGGTCAATACTTCAATAAAAAGTACTAATAGATTCCAAATATGTTTTGTGCAGCAATGTGTATTCACCTTTAGGTTTTATGTCAGTGCCTGTCACCCTACTACTCCCAAGTGCCCTTCTGGGTTTAAATTGTAGAGAAGAACCTATCTTATGCAAAACATAGAGTTTATCATTTCATATTTAACAGTTATTTTTCCTGAAGCTTAAATAATTATATTTCAGCACAAATAGTTAAAACAAAACAAAATCTTTAATCTTGTATATTTCTTATCAAACAAGGATTTCCAGACTTTATGTATAAACATTCCAAATATAATTTTGAATACTATTTGTTTTCAGTGAGTTTTCAACTACATTTGATTTTTGAGGTATCTCTTCTTGAAAAGACAAACTTTAAAAAAGTGACATGGATTAACTTATTTTAACTTTAAATGAGGACTGTCAAAACTGACATGTTTTTGCATGTATATAACTTAGCACTGGTACTTTTTGCTATTTTGTATGTTTATTTTATGATTTTGTAAAATAATGTAAAATGAGATGTCCTTTCCATTATCAAAAACATAATATTAACTAACTAATCCATTGATGACAAGTGAAAAAAAAGAGGGATTCTACATTTGGTGAGAGATTCTATCCGAACATTTCTTTGTTTATATGCTATATAAGAAGGTACTATTAAAATGACTATGCCTTGTTGCTAAACCAAATGATCATAATGGGTTCATTGGTGTTAATGTAAGCCCCATAATACAGTGTTGGAAAAAGCAGTCAAGTTTATTTCACTTCTCTGTACTAGTTCTAAATTAACAATCAATGTTTACAAGACAGTTCTGTTCTACATGGACATTTGAAGACTCTGGTATCTTCCACCATGTTGCAGCCACATCCTACAAACCATTTTTGAGTCTCAAAGCTGAATCACTGTTGGTTCTAATTATTATGTCCTTCTTGAAGACTAAACACAGAAGTAGAAAACATCCCTTCTGCTCACATTCCACTGACAATCACTTAGTCATATAGACACACTTCACTGCAATGGAAGTCAGACATAGAGTCTAACCATGTTACGAGAAAGAAGGGCGGACACATTATGGAGGACCACTCACTATTCCCTAAGGAAATGCTTGGGGCTTAGTCACTTATAAGTATAAAACCATTTCATATCATTCTTTCATGTAATTAGAATTCTTGAGATTGGTATAAGTTTAAAAGACAATATATATTGTATTCATCCCCACTGGGTTTGCTTAATAAGTGATGTTTGATCAGCTCTTATGAAAAAGAATTTTAATTTCTAATATGCAAATTAAATCTAGTTTATGATGTACTTTAATATAATATTGATGTAAAGCAATTAGTAACCTGTCATATTCAAAGAAGTCTAGGAGCACAGTGTCTCATGTAGGCATGTGTAACTGCTTGAACATATATTCATTTCAGAATTATTAGAATCATTCTGATTCATAACATTGCTAGATTTTTTTTTGCAAAAGCTGAAATATAGAAATTGCACACATTCCTCCCTGGTGATAAAATTAATGGCACTGAGCCCATGCTCAGCAAAGACAGCTTCATTTTTCAGTGAGCTTATGTGTACATTAATAACATAACAAACACATAAAAATTCCAAACCCTCTTCTATTACTGCTCCTCAGAGAGCTGAAAATATCTAGTAATTCCATCTTTCAACAGCGCATAATATAAAGTTGGAGAAATTCATTAGTCAAACAAACAATATTGTTAGAAACATTTACCTGATCTGGATATTATCATAAACTTTAAATATTTATCAGTATAATTATGATTATTATTTAATAATAATTGTCTCAGCCTTTCACAGTTTCAGAAACATCAAGCTTCTTTGCATTGTTCTATTATGTGGAGATTGAAAACTATATAAAATTGATGATTTGTATATAAAACCAGAGCATTAATCTTACAAAACAGAAAGTCAGTAAAAGTCAACTTGATAATAGTTTCATCTAGCTTAGTGAAATACTTTTGAATAGTGCTTATTTTTGAAAGGAACTAGGCTAATGGCAAGGACATAAAAATGCAAGGACGTATTTATCTAGTTTATGTAGATTGTATTATTTAATCGTGATTCTTCTTCCTCACTCATGCCATGGTTTAATGTGGAAAAAAATTATTTTCCCACTGATTTTTGCCTTGACCAGGTAATTTTTTTGACCAGTAGAAGGTGGACAGAACAGAGTTTGCCAGTACCAAGCAGAGGTTTTCAGAGATGTGTGTTTTCTTTTACCACTCCAGTTTTTCTATCTTCTACTATGAGAACATTTCTCATATAAGATGCTCTCCTTCATCTTGGTTCTCAAAGGAAACATGTGAAGCAGTATGTCACCCACCTTGCCTGCTACATCCAAGTCTAGCAGAAATAAGCCCAGTAGAGCTCTGAGGAGTCACAACAAATTGTTAAACACGAAATCCAGATAGAAATGCAAGGCACTGTGCATGTCAGCATTGTCAGCTGAATGTTATGCATGATTATAACAAAACCAAACTAATAGGAATTGATACCCGATGTAGAATGCTGCTATAACAAAATGTAAAGTATGTGGCACTGACATTACAGATACGTGGTGGTTAGCCATTAGGCTGTTGTTATAGACACAACGTTTGCAACCCATGTGTAAGAGTGGAACTGATAAAACTGAATCCTGAAATGTCTTGAGGTAGAAATGTTCCTAATGAATTTCTGAATGAGAGCACAGAAGTCTCTTGAGCTGAAGTGATGTGTGCTGGTTCTAAGCAGTAACCTTAAGAGGCATTGTGTGTTTCTGTTTACCCCTCTTGCACTCTTCCCTCTTTCATGAAAACCTCATGCCCCAGATGAGAGGTGCTCCCTTAGTTTTGTCCTACAGTGAGGAGGCATGTGGAACAGACTTAATCCTCATACTCACACTATGGCCAATCTCAGCAGAATCTAGCAGAGGTAATCTCATCAAATCCCAGTAAATATATCTAAGTAAAGACGCAGTCAAAAAATGCATAGCTGTATGAGCAATTAACTAGATTTGTTAAATCTAGTTGCTCTAACCCACTGGGTTTCAAGCTTATTTATTAATCAGCACTATCGCAGCAAAACCTGATGAATTATACTAAGATGCCATCCCTACTTTACTTCTTTGTCATTAGTAGCTTTGTGAACTCAAAGAAAAATGAACAACATACGAGCTGGGAGTTTCAATTTTATTGGGGTCTTACCGAGGACTATAGCCAGGGAGACAGCCTCTCAGTAGCTCTGAGAGAACTGCTCTGAAAAGGCAGAGGAGAGGTCAGTTTGTGCATGGTTTTTGGTTTAGGCAATACGTGCATTCAAGCATATGTTCTTATTAAAAGATTACCGCTAGTTACAAAGAACAGATGTCTCAAGTGAATGATTTTTAGTGATTTTGTGTGTATGGGAAGATGCAGGTATCTGGGTTCATTAAAATTCTGTCTGAGATACACATCTATCTATCTGTGGGGCCTTTTTTTCCGAAGCACAGAATGCCTCATCCTGTTTTGCATCCTGAATTCCTTTGAGGGTGCACTGCTGGTCAGCAACTGCACAGCTTGCAACTTGATCCTTGTTTTTCTTTGCTTACCCCTTAGTCATCACTTTTACTTTATTTTGACCATATTTTCTTAGAAAGCACCTTGTTTCCTGACAATATTTACTCTTATACAAAAATTGCACATAGTTTTTATGGGCAATGCCTTTCAACATAAATAGAAGTATTTGCACATAGAATGAATTCTACTTTATATGCATACATTATAGTTCTTAACTGTTTCTTGGTTGAATTTAAAATTTTTGTTAAAGTATAATCTCAAGTGATCTTCAGTGTGCATTAGTATTCTTGGGTGTTCTAACTGTATGTTTAATTTTTTTTAATGTTTTAATGGATACATTTAATTTAAATACTCAATCTTTCCAGTTACCTTCTCAAAGAAATCAGAAACCTGATTTTGTTTACAAAGTTATCATGAATAGAAAATAATACACAAGAAAAGCTGAGAAACATGTTATAGTGTAGAGATTTTTTTTTTCTAAACCTAATTAGATATCCTAGAATATTAGGTAACTTTAATAAAATCTATGCAATTAGTAATTTACTTGAAATAATGTAAAAGGTAACCTATATATAAGAAAACAGTTTGGCTTTTTGTTTCTTTGGTAAACAATTTAACCTTTATCATTCTTGGTTAAACTGTAAATCTTTGAATGACCTCATGAGCATTTTTGGCCACAAGGAATATAGTGAATTAAACATTGTGTATAAGAGATCTACTACACCACTTGGTAAAGAATCAGAGTGCTGCCTCATGCAGTCTTGGACCACAGCAGTACACACAAATCTAGGGAAAAAAAAACACTGAGGTTTACCTTCAACTCAAAACTTACTGCCATTATAGAAATTTTATGACACAGATATGGTATGACAGATGTAATCAGATAATTAAAATTTCGCTTTTGCTGCCAAAAATGTATTAATTTTGTCATTAAAATATTTTGAAAACAAAGATTTTTTTTCTTTTCCACAATATTTTTAAATTTAGGAAATGATTGTATTTGTAATCCATTTAGATGTTGATCCTATTATAATTTTGTCTTTATATTGCTGCCCTATATTTTAAAGAGTCTTGATATAGATAAATCTCTTTTTTTAAGTACTTTTTAAAGTACTATTTCACCTACTAGATTATATGCCTGGGATATCACTTTAGATTCTTGTAAGGAAAAACATTGGTTGGTTTCAATTGGTTTAAATGGGTGGTTGATCCCATTTAAAAAAAAAAATTCTGCTAAGTTAGCTGGTATTTGCATATACTATAATAGTCTCATTAAAGGCACACATTAATAATTTACCTAGGGATAATACTTTAGCAGGCAGTATTTTAAAAAGTTTAATGAATTATAAAATCATTCACAAATCAGTCATCATCTGTAAAAGATTTCATCAGTAGTTTTTGGCCTGATTTCAGATTTTAGATTAGTAATTACAAGGTTTTAAAACCTAGTACAATCAGCCATATGCCTCAGTATCTTTCCAAGCAAAATACTGTATATTAAGTCACAATTTTCATGATGTTTAAAAAGGTAAATGTTTCAAAAATGAATGTTATTAGTAGCTATTATGCAGTATTATCTAAATTTAAGGCAACAAATTTATTGGTAATAAGAAGATGAAAATATAATAATAGTTTCAACTCTTTCTTGTAAAATTATTCCTAAATAACTTCTGTATCCATTTTGAGTTAACCTGGTTTTCCTGAAGGTGGTTTTGTTCCTGTGTCGTCTTTATTTTGGATCAATTAAAGTAACTCTTTCACTCAGAATATTAGATTTAAATCTCCATATATTATCACTTTACAAAGTGAAAGAAATTCATTTTGTCCTTATTGCCTCATTTGAATGTGGATAGAAATATCACTCATTTAGTTATTATCAGTAAAATAACACACAGCAGAGTATGTAGTATATAATTATCATGTAAATATTTGTGCATTTCCATTTCACTGGGAAATCCTCATTTTATCCCTATGTGATCACCAACATTGTTTCCAGAAGTCTTATTTATTAGTAAAAATAATTTTATCTTCATACTTAGCACTGCCTATGAAGAGTAGACAAAATATTCTGATGCTACATTGAACAAAGGAGACCAATATATATTTCTACACATATAGGTTACAATTCTCAACATGTATATATACAGCTGTATTCTTAGAAAAATGTATATGGATGTGTGTGTGGGTTTATCAACATATTGTGAAAGAGGGAAAAGGATATGCTTTTTAATAAGATAAGACAGGCTCTCTTAGAGTACAGATGATAAACAGCAATAATGTGTAACTGATTCATTTTTGAAATGACTTTCCTTCTCAAATGTAAGTGAACCAAAGCAAAAATTTTATTTTGTCTATAATTCAAGTTCAGGTTCTTAGCAAAAGCCCATTTATTGAGCTACACAATAAAAATGAGCATTAACACTTTTAGGCCCTGAATCTTTTCTCTGCCCATGGTTTGCAATGACCCCAGGTCTGCACTGTAGGAAACTCCCCCTTACGCATTGCTCTCCTTGGCCATATCTGAAGTGAAGATTTTGGAGCATGCCATTCTCAGGATTGTACTGCCCTTAAAGCTTACTGCTCATGGAAGACTAGGGGTCTAAATGATTCCAAAAGTTAAAGGTGTTTTCAGTTCGGCCTTATGGTTTCTTTACTAATAATATTCCTTCACACATTTAGTAGGCACTGCATTCACCACTAATGACACTCAAAGTTCTTTCTTAATCATAGGTCTCAAAGCTGCATTACTTATTTTTCTATCACTTTGCTTCCATGTGTCCCACCTCAATCAGTCCTCAAAGTGATCTCTGCTCCTCCCTCTCTCCCCACACCCCCACAAGAACCTTACTTCAAAAGGTCCCTTTCTATATTAGTTAGGAAACTAACTTTCTGTATTAGTTAGGAACTGTATTTAATAATGAGAGAGAGAAACTATTCATCAAATAGCCTTTATCCTAGTATTTTACTGACATCAAAAAAATGTTCAAGAAACCAGTTACTTTATTGTAAATATGTAGAAAATTCAAAATATGAAGGCTGCTTGAGAAGTAATAATAGTGAAATACAATGAAGGTGCTGTCCCCCACAAAAAAGAAAAATACAAGATAAATCACCTCTTTAAATTACTTCCATTGCATTTTTTAAAATGGTGAATTAGGGGTTATATTTACATAACTCATCTTCCTCCAGATTTCAAGGAAACAAATGGAAAAAAAGAAAGCCTTCAAATAGAACAAAGAAATCGCTTTACTACTGAGCCAACATCTTCATACAATCCTGTCTTTTTAGATGAATAATAAATAACAGAAGTTGTTTAGAAATGGCTACTAATACCTTTCCCTCTGAATCAAATAAGGATAAAAACATTAGCTACAGAAGCTGTATATATAACAAGGGATTAATTAAAGACGCCCACAGCATTGTATTCAAGGGTAGAGAGAGAGGCAAGTTTGAGTGAGGATTTCCTAAATATAAACAGAGGGGGGAAAGGAAATTATTTTGTTAAAGAAATGAGCTTCAAGAAATTGATTTTTACTAATGATAATAAATAGAAATGTTCTCAGGGAAGCAAGTTCAAAAGGTAAATGAGTCCAGGAAATCGCAATGCCACTTTTGGAAATTATTCCAGCTATGTTTTCTACATGTACATAGAGAATAGGAAAAAGAACAAAAATAAACCATCTAAACTCAGAGCTACATAATAATGTGAAATTTAAATCTGCTAACATTGAAATAGAAGAACAATCAGGATGAAGGTATCTCAAAGATACACTTCTAAAATGCCAAATAGAGGAACATCCTTTAAGATATAGTTTGCATTTATGGAGAGATAAACAAAATAAAGCAGCAATACTTTATTTGGCAGTAAATGGAATAGATTAGATACTAATGATAGCAATTAAAGTATAGAATTCTTTTTAATGTTTTATTTACATATTTTATCTATTATTCCATTGGTAACGGTAATACATGCAGTATGGAAAAACAAACCTGTACTTTAACCCTGCCCCTGGCTTCTCATTATCCTCCCAGAGGCAACCACTGTTGTCAGTCCTTATTCGTGCTTTCAAAGATAGTCTCAAAGATATTTTAGGTATATATAAGCATATATATATATATACAGTTATCCACATATGCATATTTAGACAACAAAATGCAACCCAGTATACACAGCATTCTGTACATTGATATATATTAACAATACATCTTGAAAATTTTATTAAGTGGATATGCAGCTTCTGTATTTTTTTTCAACTTTATTGGAGTATAATTGCTTTCCAGTTTTGTGTTAGTTTCTGCTGTACAACAAAGCAAGTCAGCTGTATGTATACATATATCCCCATATCCCCTTCCTCTTGAGCCGCCCTCCCTATCCCACCCCTCTAGGTCATCACAAAGCACTGAGCTCCCTGTGCTATGCAGCAGCTTCCCACTAGCTATCTATTTTACATTTGGTAATATAAATATGCCATTGCTACTCTCTCACTTTGTCCCAGCCTCCCCTTCCCCCCACCCCTGTGTCCTCAAGTCTGCACTCTAAGTCTGTGTCTCTATTCCTGCCCTACCACTAGGTTCATCAGTACCATTTTTCTAGATTCCATATACATGCATTAGCATACGGTATTTGTTTTTCTCTTTCTGACTTACTTTACTCTGTATGACAGACTCTAGGTCCATCTACCTCACTGGAAATAACTCAGTATTGTTCCTTTTTATGGCTGAGTAGTATTCCATTGTCTGTATGTGCCATGTCTTCTTCATCCATTCATCTGTCAATGGACATTTAGGTTGCTTCCATGTCCTGGTTATTGTAAATAGTGCTGCAATGAACATTGTGGTACATGTATCTTTTTGAATTATGGTTTTCTCAGGGTATATGCCCAGTAGTGGGATTTCTGGGTCATATGGTAGTTCTATTTTAATTTTTTTAAGGAACCTCCATACTGTTCTCCATAGTGGCTGTATCAATTTACATTCCCACCAACAGTGCAGGAGAGTTCCCTTATCTCCACACCCTCTCCAGCATTTATTGTTTGTAGATTTTTTTGATGATGGCCATTCTGACTGGAATTAGGTGAAACGTCATTGTGGTTTTTATTTGCATTTCTCTAATGATTAGTGATGTTGAGCATCTTTTCATGTGTTTGTTGGCAATCTGTCTTCTTTGAAGAAATGTCTATTTAGGTCTTCTGCCTATTTTTGGATTGGGTTGTTTGTGTTTTTTTAATATTGAGCTACATGAGCTGCTTGTATATTTTGGAGATTAATCCTTTGTCAGTTTCTTTGCAAATATTTTCTTCCCTTCTGAGAGCTGTCTTTTCATCTTGTTTATAGTGGAAAAACTTTTAAGTTTCATTAGGTCCCATTTGTTTATTTTTGTTTTTATTTCCATTATTCTGGGAGGTGGTCAAAAAGGATCTTGCTGTGGTTTATGTCATAGATCATTATTCCTATATTTTCCTCTAAGAGTTTTATAGTGTCTGGCCTTACATTTAGGTCTTTAATCTATGTTGAGTTTATTTTTGTGTATGGTGTTAGAAAGTGTTCTAATTTCATTCTTTTACATGTAGCTGTCCAGTTTTCCCAGCACCATTTATTGAAGAGGCTGTCATTTCTCCACTGTATGTTCTTGCCTCCTTTGTCCTAAATTGGGTGCCCATATGTGCATGGGTTTATCTCTAGGCTTTCTATCCTATACCGTTTATCTATATTTCTGTTTTTGTGCCCGTAACATATTGTCTTGATTACTGTAGCTTTGTAGTGTAATTTGAAGTCAGGGAGGCTGATTCCTCCAGCTCTGTTTTTCTTTCTCAAGATTCCTTTGGCTATTCAGCGTTTTTTGCATTTCTATACAAACTGTAAAATTTTTTGCTCTAATCCTGTGAAGAATGCCATTGGTGATTTGATAGGGATTGCATTGAACCTGTAGATTGCTTTGGAATAGTATAGTCATTTTCATAATATTGATTCTTCCGGTCCAAGAACATAGTATATTTCTCCATCTGTTTATGTCATCTTTGATTTCTTTCATCAGTGTTTTATAGTCTGAGTACAAGTCAGACTTGTATTGTACAGACTTGTACTCAGTATATTTATTCCTAGGTATTCTTTTTTGTTGCAAAGGTAAATGAGGTTGTTTCCTTAATTTCTCTTTCTGATTTTTCATTGTTGGTATATAGAAATGCAAGGGATTTCTGTGGATTAATTATGTATCCTGCAACTTTACCAGATTCATTGATTAGTTCTAGTAGTCTTCTGCTGGCATCGTTAGGATTTTCGATGTATTGTATCATGTCATCTGCAAACAGTGACAGTTTTACTTAATTTTCAATTTGTATTTCTTTTCTTTTTCTTCTCTGATTAACATGGCTAAACTTCCAAAACTATGTTTAAAAATAGTGGTGAGAGTGGACATCCTTGTCTTGTTCCTGATCTTAGTGGAAATGCTTTCAGTTTTTCACCATTGAGAATGATGTTTGCTGTGGATTTGTCATATATGGCCTTTATTATGTTGAGGTAGGTTCCCTCTATGACCATTTTCTGGAGAGTTTTTTTAATCATAAATGGGTGTTGAATTTTGTCAAAAGCTTTTTCTGCACCTATTGAGATGATCATATGGTTTTTATTCCTTAATCTGTTAATATGGTATATCACATTGATTTGCATATATTGAAGAATCCTTGCATTCCTGGGATAAACCCTACTTGATCATGGTGTATGATCCTTTTAATATGTTGCTGGATTCTGTTGGCTAGTATTTTGTTGAGGATTTTTGCATCTATGTTCATCAGTGATACTGGTCTGTAATTTGCTTTTTTTGTGGTATCTTTATCTGGTTTTGGTATCAGGGTGATGGTGGCCTCGTAGAACAAATTTGGGAGTGTTCCTCTGCAATTTTTTGGAAGAGCTTGAGAGGGACAGGTGTTAGCTCTTCTCTAAATGTTTGATAGAATTCACCTGTGAAGCCATCCTGTCCTGGACTTTTGTTTGGTGGAAGATTTTTATTTACAGTTTCAATTTCATTACTTGTGATAGGTCTGTTTATATTTTCTAATTCTTCCTGGTTCAGTCTTGGAAAATTGTACTTTTCCAAGAATTTATCCATTTCTTCTATGGTGTCCATTTGGGTATAAAGTTGTTTGCAGTAGTCTCTTATAATCCTTTGTATTTCTGTGGTATCAGTTGTGATTTCTCCTTTTTCACTTCTAATTTTATTGATTTGAGTCCCCTCCCTTTTTTTCTTGATGAGTCTGGCTAAAGGTTTATCAATTTTGTTTATCTTCTCAAAGAACCAACTTTTAGTTTTATTGATCTTTGCTGTTGTTTTCTTCTATTTCATTTATTTCTGCTCTAATCTTTATGATTTCTTTCCTTCTACTGACTTTGGGTTTTCTTTGTTCTTCTTTCTCTGTTACATTAGGTGTAAGGTTAGATTGTTTGAGATTTTTCTTGTTTCTTGAGGTGAGGTTGAACTTCTATAAACTTCCCTCTTAGAACTGCTTTTGCTGCACCCCATAGGTTTTGGGTTGTCATGTTTTCATTGTCATTTGTTTCTATGTGTTTTTTTATTTCTTATTTGATTTCTTCAATGATCTCTTGGTTATTTAGTAGCACACTGTTCAGCCTCCATTTATTTGTTTTTTATAGTTTTTTTCCTGTAATTGATTTCTAATCTCATAGTGTTGTGGTCAGAAAAGATGCTTATTACGATTTTAATTTTCTTAAGTTTCCTGAGGCTTGATTTGTGACCCAAGGTGAGATCTATCAGCTATCAACAGTAACACAATAATAGTAGGGGACTTTAACACATTACACCAATGGATAGATCATCCAAACAGAAAATAAATAAGGAAACACAAGCTTTAAATGACATAATAGACCAGATAGAGTTAATTGATATTTATAGGACATTCCACTTGAAAGTCGTAGAATACTTTCTTCTCAACTGTGTTCTTTTTAATAGTTACATATGTATGCATGTATATGCACACCTGTGTATAGTATAGCTGTACCATAGTTATTGTCAGCTTTATAATACAAATCAGATAATACAATTGCTATGTCAGATGGCATGTGAAATCTTGATTTTAATAAATACTTCTAACTGCCTTAGAGTTGAGCTCCAAAACATCAAAGTAAAAGTGTCTATTGTCTCACTTTCTCTCTGAGAATGTTATCAAAATATGATTGTGCCTAATGAAACTGTGAAAAATGGCATCTCATGATTTTAATTTTTTTTATGAGTGAGACCAAATACTCATATATTTGAAAGCTACTTATATTGACTTGTAATTGAATTATCCACGTCCTTTTTGTTTTCACATTGTGTTAATGGACATATCATGCTGACTTTTCAAATGTATTTAAAAATTAGAGAACTCAACCCTGTTTATGTAAGTTGCAAAAATATTCCCATTTTCCCACTTGTCATTTTTATGTATTTCTTCTTCTTGGAGATATTTTAAATACATTTGAAATTATCACTTTTATTTTATGATATCTAAATATTGTATCAGATTTATTGACTTCAATATTATTATAAAATTATGCAATGTTTTTGAAACTTTTATGATTTAATTTCTCATGTTTTAGATTCACATAGAAATTTGAAATGTATAAGCTGGTAGAAAAGGATAGAAATGTGCTTTTTTATGATGACAGTCTATTGACCCAGTTATCCCAACATCATGCATTGAATAATTTTTACCTGCTGACACATTAAACTTAAATGTGTATTTTTTCTAAACTTTCAATTCTACATATTTATTCAGCAGTATAGACTTAACATATTGTAACTTCATAAAACTATGTTTTATTTGAAACTTTGGTAAGCCCACATAATTTCTCTTCTTTTTTTGAAGTCTATTTACTGGCTTGATTTTTTATGGTTTTTTTTAAGATTCTAAGTCCAAAAAATTGTTTTTGGTATTTTATTAAATCCATAAAAATTTTACATATAAACTTAGGGAAAATTAAACTCTTTGGGATGTTTAATAGTCCCATCCAAAAACACGGCGTAAAAAAAAAAAGGTGGGAAGGGGGAGGAGAAAAGGAAATAAAAATGACAAATAGACAAGAACAAATAAATCTCTCACTAATAATAAAAATACAATTAAAACTGATGAGAAATTAGGAAAGAAAATGTAGCATGTTTTTCTGTTTGCTTACATAGTTTGTGTCCCAGGATAGCATTTTTTTGTCTTTTTCGGTTTGTTTTTGTAGTTGAGATAATTGTAGATTTATATGCAACTGTAAACATGCCTTTTTTAAACAATGGATATTATAATGTTTTTTTTTAATCTTTACCCTATTGATGTGGTAGGTTACGTTAATTGATCTCTGAATGTTAAGCCTGCCTTCCATACGTAGAATAAATCCCACTGAATTGAACACCTTAATATATTGTTGGATTTTATTTGCTAATATTTTGTTGAGATTATCTGCATCTATATTAAAGAAAGACTGTGATCTGTAGTTTTCTTTTTCATAGTAAATTTATCTGTGTACGTATTAATTATTGAATCAAATTATTTAGTAGATATAGGTCGAGTCATATCATTGATTTCTCCTTGTGTGAGATTTGGGAGTTTATGCTTTTTAATTAATTGGTTTTTTCCATTTAAGTTATTAAATTTGTAGGCATGGAGCTGTCTGTATTATTCCGTTACAATCCTTTTATGGGATAATAGGTTGATGGGATCAGAAATGATGACTCTCATTTCTGATGCTAGTAACTTGTGTCTTTTCTGTTTCGTTGCTTAGACCAGCTGTGAGTTTTTCAATTTAATTCATCTTTTCACCAAAAGAACTAGCTTTTGGTGTTGTTGATTTTCTCCACTGTTTTCTTGTTTTCAATTTCACGTGTTGTGCAATACTTATTATGTCTTTCTTTCTGCTCACTTTCAACTTAAAATTGCTTTTATTGCTCTGATTTCCTAAGGTGGAAGTGTAGATTATTGATTTTGGATCTTTCTTCTTTTCTCATATATGCATTCCATAATATAAATTTCCCTCTAAGCACTGCTTTTGCTGCATCCCACAAATGTTTATAAGTCATATTTATATTTCCATTACATTCAAAATATTTTTCTCTTGAAAATGTGAGTCATGTATTAAAACTGTGTCATTTAATGTCTAAATGTTTGAGGACTTCCCAGCTATATTTCTGTTATTTATTTCTAGATTAAATCTATGTGTTCTGAGAACATGCTTTGTATGATTTCTATTCTTTTATATTCATTAAGCTATCTTTTATGGGACAGAAAGTGGTTTCCTATGGCAAACGTTCCATGTGAACTTGAGAATGTGTCCTTTGCTATTGCTGGGTCATGTTTTCCATAAGTGTTATTTTCAGATAGCAGGAAGTTTCTGTATGAATGAGTTCCTTTATTCTTTGCTTCCCTGAAGCCAGCCAAGAGCAGCAACTGTCTGACTGCTCCCATACAGTCTGTTTCATCACACCTGCCTTTCTGCCTCCCTGAGAGATTGATTCCTTCAAAATTCCTTGTCTGTGTAATTCCTCAGTAAACATCATCTCCTTTGCTTATTGTTAGAATTATCCCAGACCATGCACTGATATAGCTATTGTTCCAAATAATATATGATAGGTTTTTCAGAGAAAGCATACTCCACTTTTCAGAGTATGGATGATCCTGTTGGCTATAGTGTTGCCCAACATCCATAATGGTATGTAGATCAATATACTGTGGGTAGTCAGATATTTCAAAGAGTTTTGTCAGGCAGGGTCACTTATTTACATGAAAATTGTTGATATTACTCTAATAAGAGTAATTTTCTAAAAAGCATTCTAAGGTAAAAATACTTGAGAAAATTATATTTTTAATAAACAGCCTAACTAGGTGCTAAATATATAAAAGTTTGGAAAAATGTGTTGATAAACTGCAGGGGGCAGAGTAAGTAATCAGAAAAAGAATTTATTCAAAATTAAGTAAATACTTTGTAATAATATGCTAATTATAAAACCAGTATTTGAAATCACCCATTGTATGTTTTGTATGAAATGTTTGTTATAATGAGTGTAATTTAAAAGAAATGGAGACACTGATGAGGTAATGGAGCTGAAATGATCTCAGTATTCTTTCTCTTAAGCAAATGTGCTCAACAATCATTTACAATATGCACATCAACCTCTTGTAAGCCAGAACTATGACAGAAAACTATAAATGTGGTAGAAATTCAAGCAGTTGGTTTAAAAATATTATCTTTAATATTTACATAATTGGTACTGAAGTGTATATATTTTAAATGAGTGTTATTTACTTAATAATCTATAAAAAGTCATTTGATTCCACCATAGATTTTCCTTATGCCAAAGCCTATTAGAGTCTTTCCAGTGAAATATTAAACCCCTAGGTTATAAAACTTACAAATGAGCCATTACTGTCTATTAGGTCAGTACAGCTGCTCTGTATGGGCCATCTCTTGGTTAAAATGGCTTATAATATTTCAGAGATAAAAATATCAAACCTGTATTACAATGATTTACTATAAAGGGTGACATAAAAATGAAATACACATGTTTTTCCAAAAAACACTTAAGAGAAATTTGGAAAAATTTTAATTTCTAAACATTTTTTAAAAACATATTTCAAAATATTATGCAGCTATAATTTTTTTAGAGAAATATATATTTATAGATTATTCAAATGCTATTCTAATTTATTCCAAGTTATGTGGGAATAAAACCAGAGGAATTATCCTAATTTATACCTGAGGCTAGAGGAATGACACCAGAGATGAAGATGGAAAATTAGCAGTGTCAGGAAAAGGAAAAAGCACAGAACTTAAGAGTTCAGAGATTTGTATTGCAATCTGAGCTCTAACACTAACTAGCTCTGTTATCCTGGAGAGGCATTTTACTCATTGTGTCTTCAGTCTCATTGTCTCTAAAATAGGGAGCTTAGAGTGTAATTTCTAAAGACAATCTCTGGATTAATTAAGTTAAATTTCAAAATCAAATGTAATTTTTAATAAAACAAAATACTGTAAACATGGGAGTGCTTAAAATGCCTAAATCTACTACTAGAGTCTCAAATTTTAGTTAATAATAATGGGTCTTTATTGTTTCATTAACTGTGATAAATATGTTACTAATGTAAGATGTTAACTGGCATAGGTCATATGAAAATAGCACTATCTTCAAAACTTTCCTATAAGTCTATTCTAAAATTAGTTTTTTTCTAGATGAAAAAATTTCTTGTTAGCCTAGCGCATTTGTCAATTTTGTTGAAAATTTTCAAAGAGCTAGGTTTAGGGTTTGTTAATATTTTCTATTTTGTTTTACATTTCACTGATTTCTACTCTAATTTTTATTGCTGTTTTTCTTCCACTTGCTTTAGGCTTAAAATATTCTCATTTCTCTAACTTCCTAAGGTGAAAGCTTAGATTATTGATTTTAGATCAACCTTCTTTCCCAATATATTCATTTCATCCTATAAAATTCCTTTAACCACTCCTCTTACTGGCATCCCACAGATTTTTATACATTGTCTTTTCATATTCACATACTTCAGAATATTTTATATTATTCCTTTTTTGTCTCATATATTGTTAGTAGTATATTGGTTAATTCCCAATTATTTGGAGATTTTCCAGTTATCCTTGTTTTTTATTCTAATCTAATTTCATTTTGCCCTGAGAACATAATTTGTATAATTTCTATTTTAAAATCTGTTCAAGTATGTTTTATGGCTCTGATGGTAGTAAATCTTAAATAATGCATCTGAACTCAAGAATAATGTGAATATTATATAATCTGTTGTTGGATGGAGCATTCTATAAATGTCACTTAGAACAAATACATTTATATTACTGTACAAGTCAGCTGTATCCTACTGATTTTCTTTTCTGTTGGATCAGTTCCTGAAGGAAAGGTGCTGAAGTCTTCAACTATAATAGATTTACCTATTTTCTTCTTAATTCTATCAGTTTTTTTTCCTAATGCATTTTACACTGTATTTTTGAATGCATATACATTTCAGGTTGTTTATTTTCTTGGAGGAATGAACTCTCTATTCTTTAACACACCTCTTAACCCAGTGATCTTTCTTGTTCATAAGTGGGCTTTGTCTGACATTAGCTAATTCAGATTTAATTTTGTTTACTGTTAGCATAATATATTTTTCTCCATCTCCTTGCTGTCCTTATGTATGTTTCTTTGTATTTCAAGTGAGTTACTTTTAGACAAGTTACAATTGGATCTTTGTGTTTATTTTTTTTATCAGTTCTAACAAGCTCTTTTAGTTGGTGTATTTAGACCATTCATATTTAGAGTAATTATCCCTATAGTTGGATAAATATTTGCCACGTGTAACTGTTTTGTCTGTCGCATTTGTTTTGTTTCATTTTCCTCCTTTGCTTTTTGTTTATTATTTGAGTATTTTATAAGATTGTCTCTCTTACTACATCAATTACTCTGCTTTTTAAAAGATTTTAGTAGTTGCTCTGGAATTTTCAATACAAATTTTTAACTGTTCTAAGTCCGCCTTCAATTAACATTATACTGCTTTACATACAGTACACATACTTAAACAGAATTCCTAGCTCTTTCCTCTCATTCCTTGTAACATCACTATCATTTTACTTATCCATGTGATATAATCCCCAAAATGTTGTTACTGATATTAAAGTAAGTAGGTAACTTTAAGATCAATTCATAATAAAAAAATTTATTTTACCTTTATTTACTCCTTCTTTGCTTTCTTTCACTTTATATTGATTCAAGTTTCTGACCTGTATTCTTTTCTTTCTGCTTTGAGAACATCTTCTAAGATTTGCAGGGCAAGGCTGTTTAGCAATAAATTCCCTCAGTTTTTGTTCGTATGAGAAAAATCTTTCTTCATTTTTGAAGGATGGTTTCAATAGATGTGGGCATTTTTCTAAATTTTATGTATCTCTATATTCACTCCATTCTATTAGTTTTTGATGAGAAGTCTGCTGTAATGTTAAATTTGTTCATAAATAGATGATTTTTTTCTTTGGCTTATTTTAAGACTTATCTTTGCAGTTTGAAAATATTTAGCTGTAGTGAGGTTTTGGGGGGTTTTGTTTGTTTGTTTTGTTATTGTTTGTTCATGTTGTTTTCAATATTACTCTGGTATTGTCTGAGCTTGGTTCTGTGGTTCAATGTCTGTCATCAGTTTTGGAAACTTCTCAGCCATTATTACTTCAAACATTCCTCTGATCCTTTCTCTCTACTCTGGCATTCATTACATATATTTTACACTTTTGAGTTTCACTTTGCTGTATTATAAGGTGTGAGGATAGTGAGCATTTTCTAATCTTACAACTAAATCTCTTTATTTTGTAGTGGCCTGTTCCTCAGGGCTGTGATCTTCACATGTGTTTCTCCAGTGGTATAATTTTTCTTCTGCTGCTGCCTATTCCTTCTCTACAACAGGGCTCCAAAGCACTGTTGGCTCTGATTTTCTCCCATCTTAGTTAAAACAGGAGGCTATATGGGGCTGTGACTAGGCTCAGAACGATGTTCTGCTAAAGCCCTTTTTCCTGGAGAGTGTGCCTTTGTTATGGTGAAGGTCTGGACATATTATATACGGTTACTCCTACCCTGTCCCTACCAGATCCATGAAGCACTTTTCTTGGATCCTCACTGTGAGAAATTGGTGTGATTTCTAGAGATACTGGAGTCTCCCATGACTGTTATCCTGAGGACTTTCTCATTCTCGCACTAGTCACATTCAGCAATCTACCTAAATTATCTGGTAAGTGTTCCTACCAATTTAGGGTCCAGTGCCACCTACTCCAGGTAAGCAGCCCCCAGTTGTTAGAGCTCTCTGGATACACCTGATTCTACAGATTTGAGGCTATGCAACCTCAGTTCTGTGATGTGTCTTAGAAATCACTGATTTTCTGTTTTCCCAGCTTTTTTTGATGTAAGGATGGTATAATGATTTCCAAGCTCTTTACATGTAAGAAATGAGATGTAAAGTGTAATTAAGTGCTTTTAAGCATAAAATTCTTAACTAGTGGTTCCCAGATGCCTAGTCTATTTTTCTTTTATTGAAATGGCTGTGTAAGCACCATTCAGAAAAATTCTTAGAAAAACACATCTCTAGAGATTTTGTTTCAGCAATTTTAGGATCCAGACACCAGTAATATTAAAAACTACCCTTGGTGATTCTTCTGTACAACCAGGTTGTAGGAACTAATGTTCTCAAAAATAAAGGTTATTTTTGGCTAGAGCTATCAATTCATTATTCTGTTTTCCACCTCTTTTAAATGTCTGACCTACAGCTTATTTTAAAGCAGTTACTATGATCTTAGTCTATTTTCCATTTTCCTTTAAGAATCTGGTCCCACAAAATACTATCATTGAATTGTTGGTTATCATCAGTATGTCTCAAACTTGACTGGAACCAAGGTGTTCATTAAAATTCTAGAAAGTCCTTAAAAGATGATACATGGAAGCTTCAATCTGTTTCCTTAAATGATAGAGCAGTGCATTCAAAGCATTGGCAGGAAGGGACTAACCACTGACACATTTAAAATTCTGTAGTAGAAAATGATTAAAATTAATTAGGAAGATATAGTTGAGGGTCTGGAAAATTTGATAGGTAAAGTGAAGCTGGGAACCATGTTTAATATTCTGTTAATAAAGGAATTCAGATTCCAGAACACCCTTGACCTATCTCCATATAGTATAAAACTAAACAAATTGAACCCAGGAGTGTTTGACAAAATAAATTTATTATCTCAAAATCAAGGCTCACAATTTTGATGCAAATTTTATTTATTGCTGTAAGCAGTATGTGTATGTTTATATGTTGACATACATATTCTCTCAAGATTAAAACTGTGGAAGATTTGGGGAGACTGAGAGAACTAGAAAACTATATATGTGAGAAGTCTAGATTTTTATTTTCTTCCAAGTAAAATTTAATGGAAGAAATAAACCTGGGAGGTATTGTTCCTTTGAACTCTGAAGTTTTTCATCCTGCAGAGCATGTTATCTTTCCCAAAACTTTGATATGGATAAGGGAAATTTTTAAATCAAATTTCTGTGCTACTAAAATACTGATGCTCCAAGTTTTAGAAGCCTGAGAAAGAGGTGATGTCACTGGGCCACAATCTATAAAAGAATCTTAGCCAACAACTTATTATTCCAAATAAGGATATAATGGTAGTAGCCTTAACTAAAACATAAGCAAAAATGTACTGGTGCTAATACAATGAACCATTTTCTAGTCAACATTCCTCAAATTAGGGAGTTAGGATACAACACAGTCAGGTGTTAAAAAAGCAAGGTAACAGTAATTTCTCCCCTTCTCCAAATTTCAGTTCAAATTTTTCACTCTTCATTGATCTTCGAGTTGGGGGGGGGGGACGGGGATCAAAGCAAATGTATTTAGCCATCAGAGGAAAAACGATATGGTGGGTTTTGCCTGGTTGGCTGCCTACCAATTACAGTATTAACCATGAAAGTAAAATAAGCTGTGAATCCAGTAGCATGCTTATGATTGTAAACTAACTGCATTGAGAAGATGCTTCACTTGGTCCCATAGGGTGAGTACAAGCTCATTTAAAGTCAGCTTAGCTAGCAAGTTGTCTTCATGGTATATAATAAGATTTCTGGTACCCTGGATAAGAATAAGGAGATAAAACTTAAATCATAGTACATGACACTTCAAAAGGTTTTTTATCTCACCTAATTTAAGATTCATAACTAAAGCCAGGCTATGATTTTATTCTGACATTTCATCTGCTTAGCATAAGGAAGAGTCATCATGACCTCAGAATCTGAGCCAGCCACAGTTATCCAGCAATCTAATTTTATACTCAGTAGGCTGGAATACTTTTCATCATTCTGGAAATGTTCTAGTTCATCTAGGAAACACTGGTTCTTGTATTTTATCTTCTTAAATAGATAATGGAGCAGTGGTGATCATGCAGATTGAGATTAAGTTCATTTAATGGTTTTAAAATGTAGATTTTAAAAATCTCTTTCATGAGAATAATCCTCTTTAGGTATTTTGCCAGATGCTTAATAACAACTGTTCTGTAGTGCAGTTCATCCTGAGATATTTGTTTCTTGAAGTTTTCCTGATTAAGTGAATCAGAAGTACATAGAATGCAATTTTTACTCCTCTCAGTTCCAGATTGATCTGCAGCACAAATTGAATTACTGTTAACTGCTAAAAATTTTCATTTTCATGCTTTCTTTTTCAAATTCTTGTGTACTTAATACTTTCCCCCTGTAACTAGGTTTTAATCTGATGCAGTTCTATTCAGCATAAGAATCTATAACTATTTTAAAGAATTATATTTCAAGATCCTGGCTCTTCTGCAGATAGATGAATAATACATTTTTGAATGGTGTTATTAATCCTACTAAACTCTAGATAAAAATTGAGGCCCATTTATGATTAACTAAAGCATCAGTATACTTTGAGGGCAGGAGATGAAAACAAATCAGCAAGTTGGGTGTTTGTGGGTAAAATTTCTAAGGAAAAGAGAACTGGGAAAAATGTTTGATTAAGTGAGAATGCTTTTTGATTAAGTGAGAATGCTTTTAACAATTACATAGATCTGAAGTCATATAGTCCTATTTGGAAACATTTTTTAAACTCCCCAGCACAAACCTCCAAAACATGGAATGCTACGGCTAAAGTAGAAAATCAAGGAAAGGAGGAATACCCTTCCAGCTGATTATCTGCTTATTTTCCCCTTGCAGTAGCCCCAGAAATATCTCCAAATAACCCAAAGATTCTGGGTAACAACTGAAAAACCACTAGTGAATTTTTTTTCACATTCCTATAAGCTTATATGCAGCAGTTTTTCAGAATTATTTTTTGAGTATTATGTCTCAGCAGTGCTTTTAGGAGTGTATCTTAAAGATGATGAGGTCAAAGAGAGTTATGACATTTATTAATAGTGCTTAAAAGGTCAAAACAGTTGAACATGTGAAGCATGAAATGAAATAGCATTCTAGGGGTGGATCTATTAATACCTTAGTTAAGAGCTGAGTTGGCTTGAAGCATGTTATCACTGAAACTACAGGTATAAAAAGACATAGAAGCTCACAGACATGTACTGAACAAGATTAATAGTTCTCTAGATGTGATTTACAGGAAACTGGCTGTCCCCAAGGACATTGCTGGTTGTCTGCCAGCCCAGGTCTGTTGAATTAATGTTTATATTTAATTTATTTATATCCTGCCTTACTCCAAAGGTGATTTGGATTTAAAATACATACTAAATTGAGTAAATTAGCTAAGATACAAAGTATGATACATCCATGGAGATGTCATTACTTAATACAGGAGGTCCTATATCATTGACAGAATTGAAATAAAAACTAGGATGCGTTCACGAATGTCTAACATAAGGAAAAATAATTATGTTAATTATAGGGTCCGTGACATAGTACCTACCTTCTCAGTGCTTACAATTCAACCACACATACCCAATTTCAATCCACTGCCTTATGGAAGCCAATTATGATAAATTGGTCAAAAATATGGGCTACTGTAGTACAGTATAGGAAGCAATAAGCACACAGTGGAATGATGTTCTTGTAATCCAGGCAACTAAGGTAGTTGTAGTAGGAATATAGACATAGAAACTTACAAAATTCAGTGATTGCTTGTATATGGAACATGAAAAAAGAGAAGGAATTGAGAAAGAATAGCATCGTAACTTTGGTTGATTGCACCATTCTCTAAGATTAAGAAACAGGACAGGAATATGTTCTGAGGAAGAAGAGGTGAGTTTTGTTTTGGGTAGGTTTGAGGCTGCTTAGGAGAAATAGAACTATTTCTGGAATTAAGGACAGAGTAAATTTTTCCCCATGGGTCTTCTTCAAGAGAAGACAGTGTAACACAGTGAGCAACTTCCTCAACAACACCCTTATAACCAAATAACATCCCAAATTTCTTAGGTCATTTCTTAAATATTACTCTACATAGTGCAAAAATTTTTAAATATAGTTAAGTGAAAAAAAGGTAAAGGTTTTTAAAAGTATATATCTTCCAGATAGATACCTTGAAGGGTTAGGCTGTGGATAATTTTCTTCTCAAATTAAGTTATTACAATGGAAACTTCATCTCTTTGGGGACTATTAGGAAAACTATTTTTACCTCTCCCTTCACTCTGGTAACTATTTCTTCTCAGGAGGAGTGATTTATCAGATTGGTGGAAGGACAAGAATCTCAGAGCTATTGGTACTCCTTCCTCTGTTATTTCTTTTTAATTTATTTTATTTGCTGTGTTGGGCCTTCATTGCTGCACATGGGCTTTCTCTAGTTGTGGCAAGCATGGGGCTACTCTTTGTTGTGGTGCACAGGCTCCTCATGGTGGTGGCCTCTTGTGGAGTACGGGCTCTAGGTGCGTGGGCATCAGTAATTGCAGCACACGAGCTCAACAGTTGTGGCTCACAGGCTTAGTTGCTCCTAGGCATGTGGTATCTTCCTGGGGCAAGGATCAAACCCATATCCCCAGCATTGGCAGGCAGATTCTTACCCACTGCGCCACCTAGAAAGTCCCTCCTTCCTCTGTTATTAAGGGCTGAAGTGTTAAAGATGACTTTCTATGTTATTTGCATTTTTAGGCTTGCTTATAGCAACAGATCATTCCTCATGGAATACCGGTTTCATAACTGGGTACAAGTCTGGGTCTGCCTTTTAGAAGCAGGTTTGAATGGAAGTCTAATTTATCCCCACTCTCAGGACAAGAGGAGTATAAAACAGTGGTTGTTTCTTAGGCTGCCTGAGTAAACATCCTACTGCAGACCAAATCTCCTGTTGCATGGGTCTCAGATCTGGGTTTTGGAAAAAGTGACGGAAATCTTTATTTTTGCAGTTTTTTTAATCTTATCTACTTTTCCCAGAAAGAAAATTGGTATCTTGATGCCAGTTTGATGTTTGTGTATTTCAAGTCTTCAAGAATCTGTAGTAGGGGTACAGTTGTACCCCAAAAAGAACATACAATCTCTCACTGGGGTGAATTTTGGAGTATTCAAAGAATGAAGAATGGGTGGTATACATTGCACTTAAAGTCTAGAACAGCATTTTGGTTAGTTTCTAAGTGTTTTAGTACTTGGAGAAATAGTGAAGACGCATATTTCCTAACTCGAACCACAGGTTCCAGATAAAATAGATCTGCAGTGGAATCCAGTATATGTATCTTTAACAAGAATGACAGAATTTTGTCTTATGAACCTTACTTAAGAGACAGTTATCAGTTTAGGAGCAAAACAGCAAATCTCAATTGAGCTTTTGTTGAGTGTTATCCATCTTGGAGTCTAAAACTTTACAAATGCTACCTGAAAAATAACCCTAGTCATTGTGAGTTGAAACAATGTTGGGTACCTGACTCAAACTGATGGTGACCTATACTGCAGACTGAAATAAAAAGCTAAGAAAAAAATAAAACCATCCTTCCCATAGTAGTAGGAACTAGAAAACACGAGAAGAGTGAGTAGGTAGCAATAGGACCAAAGGCCACAGAGTGATAATTTATCATCTTTCCACTGAGTTTTGAGGAAGCAAAAACCAGAAAATATGCATATACTGTTATGAAACTGAGAAAAGATATTAGGGCAGAAAATAAGCCAGCTGGTAACAGAATAGAAAGAAAGGTCACATGTAGTAATAGAGTTATATGCCTGTATTTAGTGATACCAAAGCAACAGTCAAATTTTACCCTACAATTTCTGCTCTAAGTATTTGGCTATTGTGTGTGTGGTTTGATGCATATTAATCATTACATTAAATTCCAAATTACTTTGGATAAATTGTGTTATCTTTATTTTTTATAAAAAGTGTTAAAATAGATGCCTCTCCTGGGCATCATTTTATATCATATCTAATCCAGAGACCATGGACTTTGTTTCATTCACTCTGCTTACCCACAGGGTATGATATCATATTAACAAGAATACTTTAAAATCATTCAGTAATACTTTATTACCATTATTGAGTAAATAATATATAATTGTAGTATTCCATCTTTAATTTTTTTAACTCAGTTTTCAAAATATTGGAAGAGAACTTCTCTAACTAAAGGTACCACCTAATTATTTGCCCTTGTCTATCTGCCCCTGGTGTTTGTCATCATTTTGCTACAGTTTTCACCTGCTCAAATTGTGGATTGTTTCTTTAATTTACCCCATCAATGGGCATTATTTAATAGTATCAGACCAACTGAAGATTTTTACTTTTGTTATATAGCGAACTTAGGGGCTTTTAAAAATATTTTTATTAATTCTGGACATTTCTGGGGATGTTTTTAGATTAGTCTTGGTTTTCTTCCTTTAACAGGAATTAGATCAGCCAGGATGCATCTAGAAATTGGAAACCACTTTAGTAATTTCTAATAGGAAATTGGTTACATAGTTGCTGGAAGGCCAAAAGAGCAAAAATAGGACTTTCTCAAAGAAAATGAACATTTCATAATTACTGGAAGCAGCTACCACTTCTTAGTCTAGGGGAAGAGAGGAAGAGGTAGAATCATAAGAACCTAATAGCTCAGAAGAAAGGGGCCTTAACAGAGCTGGTGCTCAGACCTCTGTAAAGTGAGCACCTGTCAGTGCTTCTGCTACCTGAAGGAATACAGTCAGGTTGGCTCTGAAAATGAAAGGAAAAAAAAAAAGAACAGAAATATGGTGATTAAAGTTTGTTGCTGCTTCTACATACAGCAGCACTGATCCAAGGGAAACAGGAAGTAGTAAATACCTTCTTCACAGCTCCCACATTCCAAGCTTTCTCTAGTTCCTACTGCCTGACCTAAATTAAAGCCAGCTCATCATGAAATTAATCCCAATAAAATCAGAGAAGAGTATAGAAGGTTTAATTTAGTGCTAAAATACAATAATCTTCACTGAAACAATTCATCTTTATGTGCTCTTTTGTATTATATTCTCATTATAGTAATTAACTTTCCTATGTGTGAGTATATGTTTTCATTTTAAGACTGACAACAAAAGTATATAAATTATAAATAAAATTATGATTCTTGCTCAGAGAATTACCAGCCTACATGTAGAATGAGACTCTCAAACACAGGGTATTTCATGACTACTCAACTTGTAGTCCCTTGAAATGTTTCATTCTTTGTTCCAATAAATGCCACTATATATGCTTTGCTTCAGCTGACTCTCACAAGTTTTGATAAGCCATGTTATTTTTTTTTCAGTGCAAAGTGTAATTGTCACTCCAATTTTTTTGACCCATCAGTTGTTTTGAAGTTTATCCTTAATTTCCAAACATTTGAAGACTTTCTAATTATTCTGTTGCTTTCTGGTTTAATTCCACTTTTATAAGAAAACATCCTCTGTATTATTTCAATACTTTGAAATTTGTTTATACTTAAGTGTCAAGCATATAAATCCATTTTGGAAAGTGCCCCCTCATTACTACAAATGATGTACATCTTGCTCCTCTTGAGTGTCAGACTCTATAAATGTCAAAAAGGACAGATTGGTTAATTGTGTTGTTCAAACATTATATATTTTTTATAGTTTTATGTTAGCCTTTCTTAAGTTACTAAGATTTGTTTTCATATATCCAGGTGTGATAGTGAATTTGTCTGTCTTCTTACACCTTTAAATTTTGATGTTGCATTTTGAAGGAACTTATAGGATTGTTATATCTCCATCTTTATACAGACCATTTTATCCACATAATATGTCTTTCCTTGCCTCTAACAATACTTCCTATATCAAAGTTTATTATATTAGTATAGTTACATCAAATTATTTTGGTTAGTATTCAAATATTTTCACCATACTTTTTTAAAGTCATCTTCTGTCTATATTCTCATTTAAATATGACTCATACAGACAGCATGGCTGAGTGGAAGGATGTGAGCTCACCTCTTCTTATGGAAACATAAAAATCACAAATAACTGCTAAACAACCATTGACAAAAAAAAAAAAAAAATTCTGGAACCTACCAAAAGAGATATCCTACATGCAAAGACAAAGAAGTCACAGTGAGATGGTAGGAGGTGCACAATCATGATAAAATCAAATCCTATACATGCCAGGAGGGCAACCCACAAAATGGAAAATAATTATACCACAGAAATTCTCCCACAGGAATGAGAGTTCTGAGCCCCATGTCATGCTCCCCAGACTGGGAGTCTGGCAATGGGAGGAAGAGCCCCCAGAGAATCTGGCTTTGATGGCCAGAAAGGTTTGATCACAGGAATTTCACAGGACTGAGGGAAACAGAAACTCCACTCTTGGAAGGCACCCACAGGGTCTCATGCACACCAGGACTAGGGCAAAAAGTGGTGACCTCATAAGAGACTGGGCCAGATTTACCTGCAAGTATTCCAGAGTCTCCTATGGAGGCAGGGGGTGGCTATGGCTTACTGTGGGGAGAAGGATGCTAGCAGTGGTAGTTCTGGTGAGTACTCATTGGTGTGAACTTTCTTGGAGGCTGCCATTTTCTAACCAAGACCCGGCCCCACCCAATAGCCTGTAGGCTGCAGTGCTGGGATGCTGCAGGCCAAACAACCAACAGTGCAGGGAACACAGCCCCACCCATCAGCACAAGCTGCTTAAAGTCTTCCTGAGTACATGGCTAAATGATAAACACACCCCATGACATGGAATCAATAGCAGCATAAATGAGGCAGAAGAACAGAAAAGTGAGCTGAAAGAATGGTGGAAATCACTGCTGCAGAGCAGAATAAAGAAAGGAGAATGCGATGAGGACAGTCTGAGAGATTTCTGGGACAGCATTAAATGCACCAACATTCACATTATAAGAGTCCCAGAAGGAGAAAAAAGAGAAAGGGGCTGAGAAAATATTTGAAGAGATAATAGTCAAGTCCAGGAAATACAGACTCCCATTCAGGAAAAACCCAAGGAGGAACATGCCAAGACACATATTAATCAAACTGACAAAAATTAAAGACAGAGAAAATACTAAAAGCAACAAGGGAAAAGCAACAAATAACATACAAGGGAATCCTCAAAAGGGTTACCAGCTGATTTTTCAGAAGAAACTCTGCAGGCCAGAAGGGAGTTGCATGATATATTTAAAGTGATGAAAGAGAAAAACCTACAACGAAGAATACCCAGCAAGCCTCTCATTCAAATTTGACAGAGAAATATTTGCAAACAAGCAAAACATAAAAGAATTCAGCACCACCAAACCAGCTTTACAACAAATGTTAAAGGAACTTATCTAGACAGAAGAGAAAGGGTCATAACTAGAAATGAGAAAATTATGAATGGAAAAGCTTGCTGGTAAAGCAAACATGCAGTAAAGGCAGGAAATCATCCATGCACAAATATGATATAAAAACCATCAATCATGAAAAGAGAGACTAGCAGTACAGGATATTGGAAATGCATTTGAAATTAAAAGACCAGCAACTTAAAACAATCTTGCTTATAGATGGACTGCTATATCAAAACCTCATGGTAACTGCAAACAGAAAATCTACAATAGATACACATGAAAAAAAGAAAAAGGAATCCAAACACAACACTAAAGTTAGTTACAAAATCACAAGAGGAGAACAAAAGAGGAAGGGAAGAAAAACAAACCCAAAATAATTAAGAAAATTGCAATAAGAACATACATATTGATAATTACTTTAAACATAAATGGATTAAATGCTCCAACCAAAAGACAGACTGGCTGAATGGATACAAAAACAAGACCTATATATATGCTGTCTACAAGAGACCCACTTCAGATCTAGGTACATATACAAACTGAAAGTGAATGATCAAGGGATAATGATCAAGGGATCAATCCAAGGAGAAGATATATCAATTGTAAACATATATGCACCCAACATAAGAGCATCTCAATATATAAAGTAAACAGCCATAAAAGGAGAAATCAACAGTAACACAATAATAGCAGAGGACCTTAAACACCCCACTTTCATCAATGAATAGATCATCCAGACAGAAAATTAATAAGGAAATGCAGGCCTTAAATGACACATTAGACCAGATGTATTTAATTGATATTTACAGAGCATTCAGTGGAAAAGCAGCAGAATACACATTCTTCTCAAGTAAACATGGAACATTCTCTAGGACTGATTGCATTTTGGGCCACAAATGGAGCCTTTGTAAATTTAAGAAAATTGAAATCATATCAAGCATCTTTTCTGACCACAATACTATGAGATTAGAAATAAACTATGAGAAAAACACAAGCATGTGGAGGCTAAACAATATCCTAGTAAACACTGAAGAAATCAAAGTACAAATAAAAAAATACCTAGAGACAAATGAAAACGAAAATGCCACAATCCAAAACCTATGGGATGTACCAAAAGCACTTCTAAGAGGGAAGTTTATAGCAGTACAGTCTTACCCCAGGAAACAAGAAAATTTTCAAATAAACAACCTAACCTTACACCTAAAGCAACTAGAGAAAGAAGAACAAAATCCAAAGTTGGTAGAAGAAAAGAAATCATAAAGATCAGAGCAGAGATAAAGGAAATAGAAATAAAATAGCAAAAATCAATAAAACTAAAAGCTGGTTCTTTGAGAAGATAAACAAAATTGATAAACCTTTAGCCAGACTCAAGAAAAAGAGGGAGAGGACTCAATAAAATGAGAAATAAGATAGGAGAAGTTACAATGGACACCACAGAAATACAAGGGTCATAAGAGACTACTACTAGCAACTATAAGCCAAACAAATGGAGTACCTGGAAGAAATGGACAAATTGTTAGAAAGGTATAACCTTCCAAGACTGAATCAGGAAGAAATAGAAAATATGAACAGACCAATCACAAGTAATGAAATTGAAACTGTGATTTAAAAACTTCCAACAGGGCTTTCCTGGTGGTGCAGTGATTAAGAATCCACCTGCCAATGCAGGGGCCACAGGTTTGATCCCTGCTTCAGGAAGATCCCACATGTCATGGATCAGCTAAGCCCATGCACCACAACTATTGAGCCTGTGCTCTAGAGCCCATGAGTCACAACTACTGAGCCCATGTGCTGCAACTACTGAAGCCCATGTGCCTAGAAGCCCATGTTCTGCAACAAGAGAAGCCACCACAATGAGGAGCCCACACACCACAATGAAGAGTAGCCCCCACTCACTGCAACTAGAGAAAGCCTGTATGCAGCAATGTAGACCCAACCCAGCCAATAAAGTTAATTAAAAAAAAAAAAAACTCCCTAAAAAAAAAATTCCCTTAAAAAAAAAAAATCTGCCTGCCAAAGCAGGGGTCACAGGTTCAATCCCTGGGCTGGGAAGATCTCACATGCCATGGAGCAACTAAGCCTGTGTGCCACAACTACTGAAGCCCACGTGCCTAGAGCTCATGCTCTGCAACAAGAGAAGCCACTGCAATGAAGCGTAGTCCTTGCTCACCACAACTAGAGAGAGCCCATGCGCAGCAACAGAGACCAAATGTAGCCAAAAGAATAAATATTAAAAAAAAAAAAAAAAACTCCCAACAAACAAAAGTCCAGGACCAGATGGCTTCACAGGTGAATTCTATCAAACATTTAGAGAAGAGCTCACACCCATCCTTCTCAAATTCTTCCAAAAAATTGTAGAGGAAGGAATACTCCCAAACTCATTCTGTGAGGCCACCATCACCCTGATACCAAAAAACAAATACTATGAAAAAAAATTACAGACCAATATCACTGATGAATATACATGCAAAAATCCTCAATGAAATACTAGCCAACAGAATCCAACAACACATTAAAAGGATCATCCATCATGATCAAGTTGGATGTATCCCAGGGATCCAAGAATTCTCCAGTATACACAAATCAATCAATGTGGTACACCATAGTAACACACTGAAGATTGAAAACCATATGATCATCTCAATAGATGCAGAAAAAGCTTTTGACAAAGTTCAATACACATTTATGATAAAAACTCTCCAGAAAGTGGGCATGGAGGGAACCTACCTCAACATAACAAAGGTCATATATGACAAACCCACAGCAAACATCATTCTCAATGGTGAAAAGCTGAAAGCATTCCCTCTAAGATCAGGAACAAGACAAGGATGTCCACTCTCACCACTACTATTCAACATAGGTTTGGAAGTCCTTGCCACAGCAATCAGAGAAGAAAAAGAAATAAAAGGAATCCAAATTGGAAAAGAAGTAAAACTGTCACCGTTTGCAGATGACATGTTGCTATACAAAGAAAATCCTAAAGATGCCCCCAGAAAACTACTTAAGCTAATCAATGAATTTGGTAAAGTTTCAGTATTCAAAATTAACACACAGAAATATCTTGCATTTCTATACACTAACAACGAAAGATCAGAAAGAGAAATTAAGGAAACAATCCCATTGGCCATTCCAACAAAAAGAATAAAATATCTAGGAATAAACCTAACTACAGAGGTAAAAGACCTTTACTCAGAAAACTAAGACAGTGATAAAAGAAATCAAAGATGACAAAAACAGATGGAGAGATATACAATGTTCTTGGATTGGAAGAATCAACATTGTGAAAATGACTATACTACCCAAAGTAATCTACAAATTCAATGCAATCCCTATCAAATCACCAACGGCATTTTTTACAGAACTAGAACAAAAAATCCTAAAATTTCTATGGAGACCCAAAAGACCCTGAATAGCCAAAGCAAACTTGAGAAAAAAAAAAGAAAAAAAAAATGGAGCTGGAGGAATCAGACTCCCTGACTTCAGACTGTACTACATAGCTACAGTAATCAAGACATTATGATGCTGGCACAAAAACAGAAATATAGATCAATGGAACAGGATAGAAAGCCCCAAGATAAACCCATGCACTATGGTATGGTCAACTAATCTATGACAAAGGAAGAAAGGATATGCAATGGAGAAAAGAATGTCTCTTCAGTAGTGATGTTGGGAAAACTGGACAACTACATGTAAAAGAATGAAATGAGAACACTTCCTAACACCATACACAAAAATAAACTCAAAATGGAATAAAGACCTAAATGTAATAAGGCCAGACACTGTAAAATTCTAAGTGGAAAACATAGGAAGAACATTATTTGACATAAATCACAGCAAGATCTTTTTTGACCCACCTCCTAGAGTAATGGAAATAAAAACAAGTGGGACCTAATGAAACTTTATAATTTCCTTTGCCATGCAAAAGCTTTAAACAAGACAAAAAGATAACCCTCAGAATGGGAGAAAATATTTGCAAATGAATTGACAAAGGAGTAGTCTGCAAAATATATAAAAAGTTCATGGAGCTCAATATAAAAAAAAAAAAAAAAAAAAGCCAATCCAAAAATGGGTGGAAGATCTAAAAAGGCATTTCTCCAAAGAAGACATACAGATGGCCAAGCAGCACATGAAAAGCTGCTCAACATCACTAATTATTAGAGAAATACAAGTTAAAACTACAATGAGGTATCACCTCACACTGGGTAGAATTGGCATCATCAGAAAATCTACAAACAAATGCTGGAGAGGGTATGGAGAAAAGGGAACCCTTTTGCACTGTTGGTGGGAATGTAAATTGATACAGCCACTATGAAGAACAGTATGGAGTTTCCTTAAAACACTGAAAATAGAATTACCATATGACCCAGCAATCCCAATATTGGGCATATACCCAGAGAACACCATAATGCAAAAAGACATATGCACTCCCATATTCACTGCAACACTATTTACAATAGCCAGGTCATGGAAGCAACCTAAATGTCCACTGACAGACAAATGGATAAAGAATGTGTGGTACATACATACAATGGAATATTACTCAGCGAGAAAAAGGAATGGATCATTTGTAGAGACATGGATGGACCTAGAGACTGTCAGACAGAGTGAAGTAAGTCAGAAAGAGAAAAACAAATATCATATATTAGCACATATATGCACAATCTAGAAAAATCGTACAGATCAACAGGCTTGCAAGGCAAAAGTAGAGACACAGATGTAGAGAACAAACATATAGACACTAAAGGGGGAAAGCAGGGGGAGGGGTTTGTGGTGGGATGAATTGGGAGATTGGCATTGCCATATATACATTAATATGTATATAATAGATGACAAAAAATCAAGGTGCACACTTTAAATATATGCAGTTTATTGTATGTCAATTATATCTCAATAAAATTCTTTAAAAAAAGACAAGAAATTATAAATATCAGAGAAATTAAATGAAATAGACATGAAAACAATAGAAAATATCAAAACTAAAAGCTGGTTCATTGAAAAGAAACAAAATTGATAAAGCTTTAGGCAGACTCATCAGGAAAGAAAGGGAGAGGGCTCAAATCAAATTAGAAATGAAAAAAAGAGAAGTTACAGTGTACACCACAGAAATATAAAGGATCATAAAAGACTACTGCAAGCAACTATACACCAATAAAATGGACACACTAGAAGAAATGGACAAATTCTTAGAAAGGTACAATCTCCCAAGACTGAACTGGGAAGAAATAGAAAAAAATGAACAGACCAATCACAAGTACTGAAATTGAAACTGTGACTTAAGAACTCCCAACAAACAAAAGTCCAGGACCAGATTGCTTCACAGGTGAATTTTATGAATCATTTAGAGAAGAGTTAACACATATCCTTCTAAAACTATTCCAAAAAAGTTTCAGAGGAAGGAACACTATCAAACTCATTCTGTGAGGCCACCATCATCCTGATACCAAAACAAGACAAAGATGCCACACAAAAAGAAAATTACAGGCCTATATCACTGATGAACATAGATGCAAAAATCCTCAAAAAAATACTAGCAAATTGAATGCAACAATACATTAAAAGGATCAGACACCATGATCAGGTGGGACTTATCCCAGGATTTTTCAGTATCCACAAATCAATCAATATGATACACCACATCAACAAATTGAAGAATAAAAACCATATGATCATCTCATTAGATGCAGAAAAAGCTTTTGACAAAATTCAACACCTTTTTATAATAAAAACTCCCCAGAAAGTGGGCATAGAGGGAACATATTTCAACACAATAAAGGCCATATATGACAAACCCACAGCTAACATTACACTCAACAGTGAAAATCTCAAAGCATTTGCTTTAAGATGAGGAATAAGACAAGGATGCCCACTCACACCACTTTTATTCAACACAGTATGAGAAGTCCTACACGTGGCAATCAGAGAAGAAAGAAAAGGAATCTAAATTGGTAAAGAAGAAGTTAAAACTGTCAGTGTTTGCAGAGGACATGGTATTATACTTGGAAAATCCTAAAGATGCTACCAGAAAATTATTTCCAAACTCATTGATGAGCTCTAAAGTTGCAGAATACAATATTAATGCACAGAAATTTGTTGCATTTCTATACACTAACAACAGAAAATTAGAGAAATTAAAGAAACGATCCCATTTACCATCACATTAAAAGAATAAATACCTAGGGATAAACCTACCTAAGGAGGCAAAAAAAACCTGTACTCCAAAAACTGTAACACTGATGAAAGAAATTGAAAATGACACAAATGGATGGAAAGATATACCATGTTCTTAGATTAGAAGAATAAATATTGTCAAAATGACTGTACTACATAAGGCAGTCTACAAAGTCCATGCAATCCCTATCAAATTACCAATGGCATTTTTCACAGAACTAGAACACAAAATCTTAAAGTTTGTTTAGAGACACAAAAGACCCTGAATAGCCAAAGCAATCTTGAGGAAGAAAAACAGAGCTGGAGGAATCAGGCTCCCTGACTTCAGACTAAACTACAAAGCTATAGTCATGAAAACAGTATGGTACTGGCACAAAAAGCAAATATATATCAATGTGACAGAATAGAAAGCCCAGAAATAAACCCATGCACCTATGATCAATTAATTTATGACAAAGGAGGCAAGACTATACAATAGAGAAAAGACAGTCTCTTAAATGGTGCTGGAAAAACTGTACAGCTACACATAAAAGAATGTGATTAGAACATTCTCTAATGCCATACACAAAAATAAACTTAATGGATTAAAGACCTAATTGTAAGACTGGATACTATAAACCTCTTAGAGGACTACATAGGCAGGATACTCTTTGGCATAAATCACAGCCATGTCTTTTTTGATCCATTTCCTAGAGTAATGGAAATAAAAACAAAAACAAACAAATGGGACCTAATTAAACTCAAAAGCTTTTGCACAGCAAAGGAAACCATAAACAAAATGCAAAGACAACCCACAGAATGGGCCAAAATATTTCCAAACAATGCAACTGACAAGGTATTAATCTATGAACTTTACAAACAGCTCATGTAACTCAATATTAAAAAAAAAAAAAAATCAGTCAAAAAATAGGCAGAAGACCCAAATAGACATTTCTCCAAATAAAACATACAGATAGCCAAGAGGCACATGAAAAGATGCTCAACATTGCTAATTGTTAGAGAAATGCAAATCAAATCTACAATGAGATATCACCTCACACCAGTCAGAATGGCCATCTTCAAAAAGTCTACAAACAGTAAATGCTGGAGAGGGTGTGGAGAAAAGGGAACCCTCCTACACTGTTGGTGGGAATGTAAGTTGGTGCAGCCACTATAGAGAACAATATGGATGTTCCTTAAGAAACTAAAAATAGAAATACCATATGACCCAGGGATCCCACTCTTGGGCATTTATCTGGAGAAAACTCTACAACAGCCAAGACACGGAAACAACCTAAATGTCCATTGACAGGTGAATGGATTAAGAAGGTGTGGCACAGATGTACAATGGAATATTACTCAAAATATTAAAAAGAATGAAATGATTCCATTTGCAGCAATATGGATAGACCTGGAGATTATCAAACTAAGTGAACTAAGAGAAAGTCAAATATCACATGATATCACTTATATGCAGAATCTTAAAAAAATGATAGAAATGAACTTATTTACAAAACAGAATCAGAGTCACAGACTTAGAGAACGAACTTATGGTTACCAGGGGGAAGGAGGGAGGAGGGGGATAGATTGGGAGTTTTGGATTGACATGTACACACTGCTATATTTAAAATAGATAACAAACAAGGACCTACAGTATAGTACAGGGAACTCTGTTCAATATTCTTTAATAACCTAAATGGGAAGATATTTTGAAAAAGAATAGATAACATGTATATGTATAACTGAATCACTTTGCTGTACCCCGTAACTAACACAACATTGTTAATCAACTATACTGCAATATAAAATAAAAATTAAAAAAATAAGATAAAATAATTAAAAAATAAAATGTGACTTTCATCAAGAGAAAATGATTAGCTCTAATGTTTTTATCTTTTCTGATAATGTTTGTAGTTTAATTAGGTTTCTTTTGTGTTTAATTTAACCACTAATACAGATAGACAATAAATAGCAAGATGGTGATTTATCTAATTTTTCCATTTTTATTTATTCTTTCCTAATCTCCTTTAATCAATTATTTTACTATTTTATCTCCTTCATCCACATGTTATTTATACTATCATATTATTATTTTAGTGATTAGCTACTAGAGATGATTATTTTACCACATCTCAAACAACATGAGAATCTTACAACAGTTCAACTCCATTTATCCCATTCTAAACTTTGTGCTATTATCATAGGTTATTTGCTTTAAAAGGCAAACATTTTCTTAATAGATTTTGCTTTTAAATATAAAAATACTTTTTCAGTTTGCTACATATTTTTCATGCATACTGCTGTTCATTCCTTTCTACATCATGAAGCTTCCATTAGAATCTTTCCCTTCTGCATAAGATTCACTTACAGATAATTAGCCAATAACAGTTTCTCAAGTGACTGGTAATTTCCAAGAGGAATAGGAAGACCCCACCCAGATCTTGCCTCTGAACATCACTGCCCACTCTCCTCATGAAGGATAGTCAGAGTAAAAGCATTAACAACTTGTAGCACCCTCCTAACAAAGGAACTGTGCAAACAGACCAGAAGAATATTCAACAAAAAAATCCCAAATGCAAAGAAGAAAGTACAGTCAAGACTCAACAAACATATGAGTAAAGCCAAAAACATGAAAGTTTTACAGCTGAAACTGAGCAGGATCCTGCAGGTCCTTCCATCAGAAGCCCCTCTGTCTCCCCTGCCTCTTATTTGTGGAAAAAGCTTTATCTCCTAGGCATCCCCAAGTTCCAAAAAACAGGCTCAAGAAGTTAACCATTTAAGTACGGACAGAAATGGAAACAAGGAAGAGGCCGTTGAGCAAGGAAGGAGATAATAACTTAAGCAATATCAAATTGAGATGGGTTCACAGGACCTTAACTCTCCTTTAGGAAAACAGGTAAGAATGTTCACCAGACAGTGTTAAGTTGTTTTTACAGAAGCCAGACCCCTACCAGCTGGACTGACCTCAAACATGTAGACCCTAGACTGCTTGGAGTTAGAAGGTTGATGGCCAAGATTCCTGAAATGCCACCCTGCTATCTCATCACCAACCAATCAGAAAGTTGTCCACAAGCTGATGACACACTCTATGACTTTTTCCCCATAATGCTGTCTTTAAATACCCTTGCCTGAAAACCATTGGAATTTGGGTCTTTTGAGCAGTAACTGCTCATTCTCCTTGCCTCATGCCCTGCAGTAAATGTACTTTCCTTCCCAACAGTGTGGTGTCAGTGGATTGCCTTTGCTGCATTCTGGGCAAGTGGACCTAAGTCCCATTCCATTTGATACCATTGCAACAAACCGAAGTAATTACAATCACATAAAATATATTTTGAGAAAACAGTTCAATCAATCCCTACATATTATAATCTCCAAGTTTCAATTTGGACATTTTATGCTGACTCTAGAGTCCACAGTACTTTCAATTTTGTGGTGAAAGAAGGCAGACATTGGCTGGTTGAAGAAAGAAGGCATGTCTCTGGTAAGAAGCAGAGCTCAAGTGTGAGGACAAAAGTGTAGCATTGATTAGGATTGGGATTTTCCAGTTTGGTTTGACACCTCATCATTTGGCTCTGCCCCTAAAGTGAAGCATTGTATCAATTGATTTTCTCTTTTAGACTGAAGAGACTGTTCATCACTTGGCACTATCTGTGGCAGTGGCTGGGAATCTCCTGTTCTCTAGTTAGAGAACTGTGACCCTGAGAGACTGAAATGAATTGCATTGATTTATTTGCTATCTAACACTGGCAGTGAAAAATTAAGAATGGGTAATTAGAGCCTTATTTCACCTTGTGGTCCTTTATGGTGTATTTTGCAAAATTAGGAAATTTTTAGTTATTCTCCTATAACAAAAAAGAAAATGTTTTAAATGGGATGAAATACCTTATGTGTAGGCTTTTATGCTATTATATCAAAATGAGCCTCTTGGAATTGGTGAGGCTTTGATCATGTGTGTGAGAGTGTATATTTACATTAAAGGTGCACTATTTTAATTGGAAAACATGGGAAACAAAAGTTTAGTTTCTAAAAATAGTCCTTTAGGACATCCTGTAAAACTGGACAACCTTTGGTTCCAGTTCCATGACTAAAGCCAAAAAGATAATTTTTTCATAAAACCATGTGGTTATAACACTCTTTAGACTCCAGGAAAAAATGGCCAAGATGGAGCTCTTTTGACATTCTAAAGCTGGTTTTTCTTGCAGTTAAAGAAAGCCAGCTTGATAAAAATATCTTTTTCAGGATTCTGAACCTAAGGGAATGAATCCATCTAGGAGGAACTTGCATTTCTCTCCCTGTGCCTTTGAGATGTAAATGTTTACCTGGGCTTTCAGGAACTTTGATCATCTAATTCCTGAGACAAGAGAAAAAGGTGGGAAAGATGCCTTTTTAAACTCAAGCAAGAAAACCATTAGATCTTTGTGTCTATATGGATGTATGTATTATGTGTACAGTATTATGACATGTCTTTCCCTTCAGATGATATTATCAAAGTTAATTTGGAAATAAGCTTTACTTAATTGGCATAAAGGAAAGTAAGCACCTATGTAAATTTTCAGAAACATAAAAGAAACTAACTCAGATGCATTTTAGGTTCATGTGATCTGGAAAATATTTAGTATGAATGTCTGGTATTAAAGTTGGTTTATACTGTATGTCAATTATATATCAAAGTTCTTTAAAAACAGGGAGGGAATATGACCATATATGTATACATATAGCTGATTCACTTTGTTGTACAGCAGAAATTAATACAACATTGTAACACAGTTATACCCCAATAAAGATGTATTTTAAAAAATCAAAAAAAAGTTGGTTTAAGCTTGTTGATTTAATATACATATGTCTTTAGAGTCATCAAAATAATATTTTAACTGTACTTAGGTTTATTAGAAGTCAAATAAGATCTTACAAATAAGATAAGAGTTATTGCATAAATACTTTGGGAATAATTATGTTTTAGGAATGTCTGCTTAAAACCAGCCTCTCCAAATTTTTGTAACTTGAAACTGTAGAGTTTTGCTAAATTAAGTTAAATGATGAAAGTTTATAAACTGTCTAGATCATTCCCAAATAAGATGTTGAATTAATTACTGAACATAGGCTTCCTTTTACAGAGAAAGAAAAAAAATTTAGCACTATTAATATGTTTGGTGCCACACAGATATTTTCTAAAAGGAATCTTATGATTTTAGAAAATATGAATAGTATTTATAAGCTTGCCAACCTAGAGGATGCTAATATAAGAAACAATTTATATTTTCTTCCTTCTTAGTTTGCACTAGAAATGAATGAGTTGAGAATTCTAATTAAATATATAATTAAAAGTTACAAAAGAAAACATCATTGTATGCAAGTGAAAAATATAAGAAACAAATACATTTTGTTAAGGGAAAAGAAAGTGATTTTGTCCTAAAGCTGGTTATTTCTAAATGTAGAAGAAACAGGGGATTAAACTGGCATAGATGCAGAAAGTTTTAGAAGATTTATGGAAAAGGAACCCTAAGAAAAGTGTTTTGTGTATGGTTAGGTTGCAGTTGGATTCAATTTAATTAGGTAAATAGATTTATTTTTGAAAGTAGGCTGGTGCAGGATTAGAATTTGGTTTTCTTTCCTGGTTAATATAACAAAATTTTCTTGGAATGTTAAGCTGCTTTTGATAACAGATTGTTAGTTTCCTTGAATTTTAAGTGACCTGTTGTACCTTTCTGTATTTGCCTCTAATATCTTTTATTGTTACTTTGGTTAAGTAGGTATGATTTCACAGAGACTTATGATACTATTTGCCCAAGTGTTTTGAAACTTCTGGATATTTTTGACAAACTTCCCAAAGATCAAATTCCAATTAAATTTCATTTGACTTCTAGCTCACTTTGGCTTTTCAAAAGGGCCCCTGAGGCATCTCAGAAAGAGAGATTAAAACAATTAAGGTCATTTTGTATGTTAAATTATATGGAAAGCATTGTCAAATGAGTGGTGATAAAGCTTCCTAGGTTATATTATATGGGTAAATGTCATCAATAGAAACGTTCTGGAAATTATATGGAATTCCTGAGAATCCATTATGTCCTGATAAAGTGTTATAAGTCATAATTCTAGTTATTATCTTAAAATGTTGTCATCACAGTAACGTTTATCAATTGCCTTATAATCATATTTAACCATGCCTTTTAAAGTCTTTTGTCATTTATAGACAGTTATTATTTTAGTCGGATGCTTTTGCAAAAATGCTTCATCTTCAAGAAGACTCATAGAGGAGAAAAAAGATGGCGGCGAAGTAGAGGGACGTGGAATGCATCCCTCTCCAAAGATGCATTGGGAATGCACTGAAGGACGCAATAATTCCCACAGAGAACCAGCTGAACACCAGCAGATGACCTTGGACACCAGAAAGGACCGCAAGGATACTGACATAACCGGTAGGGAGGCATCTACGACGGCTCAAAGAGGGTGAAGCGGTGGAGCTGTGGCAGACAGGAGGGAGTGAGAAACATACAGAGGGTCCGCACCACAGTTCAGCGTTCCCAGACGGAGATGTCGATCCACAGCTGAACAGAGGGTCCAGGAACAGTAGCGTGGGAACCGGAGAGCTGGTTCAGGGTGAGAAAAACTGTTGCCAGTAAGGTGACGGACTGAGAGGACAGGAGGGAAGAGATCCACAGCAAGGAGTGCAGGCCCTGAGAGCTGCCCGGCCATGATGGCAGCTGGATGCTGCAGGCTCACAGGCGGGGGGGGAGGAGCCATGGGCATAGACTCTCTCTCCCTTTCGGCTCCTCTGCAACAGGCAGAGGAGAGACACCTTGTGGGCCACCTAAGGTGCTGAAGGATAACAAGTACCCTCAGGAACTCGGGCGGGGCTAGATTAAAACCCCTTGGAACTCCGGCAGCAGAGAAGCTGCTGAGAAAAAAGAAAAAGAAAAAAAAACGCCAGAGAGAGGCCCAACTCTGAGACTTTCTGTTTACACCTGAGCCACTGGCGTCCCTCTGCAACAGGCACCTCCAAGTCCAACTGAAATGACAGTGCACCACTGCTCACTCACTCCCAGGGGAAGGAGTCACTATTGTACCCTCTCCCTCCCCACACACCAACGCTTACAGATGAACAATAAAAGAACCTCTGCTGGTCGTAGAATAATGCAAAAAAAAAAACCAAGGCAAGGAGAAGGACACTTACAGCTGAGATTCTAAGGAAACAGAAATATTAGTATCAATCCTATTGAACTGGTCCATTCTGGGATCAGTTATGGATTTTTTTTTCTCTCTTTTTTTTTCCTTTACTAATTATGATCTTAGTCCTAAGGGATCTACAAGTTTTATAGCATAATTTTTTAATGATATTTTTTATTCTATTTTTATTTTTTAGCCTTTTTATATACTTCTATATCTAGCTAACTTTTTGGTAGTACGGACAATATATCCCTCATACTTTCCTTTCATCGCTATCTTTTATACATTTCTATTCCTTTCTTTTTATTTGCATATTTCCAATCACATTATGCTCTTCTGTTCCCCTTTCTTCCAGCCATTTTTACTTTATTTTATCTTAACATACTTATAAGCAACACTATCCATCTGCTCAGACTCCTTGCTCTATTCTCCAGATAAGGCACCACCTTAGTATTTAATAGTAGGTTTCTGTCTTTATCTTAGTTCTTAGTGCAGTTGTCTAATTACATTCTGAGAATCTCCATTCTGTCTGGTGGTACTCTAGCTCTTTTATATATTTGATCCTAGCTTACAAAATCTCCCTGGATTAATGTTTGTATGGGTAAGGTGTTATTTGTTTGTTTGCTTTTGCTTTTGTCTCTGATGTGTTCCGTTTCAGTTGTCAATTTCTGTTGGGTTTCTCTTTGAATATCTGATAGCACACTGGGGTTCTGTCAGGTCTTTCCAGAGTCTTATGTCCTAATGGATTCAGTAATTGTGTGTCTTATACATGTATGTGTTTCCTAGACTTAATAGTTGTTTAATCCAATACTTGGACATTATAGAAGACTGTCCAAGCCTCAGAGTAAACACCTCTATCGCCAGGACAAGCAACCCCAAAAGTTTGGACAACCATGAGGAAACAAAGAAACACCATGCAGGCAAAGGAGCAGGAAAAAAAACCCACAAGACCAAATAAATGAGGAGAAAATAGGAAAAATGCCTGAAAAAGAATTCAGAGTAATGATAGTAAAAATGATACAAAATCGTGATAACAAAATAGAGAAAGTACAAGAAACCGTTCATAAGAACTCAGAAAACAAACAGCAATGGATAACAACTGAACTTAAAAATAATCTAGATGCTATAACCAGCAGAGTGACTGATGCAGAAGAATGAATAAGTGAGTTGGAAGACAGAATGGGGTAAATAAACGCCACAGAGCAGGAAAAAGAAAAAAGAATAAAAAGAATAGAAGACAGTCTCAGAGACCTCAGTGATAACATTAAGCGTACCAACTTTCGAATTATAGGCATCCCAGAAGAAGATGAAAAAAAGAAAGGGTCTGAGAAAATATTTGAAGAGGTTATAGTGGAAAACTTCCCCAACATGGGAAAGGAAATAATTAACCAAGTCCAAGAAGCACAGAGAGTCCCATACAGAATAAACCCAAGGAGAAATACACCAAGGCACATATTAATCAAACTAATGACAATTAAACACAAAGAAAAAATATTAAAAGCAGCAAGAGAAAAGCAACAAACAACATATAAGGGAAAACCATAAGGATAACAGCTGACCTTTCTACAGAAACTCTGCAGGCCAGAAGGGAATGGCAGGATATACTGAAAGTCCTGAAAGAGAGAAACCTACAGCCAAGAATACTCTACCCAGCAAGAATCTCATTCAGATTGGAGGGAGAAATCCAAAGCTTTCCAGACAAGCAAAAGTTCAGAGAATTCAGCACCACCAAACCAGCCTTACAACAACTGCTAAAGGAACTTCTCTAAGTAGGAAACCCAAGAAAAGGAAAACACCTACAAATACAAACCCAAAACAATTAAGAAAATGGTAATCGGAACACACATGTCAATAATCACCTTAAATGTAAATGGATTAAATGCTCCAACCAAAGACACAGACTGGCTGAATGGATACAAAAACAAGACCCTTCTATATGCTGCCTACAAGAAACCCACTTCAGACCAAGGGATACATATAGACTGAAAGTAAAGGGATGGGAAAAGATATTCCATGCAAGTGGAAACCAAAAGAAAGCTGGAGTAGCAACACTCATATCAGACAAATTAGACTTTAAAGTAAGACTATTACAAGAGACAAGGAAGGACACTATATAATGATCAAGGGATCCATTCAAGAAGAACATATCACAATGGTAAATATCTATGCCCCCAACATAGGAGCACCTCAATACATAAGGCAAATGCTAACAGCTATAAAAGGGGACATTGACTGTAACACAATAATAGTGGGAGACTTGACACCCCACTTACAGAAATGGACAGATCATCCAAACAGAAAATAAAGACACACAAGCTTTAAATGACACATTAGACCATCTCAACGTAATTGATATTTATAGGACATTCCATCCAAAAACGACAGACTACACCTTCTTCTCAAGTGCACATGGAACATTTTCCAGGATAGATCACATCTTGGGTCACAAATCAAACCTCGGCACATTCAAGAAAATTGAAATCATATCAAGCATCTTCTCAGACCACAACACCATGAGACTAGATATCAATTACAGGAAAAAAACTGCAAAAAATACAAACACATGGAGGCTAAACAATTCAGTATTATACAGCCAAGGAATCACTAAAGAAATTAAAGATGAAATCAAAAAAGGTCTAGAAACAAACGACAAAGAAAACACAACAACCCAAAATCTATGGGACGCAGCAAAAGCAGTTCTAAGAGGGAAGTTTATAGCAATACAGTCCTACCTTAAGAAACAAGAAAAATATTGAATACACAACCTAACCTTACACCTAAAACAATTAGAAAAAGAAGAACAAAGAAACCCCAAAGTGAGCAGAAGGAAAGAAATCATAAAGATCAGAGCAGAAATAAATGAAAAAGAAAGGAAGGAAGCAATAGCAAAAATAAAACTAAAAGCTCGTTCTTTGAAGATTAACAAAATTGATAAACGATTAGCCAGCCTCATCAGGAAAAAAAGGCAGAAGATGCAAATCAACAGAATTAGAAATGAAAAAGGAGAAGTAACAATGGACACCACAGATATAGGAAACATCATGAGAGACTACTACAAGCAACTATATGCCAATAAATTGGATAACTTGGAAGAAATGGAAAAATTCTTAGAAAAATGCAATCTTCTAAGACTGCACCAAGAAGAAATAGAAACTATGAACAGACCAATCACAAGTACAGAAATTGAGGCAGTGATTAAAAATCTCCCAACACACAAAAGCCCAGGACCAGATGGATTCACGGATGAATACTATCAAACATTCAGAGAAGAGCTAACACCTATCCTTCTCAAACTCTTCCAAAATATTGCAGAAGGAGGAACACTCCCAAACTCATTCTATGAGGCCACCATCACCCTGATACCAAAACCAGGCAAAAATGTCACAAAAAAGGAAAACTACAGACCAATATCACTGATGAATATAGATGCAAAAATCCTCAACAAAATACTAACAGACTCCATCAGCACATTAAAAAAATCATACACCATGATCAAGTGGGGTTTATCCCTGGGATGCAAGGATTCTTCAATATATGCAAATCAATCAATGTGATACATCATATCAACAAATTGAAGGATAAAAACCATATGATCATCTCCATAGACGCAGAAAAAGCTTTTGACAAAGTTCAACATCCATTTATGATAAAAGCTCTCCAGAAATTGGGCATAGAAGAAAATTACCTCAACACAATAAAAACCATATATGAGAAACCAAAAGCCAACATCGTTCTCAATGGGGAAAAACTGGAAGAATTCCCTCTAAGAACAGGAACAAGACAAGGGTGTCCACTCTCACTACTATTATTCAACATAGGTTTGGAAGTTTTAGCCACAGCAATCAGAGAAGAAAAAGAAATAAAAGGAATCCAAATTGGAAAAGAAGAAGGAAAATTGTCACTCTTTGCAAATGACATGATATTATATATAGAAAACCCTAAAGACTCTACCAGAAAACTGCTAGCACTAATTGATGAGTTTAGTAAAGTAGCAGGATACAAAATTAATGCACAGAAATCTCTTGCATTCCTGTACACGAACAACGGAAGGGCAGAAAGAGAACTGAAGGAAACTCTCCCATTCACCATTGCAACAAAAAGGATAAAATACCTAGGAATAAACCTGCCTAAGGAGGCAAAAGATCTGTATGCAGAAAACTTTAAGACATTGATGAAAGAAATCAAAGACAACACAAACAGATGGAGGGACATACCATGTTCCTGGATTGGAAGAATCAACATCGTGAAAATGTCTGTACTACCCAAAGCAATTTACAGATTCAATGCAATCCTGATCAAATTGCCAATGGCATTTTTCACAGAACTAGAGCAAGAAATCTTATGATTTGTATGGAAACGCAAAAGACCCTGAATAGCCAAAGCAATCTTGAGAAGGAAAAATGGAGTTGGTGGAATCAGGCTTCCTGACTTCAAACTCTACTACAAGGCCATAGTGATCAAGACAGTATGGTACTGGCACAAAAATAGAAAGGAAGATCAATGGAATAGAATAGAGAACTCAGAAGTAAGCCCAAACACATATGGGCACCTTATGTTTGACAAAGGAGGCACGAATATACAATGGAAAAAAGACAGCCTCTTCAATAAGTGGTGCTGGGAAAATTGGATAGCTACATGTAAAAGAATGAAATGAGAACACTTCCTAACACCATACACAAAAATAAACTCCAAATGGATTAAAGACCTACATGTGAGGCCAGACACTATAAAAGTCCTAGAGGAAAACATAGGCAGAACACTCTATGACATACATCAAAGCAAGATCTTTTTGGACCCACCTTCTAGAATCATGGAAATAAAATCAAGAATAAACAAATGGGACCTCATGAAACTTAAAAGCTTTTGCACAGTGAAAGAAACCATAAACAAGACTAGAAGGCAACCCTCAGAATGGGAAGAAATAGTTGCCTGTGAAACAATGGACAAAGGATTTACCTCTAAAATATACAAGCAGCTCATGCAGCTTAATATCAAAAAAGCAAATAACCCAATCCACAAATGGGCGGAAATCCTAAATAGACATTTCTCCAAAGAAGATATACAGATGGCCAACAAACACATGAAAAGATGCTCAACATCACTCATCATCAGAGAAATGCAAGTCAAAGCCACAATGAGGTATCACCTCACACCAGTCAGAATGGCCATCATCACAAAATCTGGAAACAACAAATGTTGGAGAGGGTGTGGAGAAAAGGGAACTCTCCTGCACTGTTGGTGGGAATGTAAGTTGGTACAGACACTATGGAAAACAATTTGGAGGTTCCTTCAAAAACTACAAATAGAACTACCATATGATCCAGTAATCCCACTTCTGGGCATATACCCAAAGAAAACCATAATCCCAAAAGAAACATGTACCATAATGTTTATTGCAGCACTATTTACAATAGCCAGGACATGGAAGCAACCAAAATGCCCATCAACAAATGAATGGATACAGAAGATGTGGCATATATATACAATGGAATATTACTCATCTATAAAAAAGGATGAGATGGAGCTATATGTAATGAGGTGGAGTGACCTAGAGTCTGTCATACAGAATGAAGTAAGTCAGAAAGAGAAAGACAAATATTGTATGCTAACTCACATATACAGAATCTAAAAATGGTACTGATGAACTCAGTGACAAGAACAAGGATGCAGATGCAGAGAATGGACTGGAGAACTCGAGGTTTGGAGGGGGGCGGGGGGTGAAGGGGAAGCTGAGACGAAGCAAGAGAGTAGCACAGACATATACATGGTACCAACTGTAAAACAGATAGCCAGTGGGAAGTTGTTGTATAACAAAGGGAGTCCAACTTGAGGATGGAAGATGCCTTAGAGGACTGGGCCAGGGAGGGTGGGGGGGACTTGAGGGAGGGTGAGGGGTGAGTTGAGGGAGGGAGGGAATATGGGGATTTGTGTATAAAAACAGATGATTGAACTTGGTGTACCCCAAAAAAAATTTTTTAAAAATAAAAAAAAAAGAAGACTCATAGAAAGTACTTTTTGACAAGTACAGGTTTCTGAACTTTCAGATCATACCACTGAACTGAATAAGAAATTAAAGAATCCCAATGAAAAAGCCCATGGCTTCATAAGACTTAACAAAATAGATTAGTTACATAGGAGTGAGTGAACTGGTGAATGTGATTATAATTTTTATGGTGTTTGCAAATTACTGTCTCAACCTGTGTTTTCCACATATAAGGAAATCATTCCCCACAAGCTTATGACTTAGAGCAACTTTGTAAATTATACTTTATAAGCAGAATCAAAACAGTTATCTTTTATCCCTACCTGATCCCCCCAGAAGTTCCAGGTATAGACTGCATTTTAGGCTTATTCTCCTGAATTCCTCAGGGAATGAGATATATTTTACAAGGTTTATTAAAGTTCAGGTTGTCACTCCTCCTACTTCTACCAAAATGGTAGGCCAAGGGACTAAAATCTTAATCATGCAAGACTCAGATACAAGACCTGGAACTTCAGAGTATTTCCAATTCTGTGTCCTTTCCCAAATTGAGGCAGGACATACCCATAGTAGTCATCACCCCATTTCTTCAATGTTTTGGGGAAAGTTAAAACCAGAGTAGGAATTGAAATGGAGTTTTATGCCCCCCTAAAGAAAAAAAAAAGTTCTCCCGCCAAGTTTAAAATTAACTTTATCCAAAACTTTATTCCCTTATTATTCTTAGGACTGGAGGAGTATCAAAAAAAAAAAAAAAAAAAGGGAGGATTGAAATCAAGCAGAACCTCATGGGGCCTCAGAGCACCATTCCCCTCTGTACCCTCTGTATCTCCCACCTCTTGTTTCTGGGAAAAGCTTTATCTCCTAGGCATCCCTGAGTCCAGAGAACAGGCTCAAGCAGTTAACCAGTTAAGATGGGACAGGAATGGGAACAAAGAAGAGGCAGTTGAGCAAGGAAGGAGATGATAACTTCAGCAATATCGCACTGTGAGATGGGTTCACAGGACCTTAACTCTCCATTTGGAAAACAGATAACAATGTCTAACACAAATTCTTAAGTTTTTTTTTTTTTTTAATATAAACCAGACCCTGGAAACTGCTGACCTCAAACATGTAAACCCTAGACAGGTTGGAGTCAGAAGGTTGGTGGTCAAGATTCCTGAAACACCACCCTGCTACCTCACCACCAACCAATCAGAAAACTGTCCACAAGCTGATAATACAATCTAAAACACTTTTCCCATAACACCATCTTAAATACTCTTGCCTGAAAGCCATTGGTAGTTTGGGTCTTTTGAGCACTAACTGTTTGTTTGTCTTGCTTGGTGCCTTGCAGTAAATGTGCTTTCCTTCACCACAACCTGGTGTGAGTGGATTGGCTTTGCTGCATGTTGGGTGAGCGAATACAATTCCTGTTCCATTTTGTACCATAGTAACAAACTGAAGTACTTACAATTACATAAAATATATTATGAGCAAACAGTTAAATCAATCCCTGCATATTACAATCTCAAAGTTTCAATTTGGACCTTTTATGCTGATTCTATTTTAGAACATTCCTGCACTGTTTTTCATTGTTTTTCCATATTATACCTACTTCTGTCTTCCAGAGTAAAGGTAGAGAATTTTACTTTGCCTCTTCAGAGGCTTAGATAAGTTTTGGGTTTTAATAAATAAGTGTTCATAACTTTAAAGTCTGAAATAAAAGTGATACAGTATTCAAAAATGAATGCAATTTTAAATCAAGTATGACAGCATAATAAGACAAGAAATAGCTTACCAAAGAAAATATAAACAACTGAAAATTTTAAATGGTTGCTGAAGTATTTTTAAAATCTTAAAATGATAATTGTGCCTCTCTCATTTATTTTTAAGAGCTAAATAGCATATTGCTTTTCTAAAAGATCTAGCTATGGGATCTATCCAGAATGCAGCAAGAAAGGATTCACAGTGAAAAGTATGGGGAAAAAACACACAGGAAGTAGGAAATGGAAGACAGACATTCTAAATCCCTATAAAGGCAAATGATGGAGAAAAGAGAATCGAAGAAAGATTCTCTTTAAAGAAATAGAAGAATACCCCAAAACTGAGGAAAGATGTGGATGTGCACACACAAATTGAAAAGGCCAGGAATTGCTGGACAGAAAAATAAATACATACATACAAATAAATATATGCAGTAGAATTATTAACATCAAAAAAATTCTGAATCATGGCCATAATTAAAAATTCTACAAATAAAAAATGCTGGAGAGGGTGTGGAGAAAAGTGAGCCCTCCTGCACTGTTGGTAGGAATGTAAGTTGGAGCAGCCACTATGGAAAACAGTATGCAGGTTCCTCAAAAAAGTAAAAATATAGCTGCTGTATGATCCAGCAATACCACTCCTGGGCATATATCTGGAAAAAAACATAATTTCAAAAAAAAAAAAAAAAATACACATACCCTTATTCTCATAGCAATACTATTCACATAGCCAAGACATGGAAACAACTTAAATTTCCACTGACAGATAAATGGATAAAGAAGATGTGGTACATATATACAATGGAATATTAGCCATAAAATAAATGAAGGACTTCCCTGGCAGTCCAGTGGTGGAGACTTTGCCTTCCAATGCAGGGGGTGCAGGTTCAATACCTGGTCAGGGAGCTAGAATCCCACATGCCATGTGGCCAAAAAAAAACTAAAAGATAAAACAGAAGCAATATTGTAACAAATTCAATAAACTTTTAAAAAATAGTCCACTTCAAAAAAATTTTTAAAAAATGAAATGCCATTTGCAGCAACATGGATGGACCTAGAGATAATCATACCAAATGAAGTAAAATAGAGACAAATATCATATATCACTTATATGCAGATCAAAAATTGATACAAATGAAATATTTACAAAACAGAAACAGACTCACAGAGCTAGATAACATACTTATGGTTACCAAAGGGTAAAGGTGTGAGTGAGGGATAAATTAGGAGTTTGGGATTAACATACACAATACTCTATTTAAAACAGATAGACATTCTAGAGGGACACGAATCAAGATGGCAGAGTTCTGGGAAGTGCTCATTTGCATGAGTCCTCCCAGAGATCGCCATTAGCCCCACCAAAGAGCCTGTAAGCTCCAGTGATGGGTCACCTCAGGCCAAACAACCAACAAGGTGTGAACACAGCCCCACCCATTAGCAGACAAGCAGTTTAAAGTTTTACTGAGCTCCGCCCACCCAACCCAACCCACCATCAGTCCCTCCCATCAGGAAGCACCCACGAGCCTCCTAGATAGCTTCCTCCACAAGAGGACAGACAGCAGTATCAAGCAGTATCAGCAATATTTCATCTTGTGGAGCTGAAAACCACAGTCACAGAAAGAGAAAATGAAAAGGCAGAAGACTTTCTACCAGATGAAGGGACAACACAAAACCCCCAAAAAACAACTAAATGAAGAGGAGATAGGCACCCTTCCAGAAAAAGAATTCAGAGTAATGATGTTGAAGATGATGCAGGACTTTGAAAAAAGATTGGATGTAAAGATTGAAAAGTTGCAAGAAAAGTTTACCAAAGATCTAGAAGAATTAAATAACAGAGATATGCAACACAATAACTGAAATGAAAAATACACTAGAAGGAACCAATAGCAGATTAACTGAGGCAGAAGGGCGAATAAGTGACCTGGAAGACAGAATGGTGATAATCACTGATGCAGAAAAGAATAAAGAAAAAAAAGAATGAAAAGAACTAAAGACAGCCTAAGAGACCTCTAGAACAATGTTAAATGCACCAACATTTGCATTATAGGGGTCCCAGAAGGAAAAGAGAGAGAGAAAGGACCCGAGAAAATATTGGAAGAGATTATAGCTGAAAACTTCCTTAGCATGGGAAAGGAAATAACTACGCAAGTCCAGGAAGCGCAGAGAGCCCCAGGCAGGATAAACCCAAGGAGAAACACAGCAAGACACATAGTAGTCAAACTAACAAAAGTTACAGAGAAAAGTTATTCAAAGTAACAAAGAAAAAACGACAAATAACATACAAGGGAACTCCCATACGGTTAACAGATGATTTCTCAGCAGAAACTCTGCAAGCCAGGAGGGAGAGACATGATATACTTCAAGTGATTAAAGGCAAGAACCTACAACCACGAATATTCTACCCAGCAAGGATCTCATTCAGATTCGATGGAGAAATCAAAAGCTTTACAGACAAGCAACAGCTAAGAGAATTCAGCACCACCAAACCAGCCCTACAACAAATGCTAAAGGAACTTCTCTAAGCAGGAAACATAAGAGAAGAAAAGGACCTACACAAACAAAACAATTAAGAAAATGGCAATAGGAACATACATATCGATAGTTACCTTGAATGCAAATGGACTAAATGCACCCACCAAAAGACACAGACTGGCTGAATGGATACAATAACAAGACCCATGTATATGCTGTCTACAAGAGACCCACTTCAGACCTAGGGACACATACAGACTGCAAGTGAGGGGATGGAAAAAGATATTCCATGCAAATGGAAATCAAAAGAAAGCTGTAGTAGCGATACTCATATCAGATAAAATGGACTTTAAAATAAAATATGTTACAAGAGACAAGAAAGGACATTACATAAAGATCGAGGGCTCAATCCAAGAAGAGAAGATAACAATTATAAATATATATGCACCCAGTATAGGAGCACCTCAAAACATAAGGCAAATGCTAACAACTATGAAAGAGGAAATCGACAGTAACACAATAATAGTGGGGTCTTTAACACCCAACTTACACCAATGGACAGATCATCCACACAGAAAATTAATAAGGAAACACAAGCTTTAAATGACACAATAAACCAGCTTGATTTAATAGATATCTATAGGAAATTACATCCAAAAACAGCAGATTACACATTCTTCTCAAGTGCACATGGAACATTCTCCAGGATAGATCACATTTTGAGTCATAAATCGAGCCTTGGTAAATTTAAGAAAATTGAAATCATATCAAGCATCTTTTCTGACCACAACGCTATGACATTAGAAATCAATTACAGGAAATAAAAGTGTAAAAAAAAAAAAAAAACACACATGGAGCCTAAACAATATGCTAGTAAATAACCAAGAGATCACTGAAGAAATCAAAGAGGAAATCAAAAAATACCTAGAGACAAATGACAATGAAAACACAATGATCCAAAACCTATGGGATGCAGCAAAGGCAGTTCTAAGAAGGAAGTTTATAGCAATAGAATCCTACCTCAAGAAACAAAAAACATCCCAAATAAAGAATCTAACCCTACACCTAAAGAAAGTAGAGAAAGAAGAGCAAACAAAACCCAAAGTTAGCAGAAGGAGAGAAATCTTAAAGATCAGAGCATAAATAAATGATATAGAAACAAAGAAAACAATAGCAAAAATCAATAAAACGTAAAGCTGGTTCTTTGAGAAGATAAAACTGATAAATCTCTAGCAAGACACATCAAGAAAAAGAGGGAAAGGACTCAATCAATAAAATTAGAAATGAAACAGGAGAAGTTACAATGGACACCACAGAAATAAAAAGCACCATAATAGACTACTACAAGCAACTATATGCCAATAAAATGGACAACCTGGATGAAATGGACAGATTCTTAGAAAGGTATAGCCTTTCAAGATTGAATCAGTAAGAAATAGAACATATGAACAGACCAATCACAAGGAATGAAATTGAAACGGTGATTAAAAACCTCCCAACAAACAAAAGTCCAGGATCAGATAGATTCACAGGTGAATTTTATCAAAGATTTAGAGAAGAGCTAACACCCATCCTTCTCAGAGTCTTCCAAAAAATTGCAGAGGAAGGAATACTCCCAAACTCATTTTATGAAGCCACCATCACCCTGATACCAAAACCAGACAAAGATACTACAAAAAAAGAAAACTACAGACCAATATCATTGACAAAATTATATATCCATTTATGATAACAACACTCCAGAAGGTTGGCATAGAGGGAACCAGCCTCAACATAATAAAGGTCATATATGACAAACCCACAGCAAATATCATTCTCAATGTTGAAAAACTGAAATCATTCCCTCTAAGATCAGGGACAAGACAAGGATGTCCACTCTCGCCACTACTATTCAACATAGGTTTGGAAGTCCTTGCCACAGCAATCAGAGAAGAAAAAGAAATAAAAGGAATCCAAATTGGAAAAGAAGAAGTAAAACTGTCACTGTTTGCAGATGACATGATACTATACATAGAAAATCCTAAAGATGCTACCAGAAAACTACTTGAGCTAATCAATGAATTTGGGAAAGTTGCAGGATACAAAATTAACACAAGGAAATCTGCATTTCTATACACTATCAATGAAAGATCAGAAAGAGAAATTAAGGAAACAATCCCATTCACCATTGCAACAAAAAGAATAAAATACCTAGGAATAAACCTAACCAAGGAGGTAAAAGACCTGTACTCAGAAAAGTATAAGACACTAATGAAAGAAATCAAAGAAGACACAAACAAATGGAGAGATATACCATGTTCTTTGATTGGAAGAATCAACATTGTGAAAATGACTATCCTACCCAAAGCAATTTACAGATTCAGTACAATCCCAAAGTACCAATGGCATTTTTCACAGAACTAGAACAAGAACTTTTACACTTTGCATGGAAATGCAAAAGACCCCAAATAGCCAAAGCAATCTTGAGAAAGAAAGATGGAGTTGGTGGAATTAGGCTTCCTGACTTCAGACTATACTGCAAGGCTACAGTGATCAAGACAGTATGGTACTGGCACAAAACAGAAATATAGATCAATGGAACAGGATAGAAAGCCCAGAGATAAACTATGGTCAATTAATCCATGACAAAGGAGCCAAGGATATACAATGGAGAAAAGGCAGCCTCTTCAATATGGGTTGCTGGGAAAACTGGACAGCTACATGTAAAAGAATGAAATCAGAACACTCCCCAACACCAGACACAAAAATAAACTCAAAATGGATTAAAGACCTAAATGTAAGGCCAGACACTATAAAACTCCTAAGGGAAAACATAGGAAGAACACTCTTCGATGTAAATCACAGCAAGATCTTTTTTGATCCACCTCCTAGAGTAATGGAAATAAAAACAAAAATAAATAAGTGGGACCTAATGAAACTTCAAAGCTTCTGCACAGCAAAGGAAACTATAAGCAAGATGAAAAGACAACCCTCAGAATGGGAGAAAATATTTGCAAATGAATCAACAGACAAAGGATTAATATCCAAAATGTATAAACTGTTCACCCAGCTCAATATCAAAAAAACAAACAACCCAATCAAAAAATGGGCAGAAGACCTAAATAGGCATTTCTCCAAAGAAGACACACGGATGGCCAAGTGGCACATGAAAAGCTGCTCAGCATCACTAAGTATTAGAGAAATGCACATCAAAACTACAACGAGGTATCACCTCACACCAGTTAGAATGGGCATCACCAGAAAATTTACAAACAGTAAATGTTGGAGAGAGTGTGGAGAAAAGGGAATGCTCTTGCACTGTTGGTGGGAATGTAAATTGATACAGCCACTATGGAGAACAGTATGGAGGTTCCTTGCAAAACTAAAAATAGAGTTACCATATGACCCAGCAATCCCACTACTGGGCATATACCCAGAGAACACCATCATTCAAAAAAACACACGCACCCCAATGTTCATTGCAGCACTATTTACAATAGCCAGGACATGGAAGCAACCTAAATATCCATCAACAGATGAATGGATAAAAAAGACACGGTACATATACACAATGGAATATTACTCAGCTGTAAAAAGCAATGAAACTGGGACATTTGTAGAGACATGGGTAGACCTAGAGACTGTCAAACAGAGTGAAGTGAGTCAGAAAGAGAAAAACAAATATCATATATTAACACACATATGTGGACTATAGAAAAATGGTACAAATCAACCAGTTTGCAAGGCAGAAATAGAGACACAGATGTAGAGAACAAACATATGGACACCAAGTGGGGAAAGCGGGGAAGGTTGCGGGGAAATGAATTGGGACAGTGGGATACCAAATTGTACACTCTAAATATATGCAGTATAACTGTATCTCAATGAAAGTTCTTAAAAAACAAACAAAAAAACAGATATACAACAAGGACCTACTATATAGCAGGGAAATCTACTCAATATTCTCTAACAAGCTATATGGGAAAATAATTTCAAAAAGAATATATATTGTATGTATTACTAAATCACTTTGCTCTACACCTGAAACACAACATTGTAAATCAACTATACTCCAATGTAAAATAAAAATTAAAAAAAAAGAAATCAAACTGACAGATTTCTCATCAAAATAAAATCTTAGAAACAATGAACAAAATTTTTAAATGAGAAATACCAGATTCTATTCCTAATCAAGTATCAGGTTTGAGTAAATATATATATATTTGAACATGAAAATTCTCAGTATGACACCTATAAATTCTGAATGGAAGAAATTTTATAGTATACACCTCTTTAATTAGAGAGAGATAATTAGGTTTCAGGAAGCAAATATGAGCAATGAAATTAGGAAAGCTAAATTTTATGTATTAGTACATATATTGGGACAAATTAATAAATCTGGAAACAAATTGATGTAATCAATAGGGGAAGTGAAGACTAATGGTAAGGAGTGACAAATGCAAAGAGACTTCTGATTCCCGACAATTATGTATGTTGAAAGACTCTCCTACTAAAATATAAATAGCCTTGAATTGCCACATACTTTTAAAGTATTTCTGGACTCATAGGAAAATAAAAATGAAAATCACCAGAAAGAACACAACAAACAAAAATATAAGCAAAACTCAGATTTGTTTAGTCAATGCAGAGAAATGTTTTACTTTGAGTTAAATGTCAAAAAGAAAGCTAAGCCCTGGAACTAAAGCCTTGAGTCCACACCAAGGTGTGAGCATGTTAGGGCAGAACTTTAAAAGGTAATGAATTTGGTCCAGATAAGTAGTATCCTTGTTTCCTGGAAAAAAAAGTGCAAATTTCATCTATGGCCAAAGTAAACATATCTCCAACTCAACTCTCTTAGATCCCAAAAGTCTCAGCACCCACTACAATGCCATTTGACAGGAGGGACAGTCTGAAGAACTGGAAACCAGACTGGAAAGAGGTAGTGATTAAGGATCACATATCTTTGACTTGAAAAACTGACAGAAAGAGCTGATCAGGAAAACATTGCTAAAACTCCTGTTGATAGAAGAAACATTTTTCCTGCAGAGGTCCAGCCAAGCTAGAGGACCTAAAATGTAAGCTTCTCTAGCTTCATGTTTAGTCTGTTGTCCTGCCTTCATTCCTCCTCCTCACATACATTTTCCATCCACGTACCTTTCAAGTTAGCCTAGCAATGTAATGGCACTGGAAGGAGACTAGGCATATTAATCATCAATTTGTCAGAATATATACAGAAATATTCCAGTTCAGATGATGCTTATTTTATTGTTCATGGCTTGTAATTGCTTTGACTCCTGACACAGAATAGCAAGACCCACCAAGCTCTGAAAAGAACATAAAATGGTAGCATAATACCTTAGACTAGGAAAAGAAAAGGAGGCTTAGGTTCTAATGTCATTCTACATACTGAGTTTCTAAAACAAGTGACTTACCTGATTTTTTTTTGATACTTTTCCTTTTAGCAAAGATGGAAAACTATATGAAGAAAACATTAAGAAACCAAGTATAGTTAAAGGAAAAACAATCTCCTATAATACAAACTCTCTCAGACATGTTACAAAGAGAGCAAAGGAAACATGTTACAAACTCAAATGATACAATAGCTTATCTAATAAAATAAAATTAGAAACAGTGAGGAAGAATAGTTATTGCTGAAATCTATATTCTCATTTTAAACACTGAGGAAAAGGACAAAGACAGTGTGATAAGAATGAGATAATAGGTAAAGAGACTGATGATCCAACAGAAATGTCCTAAAATGGAGAATGCATCAATGGAAATCTTAAAAATGAATTCAGAGAAATGACACAGCAAAATTTCCCTGAAATGAAAAATTGCATAAGTAGATTAAACATGCCAATTATACCAAAATGAATTAAAAGATAAAAATCAACACTGAGTTATATACTGGATGTTAAAAAGGTCAAATGTTTTAAAAGTATATTTCATCTAGGTAGAAAAAATAAAGTCACCCACAAAGGGAAAATCAGGCTGGACTCAGACTTATTCACAAAACCAGAAACAGTACAGCAAAAATTTGAAAGCAACTAGGAAATATTTTTACCAAGAGAATTATACTCACCCTAATTTTCACTCAAGTATAGAAACAAAAGGAATATATTCTCAAATATGAGGGAACTAAAAGACAGCATTCGTGAGCCTTTTGGGAAAGCTACTTATTGAAATTTAGCTAACCAAGAGACAGAACATCCAATTCAGGAATGGAGAGGCCATTTAGAACAACTGGTGGTGTTTACTCAAAATCATATAAATATAGAACTAAGATCCTGAAGCATGGAGAACTGAAGACACAGACCAGAAATGTTAAGTGCTACAAACTCTGACCAGGTCCAAATGTATTCTAAAAAAAACAAATGTTGTAGGGAGGGAGAAACTGGAGTGAAAGTTATAGTGATAATAACTTCATTTCTCATAGCAGGAAGTTAATGATAAAAAAAATATTACAAAATAGAAATATAGAATAGAATTATTATAAAGAAATAATAATGCATAAATATTAGAAAATAGAAGTTTAATAAGAAATGATTTCAACATTTCCCAAACCCATTAGAGCAAAACTCTGAAAATGTGTTTTCTCTTCCAAACCTGATACAATCAGTCCTTCACTCCTACTACCACAGAGAAACTGCTTTTTTTAACATCACCAAGGAACTCCATGTTGTCACACCCCATGGCCATTTCTCAGCCCACATCTTATCTGCCCTGTGTGTAGCATTTGACACTTGGATTACACCCTTCTGGCAAGACTTTCTTTATATAGGATATCATAGAGTATGTCCTGATTTTTCTTTGACCTCATGGCCTATAGCTTTTTAACAGTTCAACTAATCTTTCTCATACTAGCAGCTGTAAAAGTTATAGTGTTCCTAGATTAAGTCCTTAAACAATTTCTCTGTCTATACTGACTTCTTTGGGGATCATATGTAATTTCCTCAATACACAAAACGAATTGATAACATCTATATACTGTCAATTTTTGAAATTTCATATCCAGCCTAAATCTGTCCCTGAATTCTAGACTCAAATATTACCACTTCCTTGACATCTAAATTTGAATATCTAATAGACATCTCAAACTTAACATGTCAACAGTGGAACTCCTGATACCACATCCCACCCTATTCCCCTCTTCTCATGCTCCTGCTCATCTAGTCTTCCCCATATTAGTAACTGGCAACACTGTCTTTTCCATTGGCACCTTGCTCTCATATCTCATCTGCAGTTACTCATCAAATCCTGTTTGCTCTATCTTTAAACGACATCAATCTCCATTGTAGCTCATATAAGCCACTATTATCTGTCAACTCTATCATTCCAATGACTCATTGGCCTTTCTCCTTTTATCTTTGTTCCTATAATCTACTCTCAGCAAAGCATTGAGAAGAAACCTATTAAAAATTCATTTTATTTCCTCTTGTGCTCAAAACAAAGATATTCCCACCTGTCTTATAGTAAAACATAATATAATAATAATAAAGCTTTCATTGGTTTTTACCAATGTGAGTCAGATCTCCATTATATCTTGGTTTCATAGGTAATAGCTATTGGTCATCTGGGCTAACAGACTGAAAACAGGTTCTGATTGGATCAGTGGCAAGGGTGTGTCATAAACCAAGGATTATGCATAATACAATTTGGTATACCTGAAATTTTTTTTAATTTATTTGTATTATGCAAATTATCTATTTAAGGAAAATAAATTTAATGTAAAGTACTTATTCAGGCTGTGTTTATACATTAACTTAGACATATATGAAAATGTTAAATAAAATATTTTTTAAAATCATAAAAAAAATAACTATTGGTCATCTGGAATGAAGGACTTATTGAAGGCAAGGCTTTGACGGACTAGTAAAACCACTAACATAGAAAAATATGTAATAAGTAAGCCAAGAAGGTGTTGGTTTGCTGGTTGTTTCTAAACACACTACATTTTTTAAAGAAAATGAATCATAAATTTGAATTCCAAAATCCTTGGCTCAAAATCTAACCAGGAGATGAGGGATTTCTCTAAGTCTATGTAAGAATTAACTGTAGCCATTGCATTTAATCTACATTTTTACCAAATTATACTATCAGCAGAATTCACAGCTTTGAGCAGACTCACATGTGAAAGAGCCTGTAAGAAATGTAACAGGAATCAGAGTCTCCCTTGGAAACAGAAAAAAACTCCTATTTTATGAGGGTCTTGATACCTTCCCTGAAGACATTGTGATGATATCTCTAAGGCACTTTATTGGCCAAGGAAAGCACATTTATTTCATTACTTGCTTCCAAACAACCTCCAGGCTTCTAGAGTCAGAGTCCAGCATTCCTCAAAGGAACAATATAAATTTAAGCTCTCAAAAAGTATAAACTCAAATCTCAAGATATCCATCACTTTACATAATTACTACTTTTTGCAGTGAGAAACTTTCAAGTATATATTATTGTTAACTATAGTCATCATGCTGTACATTAGACAGACATTATTCATCTTATAACTGGAAGTCATCCCCCAGCCCTTGGCAACCACAATTCTACTCTTGATTCTTTAAGTTGGGCTTTTTCAGATTCCACATATAAAGAGATCATATAATATTTGTCTTTCTCTGTCTGACTTATTTCACTTATTATAATGCCTTTAGGGTCCACACATGTTTGTCACAAATGACAGGATTTCCTTCTTTTTTTATGGCTGAATAACATACCTCTATGTGTGTGTGTGTGTATTATATATATACACCACCTTTTCTTTATACTTGCATCCATCAATAGTCACTTAGGCTGTTTCCATGCTTTGGCTATTGTGAACAATACTGCACTGAACATGGATGTATAGATACCTCTTCAAGACAGTGATTTCATTTTTTTCACATATATACCCAGATGTGGCGTTACTGGATCATATGGTAGTTCTATTTGTAATTTTTTGAGAAATCTCCAAATTGTTTTCTATAGTAGCTACATCAATTTACATTCCCACCAATAGAGTATAAGGGTTCCATTTTTCTCCACATCCTTGTCAGCATTTGTTATCTTGATTTGTTAATAACAGCCATCTAGAAGGTGTGAGGTGATATGTCATTGTGCTTTTGATTAGCATTTCCCTGATGATTAGTGATGTTGAACTTCATTTCATATGCCTGTAGGTCATCTGAATATCTTCTGTGGAAAAATGTCTATTCAGTTCCACTGCCAATTTTTAATCAGATTTTTTAGTTTTTGCTATTGAGTTTTGTTGTTGTTTTACATATTTTGGTTAATTGCCCTTATCAGATACATGATTTGCAAATATTTTTTCTCATTCTGTAGGTTGCCTATTTTATTTTGATTTTTTTTTTGCTACATAGAAGCTTTTTATTTGATATAGTCCCACTTATTTATTCTTGCTTTTGTTGCTTGTGCTTTTAATGTCACATCCAAAAAATTATTGCCAAGACCGATGTCAAGGAGCTTCTTCCCTATGTTCGAATGTCTGTTTCTGGGAGGGGATGAGTTTTAGAAACTCCTATACCATCATCTTGGTAATGTCACTCTCACAGCAGTCTTTTTGGTATAAACTGTTAAGCAGTTTCTAAAATTTATATGAAAATTCACAGGACATGGAATAGCCAAAATAAACTTGGTAAAGAAGAACAAATTTGGAGGATTTGCACTATCTGATCTCAGTACTTCCTATAAAATCAAGATAGTGTGGAAATAGTGTAGATGTAGACAGATCAATGCCAAGAACAGAAATACTACAAATAGACCCAACATAAACAGTCAATTGCTTTTCGACTCAAAGCACTTTGATAGGGAAAGGAAGGTCTTTTCAAGATGGTGTTGAAATAGGTAAGTGTATAGGAAATAAATGAAACCTCATACCATAAAAAGAATTAATTTGAGCAGTATCATAGACCCAAATGTAAAAGATAAAATAACATTTTAGAAGAAAACAAAGATTATCTGCAAGCCTGAGGTATGCAAAGAATTCTTAGAGCACAAAAAGCACTGACCATGTAAGAAATAACTAGTAAATATGACTTCATCAAAATTAAAAATTCTGCTTATCAAAATAAACCATTAAGAAATGAACAAGCCACAGATTAAAAGAAAAAACTCCTAACTCATATATCTGACAACCAACTTGCATGCATAATATAAACAACCCTATAAATAAGTTTGGGGCCATTTTAACAGGTAAAATTTCTGTATTGACTTCTAATTAAGTACAAATTGAATTTGGATAAATGTAGATTTCACAAATAGCCTTCAATCTTATCTTACCCTTTGCAATATGACTTTAGAACTCTTCCTATTGAGGGGGGCTGGCACTTTGACTTCCATGTGCCAGTAAAATGTGGTGTAATCGTGATGTGCCCTTGCCAAGCTCATGCGCCAGGGAACTTTGTATGGTTCTTCTCACTTATATTGGGTTGGCCAAAAAGTGCCTTCAGTTTTTAAGTAAAAATACAAGACACATTTTTCATTTGCACCAAGAACTTTATTGAACAACGTATTCACCCTTTTGTTCCACTGCCTTCTGCCATTTTTCAGGCAACTTCATAATACCATCTTCCCAAAACTTATCTTTTTGAGCAAAGAATTGTTTTAGGTGTCTTTTACAGTCTTCCAGGGAATTGAAAATTTTTCGATTAAGAGAATTTTGTAAAGACCAAAATAAGTGGAAATTCAAAGTTGCAATGTCTGGTGAATACAGCAGATGAATCAGAACTTCCCAGCCAAATTGTAACGGTTTTTGCCTGGTCATCAAAGAAACATGCAGTCCTATGTTATCCAGATGGAAGATTATGTGTTTTCCATTCACTAATTCTGGATGCTTTTCATTGAGTGCTGGTTTCAGTTGGTCTAATTGGGAGCAATACTTGTTGGAATTAATCATTTGGTTTTCTGGAAGGAGCTCATAATAGAGGACTCCCTTCCAATCCCACCATATACACAACATCACATTTTTTGTATGAAGACCGGCCTTTGATGTGGTTGGTGGTGGTTCATTTCATTTGCCCCATGATCTCTTCCATTCCACATTATTGTACAGTATCCACTTTCCATCACCCATCACAATTTGTTTTAAAAATGGAAGTTTAAAAAAAATGGAACATTTTCATTACATTTAAGTAGAGAATCGCATGTGGAAATATGGTCAGAAAAGGTTGGGGTTTTTTTTTTGTTTTCTTTTTTTTTTTTTTTGCTTAACTTATATGGAACCCAAATATCAAAGTGATGTACATAACCAAGCTGGTGCAAATCATTTTCAGCTCTTGACTTGGATATTTTGAGTATGTTGGCTATCTCCCATGCGGTATTACATTGATTGTTCTCAGTTAATGTCTCAATTTGATCACTATCAACATCAACTGGTCTACCCAACCATGGAGCATCGTCCAGCAACAAATCTCCAGTACAAAACTTCTCAAACCACTTTTGACACGTTCGATCAGTCACAGCACCTTCCCCATACACTGCACAAATCTTTTTTTGTGTGTTTCAGTTGTGTTACCATTCTTGTAATAAAGCATAGTATGCCAAAAATGTTGCTTTATTTCTTCCACCTTCAATATTAAAATGGCTACACAAAAATTCACCGATTTTGATAAATCTTTTTTTAAATGCATGCTGATATGACAACTGTCACATACAATCTAACAAAACTGTTTCGAATGAAGTTAGACAACTAAGTGATACTAAAGCCATCTTATGGAAAAAAACAAAGGAACATTTTGGCCAGCCCAATAACTTTTGCCTACTTTCCATGCAAACAAGCCCAAGCACACCTGATGGGGATTAAGAGACCATAAGAAGAGATGATCTTAGAGAGTTCCTTGGTGGTGCAGTGGTTAAGAATCTGCCTGCCAATACAGGGGACACAGGTTTGATCCCTGGTCTGGGAAGATCCCACATGCCTCGGAACAACTAAGCCTGTGCACCACAACTACTGAGCCTGCATTTTATAGCCCACGGGCCACAACTACTGAGCCCATGCACCGCAACTACATGCCTATAGCGCATGCTCCGCAACAAGAGAAGCCGCTACAATGAGAAGCCTGCACACTACAATGAAGAGTAGCCCTGGCTCACCACAAGTAGAGAAAGCCTTTGCGCAGCAACTAAGACCCAACACAGCCAAAAATAAATAATTTTAAAAAAAGAAAGAAAAGATGATCTTTCTCACTGTAGGTCCCCCTAGACCAGCCCAGCTTCACCCACTCAGCAGCTGACTACAAATGCATGTGTGAACTCAGCCAAGATCAAAAAAAGCACCCATCAGAGCCCAGCACAAATTGTTTACTCACAGAATTACAAGCTAAACAAATGATTGCTGTTTTCAACCACCTTTTATAAAACAATCTCTTTACTTTACTTGTTAAAAGTCTATTCATATTTTCTGTTTTTCCTCTTTAAATATTTGCTAGAATTCACCAGTGAAGCCATCTGGGCCTGGACTTTTCTTTGTCGGAGCAATCACTCTATTGTGTTAGATTTTCCCTCCTGCTGTATTTCCAGCAGTTAAAACAAGAGTTTAGCAATTAAAATGCTACAGGATCAGTTCCCCAGCAGGGCCCAATGGTGGCACACTCAATTTGGGATAATTCAAGGAATGTTTAATGAAGGGCAAACTTAACAGATGTGATCAGGTTGGAGGGACTGTAAGAGATATTTTAGTTCCCTTGGTCTAACAGCACTAATACTCATACAACACTGATACCCAAAGGACCAAGGGAATAGTGATTACTAGAATCTGGGAGAAGAGATTATGTGCGCCCTCCTTTTAAGGAATACACTCAGCCCAAAGAAACCAGGGAGGGAGCCTCAACTTTGCTTTCCTCCCGCCTTCTGCTCTTTTATCACATCTCTGAGGTTGAACTCAATTGGAAACCAAAGAGTGGGAAGTGCATTCATATGGATATATAGGTGATCCTCTTGCGGCAAAGAACAGGGCACAAAAAAGGGTATATAATGATGTGGGAAAACAAAATTGTGTTATAAGTTGTATAGCGCTCAAGAAAAAAAAAATATATATATATATATATTTAAGAACTTTTATTGAGATACAGTTAACATACAATAAACGGCATATATTTAGAGCGTACAATTTGGTATCCCAATCTCCCAATTCATTCCCCTGCAACCCTCCCTGCTTTCCCCACTTGGGGTCCATATGTTTGTTCTCTACATCTGTGTCTCTATTTCTGCCTTGCAAAAGGGTTGATTTGTACCATTCTTCTATAGTCCGCATATATGTGTTAATATACGGTATTTGTTTTTCTCTTTCTGACTCACTTCACTCTGTATGACCGTCTCTAGGTCCATCCATGTCTCTACAAATGTCCCAGTTTCATTGCTTTTTACAGCTGAGTAATATTCCATTGTATATATGTACCACATCTTTTTTATCCATTCATCTGTTGATGGACATTTAGGTTGCTTCTGTGTCCTGGCTATTGTAAATAATGCTGCAATGAACACTGGAGTGCATATATTTTTTAATTTATATATATATATGAATAAGCGAATGGATGAATGTTGCTGTATAAATTGTTGCAGTTACACTGAAGGCAATTTGGAAGCATTCATTGGCATTTAAAATATTTGATTTCATATTTCAGAATTTAAACTAAAGAAGTATAGTACAAATGCCCAAGAAGTAAGTTCTGGAACAATAGCTAAAGAGGTAACTTTGATCGCCATCTGGGATTAATGTAAGCTCTAAGGAGAATCTTTACACTTATCTATAGTTTTTTAAAAATTAAAAGGATATTTTGTACATGTGCTGCTTTGATAATTAAAAGAATTTAAATTTTAGAAAAATATAGTAATTGTACTAGAGCCAAGATAAAATAATTCTTGCCATTAATCGTTCTGTCCATGTGCCTTTTCAGTTCCTGGCTGCCAAAGGAAAATGAAGGATTCAGTGAAGCAATTGCGATCCAAACACATTATATTCAAGTAGTATAATCAGAATGAGGATAAAGATACCTTATTTTCATTAGTTTTATACATTACGTTAAAGTGTTTTCATAATAAGTACATAAACTTTACCTTTTTTATTCAATATTCTCAATAAAAATAGTGGTAGTCCAACAACAAACTCACACGAAGATACAGATGACCTGCTGCTGTTTTTCAAAATTATTCATCTTTCATATATTGGTAGAAAAAGTAATAAAATAGCACATGGGCCACAAAAACATGATTTATAACAACATGAGATATATGATTTTTTAAATGTATGCACCTCTTCTCATCGTCATCAGTTCACATTTATGCACTCCTGAATAGAATGCATTTCTAATATTTATAGAAGAGATGTTTGACATTCATTATACATATTTTGAAACCTCGCCGTAACCAAACTAGTTTTGGCATAACATACAAAGGCAATTATATTTTGATGGTTTTCAAGGGTTTTATTACTGAAAGCACCAGATGGAATTGTTGTTGTACTTACAACATTACTGAGGCGTGACTTTTTGAGAAGGGTTGTATTTAATCTGCTTACAGATACCAAAATCACAAGTCAAGTCTAAAAAACACAAATAGCAGAATCTAAAAATGAGGTTCTCCCTTTTGAATAAAAAACATTAAGATTATGAATATTTAAGCCACAACTCTTGGATTTTCTACAAGAATGATGAAAGCTGACTAGATTGACAGGAGCATGTGCTATTAAAAACATATATATATATATATATCTCACATATATATCTCTCTCACATATGTGTGTGTGTATGTGTGTGTGTGTATATATATATATATATATATATTTCTCAAGGCAAGAGAATGGATGTGGGTAAAAACTGACCCAAGTCAGAAGCACTGTAAGGTTTAGTCCAGTAGAATGTTACTCCAAGGAGACCTACAAGCAATGGTGAGTCATCCATTAGCAATCACTTGCAGTTTCTTTAAAAATCCCTTTCTAGATCACACCATGTCTTCATTCCAGATAAATAAAAAATGAATATTAACTGCATTATTGATGCTTGATTCACCTCTGGATGATGAGGTCGAAGTCTCAGCAGTGGGGAGTTTTAACAGAGTCTTTACAACTTCGAGTCTTAGGCCAATGCTTAGGAAAACAAGACTTTTTTGCATGGCATTTGTTTTCCCACTCTGAAGGCAGGTTTCCTTAAAGATTATTTTCCTCATAGAAAATGTGTTATTCGTGTTTTCTTAATACATGCACCGAGTCCAAATAAGTATAATGTTGCATTATCTTCCCCAACTTGACACAAGAATCACTTCCTTGTCTCTGGATAGGTTTGTTATAGTCGCTCTTCCTTTGGAAATAAAGATACAGAGAGGAATAAGATGGCATCTACTTGCCATTGCTTGGTTTTAAATGAATCAATGTATCTGATATCACCTGAGATAGTTTTTATCCAGATTTTACAAAGTACGATAGATCACTAACTGGCCCAAGGTCAAAGAGAAGGAAGGAATTTTAACCCAGGCCTATCTGTTGCCAAAGTTCTACTAACAAGTTACAATATCTACTAAAATAAAGCATTGAATTTAGTACTCCAAGCTATAAAAAATGTTTTACTGGACTGAACAGTGTCCCATAAAAATCCGCATCCACCCAGGATCTCAGAATGTGATCTTATTTGGAAATAGCGCCTTTGCAGATATAATTACTTAAGATGAGATCATTATGGACCAAAGTTGGCCCTAAATACAAATTCTGATATCCTTATAAGAAGGTCTTGTGAAGACACAGACACACAGCACAGAGGGAAGAAGCCCATGTGAAAACAGAGACAGAAATTGGAGTGACGCAGCTACAATCCAAGGCACGCCAAAGATTCCCAACAATGCCCAGAAGCTAGGAAGAAGCAAGGACGGATTCTTCCCTTGAACTTTCAAAGGAAGCATGGCCTGGCTGATGCCTTGATCATAAAGAGTAAATTTGTTATCTTAAGCTACGAAGTTTGTGATATTTTGTAGGCAGCCCTAGGAAACTAATACAAAGGCCAATTAACAAAAAGGGTATGACTTGCTTATCACAGTGCTACTAGAAATAAATGTTCTTTAATTAATAACTTAGAGGAAGCTTTAGTATTTCCTCAAAATAATAATTAAAATCATTAATCACCCATCACAATTTTCTAGCTTTTTTAATTTGTTTATTGTCTCTTGCCTCATTTGACTACCATGTGCCCCCTGTATAGCCAAACCCAAGCATTCAACCCAACATATTCTCAGTGATCAAATATTTGTTGGAGAAATGATTTAATGAAAGGTTAGCAGAATTCATCATTGAAACTCCCAGAGTAGATGTATGGAAAAGTTGACTAGTTGAAAGTCTTAATAAAAATTTTGGCAAAACATTCAAAGCAAATATGGGACCTATGTCACTGACTTTTCCTCTTGCATATACAAAAAAACATAGGGGGAGTCAAGGAAGGGAGGGAATACGGGGATATGTGTATAAAAACAGATGATTGAACTTGGTGTACCCCCCCCAAAAATAATAAATAAATAAAATTATAAAAAAAAATAATAATAAAAAAAACATAAAGATGATGAAATGGCTCAAGAACTAAACTCCATCATTTTTACTCACAGCTACTGGCACTTGAAAGAACACTTGCCAAAGTGGCAGACAAAGTAAGAATAGAATATATGTTTTGAGAAAAATAACTCTCAGATTGCCCCATCTTGGTAAAAGAGAAATTATTACCAGAAATATCTGCACACAGGAGTCATGTCTCCAGCACCTCCAAAAATCTCAGTAATAAAAACTGGAAAACTAAAGCTATTCAATACAAGTTGATAAAGTTTCTGCACATTAATACCTAAACTGTAAACAATTGCAAAAAAAAAAAAAAACTCTTTGTAATTATGAAATTATCCTTATCCAAGTATCTAACTGGAAAAATGCAAACTGATTTCAACTGGCTCCTTAAAAGAGAAGCCAATTTCAAGAATAAAGGAAAAGGAGCTCTAGACAGGACCAAGATAGAAGAGGTCTCCATTGCCCTTAGTTTGGTAATTAATTCCACAACCACACTTTTAGATCTATGTATATGCTATATTTTTTTGACTTTTAAATTTATATTTAAGTCATCTGTTTAATTAAACATTGTCTTTCACAACATGGTTTTTCTGTGGTCAGTAAAACTCTTTTCTCACCAGGCAAGAGGAAATAAAACTCACAGCCTTTAAAATAGGGAGAAGAGATCAGCTAAATCTACTTCTTATGCTTTTTATTTTCTTGGTTCTACTCTTCTGTGAAAAAAGAATAATCCTGTCTTCCATTCACATGTTGAACTTATGCAGTAGCCATAAGCTCTGCACCCCACAACTTAGTGCTTTTAATCAAGCCTGAACAAAAAGACTGTGATATAACTGGACATAGGACCCAAGAGTCTAAATTGTCTTTTGTTTGGCCCTCTTGTTTCCATAGCTTCTCTGAATCCTAGAAGCTGAGTCCTAGGAGTTGCTGAGCATGGCTGACATCACATTTTGCAGGTGTTCAGAGCATCCTTGATGTTAACAACACAGGACAAGAGAGATCTATCCTTGTACACAGTGCCGATCTCTACAGGGACAGCTCATTTCCTTTGTTTTCTAACTTGCTGTAAAACACACTTTTTCTACAACTTGTTGTTAAAAAGAAAAGATTAAGTTGTCTGCAGTTGAAAATTAATAAAAACGCTGCTTATGAATTTATTGAACTTGATTAGATCCTCTCAAGAGTCTCAGTGTTTCTGACCATTTAAATAAGAATTACTATGTGGGTAAATTTTTTTCATCTGTTTTGACATATTATACAAGTACTTCCATAATGGAAGTAAAGCACTATATATACACATTTCCAGTAAAATATATCCTTGTATAGAAAACGTATTAAACTCATAACCAAAATCTTAATTAAGAGCAATGTATTTAAATAGAACACTAACCCGGGAAATGACTCAGGTTATATACCTTGTACCACTTATGAAAATGTAACCTGAGGCAATGTCTTTGAGCCTCAAACTCTTATCTGAAAACTCTGAATAAGAATGTATGTTCTGCCAAAATTTTATGGACTAATAACTGTGTTACTAGAATTAAGTAGGATGTTAAAAAAGCAATATGAAATAAATGCATTCTTAAAATGTACAGATTGATATTTACTTCAAATTATTTTTAAAAAATCAAGTAAGCACATATTTTTTAAAATTCACTAGTGTTAAAAAAAAAAAAGTCAAAAATAATAATCTGCTTCTCTACATTTCTCTATCCCTTAGTCTCACTTCCCATATCAGCAAGCTACAGTACTCTTGAGTATTTCTTCTGCCATAATCTCCATATTTCTAAATATGCTTATATAATTATTTCCCTATTTATAGTTATAGAATATTGATATTCTGTTATGAGTCACTTAGCTTTTTGGGATATTCTGCTCTACCCTGTATTCCAAACCCTTACCCTGTCCATCCTATCAAAATTGCATTACTGTTGGCTATGTAATATACTAGGATTAAGTTTCCATTCTTGTAAGATTTTGTCCAGAGTTATTATTCATTTTGTTTATGTATGTCTCTGTAGCTGATTTTTAATATGCTCTAACAGACTTGTAAAAACACAATAATTGTTCCAAATGCCCAGGAACATCAGGTTCCTTTTTTCCCCTTGAACACCACCCTTCCGTAGCTATCTGTCTACTCTAATTTCGCCTGGACAGCTGTCAATATTGGGAATTGCTTCCACGATTCACCTTTGGGAATCTCTTGTTTCATGAATGCCATCTCTTTTATGATTCTTTCTTAGCATATTCTCCTGTCTCTTATAAAAAAGGGAATTACAAGAGACATACATACTGTTTTTGGATTCCTCACATATTTTAAAATATTACAATGCATCCTGTTACTTGAGTGAACTTGGCCAACTATACATCTCTCTCTGCAGCCTCACTGTATGGTCTCTTCTCAGAGGCTATAGGCAACATTGGGCTGTTGAGTGCTACAGTCTTGATTCAACTGATAAGCACACCCAAAGGCATGGACTCTAGTGCCTTCCAGCATTAAACCCTGTCCCTGCAGTGATACAGATAAGGTAGAAGACAAAGCAGCATGAATCTGCTAACACTGAAAAACATTAAGCTCACCAGCCTCCATGCCAGTGAGAGAAAAGATGTTTACAGTACCCAGAAGTTCCCAAATGCACAGGCTGGAATTTATCTATACAAATCATTCTTTCTGTATCAGATTTTGACCTTATCTGATTTTGCATCTGACATCTCACTCAGGGTAGGGCCACAGATCTGCTTACTTCTCTCCCCAAATCAGCCTGCTTACCTATGTTAAAATATATTGAGTGAGCTAGGGCTTTAGGCTATATTTTTTATGCCTCAACAGTCATTTCTTATATTATGTATCTCTCTAAAATCTTTGCAGAGAAAGAGAACATCCTTTCCTTAATATCTTATAGACAACAGTTGGTATTAAGTGGAGTCCATCTGTTTTTTCCCCTACTCTCAGTACTTTGGGTTCCATTTTTCAATGCAAACCATTTTTTCCCCTTCAGATTGTTAGCATATTTCTAAAATGCTATGTTAAGTTGAATTTGCTTAGAATATTTTATTGTCAATTTTACTCCCCTTCAACTTCCTCTCCAAGGTTGAAAATGAAATACCTTCAGGGATTTGAAGTCATTATTCCACTGACTTCTAGGATTCAGTATTTCTATTCCACTCTGATTCTTAGTGTGGATGTTTGCTTGTTGTATCAGAGTGGACTTCACTAAAGAGCAAGTAAATAGTAAGCTGATCTTTTTTTGAGGGTGTCTAGAAACTTCAAGGTAAAAAGGTGAAATAAACCATTCAGAAGTAGAAATGTATTTGCAAGAAGACCAGAGGTTTCAATGACTTCCTTATTTTTGCAGTTTCAAACTTTAATATTTTATAAGTGTATAGGGAATAAAATTTATAAACCAAACACACAGATATAGAGATGCTTACAAAAAAAAAAATCCCTTTGGTAGCTAAAGGATTCTGCATTATAACTTACATACAGAAATGTCATTCCCTAGCATAAAACTGTTTATCATTAAAACATAAAATGCCAGTAATTCCAGCTAAATTGCAACAAATATGACATCAAACTCTGCATATTGTCCTGTTTTCCTGCTTCATGGTAATTGCCTCTGCTTATTATTTATTACCTTTTTTCATGAATCCAACTCAAAGTTATCTATGAGCCTAAGACTATTTTAAACAATTGAAGAAAATGGATAATTGTCAAAGAGAATTAAATATAAATATATAATCAAAAGAAACTGCCAAATTAAAAAAATACATAAAAGCACATATCCAAAATCATATATTGACCATCTGCACAATCTTAACACACAAGATAATAGGTCAGATTTTAGCCTCCTTTTTCAACACATTTTCATTGAGTGATAGTGAGGGTAAAAGAAATTTCCAAGTTCCTGTCCTTTCTGATCCATTGATTTGCTCTATGACCTTCTGTCTTGACACTGTTGGACCCCAATTTCACAATCTATAAAACCATTCCTGCTAGATTTACTATTGGACCAATCACTCTAGTCTTCAGATACTTTAGGGAAAAGAAGACGACACATCCATCCCACCTCTTTACAGTATGTGATTCAAAATAATGCATGCTTTCTATATTACTTATGTCACTTTATAATCTAAATTTCATAGATTATATTTTTTATTATTCTGATGTATTTTATATAAGTTTAAAATATTGTATTAGTGGTGACAGAAAAAAAACTCTTCAGTCTATAAATTTAAATAATTTAAAGTACAATTGGAAAACTACAGAAAATATCATGAAATACTTAATGGCCAAAATTAGATTTCTACAATAAATTTCTTCTTGAAAAAAAAAGTTTTCTTCTAATGACATTGAAGAAAAAGATAATACCTAGAATTCTCAGTACAAAATACAACCTTCATGGACCTCTTGCATACACTGGATATACTATTCTCCTCTTTGTAGATATGAGCATTTTTAGTTCTCTAATATATGTATTATAAAGTAAAGAAATTGAAAAGTAAGTTTGGTGATAATGACGATTGGGATTTTCACCCCAAGATGCACAGAGTAAATATTTTACATAAAATTGATGCAAAATATATCCAAGTTGAGATATGCTATCACCTTAATTCCTTTAGTCTTCATGCCTTTCAATGGCCCTTGCAAACATGGTAATGGAGACTGTTAGCATCTTCTCCAAACCTTCTTTGTTCACCCTTATTCAATCTTAAATACTGTTACATGAATATAGCAATATCGTGAGGATATTTAAAAATTATTTCACTCATAATTCAGGATTGTTAGTCATGAGATCAGTGTAATTGAATATTTTAATATTACCCACTTAATACCTTTATAATGAAAAAGTTGCTTTCAATTTTGTTAAAAGTTAAAACTTAACTTTACATTTATTTTGTCAATTTTTTTTTTCCTTGAGTGTGAGTCAATATAACTGGCTAGGTGGGATTGTTAAATTAAGAAGGCCAAAAGGAAGTACATACCCCCTCAGTATAACAACCACTGTAAGGGTACTTTTGAGAAAGCCTTCCTCACTAACCAGAGAAATAGGATCAAGACAGGCTGAACTGAAATTTCTTTACCCCACATCTAAGCATCTGAAGTCCTTACCTTAAGAGGGAAAGGAGCGATGGCAGCGAAGTAGAGGGACGTGGAATGCATCCCTCTGCACAGATGCATTGGGAATGCACCGAAGGACGCAATAATTCCCACAGAGAACCAGCTGAACACCAGCAGACGGCCTCGGACACCAGAAAGGACTGCAAGGATCCTGACATAACCAGTAGGGAGGCATCTACGATGGCTCAAGGAGGGTGAAGCGGCGGAACTGTGGCAGAAGGGAGGGAGTGAGAAACATACGGAGGGTCCGCACCGCAGCTCAGCGTTCCCGGACCGAGACGTCGATCCACAGCTGAACAGAGGGTCCGGGAGCAGGAGCGTGGGAACCACAGAGCCGGTTCAGGGTAAGAAACATTGTTGCCAGTAAGGTGATGGACCGAGAGGACAGGAGGGAAGAGGTCCGCGGCGAGGAGTGCCTGCCCCTGAGAGCTGCCTGGCCATGATGGCGGCTGGAGGCTGCAGGCTCATGGGCGGGGGGGGAGGAGCTGCAGGCATAGCCTCTCTCTCTCTTTCGGCGCCTCTGCAACAGGCAGTGGAGAGATGCCCTGCAGGCCACCTAAGGCACTCAGGGATAACAAGCACCCTCAGGCACTCGGGCGGGGCTAGATTAAAACCCCCTGGAACTCCAGCAGCAGGGAGTCAGCAGGAAAAACAACAACAAAAACAACAACAAAAAACCCTAGAGAGGCCCAACTCTAAGACTTTCTGTTTACACCTGAGCCACTGGCGTCCCTCTGCAACAGGCACCTCCAAGCCTGACTGAAACAACAGTGCACCACTGCTCACTCACTCCCAGGGGAAAGAGCCACTATTGTACCCTCTCTCTCCCCACAAATCAATGGTTAAAGAACAACAATAAAGGAACTTCTGCTGGTCACAGAATAATGCAAAAAAACCCAAGGCGAGGAGAAGGACACTTAAAGCTGAGTCTCTAAGGAAACAGAAATATTAGTATCAATTCCTATTGAACTGGTCCATTCTGGGATCAGTTCTGTATTTTTTTTTTTCTTTTTCTCTCTCTCTTTTTTTTTTTTATTAAATACGATCTTAGCCCTAAGGCATCTACAAGATTTATAACATAATTTTTTAATGATATTTTTTATTCTTTTTTTTTTTTTGCCTTTTTATATACTTCTATATCTAGCTAAGTTTTTGGTAGTACGGACAATATATCTCTCATACTTTCCTTTCATCCCTATCTTTTATACATTTCTATTATTTTCTTTTTATTTGCATATTTCCAACCACACTACACTCTTCTGTTCCCCTTTCTTCCAGCCATTTTTAGTTTATTTTATCTTAACGTACTTATAAGCAACACTATCGATCTGCTCAGACTCCTTGCTCTATTCTCCAGATGACGCACCGCCTTGGTATTTAATATTAGGCTTTTGTCTTTATCTTACTTCTTAGTACAGTTGTCTAATTACATTCTGAGAATCTCCATTCTCTCTGGTGGTACTCTGGCTCTTTTCTATATTTGATCCTAGCTTACAAAATCTCCCTGGATTAATGCTTGTATGTTTAAGGTGTTATTTGTTTGTTTGCTTTTGCTTTTGTCTCTGATTTGTTCTGTTTCAGTTGTCAGTTTCTGTTGGGTTTCTCTTTGAATATCTGATAGCATACTGGGGTTCTGTCAGGTCTTTCTAGAGCCTTATGTCCTAATGGATACAGTAATTCTGTGTCTTATACATGTATGTGTTTCCTAGACTTAATATTTGTTTAATCCAATACTTGGACATTAGTCTGAGGCTTGGACAGTCTTCTATAAACACCTCTATCGCCAGGACAAGCAACCCCAAAAGTTTGGACAACCATGAGGAAACAAAGAAACACCATGCAGGCAAAGGAGCAGGAAAAAAACCCACAAGACCAAATAAATGAGGAGGAAATAGGAAAAATGCCTGAAAAAGAATTCAGAGTAATGATAGTAAAAATGATACAAAATCTCGATAACAAATTAGAGAAAGTACAAGAAACCGTTCATAAGAACTCAGAAAACAAACAGCAATGGATAACAAAATAACTGAACTTAAAAATACTCTAGATGTTATAACCAGCAGAGTGACTGAGGCAGAAGAATGAATAAGTGAGTTGGAAGATAGAATGGGGGAAATAACTGCCACAGAGGAGGAAAAAGAAAAAAGAATAAAAAGAATAGAAGACAGTCTCAGAGACCTCAGTGATAACATTAAACGTACCAACTTTCAAATTATAGGCATCCCAGAAGCAGAAGAAAACAAGAAAGGGTCTGAGAAAATATTTGAAGAGCTTCTAGTGGAAAACTTCCCCAACATGGGAAAGGAAATAATTCACCAAGTCCAAGAAGCACAGAGAGTCCCATACAGAATAAACCCAAGGAGAAATACACCAAGGCACATATTAATCAAACTAATGACAATTAAACACAAAGAAAAAATATTAAAAGCAGCAAGAGAAAAGGAACAAACAACATATAAGGGAAAACCCATAAGGATAACAGCTGACCTTTCTACAGAAACGCTGCAGGCCAGAAGGGAATGGCAGGATATACTGAAAGTCCTGAAAGAGAGAAACCTACAGCCAAGAATACTCTACCCAGCAAGAATCTCATTCGGATTTGAGGGAGAAATAAAAAGCTTTACAGACAATCAAAAGTTCAGAGAATTCAGCACCACCAAACCAGCCTTAAAACAAGTGCTAAAGGAACTTCTCTAAGGAGGAAACACAAGAAAAGGAAAACACCTACAAATACAAACCCAAAACAATTAAGAAAATGGTAATTGGAACACACATGTCAATAATCACTTTAAATGTCAATGGATTCAATGCTCCAACCAAAAGACACAGACTGGATGAATGGATACAAAAACAAGACCCATTCTATATGCTGCCTACAAGAAACCCATTTCAGACCAAGGGATACATATAGACTGAAAGGAAAGGGATGGAAGAAGATATTCCATGCAAATGGAAGTCCAAAGAAAGCTGGAGTAGCAATACTCATATCAGACAAATTAGACTTGAAAGTAAAGACTATTAAAAGAGACAAGGAAGAACACTATATAATGATCAAGGGATCCATTCAAGAAGAACATATCACAATGGTAAATATCTATGCCCCCAACATAGGAGCACCTCAATACATAAGGCAAAAGCTAACAACTATATAAGGGGACATCGGCAGTAACACAATAATAGTGGGAGACCTGACACCCCACTTACATCAATGGACAGATCATGCAAACAGAAAATAAATAAAGACAAACAAGCTTTAAATGACACATTAGACCATCTCGACTTCATTGATATTTATAGGACATTCCACCCAAAAACGACAGATTACACTTTCTTCTCAAGTGCACATGGAACATTTTCCAGGATAGATCACATCTTGGGTCACAAATCAAACCTCAGCAAATTCAAGAAAATTGAAATCATATCAAGCATCTTCTCAGACCACAACGCCATGAGACTAGATATCAATTACAGGAAAAAAAACTGCAAAAAATACAAACACATGGAGGCTAAACAATTCACTCCTAACCAAGAAATCACTAAAGAAATCAAAGAGGAAATCAAAAATATCTAGAAACAAATGACAACAAAAACACAACAACCCAAAACCTATGGGACGCAGCAAAAGCAGTTCTAAGAAGTAAGTTTATAGCAATACAATCCTATCTTAAGAAACAAGAAAATTATCGAATAAACAACCTAACATTACACCTAAAACAACTAGAGAAAGAAGAACAAAAAAACCGCAAACTGAGCAGAAGGAAAGAAATCATAAAGATCAGAGCAGAAATAAATGAAAAAGAAAGGAAGGAAACCATAGCAAAAATAAGTAAATCTAAACGCTGGTTCTTTGAGAAAATTAACAAAATTGATAAACCATTAGCCAGACTCATCAGGAAAAAAAGGCAGAAGATGTAAATCAACAGAATTAGAAATGAAAAAGGAGAAGTAACAACGGACACCTCAGAAATACAAAACATCATGAGAGACTACTACAAGCAACTATATGCCAATCAATTGGATAACCTGGAAGAAATGGATACATTCTTAGAAAAATACAATCTTCCAAGACTGAACCAGGAAGAAATAGAAACCATGAACAGATCAATCACAAGTACAGAAATTGAGGCAGTGATTAAAAATCTCCCAACACACAAAAGCCCAGGACCAGATGGGTTCACGGGCAAATTCTATCAAACATTCAGAGAAGAGCTAACACCTATCCTTCTCAAACTCTTCCAAAATATTGCAGAAGGTGGAACACTCCCAAACTCATTCTATGAGGCTACCATCACCCTGATACCAAAACCAGGCAAAGATGTCACAAAAAAAGAAAACTACAGACCAATATCACTGATGAATATAGATGCAAAAATCCTCAACAAAATACTAGCTAACAGACTCCAACAGCACATTAAAAAAATCATACACCATGATCAAGTGGGGTTTATCCCTGGGATGCAAGGATTCTTCAATATACACAAATCAATCAATGTGATACATCATATCAACAAATTGAGGGATAAAAACCATATGATCATCTCCATAGATGCAGGAAAAGCTTTTGACAAAGTTCAACATCCATTTATGATAAAAGCTCTCCAGAGAATGGGCATAGAAGGAAGTTACCTCAACATAATAAAAGCCATATATGAAAAACCAAAAGCCAACATCATTCTCAATGGGGAAAAACTGGAAGAATTCCCTCTAAGAACAGGAACAAGACAAGGGTGTCCACTCTCACCATTATTATTCAACATAGTTTTGGAAGTTTTAACCACAGCAATCAGAGAAGAAAAAGAAATAAAAGGAATCCAAATTGGAAAAGAAGAAGGAAAATTGTCACTCTGCAGACGACATGATATTATATATAGAAAACCCTAAAGACTCTACCAGAAAACTGCTAGCACTAATTGATGAGTTTAGTAAAGTAGCAGGATACAAAATTAATGCACAGAAATCACTTGCATTCCTATACACTAACAATGGAAGAGCAGAAAGAGAAATGAAGGAAACTCTCCCATTCACCATTGCAACCAAAAGAATAAAATACCTAGGAATAAACCTGCCTAAGGAGGCAAACAACCTGTATGCAGAAAACTATAAGACACTGACGAATGAAATCAAAGAGGACACAAACTGATGGAGGGATATACCATGTTCCTGGATTGGAAGAATCAACATCGTGAAAATGTCTGTACTACCCAAAGCAATTTACAGATTCAATGCAATCCCGATCAAATTACCAATGGCATTTTTCACAGAACTAGAGCAAGAAATCTTATGATTTGTATGGAAACGCAAAAGACCCCGAATAGCCAAAGCAATCTTGAGAAGGAAAAATGGAGTAGGAGGAATCAGCCTTCCTGACTTCAAACTATACTACAAAGCCATAGTGATCAAGACAGTATGGTACTGGCCCAAAAATAGAAAGGAAGATCAATGGAATAGAATAGAGAACTCAGAAGTAAGCCCAAACACATATGGGCACCTTATCTTTGACAAAGGAGGCACGAGTATACAATGGAAAAAAGACAGCCTCTTCAATAAGTGGTGCTGGGAAAATTGGACAGCAACATGTCAAAGAATGAAATGAGAACACTTCCTAACACCATACACAAAAATAAACTCCAAATGGATTAAAGACCTACATGTAAGGCCAGACACTATAAAACTCCTAGAGGAAAACATAGGCAGAACACTCTATGACATCCATCAAAGCAAGATCCTTTTTGACCCACCTCCTAGAATCATGGAAATAAAATCAAGAATAAACAAATGGGACCTCATGAAACTTAAAAGCTTTTGCACAGCAAAAGAAACCATAAACAAGAGTAAAAGGCAACCCTCAGAATGGGAAAAAATAATTGCCTATGAAACAATGGACAAAGGATTAACCTCCAAAATATACAAGCAGCTCATGCAGCTTCATACCAGAAGAGCAAATAACCCAATCCACAAATGGGCAGAAGATCTAAATAGACATTCCTCCAAAGAAGACATACAGATGGCCAACAAACACATGAAAAGATGCTCAACATCACTAATCAGAGAAATGCAAGTCAAAGCCACAATGAGGTATCACCTCATACCAATCAGAATGGCCATCATCACAAAATCTGGAAACCACAAATGTTGGAGAGGGTGTGGAGAAAAGGGAACTCTCCTGCACTGTTGGTGGAAATGTAAGTTGGTACAGCCACTATGGAAAACAATTTGGAGGTTCCTTAAAAAACTACAAATAGAACTACCATATGATCCAGTAATCCCACTCCTGGGCATATACCCAAAGAAAACCATAATCCCAAAAGAAACTTGTACCATAATGTTTATTGCAGCACTATTTACAATAGCTAGGACATGGAAGCAACCTAAATGCCCATCAACAAATGAATGGATACAGAAGATGTGGCATATATATACAATGGAATATTACTCAGCTATAAAAAGGGATGAGATGGAGCTATATGTAATGAGGTGGATAGACCTACAGTCTGTCATACAGAGTGAAGTAAGTCAGAAAGAGAAAGACAAATATTGTATGCTAACTCACATATACAGAATCTAAAAATGGTACTGATGAACTCAGTGACAAGAACAAGGACGCAGATGCAGAGAATGGACTGGAGAACTCGAGGTTTGGGAGGGGGCGGGGGGTGAAGGGGAAGCTGAGCCGAAGCAAGAGAGTAGCACAGACATATATATATATACTACTAACTGTAAAATAGATAGTGGGAAGTTGTTATATAACAAAGGGAGTCCAACTCAAGGATGGAAGATGCCTTAGAGGACTGGGGCGGGGAGGGTGGGGGGGACTCGAGGGGGGGAGTCAAGGAAGGGAGGGAATATGGGGATATGTGTATAAAAACAGATGATTGAACTTGGTGTACCCCCAAAAAATAATAAATAAAAATAAATTACAAAAAAAAAAAAAGAGGGAAAGGAGCAAATAATTGTACTTCAAGTCTTCTTCAAATATTTATAGGCCATTTACTAAAAACCAGAAAACGTCAGCAAGTAGACCCAAAGTCAAAAGACACTTTACTAATGTTAAATATCGTATGTGTAACTTAGCAAGAATAAACTGCATTTCATAAAACAGATGTTGGCTGGGACATTAATTGCATGTTAATTTTGTGCTTAATGTATAATTAATAGAATATACTGTATAAAGTATATTTTTGTACTAATGCAAATATAACAATCAGTACAATTGAATCAAACAATTGAAATACAGTACAATAATGTATATAACTAATACAATATATTTAGCAAAAGGAATTTGCGAAGCAAAAGTTTCCATTGAAGAAAATACCTCTGGGTTTAAAGACCTAAAATTATTTTCCTAAATGGTTCCTCTCAAAGCATCTAATTTTAATTTTGTAAACATAAGCAATAAAATACATGTATAAAAATCAACTTTAATTATGACCTAAATTTTTTTGAGTCTTAAATATTCAGGAACATTACCCCCAGAATCTATATAAAAGAGTTGTTTGAAGGGTTACCAAGAGGAGCAACTGTTTATTTCTCTAAAATATAGATATTTTAGGTTTTTTGATATTTGTTCTAAATACTATGCTTTATTTTCTCCTCAAAGATGTTGTGCAAATCTCATTTTAGATTGATCAAGGGTTAAAAGTGTTTAGGTATAACCATTACACTAAAATTTTATATATTATATAAAAGCCATATATATATCTATATATATATGGCTTTGTTAGTATGACAATATTGCTATAAACAGTGTAAGATTTCATTACAACTTATTGATCCAAGATTCATAGCCCTTGATGAAATTGTCAGGAATATCTATCAGTTAAGCAAGATGACTCACACATCAGGTGATTGATTTACCTTTATGCTCAGTATTTTGATGTTGTTTCAAGAATAAGAGTAAAGAGAAGATAATTCCTGGTAAATGAAATCCCAATTTCAAATTGTGTAGTTTAGGGCTGAATTATCACTTTGCCTTATTTGACCAAGCAATTGTATTAAGATATATATTTTAAATGTGTTGGATGCTTGCCCTCTTGCCATTACATAAAATAATGTCCTCAATGCTGCCCTCATGGTTTTATCATTTTAATTGTTAACAGCCTCAGGAAAGAGCCTATCCATCCATCACCTTTATATTGTACTTCCATCCTGCTCCTTTGTGCACCGTCACCACATTTGGGGTACTTCTGATGGAGGGAACAGCACAGTGACTTTCTTTTCTAGGCACCTCTCTATAAGTAATTTGACTTGTTATTTAGGCTCTGGTATCCTTGCATAGTGTATTTAACAAGTACAAGAGAGAATAAATTGTCCAGGATTTGTGTGTACTCCTACTATATAACATTAGGACAACAGAAGGCTAGGCAGATTCTAGTTTTATATGATGTATGGCTAGCAATCAAGATTTTTTTGGAATTGACATGAGTCTACATTAGCTCCAGATTTCAATTCTCATGTCAATTTTATAAGATGGCATTTTTGTTGAAAATTGGCAATAGTTAGGAACTTAATCTTTAATTTTAAGTGTTTTGACTTTGATGAATCTTCATAGATACTTTAGAGGAAAAATACAATAGAAGCAAAACCCTATTATGGTCAACTAGTTATCAAAAAGAAGGTATGATTCCTCTTCCTTATTGACTACTGCTGACATCAAGATTAAAGTACTATATTAACATAAAATTGGGTGATAATCTTTGGTCTGGGCTAATATTGGAATAGAGAGTTATATGTTGTGTAGAGTATAAGACAGATATTTATTTGAAAACATTCACATACATACACTCACACATCCACACACAGTGTCCTATTTTATACACACTACATCTGAAGTCCACATAGGCAACAGTAAATAAATTTTACTTGCATCAGCAGCTGTCATGAAGAACAAATTTGTGGAGTTCTCCGGCATGGAATGGAAAATGAAAAATAAGATAAATGCAAGGATGCCAGAGAAGATAGATCAAACCAAAAAAAAATCCAAATAATTACAGATATTTCTCAGGAAGAATCATAATAAATCCCTAGAAATACACAACCTACGCAAACTGGATTATGAAGAAATAGAAAATCTGAAAAGAGTAAGGAGATTGATTAGTAATCAAACACCTCCCAACAAAGAGATGTGAAGGACCAGATGGCCTCACTGGTAAATTCTATCAAATATTTAAATAATAGCTAATGTCAATCCTTTTCAAACTCTTCCAAAAATTGAAAGGTAGGAAACACATCCAATCTCATTTTACTAGGCCAGCATTACCCTAATACTAAACCCAGACAAGACACTACAACAAAAGAAATTTACAGGCCAATATCCCTAATGAACTTAGATGCAAAAATCCTCAACAAAATATTACTAAACTGAATTCTACAGCACATTAAAAGGATCATACACCATGATCAAGTGAGATTTATTCCTGGAATGCAAAGATGGTTCAACATTTGCAAATGAATTAACCTAATGCAAGATGGCAGAGTAAAAAGATCCTGCGCTCACTTCATCTCATGGGCACACCAAAATTACAAGTATTTACAGAGCAATAATTGATGAGAAATACAGTCTACCAGAAAAGATCATCTAAAAAGTAAAGATATAAAGATGGAACCACAAGGACACTGGTAGGAGGGGCAGAATCACAGTATAGTCAAGACCCATACCCCTGGTGGGTGACTTACAAATAGGAGAGTAACTACAATTGCAGAGGTTCTTCCCAAGGAGTGAAGAGACTGAGCCCACATCAGGCTCCCCAACCCAGATGTCCTGTACCAGCAAGACAAGCCCTGAGAGTGTCTGGCTTTGAAGGCCAGCAGGGCTTATTTAGGGGAGACCCAGAGGGCTCTGAGAAGTATAGATTTCATTTTTAAAGGGTGTATACAAAATCTTATACACTTTAGCATCCAGGATAGAAGAAGTAATCTGAAAGGTTCCTGGATCACATGTACCTGATATTGGAGAGTCTCTCAGAGAGTCAGGAGGCAATTGGAAGTCACCCTGGGGTCAAAGACACTAGTAGCTGCCATTTTGGGGAGCTCATTCTACCATATGGACACTGGCACTGGAACCCGCCAATCTGGAATCATCACTCTAGCTTATTAACCTCAGGACACAGCCCTGCCCTCACCAACCAGCCTGTAGGGTTGTTACTGGGATGCCTCAGGCCAAGCAACTATTGGGCGGGGACACAGCCCTACTGACAGCAGGAAGGCTGCCTTAGGACACCCTGAGCCCAAATCTACCCCTACGCAATCCCTATCCACCACAGGGCCCAAGACCCAGCCCTCACACCAGCATGCAGGCACTAGACCCAGTACCCACAAGGCCCTGCAGCCAGAGACCCTGGGACTCAGTGCTACCCACCAGTGGACAGGTAACAGCTCCAGAACCACAGGACTCAGCTTTACACTCTGGTGGGTAAGTGCATCAAGCCTGAGCTCTCCTAGAAACTGACCACAGCTGCCATTGGGCACACACAAGCCCCAGGACCACAGCAATCCCTCAGCCTGCCTTCTCAAGACCCAGCCAACACAGGAGCAGGACAGGCCCTGGAACTGGGGCTCCCGGGTTCCAGCCCCACCTACCAGCAGGCCAACTCCAGCTCTGGGACACCTTGGGTTCCTCAGCGAGTGGACCCTGGATCCAGCCCCACCCAACAACATACTGACACCAGCTTTGGGACCCCCAGAGCCCTGCAGCCAGAGACCCTAGGACTTGGCTCTGCCCACCAGCATGCCAACTTCTGCCCTGAAATACCTTTGACTCTCCAGCCAGCCATTCTGGGATCCAGCCCCACTAACCATTGGGCAAACATGAGCTTGAATTCCAGGGACACCACGGAATTCAAAGCCAGCCATTTCAGAAACCAGACCCACACGAGAACAGGCCAACACTAGATCTGGGAACACTGCACCCCCCAACCACCTACCCAAGAACCCAGCTTTCCCTGCCAATGAGCCAGCTCTAGCCCTAACAACCTTCAGGTTTCCACAGTCATATGCCTTGTGACTCAGCCCTACCAAACACTGGCCATCAGCCTCCTTACAAGGCAGGGCCTGGCAACCAACTGGACAGGGGCCAGGCATGCCTACCAGACAACTCATAGTAGTCAGACTACAACAACAGACAGACCTACCCACACCACACAGAGGGCACCACTAGAGCATATAGGTGACCAGAAGGGAGTGTTATGCTGGGACACATAGGCCTTCTCCTATAAAAGGCCATTTGTCCAAGGTTGGGAGATGTAATGAATCTAAAAGATACATAAAAATAAAAGCAGCAAATTAGGAAAAATGAGGCAACAGAAGAACATGTTTCAATGAAGGAACAGGATGAAACCCTAGAAGAAAAATTAAGTGGAGATCAACAATCTATCCAATAAAGAGTTCAAAATGAGAATCATATAGGTGATCAAAGAACTTGGGAGAAGAATGGGTGCAAAGAACCAGAAGTTAGACGTTTTCAACAAGACTTAGAAAATATAAAGAACAACCAAACAGTGATGAAGAATGCAATAACTAAAATGAAAAATACACTAAAAGGAATCAACTGTAGAGTAAATGATACAGAGGAATGGATCAGTGAGCTGGAAGACAGAGTAGTGGAAATCAAAGAAGCTGAACAGAAAAAATAATAAAGAATGAAGAGTCCCTCCCATCAGGAAGCACAGATGAGCCTCCTAGATAGCTTCCTCCACAAGAGGGCAGACAGCAGTATCAAGCAGTATCAGCAGTATTTCGTCTTGTGGAACTGAAAACCACAGCCACAGAAAGATACAGAAAATGAAAAAGCAAAAGACTTTGTACCAGATGAAGGGACAAGATAAAACCCCAGAAAAACAACTAAATGAAGAGGAGATAGGCACCCTTCCAGAGAAAGAATTCAGAATAATGATAGTGAAGATGATCCAGGACTTTGAAAAAAGACTGGATGCAAAGATCGAAAAGTTGCAAGAAAAGTTCACCAAAGACCTAGAAGAATTAAAGAACAAACAAACAGAGATATGCAACACAATAACTGAAATGAAAAATACACTAGAAGGAAACAATAGCAGATTAACTGAGGCAGAAGGGCGAATAAATGACCTGGAAGACAGAATGGTGATAATCACTGATGTGGAAAAGAATAAAGAAAAAAGAATAAAAAGAACAGAAGACAGCCTAAGAGACCTCTGGGACAATGTTAAATGCACCAACATTCACATTGTAGGGGTCCCAGAAGGAAAAGAGAGAGAGAAAGGACCTGAGAAAATACTGGAAGAGATTATAGCTGAAAACTTCCCTAACATGGGAAAGGAAACAGCTACCCAAGTCCAGGAAGCCCAGAGAGTCCCAGGCAGGATAAACCCAAGGAGAAACACACCAAGACATATAGTAGTCAAATTGACAAAAATTAAAGATAGAGAAAAGTTATTAAAAGCAACAAGGGAAAAAAAATAAAGAAAGAAAGAATGAAAAGATATGAGGACAGTTTAAGAGACCTCTGGGTCTCTTAAATATACAAAATATACTAACATCCACATTACAGCAGACCTAGAAGGAAAAGAAAGAGAAAGGGGCAGAAAACATATTTGAATATATATCTGAAAACTTCCCTAACCTGAGAAAGGAATGAGCCCCAAATAGGATCAAGCCAAAGAGGACCACCCCAAGAAACACAAACTTTAACTGAAATGGCAAAAATTAAAGATAAAGAAAGAATATTAAAAGCAGCAAGGGAAAAGCAATAAGTTACATATAAAGGAACTCCCGTAAGGCAATCAGCTGACTTTTTACAGAAACTCTGCAATACAGAAGAAGATAGTGGCATGATATATTTAAAGCAATGAAAGGGAAAACCTACAACCAAAAATACTCTAGCCAGCAAGGCTTTCATTCAGATTTAATGGAGAAATCAAAAGTTTTACTGACAAGACAAAGCTAAAAGATTCAGCACCACCAATTCAGCTTTATAAGAAATGTTAAGGACTTCTTTAAGTGAAAAAGAAAAAGCCACAACTAGGAACATGAAAATTAGGAAAGAAAAAAACTCATCAGTAAAGGCAAATATACAGTAATGGTAGTAAATTAACTACATACAAACCTAGTTGAGAGGTTAAAAGACAAAAGTAGGAAAATCATCTATAGCCTCAATAAGTAGATAAGGGATACACAAAACAAAAGATGTAAAAATATAAGGAGGAGAAAAGATGGCGGTGAAATAGAGGGACATGGAATGCATCCCTCTCCACAGATAAATTGGGAATGCACCAAAAGACGCAATAATTCCCACAGAGAACCAACTGAACACCAGCAGACGACGTCAGACACCAGAAAGGACTGCAAGGATCCTGACATAACTGGTAGGGAGGCATCTACGACAGCTCAAAGAGGGTGAAGAGGCTGAGCTGTGGCAGATGGGAGGGAGTGAGAAACACATGGAGGGTCCACACCACAGCTCAGCATTCCCGGACTGAGACATCGATTCACAGCTGAACAGAAGGTCTGGGAGTGGGAGTGTGGGAACTGGAGAGCTGGTTCAGGGTGAGAAAAATTGTTGCCAGTAAGGTGACGGACTGAGAGGACAGGAGGGAAGAGGTCTGTGGCAAGGAGTGCCTGCCCCTGAGAGCTGCCCAGCCATGATGGCAGCTGGATGCTGCAGGCTCATGGGCGGGAGGGAGGAGCTGCAGGCATAGCCTCTCTCTCTCTTTCAGAGCCTGCAACAGGCAGTGGAGGGACCCCTGTGGGCCACCTAAGGCACTCAGGGATAACAAGTACCCTCAGGCCCTCAGGCCAGGCTAGCATAAAGCCCCGGCAGGCAGCCAAGAGCAGGCTTGGAAATCCTGCAGCAGGGAGGCTGCTGAGAAAAAAAAAAAAAAAAGCCCCGGAGAGAGGCCCAACTCTGAGACTTTCTGTTTACACCTGAGCCACTGGCGTCCCTCTGCAACAGGCACCTCCAACTGAAATGACAGTGTGCCACTGCTCACTCACTCCCAGAGGAAGGAGTCACTATTGTACCCTCTCCCTCCCCACATACCATCACTTACAGACAAACAATAAAGGAAGCTCTGCTGTTCACAGAATGATACAAAAAACCCAAGGCGAGTAGAAAGACACTTACAACTGAGACTCTAAGGAAACAGAAATGTTAGTATCAATTCTGTTGAACTGGTCCATTCTGGGATCAGTTCTGGTTTTTGTTTTTGTTTTTTTTCTTTATTAATTATGATCTTAGTCCTAAGGGATCTACAAGTTTTATAACTTTTTTTATTCTATTTTCAATTCTATTTTTATTTTTATTTTTTGCCTTTTTATATACTTCTATTTCTAGCTAAGTTTTTGGTAGTACAGACTATATATCTCTCCTACCTTCCTTTCATCTCTATCTTTTAAACATTTCTATTCCCTTCTTTTTATTTGCATATCTCCAGTCACACTATGCTCTTCTGTTCCCATCTTCCATCCATTTTTAGTTTATTTTATCTAAACATACTTATAAGCAACACTATCAATCTGCTCAGACTCCTTGCTCTATTCTCTAGATGACACACCGTCTTGGTATTTAATATTAGGTTTTTGTCTTTATCTTAGTTCTTAGTACAATTGTCTAATTTCATTCTGAGAATCTTCATTCTGTCTGGTGGTACTCTAGCTCTTTTTTATACTTGATCCTAGCTTTCAATATCTCCCTGGATTAGTGTTTGTATGTGTAAGGTGTTATTTGTTTGTTTGTTTTTGCTTTTGTTTCTGTTTTGTTCTGTTTTGGTTTTCAATTTCTGTTGGTTTTCTCTTTGAATATCTGACAGCATACTGGGGTTCTTCTGTCAGGTCTTTCTAGAGCCTTATGTCCTAATGGATTCAGTAATTGTGTGTCTTATACATGTATGTGTTTCCTAGACTTAGTATTTGTTTAAGCCAATACTCGGCCATTAGTCTGGGGCTTGGACAGTCTTCTATAAACCCCTCTATCACTGGGACAAGCAACCCCAGAAGTCTGGACTACCATGAGGAAACAATGAAACACCATGCAGGCAAAGGAGCAGGGAAAAAATCCACAAGACCAAATAAATGAAGAGGAAATAGGAAAAATGCCCAAAAAAGAATTCAGAGTAATGATAATAAAAATGATACAAAATCTCAATAACAAAATTAAGTACAAGAAACAGTTCATAAGAACTCAGAAGAACTAAAGAACAAACAGCAATGGATAACAAAATAACTGAAATTAAAAATACTCTAGATGCTATAACCAGCAGAATGACTGAGGCAGAAGAATGAATAAGTGAGTTGGAAGACAGAATGGGGGAAATAAACACCACAGAGCAGGAAAAAGAAAAAAGAATAAAAAGAATAGAAGACAGTCTCAGAAACCTCAGTGATAACATTAAGTGTACCAACATTTGAATCATAGGCATCCCAGAAGAAGAAGAAAACAAGAAAAGGTCTGAGAAAATATTTGAAGAGGTTATAGTGGAAAACTTCCCCAACATGGGAAAGGAAATAATTAACCAAGTCCAAGAAGCACAGAGAGTCCCATACAGAATAAACCCAAGGAGAAAAACACCAAGGCACATATTAATCAAACTAACGACAATTAAACACAAAGAAAAAATATTAAAAGCAGCAAGAGAAAACAACAAATAACATATAAGGGAAAATCCATTAGGATAACAGCTGACCTTTGTACAGAAACTCTGCAGTCCAGAAGGGAATGGCAGGATATACTGAAAGTCCTGAAAGAGAGAAACTTACAGCCAAGAATATGCTACCCAGCAAGAATCTCACTCAGATTCCATGGAGAAATCCAAAGCTTTCCAGACAAGCAAAAGTTAAGAGAATTCAGCACTACCAAACCAGCCTTACAACAAGTGCTAAAGGAACTTCTCTAAGTAGGAAACACAAGAAAAGGAAACACCTACAAATACAAGACAAGAATAAGGACACAGATGCAGAGAATGGACTGGAAATCTCGAGGTTTGGGAGGACAGGGGGTGAAAGGGAAGCTGAGACAAATTGAGAGAGTAGCATAGACATATATATACTACCAACTGTAAAACAGATAGCCAGTGGGAAGTTGCTGTATAACAAAGAGAGTTCAACTCGATGATGGATGATGTCTTCTTAGAGGACTGGGACAGGGAGGCAGGGGGGAGTCAAAGGAGGGAGGGAATGTGGGGATATGTGTATCAATACAGATGATTGACCTTGGTGTACCTCAAAAACTGGTACAAGAGAGTAAAGCAATTATATTCCAATAAAAAAAAAGATGTAATATATAATGTTGAAGAGAGTAAATGGGGAGGGAGTAGAAATTCAGGGTTTTAAAAATGATTTGAAATTAAGAGATCAGCAACTTAAAATAATCATACACACACACATACACACATTGCTATATATAAACCTCATGCTAACTACAAACCAAAAATCTATAAAAGATACACATACAAAAGAAAAAGGAATCCAAGCATCACACTAAAGATAGTCATTAAATAACAAGAGAGGAGAACTAAAGAAGAACAAAAAGAAGCACAAAAGCAACTTCAAAGTAATTAAAATGGCAACCATTTTGTAAATAATTACTTTAAATGTAAATAGACTAAATGCCCCAATCAAAAGAGTGGCTGAATAGATACAAAAGCAAATCTATATATACATGCTGCCTACAAGAGACACTTCAGATCTAAAGAAAAACCAAGACTGAAATTGAAGGGATGGAAAAAAGTATTTCATGCAAATGAAACTCAAAGTAAAGCCAGGGAAGCAATATGTATATCAGACAAAATAGACTTTAAAACAGATTGTAACAAGACACAAAGAAGGACATTACATAATGATCAAGGGATCAATCCAAGAAGATAAACAATTGTAAATGTAAATGCACCCAAAATAAGAGTATCTAAATACACAAAGCAAACATAATGGACATAAAGGGAGATATCAACAGTAACACAATAATAGTAAGGGACTTTAAAACCCTACTTACATCAATGGACAGATCATTCAGATAGAAAATCAATAAGGAAACACTGGCCTTAAATGACATATTAGATGAAACAAAGTATATATGTAGAACATATATCCCATCCAAAAGTGGCAGAATACACATTCTTTTCAAGTGCATGTGGAACAATCTCTAGGATTATTACATGCTAGGCTACAAAGCAAGCATTGGTAAATTCAAGAAAACTGAAATCACAGTAAGCATCTTTTCTGATCACAATGCTATGAGAGTAGAAATCAAGTACAAGGACAAAAACTGCAAAAAAACACAAGCACATATAGGCTAAAAAATATACTACTGATCAATGGATCACTGAACAAGTCAAAGAAGATGTTTTTAAAAATACCTGGAAGCAAATAAAATGAAAACACAACAATCCAAAATCTATGGAATACAGCAAAAACAGTTCTAAGAGGGAAACTTAAACAATACAAGCTTATGTCAGGAAACAAGAAAATTCTCAGATAAACAACCTAACCTTACACCTAAAGGAACTAGAAAAAGAATAAGCAAAACCCAAAAGTAGTAGAAGGAAAAAAATCACAAAGATCAGAGCAAAAATAAATAAAATAGGGACTAAAAAAGCTAGAAAAGGTGAATGAAACTAAGAGCTGGTTGTCTGAAGATATTTTTAAAAAATTGATAAACTTTGAACCAGACTCATCACAGAAAAAAGGGGGCCCGAATCAATAAAATCAGAAATGAAAAAGGAGAATTTAAAGCTGACACCACAAAAATATAAAGGATCATAAGAAATTACTCTGAACAACCATATGCCAATAAAATGGATAATCTTGAAGAAATGGAAAAATTCATAGAAATGTACAATCTCCCAAAACTGAACCAGGAAGAGATAGAAAATAAGAGCAGACCAATTGCTAAGAATGAAATTGAATCCATAATTTAAAAACTCCCAACAAACAAAAGTCCAGGACAAGATGGCTCCATAGGTAAATTCTACCAAACATTTAGAGAAGGGTAACAGCCTACTCTTTTCAAACTATTCCAAAAACTTGTAGAGGAAGAAATGCTTCCAAATTCACTCTATGAGGCCAACATCAGCCTGATACCAAGACCAGACAAAGGTATCACAAAAAAGAAAATCACAGGCTAATATCACTTATGAACATAGGTGCAAAAATCCTCAACAAAATATTAGCGAACTAAATCTACAATACGTTAAAAGGATCATACACCATGATCAAGTGGGATTTATCCCAGTGATGCAAGGATGATTCAATATCTGCAAATCAATGTGATACACCACATTAACAAAATGAATAAAAATAATATGATCACCTCAGTGTGTGCAGAAAAGACTGTGGACAAAAATTCAACATCCATTTATAATAAAAATGCTCCAAAAAGCCTGTATAGAGGAAACATAACATAAAAAAGGCTGTATATGATAAACCCACAACTACCATCATACTTAAGGCTGAAAGGCTAAAAGCATTTCCTCTAAGATCAGGAACAAGGCAAGGATGTCCACTCTCATCACATTTATTCAACATAGTATTGGAATTCCCAGCTATCAGATAAGAAATAAAAGCAATTCAAATTGGAAAGGAAAAATTAAAACTGTTTGCAGATGACATGATACTATACATAGAAAATCCTAAAAACACTACCAAAAAACTACTGCTAGAACTTATCAATGAAGTTGGTAAAGTGGCAGTAAACAAAATTAATATACAGAAATCTGTTGCATTTCTATACATTAACAACAAACTATCAGAAAGTGAAATTAGGAAACAACTCCATTTATAATCTCATCAGAAAGAATAAAATACCTAAGAATAAAACTAAGGAGGTAAAAGACCTGTACTCAGAAAACTAGAAGACACTGATGAAAGAAATTGAAGATGACACAAACATGGAAAGACACACCATGTTCATGGACTGGAAGAATATTACTAAAATGATCACACTGCCCAAGGCAATCTACAGAATCAAAATGAAATCCTTATCAAAATATCAATAGCATCTTTCACAGAACTAGAACAAGTAATTTTAAAATTTGAATGGAACCACAAAAGATTCTGAATAGCAAAAACAATCTTGAGAAAGAAAACCAGAGCTGAAAGTATCATGCCCCTAGAGTTTACACTATACTAGAAAGCCCCAATAATCAAAACAGTATGGTACTGGCACAAAAACAGGCATGCAGATGAATGGAATAGGATAGAAAGCCCAGAAATAAATCTACACACATGTTCAATTAATCTAAGACAAAGGAGGCAAGAATAAACCATAGGGAAAGACAGTCTTTTCAATACACTGTGCTGGGAAAACTGAACAGCTCCATTAAAAAAATGAAATTAGAACATTTTCTCACACCATATACAAAAATAAACTCAAAATAGATTAAAAGCCTAAATGTAAACCTGGAAACCATAAGACCCTTAGAATAAAACATAGAACACTCTTTGTCATAATCATAGCAATATTTTTTTGCATCTTACTCCTAAGGCAAAGGAAATAAGAACAAAAATAAACAAATGGACCTAATTAAACTTAGAAGCTTTTGCATCACAAAGGAAACCATCAACAAAACAAAAAGACAACCTACTAAATGGGAGAAAAATTTGCAAATGATATGACCGGTTAATTGCCAGACCTAGTAACTGTCATACAGAGTGAAGTCAATCAGAAAGAGAAAAACAATTATCATATATTAATGCATATATGCAGAACATAGGAAAATGATACAGATCAACAGGTTTGCAAGGCAGAAATAGAGACACAGATGTAGAGAACAAACATATGCACACCAAGTGGGGAAAGCTGGCGGGGGTGGGGGGGGCGGTGTTTGGGTGGGATGAATTGGGAGATTGGGCTTGCCATATACATATATTACTAATAAGAAAAAAAAATCCAATCATACACTTTAAGTACATGCAGTTTATTGTATGTCAATTACATCTCAATAAAAGTTCTATAATTTTAAAAAAGTAAATAGCCAACAACTATAAACATCTCATAAAACTTAACATCAAAAATACAAACAACACAATTAAAAAATGAGCGGAAGACCTGAATAGACATTTTTCCAAAGAAGACATACAGATGACCAACAGGCACATGAGAAGATGCTCAACATTGTTAATCAGAGAAATGCAAATCAAAACCACAGTAAGAGAGGCTTCCCTGGTGGCTTAGTGGTTAAGAACCCACCTGCCAATGAGGGCGAAACAGGTTCAAGCCCTGATCTGGGAAGATCCCACATGCCGCGGAGCAACTAAACCCATGCACCACAATTACTGAGCTTGCGCTCTAGAGCCCATGTGCCACAACTACTGAAGCCCACACACCTAGCATCTGTGCTCTGCAATAAGAGAAGCCACTGCAGTGAGAAGCCCAAGCACTGCAATGAAGATTAGTCCCCGCTCTCTGCAACTAGAGAAAGCCTGCACATAGCAACAAAGACCCAATGCAACCAATCAACCACTAAATAAAACAAAAGAAACAAAACCATAATAAGATACCATTTTATACACACATACATATATATATATAGTGGAATACTACTCAGCCATAAAAAACAAATGTAATTTTGCCATTTGCAACAACGTGGATAAACCTAGAGGGTATTATGCTTAGCGAAATAAATCAAAGACAAATACTGTATGTTATCACATATGGATAATCTAAAAATAAATCAGATGAATGAATATAACAAAACAGAAGTAAACTCACAGATATAGAAAACAAACTAGTGGTTACCAGTGGTGAGAGGGAACGGGGAGGGGCAAGATAGGCGTAGAGTATTAAGAGGTACAAACTACCACTTATAAGCTACAAGAACATATTATTCATCACATGGAATATAGCCAATAGTTTATAATCACTTTAAATGGAGTATTCTTTGTAAAACTTTTGAATCACTATGTTGTAAACCTGAAACTAATAATATGGTAAATCAACTATACCTCAATAAAACATAATAAAAATTTATTGAATAATTTATGTAAAAAATTTGCAAATGAATGTGATACATATTAACAAAATGAAGGATAAAAATTATATAATCATCTCAATAAATGCAGAAAAATGGACTAAACACCACATCCTTTCAAGAAAAATCCTCAATTAGGTATAAAAGCAATACATTTCAACATAATAAAGGCCATATATGACAAAACCACAGTTATCAGCATTCTCAATGGTGAAAAGCTAAAAGCTTTTTCTCTAAGATCAGGAACAAGACAAGGATGCCACTCTGTCACATCTATTCAATATAGTATTGGAAGTTCTAGCCTGATGAATTAGGACAGAAAAAAAAGACATCCAAATTGGAAAGGAAAAATTAAGATTGCCCGTTTTCAGGTGATATGATCTTATATGTAGAAAACTGTAAAGACTTCACCAAAAACCTGTTAGAACTAATAAATTCAGTAAAGTTGCAGGATAAAAAATCAATATACAAAAATCTGTTGCATGTCTACACTGTGGGGACAAAAATGCATCAAATAATTCATTTTTGATAGTAAATACAGGGGTTGGAGACAAACATCCTATAAAATTTATAAGGACATGGCTGAATTCAAACTACTATTCTAATTTTCTTCTCCCTTTTATCTTCTTTCATGTATATTTGACAAATATATAAGATTTTTAAGGGGGAGGATGACTAATGCTTTTCCCCTTTACAAACTTAATAGGTTCCCTTCAAGGCAAACAAAGGGAATCCAGGAAAACCAACCACTCATGTGGGGTGGGGTGGGGTGGGGTGGGGTGGGGTGGGATGGGGGTGGGGCATGAAGGGGAAGCTGGGACAAAGTGAGAGAGTAGCATAGACATATATACACTACCAACTGTAAAATAGATAGCTAGTGGGAAGTTGCTGTATAACAAAGTTGCTGTATAACAAAGGGAGATCACCTCTCTCCTTTTTGAAACACTTTTCGTTTTGCAGTTACAGGACTTCAAGTTAACTCAAATCCCATTGTCAAAGCAGGAGGAATTTAAATTATGAAATTTAGAGAACTATGTGTAAATTACCATTGGGGTAGACTTTCCCACCCTATAGAACGATCATTTCTTTGTAGAGTGAAATGTAATCAATTAGCATGTGCCAGTAATAAATGCTATAAACCTATAAAAATTACAGGTCAATATCTATTACAACTTGCTTATAAGAAGTCCACCCAATTCCACTATTTCTGGTGGCCCAGACAGAGACACAAAAAGACAGATTGAGGGAGAAGAGAGAGGGAAAAAGAGGAGGAGAGAAAGAAAGGGGAGGGGAGAGGGAGTTTAATGGTTCTGTGCAAACATCATAGATCACACTTCCACAGCCAGTCATGAGCAAGGGTTAGTGGGAATAGGTTATCTTTGTATCTCACTGCACTCTTCGTCAAGAACAGAGCCCTTGGGATTATTTTTAATTGGGAAAATAGCACACAATTATACATGGATTTTCTTTCCATAAGAAAACACATATTTAAAAAAAATTTCTGTTTACTACATTAAATATAATCCTTGGGTTACACAACTACTGACTCAATTTCAATTTGTCCTTGGTTGGGAATCAGAAAGAAGATTCATAGGACACAAAATGTACCCAGTTCACTTAAATTCAAAGTACCCAAACAAAGTATCAATAGTATAGCATTAAGCCAAACAGCAATTGCGTCAGGAGTTCTTGGAACATCTTAGGTGCAGATGCTAGGCCCTCTGCCTCAGGAGGAATATTCCATACCAAGAGATGAAATTGAAGTGCATGAGGACCACTTCAATTTAGGAATGGAGCCTCTCTCATCTCTCACCTAACTTTTATACTATTCCAAATAACACTTCTTGGAGAATGTGCCAATTCAGTACAGCTGAAACCCACCAATCAGAGATTTAACAATGAACACTTCTGATACCTGAGTACAATTGGCTTGATATAGCAAGAGCCAATCAACATTCTACATTTATCTTAGTACTTTTCAGAAGACAGTTACAAGAAGGCAGATCCAATCATATTGACAGATCCTCCTGGAGTTCAGACCAAATGAATGAAACACTGAAAACTAAATTCTTAAGTATTTAACCATTACCTACAGGTTTTATTGATTTAAAAGCCCCAGACAATTTAGGCTGAATACAAATTTTTTATTCTGGGTGTTTTTCAACATCTTAAACATCATAAATAGCAAAAACAAAAACAAACAAAAAAAACACCCCAAAACAAAACCCAAAAACACATATTGTGAAAACAATACAAAAAGATTTAAATTATATAATTTACATATAACTGTCATGTAAGTATGTCTTCATATTTTTTCATAATTTTGTTTACAGCTTTATTTTAGTATCTTTTATAGTTCTAGTAATATAAATTGTATACTTTATAAAATGCTTGCAATATTCTTACTAGAAATTAAGATAAAAGAATACCAAATCAAACTAGCCAAGGATCTAAGTTATCTATCCACTGATTTTTGGTCAAAATACAGAATTAGAATTATTTTCCTTTGGAGATTCAAACCTGAGACACTTGCCATGAGGCTGACATTCATTTTAACAGTTAGACTTATTAAAAGGTAGAATTTAGGCACCCACATCCCAAACATGGAGAACAAAGTCTGAAGATCAGTGAGTGTTCATTAACAAGTATTTGTTAAATTTATTAATTTGTTAATTAGCTTTTGTTCAACCATATTAGTTTTGCTTTTTGTAACCTAGTTTGAATCTCAAAATGTATTGATGTTATCCATTCCTAATTTTGTTTTACCTGTATTACAAAATCCATTGCCCTAACATGTTGACCGGTTCTGCTAGCATTATTAAAGTTTTATGCATGTCTCCTTAGTATTTTATGATAATTAATAGCATCATTTAGAAAATTCATCTCCTAGGAGATGAGGACTGTGTCTTATAAGTTTTCCTTTTTTGAGACATATGACCAAGGAAACACTGTGATCATAATATTTAAACTTGTTTGTATATGCTTACTGTGACAACCAATGCAATTAACTGTTCAACCCCAGTATAATCTCTTCTGTCTAATTGATATTACCACTACTTACCTGAAACAGCTGTGATTGCTTCTGTGAAATACCTAGTGTTATACTGATTTCCTAGTCTTTACTGGTTCCTGTCTACATCCTATGTTTTTTGTATCACTATTGTCTTCTGTTATCACAATTACTATTACCTCTTTCTATTTGAGTATTATTATTCAGGGTAAGTAATGTTAGCTATATAATAAACAACCCTCAAATCTTGTAGGATTGACAGTATAAATGTTAATTGGTGGCTGTTCACTTGTGCCAAAATACAAAATGTTCCCCCAAGTGTAGGAAGAAAAGGTTCTAATGGGTTCAGAATTTCAGAGAGCCAGTACAGCTGATGCTTGGCCATTTCTAATATGGCTTCAAATTCACATCCAGTCAACAGAACAAGGAAAGAGATTGTGGAGCAGTTCTTAACTGCCCTACACCAGAAGTGACACATCACTTCTGCTCACATTTCATTGGCAGCAACCAGCCTTATGACTCCACTTATAATCAAAAGAACTAGAAAATAGTTTGTACTCAAGAAAAACAAAAAGTCTAATAAGCATCTGGCCAATATTTGACACAAATTTCACATAAACTCACAGATCTTACAGATTCAACTTGTTCCAAATAATTATTTTTTATCATCATCTTGATACAAAAACTGCCATGACATTTCTAGTGTAAGCTTTCACTACTTCCTGAAAGGATGTTAAGTCTGAAAAAATACTTTTAATCTAGGCAATAAAAATATATAAAAGAACCCTACTGATCTTTTCCATATTGAAGACAGGAAGTCAGCTAAGGTCCCAATTTCTTTCAAATGGAGAACAGTAGTAAAATCCAACATAAGGGCACTAGGGATAGACATGGGTCAGGACTACTGCAACTGCTGGGTCAGTTTTAGCAGCATCATAATGGAAGATGTACATGTAAAGATTATAAACTGAAGTTTATTTTTTAATTTAATATATTATGTCACTTACTTTTCTTTTTTAATAGCAATGGGGTTTTATTGACAACTAAGAACTTCTACAACTTTGACAGTAGTTGCTTTGGTCTTCAGTTAAAGCCTCTCCAGGCTCAGTTTAGAGACTAGTCAAAGTACTTCCAGGTGAATGATGCTGGGGCACAGTCATTTCTGAAATGTACCTTTCCACTTCTGACTTTAATCAGAAAGTTGGTTTGACTTCCATAGCTAATAGCCAAACTGTGTCAAATTTTTCCTTATAAGATAAATGGTAAACTGTACTAAAGATATACTGTATTCTCTTATAGGGATAGCTTGCCATGCTATCACAAATTTTTATACAATTTTAAAACTTTATGTAACTAAGTTTCAGTTTTCCTTTTTCCCTTCACACTTTGAACGGAAAAGCATCATCACTTATTTTTATTACTGAATCCTGAAATTCTAAGTTATTTTGCGTATTTCATTTGCTGGGCCTTTTCTGTTCCAAAATTCATTCATATGCAGAATTACCCATGATATTCTGAAGAAAACAGGATGTCATTCTCTAAATGAAACACTTGGAAGGAGGATTATTTCTATTTCAGGCCTCCAGTTTATTTTAATTTATTTGCTGATGGAGCCAAGATCTGCAAGAACAGTCCCACATTCTCATGCTGATTCTAAGTACAAAAATCTACATCATGACCTTCGTATTAACAGACACAATATATCTTTAAAAACAGAGTATTCCAATTGCATGTCCCAGGGCCCTAGTGGTTTCAAATCTAAACAGACAACATTACTACAGAAAAGCTTCAGTCTTGAGAAGAGTGGCTTTCGCACAACTGAATGAGAATATTTTTTTTAAAAAGCAAATGCTGAGCTTAAAATACATTGTCAGAGTACCAGCATCCAAAATAGAGTGAAAATGTATGCCTCAACTGAAGCAGTTTTTGTCTGTCACTCATTTCATGGTTTATAATCATTCTCAAGTGAATATTATCAAGAAGGTGCTTTTGTCTCCATCTCCCCTGGGTACCCTTCTGTATCTCCATGAACAATCCCCAGAGGAGGCTTAGAGGGAGACTGAGTTTGCTATTCACATTTGGATTGCACAAGCTCCTGAGATGGGGTCAAATCAGTGATTTAGGAGCCTTTCTCTCTGCTCATGCTTATTCTTCTCCCTCTTCTAGGACCACAGAAGAAGATAAACGTTTAGAGTAAGCTATATGATGTCAAAATAATTGAAAGCTGATGTTTTGTTAGAATAGAGACTGTCACTGACTAATACATCCTTGGAGGTCAACATAATTATCGTAAAGGAGAAGGAACTGTTGAAATTGATGAGCATGTGGTCAATGGGGATCAGAGATGCCCTTAAAGGAACTAGCAGTTTGGATGTTTTTCTCAGAAGGTGGGGAAATAGATGACAATTACAATATCAATTAACAGTGTATAGCATTGTAGAGTTTCCTCTGGGTGACTTATTTGATAAGTGAAACTTGTCAGTTAGATGGCATAGGTATGATCTACAATTTTCAGCTGAAGAGATGAAGATTTGGAGGATTTAAGTGATTTAGCCTGTCCCTAACTTAGTATGTACTAGAGTCAGCATTTTATAAAACTGATCCTTTAATTCCAAATTCCATGCATGCTCTCTTTTTACTACACTAGTGATTTTTCAGATTGTATTCTACAGTGATGTGGGTCTCTGGAAAGGAACTTTGAGGATCACCACAGGGGAAAGCAGAGAATTCAAGCAAGTGGGAATGCCAACAGCATCTTCTCTTACTTCAAACAAAGCAACCCCTTTTATATTGCTTAAATTGGGATTTGATGTTAAGATTACATTTGAAAATTTAAAGAAAATCATAATTCCAATAAGGAAACAACGCAAACAAGTTTTTGGTATGAAACATTGTACTATGTCATGTTTCTTTTTCCAAAGAAGGACTGCTCGAAGTGACTCCTAGGTAAAAAGTTCACATATCAAGCTTACCTGGGACTCAAGACCTTCAGACTGCAAGCCGGATGCACTGCTGCCTACACCAAGACGGCAGCTTAAAAGTTAACCTAGAGAAACACAGGGATTGTAAGATTAGGATATTTTTAAAGCTAACAAATTCATGTATGTTTTTTCTCTGCTAATCTTGTTTGAAGATCAAGTTGCAGTTGATTTAACTTACTAGATTTAGCAGGTGTCCTAGGCATCTACTGGGCATCTGCACACCAGTTTTTCTGTGAGAAAGGCGATGGATCCTTCTCTGACAGGACTCTGAATCCCGGCCACAACTGACTGAATTAAGGTTGACATCTAACCTGAGTTGGGCCAATTTCATCACCTTCCACAACAAACAAAACAAAAGCCAAACCAAAACCAAAAAAAAGCCATCACCACTACAGGTAGGTACATCAAGCTAAAGTCGAGTCACATTAACAGTGTAGCTACACAAGCTATAAAATTTCCCAGATTTCATCCCATTCTGAAACATTTTTTCAATATTTTCTTTTATTCCTTGACATTCATTTTTATTGTTTAAGGTAGTTCAAGCTTTTGTTTTTCCTCTCTTTTGCAATCAACAATATCTTACCTAAGAGAACAGTATTTTATAAAAACTATTTATGGAAACAGTTGTGTTCTATAATTTAGGGTGTTTTTTTATCCTCCCTTATTAATGAGCTTAAAAAAATTACTATTACATTGTACAGTAAGTCAAATATCCATCAACAAGTTTAAGAATTTTCTTAATTTGTTTCTAGTGTATTTTTATAACAAATACTAATGATCCAAATACAGGTAAAATTGTATCTCTGTAAAGCCTATTAAATAAAATCACAATTAAATGACAAGGTTTTTCAGATATTAAATTTGATTTCTCTTTTAATTTCTACCACTAGTCCTAGAAATGCATTTCTATATTTGAGGACTCTTCAGTTTTTTTATGGTTATTGCTTTAAAATATTTGAAAACAGATGACTTAATTTTACAGTATTGTCTCAAATATGATCATGACTAAATATACATTTTCATCTGAGTTCATATTCTAAAATAAGACTGATCTTAAATGATCACCATATGAAGTAAAATCCCTATTTTACACCACATTCTATTAGCAGAAATATGGACTGTACAAAATAAGTAATTGTATATAAAGGAAGACGTTACTGATGATTAAACTTCTGAAATTTTATTGTATTTTATAGAGTATTATTTTATTAACCTGGGAAAAAGAGGACACCTTGCACATCTTTTAGCACCCATCATTATTCAATTAAACAGACTATTTGAAAAATAAAATTCTCATGGTAAACTGCTGAATTGGGCCATTCTGAAAGTCTCCTAATCATTTTTATGGCTTGTTCTTAATAGTTGTACATTACTGCCTTATGTTCCCTTGGTTTAGGTACCTATCAATTCACAACTGATTACAATAACCTCTCAACAGTCCTTTATTTCTCTGACTCTTTATTGTCACCCCAAATCCAACTCAACGTATACCCAACTCATAAATTAATCCTCATAAACACCACATTCACCTCTCAGCTTGTTAAAATGAGACAAGTATTTTTTTGTTAATTTAACACTTTTGGGAGGCATTCAATGGTCTCCAAGTTGATACTAGCTTGCCCAACACAAACTACTTTTATACATTCAAGTATTTGTAATGCATTTTCTCTAATCCTCACAATACACATTAAGTACACTTAGTTATTCCAGTTTTACAACTAAAGAAACTGAGGCCCAGAGAATTTAACTGATTTTTCAGTTATATAGCTAATAAGTAGAGGCATCTATTTCTGGACCCAAGTGGGTCTGAATTCCATAAAATTCATTAAAAATAAGTTCCAAGTTCACATAAATTTAGGGAAATAATCTATAACATAGCCATGTTTGAAATTCAAAGTTTTCATTAGCATTTAAAGGAACTGGGTAGTCCTACATTAACAAATGCTTTCCAATTTGATTACTCCAGCATTTTCCTAACATACTGAATTTCACTATCTTTTATGTTCTACAGATAGCACCACTAGCAGACTATTATAAACGTTTTTTTTGTCTGCCTTATATGTAATACATTCACATGCCCTTTTTTATGACTTCACTAGGAATTTCTTTCTCTGTGTGGCCACAGTTGTGCTGTCAAATACCTGCCTCTTTCCACTGCACTACCCAGGTTGTTCAATGAGAGTACCACATGCTATGGGATACAGTGATTACTTCAACACTAGCAAATGACCTAGGCAAGTCCAATTCAAATCTTTCTCAGGGATTAGAAAATTTACCTTCACAGTGGCATCTTTATATGTGTATAGAATAAAGCAAATAAAGCCAAAGGATATAGAAAGCAAGTAACCGAAAACTCTAGGTCCACATATGTCTAAAGTAAACTTGACCCTTGAATTCCACAGACACAAATGACAATGGATTTTCTTTTGGACTAAGAAAATTTGAATTGAGATCCTATACTTGCAATCAAATAGTCCTGACACAAAGAAATGTAAAATTTATGTACCAACCAATGCACTTTATCAAAAACTGCAGTCTATGCTAAAAAAAAAATGCTTTTAACTTTCTTCATAATATTGTAGATTGCAATAAGCATTTTTCCAGATTATGTGTTTTCAGCTATCATTTCTCTGTGATGTGATGTATATTTAACTACACGTCAAAAAGCTGCTAGGTTTTTTTTGTATCTTTATGTTTACCTATAAGCTTGATTCATATTCTAGTTTAGCTAGTTACTACAACCTTGTCTTAGATGTCCTAGAAGCTTAGTTCCTGGTTGGGGATTCTTGAGCCAGTGGCTTACTTATTACTCTCAGATGAAACACAGAAGGGAGTGAGAAAGACAGGAGAGGGGAAGAAGCCTACAAGATGTGCATGCAGATGAAACCCAGCCTCAGCCTAATCCTGCGAGGGGTTCTCAGCAGTGAAACGGAACGTCCCCAGAGCCATCATACCCTGAAGCAAACTGTCTCCCACACTCTAAGGGGGATTCTAGGAAGAAGACTTTCACTTCAACTGTTAGTAGCCAACACTCACGGAACCTGGGAGATGGGTGATCTCAGATCAGTAAAGGGGATCTTGGCAAGGCAACAACAGTCTACCACAATCACCAGCTGCTTCCCACACACACTTAAATGGCACAGTATAGTCTAGAAAGAACTCGATTGTTACAATCAGAGTAATCTAGGTTAAACTCTAGCTCTGGAATTTCTGGGTTAACTTGAATAAGTTATTTCTCATCTTTTGCCTAGGAACTTTCCTTTGTCATGACTAGAAGTAATATATTTGAAATTTTTGCTATATAGTAGGTACTCAATAGCTAATAATTAATATAAACATATAAAATCAAACACTTCGTGGCTTTTCTTATCTCTAGCAGTTCAGAGAACATTTATTCAATATACAAAAATAATTTAAAATAATTTTAAAATAAAATAATTTAAAATTTTTGCTGCAGCCTCTCTCTCAAAAAAAAAAAAAAAAAAAAAAGGCCAGTAGAGGTTACATACATAATAAGTGTCAAACTGCCTCACAATCTTCATTCTTAAACTCTGTCCTAAACTTGACATCACAAGCAGCTTCCCCTAAGGTTTCAGTCATTCTTCCTTCTAGAATACCCCAAGCTACCTCCCAGAACACAATCTTTATTTGGCCATTTTGAATTTTTCCTTCTGTATTTATTTGCAAGGGCTACCATAAAAAAGTACCACAAGCTGGATGGCTTGAAAAAATGTATCTTCTCACAATTCTGGAGGCTGGAAGTCTGATACCAACATGTCGTGAGGGTTGGTTTCTTCTGCAGCCTCTCTTCTTGGCTTATAGATGGCTGTCTTCTACGTTTCTTCATATAGTCTCCCCTCTGAGGAGATGCCTGTATCCTCTTCTCATAAGGACACCAGTCATATTAGATTAGGGACCACCCTAATTATCTCCTTTTAACTTAATTACCTTCTTCAAGGCCTTGTCTCCCAATATGGTCACATTCTGAGGCACCAGGGTTAGGGTTTCAACATCTGAATTGAGGGGCAGGGGGGACACAAACATGGCCTTAACACATTCACCTGTCTTGTAGCTAACATTTACCAGACACACTATTCTTTGCGGTGCAAATCCTATTGGCCTTTCTGGCTTCATGACATTACTTGTTACTCTTTATTGTGTAAAAATGGCCCAGGAACTACTGTGGCAAAGGAAAACCTTATTGAGTACTTCTGGGGCAGGTAAGAGTGAGTAATATGAATGGTCATGAATTAACATTTTTTTCTGCTGTATTTTATAATGAAAAATAGGTTAAAAATAGATCTTATAGTAAAACATCTCATTGAGATTCAACATTGGTAATAGTAATATATGTTACAGCAGGCAGTGGTCATCTTACCAGAGATGTGAGGGAAAGCTGAAAGAAAACTTACTCTGTGAACCTGAGAGTATTAGTTGAAGACAGTATGACTACATCATCTTTTCCTCAGGCAAGGTTTTGTTTTATTTAATTTCAAATTCAGAGTAGAAAATAGACTGAACTCTTACAGAGATGGTGTTGACTTTATGACATGTAGAGCTCTTTCAGATATGGTTATTAGAAAGAAAATTACTAGATGAAGGTTACTTTGTTTACATGCATAGCATACACACCAGTCATAGCTCTAGAGAGGTGAGTGTTCGATTTGCCTGTAACTGCTGCCTAAAGGCAGTGCCAGGGCTGGATACACAGGTCAGAGAGAGGATCTCTGCCATTTCTGTAGTGGAGAGTCAGCTAGTCGGCCGCCTACCAGCCAGAAGGAATCACTTGTCTGGGGGAGAACAGTGCATCCTCCAACTCAGAGGATTTCAACCCACTGTTGAAATAGCCTTAGGATCAAAATCCAGAGCCAGATAATGAGGAGATGAGAGGTAGATGCTATAACTTTACAAATTATTTAAAACAGGGGGAATGAGAGAGAGACAGAGAGAGAGAGGGAGGGAGAGAGAGAAACTTAAGACCAGTTATTAATATTTTTACTTAACTCATTTCTTTAAAGGAGATATTCACCATATTTTCTTATCATTTAATAAGTAATTTTCCAAGATCTGCCTGATTATTGATAAATAATCGAAAGCTTTCCATTCCTTTATTTCTTTCCAGTATGAATTTTTAAAAATGAGTTCAATAGCTCAGAACCTTCAGAATCATCATTAACTTACCAGTCTTTATTTATTAATGTTCCTTCCTTACATCTTGTGTTCCCTTTTCTCTCAAGTATTTGTAAAATTCTATTCTCTTCAAACCCTTTGGCTACCATGAATTATTTCTGCATTTTCCTTGTACCGAAAACTACAAATAATGTGTCTTTAAGTTTCTTCTTTTCCTTTTTTCCGTTTTCAATGTCAGCTTTTATTACGTTAAAAAAGAACCATAATCAGATTTTTATAAAACATTAATGACTTAATAGTACAATTTCTGGTAGTTATATTTTTCAGACAGCCTGGAAATATGTAAACAAAATACCCATGTAATTTATGATGGCTATATCTGTACATATATAAATTTATATATAATGGTGTATTCACATGTTGGTGATATTTTATATACTAGGACTATTTGACAAAGTATTTAAGCCAGATCTTATGTCAATTTCACTTAAAATATATTTTCTGGAGTGCGGTGTGTGCCACCTAGATTCCCCTTCTAACCTAGGGCACACCTTCCCCCAGCTGCTGGGAGTGTGGGCTACTGATGGCTCTTAGTTGATTCTGTCGCAGGTAATTGTTCTCAGCTGAAAAGAATATACTTGTCTGAGGTGACATCTCCTTCCTGAAGGTCAGAGTGCAGCCAATGCTGGGTTGATATTGGGATATTAACAGCTGGTGCCCTTGCTTCAAGTTGGAGCGATTTAAAGTATTGTTCCACCCCTAGAGCTCCCAAAGGATAGACTGAGACCTTTGGGTCTACATCACAGTTCCGTTCTTCCCTGTTTAACCTTGTTTCCTTTACTCTTCCACAGATGTTGACCCTGAGGGTAGTTCCTTATAAATTTTCAGCATAAAAACTTCTGCCTCATAATCTGTTTCCCAGGCAAACCGTCATAAAACTGTTGGTACCAGCAGTGGTCCAAGGAAGCAGGCTCTAAAACAGAATTTTGGAACTGGACCACGAGACAACCAGGTGCAAAATAAGACCACATTGGTTGCAGGCTGTTGTAACTGTTAAATTTTGCCAATAGTTAATGTTTATTTTTGAGATAAGCTATATACCCTGGCAGGTATAATATTTGTTTTAAGTTCCTTGAACTACAAGTTATAAGAACAATCCTATCTTGATAATTCTAAGTGCCATTTATGTACTGGAGGAAGACATTAAAAAGCAGGTAACTAATCACTGAATAAAAGTAAGTGTGCAAGGCAGAAGTCCTCCTTAGCAGCATGAAAAGACTCTCATCTCATAGCCAGAGGACAGTAAAGCTAAGGAAGAAACCCATGACTTAATTATGAAGAGTAGTAGAGTTCCACAGAAGAGAGGAAAGAGAAATCTAATGAATTAGACTAGCAATTCAGTGTAATTCAATATAAGTAGCAAAGTTCAGGGAAGGCTAACTCTTAGCCGCATCTATGTAACCCACGTTTCCTATGCCAGGCATGGTTGGGAAAGACGGAGTATTAAGACCTAGCTTGAGGATATATGTTTCTCTGCACTCAATATCCTTGAGACCCCAGAGTCCACTGAACTCTCTCTGGACCTGCCAAAGTGGCCCACTCCTTACTATAAGAGGGTAGAGCTAGTAAAGCCATAGCAGAAGCCTCTGGATTTCAACACAACACGTTTACTCTTCTGCACTTCCCCTCATGGCCAACCACCAATCACCAAACCCAAGTCACAACATGCCTGGGGAAGTTCTGGACATCCTCCTAAGATACAGGATATAATGCTTTGGCAGGGATCTCAGGAAACAATGTTGAAGTATGGAGAAAGTAATGGCCCGCACTAAGTTAAATAGAAATACCTGTGGTAGATGCTGAACGCATCAAAGGCTCAGAAGCAGGCATGTTGGAGTGGATATGCTGTGTACGGCTAGAAAATCCACTAGCTACCTATGTCCTGCACAAGGACCTGAAGGGCACCCCATGTACCAGAATACTACAGAATGCACTAGTGAGAGGAACACAAGCATTACTGTAAACCTCAATGGGTGCCGTCCCCTGTAACAGGGACGATGGTAGTATCGGCATAGAATTAAGCTCACTGATAGTAATGAAGATTGCACAACCCCTCTCCCCTCATAACAGAGGCCAGGTGGAAGTTTTAACCCATAGAAGCAAGTAGAGTTACCATTATCTTAATGAGAGACAAGGTTGGAGTAAAGGCCAGGAAAGCCTAATTGTAAAGAGGTATGGATACAGTTAATAGGATCCAGCATCTCTAAGATCAAGAAAGTTGGACAATGAGATCATTGTTCAATTTACACAAATATTATACCTGCCAGTGTGTGTATGTGTGTATATATATATATATATCTTATCTCAAAAATAAGACATCAACTATTGGCAAAATTTAACAGTTGCATGGGGGAGAGAGGGGGAGAGGACTGGGGGAGAGACCAGGGGGAGATTTTTCAGGAAATTGAAGCCTACTGTCTCAAAGTCATAATCCTGTGCCAAGTTTATGGACCTGCGCCTATTTCCAGACCCAGATCCACTGACAAAAGGGGATGCCACGTACTTAGAAAGAAGAACCCTGCAACAGCACGTCAAAAGCACGTGGCCCAGATCTCCATGGCATTTACCATTGTTCCATTCATGTCTCTACCTTTCACTTATGGCACATGGGGGTAGAGTGCAGTCTCTGTCACCAGATGATAGAAGAGGGAAAACAGCAAGCTTTGTTCAGAGGTAGGTTGGCTCAGTAAGTGGAGGCAGGCTAAAATGATCTGCTGATGTACTTCTGCCCCACTGAAGACAGCAGGGAAGACAGTAAGGGGAATTCTCTTATGGAGCAAAGCTTCAGGCACTATGCTTAGTTATCACTTTGTGCTGGGGCCCAAGGTAAAAATACTTAAGACACATGCAGTGACAACAGACTTGGCTGATTGGTCCAGGCCTGGAAAGAGAAAAACCTGAAGATCAGGGATAAGGAGCTGCAGAGAAGAGGCATGTTGATGGCACCACTAAAGTGGGCACAAAGGGTGAGTTTCTTTGTATTTCTTATTAACCCCCCACCAGAAAGTATCCACGACAGAAGGGGCACTAAACAACCAAGGTGACAGAATTACCTGACCAGTAATTCTGAGTTTATCAGCCAGCCTTTGTCATTGCCCCATAGCAGGCACGATATGTTCACAAAAGACCCATGGTAGTAAGGATGAAAGATATGCATGGGACCAACTGCATAAGTTCCCACTGAATAAAGCTGATTTAGCCACTGCTGTTGCTAAACATTCAACTTGCCAGCCACAAACACCAACATTATGTCCTAATATGGCATCCTACCTGAAGGAGACAAATGCGCCACTTGGTGTGACCAAACCAGGTTCCTCTTGCTCGAGCACAGCAAGCCAAAATGCCAAGACATCAAGTTTTGCAGGAAAGTGAGGGTTTACTCAGGAGGCAGCCAAGTGAGGAGATGGGAGAACAAATCTAAGATCCACCTCCCTGCAGGCACGGAGACTGGGGGTATGCACGGGATAACAAAAGCAGGGCCGTCTCAGGCATGGGGAACACGGGACACATGGGGAAAGGTGATTGGAAAAAGGTGCAGTGATTGTCTTTCTGCGCAGGCGTAACTAAGGTACAGGCTCCGCCCTTCGAAAAGGTTACAGAGCATGGACACTAGTGCATGCCCTGTTGAAGGGTCGGTGGTCTTATCCTATCTTAACCAATTCAGCTGTAACTAAATGCAGCTGATTCCAAGTTCCTAAAAAAAGAACTCGGACAAACATCTTATTGTTTAAGCTACCTGCTGTTTGGAGGGCATGAAAGTCTGAAAAGGACCTTGATTAGTGAAGGCAGGTGAAATGGATTTCACCTACGGTTTCAGTGGCATGTTGATTAAATTCAACTCCTTCCATTTTGAAAAAGCCAATGGTTAATTTTGAACAGGAAGAATACTTATCTAGGGTATAGGTTTGCCTTTTCTGCACCACTATTTAAAAACATAAAAAACATTTAATTCACTGACAGGCGCAGCATGATATTGCCTTGGACCTGGGCTAAGGAACCACTTTATAGCAAAGTTGTGCAGTAGTACACACATGACGGTTGAATCCCCTGGGCTTATCAGATATCACACCTCCCAGCAGCTTGAAAACCTGCTGTGTTTTTAAGGGGTAGAAGATATACATCTAGCAGTCAAGCATGGGAGGAGTAAAAAACAAACAAAACAACTATACATAATTTCATGAAATGCTTACACTGTTATTTGAAGAAAGATTAAATACAATTCCCAATGTTGAAACACCTAGAAAGAAGAGTGAGAAGTTCAGCCTTGAACTCCTTTACTTACTGTTTATCTGTGCACTCTGCATCATTGCCTTTCCATATTTGCATCAAAATGAAAAGACTGAACAGAGGCAGAAGAACAGCAGTGAAACAGCACATAAAACATTTACCAGCTTAAACTGGTTTTGCTTCCTTAAAACAGGTTGATTAATCAAACCTGGAGTTGTTTTACAGAGACAGCGTTGTGCATATGCGAGATGAGAACCTTACTACCTGGATGACAGCAGAACCAAGAATCTCAAAGAATATGAAACTTAAAGAATAGAAATGTTGCCACCTGAGCTCTTTACAAAGGAAGAAGTCCTTCACTAAGGAAAATCTAGCTTCCAGCAACCTGAGTAGTTTGATTACCATATATGGACTGATTAGAGATGAGCCAATCAGCTTCTGCTAAGTTTGAAATTCCTCTAACCCCTTAAATTTCACCCCAACCCTGCATGGAGGAGACAGAGTTGAGCCCTGCCTCCTGTCTCCTTGCCTGTCAATCTTGCAATAAAGCTCTTTCTTTTCTCAAAAGAGGGTGTCATAGTATTGGCTTCTACAGGCTTCATGCAGCAAGACCTTACTTGGTATCAGCAGCAGTAAATTGTCTCTCAGGAATAGGTAACCAAGACTGCATGTTAGGGCCTCATTTATATACGTCATGTTCTTATTTGTTTCAATATTGACAAACTGGAATCAGTCTAAATATCTATCAATAGGGAATTAGTTAAATAAAATATGGTATATATACACAATGGATGAGCATGCAACCGTTTAAAATCTTATTTTTCTATTGATTGATTTATCCAGATTATAGTTAGTTACTGGTAGCACCTAGCTTAGAATACAAGATGTTTAATGCCTAATCCAATGAGCTGTTGACCATATACTATTGGATTGGTCGTAATCTCCTTAGATATAACTCACTAGCACCATCACTGCCCCATCCGCAATTCATTACCTGTCCTTCCAAATTATGTCTTTATGTTGAAAGATGTAATCAAGTCCTGATTAGTAATCACTATATGTGCCTATAATTCACAAATAAGTTTCATTTCTACCATTATTAAAAACAAATACTTTTTATCTTTTTAAAATATATAATGGCATAATTATCACTATATAACATTATGTAAAAAATCAGACAAACATAAAATTTATATCATGGTCTCATGTATAAACATTGGGTATTAACCATAATATGATAAAATTTGGTGTATATACTTGTTGGGATGCACCCTTCAGGCCTACAAGGCCTGTGCTTGCCCAGCTCCAAGACTGAAGAAAGAGGCCAGAGTCAGCAACAGACATCAATGGTTTAATGAATGGGGAAGCTTACACATCTGAGGCAAGGTCCTGGAGTGACACCCCATCATATGTGGCAGATGATGGGCAAAACAAAGTGGCAGTCTTTGCTGGGGGCGGGGGGGGGGGGGGGGGGGGGAGAAGTTACCAGTTATGTCAAATGGGCTCATTAGTTACCAGGGAAACCACTGCCCCTTTGATAAGAACAATCACTAGCTGGGGCCTGGGGCAAGTCCATAGGAAGATCAGTTCCGTGCTTAGGGTTTAGGTGAAGCAGGCACTTGTTGGGCAGGGGATGTACAGAGAGCAAGAGAATAGCCATCTTAAATGGCCTGACCATACAATATTATTTCCTTCTTATGCTTATTTTTCAGATTTTCATATTTTTCAAATACTTGTACAATTTTATAATCTGAAATTGAGCTATATTAAGACAAAAATAAGGAAAAGTAAACAAGAAAACACACACAAAAAAAACAAGTTAAATGACGTCAAGCCCTACCTAAAATCTCTTGTGTACCTGATTTGAAACATTTTAAAGACGTTTTTAGAAGTGGTGTTTCTTTGTTGAGTATATTTCAATAATCTCTAAGTGAATTGAAGTAAATAACATTTTGCCTAAATGAATGCTAGCAAAGTTATTCTCCAGGGAACAACATTTGCTTGAAGAAAAGGCAGGGTCCATTAGGATTTAGAAGGAACACACAAGTTAGTACACTAGGTCAAATGTAAACAGAAATTGCTTCTAAGGCCTGATGTTGCCTCCTTCAATCTCACTCCTCCTAATTCTTCTATATTAGTTTACTGATGAAGTGGAAATGAATTTTGGTCACACTCTTCCTCAACTAACAAAAACTAAAGCTCCACTCTGATACATATAAGAAGGAGATAAGGACTTAAATCAGGCAATTTATTTCTTAGAAACCACCTTAGTTTACACATTTCTGTCTGTGTTCTACCCAAATGATATAGCTACATTGAAGACAAAGCCATTCCCCCCAATTTTAAACAATTGGCATAAATAAATGAATAATACATTGGACATGATGCATGATAATTATATGCCTCCTCTTTTCATGCAACAGTACTTCATAGTAGCTGTATTAAAGAGCCCAATCATTCCCTGTTTTATCTCACCAGTTACGTGCAGTAAATCATTGGAGTTTCTTTGCTCTTTGGTATAGCTAACAAACCTTCATGTACTAGTAAATACTGTTTGTTACCTAAATAGCCATATTAAACTTCAAAATAGCTTTAAAATTACTACCCATATGAAAATAAGCTACACAACCAGAAGGCAGGGAAGTGGTTGTTTAATGTCTAACATATTTAATCATATTTTAAATGATTAGATGACCAACAGAAATCCCTTTAGCACACCCTAAATAGGATATACTTCAAGGACTGTTTATAGAGGGGTTATTTACAAAGAGTGGAGTTGGGGAGCCAAGGATAGTGCAGAAACCTGGAGTTAGTAGTGAGCTTGGAGGTCAAAGGGAGGACAAAGACTAGTTACTAGAATCTGGGAGGAAGACATCTTATAGCATCAAAAGCCTTGGGAAGAACAGTAATTTTCCGTCGAGAGGCACAGCCAACCCAAGGCATCCCAGCAGGGGCAAAGGAACATCAAATCCCCTGATCTCACACTGCTTCTTCTCTCTGACTTCCTGCTTTGCTTGCCCATTTTCAAAATCCAATCTGATACAGAAGCCAAGAAAGCTCATACATACAATCTATAGAGTTCAGCTTGTCAGGGCAAAGAGCAGGGGGAGAGCATGAAATGTGTATCTAGAGGGACAAAAAGAAAACATTCCACACGATCAGTGAACTTTTTCTCCTTCAATTTGAACATAGAAATATAATGATAATAACAGTAATGATGATGGCTTAAATTTGGGTATAGCTTTAGTTAATCTATATGTATGTTTAGAGAGTTCAGACTAGCTTTTTTATTATTTCTTCATCCATTACAATGTGATATGATATTCAGAATGGAATTTAGTTTTCTAGGGGCTCACCAATTCAAAGCCTCCTAGATTTCCAAGAATAAAGTCAGAAAATAATTTGCTTTATGTTATATTTGTTTAACCAGTGAAGAAAGGTCTATATATTGTAAGGTTCAGTTTTAATTGCTATCAAAATTGTTCATGTTAATGTCAGTTATATAAAGTTTGCTATGAAAAATAAGTTTCCACCTCCACACACTTCAATTATCCTTCTCTTTTAGAATTTATTTCTCTTCTTTGCTCTACATAACATTCTCATAATGTGACTTTTTGATTGTTCAATTTCAAGTATTCATTCGTTTGCTAGGGCTGCTGTAACAAAATGTTACAGACCTGGTAACTTAGAAATTTATTTTCTCGCAGTCCAAAGGACAGAGACTGACTGTCGGGATTCTAGGAGACAAGTGGGAGAAATGAGGAGATGAGGACTGCAATTTGTTGTGCATGTATTTCCTTAGCTCTCTTGCTTTCAGTACAGTACAGCAACCCTCACTTATCCTCGTGTGCTCCTTTCAAATGTCCTGCTGTTGTACCTGCTCTTCTCTGGGTCTGGGAAGTTACCCCAGCTGTGATGAGTAGAGCAGAGATCTATGGATCTTAATGCTTATGAAACAGTCTTAAAAGACTCCTCCTTCTTACAAATTCCTTCCACATTAAGAGATACCTGGTCATGACAATTCCTGAGAGTTTGGGGGATTATGTGATAAATTTAATAATTTTTTTGGTACTCCCCATTGCTGGATTATTTCTCACTTTTGACAATATGCTGAATAATTTACTACTTGTCTTTGCATTTCAGCTTTGAAAACTGTGTTGCTCAAGTTTCTTTTCCTTTTCTCCTGACTTTGTGAATCTGTGCCTTAGCAAATATACATCCTTTTATTGTTTTAGTGGGTATTCTGGAGAAAACAAAGTCTGCCAACTTTAACTGAATGTCCAATATTTTTTCTTGCTCTTTTCTTAAGAACTAAATAATTTCATAGCAAAAATGCTAAAACAATATTGCAGTCCACTCAGCAACTACCTTCAATGTTCTATTCTGTACCTAATGTAGCAAAGACCTTTTTTTTAAAAAAAAGGGGTTTAAAATGCTCTCAAGCTCATCCTGCTTCTTTTTCTCACTTCATTCCTAATAGGGAGCAACTCATATTTCCTGATAACATAACCAAATCATTCAGAATTCCTGACCTGAAGCTTAGTAAAGATAAACTGCACTCAGTTCTCTTTGCTAATATCTTCATCTTTTCCTCCTCAGCAATGTACTTCTACCCTGACCTATGCTTTCCAGGGCCTCAGTTTTTTGGCCTCAGTATAGTTATTTCTTTGAAAACTTGCCACGCCTTTGTGTTTGATTTTCACTGAAGTACGGATGATGTCATCACATTTCTGCCCCTGTCCTCTCATTGGTCATTCAACTTTATATTTACAAGGCTTACGTGGAGTTGCCATACGCAAAATAAGCTATTGAATACACTGTTTCAGAGTAAGCATGTCTATATATTAACTCTTCTTCCCTCCCAAGATATATATCTTTTCCCTATTCCTTAATTTTCCTTTAAGAAACTATCATTATTCTGATTACTGAGGTTAGATAGTAGAACTTTTCCTGTCTCCTTCATCATTTTGCTTCATCTAACATGCCAATCAAGCCTACCATATCTTTCTTTAAACAATCTCAACATTTCCACTTTCTCTGCTTTCTTAGTATCTCTATTCTAGTTCACCTTCACGTCACTGAAATCCCTGCCCAGTAAACACAAGGCCATTTAATAAATTTGTATTAGATTGTCCAAATGATAGATTTTATACACACAATAACCCAAAATGAATGTTGGAAATGTTTCAACTTCAAATTAAGGTAAAACCTACTTCTATTAATTTAATCTACGTAAGTATCACAATTTATTGATATCTGAAAGTGAAAGGAGAAGAAACAAGAACCAAGTGAATAGTCAGTGTTTTATTATTATTACATCATCGATTTAATTCATATGGACTTGGGAAAACACTTTCCCCAACATCTATTAAGGTAAAAGCATATTAATATTTATTCAACATTGATTAGTTTATTCAGCACCTACTATGTGTCAGTTATTGTGCTGGGGTCTGGTTGTGACTGGATAAGGATACAAATTTAAATAATGAAATGAGAATGTGACTTCCCAATGTTCCAAGCTGAGCAGGATGAAAAACTTTTATACAACAGGATGTGATAAGTGCTAAAATAGAGGTAGGGACAAGGCAGATGGAAATAGAAAGAGTATAATTTAAAACTCCATCCAACCTGGTCCTGCTGTTAAGGAAGGCTTCTCAGAGGAGGAAGCACTTGAAATGAGCATAGATTACTACGGGGGGAGGACACTCCAAGCAAAAACATCAATGAGACAGAATGACATGTATAAGCAACTGTGTGTATTAATTATCTTTTCACAATTTATTTTTGTATTTCTATCACCTGGAATAGATCCCTGCTCATACTATGTACTGATTAAAATGTTTTTGAAAATTTATTACATTTCATTAATTTAAATGGATGCAGCATACCTGTTAATTTAAAAACTATATACTACAGGGTAATGCCCTTGGTTTTTTGATAGGTATAATTTATCTTTGCTCTTGGAACGATGCTTTATATACTGTAGTTCCCGCCTTCCGAATGATGAATATCCATGTTGAAAATGACTGAGACTCATGCAAATGGCCTATCATGGAACAATCTGTGCAGTATGTATGCAAGGTAGGAGGCTTTGTAAAAAGAGCTCTGAACCAGAAATCAAGAAACCTAGGTTCTATTCCCAGACTTCTCTCTAATTAGCTGTGTGACCTTTTTAGAATCAATTATCATTTCTGTGTCCCATGTTCTTAATTTAAAGAGTGACTTGCACTAGATAACGAGTACATTTCTTTTCAGCTCCTAAGTTACATATGTCAGTAAAATGACAAATGGACAATTTCCCTTGCCTCTGTTCCTTCATAATTGTGTCTGGCAAGGTTTGACCTTTGTTTCTAAGGTCAGCACAGAAGCCAACTTGTCTCTCTTCTGAACTCCCATAGAATTGTATTTCTCTCTCTCTTAAGGTTTAGTGGAGAATAAGATTTAGAGTGTAGGCTCTGGTGCCAGACTGCCTGGTTTTATGATCCAGTTTTGCCACTTACTAGCTGTATGATCTTGAAAAGTTTTCTTAATCTGTTTATTTGTTCCCTCAACTATTTATGGGGATTCCAATACTACCTACCTCATAAAGAGGCCACAACGGGTTAATGCTCTCAAAGCGTTTAGGAGAGGACTTTGCACAGGGTAATTGTTCAATAGATGATAAATTATTACTACTTAAGATATTTACATTCCCAATGACACCCAGTCCATGCCCTGCAAAAAGAATTGGTAAGACACAGGACAGGTAAACAGCTGTTCCTTTGCAGGTGCAGAAAACCATGAAGTAAGATCTTGTCTTTGCTTGCTCTGTAGCACACGTGTTCATTTTACTTAGGTGTCTGATGAAGGAGTGTGGAATCCTATTCCTCTGCCACAAAAACGAAACAAAACAAAACAAAACGCCTTGACTAGGGCACTGATTTCTTTGTGTCCCTTATAGCATCTAATAAAGTGCCTACATCTGATCCTTCATCCCTGTAAGTGAGGAAAAGCTGGGAAATGAGATTGTGAACAGAGCCAGCTACATAATTTGTGGGCCCTAGTACAAAATGCAAATATGGGACCTTTGTTCAAACACATAAAAAGTTACTAAACTATGAAACTTTTTCTTTCTTCTGCACACCTCCTCTATTCACTGGTGCATATGCGCCAGTGTTGCATCAGATTTCACTTAAAGGGCACTAATTCAAACATAAAATTAAGAACTTCAAAACACATACAGCAGAGCATTAAACCAGAAAATCAAAATCTGCAAATATGTACAGCTGAGGCTCCCAGAAAGATGAGTTTATAACTGAGAGCGAGAGACAGACCGAGACCAAGAGAGAGAACAAGAGACAGAGAGAGAGACAGGGATGGGACAGAGGGAGATAGAGGGAGGGAGCTGATTTAGGTATTCTCTACTCCATAATGTAAAACCACACCTATCAGTCTAGTGCTTTAATGTTGTCAGGGCCTTGTGTTATCAGTGATAATTTAAAGGGGGAAAAAGATATAAAATTGAACCTAGCATTTAGCATATTAAGTTCATCATGTAACTCTTCCACTGTTCCGTGGTTCCCCAACATATTTGGGTAAAAACCTAAGATTTTGAAATGGTTACAACACTCTGCTGATCTGAACCTGTTCTACCATTCTGTCCTCAAGCTGTACCATTTCCTCCAATTTCACTCTATTCCAAGCACGCTGGCTTCATTTCCGTTGCTAAAAATTGTTAATCAACCTCATCTCCTACCCTTAGCATTTTATCCTATATTGGCCTGGAATTTTTTCCCAAATGTCCACATGATCCATTCTCTTACTTTTCTCTCATTTCTTAAAGTTCTCTGATTAACTGGCACATATTAGAGGGGCCTTCTCTGACATTCCTAGCAAAATATCTCTCTTTCCTCCTCTGCTTCTTTCTCTGTCTCTGTCTCTGTCACTCTCTCCCCATTCCTTCTTGCTTTATCACCTTTGTAGCATTTATCACTACTTCTCATATTTATATTTATTTGTTTATCTATTGCCTTATCACAGTATACTATACCACCATGTAGTATATGGCCAACAAATATTTGGGAGCATGAAAAGCAAGACACGAAATAATATAGTCTATGGTCACTAGAGCTGTATAACAAAGAGATAGACAAAAGAGGTAGAAAATTTAATTAACATTAAGTATCAGGTCCTGTGAGAGACATTTCATAGATGCCATCTACCTTAATAAGATTTTTTTAAAAAGCAAATTAAACCCAACATAACCATAAGGAAGGAGATAGTAAAAGCAGAAATCAAAAAATGCAAATGAACAATAGAAAAAGACAATGAAAACTAATTTTCTTGAAAAATTCACAGTTTATAAGCCCGTAGCTAAAATCATCAAGACAAAAAGAAGTAAGACACATTTCAATATTATGAATGAAAGATCACTACAGAGCCTACTGACATTGAATGAAATAAATACAAACACACTTATGCCCAGCAAACATTTGATTAACTTTGACAATATAATTTCCTTGAAAGACATACACTACAAAAGTTCAACTCAATGTGAAATAGAAGTAGCAGCATTATATCTTTTAAAATGTGAATTTTTAATTAAATGCCTTCTTATAGAGAAATACTGAGCCATACTGAGATGGCTTCCCTGGTGAATTTTATCAACATTTAAGGAAGAAGTAATAAAAATCTTATTCAATTCTTACAGAAAACAGAGGAAGAGAAACCTCATTTTATGAGGCCAACATTACCCTGATACCAAAACCAGACATAGTCAATATAAGAAAACTAAAGATCAGTATCTTTTATGCTCATTGGTACATAAATCTTTATTAAAACATTAGCAAATCTAATCCAGCATTATGTAGCCAGGGACATAAACCATGAACAAGTGTATTTTGGTATGGCATGTTGGTTTAGTATTGAAAAGTTAAATAGTGTATTTTACTATAATATCAGTACAAAGGAAAAAAATCATATTATTTCAAAAGATATTGAAAAATAATTGCAAAAATTGAAAATCCATTCATGATAAAAAAAAATACTCAGCCTATTAAGAATAAAAAGGATTTTCTTCAACCTGGTAATGGTAATCTAGGAAAAATACACAGCTAACATTATACATAAGGGTAAAAGACTGAATGCTTTTTCTCTAAGATGAGCAACAAGGCAAGAATATCCATTTTCACCACTTCAATTGAACATTGTGTTAGAGACTCAAACCACTGAAGTAAGGTAAGAAAAATAAATAAAAGTTTGACAAACTGGAAAAGAATTCAAGTCATCTTTATATGCAGACCACAACAACATTGAAAACCTAAATCAGTCCTCAATCAAATAAGCAAAAAATCAAGCTACAGAAAGCTACCAGACTGCTTAGTTTAGCAAGCTTGCATGACACAAGGTCAACACAAATTAGATTGTGTTTCTATATACTAGCAAGGAACAATTGAAAATGAAAACATTTAAAAAACATTTTACAACAGCATACAAAGATATAAAGTAATTAGGCATGAATTCACAAAATACTCTGCAAGTTACAAAACACTGCTGCAAGAAATTGAAGGAAAGCTAAAGCAGTGGAGAGCTATACTATATTCACTCATCATAAATTGACAACTATTCTCAACTGATCTATAAATTAATTGCAATTTCAATAAAACTTCTACAGGATTTTTATGTGGAAATTAATAAGATGATTCTAAATTTTTTGTAGATGCACAAGACATCAGGTGTAGACAAAACAATTTTAAAATTATGAACACAGTGGGAGGACTATGACTACCTGCTTTTGAGACTTATAAACTACCTATTCTAAATCTACTACTAGAGTCAAAGAAATATAGTACTGATGTAAGGATACAGCTATAGATGAGTGGAGCAGAACAGAGAGTCCAGAGATAGACTCACATATATGGCCAGTTAATTTTCCAAAGTTACCACAATGCTTCAGTGGGGAAAAAGGTGTCTTCAATAAAGGGTCCTCAAACAAACTACACATTCATATAGAAAATAATAAACTTTGAGCCTCATCTCTTGTAATACATACAAATTGACTCAAAATGAGTCATGGACCTAAATATAAAAGCTAAAACTAAAATAAAATAAAACTTTAGAATAAAACGTAGGAGAAAAACTACAAGGTTTGGGGATAGGCAAAAATTTCTTAGGACCGAAAAAACATTAACATGAAAAATGACTGATATATTGAACTTCAACAAAATGGCAAACAAACTCTTCAAAGAGTTAATAAAGAAACTGAAAAGGCAAGCCACAGAGTATGAGAAGGTATATACAATACATGTATCAAACTTTGAATTTGAATGATGAATAATTTTTAAAATGTTAACAACAAAAAAATTGAGTAACTATCCCAATCAGGATAGGCAAGAGATTTAAACAGATGCCTTGTAAAAAAAAAAAAAAAAAAAGTTATCTAAGTGGACAAAAAGTACATGAAAATATTCTACATCATTTGTTATTAGAGAAATGAAAATTAAATCCACAATTAGATACCATACTCATTAAAATGGCTAAAGTTGAAAAGATTTACCATGCCAACTGTTGGTGAGGTTGTGGAGCAACTAGAATGAAGGGAATATAAATTCTACAACCACTTTGTAAAATGTTTTTGGAAGTTTATTAAATAACTAAACATATAAAACCTAGCAATTCCTAACCTAGGTATTTATGCAAGAGAAATGAAGATATATGTCCCCAAAATACTTCTGAACAAATCTTCCTAGGACATTTATTCCAGACATTGAGGACATGCCCTATGATTGCTTTTATATGAAATTTTGAAAAGAGAAATTTAATTTATAATAAAATAGCAGATCAGTGGTTTTCTGGGCTTGGATTGACCGGGAGTGTACATGGGAAATACTTTTGGGTGCTACAAGTATTGCATGGTTTGATTGTGGTTACTCATTAAAATACACACTTATATGGGGAAATTTTATTGTATGTAAATCAAACTAAATTAATTGTATTTCAAAAAGGTTTCAGGGTGTGTTTTTTGTGTATGATCTTAAATGAAGTCAACTAAGCATCTTTGAATTTATCACATCCTTCTATATCCTAGGCAAGTCCTAAAGCTGAGCTAGTCATCTTAGCCCCATTCTCAAGCAATCCTTCTCTTTACTAAAATTCCAAGATGCCTCGTAACGGAAGCCTCAAACTTGTGGAGGAAAAAAAATCCTGTCCTCACATGTAGCAGCATTTCTGCTGTTATATTTCCTCTGGAAATAAATTTGCTGACATTAAAGTTTGTATTTAGAAGATATACTCTGTTTAAGCTATTCATGCACTCTACTGTATTTCAAATGAAAATTATCTGATGGAATATTTTAAAAAATTGAAATGCTTAGAACTCTAGAAATAACCTATGATTATGTTCTATACAATCTGAAATATGTTTCAAGGAGATTTAGAGAGGTTTATAAAGAAATTATATCAAAAATATACATTTAAATTTAAAATTTTCAAATGTTTGCCCCTCCTTTTTTCTGTTCCCAGAAATTACCTCCTTTGCTGTGTCCACAAGCATGGAATTGATCATGAGGCAGTAACTATGGCAATACAGTCTAGACTAGACAAGTCACATAATTATTAATCAATTTCCTGTATAAAATATTAAGATTTACATTTATTTCCATCAAGTCAAAGATATCATAGTATTTTTTTTAAGTGATCATGTTTGCCCTTATTAGAAGTGTTTGTACTCTACTGTAAAAGTCAAATCTCAGGTAAGTTTTACCGATACTTCATCAGAAAATGATGTGGGAATCAAAGTAGAATGTATCCAGTTTTATATCCCATAAAAGTGAGAACCACATGATATGCGATGCTGGCTGACTCCAAGCTTTAACATGTTATCTAGACAATTTATTGTGATGCCCAGCTAAATGATACACATATTAAAGTGAACTTGTTAGACTGGGTAGCTTACAATCTGCTGTATTTGTTTATATATCCAATTAAAAACCTTTGGTGAATTAAGGGATGGGGGAAGGGCTAAACTGGGAGATTGGGATTGACATATACACGCTACTATATATAAAATAGATAACTAATAAGAACCTACTGCACAGCACAGGGAACTCTACTCAATACTCTGTAAAGGCCCATATGGGAAAAGAATCTAAAAAAAGAGTATGTATATGTATAACTGATTCACTTTGCTATACACCTGAAACTAACACAACATTGTAAATCAACTATACTCCAATAAAAATTAAACAAAACAAAAACCTTTGGTAAATTAAGCATTAATCATGATTTTCTTGCCACATGTTTTAAAAATTTACATTTATGACTTAGTATAATATCCATTTGTTCAATTATTCAAACTCCAACATTGCCATTTTGGGTGCTGTAAATTGTCTGCAGAATTTTTATTTTATGCAAATAAGTATAAAATCGCATGTAGCTGGAGATATCCCTATTGACTGTATATATGAACAGGCTCAACAGCTTAATGTAATCCCTCTAAAGATTATAAGACTTTGCCTAGACATAAAAATTCAATAATGAGCATGTTTTATAAACTGAAATTGATGAGAGAATAGATCCATGTAGAGTCTAGATACTTTGCAGCTTGTTACTTGAAGTCAAATTCTCTTTCCTTTCATAAAATATATTTCTTGAAGTGTCAATCCAATACTACTATTCTATGCATACATTAGAATAATGCCACCAGAATGGTGAGGGAAGAGAAGTACATAACTGTCTAATGAATTTGGAAAAGTAAAGCATCACCATTTACCATCTCTAATTCCAATTCCAAGTAATATAGATAATTATATAGCAGAAATCCATAGACAAGCAATGTTTTAAATTTATACTGGTAAACTATAGTGCCATTTAGCTTCCTCAATCAATTCTGAAATGTTTCATTAATATCTATGCCGACAAACATGTCTTTAAAATGATGGATAAAGTCAAAGATCTTTTAAGATGGAATTGTATTACCTTTTCGTAACTTAGCTTGTTTTAAATTATGTTTAGTCACTTCATAAATGCTTCTCCTGTTTTTCTTTTCTCGAGGAGTAATGAGGAATGGAGCGGTAAAAAACACATTATTTAGGGGCAGAATTCAGCACCTACTATGGGTCTATCAAGTGAGATGCAAAGATAAACTGAATCCTATTCCATCCTTGCAGAATTTAAAACAGGGGAAATACTATCATGCAGGTATAAGGTTCCATGGGAGTAAAGAGGAGGAAGCATGCAGCTTATGGTTTTGAAGAAAACTTTTAAAGAGTAGGACATACTTAAGGAAGAAGTTGCCAGATAGAGAAGGGGAGGAATGGCATTTACATCACAGGAAACAGAAACAACAGCAAAGAAATACAAAGAAAGGGCAAGTACTCTGACAGCACATGTCTGTGTAGGTAGTTGTTTGGGATTATGGGGAGGGGAGGGACCTGTGCAGATTGCAAGAAATGAAATGGAACCTTTGCAGGACCATGGTCACCTTATGCTCCAGATAATGATGAGCTCTTCAAAGTTCAGCAGAAGAGTGAAGGAAATGTTTCGTTTTTAATTTTTAATTTCCAATATATCACTGTGCACTGTAGACTTTGGGTGGAAAGAAAACTTGTTGGGACCTCCCTGGCAGTTCAGTGGTTTAAGACTCCATGTTTCCATTGCAAGGGGCACGGATTCCATTGGCCAGTTAGGAGGCTATGGCCTTGGGCCACATGGAAGAGAAAAGTGTATACAAAGAATAGGAATGAAAAGGAACACATGCAAAGATTTGAGAGTAATTTTATACCTTGGTATAGGCACTTTACTCACAAAAGTAGCTAGTAAACTTTTCATTGGCTCAATGCAGAGACACTACAAGTATTTCAATTCAAATTCTTATTTTGCCCTATTCAATTAAATTTTCTCATACAGCCAAGGGCAACATTGTTAACTCAGGAAGGAATGCCATTTTTTTCTCATCCAAGCTTTCCACCTCACTATCTGAAAATGACTCATCTGGTTAGGATCACTCACACTCTAATACATCATTATGCTTCTCTTCATTTTCGCACCTAGGTCAGAATTTATTTCTCCTTCTTTGCTCTGTGTTGTATTACTTATACCTTCTGTTCTAGTTTTATTTCTTTGCTACCTTTACTGTCTTATAGAATCCTTGAGGATGAGGATGGTGCTGTGTTTGACCACCTGTGACACAGATTTCTTTGATCATCAGTACTGGATAAATGTATGTTGAAAAGAAAAATGATTGACTCAAACTCAACCCTAATTTCATAATGTTATCTTCAGGTGATAAGAAACTGCGATATGATATCTGTTATAACACAGACTCCCTAGTCTATGATTCTATGGGTATATTCATCTTTATTCATGTTTACGTACAAAAGATAAGCATACTTTTGAATTCCATCTATAAATGTGAGAGTTAATTCTTGTTCTCAAATATATTCACTTACAATCTTTCACATTATTTTATTATAATTTTGATGATGAAGAGCTTTATCATAACACCTAACTTTTAGGTTGATTTATTCAAGTTATCATTACTATTAATAGCAAACTATTGGTCACATAGAGTTTTACTACCTTTAAATAACATCATTTCAATGACTAAAATAGAACACTAGAATGAAGTTAACACTTAATTGGATGATAGTTTATTGATAAGACTTTGAGTTATGAGTCCTGACAAGTTATTCTAACTGTAACTCCAGCTATTTTGATATGAGACCTTGATTTTTTTTTTCTTTTTCTTTTTGGCTGCTCTGTGCAGCTCATGGGATCTTAGTTCCCCCACCAGGGATGGAACCCATGCCCACTGCAGTGGAAGCATGGAGTCCTAACCACTGGACTGCCAGGGAATCCCTGAGACTTTGATCTTTTAAAAAATTCAAGTCTTTAATATGAGGTTATCCATAATTTCATAAACACTACAATACTTTATACCTCAAAAGTATGATAATATTTCCCATACATTACAGTTATGATAAATTGTACTTTTCAAAAATGGCTGCAACAATATTTCTAGCCCCACATGATCTTCTAGAATCTTGCCCCTCTTCCAACAAAGGTTGGAGTCTATGTCCTCGTCCCTTGACCCTGGAAGAGCCTGTGGAGGCAATAATAAAGTATAGTAGCACTATATGACAGCCAAATTTAAACATGAAAGCAATAAAGCTCCTGTCTGGGTCTTGTTCTGGATGCCTGCCCTGGGAATCCAGCCATCATGCTGTAAGGAAGACCTGGCTACATGGGGAAGTGTCCATGTCTGAGCCCCCACCCAACAACTAGCACCAACTGTCAGCTACATGAATGTATGTCACATGGCTTAGAGACAAGCCTTCCTTGCCAAGCCCTAACCACGTTACAGATTTATGAGCAAAATAAAATGATTGTTGTTATTTGAGGCCATGCAGGATTGTCAAAAAGCAATAGTCACATGAACAAAAGTAAATAAAGCATTTGTAAGAGGTACATCTTGCATTATAGAGCATTTCCTCGTAATGTGATTGTGACCTCCAGAACAGGAGTGTTGTTCTGTTCGGCTGGCTTCTGTATTCTCAGTGCTTAAAACAGGACTTAGTTCAGAGTATTCAGTACATAAAATAATAAAAAATTCATGGTGAGATCCATGTAAATCAAAGATAATAAAGGCTTTTGAAAAACATATGCAATCAAAAATGTCTGCAAAGTGAAATTTGTCAGACTGTTCACCAAATTTATGAAAATATTAGTATACTTAAGTTAGCAAAAAAAAACCCATTTTTGCACCTTTAGAGCTATAAGAATCTCAAAATGTAGTACATACCCTTTTTTTTCACATTCAATTCTTGTTTTGTTTCAAATATACATATGTTGACCCTCAACAGTACTGCTGATTTAGCATACAAATGTTTTGATTTAGTTGTCTGTATTTGTTCATTTAATATTTTACTATTACCTGAGATACAGGAATTTAACATCTCAAAAACGTATTTCATGCGTTCTTTCAAATATCAAGGTAACACCTGTAATTTTGATTCAAAATGTACTATTATCTTCCCCAAAGCAACTATTCTTCTGAATTCTTGATCTGTAATATAGGTTGCAAGGTAGGTGTGTCTTAAGGTTTTCTCTTAGATGAAAATGTCCCTAAAGACATTATCCAGCCAAAGATTCAGATTCAGCCACGTGTTTTTCACTTTATTGACTTCATGCAAAGCACATCTTCTCTAAGCAACACCAGGCTTTAGGGAAAAATTCTCTAACTATGAAAAATGTTTTATTCTTTACTCTGCATTGTGATGCAGAATTCATTCTAAATGTGATTGACAAGAAGGAACATTAACTAAATAGGCAGAGACACATAAAAATCAGTGTGAAAAAGTTATTGAGTAAAAAGTCACTGAGTATGATATTATTAGCCATTTTATATTTCTGTAGTATAAATTTATCTATGATGAATCTTAAAAACCTCCCACAAAGATAGTCAAATATGTTCTAAAAAATAAAACTATTCATTGATTCTTGTCATTTTAATCATTGGGCTCAGTAAATTCAGAGGAAATTCTGTAATTTAAATATTTTAAAACTAAAATTTATTAAAATATCAGAAATATCATCCTATTTATGGAAATCCTATGTTGGATGAAAAGAAATATTTACAAAATAATATAAAATCTTATTAAAATATTTCTGTTTTTTATTTTTTTCAAATGTTATCTAGATATAGTAAATACCTTAAAATTTGTCAAATGACAAGATTTGTGTTTTTAATACTAGAAGTACTCTATGGTTAATGTTAAATTGCAGAGTTCATAGTGTTTCACTTTAAAATGATCTCCTTTGGGAAGTTTTTGGAATTAAAAAATAATAATAACATCAAAAGCCTATCACAAATGGATTTAGTTCTAACCCACTGTTCTTTATATTTTCCCCAAATGTGGTCTAGCAAAGAATGAAGATGAACAGCCCTGTTCTTCAAAGGCAAATATTTAAGAGCCTTATCCATACAGACACTATATCTCATAGACACTATATTTTAAGCTGTTGACATAGTATTTCATACTTCATACAACACATAAGTGATAAATTTCATTTTCTGGATGCATTATATTTTGAAAGATATAGGGTGGTTCTTAAGCTGACAAACACCCCAAAACATATAAAACAAAATGCTAATATCACTGAGCAAAGAATGCCAAATTTATTGCCTCTTCTGATATTTATCTGAATTTATGAATAGGATAAAAGTGTACCACAGTCTATTGCAAGGAACTGTTAAGTTGAACAGAATTTCAATATGATTTTCTTTTTGAAAATGTAGAATACCAAATAGCTAATTGGTTAGTATTTTCCAGACTAATAATTTACTAATAATAACATGAATAATTTTACTCAGAAGTGTGAATAATAAGGATAAAAACCTACGTTATTCTTTCACTTTCCCAAATATCCATTGAATCCTTGAATTTTATTTATTCCTCATCTTGAATACTTCCTAAAGTATTAAGAATTGATACTAAATAGAAGAGCTTCTGAGACCTGCCTTCTGCTTATATTTTCTGACACTGCTTTCCTTAAACTTACTGCTTAGGAAACAATGAATGAGTTGTAGATTCCCATTTGATTCCTATTTCCATGCTTTTTTTTTTTTTTCCTTGCTGTATCTTCTGTCCAGAAATGCTCTCAATGCCATCTTCACCTGACCAAATTTGGCTTAGAGAACTTAAAACTCAGTTCAGGGGTGTGTCCCCAAGACCATGCCCCGCTATCAGAGATTGGCTGGAAAGACTCACAGGAGTCAGCAGACAGGTGTAGTCACCACTAAGATTTATTATGGCAATGGAGTCAGACTACATGGTTGGATCATATGAGAAAAAGGCACAGTGTCTGGAGGAGTCCAATTTCCTATGTCTCTCCATCCCAGGAGGTGTTACACAGAGTGTACTCTTCTTTCAATAACAAAATGCAGCAACATTTGTGTGATGTTTCTACCCAGAGAAGCCCATGAGAGACCTAGCTTGGGGCCGGTCATGCAGGCACTCTCTGCCTAGCATGTACTAACGTTCCAGACTCCCAGAAGGGAAAAAAAAAGGGTTCAGCATAAACCATATGGTTTGCATAATCTAGAAAGAGTGAGCTGTCATCTGTTAACTACTGACTGGGAACCAAGTTTCCAGGTGCCCATCAAGGGCCAATCTTTCAAGCAGGCCTTTCTAAAGATCACCGTCTCTGGCCTGCTGTGGCAACTCTTGTCTGCACATGAAGTGACGCCCTACAGATTTAACTCTGATTCCTGGAGAGGTAGATGCTGAAGCCCAGTGCTCCCAGGCCTGGATATCTCTTAGTATTTCCTGCTTTGGAGTACCATTAGCCATACATCTAGCCTTCTCTCCCACATTATTCTGATACCTTTTTACATGAAACTTAGAAAATAATAAGCACTTAGAAAAAGCTTGTTGAAAATGTAAATAATAGATCATCAAGTCCCTTTACTTTAAGGTTTAAAGTCTGTGTAGTTCATCCCCTCTCCTATCCCTTTTATATCCTCAACAATTCATTTTTAATATCAATAAGTAAGGCTGAGCAAATATATGTCCATGTGTCAGGTGGAAGGGAGGCTGGTGGAGCTCTGGTGTCCCCAAGCAGGGCTTTAGAGCTGCATGAGGAAAGGAGGGATTCCACAGGATACTGGAGCCCAAGTACGATGAGGAAGGTGTCCCTATGGGGCGGTAACCCAACATGCAGTGTCCCCGCCTGGAGGGGTGAGGAAGGCAGCCAAGCAGAGGGATCCCAAAGGGAGGATTTGGCCTTTGGGGCAGGGGGTTGGGGGGGACCATGTGCAAGGGGAGGGGGCAGTGGCAGCAGTGTCTAGTAGATAGTATGAAAAGCTAAATGGGGAAGAGTGGCAGAAATGAGTGATGGGCTCCATAAAGGAGGACCAACAAAACAAGTAAACATCCCTAGGATAATGAGAGAGAGGACTCCCATCATCAGAGAAAGTCTCTTCAACCATGGAAAGGAAGATAACAAGAAGGTTGGGTTGGGAGGATCGGAATGAACTCACATTTTTTAAGACAGAGAGAGACAGGGACAGAGAAACAGAGACAGAAAGAGAGTTACATGTATATTTTTAAATTATTTATAACTTAATAGGCTACATAGATGTTGCTATTCTCTGTGGTCCTACTTTATAAGTACAAGAGAGTGTTAAATATTTTTTAGTGTTCTTTAACCAAATAGTCCACTGGCTATTTTGATGAAAATGTATTCTTCTATTAGGGAGAGAGAAGTTATTAAGGAAATAGAATAAGAGCACCAGTGAAATGTATTATGGCTCTTGATCGCTAATAGGTTCTTAAAGTTTTTTATTTTTCCCTCATTCAGGAGTGTCACTACATCTTTAATTTTTAAGAGAACTAGAAGTGAAACTAGAGATCTGGAACAGGATACTCGTGTCCAAATGTTTAATATCAAAATATAAATTTGTAGAATAACTGGAACTGTAAATTCAAGTCTTCCATTAAAGCCATGCTATCTTGTGCCCAGAAAGCTTACTGCAACCTCTGTCTTAATATGCCAGTGTGGAAGGTAGCTCCCTCGTTCCCTAAACAAATTTTCCTTCTGGTTCCCTGTTTCTCATTCTCCCAGTCACTGGGCTGACAATTGGTGGCACATATCTTTTTCTTAGCTTTCGACGCTCAGCATTCAAATAATCATACGTGCTACATTTTTTTCCTCATAATTTGTTTTACATCCAACTTTGATTTACTTTTTATTGTACACTTTATTTGGAGTAGCTGGGTTGTTTTTGTTTTTTTTCTTTTAGTCTCTTCTCTTTTAGCTTTCTCCTGCATGCAGCTATAATGATAAACATATTTGTTATTTTCTCTTTAAATTAGTTATAGAACTAGACGCAGTCAAAAAGTGTTGGAAAATCTTTTTGGATTCTTTTGTCCTCTAACTTTGCATGTTCTTTTCCATGCAAGCAATACCTGCTTCCCCTACACTACCTTTACCTCATGTCCTACATTATCCAAACTTTTTTTCATATTTTATATTTTAAATGCATTTATATATTGTAAAATGTCTTTTAAATATCTTTATGCCCCCCTTTTTACTATGAAATCTTTCTCTAGGGTAGAAAAGCTGAGCTTTCCAAAATGTTCTATTTGGAGTACAATTCATATTTCTAAAAAATGGTATTGAAAATTAGACACCTGTAGATCAAAACATCAAAGGCAATTACTTAATAAGCATTCCAAGCTTGCTGCCCTCACCAAATCTATAGGCACAGAACTCTTTTTAAAGTCAATAGGAATTCTGCCCCAACAAAGACTTCACACAAAGGGAAAAGAAAAAGAATTTAAACATAAATAAGTAGAACAAACTTTAATCAGCTCTCTCAATAAGTATTTACCTGAGGGACTGGAACAGCTGCAATGTAAAAACCTGTTTAATAACCCTCTATTAAATAGTTTTCTTTGTTTAAATTAAAATCCAATGCAGGCTAAGTCGTAAACAAACAAGATTTACATAATATCAACTTCTAAAAGTAGGATAATACAGGGATCTTGTATTAACCAAATATTTTTAAGTACTGTATTGTTCTGCTTTTCTTTTCACTCTACTGTTTTGAATGATTTATTAAAGCCAACTACATAATTGTGTATAGAAATAATGAAGCAAATATACTTTGTGTAGCAAAGTGGCTTGCTAGAGCATATCAAGTAGTTTTAAAGAAAGTAAACAAATTAATTGCCAATTTTCTCACAGAATGTGGCTTCTCAAGTGATGACAACCTTATAAGATTTCTTTCAGATTTTCGACAACCATAAACTATTGAAGAGCAATTTATCTTCTTTGCCAATGTGGGTAACATATGCAAGAATTTTCTTTTCTCTAGATTCAGAAAAATAAGGCTTTTGTTTCTTCAGGACTCTCGCTGCTTTCTTCTCATTTGTAGTCACAATTCTCAGTTTATGGCACTGGAATTATTCCATAGCAATTAATCCAAAGTTATAAATATGATAATGAGTCCAAGAAGCAAATTTATATGTTCCTTCTTATCTTCCCTCTTTTCCCATCTTTAACAAATAAACAGTTTCTCAGAATAAAACACTTGGGGAAAATATTCTGAAGTGAAACTCACAAGCAAGGTTATCTTTGAATTGAAAGAGATTTCCTTGCTCTTTTTTTCATCCCAGATATCAAGCTCCCTGAGGGCAGGTTGACCTTGAACAGCTTGGGTCATGCTAATGTTCATCTTGGTGTCTTGCACATCTTAAGTGTTCAGTAATAATAATGTGTTAAAAAATGATCTTTTCCCCTCTAATTTGTTCCCTGCTTCTTCGATCATAGGAACAACATGTGCCTCACCATTCATGAGATCATGAATATTTTAACAACAAAAGCATATTCTTTATATTAAAACAACCACTGTGTTCCTTCATAATGACCGCCATCCCATGACGCAGAATTGAAGCTGTAACAGGAGGGTTAGATTTTGTACATCTATTTACAAAATTTGTTAGCCTTTCGGAGTTCCAATCACATTGAATGTGACAGGGTCTCAGGACAGCACTGCAGGGACTTTGAAAGTCTAGTCCATTTTATTATATAAAATATATTTGAGATTTTCTATATATGAGGAATAAAGCTTCTGAAAATGGGTTATTTTTTAATAGGAGATGTTCAAAGTCTAAAACCTAAAAAGGGGACAATCCTTTGAAGAGGATTTTGTAAAGGACTTTGATGGTACTAATAAAGGGAAAAAGAAGTTAAGCTCAGGTTGCCAACTTATCTTTTTAATAGTAGTCTAAAAAAAGACACAGGGTCATTGCCCTTTCCTTGATGACCATATTCTAGGGACACTGTGAGGTATTTGAAATCTCAAGTATGTTTTAGGCATTTAACTAGCCTTACCTATGCTGGGACTTTCTCATGTCCCCTGTATCTTTCTAGTATGTCAGATTTTATTTCTCTGAGGAACAAAGGCCAAAGAGAGAGAGAGAGAGAGAAAGAGAGAGAGAGGCAGCTTCTATACATCTTCCAATGTATAAAGAATCCAAGCCAAAATTACCATTGCAAAACTACGTTTGCTAAACACAAAATAATAGGGAACCTAGAAAGTTAATAAAAATAAACTACATATTTTTCTACAGAATCATAGTTTTTGTGAAATATTTGTAATTTATGATCAAATATTTGAGGGTAAAAATGTTGATTTTTTTCTTAATATTTAACACTAAAACAAATGTATTGTTTTCAGAAAAAATATGATATATAAAATTTGAAGTGGCCAGACCTTAAGATGTAACTAACAAAATTTCAATTACTGGCTAAAGGTTTTGCTTATTTTTCCTGTTGATAGAATTTATTTCTTAATTCAGGACTTTTTTTTTCTTTTTTCTTTTTCTAATAAGAGTATACGATGTTAAAATACCCTAATACACAGTTATTAGGAAATGGGTGAAGGTGGTCAAAAGGTACAAACTTCTATTTATAAGATAAATACGTCCTGGGGATGTAATGTACAGCATGGTGACTACAGTTAACAATACTGTACCGTATATTTGCAAGCTGCAAAAATACAAATATTGTATATTTGAGAGTAGATCTTAAATGTTCTCATCACAAGAAAAAAATTATAACAATGTATGGTGATGGTTGGTAAATAAACTTAAAATTTTATTGTGGAGATAATTTCACAATATATACATATATCATATATCAAGTTGTACACCTAAAACTAATACAATGTTATATGTCAATTATAGCTCAATAAAAACATAAAAATAAAATAACCTAATACAAACCCTTAGAGAGAACTGTCTGAGAAGAGGTTCTAAGAATGTACTTAGATATACTAAATATATATACACATACATATAAAATCTAGATATTAAAATTTGCTTACAACTGTGGAAAGTTAGTATAAGTGGTTAGAATATGGGATTAACAGATGCAGTGCTCCCCTTCTCCAAGGTCACAGACTAATTCCCTGCCCTGGCCAGAGACCTCCCAGAGATGTGCCATGGGGGATGAGTAAGATAGTGTGTATTGAATACCTGTCTGTGCAAATTCCTCATCAGTACAAAAAAACAACAGATTGGCAAAGAGAATTAACTATTGCAGATATTGATGTGTTTATAGACCTAGAGGGATATGTGATGTAATGTCAGAAGATCTGGGAATGAGAAAGCTTTTGTGACTCAGATTTACAATATAATCTTGGAAAACCATATACCCTCCTTAAGCTTTGTTTCCTTTTGGCTAAAATAAACATAAGAATAACATCCACCTCACAGGCCTTTTTAAGAATCAACTATAGTAGGTACATTGAGAAAGCACTTTTTTAAACAGCTATACACATGTGCATCATTTGTCTCATTGTTAAAGTAATTTGTTTTCCATTGTACATCTTGGTATAAGATCAGCTTGATTCTCTATGAATCTTTTAGAGAGTTATCATAATAATCTAAAATGGAAAAAAGTACATATTAACTATTTAACTACTCATTCATTTACTCAACAGACATTCACTGTATTTCTACTGTGTGCCAAGTACAATGGCAGATACAGAGGATACAGAGATAAAAGACCACTGCTTTCCCTTAAAAAGGTTACAGTCTAGTCGCTAAGAACAAGAAGGAAAGACACAAATCTCATTTAAGATATTATAGCCTCTGATGGAGCACTTGAGGTGAACATCATTTTGAAGAGGTTAGTAAATGGTTCCTGGAGGATGTGACTCTCGAGCTGAGTACTTGAGACATGGGAAAGAGATTCATGAGTCAAGACCCAGAATCAAGATAAAATACATCCAACTGTGAAAACTAAAAATAGCTGAGCAAGACTATGACTAAGCTAATATTAAGATAGCATGAGATAAGGCTTAACAGGTAGAATAAGTTGAGACCCTGAAGGGTTCTATATTCTCTGCTAAGTACTGATTTCTGAAAAAGATGGAAGAACATTGAAAGGGATAGTGACATGATTACAAGTGCGTTAAAAAAAAAAAAAAAAAAACACTAAATAAAAGACATACAGACTGCAAAGGAAGAAATAATATTGACCTTATCTTCAGGTAACATGATTGTCCACATAGAAAACCCAAGGACTAATAAGGAAGTGCAACAAAATTACAGCTACAAGATCAATAAATAATAACCAATTGCACTTCTATATACTAACAATGAACACATAGAGACCAAAATTTTAAAAATATATGATACTATTTACAATTGCTCCAAAGAAAGTGAAATACTTAGTTGTAAATGTAATAAAACATGTACAGGATCTGAAAATGCTGATGAAAGAAATAAAAAAAAAAAGAGAGATCTAAATAAACAGAGAGACATGCTGTGCTCATGGACTGAAAGACTCAACGCAGTAAACATGTCCTTTCTATTAAATAGACTTATAGTTGTAATGCAATGCCTATGAAAATCCCAGAAAGGTGTTTTGTGAACTTAGACAAGTTAATTCTAAAATTTATATAGAAAGACAAGGACCTAGAATAGCTAAATCGATTTTGCAAAAGTATGATTAAGTTGAAGGAATAACCTTACTTGACATTGAGTTACAATACAGCTATAGTAATCAGGAGAAAGCAGTGTTAGTGAGGGCATAACATGTATCAATGGAACAAAATAGAGAACCTAAAAATGGACCACAAAAAAGATACCCAACTGATTTTTGACCAAGTTGCGAAAGCAAATTGATACAGGAAGGATAGGCTGCTTTTCAAGAAATGGTGTTGAAGCAACCAGCTATCCATAGGCAAAAAAAAAAAAAAAGAAAAAAAATCTTGCCCTAAACTTTATATCTAATACAAAAAATTAACTCAAAAGCAGATGGACTTAGGAGATAGGATTAAGATGGCAGAGTAGGAGGATGTGCGCTCACTCCCTCTTGCAAAAGCACCAGAATTACAACTAAATGCTGAACAATCATCAACAGAAAGACACTGGAACTCACCAGAAAAGAAACCCCACATCCAGAGATAAAGCAGAAGCCACAATGAGATGGTAGGAGGGGCACAATCATGTTAAAATCAAATCCCATAAATGCGGGGTGGGTGACTCATAAACTGGAGAACAGTTATACTGCAGAAGTCTACGCACTAAAGGGTTCTGAGCCCCATGTTAGGCTTCCCAACCTGGGAATCCAGCAACGGGAGGAGGAATCCCCAGAGAATCAGACTTTGAAAGCCAGCGGGATTTGATTGCAGGACCTCCACAGGACTGGGGGAAACAGAGACTCCACTCTTGGAGGGCATACAAAAAAGTGTGCTCATCAGGACCCAGGGGGAAGGAGCAGTGACCCCATAGGAGACTGAACCAGACCTACCTGCTGGTGTTGGAGGGTTGCCTGCAGAGGTGAGGGGCAGCTGTGGCTCACTGAGGAGACAGGGGCACTGGCAGCAGGGGTTCTGGGAAGTGCTCATTGGCGTGAACCCTTCCAGAGTCCACCATTAACCCCACCAAAGAGCCTGTAAGCTCCAGTGCTAAGTAGCTTCAGGTCAAACAACCAACAAGGTGTGAACACAGCCCCACCCATTAGGAGACAAGCAGATTAAAGTTTTACTGAGCTCTGCCCACCAAATCGGATTAAAGTCTTACTGAGCTCCGCCCACCCAGCCCTACCCACCATCAGTCCCTCCCATCAGGAAGCACCCACGAGCCTCCTAGATACCTTCCTCCACAAGAGGGCAGACAGCAGTACCAAGCAGTATCAGCAGTATTTTGTCTTGTGGAACTGAAAACTACAGCCACAGAAAGATAGAGAAAATGAAAAAGCAGAGGACTTTGTACCAGATGAAGGGACAGGATAAAGCCCCAGAAAAACAACTAAATGAAGAGGAGATAGGCACCCTTCCAGAAAAAGAATTCAGAATAATGATGGTGAAGATGATCCAGGACTTTGAAAAAAGACTGGATGCAAAGATCAAAGAGTTTACCAAAGACCTAGAAGAATTAAAGAGCAAACAAACAGAGATATGCAACACAATGACTGAAATGAAAAATACACTAGAAGGAACCAACAACAGATTAACTGAGGCAGAAGGGCTAATAAGTGACCTGGAAGACAGAATGGTGATCATCACTGATGCGGAAAAGAATAAGGAAAAAAGAATGAAAAGAACTGAAGACAGCCTAAGATACCTCTGCGACAATGTTAAACACACCAACATTCACATTATAGGGGTTCCAGAAGGAGAAGAGAGAGAGAAAGGACCCAAGAAAATATTGGAGGAGATTATAGTTGAAAACTTCCCTAACATGGGAAGGGAAATAGCTACCCAAGTCCAGGAAGCACAGAGTCCCAGGCAGGATAAACCCAAGGAGAAACACGCCAAGACATATATTAGTCAAATTGACAAAAATTAAAGACAGAGAAATGTTATTAAAAGCAAGAAGGGAAAAATGACAAATAACATACAAGGGAACTCCCATAAGAGTAACAGCTGATTTCTCAGCAGAAACTCTGCAAGCCGGAAGGGAGTGGCATGATATATTTCAAGTGATGAAAGGGAAGAACCTACAACCAAGAATACTCTACCCAGCGAGGATCTCATTCAGATTCGATGGATAAATCAAAAGCTTTACAGACAAGCAACAGCTAAGAGAATTCAGCACCACCAAACCAGCCCTACAACAAACGCTAAAGGAACTTCTCTAAGCGGGAAACATAAGAGAAGAAAAGGAGCTACAAAAACAAAAACAAAACAATTAAGAAAATGGTAATAGGAACATACATATCAATAATTACGTTGAATGTAAATGGACTAAACGCACCCACCAAAAGACACAGACTGGCTGAATGGATACAAAAACAAGACCTGCATATATGCGGTCTACAAGAGACTCACTTCAGACCTAGGGACACATACAGACAGAAAGTGAGGGGATGGAAAAAGATATTCCATGCAAATGGAAATCAAAAGAAAGCTGGAGTAGCATTACTCATATCAGATAAAATAGACTTTAACATAAAAAATGTTACAAGAGACAAGAAAGGACATTACATAAAGATCAAGGGATCCATCCAAGAAGAGGAGATAACAATTGTAAATATATATGCACCTAATATAGGAGCACCTCAATACATAAGGCAAATGCTAACAACTATGAAAGAGGAAATGCAAGGCAGAAATACAGACACAGATGTAGAGAACAAACACATGGATACCAAATGCGGAAAGCAGGGAGGGTTGGGGGGGGGATGAATTGGGAGATGGGGATACCAAATTGTACACTCTAAATATATGCTGTTTATTGTCTGTTAACTGTATCTCAATAAAAGTTCTTTAAAAAAAAAGTAGATGGACTGAAATTTAAAGTGTAAAACTATAAAACATTTAGAAAAAATAGAGAGCATCTTTGGAACCTAGGCAGAATGATTAGACTTGACACAAACAGCATGATGCATAAAAGAAAAAAATAAAGGGAAAAATTCATTACACTATTCTCTGTTTTTATGTATCTTCACAATTTCCCGTAATAAGTTTTTTGCTTTAAAAAAAGAAAAATTTGATAGATTGGACTTCAACAGAGTTAAAAAATCTTTTGCTTTGCAAAACTTCTTGTGAGGAGGATGAAAAGACAAGCTATGGACTAGGAGAAAATATAATTTGCAGATAATATATCTGACAGAGAACAATTGTTAGAATATATAAAGAGCTCTCTTAAGTCAACAGTGAAAAAAAAAAACCCAAAACAAAAATGAGCAATCCAATTAAAAAATGGGCAAAAAACAGAACATACATTTTGTTGAAGAATATACAGATGGCACATACACACATAAAAATATGTTCAACAAAATTAGCCATTAGAAAAATGCAAATTAAAACCACAATGAGATGTCATTACACACTGTCAGAACGGCTAAAACAAAAATTAGCGATGATGCCAAATATTGGTGAGGATGCTAAAAAAAACCCCTTACTTGTGGTATATGAAATGACATAGCAACACTGGAAAACATTATGGCAGCTTCTCACAAAACTAAACATATACTTATCATACAACCCAACAATTTCACTCTTGGTTATATAGCCCAAAGAAATGAAAACTTATATTCACACAATAACTTGTATATGAATGATCATAGCAGCTTTATTCACAATAGCCCCAAACTGGAATTGACTCAAATGTCCTCCAGTGAGTGAATGTTTAATCAAAGTGTGGTACTAGTCATCAATAAAAAGGATTGAGCTATTGAAACATGAAACAGCTTGGCCTCAACATAACTGGACTGAGTGAAAAAAGACAGTCTCAAAAGGTTACATATTACATGATTTCCTTCATATAACATACCTGAATTGATACATTATAGAGAACAGATTAGTAGTTGACAAGAGATAGGGAAGGGGGAGTGTAGGGATATGGTTATGGCTATGAAAGGGGATCCTTGTAATGCAAACCTTCTATATGTTTACTGTGATGGTGGTCACATAAATCTACACGTATGATAACATTAGACAGAGCTAAGTATAAACACATAAAAATCAGTGTATGTAAAACTGGTGAAATCTTAATAAGGTCCGTGAATTCTATCAATGTCAATTTCCTAGTTGTGAAATTGTACTATAATATGCAACAGGTCACTTTTGGGGGAAACTGGGTAATAGGTATAAGGGATTCCTATTATTTCTTACAATTGCATATGAATCTATAGTTATCTGAAAATAGCTTTAAAAAATCACTCTAGGTTCAGTATAAGGATAGAATGGTTAACGAGGGTGGAATACACAAGGGTCACTGGATGAAGCTGCAGGGAAGTACTGCAAAACAGGACATGGACTGTGACGCCTGCTAGGTTTCTTTCTTGGGCTTTATTCATTCCAAGGAGAGACAACAGGAGTAGCTGACTGGAGAAGAGAAGTGATGAATTCAATTTTGATTTTGCTGAGTTTATTTTCTATCAGTCAAGCAGAGTATGTAAAATGATAACACAAGAAGGAAAACTAGGAATTTCTGGACAAGGGAAGAACATCCAGTGTTCTGCTCGATTTTGTATGCACACTTCATATAGCATTTCAACACATGAGTGAATATTAAAATATCAGTTACTGGCATATCATGACGGAAATTTTTGAACTCAGAGGCAAGGGTAAATATATAAAAAATATCTGTGGGAATTTCAAAAATAACTGAATAAAATGAATTGCATTTCCATTATACATTAAAATAAAAAGGAACTGAGTTACCCTCCATGTGTACCAAATTCTACATGGGTATTTAGAAGTATCATTCTGCTTAATCCTCATGAGAGGCCTCAAGAGTTAAGTTTTATTATCTATAATTTCTAAACAGAGAAGATAAGTAGTTTGCCAAATGAAACAAGGCCAATGAGTAACATTGGTGTTTAATTTCTAAGCCCACATCTTTCCATTATCTCAAGAAGTTTGAGGAGACTGGAGGGGGGGAGTAGAACATAAAATCTTCTTAAAAATTGCAGCCTCTATATTATTGCTTATTTAGGGGGCTTTGTAGGGTTAAATACATACATTTAGATTTGTAAGCATCCAGCTTCCTATGGGGAAATTTTAAAGATTCTATTTAGGTCACTTGTCACACCTCTACAGGATGGCATGCCAGTTTGGCATCAATTGATTACTCATGGCTTTCCATTCTCTGGATGCACCTGTCATGTACCAGTTAGGAAGGTGTTAACTTTCTTATACTAATTGCTAAGTAGTCCCCTTCTTTTTATTTTCCAGTTAACAGGTCAGGTGATTGCTGTTGTTTTCAGGTATGCAGACTATATAATTTCCTTAACAAGCATCTTTCAGCTCAGCTAAGGCAAACAGATAAACAGCCGGTGTCTTCAGTTCTGTGTTCCCAAACTTACACTGTGCTTTAGCTACGACTTCATTAACTACTAACTTGGGATTCTCTAAGCCTCTACACCAGTAAACAAGTAAACAAACCAAAAATACCTTTCCATCTCTACAGAAAATCCTGTGCATTATAAGGTTTGTTTTTCTCCTTCTCTGGTGATTTTCCATATACTCTGTTTTTCAGTTCACATCTTTTCTTTGAGGTATTCTATTTCAAAATTTTAAGGTTGACACATCATGCCTAAAATCTCTAGGGCTTCAAAGTTGATTCAATTTAAGACTATACATCACAGTCCACTTCACAAACCAAGAACAGTCAAACCAAATCTTGAAAAGGCAATTTTCAGGTAGAAATTGGGTTTCTCTGCTTAATCAACATAGATGAAGCTTCACAGTTTCCAAACACTTTTATTATTGTTGTTGTTGTTATTACTCAGTAATCCAGATTTAATTTTGAAAGGCATTTAAACAGAAACTCTCCACGTGACATCTCATTTCCATCAAAATGCAGGCAGAGACCTGAGTAGTATATCTCCTATAAATACTAAAAAGTGGGTGGGGGTGGATTTAAGGATATTTACGTGATCTGATGCTCTGCTGGGTCAGTTCATTTTGATCCTTCACCTTTCCAAAGCATCCAAACCTAAGGTGTAGATTTAACTTCTCGCCATTCACGCCATCTAGTGGTTATAAATGTTATATGTTTGGTTTTAAGGAAGATTCCTATTGACTGGGGGGCAGGGTACACGAAAATCAAAACCGTTGGTCGCGACAATTTTTTAGTCTCTCACCTCACTTACCCCTGACAGGGACACCTTTAACTACTTTAGCCGTTTTAGATGTCCGCATGGATGCGCAGAGAGAATGAAGGGGACGCGCATTCACGGAGACGCACGCCCCTTGACGCTGACACTTAGAAAAGGGTTCTAAATTCTTCCTGTCATTTGCAAAGGACGGGAAAAGGAGTTGTGGCAAGCCCTAGACCGAGGAGACTGTCTGACTTTTCAGCAAGTTGGACAGATGACATGTTAACTCCTGGTTTGAACAAATAAAAAGAAAGAGGAAAAACCACTTAAAAATTCCGCCGCGGGGCTCTGCAGGTCTTGCTACCCAATAGCCCTCCGAAGACAGCCAATTCCTGCGCGTTCCTCTCTGCTCACCCTCCTACCCAGCTTCACTCTCTCTTTTTTCCTTCCCCCCCCCCCCCCCACGCTCGCCTTGAACCGGGACCCAGGGAGGACGAAGCAAGGCATCGGTCCTCTCCTCCTCCAAACCACCGCAGCCGAGCGCGTGAAGCTTCCCTTTGTTCAACGAGGCTCGCTCTCCTCCCCGGCAGATCCACCTGGATGCTCTCCCTCGGTGACATTTTGCGCCGGGGCTGGTGGGTGGCTGGGGTGGAGCGAGAGGAGCACGGGGGGGCGGGGGCGAAGAAAGGTCAAGCCTAGGAAAAGGCAGGAGACGCCTTTCATAACCTGCGTGGCGAGGCGTGCGCGCGGTTATTGATTTATTTTCTCCTCATTTATTGATCGCACAAGCAGAGCGGCGCGGGGAGCCCGGGGAGATGCAGGACCACCCACTGGCGGGGAAGCAGCGAGCAGCCCTCCCGCGCCCCCGCGCTGCCGAGCGCCTCTTGCCTCCGCGCTCCGGCGTTTGCCCGCGCCGGCCCCGGCCCCACCGCGCCGCCGCCGCCGCCCGCCCGGCCGCCCCGCAGCCCCGCCGCCCCGCAGCCCTGCACCGCGCCGCTCGCGCCCCGGCGACCGCCGCGGCGCAGTAAGTTGGCAGGAGCGAGTCCCCTCCGTTCTCGCCTCCCCCGCACCTTTTGAACTTGTTGCTGCTGCTCGGCTCGCCTGCGCCTGGCTTTTGGAAGGTGAAAAGGAGGAGGGAGGCACGGAGGCATGGGGGAAGGGGAAGAAGAGCTCGCTTGAGCTTTATTTATGCTCCTTCGGCCCGTCGGATTCGGCTGCTCGGGAGCGGCTCTCTCGGCTTTTCCCTTTCCGGGTGCACGGCGAGGAGAAAGTCTCTATGCAACTCAGCCCCGGCGCGCACTTTGCCAGGTATGTACCTCGGGCGAGGCGCGTTCTGCGCGGAAGCAGATGCCGCGGCGGCGGCGGCGGCTGCCAGCTCCCGGGCTCTGTAACTGTCACACTGTACCTGGGCTGAACTTGAACAGAGAGTGAAGGGGAGATTGGGCGAACGCTTTTGGCAGACACACGGCGTGCTCCTAGACGTGGGGGAGGAGGATCTATATTAACGCCCCCCAGCCGTGCCCACCGCACAGCACCTCAGTCTCTGCAAATACGGCCCGAGGAGTAGAAGCGGCGACCGGATTCCCAAAGAGACGTGGGGCAGCGGCTGTGACCGCATCTCGGAAGCTACAACAACAGGTCGCCTTTTTGAGACTCCTTTGGCGGGAAGGGCCACTTGGAAAGGGAAGGTTTGAAAGCTGAAAAGGAAGGTGGAAGGGTTCCCTAATTCTTCAAAAGAATACCACTGAGTGAGTGTCCTTCGTCTCCTCTATCCTACACAACACATACTGACCCCACGTTATCCAGACTGTCAGGGAAGAAATCAAAGACACCTGTTTGAAGAAATTGCGGCATCTAAAGTCACCTGTGTACTTAATTTGTGCCAGGGCTGGCCTGGTCCAACTGGTGGAAGAGGTTTGTTTAGGTTTGGTTGGGTGTGATTGTTAGGACATTATATATTTTTTTCCTCTGTTACTCCAAATACTTGTCTTTGAGGGAAACTTGCCCTTCTGTGAACTGTGACTTCACCAGGAGCCCTACATTGGAATAAGGCTGATACCTCTGGACCACGTTTCTCAGTAGTATTTGCCTGACAGGAGGAAGTGGGTGATTGTGGCTACTTTGAGTGACCCATTGTAGACACTTGATTGCCCTTCTGGCCTCCACTTGAAGGAACCATGGCGGCGGGGGTAGCAGCGTGGCTGCCCTTTGCCAGGGCAGCCGCTATTGGGTGGATGCCTGTGGCCTCGGGGCCCATGCCGGCTCCCCCGAGGCAGGAGAGGAAAAGGACTCAAGATGCTCTAATTGTGCTGAATGTGAGTGGCACCCGTTTCCAGACATGGCAGGACACCCTGGAACGTTACCCAGACACTCTGCTGGGCAGTTCGGAGAGGGACTTTTTCTACCATCCAGAGACTCAGCAGTATTTTTTTGACCGTGACCCAGACATCTTCCGCCACATCCTGAATTTCTACCGCACTGGGAAGCTCCACTATCCTCGCCATGAGTGCATCTCCGCTTACGATGAAGAACTGGCCTTCTTTGGCCTCATCCCAGAAATTATTGGGGACTGCTGTTATGAGGAGTACAAGGATCGCCGACGAGAGAACGCGGAGCGTCTTCAGGACGATGCTGATACCGACAACACCGGAGAAAGCACGCTGCCCACTATGACGGCTCGGCAGAGGGTCTGGCGGGCATTCGAGAACCCCCACACCAGCACAATGGCCCTGGTGTTCTACTATGTTACCGGGTTCTTTATTGCCGTCTCAGTCATCGCCAATGTGGTGGAAACAGTGCCATGTGGGTCCAGCCCAGGTCACATTAAAGAACTGCCCTGCGGGGAGCGGTACGCCGTGGCCTTCTTTTGCTTGGATACAGCCTGCGTCATGATCTTCACAGTTGAGTACTTGCTTCGCCTGGCGGCAGCTCCGAGTCGTTACCGTTTTGTGCGGAGCGTCATGAGTATCATCGACGTGGTGGCCATCCTGCCTTATTACATTGGGCTGGTGATGACAGACAATGAGGATGTCAGTGGAGCCTTTGTCACACTCCGCGTCTTCCGGGTCTTCCGGATCTTTAAGTTTTCCCGCCACTCTCAAGGCCTGCGCATCCTGGGGTACACACTGAAGAGCTGTGCTTCAGAATTGGGCTTCTTGCTCTTCTCACTCACCATGGCTATCATCATCTTCGCTACGGTTATGTTCTATGCAGAGAAGGGGTCTTCGGCAAGCAAGTTCACCAGCATTCCTGCTGCCTTCTGGTACACCATCGTCACCATGACAACCCTAGGGTAGGTGCCATCAGAGGAAATGGGATGGGGGTTGAATGTGTATGAGGCGGTTGTGCACCCATTAAGGTTGTATGCTTATTCAGAGGAAAGAATCTTTCTCTTTCTTAAATGGGTTAAGGAAAGTATTATCTAAATGGTTTTGAAGAACTCTTTTTGATCTATGAAATGAGTATGATACAGTGATTGAAGTATTAAGGGAGTTGCTGGCCAGTGGTGAGTATTGATGCCTGAAAGGGATAAATACACAAAGAAATTTTAGAATTCCTGAGTATAGAGAAAGATCATCAATCTTATATGTATGAATACATAAAAATATGACAATGGAAAACACAAAATTTGTGTCCAAGTAAAGGTATGAAAATATACAGTTATGTATTGAAATGCCTAGAAAGTGCTTCAGAGTATTGAAATGAAAAGTTTCCATATATTATTTTCATATGAATACTTTTGGCATGCACTTCCTTCTGAGAACCATAATTCCCATTTTACAGCATTTTAAAACATAGATGATAGATATTATCAAAGGATTTGTAATGTGTATGCACAGATTCATGTATGCATTTTCTTTATGGCTGATAAGTTGTGCAGTGTTTTAGAATATTAGGGCTGAAACTGATCAACTCTTCAAAATGCAGTGGAATGGTATTTGCAACATTTAAGATTCTTGGTTCATAGTTTCAAATAAAGAAGCAAATGACTCATCCACACATTGTTAAAGAAACTACAGATCCCATCAGGCAATGGGCTCATGTCCATTAAGTACACATAGAGGGCAGAGCAGTATCTAATGAGATTGATGGTCACCAAGGGCTGGTTGTATTAGAGAATTTGGGGACCTAATTTCCTTTTAGAATTCTTTTCTTCATTATTTTATCTGGTGGTAATGGTGTTTAGCAACCAAAGGGACATATTCTGAATTAATATTGCTTTTTAAAATAGAATTTAAGCTAGAATTAGGATTTTTTAGATGATTGAAGAAAGATATGACATTATTAATAATGTTAATTAAACTGCAGAAAAGTAGCAGCATTTATATATTAGAGAATATAGTGAAATAAAATGGTAAGAGCCTTTTACTTTTATGCATTCTTAGATAAGCCAAGTAGTGATGTTAGTGCCCTTTCTTTCTTTATGCTGCTTTTCTTGCATAGTTAATCTGTTCAATAAGGATTTGGTAATGGCTGTAAGAAAAAAGTTATTCCCAAGGCTGCTTTTTAAATTTTGTGTTTCTAATTTAATTGCCTTCTTTAAATGACAGTGTGGTTAAAGTCAACTTGATTTTATCAGACATATTGTATTGAACAGAATTTCTCATGTTGTCATATGGCTAACTAATGGAATATTTTGTATTTGAAGAATTTGGGGCTAAGTTAAGAAATTATGGTAAAGTAAAATAAAATGACATGATTTTGATTTAGTCTCACATATTTTTGAAGACCTACTGGTGGATTTTTCAAAAATGAATCAGTGAAAATTCTATATCCTACTGCTTGTATTTCCCTTTTATCCTGTTGGTAATTTTGTGATACATTTTGAAGAAGATGGAGAATACCTTAGCAGTGTAGGTGCTTAGTTCTAACCAAGAGGTTTGTGTCTCACTGTCTTTATGTCATTTGAAATATTTATTAAGGACAATTGAATAGTGTAAATCACTATCAGGACATCAAATTAGAAGTATATATGAATAAAAAGAGGACTCTATGTTAAGAGGAAATAAAAGAAGAAGTATTAAAAGGAAATATATTTTAAAAAAATTAGGTGCCTGAGCAGTGTTTTTCATGAAGTATCAGTAAGTTGTTTTAATACTATATATCCTCTCTCTGATTGAATATAGGCATTATTGATGAGATGCTAATTTCATCTGGCTATAAAGTTCTATGCTGGACATGAGAAGTTAGTATTATCCTAAAACTTGTTTTCTGAAATGACTTTCAAATGTTTATTTTCTTTTGAAATTTATTTTTGTTTTCAGGAAAAGATGAGGAAATGTTAACCATTAATGGCAATTTTTATTATATAAATAAAATACTTAGAAGCATCTACTTTTTGAAATGATTTAAGAAACTAAATCATAATACCTGAGTAAAATCTATGAAATGGTTTTAGTTTCACATGCTCTGTATGTTAGTATGTAAGAAAAATTAAGTACACACTCTTTCTCAGAACTTGGAAGCAAATTGGGAGTTACTTTCAAGACTTAAGTTCCACTGTAGTTGAAAATTTTAATTTTCAGGAAATTAAGCTAATTAGTGATCCTGATGAAATATAGCAGTCAGACTCTTAAGATGTAGAAATGTTGATGCAATCAAGATACAACCCATTTACTGGAGAATATATATGAACATTTAACAAAGCATATGCTTTATAGTATAGTAAAGTCTCCTTAGAAAATGTCCTCTGTTTCTCATCAAAATATATTTATAATGTATTATACTTTTCTGGAGAAATAGATTTAAAAAAAAAAATCCTGCCTTTTTGGTGTCTTAACTTTGGTTGCATTGTGACTCAGTAACTTTAATAATAGAAAATATTCAACAAAAGTCATTGCTTGAATTTATTTTTTACGCTATAGTCTTATATGATGAAGTGTAAGATACAAACTTTTTGGAAAATATGCAGTAGTTGAAGCTAAAATCAATCTGTGTCTGATAGATGACCAGGAATTTCCCATTACAGTCTATGAGCTCTTTTTACGTGGCTATTATTTTTAATGGAGCTAATGTTCATCAATTAATGATAATAGAAGTGAAAATGGAATCCTAGACAGTGGTTTTCGAAAGTTCTAGCTCATACAGACATTATCTGCATGAGAAGAAAGAGCCAAGAATTTTGTAATTCAGGACTGGCAGAATTATCTGCTACCTCTCAGATCATTTTAGACAATATTCAGTTGGTTTTTTGGTCTGAAGAAATGAATGGGTCTATCTTACTATTGTGTATTCTTCTAATCATTTTTGTGCTCCCTGAAATAGCAAATATATCATTATTCTACACCTTAACCATGCTCGTTATATAAGTAATTATTTAATTTGCCAATAAAATGAATGCTTTAAAATATAATTTTAAGCCTACCCATTTCCTATTAATTAAAGCAGGAAACATCAAAAGCACTATTTTAAAAATCAGTGAAAGAATGTCAGAAAGGGTTTTTAAAACAATGTTTACATTGAGTGGCCTTGTACATATCTTCCTCCATTTCATCCCTTCTTTCTGAGTATATTTGTTGACCTGCATGGGCCCTGATGACCCTTTTACTCCCCTGCCTCCCTCCTTTCTGTAACATAAACTCTAGCTACTACCCTAAACGGCTTGGGAGAGTAAAAACCTGGACCTCCTCTTTTGTCTTAATGACCTCTGGACAGTAACATTCCGCTGCTATTTTTCATTCAGGTGGTAGTACTTAAAAGTTGTCAAATTTAAGTTTGTTCCAAATGTTCACTAGTAATCAAGAATGATTTTGCAAACATGTTTTTAACAAGGTCCAGCTTCAGTTTACCGTTGTACCTTGGGCTTATGACTTGTGAATTAGAAGAGGTATCAGGTGGCACATTAAATATGTGGGGGGCTGTTATTTTAAGCAATACCTGCATTCTTGGTTATGATTACTAACCATTTAGACACTTTTTTAAAAAACAGAGATTGTATTACTTATGACATAAAGCTTAAGAACTTGTGAAGCGTCATTTCTCTGGTCCGTACCACTTCTTTAAATTTAAAATGAAATTGTTTTCATCAAAGTTTTCCAAATGGGAAAAAAGCTACTACATGGCTTTTCTGTAAAGTTTCATGTTTAGAATGAAACTTTATGATTTTACCTACATAAATGCTATTCTGATTTCTGGACAAATCTAGGAAGACATTCATCAGAAACAAATATGGTAGAATTACAAAATATGCTCCTAGAAAACTTAGTGTAGTTGTCTATTTATAAGACTCTCAAAACTAAATCTATAATATTTAAATTTTAATATAGTTGGTAAATTGCTATTTTAAGAGACAAAAAAGCAAAATAGCTTTTCGTTGTAACTTTCCTAATAACATATCAGGGGAAATTTCTTTTTTTAGAATGGCATAATTGGAGGGGGAATTATGCAATATATGTTCTATTTCACATAACATACAAATATGTTACATATCATATACAACATTACATATATTAACTGTTATATATTTTATATAATTATGTTATAAAGTATGTATTATTAAAAAGAAAAATAAACTTTTAAATGTCTTCCTGCTGTCGTCACTCTTCTGACCACGTAGCTTTAGGGAATGTTGGGAGTGTATCTTGCAGAATCACTTACATAGAGACTTTTGGTTTACTCAGCAATACTGAAAATGAGTAGAATTATATTTTGCCCTGTGCCGACATCCATGCATGAATGTTGCTAACATGTTAATCAAATACATCTTTACAAGGTGGGAGGGGGTACCAAAATTTATCTTTTTCATGAAGAGCCATACTGTGAGTAACATCCATTTTTATTTGGCTTACTACAACGTATTTTCACAAAGTTCTTTATAGAGCATGTTAATTGATGAGACTTGAAAATGAACGTTTAAAGAAATGTAGGAAAAGTGATATGTATTATTCTTAAGTGTCTTCATTTTGTTTTAGTCACCATTTGAATTAGAGATAATAGTTGACATGATGTATGTATTTTTTAGAAGTGTATATTCACCCAGCTTTCTACTTTCTTTCTACAAGCATTTGCTTGGTTGCCAGACAGAGGTATGTCAGGAAGAGATATGTGTTCTCTTGGCACAGCCCTCTAGAAAAGGGACCATTTTCTCATTTTCAGTAGATCTGTTATGATATTTTTTTTTTCTTTTTAGGATTTGCCTTTAGAGTACAGATTGATTTGGTCTTATACGTATTTTATTTGTGTACTTACTTCATTTAATTCTGTTATCATGTATTTTGTATTCCTATAAACTTTCCTCCCAATTATACTCATCTTTAAAAATGAGTTAATGAAGTTCACATTTCTTTTTCCCTGATTTCTGAATTGCTGGTGGAAGAAAACTTAGTTGTTATCTACTTAAAATCCATCATATTACACATACAAGATTTTTTGGGGGGCCTGATGATAATTACACAATTAAATATCCACAGTACTTTTTAAAATTTCATTTTTTTACTCTTTTTTTTTTTCAGAAGAACTTTAGGAATGTGCAGTAATAATTATCTGGGGGTTACTGCTGATGCTCAGGGATAAGAACGGAATAAATTTGTTCTTTATCCCATTATTTTAATGCATTTCTCTCCTAGTTCTACTGTCTGTGACTCCCTCTTTCCACCTTCCTCAGTATCACTGCTAGCTCTGCGCTTATTCGTACAGTACTGGAGTTTTCATGAGGTGCCCAGTGGATAGAACACAACGATGTGTTCTTATCTGGTGAGTTATTAGGCCATTTGGGGGAAAATACTTAATGGTGTAATTTTACCTGGTCTGATGGAGAAGAAAGTAAATCAATTATTTTTGCCTGAATTATCTAAAAAAAGAGCTGGCCTGTGGATTGTTAAAAACTGTATAATTTAACTTCTCTTTCATTGAAAGAAGGAGAATGGTGAAAAGAACTTTCCCTGAAAAGAAGGTATTATTCTTCCTTCAGAGCTGTAAGAATAATTTCACTCTGTTTTTTCCCCTACTCTCCATATGTCTTATATTGTTTTCTGAGCATGAGTATATATATAGAAATAGGCATTGTTCTCCCACTAACTTCAGCAGCTAGATTTGACGGTGTGGGATGTGATCTGGTAGTGAAAAGAAACCCAGGGTGAGACGCCGTCTCTGTGTACATCTGCATTTCTCCTTGCATCAGTAGATTCCATTGGAATTTTTTGCCCTTTAGTTTTCTGCTTTGAGAGCCAGCCTTTACCCTGACCTTCGCCATGAAGCCTTCTCAACCTCCCAAGCTTACATCATCTGTAGTTGAAGTACACTTGACATTAGTAAGTGCTGTTTTTTAATGTAATTTATGGTTTTACTTCTTGCTTGCCTAACTACATGGAAAGGCTTTTGAGGTTTGAGTCTATACCTTTTGGAGACTTATTACCTGGATACGGTGTTGCTGGTCATGTTGTGTGATGATACGTGCACACCATGGAGAGCACCTTAGCCATGGACCAGTGCCATCTCAACATTAGCAAGAATTGACTAATTTAATCTTATGCTTTGTTCAATGTTAAGATGAAAAACTTGAAATGTTATTTGACCACTTTGTCTTTGAATGTACTATAATCCATCCTTCTTATTTTTCTCTTTTAACTCGGGAGGGCTGTAACATTCTTCTCTGCAAAGGTTAGAATTAATGTCTGTCAATGGCTGTTTCCTTAATCAGTATGCTTTCTGGTGAGGGCTGGGTAAATTGCAGGTGTCTCTGGGAAGCATATGGAGATGTGTTATAATGTAAGTGAATCTGTGCAGAAATATACTGCCTTCTCTTTCAAGCTCAGTCCCCTATCTAAATATGAGTAGCCTGAGGGGCACGTGGGTCAAAAAGATACCTAGATGACACTTAGTCACTAGAAACATGTTCTCTTTCTTACCCAGTAAACACAAATTGGCACTTTTTCCTTTTATTCAGGTCCACTCATTTATGCATAAAATGGAATTGTTTTAAAATAGGGAACTATTGTCTGTAAGTGACACATGAGATAAATTTTTTCTCTTTTTAGGAGGAAGTTCTCATTCTAGTGATTAGAAGGCAGGTTTACAAAATGTAAATACACATGTGGATACATATCCTGTCATGGTGCAATCCATCTTGTATTGGAAATTTTGACAAGTCTGTTATGTAAAGAAGATGAGAATCATAGAAAGTGTGGGGAGAATAGGGAGTGAGTTATCAGAAGTTAATAACGAGAAAAAAATAACATAAAAGAGTAGGATGACAGTTGAAATCATGTCAAATAGAGTGGGAAGGTTTTGTTCTACAAGTAAAAGTTCTTGTCTTTTTTGCTCCTATGTGGGCCTGATTCTTCCATCTTCCTCACTTTCTTCACTTTTAAGAATACCAGTAATAGTGCTTTCGGAAACCCAAAGCCTTACCAGTAAGTTATGCTCTCAGGAAATCAAAATGTGACTCATAGGGTTCAGTTCCATTTAACAGATTTTTGTTGATCACTTACTACCTGTCATTGACCACAGCAGTAAAGCATAACTGCCAACTTCCAGACCTTGAGAACTGTATGTTCTAGTAGGAAAGGCAGAAAGTGAACACAAATATATAATTCTAGGCAGTGGAGGGTGCTACAAACAAAATAAGACAGGGTAGGAAGTGTGCAATTTTGGATAGGGGATAAACAAAGCCTTTCCAAAAGGAATATTTGAGCTGATGGCTTTCTGAAAAGATGAAGGGAGTCCTGGGAATATCTAGACGAAGAGTTTAGAAGAAGAGAGAAAAGAAGTATCAAGACCTGCAATGTGGGAGGCAGCTTGGTGTGTTCCCCTTACGGACACTGTAATTGAAGCAAAGTGAGGGAGGGTCTTAGTAGCAAATACTATCTGAAAGGTACTAGTTGGGATGAGATGACCTAGGATATTTTGGACCATAGTAAAGACCTTTGGTTTCATTTGAGATATAATAGGGAGACATTAGAAAGTTGTGAGCATGGTAGGGATGGGATAAAATTTCTGTATTAAAATGAGCACAAGCCCTGAAACATTTAAAATTTTAAAACACTCATTTTAACATTAATTTCTTTACCATGTATAAATTCTCCTTCTTTGCTAGATTCATTATACTTACCTTAACTTAAAATTTATATCCAGTTATTCATGAGATTTTCCAGAAAAATGGAGTATTTTATGAGTGCATGATTAAATTATTCCTAGCTGACAAAAATAAATCTAGTTCAAATGAGAAAATTGAATTCCACATTTTAGCTGAAAAGACTAAACTGATTCTCAATAGAAATGGAGCAATCTGCGAAACAAATGAGGATAATTCTTTATCTTGCATATAGATTTGCAGACTTACAGTTGTCAATTCCAATGTTAGTGTTTAAGAATATCACATACGCTATGAATTCTATTTAAAGAATTTTCCTTCCTTTGGTGTTTTTTTTCACTTTGCAGTAGGTACATATATATCTTCTTTAGGTGTTTTGTTATTTTTGTAAGTTTGAAAGTAAAAGTGGTTTACGTGTCTTGAAATCTATGAAAATTGCCAGAGCATATGTATTTTTAAACCCAAATTAAATAGGGACCATGCTTGTAGCAAGTGCATAGTGAAAACTAACAGAGGCATTGCTTTATTAAGAATTACTGTGCTAGAGAGTAAAACATAATCATGAATGGGTAATTGGAGAGAACTTGGGTTTGGAAGAACAAGAATTGGATTAACAGCATAAAAGTAGATAGATAGATAGAGGTATATATAGTAGATAAGTACATAGGTATCTATACCTATATCTATCTATCTATCTATCTATCTATCTATCTATCTATCTATCTATCATCTATCTATTTATCTATCTATAGATATAGGTGTAGATACCTATATACGTATCTATTATATATACCTCTACCTATCTACTTATCTATCTATAGATATAGATGTAGATACCTATATACGTATCTACTATATATACCTCTGTCTATCTACCTACATACCTACCTACCTACCTATTTCCCAGATGAGCAATTTGTGAAAATACTTCCTATATCTAAGGGAATTCAGTGTGACATCTCACTTGGACATGCTGTTTTCATTAAAACGTCTGCCCTCCAGGTAGTTCTGCATCCTACCCAGGAGTTCTGTACAAGAGGCTTGATTCCTGATGGAACAAACTAGGACTCATGAGGGCGTCACAAAGGAAAAAGTCCTGGTATTTCCCATGCTTTGCGAGTGATGAAGTTGATAATGACATTCCCACTCATAATTACTACGTTTGTATATTTTGAATGGGGAACTGGGTTCCATTCATTGTGCTACAGAAATTAAGCTATCTAACCCTGTATCAATATTAATGCAATTTGGAGAAAAATCCTTATGCATATTATTTTGGATGATACTTTGGGACTCATGAAAGTGTTTCCAGTTCTTACCAAATGTGGTGTTTTGAGAATGAAAAATAAGCACATGTATTTGTATTCTTCTTAAATTAGATGAAAACAGTAATGCATGTAGTGCTTATGCACTCTCTCTAATGTCTGATTTTCTGCTTTAGTATAAAGTTATTAAAATCCTGGAATTTTTTAGGGAGGGTGGGAGAGAGTCGCGGGAGGAAGGGGATATATGTATAAATACAGCTGATTCTCTTTGATGTACCACAAAAACTGGGACAACAGTGTAAAGCAATTATATTCCAATAAAGAGCTTAAAAAAATAAAAAATTAAATCATGGAATTTTGATGTGCAGGGCTTTTTAGAAATCATCTTGTAGAAAATTTCTAATTTATACTTGAAGAAACTAGGAAAAATAAAATCAGAACTAGCTAGTGGAAGAACATAAGCTAGATTTCTGGGGGAACATTTGAGGTCTAATGCTCTTTGGAGCACAGTACACTGGAAGTCTTTTTTCCCCCATATTTCTTTCTCTACTCTATATCTATTCTTATCATTAAAATATTACAAAGTAGTATATATGCAGGCCTAAAAAGGCCTGTAGATGATTGTGGAGTTTCCTTATAAAATAAATAAAATTGCAGTAATGACTTCCTATTATATATATGTATATGTATATATGTTATATGCATATTTCATAGCTTCCCATTAGATTATAAATTATACATGTAATAATGTATATGAAATATATACATATACATATATGAATAAAGGGACTATGACCTGGTACCACAGATAAACAAATTCATGTAATAAGTCTCATTTTATCATGCTTCCCTTGGTAACCTGCTAATTGTTAAATCTTGTTGAAACTAAAGAGAATTCATTATTGAAGTGTCAACTCTGAATTTAGACCGTTATCTAAAGAGATGATTTTGCTGTTTTTAACATCAGCGTAGCTTTAATTTTAAAAGCAGGCTATGAAATAAGTGTCAAATAATTTGACTTGTTTTGGTCTGAAGAGCAGAAATTCAAAATTTGGAATACCAGATACATTTATGTTTTGCTCCAAAAATACCATGTTTTATTCATTAAATGAAAATACATATTAAGGTTCAAATTAAATAATATTTTAAAATATGTTTGAATTGAACATTATATCATGAAACATATTCTGAGGTGATGTTCTCAGGCTTATTTAAATAGTACGCTTCTATTCTGAAAAACATAAAAAATTCTGTTTTTTTCCTCCTGGAATTATTAAGGGAAAAACAACTCCTTTAAAATTCCCTCAAATTTTTGAAAGTTAATATTCTAGAAAATTAGGTAGTAAACAGATACTTGTAACACTTTAAAGGAAATTTTCAAGATGAAGCTAAATTGATAAATTATAGAGAAGGACCTTACATTTCAGTAGAATGTATTTAAAACAGCTAAGCCTTTGATACAAACAGCTTAAAGAACTGAGCCAAGATACATTGCTTTTATTTTACTCCAGGTGCACAGAATTTAAATAATTATTACTATTTTTCATGATACACTTCTATCATTCATCCATTCATGGTCCTCCTTATCATTTTATTTATTCAATAACTCTTATTAGTGTAATATGCACAGGTGAACCTACCACCAAGCCCCAGCTATGTCATTGATATTTACCTGCATTTAATCATAAGCACCTCCTCTCTCCATTTTGTCTCACTGTCTTTCTGTGCTATAGATAGCCATGATCCTGTATTCTGTACTTATCATTCTGAAAGCTATATTTTTAATTGGGAGATTTTGTTAACTTTATAAAAGGATATCATGCTGCGTGCAATCTTTTTGGCTCTTTCATGTAATATTTTATTACCAAGGTTCATCCATGTAGTTGCCATGCATTGTAATTCATTTTTTGGCTGCTGTATAATATTTTACTCCATTATGTGAATATAACACAATTTATTCAGCCACTTTGTTGATGAAATTTAGTTTGGTTCTAGGTTTTTCGGAAGAGTGCTGATAAGCATATTGTTGACATGTGCAAATGTTTCTCCTGTAGAGTGAAATTAGTAGGTTGCAGATATGAATGTACAACTTATAGGGATAAAGGCAAATTCTCCAAAGTTGCTGCATTGATTGACACTTCCACCAGCTATGAATAAACAAAAAGTACATAAATAAAATTTCCCAGAAAATGATTTCTATTAGGCAGTGGAACCCAGTGAGGAGAGGAAGTGCATATGGTTAGATGTAGGCTAAAATGAAAACACTGAGACTCTTTTTTTCATTGGTATTGCTTTTAACCTGATCTTTTTGAGATGAGAAATGAATACAATTGTAGCAATCATAACTTGCATTTTATTCAACTCCATGACCTGTGGTTGGATTCTTCTTTTTTCAGCCTAAAAAGGTTTACTTTGATAAACATTACATTCATATTTTCACAATGCAAAATAGTTTATTAATTTCAACTATGTGTTTGAACTCAAGGCCAACCATATCCAAGTCAATAATGTGAAAAACATCAAACCTGAAAATATCTCACTAGGCTTTGGTTTATTTATCCTTGTGACATTAAAAATGAGGATTGAAGTTGATGTTAAACTGATTTTTCTGATGTTTCATAGTATTTTATTAAACGTGCATGTAACTCTTTGCAAACATGTACCATCAAGAAACTGTTCAGATCCTCTCCATTCGTATTGTCTAATTTATCAGAACATTGCATTAGTTAGAAAAAATATGCTAAATTGAAGGCATCTCAGGCACTCAGAAGGGGATACATCACTATGAAATAGGATATAAGAATAAATGTCGAGAGGAAATCACTTCCATTTCAGGAAATTCTTAATTATGGAAATTAAAGTGAACATTATTCCCATCCTTCACAGATAACCTTGCAAATTTTTTCATGTTTTCAATAAAAGACAATTGTTTTGCAAAGCATAATGCATTTACAGTGTATAGTTGTTGAACTTATCTTTTTTTAAAAAAATATAGAATTTGTGTTTTAGACTTTAAAATTATATGAATTTGATACAAAATGTCAGAAGACGTCACTGTAAATATGCTAATAAAAATAATGTAATTTAGAAAATGACTATGACCTTCACTTTGTGGAAACAGGGTACTTTATTCAGGATTGGCATGGTCCTAAAGTAAAGTGCCTATTGATTTCTCAAAGAATTGTGTAAAAGTCCAAATACCTTCATAATCAGCTAAATGAAAAATAAGATTATTTTATTTCAAAGATAATTAAAAAGAGGTGGTTCTTTTAGTCAAGTAGCAAATTTTGTCACCATGTTCTGAAATATTTTAAGCCACACTTTGAAGAAATTAAGAAAGCACTTTATGGACCATCCATTCCTTTTATTCCATCTCCTTGTTATTTCCCACATTGTTCAGTGCCCAGTTTCTGGATCTATACCTAATGTTTTAAATATCACTAAAATGTGTGTGAATGAAAATACTTATATACATTTAAGAAGCAAACATATATGTGGATACAAAATGTATGGATGTGTATGTAATATACACATATGCATATGTTGCTATACACATTCTTTTATTTTCCTGGGAGGACACAAAATGAACTATTGATGATAAAACTTTTAAGAAGTCTGGACATGTCGGATATAGGAAGAACTATTTTATATTTCATTGTGTACCTCTTTGTATTAAAAACATTTTTCTATTAGCCTGTAGAATTTCTTTTAGAAGAGGGCTCTCTGGTGACATTTGGGGCCTTTTATTTTCATATGTTTCTATACAAAAACATTACCAGATGTTATTTAAAATTAAATCCCTTCTCTTATAATAACCCTTTGATAATTCACTCAACAATGATCTTTAATATATAGGGTGATAAATTAGAGCCAGCCTGAATTTAAATGCCAGCTCAATGATGTTGATCAAGTTACTTAAACTCTACCTGAGATTCCTCATCTATAAAAATAGGTTGGTAACACCTACCTGATAGGACTTTTATAAAAACTCAATGTAGATATGTAAAGTTCTTAAAACATTACCTTCTACATAAGTGCTATATGAGGAATTGCTATTATATTATTATTATTATTTAACATGATATTAAATGTAACAATGCATATTTTTCTTACATAAGAAGTAGCAGTAAAGTAGCAGGAGGAAATTTTGGGAGGGTATGGATATGCTGTGGCCTTGATAGTAGTCATGGTTTCATGGGTGTGTACTTATCCCTCAAATTCATCAGAGTTTGTATATATTGAGTATGTATGTGTTGCTTTAAAGAAAGAGAGAGAGGCAGAGAGAGAGAGAGAGAGGAAGAAAGGGAAGAAGGAAGAAAAGGGAAGAAGAAAAGCAAAGAAAGAAAGAAAAACTCCTAATGGAAAAAAAGGAAAAGTCTCTAGTTGGTTACCCAGTAAACCATTAGGCAGGAAATGACTGTTGAAGATGAGGAGTTATTTATTTGTTTGTTTGTTTGTTTATTTATTTATTGGCTGCATTGGGTCTTTGTTGCTGCGCACGAGCTTTCTCTAGTTGTGGCGAGCGGGGGCTACTCTTCATTGTGCTGCTCAGGCTTCATGCAGTGGCTTCTCTTGTTGCAGAGCTTGGGCTCTAGGTGCATGGGCTTCAGTAGTTGTGGCATGTGGGCTCAATAGTTGTGGCTCACGGGCTCTAGAAAGCAGGCTCAGTAGTTGTGGCCCACAGGCTTAGTTGCTCTTTGGCATGTGACATCTTCCAGGACTAGGGCACGAACCTGTGTCCCCTGCATTGGCAAGCAGATTCTTAACCACTTACTTCCCCCCCACCAGGGAAGTAAGATGAGGAGTTATTGATTGAGGACACACAATAAGTCAAGAGGCATTTTCTGTATAGAAGCTGGAATTTCAATTCACCATATATATAATTTTTTGTTGTTGAAGATTCAACAGTTAATACATTTGAGTTACCAAATTATAAAAATCCTATGTCTCTGGTAAACTTGTATTGAAAGTATATACTTAATCAATCATACCTTTATTATTTTTTAGTCTGCCAATTTTTAAAGAGGATTTGAAACAGTTCACTGTCAAATGAACCAAAAATATTAAATAAACAACTGCCAAGTGTTAAAGATGAAGCGGAAATGATGGAGAACAAAAAACTCTGTTAAATAAAGCTTTACTAACCATAAATTCAGCTCTGGATTTCCTGGCAGCCAAAGAAAGAAAGGAAAGTGTAGTATGTTTCACAGTTCTGTTTAGCCAAGAAAGGAAAGTCTCTCACTTGATGACGAGTTGTTTTAGAAGAGACTAAGAGGAATTTATCATGTGGATCTTTATAAGCAGGTTATTTAACAACATAATGAACAGTATCTGCAACAGTAGTTTAATGAAATATTTAGAATTTTTTTTGATTTGACTATATAGTATACACGTTTTTATAATGCAAAGTATATAATATCATAAGAATATAAAAGTATTTTCAGAGGAAATATTAATTATGTGATAAAATATATAACTTCTAGATAATTACAGGATTCATTTGTAGAGTTTAGAAAATTCTGGGTGATGTTTCTTAGTGTGGATGGAAGGCCATCAGAATTAGGACCACCTGGGACACTTACAAAAATGTAGCTCCTTAGCAGTCACCTGAAACAATTTAATGTCTGGAGGTGGGAACCATGACAACTGCATTTTCACTTCTCTCATAAAATTGTGAGAACCAGTGATCTGGAAGAATGTATGTTGAGGATATCTCTAATATCCTCATCTGGGAATATTATTGACCTTGAGCTGGTAATATTTTGAAAGGAGATAAAAATATGTTGTGTAAAACAGTGACTTTTGGATGCATGGGTGAATTGAAGTGTATTTCTAATATGCAAGTGGGTTTAATTTTTATATAGTTTCATAATTTTTCTTTAAATAAAGGAACACTGAAAAATGACACGTTGGTATTTGTTTGTTTATTGTGCTGGCCTCCTGTAGCAAGTACTTGACACCTCTTATGCATTATATATGTTTTCCATCTTTCTTTCTTAAAAGAAAACTAACTTTTCATTGGCTTGAAGAGCTTTATTCCATTACCTTACTAACAAATAGTTGGCATATATTTGTAAGTATGCAAAGTTCATTATATAGTCTCATGTGAATTATTATTTTCATTTTTTGTCCTTTGTTGTTTGTGATTCCTTCTGGCTGGGATTTGGGCTATGGAATTTGCATTAAGAGAGACCTGTGAGAGGACAATAAAAACTAGAGTTGGAGATGAAAAAAAAAGACAAAACCAAAACAAAAAACAATAACCTAGACAAAGTAGCAAAAGTGCTAGTTTTTAATATTACCTAATGAATATGTATGTAGGAAGATAGATAGAAATTCAATAATCTTCAGTCTAGGTGATAAACGGATTCTTTTTTGCAAAAGCCCTATGCTGTCTTCTGCCAAGGAACAAGGTGTTGTGGATAATGACCATGAGTACTAGTGTTCTGCAGCGCAACTAGAGTAAGAAGATACAGCTGCTTCCTTTCGGGAGTTTGGGATTGTGAGCTTTTAAAGTTACTGATTTCCTGAATTGTCAGGCATGGGTGGGCTGAGCTTTCCTCAGTGGGGGCACAGCCTTGAGTGAACAATTGAGCATACATAAGGAACATAAGAAACATGGAGTCTTAGGTTGAGGTCTCTAAAGAAGGGAAAAGCTTATGAGAAGCCAAGACAGCACCCAGCATAAAGTCAATCTAAATCTCGTGAGACCAGAATTTTCTTAGAGTATATTTTTTTTCTCCCTTTCCCCCTTTTTATTTTCTTCTATATAAGCAGAAAATTGATTCAAAAGGATTTACTTTCCAAAGAGGATAATTTTTAATCACATGTTAGGGATTTCAACTGTGGAGGACCTAAAGATAGAAAACAAATTACTAGTGCATTCTTAGATTATAATTGAGCATAAGGGAAGTTTTATGTAAAAATCTACAGAATGGCTGATTTGATGTTGAGCTTTTTAATTGGCTTTTCATGGCTGCTAGCCTGTCCAAAATGACTTCATCTTCCTTCCTGGTAAATATAGGGAAGTATTAATAAACCTTTTCCCATGAGGTATAGCTGCAAAGAGAATGGTCTTGTGAAAGGTAGATTGAAGATTCCTATGGCTAGGAATCGAAATTCACTTCCTGACTTGGAGGAGGCTGTGTGATTAGCTGTGGCTACAGGATTTCTGGTTGTTAACTTTGGTAAAAGGAGGAAACTTTTGGTCAAAAGTTATGATTCAATCATAAAAGTCCTGATAAATGTAATCTCCTGGAAACTTAAATGTCTCTTAGTGTCAAGATCAAGAGACCTGCCATGACATTTCGAAATCTTGGTTTGAAGTGAGATTAGTTAGATGATGCAGGTTTATTCCAAGTCAGACAAATAGGAAAGATAGTCTTTTCAACCCTCTGTAATGCCACTTTTCCTGAACGAAATATATATGAGGAGAGAGAAAGGGAAGGAGGGAACGCGAGGGAGGGAGAATGTGAATGAATGTGTGTATGTGTAAGGAGATAATCTAACTCTTATAATGGGGAAGCAAGAGTCTCGATTAATTGAGCCCATACTTTGTGGCAGGCACCACCTCCGCAGACATAGCAGTGATATTTTTTCATACCACGCATGGGCTGTCCTCCTTGCTTTGCCACATTTTCATTCCCATTGGCAGGAATGATAAATGAAAATAAGCTAAATAATTATTCAATAAAATGGGAGAGAGGAAATCAAAATAAAGCCTCTCCTTTAAAAACATGTTTTAGTTCAAACAGCTAGAACTATTATTAAAAATAAATCTAGCAAATCCTTTTTGTTAAAATAGGAAGCTGGAACCAAAAACGATAGAACATGTTTGAGAAACAAGTCTGAATTTGGACATGAAGTTCTTGTAGGAGAACATCAGAGAATATTCAACAAAAATTCATCTTCCTCATCAGGTATCCCAGGAAAAGAATCTTCAGCTTCTACCAAAGATTTGAGCCAGACAGAAACATCAGCCAAATACCACACACACTGTGCTTCAAAGTTCTGACCTGCTATTGAAATCTAAAATATTAAAAACAAAACAAATTGGATTTAAAATTTTTAATCCAGAATACATCTTATTGGGTCTATAATTTTTGTTTACCTTTGTTTTAGTTGATTTAGAAGAATCTGTTTTATTGAAGAGCTACACATGCAACTTATTTTTAATAATTTATTTCTAAGCTCACATTGTGTTTCTGTTTGTTTGTGGTATCCCTAGGAACCAATTAAGAAAAAAATCCACAGATCTGTAATGCTCTACCTGTAGCCTTGTTGTGTGTAAGATGCCTCAGTATGTCTGCTGACAAAAGTTCTCTCCTCAGAGAACCTCATACTTTAGTTGAAATCTCCCTTGCAGGTTTTATAACAATACCTACAACATTGCTTTGCAAATCATGGATGCTGAATAAAGATTTTTTTTTTCCTTTTTACTGTAGAGTTAAGTGTCCAACCCACTTTAGGTACTTATATCACTCACAATACTTTCTATCTACTTCTCTCTCAGCTACACATTCTCTGACACAAATATCTGCACACAAAAATAAAGTTCCCACAGATGCAAAGTCTTCAGCTCAACATACATTAAAAAATTACACATGAAATAAATGTCTAGAGTTTTGACACTTTTAATATGTTGATTGATGCTCTGTAAAACCGTTTTCCGAATCCTTATTCACTTTCCTTAACCTTCTAAAGAAATCACGTACATTTCTGTATTATTTCTCCTGTCTCTATCCTGTCAGCTCCTAGCTATACATATCTATCCTGGGCCATTCTTCTGAGCTTCAGACAACAATTTCCAGATTTATGCCACTGGGAAATATGATGGCCTTGGCTTCTACAGCCAATCAGCATAAGAAATGACCATTTAGAGAATATTTCCAAATCTAATGCAAAACCATTAGACATAGAGTATTGTCTAGCCAGCACATTACTCACTATCCCATATACTAAGAGCTATGGAAGTGTATATATATATATTTTTTTTCCTGCATGCTAACTTCATTAGAATTTAGATGTTTCCTGTGTGACTGATGAGAAGAATTTTCAGGCATGCCCAGGGTCACCAGCAATGCATGCCATGGCCAATTAATGATGTCAGCCATGGTGGGGGATAGAGGAGCATTTCCTTACCTGGCATAAGCAGTCTCAGTGGCAGAAAAAAGCAGAGTGTATTCTGGGCACAGTGCATAGATTCCTTTGGCACTCAGATATCTGTTGAATGTTGACTGAACAAAAATCTGGAATCACTTGTCACGTTTTAAATCTTAATACATTCTGCTATGAATGAATTTAAAAGTAATTATTGTAACATAATAATCCCTTCACTTATAAGTTATATTTGTTCTCATATTTGTATTTTTACTTTCCTCATATGTTTTCACCCTCATAATCAATAAATATCCTTGGAATAAATGAAAATAAATTAAAAGTGTCTTTCTGAATACATAAAAATTCAATTCATATTTGTGAAATTGCAGACACAATTCTAGCAGGAGGATGGAATAGAGATTGAATTAGATGACATTTGAATCTTGTTTTGTGGTCTTAACACTTGAGCACCCCAAAGAATCTGTGGTACATGACATGTGACTTTACCTCTCTGTAATACTGTTCTCTGTAACTCTCTCTCACCATCACCTTAGCATGGGTATTTATTAATAATCTGTGAAATTGATGTACTTCAGGTGTTGCATACAGTTGAACATGCTGGAACATTATTATTTAACAGAAACAAATATATGCCCAGAAAAACAAATACGCAGTCATGTACAAAACCTAGCAAATAAACATAGAATCCAGATTTCATTTAACTCAATTTGTTGACTATTCCTATGTGCCAGACAATATACTTGGCACTATGAAGGAAAGATATAAGTATCAGAGAATAATTTCTATGCACAACTGGGATTGTAAATCCTGGCTCTTCTCACTGGCTGACTCTACAGAGCCTGGGTGCAATTTAAAGATATATTTGTGTTTGCATGGTATAAAATGTGTGAAGAATTTTTAATGCTCTGAAATGAGCGACTGTTTGCCTTGGCTGGATAGAACAAAAGTCAACCATTGATTCTTGTAGTCCAGTCAAAGACTGTGGGGCATATTAAACTGCAGGGATATTTAAACAGGGTTATTCTCCTGTCACAACCTCCTTTCTTCCTTTGAGGGCTGTCCTATTAAATAGGAAAGAATGGCTAGGATGCACATAAGCCAACTTTTGAGTTGATTTTTTATAGCTGTTGGTTTTCTCTTAATTTTTTTGTTGGTAAAATATAGTTGGTATTTGCTTTTTTCCAAATCGGTTAAGATTGCCTATATCTGTTGTAGTTTTAAAGGATGCGATACATAAATTGATAATTTAGTATTACCATGAAAATATTATAATATTTGCTCTCTGATATAAATAGATGCTTCAGAGATAAGTACACTGTAATATATTAAATGTCTTTACTCTAAATCTTCTATATTTTGAAAGGCCCATTTCTATGATAAGAAAGTGATTAATTTAAATATTACTTCTTGATTTTCTTAGTGCTTTTGCTCCCTTTGTTCTAATTAACTTTTACTTATTTGCTGTGGTATCCAAATCCCTTTTGATTTCATGTTGGTTGTTTAAGCCATCATAGTCCATGAAACTTACATGAATTCAGTGACATGTTCATAGATATAGACATTTAAGTGAGATTTTTCAAACATTAGTTCTTTGTATTCTTAGAATCATGGAATCTTGAAACTAAAAACTTCCTTGTAGGTCACCTGGCTCAAACTTCTAACAATTGAAAGCCCCTCTTTCTAATATATTCTCTATGTTTATATGGCCTTCTATGAACTTTTTTGAATATTCAGTGTAATTCGAAGTTTAAGGCAGCCCAATTCTTTACAGCACAACTCACGTTTTTACCAAGTTTTAAAAAATTGAGTGTCGTGGATCACCTTTACTCTATCACCATTTATCTCGATTAGGTCTTAGAGATTGAACAGAATATGTTTTCTTTTTCACATCTTTTCCAGGACTGTACTTGAAGAGAGATATCATGTCGCTCCTTAGGTTTTTCTCTGCTGGGGTGAACTTTCTCAAGTCATTCAAACTTTGTCATGTGATGTGATTTCTGTACTCCCCTCATTGTGTTTATCTCAGATCCTCTAAAGTTGATCTGACTGGAAGAAGGTACATTGAAATCATGACCTACAGTGACACAAATACTTTGTATCTCTGAATAGGGCCTAAATGTAAAGACTTACATCATTCTTGTGGTAAAATAACAGGTCTTTTATTTTCACTTGAAATGCTATAAAACCTTTCTTTCTTCTTTTTTCCTTATAGTATTTACTTCTTGAGCGTAAATTCTACTGGATTTTTAAAATCCTTGCTAAATTTTATTCCGTGAGCTAATAAAAATACATTGTTTGAGTGTTACCTAGCTACACAGCTCAAACTTCTCCATGTGTCTGTTTAATTGTATTATAAAAATGAAACAGAACACACAATAGACAGTGTTCTTCTGGAAAAGCTATAAAGGAGTCCTTCTCATCAATGGAAGTGTTTATCCACATCATTGAACCTGAAAGCATCTATCCAGCACAGACATTTAAAATCCTGTAGGGAAGGGAGAAGAGAAGGAGAGAGTATATTAAAAATCCTAATCGAATTGTTCCAGCACCCACAGGCTATTCTGGTTCTGTTTGACCATAGGCTGAGGTTCATTCAGGTTTCTGATGATTTTTCCTTTCACTCCCTGGGAGGATCATCAATAATGAGCCTATTAAGACAACTGGGATGGAGAGAGGGAAAGGGTCAGACACATGCAGCTTTCCTGTTTCTCCTTATTTGATCAGATTAATTCCAAGGGATAAAAAAGGGAGATCATCATCATCATCATGACAGAAGCTCTCATTTAATGAGTAATTACCCTGGGTCAGGCACTATATCCAGCTCTGCTTTATATACATTATTTCTTATTACATGGGGTTCTACAACACAGGCCTTCCTTGTATTTCACAGGTAAACAAGGTGTGACTTAGAAAGAATTGATATTAGTTCTGTTTCCAAAACATGTACACTAAACACGTGGGTCTAGAAATTATTTACACTTGTTAAATAACTAGTGGTAGGAATGTAAACTGTTTTCAAAGAGGTAGAAATGCTATAGAAAGGTTTGGTTCAAAGTGTGTCAGGACCAGCAATGACAAGACTAAATTTCCTGCTCTTGAAGTATATTTACAAAGACTATTATAATAGAGTGTTCCAGGCATGTGTTCTTTGTGATTTGCAGTGTTCCTAATTGAAGTCACCCAAGATGAAACACAATCCTTAACACAGCCTTTCTAAAATAGTTTAGTGAAAAGGTGGGCAGGTTGTGGAGGCTTGTTTATTTTATCTTATTGCAGAAGGAAGAAAAACCTCTAGGATGTTTTCTTTCTTTATTCTTTTTTTTTTTTAGGATGTTTTCTAACATCTTCTGTTTGAAGTTATCATCCAAGCATCTTTGAAATAATACATGACTGGATAAAATATACATTCAGTTCAGCAGAGAGGATTGATTTTGTCACTGCTTTAGCAATAGACTTTATATTGGCCATAAGAAGTTAGTTGTAGACTCTCATCTGACTTGCTTATTAGTATGTCATGTCAGCAGTAATGAACATATATTAAGTCAGAAAATGATGTCAGCTTACACTTGATGAATGGACAAACAATATTTTCAACAATCTTAATCTCTTTTTTTCTTCCTGGAAGTAATTTATTACATTATCTCTCATTTATAAAATCACTAGATTGTTAGTACCTTATAAAATAAAAAAGGTATGATTACAAAGTATATATTTGTAAAGACATTTTCATGTAACATAATTTAGAGACAACATACATTTAGGTTATAACGAGCATCTTAGAATGGTTTCATAGTTTACTAAAAATTAATTAGGACTTAATTAAAAGCCATTCCTATAAAAATCATTAATGTGGTGAAGATTTGCAAGGAAAATATGCTTGCTAGGTAAACAGTATGGCCTGTTATTGTATGTTTAACTTCTCTTCATTTCTTTTATGTACATAGATATGTACACACACATACATACGAAATATATTTGAAAGGCATCTATGTTTATTTATCTTGTACTCTCTCTCCTGTATTAAAAACTTTTAGAGGTCAGGATCTGTATCTAACTTAATTTTATCTAACACTCTGGGCATTGAATACATTCTTTTGCTGATTTTTATGTTGTTTTTGATTAAAATATGCAGTATGCTATTTATAAAGGGAAATTATCTCAGCTTGGAGATAATGATTTTCAATATGTAGCACTAAGAATTCATATTGATGCCAAGGAAGCAAACTCAATAAAACCTCCAGTTTAGTTCAGCTTTGGCTACAAGAATATTAAAATGTTCTATTTCAGTAGCTGTTAGAAAATATCAAGATTCTATTCTTTCATTTATTCAGCAAATATTTGAATGTCTACTCTGGGCATGCTCTTAGTAAGTATTAAGGATACGAAAATGAACGAGGCATAGTTTCTGCCTTGAAGGCATATGCCATAGTGTAGTCTCTCTCTCTCACAATACACACACACACACACACACACACACACACGCATATTACAATGTGAAGGGTATAGTAATAAAGTTACTCCAGGGAATTATAAGGGCCTTGGAGAGCAACACCTAATCTAGCTGGGAGTCTCATAGGAGGCTTGCTGATAAGTGAGTCTTGAGTGAGGTATTTAAGGATGAGTATGGGCTATTAAAAGAAATGAGGGTAGAGAATGGGAGGATCATTCCAGATGGAGGGAATAACAAAAGTAAAGGTCAAAGTAGGATATTTTAGCAATAATACAAATATTAGATATTATGTGTTCAGTATTTATTGTGTATTAGTAATTGTGCTAATGGTTTTACATGGATCCCCTAGTTTTTGTCTTGCCATAACTTTATAGAAACTTGCAATTTTTATCAGTATTTTGCAGTTGAGGTAGTACAAACTCAAGAGTCCAAATGTAGGTAAGTTAGGATTCAAGTGCAGGCGTCCTGAATCCAAAATCCCTGCTAGCAAGCACCTTTATACACTCTTGACTTTTGGGTTGGGACACTCTCAATGCTATAGAGTGTCTATAAACTGTTCCCCAAGGAAGGAGTCACAGCAGTTGGGCTGGACCCCCTACAGCGACGGTTCATGGAAATTTTTGAGGTAAAGAGTGTAAAGCAAATATATTCCAATAAAGAGCTTAAAAATAAGTAAATAAATAAGTACATAAATAAGAAACTAAATACTCAAGTATAACCTAAACAATTGGACTTCTTTTTAATGTACAGTACTAAAGATTTAATTCTGTTTTTCACAGATTGAAAAAGTTGGCATAACTGTTCTAGTGCTGGAGAATTTATCTATAGTCATTCAGTATCATTTTGGCAGGTCAGGGTTTCATTCATGTACAGTATTAAGAAGTGTAAATGTTGCATTTGAAGTTGACATTTCTTCCAATTCTGGAAAAGTGTGTTTAAAACAAACCATTTTTTTCCACCTGAAGTGTTTGAGGTCATACTTCTAATTGTGACTTTTGTTCCACAAAATTTTCAAAAAGTTTCAAAGAGCTGGATCTCATTACGTTTAATTCCTAGGACCATGGAGAAAGGAAATCTCTATTTCAATTTAATCTCTTAAAAGTGACTTTCTGATTTCAGATCATTCTCTTGAGAGACACTTTGTCCTAATAATTAGCTCCATATTATCCTTCACTTTTACAAAAGCAGAGCTCAATATGTGCCTATAGTGTGATCATATGGGAATATTAATTATTTTTTGAAAAACCTTCTTTTAATCTATAGCGAAGTAGTCTAAGAATGGAGTCTTTATAGCCGTCCTAATTATCTGGGTGGTGCTCATCATATAAATTTGGAAGAATACTTTAAATGTTATAGTGTACTCTACATAGTTACTGAGGGAATCCGTTTTCCAATACTTTGCGAAATGAAGAATCAAACATTTGAAGTAGTCTTTAGTAGTCTTTGGATCTGTTGGCTAGGTTAGAGGAAACCAGAGCCAGACCTGGAAAAGAGACATCATTACAAGCAGCCAAGAAAGAACAATTAGAATTCCCAAAGCCTAAACTTTCCATCCAGTTAGCAATTATTTTCTAAGAACTTTTTAAGTTATTGGTTTTTTAAGAATTATGATTTTGACATGGTAAGGTGACTGATTCCATTGTTTTTTATTAGTTGAAAGCTCTTACTTAACATTTATATTTCCATGATGCCTCTTTTAAATCAGGTTATTTTTAAATAACTTCTTTGCATCAATCTTATTTTTCAGAAACTATTTTTTAAACATTTCTATCCATGGCTGTTGTATGAATAGCTATCATTGCCCATGGAATTTCAAGCCTTCTGGCCTTTAACTGAAATATTTTGGACAATTTTTTTTTTTTATTTTCTAAGTTTGCTCTGTTGAGTAAACATTTTTAAATTAATACTCTTTCACAGTGTGTTGATACACAAAAATCTAGTTCAGTATTATCCAATAGAACTTTCTGTGTTGTTGGAAATGTTCCGTATCTTTTTTGTTTAGAAGAGTAGCTGTGAGCCACATGTGGCTGTTGAGCACATGAAATGTGGCTAGGGTTACTGAGAAATTGCATTTTTAATATTATTTAGTATTAATTATTTAAAATATAAAAAGCCACGTGTGGCCAATAGCTACCTTGTTGTGTAGAGCAATTCTAGTTACTATATTTTAACTGTGTGGCTAGTAAACTTTTGTATTTCTAAAGATGTATAATTGATATGTTAATTTAGGCAGACAAGCACATCATAAAAGGGTCTCTATACACAGGTGTCACAGGCCTCTACAAGGACTATCCTCTCCCTAGGTAATTTTATTGTAAAATTAGAATAATCACCAGAAAGGGAAACTCATTTAACTAGAACACCCCAACCATGCCACTGTGCTACGATGTTGTTGAAAACAAAAACAAGTTGTCACATTGAGAACAACAAGAAATATGAACTATACCAGTCCACTGACTAACATTTTCTGGCCACTGATACTCTTCAGTCTAGCTATTTAGTGATTGATGAGTTCATGATTTTAAATTGAATATTCAGTATGATTTGGATGATGGATGACTGAGAGTTCTTCCTCATCCAGCCATACATTTCTGGTGCTCCTGCTAATAAACTCTAAAAATAAGTGCTGAGAACCAGCACAAAGAAGTTTTCAGAGAGAAGGAAGTTGATTTAAGCGTTTCTTTTAATTTCTGCTTTAATGAATTCAAAACAATATATGTCAGAGCAAAGTAGGAAATGTTTCTCTCAAAGCCTAATCTTGAAGAAACCACACAGAGGATTAAGATCCATTTTCATTCTGCTCTCTCACGGTAATAATAATTGAGCACTGCTATTAGAAAGTGTAGCTCTTAAGCTATGTCCGATATGGCTACTGGCTCTTGATCCAAGTATAAGGGTTGAGGACAGGTTTGCTGGTTAATGCAACATATATCATTTAGCGTTACTTCTTATTACTGTTTGATTCTGTTTCATCTTATTTTCTTAGTAATACTTTGTACTGTCAGTAAAAGAAATAGTCAGGCAAATGCCATTCTTAAACATAAGTAAATAAATGAGTCACAATCAGTGAGTGAAAAGCTTGATAAGGGGTGAAACGATCATAGCTTTTACAGTTTCATCCTTCTGTGTGTGCGTGTGTGTGAGAGAGAGAAACTTGCATGTGAAAATTCTCCTGGATATCTGAGGTTTTCACTACCTTGTTGTTTATTAATATTCACTAATTTTTAAACACCACAGTTATGTAGTTTAGACTTAGATTTGGCTATGAGTAACAGAAACCCTGAAATTAAAATGGCTTAAACAAGAGGGACATTTATTTATTTCTCAAATCAATGAAGTCAGTATTCCAGAGCTGCTTTGGCTGTTTCTTCATAGGAGGCATAGGCTTCTTTTATCAAGTTCTCTACCAAGTTCAGCACATGGCTTCTACCTCATGGTCAAGGTGGTTAATTGAGCTCTAGATATAACATTTGCATTCCAGAAAGTAAGAAGAATAAAAGGGAAAAAAAGCAGGTAAAATCTTTACAGTAGATGTCTTTCGAGAGATTTCTTGGTTTACAGGCCTGATATGACCATGCCTCCCTGTGAGGTAGCTAATCCAGGTGTTTTTGACTGAAAAGATGAAACATTTAGGTTCCAATAATAAGATTTCCTTTTGAACATTAAGGTTGAATTATTGACAGTCAATAGAATGACCTTCCTCCCTTATAGTAGAAATAGATTATTATTTTGGCAGATAACTAAAACTATTTATGACATATACAAAGCTCTGAAAATGAAAATCCATAACTGGTTCTCTGTTGTAGCACAGGTGACATTAAGAAAGATCCACAGTAAAAGGGGTCGGTCCCATTGAGGGAAACAGTGAGCCCAGGCCCTAATAACAATATTCTCGACAAGCAACAAACTTCTTTTAGAACAATTTGGGAAAGATTCACTTCACTAGATTTAATTAACTTAGAATGGACTAATTCATGTTAGTAGGACATTTATAATTTTATAATTCCATTGTATTTCGTCCTGAAAATAAGAGGCAGGTGATAAAACTTAAAATTCATGATGAACTCCTCACAACCAACAAAGAAAAGGACTAAATGATGTTTCCACAACAAGAAATCATAAATTCATGTAATATCCTTGAGTACTGGATTTGCATTCTGATGCTGGCTTGGCAGAAAGACGTAGAGAATAAACTAAGAGTGTTTGCATTGCTATTTAAGAATACTGATAGAGGTTGTTTTCATTTTGAAATTATCTGAAGCATATTGTTTATCTTTAAAATATATAATGGCCATGGATATTAGAAAAAAAAAGCACGGAGTGGTGAACATATGCTAAAATTGTATTTTCTTTTTGATTAAATTATGTGTATAGTGACTGATGCATTGTGAGATATTATCACAAATTTAACAAAACATTAATTATAATTACGTGACAGTCTTCATTATCATCCCGGAACTTAACTAAAATCTATCCTCCCCCTTATACTTCAAGTTCACTAAACTTCTGACATCCACAGGTCAACCTCACATAAAGACAGTAGACGCAGTTTCTATGGCCCACGTTACTTTTTGAGGGCCCAGGACAATGGTTTACTTACCTTTAAAATGACAGGGAAAAATGAACTTTTAGGTCAAAAAATATAATATTTAATATTAATGTATTCATATTTATATCAACACAGTTGTAAAATATCATTTTTAAGCTTTTTAAGAGAGGAAGGAGCCCACAAAAGTTATAATGTCCCCTTGGATAGCCAACTAAGATCCTGGAGAAATACCTCCATTGGACATGAAGAATTGCATATAATAATCACACAACAACACGTAACAAACAATAAAGCTTCTGTAATATTAACTATGGAGCAAATGCTATTTTGTTTTATATTAGTTAACTCATTGAATCCTTACAGCAAACTTCTGAGCCAAGTATTGTTATTATAATCATTCCCATTTTATGTGGTCGATGCCACTCTTTCACTTCTAGGCAAGATCTAGAAATATCTGCTTCTGAACAGTAAACATATAAGTGCTACAACCACTGCATCATTATCTGCTCAGTAAAGCAGTGAAGCAGAATCAGTCATCAAGTGAAGGCTGAATTTCTCCTACCACGTTTACCAAAGATCTCCTTATTTGTGGGGGTGCATTACCATCCAAAAGCTTAAACAAGCTTTAAAGGGCTTTTTTTTCCTGCTGCCGTTGTTGTTTCTGAGCCTAATGAAATGTTAGGATGATATCTGCCAATTTATTAAATCCTGGAATCACTTTCTTTATAAACAAGAACTACAAAGATTGCCACCATGTTGGCTCCAGTTCTATGGCAGCTCAGTTTCATCAGAGAAATAAAATACAGCAACCTCTGAAATTGTATTATTGCAGTGTTATCTTTGCGGGCAATAGAATATGCGTTTTTCAACTTAGAAATTTTTGCTTGAGTTATGCACATAAAGGTAGCATTTGTATAAGCTAAGATTCAGATAGAGACTGTAAACTGAAAGTATTTTAATTAATTAGTCAACAAAAATGACAGAAATTGTGCTGCCTTAACATTCTGTATAATCCCCCCCCCACTCCAACCCCCCCCCACCAATGCTTACTTGAATAAGCGAATAGGGCAAACTGAAACAGGTAACTAGATGACTATTTCTTACTAAAATGCATGTTTGCTAGAATCATATGTATAATTTCAATATTCTTGCATTACTTGGTTCATCTCTAAATACAGCTTTAATTTACTTGTTAAAAGTTAGAACAAACTCCACACAAGCTAGAATTTTGACATGTTGCTATAAGATTCTGTCTTACATATTTATATATATATATGATATATAATATAGAGAACTATTTACCTAGTTAATTTATCTGCAATAACCAGTATCACTAGTGAAGACTCCCTAAATATTCAATCTAGTTCTCTCACAACTTATCTAGCTATATTATTACTGTAATAAAATGAATTATTGCATATTCTATGCACTTTAAATAATATTAATTAATACACTAAGCATGCTATTAAAAAGGGTCTTAAAATGTTTTATGTATGGTTTGAAATGTTTGGATCTAAAAGAGTGATATAAAAACAGCTTATTAATTTTATTCTACCAGAGAATATAATGTCTTCTTGTTAGAACTCATGCACAAACTGTATTTAACAGCATATTTCTGAACTAAGAAATATGGAATGTCTTTTCACCGGAAACCATTCCAGGACCATGGACAGTTTTTCACAATAAATCATATATTTGGAGAGGTTGAGTAGATTTTAGAGGTTACCTTGTCTAATGCTCTCATTTTACATAGAAGAAAAATGAGATGCATAAAGGCAAAGTGATCTTTACAAGGTCGCTCAGCTGTTTAGAGGCAGAGATAGAGTAGAAATAAAAACAAGATATTAGAACCATTCCCATCCTTTATAATATGCTTTGTTACCTGTGCTATATATTGTACAATTCAAAGTTCTGTTGCTAATATATTTTACATTGTTTGGCAAACACATGTTATAAAGAAAAGATGGGAGATGGATATTACAAGTCAAAATGACTTGAGAGCTGTCTTTTGGCAATAAAATTTCCATAGATTATAGCAGGGAGAGATGAGGCAATTACTTCATAAAAGAAGATATTGTGGTTTTTGAGAAAGAGTAGGTAATGAGGTTTATTCCCAGAGATCTATGAACAAACTCACCTATAATTGTGAAAAATACAGCTAGTCTTCCTCTGTGGATTATGAAACAACAAAATTGGGAATCTTTTCGCATAGAAGTGGAGAATTGAAACTTCCAAACAGAGCTACTATTTACTTTTTTGGAATAAGAGGTTTTAGAGGTTAAAGATCAGACTGTTAAATACTTGTCCTTGAAAACTGAAAAAAGGCATTACAGTCAGGCTTTCATGTCCATAGATTCCACATCTGATTGTACTACACTATTTTATATACGGGACTTGAGGATCTTCAGATTTTGGTATCCACTGGGATCCTGGAACCAGTTCCCCAAGGATACTGAGTATATTTGCTTATTGCTTCTCGATATTCTGCCAAGGACAAAGTTTGGATTTTGGCAGAATCAGGGGAAATGCCTTTTATGACTTCAAGCTTTTTTGGACATACCAAGATTTAGAACTATTTTCATGGATATTCATCTGGAACAGGAGAAAAGTTCAGGTTGTCTTCCTAAGCATCCTGAGATGGGCGAAATAGAGAATGTACCTTTCTACTCTCATTCTGAATGTATATATATATGTATATATTTATATATACATCTTTCTTCTGTGTGTCAATGTCTCTTAAAATAATGCCTGCACAAGTCACTAACTAAAAAATTGATCTGTCCAAGAAAAAGCACCTTGGGACCCTTTTTTGTTCTCTTAAGGCTGTTGGGAGGATTAAATATTGTAACACATGTAAAATAAAGCACTTAGTCAAATGCCTCGCACAGAGTAAGTGCTCAATTACTGTTATTAATTGTGGTTCCAATGGTACCTTTAGCTGTTGAGTTAATAAGGCTTTCTTTGTATAGCACCAGAAGATATTCTGAAACAACTGGGCCAAATTATACTTGCACCAGCAATGAATGAGAAAGTCCATTTTATCTGTCACTACCCCATCAGCATAAATGTGCACTGCTTTCTTGTTTTTTTTTTTTTTTTTTGCACCTCTGATCATAGCACAAATATAAGAAATAATGACTCTATCATAGGGATAGGTAGAAGAAGTTCAATGTCTTAAAATAACACAGCACATAGAAAGAATAATGACTTTTAGAAAGATGGTTATTGAGACAAATTTTCTTAATAATGTAAGGAGCAAACTGAATGACACCTGTTTTTTTCTTGGTTAAGATACCACACAGATGGAGGCATATAACAGTGTTCTCAAATTGTGGTCCCCAGATCAGCAGCACTGGTGTCACCTGGGAACTTTTTAGCAATGCACACTCACATGCCCCACCCCAGACAGTCTGATTTAAAATCTCTGGGGGCGGGACCCATCAATCTGTGTTTTAAAAAGCCCTCCAGCTTATTCTGATGCTCCTTAAAGTGAAGACCCACTAATATATAAAAAAGGCCTCTGTCACCCTCTTCTTCCTTCCACATCTCCCTTTCAGTCTTCCTTCCTTTATCGCCATCTCTTCCTCTCTCTCTCCATCCATCTCCCTCTTTCTCCATTCTTCCCTTTCTGTTCCTCCTAGCCTCCCTATACTGTGAATAGGTGGTCGAAGGTAGGCAGTGAATTATTGTGAAACTAGAGAAGTTGACTAATTTGACCTAAATACTCAGCTGATAATTAAACGGAATGCTTGTCTCCTCGCCTTCAGCCTGACATTCTTTTCACTGTGCCACAGTCTGCTAATAGGTTGAAATGCTCTTGAAGAAACCTCCTTCTATTGTCAATATTATTGTCCTTAGAGACATTGTCTCCCTGAATATAATAGAATTTCAAAGCTTACCGATTTAATCTTTCATGCTTCAGATCCAGACACTGTGCTATATTCTAGGTGAAAGATTGCTATTTCTTTATTATTAAAGGAGGAATTGTGTCTTCCTAGCTATAATTAGTTACATCAGGCTTCACATCAAAAGGGTAGTAATTTTCTGAACCAGAGCTTTGAAAAGTAGCAAGAAAATAATTTTACAAGTGTCTTTTTCAAGAGCATGAAAATTAGGAGGCTGGAGGTTCAAACTGTTCAGTTGAAAATGTGTCCAAGTTAAGCCAGACATAAATTTATATTCTTTCTATCCTTTTTTTTTTCTTGTGGCTCTTACTATGTTGCTATGACATTTTATCTTACCCCGAAGGCATCATGAGGAGATGGCTAGATAAGTAAAAAGGTAGACAACCTGTAATAAAGGGAGTTAAGTAGGTGACATCTTCAACCTAGAGATAATAAGGGATTTTTTTCTTGTCTTAATGAAGCAATGAGAAAGCCTTACCTGATTCTCTGCTTCCAACCTCAGTCCCCTTTATCCTCAACCATGAGCTCATTGTTCTCCAAACCATTCCACTTGCATTTTCCTGCTCAGAATCCTCAGTGGCTTTGCAGAATCTATGGGTTCATCACTCTATGCTCAACTCTCCAAATATTTCCTCCCTTGATTTCTATCTTTAACTTCTGTTCCCCTAAATGAAGCCAAACTTGTCTCTACCAAGTTTAGCCCAGGTTTTCCTGGAGGCATCCTGTAGAATTAAGATAAGTATAAGCTCTTAGTAATAAACTTTCTTCCTGCTAACTTACTTTTTTTTAATAAATTTATTTATTTATTTATTTATTTTATTGGCTGTGTTGGATCTTTGTTGCTGTACACGGGCTTTCTCTAGTAGCGGCGAGTGGGGGCTACTCTTCCTTGTGGTGCACAGGCCTCTCACTGCAGTGGCCTCTCTTGTTGAAGAGCACGGGCTCTAGGCATGTGGACTTCAGTAGTTGCAGCACATGGGCTCAATAGTTGTGGTGCATGGGCTTAGTTGCTCCATGGCATGTGGTATCTTCCTGGGGCAGGGATCAAACCCGTGTCCCCTGCACTGGTAGGCGGATTCTTACCCTCTCTGCTACCTGGGAAGTCCATTGCTAACTTAATTTTGATTTCATGATCAGGGTCTTAAATTCTGAGTTGGAATGCTTTTTAAGGGCCCGACTGCTGGTGGCAGATCAGTTTGTGAGACTGTTCAAATTTATCTGGCTTTCAATGTTTGGCAAGGTTCTTAACATGTATAAGAATGATACTAATCTTAGTATGTGGACAGAAATGCGTTTACGGTAGAGAAGTTTGAGGATTTATTGAAATGACTTATGTAAAGTGACTAGTGTATAGTGGACCCAGACTTGTTCCTTCACCAAGAATTTTGTGGCTCCTCCCTTAGCGTCAGAAATCTTGTATTGCTTTATGGACCATCTCCAATGCCTCCTCCATGAAATAGCACTTAGACGCTCCCTTACAAAATTTACAGATATTTTATGACCATACTTCACTGTATTTGTTAATAGTCAACTATCTTCTTAAACCCAAACATGTTTTTTGTTAAAAATTACTATTTTTGTGGGACTTCCCTGGTGGCGCAGTGGTTAAGAATCCCCCTGCCAACACAGGGGACACTAAGCCCGTGTGCCGTAACTACTGAGCCTGAGTGCCACAACTGCTGAAGCCTGCGTGCCTAGAGCCCATGCTCCGCAACAAGAGAAGCCACTGCAATGAGAAGACCAAGCACCACAACAAAGAGTAGCCCCCACTAGCGGCAACTAGAGGAAGCCTGCGCACAGCAATGAGGACCCAAGGAAGTCAGTAAATAAATAAATAAAATTTATTAAAAATAAAGTTACTATTTTTGAACAGTTGTTTAGTCATTGTTTTAAGCTCTTTATGGTGCCCTGCTTATAGAAAATATTAAATAGTATCTGATGAATTTAGTTTTAAATATAAAAAAGTAACAATTAAATAGCAAACTTTAGAAGATAGTAAAATAAATCAAGTTGAAATATTACTTGTCACACTGTACATAAATAATATTTAATATAAGTCCATTACTTATATTTCTTACTACCATTGTGGAAAACAAATGTTTTTGCAAAAAGTATCCCTAACTTTATGAGGCTGTGTTCTTTATCAACTTATAATTGCCAGATTGCTCAAAAACCTCTATAAAACAACAGGTTTCTGTGGGGGGTGGGGAGGGAGTTGTGTGTATAGAACTTTTTCAGATATGGGCTTCTACACCTTCTGCATTTTTCCTCTCTTTTTCCACTCAAATATTTTATATTTCTGGTAACTTAAAAAATATGATGAGGCATGAAAAATCATCAGGGATAGCTAGAGACAGGGGAAGGAAGAGAAGAAATACATCTAGGAGTAGGATAAAGCAGAAAAATACTTTTTAGATTGGTAGCTTAACACTTTACCTTCCAGGACACTGTATTATCATAGAGTAATCTTCAGCTTAATGAAAGTGACTAGAAAGTGAAAACATCACAGATCGATAGAAATAGTAAGTCACAAATCATATATGATTAGTAACTATTAAAATCAGGGAGATATATATATATAGTGTGTGTGTATATATATATCCACATATATATTTTAAAATAATCCTATTTTGTGAACTTAGTTTTTTATGTCAAATTGGTTATAATTCCAGTAAATGGGGAAGACCAAACTGTTATAATAAAAATGCACAAATCTTCCTCCCAGATAAATGCACATTGGACTAGTTTCAGGTGATTCTTGGGCTTGGAATACCTCTTAGGTTGTTCTAAGACCTTATGGATTTTGATATTTCTAGGTAACTGAGATAGAGTACACAGCAGAGAATTTTGTAAAACAACAATTTCAAAGATACTTTTAAAATGAGATAAGGGAATTTTATCATGGTTAACTGTCAATTATTTAAATTTAAATTGGGGACTCTGAAGAACATAATATAATATATTGTAATATATAAGCTATTCTATATTAAATTGTTAGGCTATCTAGCTGATTTTTGACATGTTAGGTAAAATGTTACTAACATATCTATGGTAGAAGCTATACAGAAATACTAATTACCACCCTGATGAAAGCCTGAGTCAAAACAACCTTTATGTTAATGGCTATTATTATATCCAATGGTAAGAAATACGTATTTTTTACAACTGCCTAAATGTATGTTTACTACTATTAAAATAAAGGTGGTAAATACGCATTTCTTATATAACTGACTAAAAACAAGTATAGGGGTTTGAACATTACCTAACTACATGTTAATACAATTGAATATTTAAGAAAAATCCAAGGGAATATTATTAGTTCATAAATAATATTCAGCATCAAAATTATTGAAACATATATGTGCTGAATATCCCCTAGAGTTTTGCACTGTAGTCTTTCATACAAATTGTAAATCTGAGCTAATACCCTACCCCAATCCTGGCAAAAAATATGATATTTATTCTTAGAGGAAATTCAACTGCACTTTGAGTAGTGAACAATATTCAGACCGAAGCATCATTAGGTCACTCTAAGGTTTTAATTAAAGTCAAGGTTTGTTCATAGGTTCACTTTTAAAATGCATGCTGTGTTTAAGATTAGGAGTAAGCTTTCATGTCTTATGTGATATGTTTCTTTCCTCCACTACATTTTTTTTTTCAAAATCTCATGTCATCAGATAAAGAGGCATATATCCTTTTGGGGAGCTTCACTTTTACAGGAAAGATAAAACTTTCATAGCAATTAAGGGGAGCATATATTATGATAACTAATCTTTTCCTTGTACTTATTTCTTTCAGTATTGGGAATTGTCAGCAAAAGGTGAATTTTTTAGAAATAGCATGTGAGAATTTTTGTGATTATTCTTTTACAAGGTGGCAAAAGAATACAAATATGTGGATAGTGATGTCCCTACATACTCTTTGCCTCTCTTACAGATTTCCTATACCTTGTACTAATGTAGTCTTATCTCTTGAACATAGTACATTCATAGTGTGATGGTATTTGGATAAAAACTACGACAAACATGATTTCTTTCTCTTCTTTTTGGAAATAGTTTCAGGAACTGGAAATTTGACATCTACCTCATTTCTGAAGTGAGACAGTCTTCCCAGTAGTAGAAGGTTGAACAAGAAGAGAGAAGTGTTTTAACATGCCTGTGTGGTCAGATATCTGTTGTATCACAGCATGCATTCCTCATGTTGCGTAATCTACTCTGGAGGCATGCCTCAGACATCTGAGTGCAGCATATCAATGTGTAAAAATTGGAGTCACTCTGTAGAACGGAAGCAAGCTTTAATAGATGCTGCGCAAGCTTCTGAGACCAGCCACCGTGAAGATTCTCTGGGCTATTTCATTAACAAATTGTATCTCTGCAGACTGCATTTCTCTGCTTATTTATTGAACAGATAATAGGAAATAACTACTTTCTTTGTGAAGTCGTAAATAATATGGCAGAAGGATATTAAATGCACTGAGATGTGACAGAAGAGCTAAAACTTGTGGGTTTTGGAATTTTATGATGCAAGCCTTTCTTTTTTTCCATGAGTACATGTAAAGTAAACAGATATATTTGAGTTGTTTATGTCGGCAATTCCCAATTTAACATTACAGCTGCTGAAATGCAACTATCTTAAACCCAGAACTTCTTCTTGTACTTTTTCCTGGAATACCACTTGCTGAAGGGCTTTACTAAAGAGGGAGAAAAAAAAAGTTATCTCAGCCTTATCCATAGTCCAACTTCAAATGATGTAAAACCTTTTATGATTATAAAGGTGGTTTTATGTCTGTGCTTCTCATAATCACTGTATGACTCCTATAAAGGTGATAGGAGGGCACCAGCTCTTCTGGCCTAACATAGCTTTATCCTGTTTACTGAAATAGTTCCAAGCAGTACCATGCCGAGATGATACATTACCATTCTTACTGCTATCAGCACGAGAGCTCTTTTGGTTTGTCTTTTGAGGGCTTAGTAGGATTTTACAATTATTTTTTAACAGTATGTGAACAAAAACTCAAGTAGGGATAAAAATTGGAGAATTAAGATTTCAAGGGGCATAGGCATTGTATTTTTTATTATCAAAATTATCTCAGATTCTATTGGTCTGTGTACTTTGTTGATTCGAACATTGTTTTCAGTTGCTACTGATTACTGAAACATGTCTTGGGTATGATCATTTCGGTTTCTTTATCAAGAAGTCATATGTGTTTTGTCTAAAGAAGTGCAGGGCAGGAGAAAAATGGCCTTGGAGGCAGATACATCTATAATTAATTTTGTCTTTGACCAATTATCAGCTGTGTAAATGCCAAATTATTTAACTTCTCTGAGACTTAGTTTCCCTACCTGAATACAACAAATGAAAGTTTCTAGTTAAATTAACTTGAACCTATTTATCTCTACTCCTTTCTGAGACCTCATTAAACTGAGGGCAAAGACTAGGAGAGGAAGTGACAACAAATAAATGTTTATCATAAGTTTGTAAGGAATAGGAAATGTGTGGACAGTGGTAAGTTACTCAGTAGATCCGATATGCTAAGACCTAAGTGTTTTCTACAGGGAACACCGGTGAAAACAAGGCAATGGGGTGTGCTCCAGGAAACCATGCAGCTCAAGAAGTGGAAAGACTTGGTATTTTGAGAGACATGAGTGGGGAATGAGTTAAAGGTCTTTCTTGGGAACTGTTGTGAAGTACTTAGAACAGAGCTAGAGACATAATGAGCTGTCTAATAGACAAACACACAAGTATTTAATATTATATGTAACTATTCACTAGAGAAACTCTCTTATTCTTATGCATGTTACTTTCTTTTTTCTCTAGGGATCTATCCAATTAGAAATAAAATAGTATGTTGACCTTCTTTAAATACTCTTATTAATATGATGCCTCACCTCTATTTTATATTGCACTGAGCTTCTCTTTCTATAAAAGTTTTCTGGTTGAATTTCCATAAAGAATAATTATGTTACCTTTTGCCTGGGTCAGGGAAGAGTAGTTGCTTGGATGCAGCAAATGAAACACTGGGATGGAGGTCTAACTGTTCATGTAATGCCTCCTTCAGCCATATGAGGTGCTGTTACTGATGGATCGCCTACCTTCAGATTAACCTAGCCCCTCTATCCACATTCTGATCTTGTCACTCTCTAACTTAAAACTGTTCAGTAACAACTCTCTGTATACAAAAATCCAAACTTTTTATTTCAGCTTTCAAGAAAGGCTCTTCATCATCTACACACCAAACATGGGGAATTCTTTACCACAAACAAAATTCTCTCATACATTTTTGCCTTCACACATTCTATCCCTTCTGCTTTTTGCTCTTTAAACTCTTGTGTACTTGAAGGATTTTCTACAAATATTATTTCTATAAATAATATATATTAATATATATAATTATATATAATGTATAATTATATATAAAATTTCTATAAATATTTCTTCAGGTATTATTTTAATTGTTACTTCTTCTATGACTCCTTTCCTGACTTTCCACAGAGGAACTGTTTTTGTATTTTGTTTTTTGGTTCTTTTCCCATGTTTGCAACACACATGATACATTTCAGGGAAAAGGAGAGAGAGAGAGTGAGAAGGAGAATAACCTTAACAGCACACAATGTTAATTTTAGGATTAAGAGAGCTTTAAAATATGTAAGTAAAGAATAAATGATTTATCAGAAGCTAAGTCACTTGTATTAACCTAAAACTTAAAAAATTGCATATCTTTTATAATAACAGATAAATTCATAGAGCTTATAATTATCTTTCAGTTAGTAGCACATCATGTATTATTTACAGTTTCTAAGGACAATGAAGAACAATTTAACTTGATTTATCCTCCATTTTATTTTCTTTAAAAGAAAAATGTTCTCATACATAGATAATTGACACTTGTCAACTATGATTTGCAAAAAGCTCACATTGCTATCTGGCTTAAAACATGCAGAATGATACAAGCAGAGGATTGAGTCTGTTTCTGTGCCTTTATTTCCCCTTATAGAATTACTACTAGTAAATATAATTGTGTTAAATAATATGATTAAAGAAAAGCTCATGTATATTATAGAAAATTAAAGTATATATTGCAGTTTATATTTTGTTTTGTTGGTGGGTACCTTAGACTCATTGTATTCTTACTTTCATGGCATGTATAGGTTTTTTCCTTTTCTTCTTTATTTAGGTTCCTGATAAATAGAGCACAGGGGTGTGTCACATCCTCTCGTTAGCAGAACTGTGCTCTTTGGGAATTTTTGCTAACATATCCATAATTCTTAGTGGAAGTTTCAAGAAGCTGAGATAAGAATGCGTATTTTAAAGATCTTTTAAGGGTTTTGTAGATAATTATTCAAGTGGCCTTTGTTATAAGGAAGAAAATCAGAGAGAACAATATAAATATCTTAAATATGTCAGAATTTCCTATTACAATGATAGTAGGGATTTTAATTAATTATAGAATAATTGGCATAGAATGGGACCTTTTAGTTTGAAGAAGACTTGGGAATGAGCCCAAAGTTTCGAAACGGCCTCCTTTTAGTAACAGCAATGACTGATATTAATTGAGCACCTGCAATATTACAGTAACTGTCCTGAAAGGATTATCTCCTTTTATCCTTAGAACTCTTAAGTGACAGGGACTTCTTTTACCTACATTTTTTAGATGAGTAAGCTGATGCAGAATTGTAAAGCAAATGCTAAGTTTATGCAGGTAGAACATGATTATGTAGAAGATATTTAGGAGGGGTTTTTGGTTCAGGTGTGGATATTTTAAAATTGACATTCATGAGCATGGCAATGAACATCTTTACCTGCAACCTCCAAGAGTTACGTAAAGGCTTCGCTAATTTCCTAGGTTTTGTTCCCTGCCTAAATCATTAAATGATAGTTCTAGGTTAGTCTTGAATGGATGAGCAAGAAGAAGCATTATCATCATTGGAATTACAGAAAATAAACTCGAATGGATATTGATAGTATTAAGGATAATAATCACAGAATAAAGTTGAGTAAATAGATATGTGAATGGTAAATAGATAGGTGGCTGAGTCTCCAGGAACTATTTCAAAAAGATCCAAAAGGAGCTCTTTTGGTTTTTGGGATTTTTTTTGTTATTGTTCTGATGGGATCCTTCCCAGCATTTTCACAGATCTTGGGCTTCCAGTTCGGATGGCATTACCCCTGATCTAGAAGGATCTATCATGGCACAGGGCAGTTAAAGACATTCTAAGGGTGTTTCCATTGCAGAAATTTGAAACAGTGAATTTCCTTAGGGTAGTTTGTTGATCATTTGGGATTTTATTAGCCAACTCTGCACCCAGGAAGCCACGAATTGTCTGCTTACTCACGCATTTCCATTTTTCTTTGTGATCGCATGAAAACTTCACGGGAAATATTCTATCTGGTTCAGGAGAAGGTTGGATTGAAGCGAACTTATGTAGAGATGCTTGTGGAATAGAAATTTAGCCTCTGTTACTGCTGACTAGGAAATTTATCTTAAATGAATTGATAAAGATAGTTTTTCATCTTGTTATTCTAAAAGATATGGTATTTTTATTGTATATGTGTATACATGTATGTATGAAAATTAGATAGTGGATAGTTTGTTTCATTATAAAGGTAAGGACTTTCGGGGACAGAAATCATCTGTTGTTAAATGTTTTCTTGTGAAAAGAAATATTACTAAAATTTTAAAAATTACATTGTAATAATATTAAATATGGAAAGCGTAAATATAGGTAATTGAACTCCAACCGCATTTTCTGTCCCTTCTATTTTTCCTTTCTGTAGTAATTATAAGACATAGAAGGCAAAGATAGGAATACTTCTTGAAGTTGTAGCAGCTGGGTCTTTGTTGATTGCCTGTTGGCTTCTAAATTGCTTCTAGGTCTGTCCCTGCTGGTGGAGTGTCTAAGCTTTGTTGTTCTTTAGAAAACTCTGCTCAAGATGTCTACAGAGAATTTTTTTGTAAATTTAAAGAACAGTGTCCTTCTTTGGAAACATGCAATATTTTTAGAATCCTGTGATAGTATAGTGTAGGACATAAGGCAACAGTTTACACATGCTTGTCCATGAAGCTGAATAATAAGTAATCCTGGGAATTTAAACCTCTATTTTAAGCTTCCATAAGGATACTCTCATTTCTTTTGTATAAACTCGAAAAAAACAGTCTGATCTTTGACTCACTTCAAAAATAGCCCTATACTAGGGTAGAAAAATGAACAAGTGCAGATGGAAAGAGCACTATTTAGATTAAGTGAACATATTTCCTATTTTTTGAAATTATGTTTGTGAAAGGTTATAACAATGTGAGAGATATATTTATTATTTTCCAAATGCATTTTTTTTGATATTATTTGATTGTTTAAGGTGAAACAAAGAAGAGCAAAGACCATATGGACCTCTTCTTTTTCTCTAAGTCTTGGCTTAAAAGGCTAATTAGTAAGGTGAATAATTTATAGACAGTATAAAGGAATAAATGCATAATCAAATTAGTACTTAGTAATTCTTTGGCATTTCGTATATTTTATTCTGATTATCTCACAGAACCATAAAGAAAAAATTATAAATCCCATTTTATGCACAGGGACCCAGACTTAGAGGCTTGACTGGTCGTGCATTCCACTAATATGTGTCAGAGCTCGAATAACCAGTGGATCTATAAACAACATAAAGAATACCAGAATAATTACAGATTTGTTGCCTATGTACATTACAGTGCAAACCCATACATAATTATAGCCAATCACCAAGATATATGATATATGGCTTGAAATTCATAATAATCTCTACATAGAACACAAGCAGAGAAATCTACACTAAATATGAAAAAAATAATGAAATGTTATTATAAAAAGTCGAGTGTGTTAAAATTGCCTCTGCCCATTAGCTACCTTGGAAGTTTATGTCATCGACCTCTTTCTTTGCTGAATTACCTACATTATCATCACTGATAATCACCACTTTAAGGGAAACACACACGTACCCATGCGCGCGTGCACACACATACGAATTGCAGAAAATATGAAAAGTACGATTGAAAGATATATTGAAGTAAATTATCAATTTATTAATTGTCCAATGTGAATTGCTTTGTAAAGGGGGAAAAAGCATTAATAAGATTTATTTCAGACCCATGCAAGCTTGAAAGAATTGAACCTTGCTCACCATTCATTAGAGCTTCTGTTGCTTCCTCCTCTCCCCTCCCCCACTACACATACATGCTTGACTCCCACTCACAAAAGCAGAGTTTGAGCAGACCCAGCATTTTTCTGTGGGAATTGATGCATTCATAGGAAATAATGTTCGAGTTAATAATTATTATACTTTAATCTGAAAGATCCTGGTTATATGTAGTATGGGATGCTTCTCAGGGTCTCTAGGAATTTAAGCCTTTGCAGGTTATTTTAGGTTGCCACAGCAAAGCTAGAAACAGTGGAAACCTGTGGTACTTGAATTTTCCAAAGCAAAGTGGAAGACTCAGAAGCAGAATGGTACCTAAAACTGTCTAATCCTGCAAAGAAACTCAATATCTCTTACTTAGCTAGACGTAAGAAATAGCACATTTATTGACTATGAAATATTTGACACATTCTGGTGTCACTCTTCTGCCACATTTTATTCTGGAATAGTTCCTGAAGCCTCAGTATGTGGGAGTCACTCCGACTCTGATAATGTCCCCTAGATTGCCATGTTGTAAATTTCATGGTTCTCAACCACTGTTGCAAATGTAGGGGAGGTCAAGCAGTGAGACATGGAATGCCTTGTGGTTTTTCCTTGAACTGTTTTTTGTCCTTTCTAAAAAAATTAATTAATTTACTTATTTATTTTATTTTTGGCTGCATTGGGTCTTCATTGCTACGTGCAGGCTTTCTCTAGTTGTGGCAAGCAGGGGCTACTCTTAGTTGCGGCACACGAGCTTCTCACTGTGGTGGCTTCTCGTTGCAGAGCACGGGTTCTAGGGCTCACAGGCTTCAGTAGTTGTGGCTCTGAGACATGTGGGATCTTTCCAGACCAGGGATTGAACCCATGTCCCATGCATTGGCAGGCAGATTCTTAACCACTGTGCCACCAGGGAAGTCCTTCGTCCTTTTTTAATACTTAGTGTTTTTAGGATTAGTGACTACCTTCAGCTTGGGAGTAAGAAGATTACTAAATCCAATGATGGTATGCATTTTAAAGTGCACAAATCTTTAAATCAAAGGAAAATACATGCAGTAAACTGTGGGTCGTTGGCATCTCTTATCTGTTTGGTTTACATCAAACCAATGGCTTTTGCATATTTGTTATATAAGTGTTTACACACATTGTGTTTAACTCCTGAAGGAGTATTTCTAGACATGAAGATGCAGTTATAAGATACAATTTTGATGATACTTTAAATAGCACTGACTATATTAAGCATAATATTTATAATTCCCTTTTTCCCTTACATATTCACATAAATTACCATTTGGTAAATTGTTAGGTAAAATTTAAAATTATATTATATTCACCTTAAAAATTAGATAGTTCTTATCTTACTAGGTTTTTTAGGTGAATAAACAAAATTAAACTAAAGTCTTTGGGGTTTAAAATTTCTAAGACTAAATGATTTCATCAATGATTGCTTAAAAATTATGTTTCAGTAGTGATGAAGAGAATGAATGAATAGAACCTCAATTTTCTTCCAAAATAATAGTTAAGTTTTATTATCAGAAGTAACATGTGGGTTATGACACTCCACAGTTTGAGAGGTACAGCAGTAAATTCACAGTACTGAATTATATGATGTAGTACTCAAATAGAAAACAAATGGATTCATCAGTCAAAACTAATTTTTACAAATTTTCCAGACTCTGAGCATTCATACATCTATCTTTGAGTTTTTCACCAGTGTCAAGTGACATTTATGACCAATGATAGCTTATTCTAATTTGTAGCTGACCGAGAAACAGCAAATATTGGTGAAGAGCTACAAAGTAACTCTTATTGGATTCCCTAGGACCAATGAGTTTCATGATGCTCTCTCCCCAATAATTGGGGAAAAAAGATACTTAGAATTGTTTATTGTTATCTGGGCTTTCAAATCTAAGAAGAATGAATACGGCGATAAGTAATGATGATATATATTCTTAGATAAGGCTTCTTTCCCTAAAAGTACAAATCAAACCACCAGGGGTAAGAGAAGTTATCAGGACAAATACAGTTTTAAAAATAAAACATAGATAAGTTACTTTCTCTAGATGTTACATCATTGTACTTCTTTATAATGGCAACAATTGTGGTCTATTTTTGACTTTTGATGTTATGAGAAGGGATAGCAAAAAGTGTGTCAGAGCTCAAGACATTTTTACTTCACTATTTGGATGGAACTAGCTAGGTTGAAGACTAGGTATTCATTACTGAGAAGTGACCATAGCATAGGTGAACTTTGATCTCTCATATTTGGAACAAATGAATTATTTGAATTAGTGTCATGCTTAAAATGTTTAAGTAGTAATTTTTTTTTCCTTTAGGGGAACTTCAGCAATAGTGTTTGCTCGGCTCTACCTGTTACTGTAGAGTTCTAGAGGGCTGACAGATGAGAAAGTGTTGGGATTTTGTTATATTTGGCATGGATTTCTGAAGCTTTCCTCAACGTGTTGGAAATGAGATCATTCAACAAGACCTGGAAAATTAGTAAGATTTAGGACTGCCAAGTTAACAGTAGGTGAGATGAAAAAAGCCAACTAGAGAAGTCAACAGACTACTTGATAATCAAAGAGTAAGAAAGTGCATTAGGATGTGAACAGATTTCAGCAGCAATAAGACTTCATGGCAAACTATTAATCAGAAGAGAATGTGTGCCCTCACCCAATTCTGGGCAAGTTCATCATAGGAAGTGCGGCAGACTGAGTACAGAGCACAGAATCTGCTAAAATCATCCCCTAGGATAATTTGGAAGAAGTAATAGCAACATAGAGTTTTCTAGAACTGTCCAGAATTCTGTCTCCTACTTGAACCCACTAAGACTCTTAGTCTTTCAGTTTGTCATGCATGATGCATGTGTACTTGTGATGGCACAAGCACATCCAATTTTTCGAGTCAGCTATTCTGTGTCTATTTTTCTTATGCACTTTTCACCTAAGCTCCTATGACAATACTTGATGCTTATATTCACTTCCTTAAACCCAAGGAAACCTAGCAGCTATCACACAGCCTTGCTGATATTTTTGTGCCCTCTTTTCCCATTGCTGTCACAGTTATTACAGTTGGCGAACCTAGGTGTCCTATCAATTGTTCAGCATTAGACTAAGAAATCTATCCATTGCAAACTGATGAAAATTGAAGATAATGAAATCACTGGTAACATTGCCAAAGCAGACTTTTTATAGATGCATCAAAATTCCAGACATCTGAAAGGAGTAGGCATACCTTGAAACAAACCAAAAAAATGTATAAAGAAATAAATGCATAAATACATCAATAATTGGTTTATGTCATTCTGAGGGGGAAAAGCTGGAAACATTGTTTATTCCAAAAATTTAAATCTATCCACGGTTGATAAAGTCGTAGTACATTATAAAACAAAACTAAAAGTATCTCCAGTTTTAAACATTTAAAAGCTAAAACCATATTCTTTTTCATCTGCCTTAATGTGTCTCACAAGATATGGAAATCTAGATACTTCTGGTTTCCATACTACTTTTCCTTGTACCTATTAAAATTCCAGTTTTTGCTTTGAGAGAAAGAAAAATGATTCCATTTCTAGGTTTATTTAGCTAGCTATGTGATGCAAAGGCAATTTTCAGATTTACATTCTTATCACTGCTTCTGTAACCTCAATTATTTTAACAAGGTCTTTCCAATTTCCCCTAATGTTCTTCGTAACTACCTCAAGCCTACATTTAAATCAAAACTCATTTTTGAAATAACTTATTTCTCCTAGACTTTTGAAGCTTTCAGCATCGTACTTGTATGAAGTTCCTGTTTCTACATGTGAAGTTTGGTATAAAGATTTTCTTTTTCTTCTAGTTGGTTTACTTGAGCTAGAGCCAAAGTCATTAATGTGAATTTTATGTTTACATTTTAGGGATATTTTCAAATCATGTTGACGTATTGGCTACTTACTCTGGCTAATATGAAGGACTAACCAAACTTTAAAACAGTAAAATTTCCGTTATATATGATAAGTTCTAGAGATCTGCTTTACAATATTGTATTTATAGTTAGCAATGCTGTATTGCACACTTAAAATTTTGTTAAGAGAGTAAATATTATGTTAATTGTTCCTAGCAGGAAAAAAAAAGTAAACAACCTATGTGTAAAGCTTTATATTTGGCAAAGAAATGGTATAGCTTTTTATTGTACTAAATTATTGTGCTTTATGTTCAAGATTAAAAAAATCAAATTGTGACATACTACCTGCAGATCATTTTTGTAAATCATTTATATGTTCACTGCTTTATTGAGCAGAAATGTTATGTATCTCAAACTTCTGAAAGAAACTGTTAGGAGTACTTTTATATCAATCTATTTTATGATGAATGGTAAATGTTCTGAGAAAAATAAAGGCATCAAAACATCATATCCTCTAAAAAGTGCATTAATTGTAAATTAGAATATTTTTATTTTAATATTTCTTTAATCTTTAAGATATTTCAACCACAATGTATATGTGTTGTACCTACCTAACATATAGCAAGTTTGTGTTCTTACTTGTAATTACATCCTTCTCCAAAAAAAAGGAATACGTTATGCTTTCTGCATTCAGCTGTGCACAGCCTGAATCACAGATCTTTCGATAACATCTCACTAATTAAAAAAACTCATTTACAATATTTGGTTCTAATATGACTTGCAAGTTACAAGTTACCAAAGATTTAAAGACAGGTTTAGAGTCCTTCAAAGTGAGACAGATTGGTTTTCATCCTTCAGCTTCATCCCAATTTGATTTGTGCAAATCTGTGATTTGGCTGAGATTACAGTACATGGCTTAGAAATTAAATTGCCTTTGGAGATTATTGCTACCGTGCATGTGTAATTAAGTGTTCTTGTTATTGTCTATAAAGCTGTACAAACCTACAGTTTTATGGGAAGAGTGTAAAGCCAGTCATTTCAAGTCAGTCATTTGGAGAGAGTTCTGAGATGTTCCAAACATTAGTTTTGTGAAAAACTTTAAGAAACAGACTCTTTCTAAGCAGTCAGCCTAGATGGATAAAGTAGTAATTAAACAAGCATCCATTCAGCACCTGCTATTGTATTCACCACTGTGTATGCTAAGGTGTGAGGGCTGTTATGAAAAATGTAAGAGAGTTAGGGAATGTTAGATTTGGGAAGAACTTTAGAGAAAATCTTGGTCCAATTTTCTTACTTTATTGTTGAGAGCTAGAAAAGGTGAGTGACTTAAGCTCTCACATCTAAAATTAGTGTCAGTACTAGAATTAGAACGCACAAGAGAAAACACAATGAAAACAAGAGAACCTAAGAACTCAGAGTAGGTGTTGGGTTGACTAAAGATAGTAAAGTGTATCTGTAAAAATGACAGAGCGATGCCATAGGAAGGAAAGTCAAGGAATGATTAAATACAGAATTCGATTTTATTGTATCTAGATCATAGTCCTTACGTTTTTCAGATGCAGTCACTACCACTGATTCCATAGGAAGGATGAATTCTCTGTTGATTAATTCATAATGATCAAAAGGTGCTGAATTAACACATAATACTTTAAAGTTAATTGTAACATTAACACAACTCTTACATGTTTGTGCAGCATGTCTCTTTTCTCCATTGGCAATGCTTGCTGCTCATTTGGCTTGAAAATACCTTGAAATAACTCCCTCGTGGTCTAAATCCAGAGGTTGGGAATCAAATAAAAGCTGATGAGAAAGTTCTTCCTTCAGTGGTGTATGTAACATTTTTAGATCTTCCAGGCTCTCTTCCAGGCCTCACATCATGAAGAACAAAGAAATACTTTTATCAGTCTAAACAAATAAAATTCATAGTCAATACTAGCATGCCAGATTCAAAAGACAGCTTTCAAAAATCTGTATTGCTCTTCTAGAAAATGCTTTAAATGTTTATAAACAGATCATGATTACTGTATCTCATAACAATCTGGAAATTAAACAAAATAACCTTATGTCAACATATGGTAGACTTCAAATTGTGTAAAGATTATTTGTATTTTAAATTATTTACCTATGCTTTAGAGACAATTTGATGCTATTGTTATCATCCCTGTTATAGTTTTCCTTTCACCAACTATTTTTTACCCTTCTTGTTCCCTGTATATAACATTACTATATGGAAGCATCAGAGCATTTAGTTTTATATTTTCTGAACCATGGTTCCTTCCCATTAACCTAGTTAATAGAGATGATTCCAATACCTTTCTTCCTGAATGAACCCTAAGTTTGCTGTTTGGTCTTTTTCTTATTTCTTATAGGGCTCTAAATATAATCTCTGGCATTTCTCCAAAATCACCATGGAACAACGAGGGACTAGCTTGTAGAGCTGTTTTTATTTTTAAAGGATAAACTGTAGAATAGTAATACACTATACCAAATTATACTTTTCTTAAACAAAAATCTAAGCCAAAAATAGGACACAGACCTTACATTCACTATTCTATTCATAAACTTCATATGTTGGAATAGACTTTCTGATTAACATCAGGCACAGGTTCTGGGCATTTAAATTTCTTCATAAGGTAGAAAAGCTTTTCAAAATATTGGTTATGAAATTGAAGGCAAATGGAATATAGAAGCAAATTCTTTCTCTGCTTGTAAAGGTAGGTCACAATAAATAACACTATAGTTAATTCAGCTAAATGTGCCATGATTTTATACCTTTTCCTCTCTTTAAGCCAGTGAAAGAACAAAATCATGTCAAAATCACTTTGGAATTATTTTAAAATATCCTTTAGATAACTGTATTGCTAAATCAATACTTTAAATACTTCAAGAAACTAGAGATAAGATTTAATATAATTATATTCTTTATTCCATGAAGTCTTACTATATAAACATTTTTGCCCTCCATTTAATGTAGAAGTCATATAATCAATATTATACTTCATGTTTCTTGCTATATATTCTAATTAGCATCATGTTATCTTTTAAGCAATGAAGTGTTTTCCTAACATTCATAGTTTAGTTGGTCAGCATTTAAAAGGTTCTGACATCAATTCCAATGTGCGGAGAGGGGGGTTCCCCCCCCATGTACATCAAGCAATACTCCAGACACCAGCTGGGTGACCTACAATCAGATTCCACAGGTTGTGGGAGAAATGGTACAAGATTAGCCCATACCCCTACTTCTTTTGATGCCACTTGGCATCATCTGTATTTATGACCAACTGGCTGTAAATCAGAGGTTCCCAAGACCCCCTCTTTAGGTTTGATTAATTTGCTGAAGTGGCTCAAAGAACTTAGAGAACTTGAAACATTTTCTTACTAGATTACCAGTTTATTATAAAAGAATATCATTCAGGAACAGCCAAAGGGAAGAGATGCATAGGCCAAGGAATGGGGAAGGGGCACCGAGCTTCCATGCCCTCCTAAGGTGCACCACTCTCCCTACATCTCCGAGTGCTCACCAACCCAGAAGCTCTCCAAACCTAGTCCTTTTGGGGGTTTTATGGAGACTTCATTACAAATATATGATTGATTAAATCACTGGCCCTTAGTGATTGAACTCAATCTCCAGCCACTCTCCCCTCCCAGGAATTCAGAGGGTGGGACTCAAAAGTTCCAACCCTCTAATTACATGACTGGCTCCACTGGCAACTAGCTCCCATCCTTGGGCACTTTCCAGAAGTCACCTCATTAACATAACAAACAAAAGACACCTTGATTACTCAGGAGATTCCAAGGATTTGGGGAGTTGTGAGCAAGGAACCATAGAGGAAGACCAAATATATATGAGAAATATGTCTTGTTCATCTGGATGAACAAGTATATATTTTTCTTAAGTCACAATATCACAGCATTAAATATTAAAGTACATATATTACTTTAGGCCACAAATATACAAAGGTAAGAAAATCAGTTTTTAAATTTTAGCAATAATTATACTGAAATTAAAGTTTGTGACGTCAATCAGCTTGCCTGAGTGATTCTGTCCTACCTAGAGCTCCTTTGTCAGTTGTTACTACCTGCATAATAACAAACATTGAATAGTTTTAGAACTGTATGTGCCAGGCACTAGAAGTCCTTGGAAGATGAGTAGCTGATAAACCTATAACATAGAGAAGTGTAAAATGGATCATATAGAGATATGGGGGTATTAAAAAAGAAAGAGTAATCATACTTGTAGAGGGGACTTAAGGAAAGATTCACAAAGGAAATGTCACTTTAGTCTGGCCAGGTAGAGTGATTATGATCCCGCCAGGTGTTCAAGATTGGAAAGAACATCCAAGGACTAGCAGATGCAAAACCCAAAAGTATGAGAATTTGGTATGTCTGTGTGGTTCATTGTGTGTATGTGAAGCTTATAATGCAGTCAGGGTGAAGTCATGCAGGCTGCAAATAAGGGAAATGCCTCTCCACTCTACAAAAGGACTTCAAAGACATGGGCTCACTAAGGAATTTCGAAGTACAATGTGGCTGCACTTTGGAAAATTGATTGAAGTGGGTTGAAATTGAAAGCAGAAAAGCCAATTAAGAGTTTATTGTAATGGCTGAAAAGGAAGAAAACGAGGGTGAAGATTGTAGTAAAGGAGAGAGACATGGTTAGAAAGTAGAAGCAAAGGGATATAGTGACAACCTGAAAATGGGAGTTGGAGGGACGAAGGTGACTGCTCTGCTTCTAACCTGATGGGGTAGAACAAGACAAAGAATGCGAAAACAGCAGGTTTATTGAAGTAGAGAAGTTCAGCTTTGAATATATTATAACTAAAGGGTTTGTGGAGATGTCTGGTACCTACAACAAAATAGTGAATGAATGGTTGAAGGATTGTTCAGTAAGCCTATGTGGCTGTACTTAGAATCTATGTCCAAAGTGTAGTGTTTGAGAGTGTCTGGTCCACAATACCTTCCAGTGTTAAGTGCTATCATTTCCATTCACGTATTCATGCATTCATTAGTTACTTCATTCAAGAGATAGCTGAAGATTTTGCTGATTAGGCATAATGCTCTATCATTGAAGACCACCGTCCAGCCTTTTACAGTTTTAATTTAGCAGGAAATACCAACAGGTAAACTAACAATTACAGTTACTGTGTGACTTACTACATTGGAAATAGTAGTTTATTGTTTAATTTGCATGTGTGTGATTATTAGGACAAACATTTAAATAAATAGTTGTGTTTCTGTCTATGGTTTTTCTGTGTATATCTTTGGACCATCTGTTTGTTAAAAAGTAATGAGTTTAAACATCATTTGTCTAAGACCTGTATTTTTTGTGATAGTAATAAGCTTTGTTTATTGAAAATTGTATTGTCCACATTTTGTATTTGATTATTATTTGTTGATTTTATTCTATTATTAAAACTATAAGAATGTGTTTACACTTTCAATTTAAAGAGATCTCAAGTATAGATGGAGACTACTAATGTGAAATGCATTGTGCCTCACAGAGAATATGTACATCAGCACTTTTCTCTTCCATTCTTTGATTTTCCTTTCTAGTCCCTTTCTTCCCATATACTGTCTAATGTTCTAATTATGTCCAACACACTGTCTTCCATAATTCAGTAATATGTCTTGGAAAGAGGAGACCAAATTTTGGATATCTTTCTGTGCTCACCAATCCCTATCACAATTAATCATTCACACAATAAGCATTTATTCGGTATAGCATTCTGGAGATGATAAGATACATAAGATATGCCCAAAGTGCATTACAGAAGCTCAGAAGAGGTGACATTTACAGTAATGAGAAAAGATGAGTAGGAAATTGCCCCCAAAATACCCAGAGAAATTGATTAAGGATATTACAAGTAGAAAGAATAAGTTCAAAGATTACTAGGCATTAAATGCTAAATATATTGGAGGCAGTAGATGGTTCTGTTTGGCCAGAGGACTGCATGCATAGAAGAAAATCATGCGGGGTGAGAAAGGTAGCCTGGGTCAGATTGTGAAGGGTTTGTTGTACCTTCCTAAGAAACTTTAAGGTTCTTTTGGATTTTTATCTGTTTGTTAGACATTGAGAAATGCCAAGGATTTAAATCAGGAGAATGACATGGATACTCATGAAATGTTAAAAGGTGCCTCTTTTCATCTTAGAGGGAATAACTGAAGAGGAGAGGTGCTGAATATGTTAATGCATAGTGATTTACTGCTAGATGGAATTTTTAACTGTTTTATTTTATGCCTGTGTTGTGTGTGTGTATATGTGCTTGCGTGTGATTTCTGAAGAATGCATGTTGAGTATATGTGTTTTGTAGGGAGGGATAAAAGGTGTATGGTAAAGACGCAGAACTTTTATAGAAAGTGTATCGAATTTAGACAGTTTAGTGCCTATTTGTGTTGATGAAAAATGATTGTTGAGTATTGAGACCAGGACATCTGCTGAAGAGGAATGGGATAGAGTCATTTTTCAGCTCGAAAATTCTATCCTTGATTCTAACAACCATGTTTTGTTTTTTCATTATTTTCAGTACTGTCAAAAGATAATTACTAGTAACAGGGAGAAGTTTCTGTAAAAGGAGTTAGTGTAGATGCAGTCACTGAAATCTATGTTTTAAAAATTGAAAACATACTGGAATTAATAAAGTGCACACTAGCTATTGATCTGAAAATTAACTGACTAAGATTAAAATGAAACAAAAGAAAAAGCAAGTATTTGTCAAGCAACACAGTGGTAGGGTGTTATGTTTTCATTTTGGGCTTACCAAATATGCTTTTTGTGAGCTTTTGTATTTTCAGAACTATAAATGACAAATTGAGTTTGAACAAATGAGTACAAGAAGCATTTTAAGAGTATCTTTTGAGCTGAAGAAGATACAAATATGGGGTAAGAGATTAAGAGAGAGAAAAAGGCAATTGGGACAATAAAACAGGAAAAAATAAGGTTGATGGATTAGTTTAATCCACACTATAAAGATTTTGGGACCTAATCTATTATATGGCATTTCTAAAAGGTCCTAAAGAGAAGCTGTTGTAAAACATCTTGAATATCTACAAAGTAATCATTTATTGGAAAAGGAACTAGAAATGGGAGAACGCAGTTCATGATTAAGGTTGATGGCTTAGTTTAATTGTTCCTATTTTATTTATTTGGGTATTCTTAAACTTTTCAACATAATAACTTGGCAAAGAATTTTTACTTTGCTAGGAACCAACTCCAACTTTTATTGTAAACCTGAGTGAGAAGCAATCTAAAATCTCTATTTTACCATTAATTAACTTTTGTTACTAAGTAAAGAAAACTTGATTTTAGTTGAAATGAATTAATATTGCAGTGAAAAAATTCTTTTAAAAAAGCGTAACTGAAATCAATGGGATATATAAATCAGTCTAGTTCGTAACACTTTTTATGTCAAATTTAATCTACCTTTATAGGCTCATAAGTTTTAGAAGTATAGGAAAATTCAATGCTGAATTGTTATAAAGATTCTGTACTTTGCAAGTGGGAAAACTAAGACCCAGGAGTACTAAATACCTTACGTGGGGTAGCATTACCAGTCAGTGACAGGATTAGGAGCAAATCCAACTCCCTTCTCTTGTCCGTGGCTCTTTCTGCCACACAGCAAAGACATGTATGTCATATGTTTAGAGTATTTATTTTAAAGGAAACAGTTCATAAAGCAAACAGTTATTTCTAGTTATTATAATGTAACTTATTTGTCTTGAGATTGTTATTCTAGTCTTGCATAGCTTAAATAAAGCGTTATGTGTACTTCAGATAACTTATCCATTTAAGGAAGAAAATATTTGTTTTTAATTTTGCCACTGACATGATCTAACATTTAGAAAACTTCTGTATCCTTTTCCCAGGGTGTTAGGTCACTGTAAGAAGGAAAGATGGCACTTCTCTCTTCGTTAGCTAGTTAGTTGTTAATATTGTCTAGATTTGGGTAAAACTCAGTAAGTAGTAGTATTATTGGCAAGATATGTAATGGCTGTCTTTTGATAACACATAATTTGTTCCAATAAATGATTTTCAGGTGATGGATCAATGACTACTTGGCTTTTTATCTTGTGCCATTAAACTTAAAGTTTTAAACTAAAGTTCTCTGACCATGGATCGAACCTGTGTCCCCTGCATTGTAAGCACAGAGTCTTAACCACTGGACAGCTAGGGAAGTCCCAATTTTCTGATTTATAATAATTAAAAAAAAAACAAAACAGTTCCGAAACAAAGTCATTGATCAACACAATGGCTTTAATTAGTGGATTCAGATAATGACCTGGAAGAAAAACTGTTAATATTTAAAAATAGAATCAGCCATTTGAGAATAACAGTGTCCACTGGGTGTGAGATGATTGGTGATTAAGACTGATGCAGTGGTGTTGACATGTGCTGCCACGTGGGGTCGACCTTTGGTCATAAAGGAGCCCAGTACTCACAGCAGGAAAAGAAAGCTGACATCAAAGGGGAAGCAGGAGAATAATAGTTCAATTACCAGTGAAATTAGGAACCCTGGTTTTCAAAGTTTTTCTTAATTGCACAAATTGATTTCTTTAAAGACGCGAGTTTGATAAATGACATGGGGTTAGGCCTGCATAACAACTTATAAATGTAAACCTCTCTGGGCACGTTCTATTTTCTTAAGTTAATCTATTATTAAAATATTATTCTTATACACATTTAAATATTTATATTGAGTAAATATATGGCTGTTTATTCATATGTTGAATACGCACTTCCTTGATTGGGAAAGACTGATACAGAATACATCCCTGGACAGATGCTGCCTACTTTTCTTTTGAGCTGCCAGAGAGGAGCACTCTGATAAATTGAATGTAGCCTTTTTAGTACAGTTCATTAATAAATGTTTCATTACTTTATGACAGTGGAATAGAAAAATGACACTTGTTTTATACTTTGATTGTGGACATCTGGTCCAAAAAAAAAGAGTGGAAATTTCTGACTTAAACCAAAAGGTTCAAAGGGAAAGTGATTACATAGAATATTCTCATTAGTCTGTTTCTTTAAGTGACTTGTTCAGTCACAACAACATGCATAAATGTGTATAAACAGCCATGCATATTTATAGATATGGAAGTAAAATCAAGAATAATTGGTAGCCTACTATTGTAGGAAAAATTTATTTTGTCTTCAGAATGGAGAATTGGAAGAACTCTTCTAGAATGTTTTACAGATAATTTTAAATAGATTCCCCAAGAATAGGAATATAAAACAATAAATCAAAATAAATGTTAATTCATTTTGTTCTTTCATGTGTTCTACAAATATGTGTTCAGAGCCTATTTATCTTCCATCTTGCCTACAAGAAAGTAACCTGCATGAAAGCAGTGACATGATCTGCTTTGATTACTGCATTATACTCGGCACCCCTAACTGTGCCTATTCAGCAGTAGACATTCAATGGACATAGGTGAATGAATGAATGCCTGGTGCTGAACTGCGTGATAGGTGTATGCTGGTCACCAAAATAGGCCTAGCCAGCTGCCTTCATGTTTAGCTGAGGGAGTGAGGTAGGATGAAAAAATCAAATACTTACATCAATAAATATTTAGTGACAATTGTGTAAAACACTGTGAAGAAAAAAATGATTTTTTTTCAGATTTGAAAGGTTAATTTGTTGATAATAAATTTCTATTCTATGTTGTCATAAAATATGCAATCTACAAGGCTTGCTAAGTTACTTAAGTTTAGACTTAAAAGGAGAAAAGAAAAAGAGAATGGAAACTACGACTTTTCTGGCAGTTTACATTAGAACTAAGGGTGTGAATTTGAATGTTGTTACCAGTGGAGACCTATTAGCATAAAAGGTCTTTAGAGATTGCAGGTGGTATTACACAGGAGCTACATCAAACCTTTAAGATACAGACGTCCCAACATGAGTTTTCACGCACCGTAGGATGAAATGGTAATGATCGCTAAATTCAGAATGTGTCTGTAAATGTTTTTATCTCTACATTTATCTAAAATGTTTCTTATATAGACTAGTTAATGTTTAGAATTCCATCTCCCTCTCTTCTTGTATCAAGAATTACGCTCCCAAAAGTGTAAATAGGAGGATTTACTCTTTCAAGACTATAGACAAAACTTTGTTTGCTAGAATCAATCCCAAATTATAGAACCTAAATAAATTTATGAATTAATAAGATTATAGGAAATAATTTTAATATGAGGCACAGAATACGCTGTTCGACACCTTTATAGCCTTCCTTGATATTGACTGAAAAAAAATGCACAACCTGAAAGTTGAGAATTCTGTTTCATTTGGTGGGCTTGCTAAGCCAAGGAGACAGCCTCTCAGCTCTGAGGGACTATGCCGAAGAGGTAAGGGAGGAGCCAGGATATATAGGAGTTTAACAACAAAAAAATCCCAGATAGTCAGAACATCAAAAGATTACTGTTAATTAAAGAAAAATCAGATATCTTAAGTTAATGAATTCAGCACTTTTCTATGTATGGGAAGATGCAAGGGTCTGGGCTCATTGAAATCATTACTTTGATATGCACCTTAACTATCTAGGGCTGTATCCGGTTTTTCTCCATCCTGAATTCCCTCAGGGTATACAGGTGGAGGTGGCTGCAGTGGTACATGGCTTGATCCTAAGTTTACTGATATGGCAGGCGACATTCTCCATCCACATTGCATTTATCAACTCTGTTTCAACATAAAGGGATGGAAAATATGTAAAATCAGATTTTGAAAATTACATTACAGAGATGATCACTTTTGCTGTAGAAGATGTCCCCTTTTGGAAAATTTTAAACAAAACCTTTTAGGTTTCTTTTTTTTTAAATTGAATCTTCCTATATCCAAGAATGTGGTATAACTCTTCACTTCTTCAAGTCTTTATTATTCTGAATAAAGTTTATAGATTTCATGAAAAAAAAAAAACAGAGCTAGGCATATGTTGCTATTTCCTAATTATTTATATTTGTTATAATGTAGGATTTTTAATTATCTTGTAACTGACAATATAACCTTTTAAAAAGCAAACTGTCCCAGATCATTAAGAATTTTTGGCATTTATTTTTTAATTAAGTTATAAATAACATTTGTGAAAATATCTATTGTATAACATGATTGAATTCCCACTGAGTCCTCTCTTCCTTGGGTGAGTTTGAGAGCATGCCACAGCAACTAGGTTCATAAGTCTTCAGATTCCATATTGTCCCAGATCTCACTGAGCACCTACTGAGATCTATAACACATAATCACCCATGAAGACATCCATCTTAATTTTGCTCAGTTACTTCTTGTAATTTTTCTGCCTGCTACAGCTCGTGTATTTTATTTGTATTTCGTGATAGAGTTTTCATTGTTTATTTCCATAGAACACTACACAGTTCTTATGAGGTGTTATAAAAAGATTTCTTACATGTTCAGTAGTCAAAGTCATTATTAATTTTTTACTCAATATTTGAAATATTTTTTGAATATTAACTTTGTGCTAGGCTCTATACATTATCCCCTTTAGTTTTTAGAACCACCCTATTGAGTAGATACTATTATTATTCTCACTTTATACATGAGAAAGCTGGTGCTTAGAGAAAGTAAATTGCCAACAGGTATTTGCTCTGCAACTAGTAAATAGCAAGGTTGGGAATCTAGGATTATCTGTTTCCTAAGTAAGCATGTTTAAGGACTGTGCTGTGATCTGTTCAATAATAGCATCTAGAGGAGACATTTTATCTTAAATAATGAATGAATGAATCAATGAATGAATTAGTGAGTGAATTAGTACATAAAATGTGTCTCAACATTAAAGAAAGGCAGGACAATATTATCAAGAAATGTGGTAAAATTTTAATCTGTAGGTTGCTTGTCTATTGTTTTCAGATTTTGGTTCTAAACTTCAAAATAGGATAATTTTCTGAGCTTATGTATAAGATGCACAGGCATCCTACAGTCTTAATTTTCCCTCAAGTATTGAGTCTACATATATATTTAAATTTGTTTTAGTTATATATTCTTTATATACAAATTACGTGAGCTAACATGATATTTCAGTAAGTATGCATTTAATGTTTTTGAAACTCAGCTTTCAGTACTTTTTAACACATCATGTTTTTATCTCAGTAAAGTCATCTGAGAAATACCACAAAAATATCTCACTATAAATTGTTCAATTGGTTACTTATTTGCCCTGTCTTAATTCAGTTATGAATTCCCTTAATCTAGCTAATGGGCAGCTACTGCAATCTACTGTCATGGAAATAAAATAATATCATGTGGTTAGATGAAACTACAAGGTAATGGAAAATATAACTAGCTTAGTATGTATTTATACCCACGCACACTTTCTGATTCAGAACCTTAATATGAATTTTCCTTGCCATTTCAAAATTAAGTTATATCCCCCAAGAGTTCATTCTGATGCTGTTTTCATGAAAATTTCAAAATTTAATGCATTTTTAAAGGAAAGAATTCTTGCTTTTCCCAGCAGAAAATGATGGGTTTCTGGCCACTAAAGTGAGGACATATATTTTTTAATTGTCATGTTGTCTTTTCTGAACTAACCTCCTGCTTGCTCAAATCCTTTTTGACAATGAATGAACTATTCTGAGCTCCATGATTTGCAATGATAAAAATCTTTCAAATTATTCTTAAACTGGCCACTCTGTGTGCCAAATAACTGATTCTATATAGGGAATGAAGGAAGTTCTCTCTGCTATTATCCACACAATTAAGACTTTTTTTTTTTCTTGAGTCCAGTGAATTTCACAATTTTGAAAAATGTAGAAAATGCTTGATTGTGCTGCAAATTTGTCCAGGACTCATGTTGTTTAATTATTCATGACTTTAAATTTGCATATATTACAGTTTATTTTACATCCAAATGATTAAATAGAATGCTGTGCTAATATTCACCATGAAGTGTTTTCAATTTGTTAGTTTCTTTTGTTTTACTATAAATAGAACAAGATCTATAGAGGGAGTATATTGATCCAGTCTCTAGAACTATATGGCCTGGGTTGAAACTCTAGTTCCCCATTCCCTAGCTAGGTAAACCTTAGGCAAGTTGTTTAAACTTTTATGTGTTAGTTTCTTCTTCTTTAAAATGAGAATCACAAAGTACCTACTCTAGATGGTTGTTGAAAGGACAAAATGCGTCCATCTGTTTTAAATATGCAAAAGAGTACCTAGCATATTAGAAAAATTAGTAGACATTTGCTGACATTACTGTTCTCAATATAGACTTTTTCATCAAACTCAAACACAAAAGCTGCTGAAATAAGAAAAAGGCATAAGAAACTGGTCGTACACTCATATCAAAAATGATGGATGAGTTCCATTTTAGAATGTGAAAAACGATAAAACAATCATGCAGGTGCAGAGAAATTAATATATGTAGATATTTAGCTATTTCATTATTTTTATGCTACTGTTTCTAAATAAAGCATGATGCTTTGAACACCTCAGAAAGGATTTTAAAAATGGATTTTAAAGCATCAACGTTGTTAACTACGTAAAATTCACATACAGACCTAACTGAAATTGAAATGAGGAATGAAACAGGTTCCAAACTGATTTGAGGATTAAAAAAGAACAAAAATATTAAATTAAAAATAATCTTTTAATGAAAATTGCATTGTGTGATTTTGTAATTAATCAGTTTTCTTTCTTAATCACTTTTTTAAGATTTCCAAACAATATTATTTTTCTGTGCTTTAGCGTTTCACACTACTAGAGTTAACAGCCATATAGCATGAAACATTTAAGGAAATAACATTTTTCTAGATTTAAATTTTAATAATATGTCTTATTGAACTTCCTCATTTTAGTATTAGAGATAGTAATATTCAAGTAAATATGATTATAATTCAGTCATTTTGTATGATTCAAATTTGTAGTGAAAAAAGGATCATGGTAAAGAACCTTTGCTTTTCCTTTTTTACCTTATCCTTTTTTAAAAAAAAATTCTATTTTTAATAGTTGGATACTTTTATCTTGATAACTTTCAAAATTGTTTTGTCCTTGGCCTAGGATCTCAGGAGTGCTTTTTCATTATGAAAAAAGAAAAAAATAGGGAGAGAAGGAGACAAATGTCTGTAGTAGAGGGAGAGATTAGAAAGGTAGATTTTGCTCGTTTTTACCCTATTAGCAGAAATAACGGAAAAGTGTTTTTGCTTTGTTTTAGCTTTTATAACACCATCAGTAATTGAATAAATTAACAATGATTATAAAGTAGTAACTGTGCTTATAATTTATCTTTTGGAAAAACATATAAGAACTTGTCATATTAAAAGAAAAATGCCACCATAATAAATTATCTTGTTGTTATTCTGAAGTAAGTGAGAGAATCCAAAGCACTCAGAAATCAGCCTGATGCTTTGGCTGCACATTTAAGTACCATATTCTAAGATTTTAGAATACCTTGATTTTATCCCTTTCTCTCTAGCGATAGGCCTCTCCTCTTTTGCTTTTTGTTTCTGCTTGTCAAATTTCATCTGTGTCCCTTCTTCTATTCTGCTTTCAGGGTCTTTACCCCACTATATTGCAGTGGTATTAGTAAAATGTTGTATAGTAGTAAGCGAGTTAATATCGGAAACAGCTCTTTATCTTCCACCTAATTAAAACAATAATTAAATAATTACACTTTAAAATATCAGAGAAAGGCAAATATCCACTTGTGGAATCATTTTAAAATGTTCCTAACTTTAAGCCAGTTATCAATTCCAACTGTTGCATATCAGAACTGATTTTTTTTCAGCACTAACATGAGACATAAGGCAATTTGCCATATATATTTTATTCATGCTTAAAAATCAATGACACATTTACAGAACAAGTTTGAGGAGACTAATTATATCGAGTAAGGAAATGTAGGTAAATGCGGCTGACATTTCTTGGAAGGTTCTTTATTAAATGTAAGAAACCCAAATGCAGTTAGCTTTTCATTTAATCAAGTAGTGTTTCCAGTAAAAATGAATGGCTGTTGAAGCCTTTATATCCCGTACTTTTTCTTACATGCTTCACTGAATGTTTAATACCCTGGCATCCCAGTTTGGAGCTTCTTTTAAAGGAGTCTTTCATAAAACTTGGGACAGAAACCTGCTCTAGACAACCACATGGAGAGTTGTACAAAAGAGAAACAAATTATAAAAGCTCAGTGTCACTTGGTTGCCTAAAATGTCTCTCTTCCCTCTTCCTCCCTCTTTCGTTATACAAAAAAAAAAAAAAATGGTATTAATCACTGACCTACTTTAGGTTATCTAGCCTAAATTTGACAATTTTATATAAAGGCTCACATAAAATCATTTTAAAATAAGTGAAAAGAGAACTAGACAAGTCTTTTGAAATTAAGCAATTAGGAATTTGGCCAACATAATAAAGACAACTTATTTAGCAGATTCAAAATCATTTCATTTCACATGCTATTATAGATTACATAAATCAGTACATGCATCCAGATTTGTTGTGAACAGCCTTTGGTGTTTTTAGTATCTTCTAGACTTTATCTTCATAACAAGCATTCCTTACAGTATTGTCTGATAATTGAAGAACAGATACCTGAGTCTGTTTCAGTCACTTACTTACCTTGTTATTCAGAGGTGTTAAGAAAATTGAGGTTCAGCAGGGTTATCTGTAAAAGAGGTTGATAATTCATTTCTTGAGTTCTTCATAGGTTTATTACAAGAATTAATGAAACGTTTGTTTTCAAATTATAAAGAGCTTATAGTAATCAGAGATTATTATAACTATAGATTAGTTGATGTAATTATGTTCAAATGTATTTTCACTACTTGGCTGGGTCTTATGAAGGCTGAGTTTCTTTTTCCACTCAGATCAGCCACCCTGCAGGTGGTTGCCGTCAATCACCAGAAGAAAAAGATGATAAAATATGGACAGATTCTTAGAAATTAAACTCTGTTTGTTGAAAAGCAACCCAAACTTTACTCAAACCAACAAACAGTTTCTAATGAAGCACTTTAGGACCTTTGCCATAATGACACAGTTGGCAGGGTAAGAAAAATAAAATTTAAAAGAAGTTGTGGAAAGAATTTCAATATATATTTTTTCCAGAATGCAGTCCACTCATTGCATAAATTTTGACTCTCTAAAATGTAACCAATTATATTATAATTATTCTTTCATTTTGATCAGTACAGATATTTTAACTAGCCAGTTCCATCCATAATAACACTTTGGTACTGGGTTCAGTAGAATACCTGTTAGCATTAATAAAAATAAATTCTTGTTGCCAAAATTCTACTCCATTTCATGCATCTATAGACAGTCTTTGAGGACCATCTTCCAAAATACTTTTCAAAATATCTTTTGGTACCTTAGATCTTTATAACTTGTTAGTAAGTTTAAAAATTTTTATTTTTAAATATCATGCAAATATAATCAATTTTATTTCATGTAAATTAATCATAATCAGAATTTTCTCAGCAGATAAAATTCCACCCGACAGTAAAAGGGTAGAAAGAAACTAGGTTCTTGAGATAACATATCTGTTTGACATTTTAAGCTACTTTTAGGAAAACCTAGGTTTAGAAGAAGAAAAAGTCTTGAATCCATATCATGGGAGCATCAAAACAGGTAAAATATCCATGGTAGATTAGCCTAAAGAGTAGAATATTTAAGCAACAAAATAGAAATTTCAAAATAGTTGAATGGATGCCATTTTGAAGACTGATGACAATTATTCTACCTATTTACAAAGGCTAGAACTAATGGCAGTCAGTGGTGGTTCCAGGGTCACTCATTTCGTCTCTTGGAAAAATGTTGGATTTTCTAATCATTGTAATCACATATCTATAGAATTAGTTGCTTTCTTCTTATAATCATTTTCATTTGTTTGGGCTATGTTTCTGCAGTAACTTATGTGTCCTTACCAGAGAGATGATAATTGTTTCTGACTAGAAGAACATACATTTCAATCAATGTCAGGAGTAAAAGTTAACCTTCTGAGAGCCTACAAACAAACCAATCAGTGACACTCAGCAAAACCTGACTTTCCATGTTTTAGTGTTTGTCCTAAGAGTCTACGCAACTTGGCTCATGTGTAAAAGGTGTGCAAAAGTTCCACTTTGAGAACTTACCCTCTGATAGGGAAAAAGGAGTATGCATCTCACTTCATCTTCAAATTCTAACAGGTCCTGGGGTCAGCAGTAGAAACAGTCTGTGTCACTCCCAGGACCCACCATGCTGAAATATCATGAGTCTTCCTAGTATGTAAGTTTTTTAGCATAAGATTTTAATCCTTGCTGCAGTAAATAAAGTAAAACTAGCTCTTCCCTTTTTTTCCCAATTATTTTCCTCAGAGTAGGATACTGCCACAGTTTAAGAATCTACTCTCCAAGATGGATGTGACAAGTGCTAGGTCTGGAGATGACTCCTTGAAGAGAGCAGCCTGACTGTGCTAAGTCCCCATCAAGTCACACCTCTCCTCCCACTGAGGACATGAGGGTTGGGAGAGTAGGATTGGGTTTCAAGAAGTAATACAGATAGGAGACATAAATGACCCTGATAGCAAGTCAAGGTGTGTCTGTGTCTTTTATTTTTCTTTAATTTACTTCTTCCTTCCCTTCCCTGACAGCAATAGTATGGGGATTGCCATTTATAGTAAAACTTCCCCAAAGTTTCTGTATTAGAAGCACAATTTAATTGCTACATTCATTTTAATCATGGGTTTTTCCTGTTTGGCTCAAATACTTAATCAAACTTAGGGAAGCACAAAGAAGCAATATTACAACCAATATTGCTAAGAAGTAAAAACTTATCATAATGTAAAACCTCAATGGCATATATTCTAATTATTTTTTGCTGACTCTGTTGTTTAAGATGGGATAAACATAGTTACATTTAAAAAAAATTTCCTATCTCATTCGTCACAGGAAGTATTTAATCAGAAGCCATCAAGGCCTTGTCAAGAGTATTATGTAATTTCTTTAAGGATGGGGTGAGTCACTATATTGGTTAATGGCTTTAGCTATTTGCAAATCTGGGAGTCTATGATTCTGTGAATAATCACCCTGCTTTCCCAGTTCAGTCTCCTAACCTTGAAACTTCTCCTACATTGTCCATGTTGACATCCAAGGTGAAAGTTCCACCTCCTGTTTTTGTTTTTGTTTTGCAGTTTATATGTTATCTTGAGTTATTTCCAGGTCCCTTGACACATTCTGTCTTGCGCTTGCATATGTAACTTCTTCCCGAGGAAGACGTTCTTTGAAATCAGGTTCCATGAATGTATATATCTATTTCCTTCAGTTTAGTAGCAGAGGGATACACTTAGTGGCAATAATAGTCATGCTGAAAATGGATAAATAATAACACAAATCATTCAGATTCTGAGTTTTGATCAAGCCAACATAATTTTCTTTATGTAAAGGCAGTTAAAGTTATTCCAGTTCTTTAACTAAGTACTTTGGTGAAACAATCAGTGTACTAAAGGTAGAGGGCAGACGGGATGAGAAAAATGTTTCCCGTAAATGTACAGATACATCCAGCACATTAGTATCAGGTAGGATGCTTGTTAAAATCTCCAAGTAAGTAGAAGTTGGGATTGGATTGACAAGAGAGCCTAGATCTATATTTTTAAAAGGATTACTAGACAACTCTCATAAACACTAAAATAGAAAAAATAAAACAAACACTAATCTAAGAAATTATTTTCTTTTCAGAAAGGATTTGTTTACAAACCCAAACTCTGTTCCCACATGAACAGGCACGATTGACTGTGCATCGCAAGTAATTTTGTTAGCACTGGTTTGGTCTGCTTTTTTGTTATTGTTGTTTTCTTTGTGGAACTTATATAATGAGGAAAAGAAAAGACAAATAATAGATGTCCTCACAAATGTGCATACTTACCATACTGCAGGGTGTGACCCATATCTTTAAAAGAGTATCTTATTTAGATTTGAAATAAGAGCAAGCATATAATATTATTTCTCTTTACCTGGCAAATCAGCTGCGATTCTTTTATTTATTTAACCTTTGCAGGTAGGTAATTTAGAACATGAAGTATATTGTGAATGAATTTCCATGCCGGTAGTAATTTTTGCAATTGAAGTTGAAGTTATTTTTTAATCTATTCAAGCAAAGATCTCAAACCTAATATGTATATGACATAAAACATGAGTCTGTCAAAGATTCTATTTAATGTGGCTCTGTCAGCTTAGTGTATATCTAATAAAGCAGTGTAGAGTACTAGAAAGAATACTGCAATGAGAGTCAGGAGACCAGGGTTCTGTTGATGTGTTTTTTTTTTAATTTTGTTCACTTCTGTTCTTCCATCAGTAAAATCAGGAGGTTGGAATAGATTCCCAGTAAATTTCCTTACAATTCTAAAGTTGCATTTCCATAACTTTAACTTTCTGGACTCAAGAAACTAATATATATGTGTGTATAATGTATATATAAGCAAATGTATATACATATATATATATACACTTTACACAGATGTATATAAAATATGTATATAATGACAAAACAAGAGGGCAAATAGGTATAGAGGGTCTTTGGAGGAAAAATACTCAAGAGAACAGTTTACAAACATTTTAATGCGGTGTGTTTTTTGTTTTGAAAAAAAGTTTTTCTGTTTTCTAACTTGGTCACAAGAACTTGCTCCTTCTGAGCAATGATTCTAAGACACTGTGTTCTTTTGAAGTTTTAAAAGTTTTTATTAAGCTGCATAGAATAAAGTCTGTTTGAACCTGATATGCTGTGACATGGTGCATCAAAAATGTCAAGCTGTTTTATATTTCAGAATCTCACAGTAATAAAAATTGTCCTTTTATCCGTTAAATATAACATCTTTAAATATAACAGAAGAACTCTGATAGGAAGATCTTTAGAAATTTGAACAGTTTAATGACACCACTGAGCACTTCGAGTTTGTTATTTATGATGGCTGTGTTGTCTCTAGGCATCCTAATTATGACTATTTCCTTGCCTCTTAAAAGTTTATTACTTTTTTATTCATTTGTATTATAGCATGCTACAGTGAGCAGAAGTCCAAAACATAATTAAAATATGAAAACCTTTCACAATTCAGATATACTGTGTGGGTTTTGTTTCTTTTTTAGTACCTCTTTCTACTCACCTAGTAGTAGAACGTACAGTGACTTTTCTAAGTGATATAGTTAGTCTTTGCTTGAGTTATTTTGGGAGGAAGCTTTAAAGGGCTTTGTTTTATCTACATTATCTCTGTTCTTGCTTCCATTTTTATCTTCATCTTTCTCATGTGAAGGTGGATTTCTTAGAGCATAGTCTAGTGGCGTTTGAAGTTACCAGTGGAATTCTGGTAACTTCAGATATTTTGTGAATTCTCTTTCCCTAGGCTTAGTATCACTTGATGATACTATTTTATCAACCTTATTGCTTGATAATAAGAAAAGATATGAAATAATTTCAATTTTAAAATGAGTGAATGTTTTTCAAGTTTTTTTTTTGAGGATGTCTATATATACAGACTCTTGATAATGTTTTTAAATTGACTTCAGTTATAAATATTTTTTAACTGTCGGTTTTAAAGAAGTCATTTGGTTTAGTCAGTAAACATATTTAAATGCACTAAAGGTTTTCTATACAGAGCTGAGTGTGATGAGGGCACTAATCTAGTAGGCAAGAGACCTGGTTTCAGATTCTATCATTCCTGCTTTCTTTAATTGCTATAAAATATTAGGCAACATAAACTAACCTTGACTTCCAATTTTCTCATTGCAGACTATGTGGAAGGTCCTCCATTGCTGCAGTATTCAGGAATAGACTAGAAAATTACTACGCAAAAACATGTAGAAGAAACATAAGCATCGTATACATGAATGGCTTATATGACTTTTAAGGTTCTTCACAATTTTGAGAGTCTATTATTCTATATACGGAATTATTAATTATCATTTAGGTATATATTATTATCATATTTCAATTATGAACAGTAAATTTCCGGTTCTCTTTAGAACTGTATGTGTGTATAGATGTAGGTTTGACCAAGCCTATACTTCATTATTTGATCCATTTAGTATTTTATATATTTATTGAGCACATACCATGTGTCTGTACTATTCTAGGCACTAGAATTACATTGGAGGAACACATACGCACACAGACACACACAAAATATTTAGATACGAGAAAGTTGTGAATGCTATGGAAAACATAAAGCAGAGTTAAGGAGAAGGGGGTCAGCTTGCATTTTTCACCTAAATGGTGAAAGTTGATGTCATTAAGAAGATGTTATCTGAGCAAAGACTTGAAGTTGTTCTGGGGCACAGTCAAGCAGATATCCAGAGGATAACATCCCAAGAAAGAGTTATACTAGTGCAAGTCTAAGATATTACAACAGGATCTCCAAAAAATTGGATATAGATATGAGAAGGGAAAAATCTGGAATGAAGGTGAGATTTTTGTCTGAGCAACTGAAAGGATGGGTCATCCATTTAAATGAGAAATAAAAAAAAAAGACTGAGTGGAATAGGTTTGCAGGGCAAGGGAATGAGAAGTTCAGTTTTGGACATGTCAGTTTGGAGCTACCTATTTGACAACTCAGTGCATCTGATAGGTAGGCAGTTGTATATATGAGTTTGAAGTTCAGAAACATGTTTGGGTAAGAACTGTAAGTTTGGGTGACTTGGACATATTGTGATTAAAATGTATATGCTGATTGAGGCCACAGTGTAGTGTACGCAGATAGAGGAGAGGAGAGAATAAAGGACAGATATATAGGGAACTCTGACATTACCAGGTCTGAAAGAGGAGGAGAAACCAACAAAAAAGGCTGAGATGTAAAAATAACATTGTTTGAAGAGAATCAAGAGTGTGGTATCATGAAAGCAAAGTGAAGAAAATATGTCAAGGACAATATACTTGATGTTGATAAGTACAAAAAGAATTGAAAAATGGCCATTGGATTTAGCAATTTGGAGGTAATTGGTGATCTTGACATGAGTAGTTTGTGTAATGATCAGGGGAAAATCTGACTGGAGAGGATTAAGGAGGATTAGGAGAAATAGAATTGGTATTACTAAATATAGTCAAATATCTCAAGATATTTTGCTGCAAAAGGGAGAAGATAATCAGTTATAGCTGGTAGGTGAAATGGGGTTTAAAAGAGAATTCTTTTAAAATGGGAGAAAAATAACATTTTTGCTGGTGGTTTTCTCTACTACATAAGAAAAAATTAGTAATGCAGAGAAAAGAGAATCAGTTCCGTTGTGCAGTTCTTGAATAGGTGATGGAAATTGTATTTAGCACATAAGGGAAGGTTTTAGAGAGGAGTAAATATCATTTATCTGCAGAAACTTGAGAGAGCAGAGTATATGGGTTGAATTGTGGGTGGATATATGTAACTGTGAGAGTTTCTAGAGATTCTTTCTAATTGCTTCAGTTTTCTCAGTGGAGACAAAGCAAAGCTATCAACTGGGAGTATTAGGATGGAGGTGTTGGAAATTTAAGAAGAAAGGAGAGGATATGAAATCGTCCTCTAAGAGAGTGGAAAGTACATGTGCTAGTGAAATATAGTATGATCGTGGGCAGCCTTCGGAGTTCTCCAACACTTTTTCAAATTGAATTTAAAGTCAGATCGTTCAGAGTTGCTGTGTTTCTACATGCATATTTAGCTGTACAAGCGTAGGTGTTGAAGAGGCAGAGAGTTAAATCCAAGCAGGATTGTAATTTTGCATAGTGAAGGGAGTTGGGGGACATTGAGATGTGTGTCGTTCAATTGATTGAAGGTCCCAGTGGGCAAATGAATGTTAGAGTTGAGATACTAGAGCAAATGAGCTGGAAAAAGAGGAGATGATGGTCAGAGAGCCAGCTGCATGAAACAGAGATGTGAAAGTATGGGCATTACTTGTAATGAATAGGTCTAGAAAGGGCCAGGGAGTTAAATGGCTGAGATAACAGGGAGGACAAGATATTTAGAGGAAAGAAAATTAAGCAGTTGAGAGGCTAAATTTCAGAGAGGGTCATATATGTATATATTGAAGTTGTCAGTAATTAAGTCAAGAGTCATGTTGGAAAGAATGACCATTAGGCAGGAGCTAAAATAGTTGGGAAACTTGGAGGAGTTAATTGCAAGGTCATTAAGTGACTACAGCGATGAAGAGAATAAGCAACATAATCTGATGACAGGAGATTAAAAGCCAGAATTTACAGGGAGGAGAGGAGAAAAATGGTATAGAGAGGATCATCATAATGGAATTGGCCGTCTTTCAATGTGACCTTTCATAAAAGGCAATCTCTTATGTGAGATTTAAACCTTTATTCTGTCTAGCGTGCTGTCGAAACTCACTAAATAATTGTAACTGTTTGAACTTTTATGTTGATATTTAGAATAGAGAAGTAAAGTACTTCATACACAAAGTGTCATGAAAAAGTACATGGATGAGAGATGCTAGAGAGAATTCTGTGTTAGAAAAAGTATGAAAGAACAAGGCAGGTGTGGGTTCCAGTCATGGCTCTGCCATTTGTCAGCTGTGTTCTTCATTAAGGTCTTTCATCTCTGCCATGGGGATAAAAATCCCTACCTCAAGGAGTTGTGAGGGGTAAGTACAATGATTTATGTAAGGGGTCTGGCACAGAATAAGCCTTCAATTAATGCTAGTTCCCTCCCTCAAATTAGAGATTCAAATATTGAACATATTTACAAGGCACTGTAACAAAGATAGACTTCTGAGGGAAATAATTTCTATTTCTATCACCACTGATAAATGATTCATGAACTCATTCATATACCAACTGAGTGTTATTTCAGTGACTTGAGAATGTGTTCATGGATTCTTAGAGATTTTCTTTTTTCAATTTCTAGCTTTATATTACTTCTTATAACACCTATAGAGAACAACAATCAGAAGAAAATCTGGCCATTTTTCTCTTTTATAGTGAATACTAAAGCAGGTGTTAATTTTTTGTTTTACTTTTAAAGTTATGTGGATATATAATTAGCATGATCATTGACTAGTATGTAAATACATCAAAATAATTAAACATTTAGAATAGTTTATGAATAATGGAATGCATGTTATTGAATGATGATAGTATGACTTTAAAGACAATATTCATTTTCTATTAAAAATATGCACATTATTAAATAATTGTAATCGCTTATATATAGAATTTTATTTTTTTACCTTCTTTTAATTTCTTCTTTTTTAATCTAGATTATTGTTGTAAGAACACACAATATGAAATCTGCCCTCTTATCAAATTTTTAAGTGTACAATACACTACTGTTGACTATAAGTACAGTGTTGTACAACAGGTCTCTAGAGCTTATTCACCTGCTTAACTGAAACTTTGTACCCATTGTCTAGTAACCCCCCATTCTCCCTCCCCCCAGTCCCTGGCAACCACCATTCCACTCTTTGATTCTAATAAATTTGACAATTTTAGATGTTTTATATAAGTGGAATCATGCAGTATTTGTCTTTCTGTGACTGGCTTATTCCACTTAGCATAATGTCCTCAAGGTTCATCCATGTTGTTGCATATGCAGATTTTCCTCATTTTTAAAGCCAAAAAGCTATTTCACTGTATTCATATAACCACATTTTCTTATCTATTTATCTGTTGATGGTGTTTTCTACATCTTGGCCACTGTGAACAGTGCTTATACAGGATTTTAAAAAGCATTGAGATATATTCTCAGTCATTTATGATCAATGAGGGAAGTAAAAAAATGACCCAGGAAAAACAAGGATACCATATAAGGTTGTATATTGGGGCAGAGGGAGGAGCTTCATTCCATCCCTTCATCCATGGAGGTACTTAGGACCTTTGCCATCACCTAGAAACTTATAGTCCTTGTTGAATCCTCGGTGTGTAGCCAGTAGAAAAGTATAAAGGAGAAAAGTACATGAAGGATTTTAAAAGTTTTGTAGGTCAGGCTTCAAAGTAGTTGAACATTGTATTTGCCCACATGGCATTTGCCAGAGCTAGTTACACAGTTCACTCAGGTGTGAAGAGGTTGGACAGTGCAGTCTAAACATGTGGCAAGAAGGAGGATATGTGCTTATGGATGAACTAGCTGGTCTGTTCCAGAATTGATATATTACTAGATGTTAAATTAGAAGTTAGTATGATCTCTGTGGTATTACCAAAAGGTAGAAAATGGACAGATCATTTTAAGCTGAGTACTAGATAGCCAGGTAATGCTTCACACAAGATATGAATGATCCAGGTAGGCCTTGCAAAACTCAGGAGATTTGGTTTGTCAGGCAAGGGTCTGATATGTTTTTCAAGGAGCAAATAACAGTGAGAGTAGGAATAAACTTGCAGTATATTTTAGTGATGAAATTAGTCTCAGGAGGAAATTGGCTAAGACATAAGAAATCCTCATATATCAATTGGATAGGTAAGTTGGACCAGACTAATGTTTGTATTGGATACCAAGATGAGAAATTGTGTGATTATTGAGAAGCCATATTTGCAGTTATGTTATATTGAAAGTAATATAATGACAATATATTTAATGAAGAAGTTCATAGCAAACGCAAGTATAAGCTGGAGTTCTGCAGTTTGAATTTTTTATTTTTTATTTTATGTTAATCTGAATAAGAATGATTTCAACAGGATATTCAGGGTAGCTTCCTTTTATAGAAAGCAGTGTATAAACTGTTGAGTATTTATGCTTATTTCCAGGCAAGGGTTTAGCACCTCAACTATCCTTCTAGACATGACTGATAGATCCATAATTTTAGACTTGGAGAGAACTTTTGAGGTAATCTAGTCCTAAGGAGTCAAATGACTTTTCTAAAGCATCACAGCTTATCCTAAATCTAAATGTAGATATAGTGCTCCTGAATTCCTCAGTTTAAGACTGTTATGAAGGAAATCATATTTTCTATTGTCTTAATTATACCAACTAAAATATGCATATCTTACATAGAAAGGGTCTTGGCTAGATTGTCCTATTACTTTGAAAAATAGCTTAATTTAGCTGCAGTTTAAGGAAAAATAGAATAACTAATATGACACACAAGTGGATATACATTAGAAAACAAATTATGGAGAACAGACTATACCGCCTACTCAGAACTGAACTAGACAAGATAAAGCGTAGAAGAACAGATATTGCAGTAATGAGAGCGCAGCTGTTTAGGATCCTACAGAAATGTGGGAGACATTATTCATGGAACAAAGAAAAGAAACTAAAGAGAACAGCTTTGAAGCAGCACCTTCGTATTTAGCCTCATAGTGCATATTTTACATATTTTAATCATATCTCACTTCCTTCTAAAACAGACTTGAGATAGTTTATAACAAGATAATGTTACAATAGTATGGATGGAAGGATAAGACAGGATGGGATATTGGTACAATAATACCAGATTACTCATATAGGTTACTAACGCTAGGGGTAAACTTTTATTTAGGACAAACTTTTGGCATTTAGTTTCTTGGCATTCAAATCAAAGAAGAAGAACAAAATTATATTTTATTTTTTGGTAAAATAATATATTATTAATAAAAAGAAGGAGCAAGTGGGCTTTTTTTAAAGATTTATTTATTATTTATTTATTTTTGGCTGCTTTGGGTCTTTGTTGCTGTGCACGGGTTTTCTCTAGTTGTGGTGAGCGGGGGCTACTCTTCATTGTGGTGAGCGGCCTTCTCATTGTGGTGGCTTCTCTTGTTGCAGAGCACGGGCTCTAGGTGTGTGGGCTTCAGTAGTTTCAGCGTGCGGGCTCAGTAGCTGTGGTACACAGGCTTACTTGTTCCGCAGCATGTGGGATCTTCCCCGACCAGAGATTGAACCCGTGTGTCCTGCATTGGCAGGTGGATTCTTAACCACTGAGCCACCAGGGAAGTCCAAGCAAGTGGGCTTTTATTCCCCCATAGTTCTGATCTCTAAGAGGAACTACTTTTGCAATTATTTAATAAGACAGTTTTACAAGAGTTAGCTCCACTATCATCCCATAAATTAATACTAAACTTTTGTTTCTTGCCTGGCTCCCTGCTGAGTTCTTGGGACACGTAGGTGAACAGGAAGTATCCTTACCCTTAAGGAGCTCATGGCTAGTAAAAAGGAAATAGGGCAGTAAAGTCAATAAATGAGTTACTTGTAAGCTGTAGTGGCAGCCTACAGGAAAGAGTGGTCAGCACAGTCATAGAGAGAAGACCCCCCACAAGGTAAGAAATGTTGAATTGCTCTTAAAGTATGAATAGATCAAAGATTAAAGGAGAAATGAGCAGAACTTTCTCTTATCTTAAAAAGTGCATAATTTTGTGCAGATATTTCTGAGAGAATCTTTGGAGAATTAAAACAGTGTAGTTCAGATGCTTAAAATTTAGGAGAACTGGTTGGATAAAAAGTACTAAAATTTAAGGAATGAGCATTTGATTGATCCCTTCGACCCTATTTGAATATAATTGGTCATATATTTTTTACCTGGCAGTAGGTTTTTCCACCATATAAGTTGTGATTGGCACATTTCAAAATTTATTTTTACTAAAATCTGGAGTATTTTTAATTGTGGTGAAATGCATATTACATTAAATTTTTCATCTTAACTGTTTTTAAGTATGTAATTCAATATTGTTAAATATATTTAAATTACTGTGCAGCCTATCTCCAGAACCTTTCATCTTGCAAAACAAGACTATATCCATTAAACAACAACTCCCAGTTTTTCTCTCCTCCATTCCCTGGCAACCACCATTCTTCTTTCTATGAATTTGACTACTCTAGGTCTCTCATGTAAGTGGAATCATACAATATTTTTTAATTGGCTTATTTCACTTAGCATAATGTCCTCAAAGTTCAGCCATGTGGTCAGAATCCCCTTCCTTTTAAAGGCTGAATAATATTCTGTTGTATATATATACTGCATTTTCTTTAATCATTCATACATCCATGGACATACATCCATTTCTACCTTTTAACTGTTATGAATATTACTGCTATGAACACATGTGTACAGATATCTCTTAGAGACCCTACTTTCAGTTCATTTGGATATATACCCAGAAGTGGAATTGCTGAATGTATGGTAATTCTATTTTTAATTTTTTGAAGAATTGCTATACTGTTTTCCATAGCAGCTGCACTATTTTACATTTCCACTAACAGTGCAGAAGTTTTCCAATATCTCCACATTCTCCCTAACATTGATTATTTTATGTTTTTTTTTGATAGTAGCCATCCTGATGGATATAAGTGATATCTCATTGTGGCTTTGATTTGCATTTTGCCAGTAATTAGTGATGTTGAGTATGTTTTCATATGCTTCTTGGCCATTTGTAATCTTCTATGAAAAAAATGTCTATTAAAGTTCTTTGCTAATTTAATTGAGTTATTTGGGTTTTTGGTGGTGGTGGTGGTGGGTTTTAGTTCCCTATATATTCCTGATGTTAACAGATTTTAGATATATGATTTGCAAACATTTTGCCCCATTCTTTAGGTTGCCTTTTCACTCTGTTGCTTGTGTCATTCAAAATGTTCTTTGAAAAAACTCAAAGGAAATCCAGCAGTTGAGATATTCATAGAATAGGGAAGAAGGGTCTTTGTCCTGAAAGGAAAATGAGAGTGTGAGTCACTAATTAATTATGTTTTAAAGTATTAGTTGTTAATGCTTATCTTGACAAGGATGAGATTATGGCTTTTAAGTCCATAAACCCAGAACATATTATGTTACCCCATGCCATATTTAATAAAAATAAAAAGATAATTTCAATTGTAAAATTTAAACTTTTACAAATATGAGAAAAATGTATATTTATTATGAAAGTAAGTAGTTTCTTCAGCATTTTCTGCTTTTATCTCTCTTTTTCTCATCCCACTCTCTCTCTCAATCTCTCTCCTTCTCTGTTTCTGTCTCTCTCTCTCTAAATTTCTTAATACTGCTCCTGCCTTACTGATCCCTTGGTCTCTGTTATGTAATCTAGCACACTGTCTTAATGAAAACGTGAGCGAAACCTCTTTTAGATATTTTGCTGACTGATAGGAGCAGTATTACTAATGAGAGCTGTCATTTCTGTAGTACATACTAAGTACTATTTTGTGCTCTGCTCTGGAGAAGAGGAGGGTATGTGAGTTTATTTCCCACAGAGTTCTTTCCCTCAAAGACTTAGTTCAGTGGGGAAATATGAGGCAATAAAACTGGATCAAATATGTTTGTGGCTTTCAGTGTCCCATAACTATTTTTGATTGAAACTATAGTACGAGAGACACTTACCCAAATAGTGAAGTCCAAATCTTTACGTTGTTTTGAATAAGTTGTTTCTAAGAGGGTTTAGACTCAAAAATGTTAACTAGCATCTATATGATTCATTGCTTTGATGGTTTTCTAAGCCTGGTTTTTGGTCTTCCAGTAAGTAGTTATTAATCTCATAATCAGGATCTCTAGCCCTTAAAATACTGAAGTAGTCCTAACAGGATTTGGGCTGTGTATATACAGTTGTGAAAACAAAGAGGCCTCATTCTTACCCAGCGTTTTAACTTCTGCATCTGGGCCCTTAACTTATGTGGATTTGCAGACTCAGTGGCAACTGCATTAAGGAGCTGAGTAACCTCAAGAAGGAAGCTCTCATGTTTGACACTGAAAGATACATTTTCTAGATGAAGATAAACAGGGGATTATTGAACAGTATAATGCTGCCTCTTTGATTTCAAATATGGTGAAGATTTCTCTTAGGTGTCCCACAAACCACCCTTCTACAGAATGAAGTGACTGTTATAGGCGAGTCTGGCCACAGTACTGAATGTTTGTGTCCCCTCAAAATTCCTTCATTGAAATCCTAACTCTCAAGGGGATTGGTATTAGGAGGTGGGGCATTTGGGACGTGATTAGGTCATGATGGCAGGGCCTTTATAAAAAGATACCCCAAAGAACTAGTTTGCCCCTCCCACCATGTGAGGATACATCTAGAAGGGGCCATCTGTGAACCAGAAAGCAGGTTCTCACCAGACAACGAGCAAACTGTGAGAAATAAATTTTTGTTGTAATCAGCCACCCAGTCTGTAGTATTTTGTTGTAGTAGCCTGAGCAGACTAAGACACCTCCCCAAGAGGGCTAGCAGAGGCATGGCTTCTGGGGATGCTGGTGTCTCTTGGAGGTCTTTCTAAATTGAACTTTAAGAAGCCATTGCAGATCATGTTACTAAAGCCTCTCATGATTATTTTGTTGTTCAAAGGATATTAAAAGACTGAAAAGGCTATCACTTTAGAACCAAACAAAGTGGGCTCATGTGCCTTGACAAAGATAATCTATATCTTGCTAGATAAAGTTCAGATTTTCATATCTGAGTCAGGAATTTAGCACTAACCATTTTTGTACATGCAGTGTAGCTGAGAAATAGTTCCTCTGATATGGACAGAGATCAGAGCAGCCAGCCTGCTCTATCCATTAAACCTGATCAAAATATACCTTACAACCTCATTGTGAGTAAATGCAGTCTTCTAGATCCAGCATTCTTTCTAACAGAATATGAAAGACCAAAGTGAAAGGGTCCTATCTTGCTGCACCTTAATAGATGTGCTTTAGCCATTATTAAAGATATGTTTAGGAATTAATCATATCTCTGCTTTCTAGAAATATAAGATTGTATATTTCTAAGTTTATGTGATTTATTTAACTGTTGCTTCTTTTTTTCACAATTAGCATGGACATCTTTTATTTCATTGGGGTAATACAAAACAACAAACAACTATTATCAATAATAAAAATTATAGAGAAACAGAACTTGACTTAATGGCAACAAAACAAAACAGCAACAAACATACACGTGTTCCTCTTTCTATATTCTCCACCTCGGAAAATGGCCATTGCCACACATCCAGATGCCTAAGCCAGAAACTTGGCCTTCGTAGCTGTTGCTTCTTAATTCCTGTAGTTTATTACAGTGTCCTTAGAAGGTAGGTGCTTTGCCTTGCTCATCAGCATATCACTGGCAGTAGAACAGGACTTGCATAGCTTGCCTAGAGGGCCTGTTATACCAAATAATAAATATTTGTTGAATATGTGAATAAACATGTTGACATATATATTTGTGCTACAGCTTCCAAATAATAATTTTAATTGACCCACTCTAGAATGGGTGTCATTCCACTCTGTTAACATCTCACCATGTCTCCCATTTATGGGAGGCTTATACTACTTGTCATAACCTCTTTCTCAATCCTCTTAAGAAAGTTAATTTTGTTCTTCTGCATCCACCTAAGGAAGACTCACCATGCTTTCCTGATGCCTCTCATGGATGAATTAGAGGAAAATCTCAAGTGGTGTGAGAAATATTACACCATTAACATCACTACCACCATCAATATCACCATCACCATCATCAACACCACCATCACCATCACGTATGAGCTACTCCCCGACCCCACACAAATGATGCTTTCCTAGGGAATGTGAATATTTTAATAGTGTCTTTCTGAATTTAATACATCTATCCTTAATGTTTAGCCCATGAGCTAAATATAAGTAAAATAGCCTGAAGTGCAGCCACTAGTCTCAGATAGTATCCTTGGATGGATTTTCATTGTGGAAATAATTGATTTTTTGGTCTTTTTTTTTTTTTTTTCAATTTTTTCTCTGGAGTGTATTCTGGTTATTCAAATTTGCCATGCTGCTAATCAGCCTTTCTCAAGGAACCTCACTGTCTTTAAAGAGGAGCTTTTGAACTTTTATATTATTGAAGATACCATGCAATTTAGTTTCTTCAACAAATGTTTTTGAACAGCTATTATAGCCCAGATACTGTTGTATATTTCTTTTTTTTTAACTTTTTATTTTTTTATTTTTTATAATAAACTGCATATATTTAGAGTGTACAATTTGGCATCCCAGTCTCCCAATTTGTTCCCCCCCCAACCCTCCCTGCTTTCCCCACTTGATGTCCATATGTTTGTTCTCTACATCTGTGTCTCTATTTCTGCCTTGCAAACCGGTTGGTTTGTACCATTTTTCTATACTCCACATATATGTTTTAATATACTATATTTGTTTTTTTCTTTCTGACTCACTTCACTCTATATGACAGTCTCTAGGTCCATCCATGTCTCTAAAAATGTCCCAGTTTCATTGCTTTTTACAGCTGAGTAATATTCCATTGTATGTATGTACCACATCTTCTTTATCCATTCATCTGTTGATGGGCATTTAGGTTGCTTCCATGTCCTGGCTATTGTAAATAGTGCTGCAATGAACATTGGAGTGCATGTGTCTTTTTGAATTATGGTGTTATATGGGTATATGCCCAGTAGTGGGATTGCTGGGTCATATGGGAACTCTATTTTTAGTTTTTCAGGGAACCTCCATACTGCTTTCCATAGTGGCTGTATCAATTTACATTCCCACCAGCAATGCAAGAGCGTTCCTTTTTCTCCACACCCTCTCCAGCATTTACTGTTTGTAGATTTTCTGATGATGCCCATTCTAACTGGTGTGAGGTGATACCTCATTGTAATTTTGATTTGCATTTCTCTAATAATTAGTGATGTTGAGCAGCTTTTCATGTGCCTCTTGGCCATCCGTATGTCTTCCTTGGAGAAATGCCTATTTAGGTCTTCTGCCCATTTTTTGTTTGGGTTGTTTATCGTTTTGATATTGAGCTGGATGAACTGTTTATATATTTTGGAGATGAATCCTTTGTCTGTTGATTCATTTGCAAATATTTTTTCCCATTCTGAGAGTTGTCTTTTCGTCTTACTTATAGTTTCCTTTGCTGTGCAGAAGCTTTGAAGTTTCATTAGTCCCACTTATTTATTTTTGATTTTATTTCCATTATTCTAGGGGGTGGATCAAAAAAGATCTTGCTGTGATTTACTTTGAAGAGTGTTCTTCCTATGTTTTCCTCTAGGAGTTTTATACTGTCTGGCCTTACATTTAGGTCTTTAATCCATTTTGAGTTTATTTTTGTGTCTGGTGTTAGGGAGTTTTCTGATTTCATTCTTTTACATGTAGCTGTTCAGTTTTCCCAGCACCACTTATTGAAGAGGCTGCCTTTTCTCCATTATATATCCTTGCCTCCTTTGTCATAGATTAGTTAACTGTAGTTTATCTCTGGGCTTTCTATCCTGTTCCACTGATCTATATTTCTGTTTGTGTGCCAGTACTATACTGTCTTGATCACTGTAGCCTTGTAGTATAGCCTGATGTCAGGAAGCCTGATTTCACCAACTCCGTCTTTCCTTCTCAAGATTGCTTTGGCTATTCGGGGTCTTCTGTGTTTCCATACAAATTGTAAAAGTTCTTGTTCTAGTTCTGTGAAAAATGCAGTTGGTAATTTGATTGGGATTGCATTGAATCTGTAAATTGCTTTTGGTAATATACTCATTTTCACAATGTTGATTCTTCCAATCCAAGAACATGGTATGTCCCTCCATCTGTTTGTGTCTTCTTTGATCTCTTTCATTAGTGTCTTATAGTTTTCTGAGTACAGGTCTTTTACCTCCTTGGTTAGATTTATTCCTAGGTATTTTATTCTTTTTGTTGCAATGGTGAATGGGATTGTTTCCTTAATTTCTCTTTCTGATCTTTCATTGATAGTGTATAGAAATGCAAGAGATTTCTGTGTGTTAATTTTGTATCCTGCAACTTTACTAAATTCATTGATTAGCTCGAGTAGTTTTCTGGTGGCATCTTTAGGATTTTCTATGTATAGTATCATGTCATCTGCAAACACTGGCAGTTTTACTTCTTCTTTTCCAATTTGGATTCCTTTTATTTCTTTTTCTTCTCTGATTGCTGTGGCAAGGACTTCCAAAACTGTGTTGAATAGTAGTGGTGAGAGTGGACATCCTTGTCTTGTTCCTGATCTTAGAGGGAATGCTTGCAGTTTTTCACCACTGAGAATGATGTTTGCTGTGGGTTTGTCATATATGGTCTTTATTATGTTGAGGTAGGTTCCCTCTATGCCCACCTTCTGGAGAGTTTTGATCATAAATGGGTGTTGAATTTTGTCAAAAGCTTTTTTTGCATCTATTGGGATGATCATGTGGTTTTTATCCTTCACTTTGTTAATGTGGTGTATCACATTGATTGATTTGTGTATATTGAAGAATCCTTGCGTTCCAGGGATAAACGCCACTTGATCATGGTGTATGATCCTTTTAATGTGTTGTTGGATTCTGTTGGCTAGTATTTTGTTGAGGATTTTTGCATCTAAATTCATCAGTGATATTGGTCTGTAGTTTTCTTTTTTTGTAGTATCTTTGTCTGGTTTTGGTATCAGGGTGATGGTGGCTTCATAAAATGAGTTTGGGAGTGTTCTTTCCTCTGCAATTTTTGGAAGTGTTTGAGAAGGATGGGTGTTAGCTCGCCTCTAAATGTTTGATAAAATTCCCCTGTGAATCCACCTGGTCCTGGACTTTTGCTTGTTGGGAGATTTTTAGTCACAGTTTCAATGTCATTACTTGTGATTGGTCTGTTCATATTTTCTATGTCTTCCTGATTCAGTCTTGGAAGGTTATACTTTTCTAAGAATCTGTCCATTTCATCCAGGTTGTCCATTTTATTGGCATATAGTTGCTTGTAATAGTCTCTTATGGTGCTTTTTATTTCTGCGGTGTCCGTTGTAACTTCTCCTGTTTCGTTTCTAATTTTATTGATTTGAGTCCTCTCCCTCTTTTTCTTGATGAGTCTTGCTAGAGGTTTATCAATTTTATTGATCTACTCAAAGAAGCAGCTTTTAGTTTTATTGTTTTTGCTATTGTTTTCTTTCTCTCTATTTCATTTATTTCTGCTCTGATCTTTATGATTTCTCACTGTCTAATCACTTTGGGTATTGTTTGCTCTTCTTTCTCTAGTTTCTTGAGGTGTAAGGTTGGATTGTTTATTTGGGATGTTTCTTGTTTCTTGAGGTAGGATTGTATTGCTATAAACTTCCCTCTTAGAACTGCCTTTACTGCATCCCATAGGTTTTGGATCGTTGTGTTTTCATTGTCATTTGTCTCTAGGTATTTTTTGATTTCCTCTTTGTTTTCTTCAGTGATCTCTTGGTTATTTAGTACCATATTGTTTAGCCTTCATGTCTCTGTGTTTTTTACAATTTTTTTTTCCTGTAATTGATTTCTAATCTCATAGCATTGTGGTCAGAAAAGACGCTTGATACAATTTCAATTTTCTTGAATTTACCAAGGCTCAATTTATGACCCAAAATGTGATCTATCCTGGAGAATGTTCCATGTGCATTTGAGAAGAATGTGTAATCTGCTGTTTTTGGATGTAATGTCCTATAGATATCTATTAAATCCGGCTGATCTATTGTGTCATTTAAAGCTTGTGTTTCCTTATTAATTTTCTGTGTGGATAATCTGTCCATTGGTGTAAGTGAGGTGTTAAAGTCCTCCACTATGATTGTGTCACTGTTGATTTCCTCTTTCATAGTCGTTAGCATTTGCCTTATGTATTGAGGTGCTCCTATATTGGGTGCATATATATTTATAATTGTTATCTCTTCTTCTTGGATGGATCCCTCAATCTTTATGTAGTGTCCTTTCTTGTCTCTTGTAACATTTTTTATTTTAAAGTCTATTTTATCTGATATAAGTATCACTACTCCAGCTTTCTTTTGATTTCCATTTGCATGGAATATCTTTTTCCATCCTGTCACTTGCAGTCTGTATGTGTCCCTAGGTCTGAAGTGGGTCTCTTGTAGACAGCATATATATGGGTCTTGTTTTTGTATCCATTCAGCCAGTCTGTGTCTTTTGGTTGGTGCATTTAGTCCATTTACATTCAAGGTGATTATCGATATGTATGTTCCTATTGCCATTTTCTTAATTGTTTTGTTTTCGTTTCTGTGGGTCCTTTTCTTCTCTTATGTTTCCCTCTTAGAGAAGTTCCATTAGCATTTGTTGTAAGGCTGGTTTGGTGGTGCTGAATTCTCTTAGCTGTTGCTTGTCTGTAAAGCTTTTGATTTATCCATCGAATCTGAATGAGATCCTCGCTGGGTAGAGTATTCTTGGTTGTAGTTTCTTCCCTTTCATCACTTGAAATATATCATGCCACTCCCTTCTGGCTTGTAGAGTTTCTACTGAGAAATCAGCTGTTACTCTTATGGGAGTTCCCTTGTATGTTATTTGTCGTTTTTCCCTTCTTGCTTTTAATAACTTTTCTCTGTCTTTAATTTTCATCAATTTGACTACTATATGTCTTGACGTGTTTCTCCTTGGGTTTATCCTGCCTGGGAACTCTCTGCACTTCCTGGACTTGGGTAGCTATTTCCTTTCCCATGTTAGGGAAGTTTTCAATTATAATCTCTTCCAGTATTTTCTCGGGTCCTTTCTCTCTCTCTTCTCCTTCTGGGACCCCGATGATGCGAATGTTGGTGCGTTTAACATTGTCGCAGAGGTATCTTAGGCTGTCTTCAGTTCTTTTCATTCTTTTTTCTTTATTCTTTTCTGCATCCGTGATGATCACCATTCTGTCTTCCAGGTCACTTATTCATCCTTCTGCCTCAGTTAATCTGCTATTGGTTCCTTCTAGTGTATTTTTCATTTCAGTTATTGTGTTGCATATCTCTGTTTGTTTGTTCTTTAATTCTTCTAGGTCTTTGGTAAACTTTTCTTGCAACTTTTTGATCTCTGCCTCCAGTCTTTTTTCAAAGTCCTGGATCATCTTCACCATCATTATTCTGAATTCTTTTTCCTGAAGAGTGCCTTTCTCCTCTTCATTTAGTTGTTTTTCTGGTGTTTTATCTTGTCCCTTCATCTGGTGCAAAGTCTTTTGCCTTTTCATTTTCTGTGTCTTTCTGTGGCTGTGATTTTCAGTTCCACAAGACGAAATACTGCTGATACTGCTTGATTCTGCTGTCTGCCCTCTTGTGGAGGAAGCTATCTAGGAGGCTCATGGGTACTTCCTGATGGGAGGGACTGATGGTGGGTTGGGCTGGGTGGGTGGAGCTCAGTAAAACTTTAATCTGATTTGGTGGGTGGAGCTCAGTGACACATTAATCTGCTTGTCTGCCAATGGGTGGGGCTGTGTTCCCACCGTGGTGGTCCTTTGGCCTGAGGTGACCCAGTGCTGGAGCTAACAGGCTCTTTGGTGAAGCTAATGGTGGACTCTGGAAGGGCTCACGCCAATGAGCACTTCTCAGAACCCCTGCTGCCAGTGCCCCTGTCTCCTCAGTGAGCCAAAGCTGCCCCCCACCTCTGCAGGCAACCCTCCAACACCAGCAGGTAGGTCTGGTTCAGTCTCCTATGGGGTCACTGCTCCTTCCTCCTGGGTCCTGGTGAGCACACTTTTTGTGTGTGCTCCAAGTGTGGAGTCTCCGTTTCCCCAAGTCCTGTGGAGGCCCTGCAATCAAATCCCGCTGGCTTTCAAAGTCTGATTCTCTGGGGATTCCTCCTCCCGTTGCTGGACCACCAGGTTAGCAAGCCTGACGTGGGGCTCAGAACCCTCAGGACTTCTGCAGTATAAGTGTTCTCCAGCTTGTGAGTCACCCACCCAGCATTTATGGGATTTGATTTTAACACGATGCGCCGCTCCTACCATCTCATTGCGGCTTCTGCTTTGTCTCTGGATGTGGGGTGGTTTTTTTTGGTGAGTTCCAGTGTCTTTCTGTCGAAGGTTTTCAGCAGTTAGTTGTAATTCTGGTGCTCTTGCAAGAGGGAGTGAGCGTACCTCCTGCTACTCCGCCATCTTGATTCTTCTCTGGTGTATATTTCTATATACTTTATGTATCACTGAATAAACCCTACAAAGACTCTGGGCCTCTTGGGGGATTTAATTTTAAATTTTATTTATCATTTATGTTATTATTTTTCTTTTATTCCTTTTAGTGTGCAGTTCATTACAGATATCGTAAGAACAATGGGATCTTAATGGTCATTATTATTCCTCCCATCAAGTGCGTTTTTAGTTCCTTTACAAATGCAATAGACAGTAATTGAATTAATTATATATTTTACAGGTAGATACACTATATTGTATATGAATTTGTCTCCATTATTTAATGGAGAAGAATTTTGATAACTTGATATAACATTACATGAATAAGATTTTACAGAGTTTCAGGTATATATAATAATATCATTTTATGAGGTAACTTTATCAGTGTTTATAAGAACTACTAAATTATTCAAGTTTTCATCTGTTACCATTAAATGAGGTGCTCTAAGTGTTCCATTCAAGAAAACAGACATCATTTTTATTGAGTGAGCATAGTTCATTTTCTCAACCAGTTTATTTCATTAAATTGCAGAATCTCATGATAATATAATGTTAAGATTGCAGATTTCAGCCTTCATAACTCAAGAGAGTGAAAAGTTAGAGTTTTAATAACAGCATTAATTTCCTTACATTTCTTATGCCTTATAATAAAGTGTACATTTAGAACACTAACCAGCAATACTAAAATTATATATAATCAATGTTGGACAGGTTAATGTTACTAAGAGGATCTTATCTTTCATATTCTCTGATTTGTTTTAAAATTTACAGCTTCAACAGTGCACTAATGGAAAGATTTTGCAATTAATTTTCTAGTTTTAATGAAACAGACAAGAGCAGATAACAAAGGTAGAAAAGTTGATAATGATTATTTCAGCATGATGACTATTTTATTAGATAATTTAGAGGCAACACTGTGAATCTTTAATCAGTGTGTTTGATTTCAGGATGTTTATGCTTATAACGTGTCTGTTATTTCTACCTCAACTCCTTAGAAAATTTCAACTTTGGGGCAAATTTCTATTCACATGATAGCATGTAGCTGAACACCTTTTAACATATACTGCAAGTAAAATTAATTGTCAAGTCCTAAATTTTGGTTCCAGTCATACTTATATTTTGACAAATACTGATTTAAACAATGTACACCCTGGTCCACTATATGTATTTAACTGTTAAATCACTTATAAACTTGTAACAGCACAAAAAATGAATCCAGAGAAAAATCTACCTTAAACCGGGATATCCCTAGTAAATGCTGTCATAAAGATATTTAAAGGTAGTTATTAAAAAATAAACGGATTTTAATTATTGATAGAGACTAATGGCTTCAATCAAATTGTATTTTATATAAAAATCTTGTGAATTATCTACATCAAATATGCAAATTATTCTGTTATGATGGAAAAGCCATAATTTTTTAGAAAACATTTTTATGTACTATACATTACATGTAATATAAACTTTATTTTATATTGCATATTACAGTTTACATTTTGTGTTATATATTGTTTTTAATGTATATTCATAGTACGTGTATCATGTTATATATGTATTATGTATCATATTATACTTTAAAAAATTTACTTATGGGTGTAAATTGGATTACCTAGAAACATCGGGAGAATGCACACACACACACACACACACACACACGCACACACACAAACAAAATAAATCAAAAACTGTGATTATCACAGACTCTCTCTAAGCCCCCTGCAGTGTTGGCAACAAACACAAGGTATACTGTGAAGAAGCATGTAGCAAAATTGACGCTGTGATTTAATGGTTTTATTTATTGGCTCTTGTTTAGAGGTCAGCTATTTGGGTTCAGCGTTGTGTATTTCATGACTTTTATTTTCAAAGTTCAGATAAATATACACTTGGTAGGAAGTTTTCTTCATTATATGATCTGACATATTCCAAAAAGTTTTATGCTGAAAAATATATCTCCACTTGTCTGTCATGGACCCAGCCAACCCCTGGTACCATATTCTCTGTCATTTTCTATATCAGTGGTTATTAAAGAACCAGAGACCTTATTTGAGAACATGAAGAAAGCAGTAGACATTCTTCCCTCCAACATGCTTACATGATAGTCACTAAAAATTGCATATAATTTGATGAGTTTTATAGACACACCCTACCCTTCCTCAAGCCTAATGGACATGTTAAGACTTGCTTTTACAAGTTTTTAGAATGAATGAGTTTTAAAAATGGCTTAGGGTTTGCCAATTGGGGACAATATGTCAGCAGGTCAATCCTAGTATATAATTTAGCTTATATGCATTTATATATTACAGTATATTTTCATCTGGTAATTAGGTAGAATCTTCAAGAATTGAGACATATGACAAAAAAATTCAAATTCAAAGTCTACATTTATAGATAATTCAGAGAACACTTTGCAGTCGTTAACTGGTAATTATTAAGCATCAACTATGTTTCAAACGCTGTGCAATGCCCTGGGATAAATGAAGATACGTTAAAGTTTCTGACTTCAAGGAATGGTAATCTAAGAGTGAGAAAGACATGTCGGATAATGTTTACAATAAAATTGGGAGAATTTTAAGGAGGGAATTGACAAAATAATAATCCTTAACGTTTATTAATAACTTGCTAGATATCAGGCTGTGTGATAACAAACACTGTCTATGAATTCATCTAGGTAACATTCTGTATAAATTATCTTATTCTACCTTTGCAACCATATGTGATAAATACTTTTATTAATTTTGTCTTTTACAAAGGCAAGAGTATAACAGCGAGCCTGAGTAATTTGCCAAGGTCACTCAGCTGAGAAGTGGCAGAGGAAGAAATTGAGCCCAGTATGTGTGACACAGAGCCTCCGTTTCTCAATATTGGATCACCAAAATTTGCTTTTTCAAAGGCTAACTTTAGTAGGAGAGTAGAGGATGAATAGGAAGAGAAGGAGTTTAGGGGAAGAAAACTAGTTATAGGGCAGTTTTCTGAGATGCTGAAGGCTTGAACTAACTCAATCTTAATAGTGTTGGACAGAAATGAATAAATGTAAGAGATTGAACTTGCTAACTAATTAGATATAAAGCATTAAGGAGAAAAAAAGTCAAGAGTGACTCCTAAGTTTTTAGCTTGAGTGACTTGTGTAATGATAGTGTCAGAAATAGGAAATGAAAGAGGAACAGCTTGAGGGAAAAGGAAGAAATATGACCAGTAGTCAATTAAGATTCTTGAAATAGCAGCGCCTATAAGACATCTAGTTGACCCTTAAACATATGGGTCTAGAGCTCAAGAAGGGGTTTTGAGCTATTGCAGGGTTCTCAAATTGAGTGCCAGAGCCCCCTAGGGGTCTCTCAGGTACTCTTAGGGAATCCACAGGGTCATACCTTCTAAATAACACTCAAAGACTTTATTTGCCTTTTTCACCGTATTGATATTTGCACTGATGCTGCAAAAGCAATACTAAATAGAGGTGCCTTAGCACAAATGAAGGCAGGGACTCCAAATTTTCATATTCCTTTTTTTAAAAAGATTTATTTATTATTTTATTTATTCATTTCTTTTTGGCTGTGTTGGGTCTTCGTTGCTGTGTGTGCAGGCTTTCTCTAGTTGTGGTGAGCAGGGGCTACTCTTCGTTGTAGTGCGCGGGCTTCTCAGTGCTGTGGCTTCCCCTGTTGCGGAGCACAGGCTCTAAGTGCTTGGGCTTCAGTAGTTGCAGCGCATGGGCTCAGTAGTTGTGGCTTGCAGGCTCTAGAGTGCAGGCTCAGTAGGTGTGGCGCACGGGCTTAGTTGCTCCTCGGCATGTGGCATCTTCTTGGACCAGGGATGGAACCTGTGTCCCCTGCATTGGCAGGCGGATTCTTAACCACGGTGCCCCCAGGGAAGCCCTACATTTTCATATTCTTCATCACCACATTTTCACTGTTTAAAAATAAAGAACCAGTTTCACTTAAGAAAGTGGAAGCAGTAAAAGTTATTAATCTTATTAAATGTCAACCTTTAAGATTTTTAATATTTAAATGTTTTGTGTGATGAAATGGTAAATATTCACAGAGCACTTCTGCTTTAAACAAAATACTCTGGTTGTCTCAAAAAGAAACTTGCGCCCTTGCTCAAGTGGCAAACTGAAGTAGCCACCTTTTTCAGTGCAATACCATTTTTTTTTTGAAAGGACAATTGACATGCCTCCCATGATTATTGAGATCTGGGTATTTGGTAGACTTTTTGTCAAAAATGAGTGAGGTGAGCCTGTCTTAACCACTATTATGAGTTTTCCAGCTTCCTAATACTTAGAGACTTTTATGATAAGGTTGGTGGCGATGTCGAAAATGTGGTTTTTAATATATTTGGTATAAAATGAAATGTGGCAACATGTGAAAAGTGAGTATAACTCAGGGAACTATATTTTACACATTTCCAGTGCAGGATGTTTCCGAGTTATGCATGGGCAAAAGACCCATTCAGAGCGCAAAACAGAGGAATGGATTTTAATGTAAGAGAATATGGGAAGTTCACTGATGGACTTTCAGATTCCTCTTTGCAACTACTTTTAGAAACTGCCACTTGTCAAAATTTGGTATAGTATCAAAGAAGAGTATCCACAATTATTCAGGAATGCTATTAAAATGCACCACCCTTTCCCAAATATATATCTTTGTGAGGCAGAATTGTCTTCATATATTTCAACCAAAAGAACATATCTTAACAGGTTGAATACAAAAGCAGATAGGAGAATCCAGCTCTCTTCTATTAAACTGGTCATTAAAGAGATTTGCAAAAATGCAAAACAAAAATCCACTCTTTCAATTCATTTAGAAAGTATAGTTATTTTCAATGATAAAGATGTTATTTATGTGAACAAGTGAGTTTATTATTGCTTTTTTAAAGTAATAAAATATTTAAATTAAAAAGTTAAGACAGAGAATGGACTTGAGGATACCAGGGGAAGGGGAAGCTGGGATGTAGTGAGAGAGTAGCATTGACACATACACACTACCAAATGTAAAGTAGATGGCTAGTGGGACGCTACTACAGAGCACAGGAAAATCAGCTTGATGCTTTGTGAAGACCTAAAGAGGTGGGATAGGGAGGTTGGGAGGAAGGCTCAAAAGGGAGGGGATATGGGGATAGATGCATACATATAGCTGATTCACTTTGTTGTACAGCAGAAACTAACACAATACTGTAAAGCTATTATACTCCAATAAAGATTCAGAAAAAAAAAAGTTAAAGTGTATTGGTTGATTTGGAAGTGGCTTCACCCTTAGTTCCAACAGAAAAGATAAAGCTCAGCCACTCGCCATTCCCTGACATTTATTTTAGATAATCTGTGGTCCTTTGCATATGATGTCCATTGCATAAATATACACACACACACACATACACATGAAGAGTCACGTACTAAGGAGATGCTTCTTTGATATAGGCAGATATGCTTTAAGGGACTTTTTATATTGCTTTAGTAACTTTAATTAGAAATATTTTCGAGAGAACTCATTTTCTATATTAAATATACCTTCTGTGAACTATAATATTCTTTAGTTTTTGTAAGTATCCAACATATGTTCAAATGAATAATATTAAGACATATTTTTTGGAAGGAATGAAGAAATCATCAAGTCAATATCCTGGTAAATTCAATCAGTCTTCCTAAAGTTTATCCATCCAAATAACCAAGAAGTGACCCTCTCTGCCTTGCTTGCTTGTTTATTGAAGCTCACTAGCACACATGTATCTTCTAGTAGGAAATTCATGCAGCAGAAACCACATCTTTATCAATTTTTACCATAATTTATAATTTCTGAGGAACTTCTACTTGATAGTATTTCTAAATCCTTCATGAAAATTTCTTATAATAAAGGAAAATATCTCTAGCACTTGAGCAAATTTGCATAATTAATTTGTACTTAGCTACTTGGAGAATATTGTGTTTTTGTTTTTCCTAAATTCTTATAGCAAGGAGCTTCTAAAATGTTATATTTTAGAGGTAAGAGCTCCTAGGGTATCAAATAACTCATTTAGATAAAGAAAAGTTATGAAAAAGGACAAACCAGTCTCAATGGGAGTATGAATTCTGTGATTCCTATGTGGTAACCTTGAACTGAGGGAAGGCGCCTAATTCTCTATGCCAACTCCATATCAGTGATGCTCTAATGGAAAACTACTGAGATGCTGTATGCTCCCTGAGCAGACAGAATGCCATCCCTGGTGATTATATAATTATAACATTTTTTTACAAATTCATGAAATAACATGTGCTCCCGAAGTTATGCCATTAACATCATACAGACTATAATTACACTGCTGAGAGCAGCTACTTTAAGGATAATAGCAAGTAGTAGGCTCTTTATAAACATAAAATCTTGTAGTAGGCTCTTTCTTTAGACATTGTAATGGGAATTCTAAATGATAGATGAATGTTTTGAATGACCACCGGTCCTACAGTAGTGAGTCATGACAATAAGTAAGAAATGAGATGATCATAACATTGAAATTCTGTTGCCGTGACTTAATGGAAAACATAGTTTGCCGTGACTTAATGGAAAACATAATTGTTCAAGATAGAGGACCCCAGTTTGCCTCGTTGTTTGGGTATAACCAAGTGTGGAATTTTGAAAGCCATCGTATTGGTAAAGTCAAGAAATAACTGAAATGGAAGCAGAAAAAAAATTACAATTTTCATTTCCACATCCTCCCTTGCTATCAGCTGCTTTTTGGATTGCCATATTTTCTTATCCAGCATAGACAAAGAATCTAATATTTCACAGTACTCTCATCCTCTCTGTATATTCTTTTATTTTGGCCATGCTCTCCAGACTGATCTCAAGCTCCATGTGAATCCAGTCATTCTCTTTTATGTTATTTCCAGGCTAGTTAGCATTGCTGGAAAGAACTACGTGCCCCTGTGGTTAGTTATCTATAAAATGTTAGGGTAACAGACCGCATTGTGCTTTTCGCTACTGCTTTGCCCCTGGTAAGCTCTTTATTTTTTTGTCCTCTCTACTTCACCAGCATCCATCAGACCTCTCATAATACATTTACCACCTTTTGTCAGGTCTATTCTTTCCCTAATTTATTCTTTTTCTAATTGTACTATGTAAAATTGTCAAAATAGCCAACATTTATTAAGCAAGTGTCACCAGAAATTAGCATCAGTGCTTAACAATTTCTTTTAAGTCTAATAATACTGTGAAAGTTGTGTTATTATTATCCAATTTTTAAATGATTAAACTGAAGACCAACCTACACAGTTATTAATTGGAGGAGCCAAGATTCAAAATCAGGGTTTTATGACTCCCAAGTCAGAACATTTCCATTACAATGTGCTCATCTTGTTTTATAGTGGGATTCTTTAAGTGATTTTAACTCTCCTATCCTAGCAGTAGTTTAAATCTTCCTTAAAGACTACTTTCCTCTATAAGAATCTGAAATTCACTCATTCATGTATACAAACATTTAATCATCTAACATTATTGCAACAAATCAAATATCCTGAGTAGTATAAGAGATTTTTTTAAAATTGGATAATTTTATTTCCTGCCCTGCAGAGCATCGAAGTCAAATAGGGGAGATACGAAAAGTATTCAATAAATACAGGTAGTGTATTAGTTTTCCAGGGCTGCCGTAACAAAGTATCACAAACTGGGTGTCTTAAACAAAAGAAATCTCTCTCACACAGTTCTGTAGGCTGTTGTCTAAGATCAAGATGTGTGCAGGTTTTGTTTCTCCTGAGGCCTCTCTCCTCAGCTGGCAGACAGCTACCTTCTAGCTGTGTTCTCACATGGGCTCTCCCCTCTGTGTGTACTCCTGGTGTCTCTTACTCTCATAAGGACACCAGTTCTAGGATTAGGGCCCTACCCTTTGACCTCATTTATCTGTAGTTACCTTTTTAAAGGCTCAGTGTCTACATACGGTCACATTGTTGGGGACAGAGAAGTTGGGCTTCAACATAGGGATTTTGGGAGGACATAATTCAGTGTCTAACAGGCAGCAAATGTGATAATTGTCACCAATGAGTTTTTTTGTTTTTTTAAATACCATCGATGTTTAGAAAATTAAGAGTTACGTATATAGTATGGATGGAGGTGATTATGACACATATGCTGAAGAAAAGGAGATGCAAACTAGAACTTAATGGATAATTATAATCTGAAGAAAATTTGACATGGGAGAAACAATACTTCTTACCATGGAAATTGACTGTAAACAATACCTGCTGGAGAGGGTGTGGAGAAAAGGGAACCCTCTTGCACTGTTGGTAGAAATGTAAATTGATACAGCCACTACAGAGAACAGCGTGGAGGTTCCTTAAAAAACAGAAAATAGAACTACCATGTGACCCAGCAATCCCACTACTGGACACATACCCAGAGAAAACCATAATTCAAAAAGATACATGCACCCCAATGTTCATTGCAGCACTGTTTACAATAGCCAGGTCATGGCAGCAACCTAAATGCCCATCGACAGAAGAATGGGTAAAGAAGATGTGGTACATTTATACAATGGAATATTACTCAGCCATAAAAAGGACTGAAATTGGGTCATTTGTAGAGATGTGGATGGACCTAGAGACTATCATACAGAGTGATGTAAGTCAGAAAGAGAAAAGCAAATATTGTATATTAATGCATATATGTGGAATATAGAAAAATGATACAGATGAACCTGTTTACAGGGCAGAAATAGAGACACAGACATAGAGAACAAACATATGGACACCAAGGGGGGAAAGGGGAGGGTGGGCTGAATGGGGAGTTTGGGATTGACATATATATACTAATATGTATAAAACAGATAACTGATGAGAACTTGCTGTATAAGCACAGGGAACTCTGCATAGTGCTCTGTGGTGACCTAAATGGAAAAGAAATCCAGGAAAAAGGGGATATGTGTATACATATGGCTGATTCACTTCGCTGTACAGTAGAAACTGACACAACATTGTAAAACAACTGTACCCCAATAAAAAAATAAAAAAGAAATTGACTGTAAGAGCAAAGGTAGTTTTATAAGAATTAGCAAGGTGTGTATAACTGGTGTGTACAACAGGCTTTGGAAGATATGCTAGTACAGATGGTGATGGCTTTGAAAAATCCTCTCAAATTTGGCATTGTGTCTAAGTCTATGTATTTGCTCATCAATTTATCTTACCTGAAGCATTCCACCCAACCCCTCTTCATTATTTTAATTGTTTTGTAAAGGCTGTCTTTAAATTCAGCTTCCATATGGGTAAGCCTTGCTTGAGGTTTGTAATCAGTGAATTCCTTAACTATATTTAGGGAAGTATTTCATAATATGCTGTCTTGCATATAACTTTGGGTATTCCATGCAGGTAAATTTTGTCTCACAATTAGAAGCAGGGATCTCATTTGCTGCCTCTACATTGCATTGTGTGTACAGTAGATACATTGTCATAAACTTTTTTGACTACGACAGCAGGAGCTATTCTGTGGCATAGGTCAGATACTTATAGAAAAAGAGACCCTGACTAGCCACAGGTGACATTCATTCATTGTTCCTTGGTGTTTCAACTTTCCCATTGTGCTTGGTGAGGGGTTAGTAGTAGTGGTATTTTACAACTGGAATAAATCAGGTTATGATAGTCAGTGCTTCCTATAATGGAACAGATTGAGCTCTGTCTGAAGCCTACCTTGCATATGGCAGCTTTGGGAAAGATTTTATCCCCTGTGCTTAATTTCTTGAATTTTCTGCCAATAAAGGGACATTTTATCTCTTTGTAACAATACACATTCTGCACATTATGAGTAAGGTTATTTAGACAATATGTGGGAGGAAGGGAAATTGCTTTGTATTTGCCTCTCTGGTGACCTTTTGAACATACCATGGCTTGTACCGCCATCAATGTAGGCCACGAAATGTTTGATGTCTGTGGCTATTTCAGACATTATGAGACCTCATGATATTTTAAGATCTTATGTATCGTCACAATGTTGAGTACCCGTACAATTTAAAAAATGTAACAAGCTACATCTATTTTGTATAAATGGCAAGGTAAATTTTAATTCTCATTGTTCCCTTATCTTTTCCATAAAAATAATTGCCAGTATAAATAAGGAAGGTAGACTTTAAGAACATCTCCTTTGATACTGAAAAGTGCTTCATTTAGGAACAAGTTCTGCATCATAAAAGCTTTTAACCAGGGAATCTAAGTGAGGAAATTATGTAAATATGGCTTTTTCCTTTGGGGGCAGTATAATTCTCCATGCAGAATCCTGGTTAGGCTACTGAGGAAGATGGTAATGATTCCTCCCACCAGCTCATTTTCCCCATGTCAATTCAGTACAATATATTGTACTGACCTTTATTATGTATCAAATCTCTGATAGGCTTTGCAGGGAGAGAGCAAAGAGGTACCTGTCTTGATCTCAAGGAGCTGTATAAGGTTATCTTTTGGTCTTATAATTTTTCTGACCAATGATTTCTAAGGACCTTCTAATAGAAATGAAATTTATCAAAGTCATGTCCACCTACCCTTTATTTTACTGCGTGCTATACTCTTGTCATATTGTATCACACTTTAATCTCTGATCTAGAAGCTTTGGAAAACTGTCAGATTTAAAAGTTACAAAATTTTAACAGAATATACCCAAGCTCTGCATAAAAATGATGCCTTTCTGCTAATATTATTTGGCTTTATGTGACATTCACTTTGAAAGTAGACTGAGTGGCTCTAAATAAATTTTTAATTAAACATCTGATTTAGATGATTTGGGACAGAGTGAAGCTTAATTTCTTTTCCCTGTCTCATTAACCCTTTTTTCCATGTCCTTTCTTCGTTAAAGGAAATATGATTTGTTGCTTACGTCTAAATATTGATGCTATTATTGCATATATTTCAATTTAAACAAAACAAATTTTAGATACAAGAAAACAATACACGGGGCACAAATAAATTCACAATTTTAAAAAAATGGAAATGGCTTTTTATCCATTTTACTTCATCGAAGACAAAATGATGTATTCATTTTTTTTCTTTTTCTTTTTCCACTTTGTGTTATTTATGAGCCTACTGTCTGAAGGAACAGGTAAGAGTCTCTTAAAACATTTGTGCAGGCAGTATCATATATCTTTGTTTAAATAAAATTAAGTTCAGCTCAAATACCCACTCTTTTCCTACAGAACATGTATCAGTAGGACTTTCAGTATTGGACAGTCACTGTGGCAGGAGAATCCATGTTTGGCTGTATGACAACATACAGGTTTGGTGGTGTTTACACAGTCGCCAAGGTTGTCCCTCCGTTTTTTTTGTTTGTTTGTTTTGGCACACGGGCTTAGTTGCTCCGCAGCATGTGAGATCTTCCTGGAGCTGGGATCGAACCCGTGACCTCTGCATTGGCAGGCGGATTCTTAACCACTGCGCCACCTAGGAAGCCCTGTCCCTCCGTTTTGACTGGCACAATACAGGTTGAAAGTTACTATGTAACCCAAGTATACAATGAATGCCTGAATTCAACCTTGAAACCCAGGGCTGCTTAATGAGTTGCTTTTAGCCCATCTTAAAAATGTGCCTGTCTTGCTCTGGAAAACAAAATAAAAAATCTCTTTCTCACTTCTTTGGTATAAGCAGAGCTCAGTCCCTAGAAATAATTTCTTATTGCATTCTTGAAGATGAGACCGTTTCCCTTCTTTTTTCCCCTAATGAATATAGCTCAGAAATAAAACATAAGTTAATTTCTCAGTAGATTATCTGCCTACATTAAATTTTCAATAAATCACCTTCCTGTGCTTAAAAGGACAATTTGTAAAAGCCATTGATTCGGGGCTGGAGACTTGGGATTTGAGGCGTTCAGGACAGATGAGAAGAATGAGAAACACCACCACACGGTGAGCGAGTTGCATGTTAAGTATGTGTGTGAAAAGGATAGAGCCGTGATCGAAGGCTGAAAAGCAGAAAGGCAATATCAGAAGTGCTTGAAAACACAGCTTCGACAATTGCACGTACTGATTTGCTATAATCGCGTTAATCCCTATTTGGCTCATTAATGTAATGAGAGAAGCTGGTTGAAAGGAAGTTTCAAAGTAAGTTCTAATTCTGTTTTAAAGACTTTTGTGTGGCTGACTATTTAATTACCTTAAAGAAGCCTAGTCTGTTTCTATACCGTCAGGATTAAATAGAAAGATGTACAGTTCCCGAAAAATCTAGTACCTTCTTTGTGGATCCAGTAAACATTATGGATGTGTGAGGATTTCCTGAAAAAGATATAGAAAGTACAGCTGAAAAATGAAAACCAAACCAATAACCTTCCATTTTATATAAGGTTATACATATACGAGGTTATAATTAAGGCTACACAGTATTACCTACCTGGGGTATTTAATCTATCATTTATTTTCATTTGATCCCAAATTCTTCCAGATGAAACTATAACTAAACCTGTAGTAGAAGAAAGCACTGCTGTAAAATCTTAAGAAAATTTTTTTCTGAATTATGATAGTCCAGCACTCTCTGCATAAATAATTTTTTGGAACTACTGGAATGTCATGGTTTTTATATAGCCCAACTCTACTCATTTAAATGTCTTTAAAAGTTAAAAGTTACATTTTTTCTGGTTTCAATCCCAGACTCTCTTATTGGTGAAAATCATTTATCTGCTTGACGTTTTACAATCCATAGCCCTATTCATCTTGAGGTTAACTGAAGGTCCCAAAAGGCATTTAATTAGGAAAGGAAGGTAAAGAAAAAGTTTTGTTTTCAAGGCCAGGAAAGTGGTGACCCTTTGCTAATGGTCTGGTATTTAATTATATTTCCAAATAAAAATATGTAAATAGACTGTGAATACTGCAGCATATGAATAATGGCAAGAGCAGGAAATCAACTGAGAGGTCATATGCTCTCATAGCTTACCGGATCTCTGGGTTCTAGCTGTAGCTCTGCAATAACTAGATGACCTTTTGAAAGTCATTTATCCTCCCTGGGCTTCAGCTTCTTCAAGTATGAAATAAGAGGTTGCTGTAGATTGTGTGTAAGTTTCCTAAAAGTCTTTAATTTCTCTGACATAGGCTATATATTATGGCTTCCTATCAGAATCAGTTCAACAGTGAAATATATTTTATCTTTGGAAATTACACATATATTTTCTGCTTTTCTATTGAACACTACCATAGGTTGGACCAATGGTGACCAGAAGCAGGAAAGGTCCCAGCAGAATATTTTCCCAATAAATTATTAATTGGGAGATAGGGAGGGGGAGGAGTGAAAGGGAGAAGAGAGTTGTTTTTTAGGGTGACTCTGGTATAAATCCTTGAGTGTCTAGTAAATCTCTCAAACTACATCTGCCCAGACTTAAACTTCTGATCTTCTGCACAATATCTCCTCTAGCTACATCTTAGCTATCTCAGGTAATGGAAACCATGTCCTTCCAATTTCCAGCTGAAACATCTTGGAGTCATCCTTGATTCCAAGCTCTTTCTCACACCCCACATGTCATCTATGACTTTATGTTCTGAATTTATCCTGAAAGCAACCAATTCACTTTGCTACCACACTGGTCAGAGCCATTGTCATCACTTACCTCCATCATCACACCATTCACTTAACCAGAATCTCTGCTCAACCCTTGCCGCATTTCAGTGGCCAGAGTTGTCAGAACCTGAGTTTGATCATGTTACTTCTCTACTCAGAGATGTTCACTAGCATCCCGTTTGAAACAGAATAAAATCCAAAGTCTTTATAATAGTCAACGTGGTCCTGCGTGGTCTTCTCCCATCCTGGCAGTCTTCCCTGGCTTCTCTGCCCTTCTGATATGTCTCCTCCAGCTGTTCCACTTGCTCCCTCTGCCTCAGCCTCATTGGCCTTCTTACTGCTTTTCTTATTCCTGGAGCACCTGAGGGGCCTTTGTACTCACTGTTCCTTTGCCTGGAACACTTTTTCCCAGATATCCACTTGGCTAACTGCATCCCAAGCATCTAGAACTGTTTCTGGCACAGAGGAGATACTCAGGAAATATGTGTTGCATGTATCAATCTTAGGTGTTACATTTCTACCACTGGAATTTGTCTTTCTTACTTAGTTGCTGATCTTATCCACCGTGTGTCTCGTTTATAAATTCAGCCCTGATACCAGCTTTGTATTTTGTTTTGCTAAATTCTCTTAGGGGGACTTCACCGTTGCCCAGTGTGCCATCCCCAACCATGTACTGAATGTTCTCCAGAAGAAGCTTGGTTTAGTAAATGGAGGCATTTTTGATATTCCAGTTTCTCTGGAGGTCAACTTTCAAAGTAAAACCATCCACTAGGAGACACACCTGAAGGCTGGGATAAACTGAGATGATGACAGGAGGAGAACAGAGACTGTAAGAAACAAAGTAGAAAAGTTACAAACTACACAAAGAACTTATTGGAATACACCATTGATGTTGTCAACAAATACACAATTGTATAAAATGAGGCATTTAAAGATATAACAAGATGGTGATGTTATGACAAAGCTAAGGTAAAATTCACAGCTGTTACTTATCTTTTTGTATTTAGCTGTGAGATAGGAAGGAAGGGAGGGAGGGAGGAAAATAGGTGCTAAGTCAAGAGTACTCTTTGACAAAGCCGGCTTTGGGGATGTGTCCTGAACCAAGGAATCACTTTTAGACGTGGGCAGCAAGAGTTCAAGGCTCGGTAGACAAGTCAAGACCAGGCATCATGTCAGACTGTAGCAATCCAGCAGGTTTCATACTGGGTCAGGGCCGGAGGGACGAAGAAGACTGAAAGGCCTGATACAACATAGGCCAAAGGTCAGTGCATCAGCTAGAGATCCTGTTCCTCTTTTCAATCTCTGCTCAGAGAGCTCACTAGAGGCAGATATGTGTTTGCCTTTATTGCAGCCACGGCTTTAGTCAGTTGCCCTTAACAATCCTGCCTTCACATGAGGAAGGTGAAGGGCAGAGGTGCTGGGCCTGTGGGGGATGAATACAGAGATGAGAAAAATACTGTCATGTCAATTGTGTAATGACTTAATACTTTTTGACACGCATGGTTAAGGCTACAGAAAAAGAAGGAAATGGAAAATGTACCTGCAAGATAAATGATTTTTTTCAAACTAGATGCACATGTTCTAAATAGAAGCTCTGTATACAGTATTAATGTAGATGTCTGTAAGTATGGAAAACAGGTGTTTAGGTGAAGAATCATGTGTGTGTTAAAAACAGCTTGTAAATAAGACAGTCCTGGTGATCACTACTGTGCTAGTTAATATCTCCTTCCAAAGCGCCTCTGGGACAGCCCAGCCCAGGAGACTTTGCAGGCTGTAGGCAGGGCATACCTGGCTGCAAGGTGAGTGACGAGTCAAGAACCCGGGGAAGGCAGGGCCAGAAAGGACTGAATTACCGAGCTCCGGACATGGTAAACTGCAAAAAGCTGCCTTTGCCCCTATATCCAGGGCTGAAAAGAAATCAGGCAGCAGACCTGAGAGAATTCAACAGTTGACCTATTGTTAAAAGAAATATCACCTGGGCTTCATCCCTCAGTCTGTTTTGGTTGGCTTTCCTGGTGGATAACTTTGTACGAAGAGGGTGTGTCTCTGAGGGTGACCTCACCTGCTTCCACTCTGCAGCCCCACGGCACCTTTTATAGGGCTCTGGACACCATCTCCAACCTAATGGAACACAGTCCATATAAACACACATGCGCATCCGTGCAGATTCTAGAAACCTCCCAGAGTGGACACCTGTGTGTCCAGGCAGGGCCACTGTGCTTCATTCTATATGACATTGTGCCTACAGGAAAGAGGAAGTATCAGAGCGTCCAGAATCGCATCCTGGCTCCTCACATCTTTTAGATGGTAAACTGAGTGAGGGCCAGAGGCAGAGGGGGTGGAAATATTGGTAGGTTTAAGGCACGTGTTGTGGCCTGAGCAGCATTTCATTGGTTTAATTTCCACGCAGACTGGTTCTCAGACACTTTCTACTGAGATGGACTGAAAGACCCTCATGAAACATTCTTCCTAGGACTCCCTGCCTTCACCTTTCTGCTGAGTTCTGTCATCCTTGAAGGCCCCACTCAGTTCTCACCTACCTAGTAAAGCCTTCTCCAGTGCTTATTTGCTTCTAGAGAACATTGTCGCACTCCTTTGGATATAGTCACATATGCTTTCAAGAGAAGTATTATGATCTTTCTCCCAATACAATGCACTGCACATAGTAGGTGCTCAGTTAGTGTCTGTTGATCTGTTTGTTTATGTTTGGGGGGTGTTTTTGGGTTTTGGCATTAACATTAAATAATATCACATTGATTTAGCCCCTGAAGTATCAGGAAATTCAAATGTGGCTTGTGGTATAAAGTGATTGCTATTCAGTACAAATTAGAGCTTTTTATTCTATTTCTAACTCCAGTAAATAGGGCTTGTATGTTTAAAAAAATATTTTTAGTTTGCAATGTGTGATTACATAATGGAGGCCTAGTAATTTTTTTCATTAATATTCATTTCACTTAGCAATTCCTTTTTGTGTCTGTTTCTGATTCAAGCTGTGGTTCAATGTATTAAAATGATATTCCTTTAAAAGAAGTTCTATAGCAGACTTTATTTTTTTAAATTTTTTAAAGATGCTTGACATCTTTTTTTAAAATTTATTTTATTATGTTTTATTTATTGACTGCATTGGGTCTTCGTTGCTGCCCACAGGCTTTCTGTAGTTGCGGAGAGCAGGGGCTACTCTTCATGGCAGTACATGGGCTGCTTATTGTGGTGGCTTCTCTCATTGCAGGGCACAGGATCGAGGTGCACAGGCTTCATTAGTTATGGCACGTGGGCTCAATAGTTGTGGCTCGCGGGCCCTAGAGCGCTAGCTGTGGCACATGGGCTTAGTTGCTCCGTGGCATGTGGGGTCTTCCCGGACCAGGGCTTGAACCGGTGTCCCCTGAATTGGCAGGTGGATTCTTACCACTGTGCTGCCAGGGAAGCCCTAGGGCAGACTTTTAAACTGGCCTTCCCCACCCCTGTATTTCTGACTAGTCTGTGCCTGGGGCAGCTCATAGAGTGTGGGGTCAGTGGATTCATCTCCCATTTTACAGGTGTGTTAATAAAGCTCTGTTATCAAGCAGAGCACCCCCTCCCCCTCCTCCCGCCCCAGGGTCAACCCTTTGCAGGGAGACAGTCTGGTGCAGAGGGATCAACAGCATGGGTGAGGTGTCTATGAGGTAGGTGTCTATACCAGAACTAGAGGTGTGAACTCAGATAATTTAAACTCTCTGAGCCTCTGTTTCCTCATCTTTAAAATGGGGATGCTAAATCTTAGATTAGAAACTGCCATGTGCTAGGCGCTCAGTTATCTTATTGCATGGAGAGCATGTGAACATCATTGGGCACCTTGCTGCTTCTTCAGCAGACTTCCTTCTGAGAGTTAAGCCATACCTACCAAAGCCAGAACCCTGAGCTGTGAGCAAAGACAATCCCCCCAAATCTGAGTACAGGGCAACACAGCAGGAGCTAGCGCAGTCCACAGAAAGAGTAATGAAAAGCAACAAGAAATGTGCCAGAGAGACACATTGCAAAAGATTAAAATACTAGAAAGAATGCCTGCTGGAGAAATGGTAAATATGCTCAGCTGTATTTGTGGCCAGGACAACTACACCCTAGGAATAAACTATCTTGTCCATAGTAAATGCAGAGGCAAGCTACAGCAAGACACCAACAGGGCACAGAAAAGCATAACTGATCATGATCAAGAACAAGATTTGCCATCTCTCTCCCTGGGGAGGGACCCATGGTCAAAGCTAAACTCATGCTTTTATAGTACGTGTGTCATTAGTTGAAAAGCTTACTTTAGCAGTTTGGTAAATTCTGTTAGTAGTTTATTTAGGGTATGTAAGCCGTTTTCAGGCAAATCCCTTTTTGGCTAAAGGCTCCAGTTGAGAACCTAATGGAAGATGGTTCATAGAATACGTACCGAAGCCCATGCAGATCCTAGAAACCTTCTAGAGCAGACACTGACATAAGAGTCAGGGCTGGCTGTACTTGATACTATATGACATTCTCATCTAGATGAAAGAGAAAAAAGCAGAGAGTCCAGAATCGAATCCTTGCTCTGAAGTTACTATGACCTTGGGTGTGCTACATCTCTGATGCTGCTGCCTCATCTGGAAAGGGTGGATGATAATAACTGCCTTACAGGACCTGTGGGAGAAATACCTGAGGTGCCGTATAAGTAGCTTAGCACAGAGCCTAGCCCAGAGAAGGGTAGTCTCACAGAAGCTCTTTGGCTGACGTAGAAAATTAAGCCAGAAATTAACAAGAAAGAGCAGCAGACAGCTTGCCCGAGTGCATCTGATGGCAAGACCACTGTGCAGAGGAGGGAAGCTGAGACACAGCAAGATGGTGGGAGTCTCTGGAGCCAGGGTTAATACCAAACCCTGTCAGCTGAGAAGATGAACAAAGTTCTGATGGTGGTGGTGGTGGTTGTACAACACTGTGAATGTCCTTAATACCACTGAATTGTACACGTAAACATGGTTAAAATTGTAAATTTTATGTTATGTATATTTTACTCCAATTAAAAAAGCCCAAGTTAAAAAAAAATCCTGTAAATATAGTTGAAAAAATAAAATGCAGCACTTTGTACTAATTTAAATAGGAGTAAAATAAGAATGCTTAATAGAAGTTTAAAATTATTATTCCAGAATTCATTTAAAATGTTCAAATGCAGAAAGAAAGTGATACCTAAGAAGGCTTGTAGGGGTTGCCAACTGTGCCCTTACTTGTAAGTGATTTTAGACAACTGTTAATTAGAGATGATTCCAATTAGCAAACAGCATCACAGTGAATCACATAGTTCCATAAAAAGTAAACTGAATTTTTGCAGATGGGAAAACCTTGAGTTGTGATGATTAAACACAAGCAGGGCAATGTGTACAAGGAACAGCAGGGTAGGAGTCAAGGAGATTTTCATTTAGAGTTCACGATAATTTTTGAGGGAGGAAAGCCGAGGGATGATGATCTAGTAACTGTATCTCTGTCTAGCTGACTTTTATATTCCTTTCACGTGGAATTTTCTGAATCCAAACTTCTGAAACCAAAAGTCACTTGGTGTCCTGAACTTACACTTTGCTACTGAAGATTTACAATGTTATAACCACAGTCGGACACAGTATTTCAATGCACCATAGCTAACTTCATGCCTTCATGATTTTATCTTTTGAAATCCTCTTTCAATGAGGCAGCAAGTCCATCAATCTGAATATGGCCCTGGGATTGCAAAGGTGGGGAGTCTTAATGGAATCAGAGGTAGAAAGTGTGAATGGAACAAATAGTGGGACTAAAGAAAGAAAAGGCATAAGAGAAAGGGCTCAGCCCCAGTCCCCACTGTGTAGTCAGTGTTCAGGCCCTGAAGACAAATGTGTGGGCAGTGCTGGGTTGTCCAGTTGGCCAAATAAGTGTGTGATTAGGGTACCGGTAAAGCAGAGATTATTTTAAAAAAATTAAATTCACTTTGATTTTAAAATTTCTAAATAAGTGTTAAAAGGGTCATGCTGGGTAGAGTTCTGTGTTGGTCTTCTTGGCCTAATTTTAGGGCTTAGTACTGTTTTGTTGTGTTGAATTATGCAACATAATTATATGTGTGTCAGTGGGAGTGGGGGTTGGGGGGGGACAGTTATTCATATGGTCACTTTTTCAATCCTGAGGGCTGGTAATACAGCCCCGGGTGTGGACATGGAAAGTGAAAGTAGACAGGGGTTGGAATTCGGGGAGAATCTCCTGACTGCTCTAGAATATTGTACAGACCTTTTTCTCCCAAGCTCTGGGCACAGTGGATCCACTATATGCTGCTCTGCTCTTTGGCTGGAACCCGACACATGAGGAAACAGTGGGCGTAGTTAGAAGACAGCTGTCCTAGAAAACAGCACACCAGTTTGGTTCTCACTTTCTCACTTGAAGTTCTCTGAACTTTTATCCGTTCATTTGTTAAAAGCACAGATTGAGCCAAAATATTTCCAAGACTCTAAATCGTTGTCATTACTGTGTGACCTTGGGTAGTTTACCAACTTTTTGGTCGGTTTCCTCATCTGTTAATTTAAGTGGGATAATAGTTGTTAGCCTCACAAATCTCTCCCTCCTTCCCTCCCTTCTTTCTTTATTCTAAGAAGTGAATGTGAGACAGTACGTGGGAAAGCACTTTAAGAATTCAAAATGTGGTATATAACCTCAAGGCATTATTTAAATTTCTGAGGGGAGTATAGGTTAACAGCTTTTGAATGCATGTGTTTATAATATTGCATATTATAATGTATAATTTATAGTATATTATCTCATACAGGCTTAGTAAATTGACAAGGTGGTTATTATACCTTTGCTACCTGACATTCATGGAAGTAAGGGATATATTTAAGGTCAAAACATAAATAGCAGAATTTAGGATTCAGACCCTGGTGTGCCTGTTGCCATTCTGGAAAGCTTGTTTCCTGTGGTTTTGAGAGAGGCAAATTCATGAGGTGAACCAAAGGGATCAAGGCAACTGGGGTTTTCCTGCTCTGTTCTGACAGAATATAATGGCTACTCTTCTGTTTTCTTTGAAAAAAGATAAAGGGGGTCTGAATAGCTTCTTCTATGGGGTAGAGCTGGGAGATAATTTTGGAAATGGTGTTTCTTTTCCCTTATGATTTTAGCATCACTGCAGTATCTCATCACTAGAATCCTGAAGTTTTAATAATTGTTCTAAAGTCAGCATTGAAAAGGAAGTGCCTCTATGGGGAATTTCAGGACATGAATAGCTTTAAAAAGCCCCATAGGTGATCTAAACAGACTTTCCTTCCAATGAGAACTTCTATTCTATAGTTTAAAGCATTAAAAAAAAAAAAAAAGTGGAGGGTGGGGAGAGGTCCTTGAAAAATTTTAAAAGTGTCATTCTGATTACTAAATATCTGTGGGTTTGCTTTTCAGAAGAAAGCCCAGAGACTTAGCTTTGTAGGGTCAGTTAGTTTCAGAGAATAGTGACTAATTAATTTCATAATCATTTTCAAAAGGCACACTTTAGCGATGAGGACACAGCTGTTCACAGCTAAATCTTTCTCTTTCATTGTCCTATCAAGGTGACCAGGGAAGGGCTGCATCAATCCTGACAAATGTCTGCTTTAAAGGTTTAAGTTCCTTTGGGATCTTTGTTGCCAGAGTGTAAAAAGGCCTGGGATAGTTGTTTTATTTGATACTAATTCAGCCGGGCAAGCCATAACCAGGAGTGTCACATCTAAATGTCTGAACACACTGCTCATCTTCCACTGTGACTGGTCTCAGATTATAGTACTATGTCAAGGTTCATTTGATCCAAAGCATTACAGGTTTAGCTTTAACCTCTCACTGGCTCTAATGAAAGAAATTTCCAGAATGTGAAGATCAAAGATTTCTTAACCTTTAATAATTTTATTATATTACTCTTCAGATTTTTCTTGCAGATTCAAAGATAATTTTTTCTTGTTGGTGGTGAAACTGCTAATTTTTAGCTGAGAATAGGGTAGAGAGTTTTTATTTTTAGTGTAACTTCTTTGGGTTTCAAGGTGTTTCTTGATAGTTTAAGTATTTTTTGTGTGGAAGCCAAGCTACTACGCTGAAAGAAACCCATTCATGCATCCTTGATGTAAATTTTTAAAACCTACTTAAAGTGCTTCTTAGTAAACATGGAAATGACCAATTATCTTTGTTATTCTAAAAGTTAATCTTGTCTGCTAGAGGAAATCTGATTGTAACTTAAGAATATTTGACAGCATTTTGTTTCTAATAAAATGTACAGATTTATCCCAAAGGGTATAAGCTCTCTATGCATTCCATTTAAATTTTCAAGAGCAATCATTTTTACTAATTCTCCTTTATCATTTTTAGTTTGGTTAGTAATATGAAGGTATTTACAGGAAATTTGACTGTGAGATCTCTTGGATGTAAATATTCGTTTCCATTGAAAATTGAAAAGGGAAGAAGACTATAATGAAGACGGAGAGTGCTTTCCTGGAAGATGAAGGACAGAACTAGAAGAAGGCATTGTGGAGAAACTGAACCATTAAGTTTCTCCTCAGATATTTTTACTTTATCAGATTTCAGTTGTTCATTGTCCTTAAAGATTATATTTTCTGTGGATAACCGCAAGGGCTCATTTCCCAGACTAAACTGGAGTTACTTACTGGACACACCTGAGTCTGTTGATGGACGCTGTAGTAGAGGTGGTATTTGGTGTTGGTTTTATTATTTTTGCCCCTTCTTTGATCAATGTATGTGAGCTAGAGTTTGAGAATTGACAGCATTTGGGGGGTTGAGGTAAATTGTTAAAATAGGAATTTTGAAAAGTATAATAACGTCAAATTAATATTTCATTAGAATCAACTCAAGCTGTCCAAATGTGCACCAACCTGCTTTCTTGTCTCAAAAAAACAGAAAAAAACCAACAAAGCAACCCCACAAACAACCTGCAAAGCATGTGGCTAATTAGTTATCTCGTATTTTACTTCAATTTATTTTCAGCTCTGTGAAGTTAGAAAGATGTCACACCAGTGGCTTGTTTTATAAGAAAAAAGGCACTATTTTAATCTTCAAAACCCAACAGCTTGCAAGGGTCAATCTTTTAAAGTATATGCTTCACTGGTTGCAATTATTAATCAGTTTCCTTCAGGAAATGTATGAAATTAAATATTAAAGTAGAGATCTAAACAGTGCTACAGTCTCAGGGCTTCTGAGAGCATGATTTTCTTATTAGCCTGAAATAACTGACCTTCCTCAGTCTAAAATGTAGAATCTGCATGAATATGAAATCCCTCATTCTGTCTCTATACCTCATCATTTGGGCTTTATTTACCTGTTAGCACTTTATCTCTTTTAATAGGCACAGTTTCTTAGAAGTTAACTTTCCATGATGGCATAGTTAACTGCTAAGTAAAGGTTTTGTCTATAAAAAGAAAGTTTTCATGTTATACTCACTATGTTGTTGGTTCGCTCAGCTAACAATATTTATTTCCACCTATCCTGGGCCAGGTGCTACTTGAATTGCTTGGAATCAGTGAACAAAACAAAGGACCCTACCCTCATGAAGTTTACATTTTTATGGAAGCTAAAATATATGAATATTGTGTATACCATAAACAAATTACATGGTATATTAGAAGGTGATAAAACTAAAAAAGAAAATGTAGACAAGTAAGGGGAGTCATGAGTACCAATTGCATGTGGGGGTGGGGAGGAGAGTTACAGTTTTAAAAAAGATGACCTGTTTGCGCTATTAGGAAGATGGCATTTGGACAGAGACTTGAAGGAAGTGAGAAACTTAGCAGTGGGGATACCTTGAGGAAGAACATTCCAGGCAGAGGGAGAAGCTAGAGCAAAGACTCAAGATCCAAAGCATTTCCTGATGTGGTTAAGGACCAGCAGAAGACAGTTTGCCTGAAGTAGAGTGAGCAAAGACATAGCAGGCGATGTGATTAGAGAGGAGCCAGAGGGTGTGGCCCTGTGCAGATCTCAGAGGGCATAAGTGACTATGTGAGGACCCAGTGTTTCCTCTGAGAAAAATGGGAAGCTACTGCAAAGTTTTGAGCACAGAGTGATATCGTCTGATTTATTTGGATTCTGGATACTTTCTGAAAATTGAGTCAATAGGAATTTCTGCTGGATTAGAATTGAGTTCAGAAAGATACATAATTACATGTATTACCTGTAGAAACCATAGATATCTTGGTAAATAATATTCATAGCAAATAATAATAGTAATAGCCATAACCATGGTAAATATTAGTATCCAAAGCATTGCTGTATCTTATACTGCCTCTGTTTTACATGGGCAAACTCCATCAATCCTCACAACCTCCTCTTGGGGGTAAACTTATTATTCCCGTTTTACAGAAGATGAATGTGAGGCACACAAAATTAAGTTCCTTGCCCAAGATCACACAGCCAAGAAGGGACAGAGTTAGATTTAAATCCAGCATTACAGATTGCCCTGCTCATAACCTGAGCTTTTTATATGTTGAAGCAGAGATTATTTATAGGAAAAGCCCCAAATATGAAAAGGTAATGAATACCTCTTATTTTGGAATGAATCTTACTTTGCTTCTTTACAAGGAAAAGATTACAAAGCTGGAAAGTATTGACAGCACTGAAGGGGAGCGATTATAATACTTTAGATTGTAATATCTTATGTTTATGTCGTGAGGACAAACACAGTTTCTCAAGGAAGGTTTATTTCTCCCTGGTGTTACAAGTCTCTCATGAGCCTGCAGCAGCTTCACTTCTTACTGTCTTCATTCTGGGACTCCGGTGGAAGGAGAAGCCCTTATCTGGGACATGTCTGTATCATAAATGATGGCAAAGAGAATGTGCCGGGCCATAGGCTGCCTCTTAAATCTATCAGGAAGAGACGCACATGGCCTCTGCCCACCTTTCATTGGCCAAAGCAAATCACATGACCACTCGTAAGCTCAATAGAGCAGTGCTTTGCATACATCACATGGGGACAGGTCCCTGTAATCTACCAGAGTGGCACTGGCTTCATTTTAATCCTGCTTACACACTTGGCAGGTGCTAATCTGCTGGCATTTCCCAAGACTGGACCAACCTATAAATAAAGCAACGCACAGCACAGCTAATGGATTCCTTAGGTTGGGAGATCTCTTAGATGATTTATATCAGCGCCTAGACAGAGAACCCTTGTGAAGAACTGCGGCAGGTTTCCTAATTGGGGCTCAGTGGGGGAACAGAGGGGAGGAGCGTTCTGGATTTTTCTCAGCAAATGGATTTATTGTAAGATTCCATGAAACCCATTTCTTCTGAAGGAAAATAAAAACACCATACCCTAAAATGCTGGGTGGTAATCTGAACTTCAGCCAGCCGTACATATCCCGTGAAGGAAGAGAATTAGTAGGAGCTAAGTAAACTATTATTTCACTATCATATCTTTTTGCTTTTATTAGAAGACGTATGTAGCATCATAATGTATCAGTTTGCACATTTCTCCCATGCAATGTGAGCTCCTTGAGAACAAAGCCCACGTATTATCAGCTTTCTCTTTAAAGAGAAAAAGCCACGTGTACTATCTGGCCTAGTACTTAGCAAACAGAGAATAGTTAGAGTTCATGGACTGAAGAAGTGAATGGATGAATGAATGCATGAAATGGCTAACTCAAAGCCAGGTGACTTTATTTGATCAAGGTTATCCTGAAAGAAAGTGGTATGCCAGTGTTTCTAATAGTTTAATTTTTGCTCCTTGTGCTTCACTTCATGAAATCTTCTTTTTTAAATTTTTTTCTTGAATGCAGATTCTTTAAATTCTGTAGTACCTTACAACTTTAGAAAGTTTCACACACATGATATCATATAATCCCATAGTAACCCTTTTTTCCTGTACCCCTGTATTGCCCCTCCCACCTTCCCTCTATCCACTCCTGACCACTAGTTTGTTCTCTGTATCTGTGAGTCTGCTGCTTTTTTGTTTTATTCACTACTTTGTTGTATTTTTTAGATTCCACATATAAGTGATGTATCATACAGCATTTGTCTTTCTCTTTCTGACTTATTTCACTTAGCGTAATGTCCTCCAAGTCCATTCATGTTGCTGCAAATGGCAAATTATCATTCTTTTTTATGGCTGATTAGTATTCCATTGTGTGTGTTCTTTATTCATTCGTTGATGAACACCTGGGTTGCTTCCATGTCTTGGCAATTATAAATAGTGCTGCTATGAACATTGGGGTGCATGTGTATCTTTTATAATTAGTGTTTTGGGGTTTTTTGGTTTGTTTTTTGATATATACCAAGGAGTAGAATTGCTGGATCATATGGTAGTTCTGTTTTTATACTGTTTTCGCAGTGGCTGCACTAACTTGCATTCTCACCAACAGTATAGGAGGCTTCCCTCTTCTCTACATCCTCATCAACATTTGTCACTTGTGTTCTTTTTGATGATGGCCATTCTGACAGGTGCGAAGTGATATCTCATTGTGGTTTTGATTTGCATTTCCCTGATGATTAGCGATGTTTAGCATCAACTTAACATCAAAAAAACAACCCAATTAAAGAATGGGCAGAAGAACTGAATAGACATTTTTTCCAAAGAGGACATGCAGGTGGCCATTCCATGAAATTATGTATGGACCTACAGGGTTGATTTTCCTCCATAGAGTTGGACTGTGTGCTAGAAGGCCTTCCTTAGGAACAGGCTGCTCAAGGGGAAGTAGCCACTCTTGAATGTCATAAAAAGGTCCTTTATATGTCAGAGAACATGTGTTTTTGTTAGTTTTGCTTTGTCCTCTCCTCAGAGTCTCTGGTATTGTTTTAGATATGAGTTACAAGCTGTGTGGTAGAAATTTTCTTGAGATTTAGGATAATTTTATGATACTTTTATGAGAGTAATTTACCCTGTTTATTTCTTGAAGTACGTGTTTTGCTAAAATTCCCCAGTGTCCAAATATTAAATCAATTTCTCTTTAAACCTCATGCTCCCCACCCCCTCATTTCTTATACATCTAGAGTAGCTATAAATCAAATTGATCTGGAAAGGGAAAAATGTGGAAATCTCTTATGAACAGTTACTTTCAAAATTTAATATCACTATTTTTATTCCACTGTGCAATGAATAAGGGTTAATATTTAAAAATCTGAATTTATTTTATTTTTGTGACTGTCATACAGAGTGAAGTGAGTCAGAAAGAGAAAAACAAATATCGTATATTAACACATATATGCAGAATATAGAAAAATGGTACAAATCAACTGGTTTGCAAGGCAGAAATAGAGACACAGATGTAGAGAACAAGCATATGGATGCCAAGTGGGGAAATCGGGGAGAGTTGGAGGGGAATGAATTGGGAGATTGGGATACCAAATTGTACACTCTAAATATATGCACTTTATTGTCTGTTAACTGTATCTCAATAAAAGTTCTTAAAAAAATAGTTTACTTCAATATATATATGAATTAAATTGTTTTGCTTTGTTTTATTTTTTTAAGATGAAAACATCCTCTTAGTTTGTAGATCTAGGAAAAAGAAAATCACAAAATCTGGAATGATTTTCAATTTTTTACGAAGAAAAAACTGTCTTATTGAACTGTAGACCCATTTTATAACAACTGTCATTTCTTTTCCTTTTTTAAAAATATAATTCTAGAATTTTTGCCCAAATATTCAAAACTATGAGTAGAAATTTATCTTTTTTTGTTTTACTGGTAAACTTCTTTCGTGATAGGTGTCTTTTTCTATAAAGGAACAGGACTGCTAAGTTTGGCGCTGTCAAATACTCCAAGATCAAAGCTCTCTGCTCAGTCTGCAAAATGGAATAGCTGCCACCAGCCTTTCAACTATAAGGCTTTTATGAACTTGGACTTTTTGGACGCAAGTTGGAAGTCTGTCAATTGAATTCCCTTTATAAAGTTTTACTCTAGTTAGGTGCCTTTAGATTCATTTCCCCTCAGGGATCCTGTAGCTTCACTAGAATATTCTCCCCCAAAAATGATACCTTTCTGCAACTTATGCCTGAGTCCCATTGAAATTTTCATATTAGTTGCCAATGCTCCAGTACTTTTTTCCTTCCATGTCTAATTAATTATTAAATTCAGTATGTAATTTACTTGATTTTTAAAGAAATTATTTCTACCCTGGCAGTTTTTCATCTTATTTTTGCCTTCCTCTGATCTAGTACTAGATTTTTTTAAGATAACATTGATTTACTTCCTTTCTCTCCTATAAAGAAGGTAGAAAAATACAATAACCTGATCCTTTTGCTAGGTGGAGAGCAGAACTTACACCGAGGCGCAGCTCTCATTTCTGACTGGTATTAATTGGCACATTTTAATCCAGAGTAATCAGTGTACGTTTACCATCTCGAATTAGAAAGCAGGAAACTTTTATAAGAAGTGATTTGTTCGCACATCTAAAAAGCTCTTCACCTCCTCCTTGCAATTGACTGAGCTTCCACTTACTCCTTCATTTTTGAAAGCGATAGTGAACTTACTGTTCTGCAGGCCTGTGTGTGCTGCTGCAAGAAGAGGCCTTCCATAGTTTTCGGGTTTGGCCAAGAGCCACCTCAACACAGGGAAGAAGCGGTCATGAGTATAAACACTTAAAGATTTAAATATCTAATACCTTCATAATTGGAACATTTAGATCTGTGAATAGATTTGGTAGTAGACAAAATTAAAAAGTCTATACATTAACAAACCTTGTTTGACTGGCTTTTTCTTTAATCATTTCTTATTTGTCTGGATATTGTAGGGAAGAAAAACTAATTTTCTCTCTACTCTTTTAGGTTCTTGACTAAGACACCCCACCCCACCCCACACCCCTCCACCCTGGTGATAAAAGACAGATTAACAGGAGAAAAACCAACAGGAATGTAATAACATATACCTCCTATATACATGGGAGACATCCAGAAAAACTGAGTAACACCCCCGAAATGATCTAAGCCAACACCTTAAATACCTTCTCCAACTTAAGGCAAAACATGTGGGGCAGAGAGGTAGTTATGGGAGGTTTTCAGGCAATAGCAAAGTAAACAAAGGTATGGTGGTTATGTAGATTTAAGTCCATGCCTTCTCCATTGATAAGAGTTTCTAGAGATTTAGTCATCTTCCTCTTCTGGTACAGAAAGGAAGACACCCTTATACATGGAGATTTCCCTTATAAATGTAAATGTCTTTTGCAAAAGGGTAACTTCTACTTGGATCCTGTGTTTTCTGTTTCTTAAAAAAATAACCAGCTCAAGATAATCCCTATGCCAAAGAGACATGTTTTGGGGTGGCAAATTCTGCTCCCCTTCAGTATCAAGTTTGAGCTCAGAAAAATACCATGGGAAATTTGCTGACAAGTTTTCCTGTTCACTATTGAAGAATTAAGGCAGTGTTATTCAAAGTAAACAGCTCTGAAGTTTCTCTATCTCTATTATGAATATTTCAGGAAGATTGAAATCTCATGAAAATCAAATATAGACAGTAATTTTATATTCTATAGTTCTATATTTTCTGGCTAGTTAATAAAACTAGCCCAGAAATATAAACAGTTGAAATAGTTGATCCTACTACTAGCTTGTTTGTGGTTGAAAAAGTTGGTTTCATAATTAGCCTAATTTTGTTGAAAGTGCAGATTGAAAGTATTTTTAAAATGGCTTTAAAAATTGCCTTTTTGAGTAGGTTTTTACCTTATTTCATCTATCCTATGGAGAAGCTTTTCTCTTTTAACCTGGGATTGTGTTAGTTATATTTTTGATTAAGTGTAATTTCTGGCAATTATATTTATGACTATCATATAATTGTTTGACCTTTATATTTGTTTATTCTTACTACAGTGGTTACTCCTTATTAGATATTCAAGTAACAAATGTTCAAACAAAATTTTAAAGGGAATTAAAAGGTAAGTATTTGTGCCCAAAGATAGTGCATTATAAATGAGCATTTTATAACTCTGCTTAGCTAGTTTACTTCCTTATACAATACAGTTTAGTGTAGGGGGTGAAAAAGAAGGTAGCTTTAGACTAAAACTTAGCATAGTTAATTATACTTTCTATTACTATTTTAAGATGTTCTTTAGTTGACTTACTGCAAGTTCCTCCATGCAGTTTTCTCTCTGCCTTGCCCTGTGTCAGTTTCATCTTCCAAATTGCCAAGAAGTTAAGCTTCTTAATGTATACTTTGATCTTAATTGAGACATTCTTTAAAGATCACATATTGCTTTTCAGATAAAATTTAGAGTGTGTAATGGACAACCTCAGCCCTTTCTCATATGGCCCCACTTTTTCTTTCACCTGCAAACCCTGTAGGGCATGCTCTAAATTACTAAAGCGCTTCTCCGAAAAGCACTTTGCCCTTTGGTATTTCCGTATCCTTTAAACATTGTATTTCTTTTCCCTGGGTGAACATGTCCCCCTTCACCTGCCCTATTACATTTTAATAGTCCTTTAAGATATGTCTGATAGTTGAGTCTGCCCTCCATATCCCCAGATGCGAAACCCACAGATAAGGAGGGCCAACTGTGCAGTGCCATTTTATACAAGGGACTGGAGGATTGGTGGATTTTGATATCCATGGGGGTCCTGGAATACAACAGGGGGTCCAGGAACCAATCTTCCCCTTGACTGTATTTGCTTTGATCAGCTTCACCAATCCTCATCTATTTGAGCCCAAATAGTAGCTCTTTTCAGTGTTTACAGAGCCTTGGACCTTTTTGGAAAAGGAACTTGTATCCCTAACTTATAATCATTTCTCACATTGGAACCTGAGCTGGGAAAGAAAAAAAAGAGGTCACTTACCATATGTCCAACAGTTAGCATACAGCTGGGAACGTAACATTATATACAGTTTGTTTTGTTTTTCATTTTTTTATCTTGTTTAATGAGTATTCCACAAACTCTGAATTAAAATCTTGAAAGTCTCTTAGACTGTAGTATTTATAATTTGTGTAGATATTGTTTGTTTCCAGTGGAACATGCATTTTTGAAGGAATAAGTCAAACGGTTATCTTTTTCTTCACAAAACACTATTAAAAATAACAGCTTATTAAGAATTATTAACTGAGGACTTCTGTCCATGCCACTTCTAATCAGAATATAGTTCGAAATTCAGATTCCTTCACTCTCCTGTATGTAAATGCTGTGTGGCATAGCGCTTATCACATACCATAGGAAGTCTTTTTAGAGGGAGGAAGAATCATAGTTCAGTTCTATTCCTTGTCAGTTTAAATGTACCATAACAATGGAAATATGCCTTTTCAATATGCTACATGAATTTATATCAAGGCTTGATATCTGAACTGTCAGAAATCCTAAATTCATCAGAGACTGCATTATTTTTATGTAGATAGAAAGATATGGTTCTCCATTCTATTACATGAATTGTCATCATAATATTACAGTTAAAGCTAATGAACCATTCTCTGGCATTTGAAAAGCCAGTTAACGTAGACTTTTCCTGACGAAACTCAAGTTTATGAATGAATTAAGTCTGTTTGTGTGGTTGTTGTAATGATCATGAAATTATTTCTCAACATTATAAAATAAGCTCCTTCTGCCCCCAACTAAGGCTGGCATGACCTACAAAAAGTAAGAAGTCATGTTTAGCTAATCAAAATAAGTTATGTAGGGCTTTAAGGAGGAAAAATAATCCTATAAGGAAAATTAATTGTCATAGCAAATATTTCTTAGTGACACCTGAGTATTTGGCTTAAAACAAAATTTTTTTTTTCGCCCTAATCAGCCAATCTCAGCCAAGCACACACACCACAACACCCTTGGTATGTTTCTACTGTAAGTAGAAGTACATTCATGTTTGTTATGACTTTTGTGTCTCTCAAACAAGAAACTTTTTAAAAGTACCAAACAAAATTCCCAGTGACTTTTTATCTGTATTCCGCTCCCTGTTCTTGAAATTCTGTTGAATTTTAGATGAACTTCAGTTATCAAAAGAAGGCTGTTACGGGGGGGCATCACACTTACACAGTGAGCCAAGAACCCAGTTACAAATAGACAGTCCTTGCAAATACCTCTCAGCAACTTTTGAGGAAATAATTTCAGATTTTCTTGGCCTTATTAAGAAAGTTATTGAAAAACCTCGTTTATGTTCACTTAACGGTAATTGACATCTTCCTATTGTTATTTTTTAAAGACTTTGTCTTTTCTTTTTATATAAAAATAAATATATTTATGAAATATTTTATAACATGAATATAAATATAAGAAATTATATGTATGTGTATATATGCATTCTATTAGAATCCCTGGACCTGAACTCACTCTCTTTGAAATATTCAGTTTTAGCCTATAGACACCATTTATTTCAATTCATTAGCTAATTCTTTCAAGAATCATGAAAAACTTTAGGCTCTATCAGTTTTAGCTTAACTGGATGATAAAAACAATATATAAAAAATTCATCCATACTGAATTTTTAAAAAAAATTTCTATATGTTTATTGTCTCTTTTAAAGCATTTAGACGACTCACTAAATTCTTTGTTTTTGTTTAGCTCTTCTGGTAGTATTGGCAAAATCTATAGCTTGGGTTTTTTTCTCTCACATAGGAGATGGGCTTTTTTGTGTTATGTCTTCTAGTCACAGTGTTTCTTAATGTTTTGACTTAAGTTGACGTGAAGATGTTTTCAAATTAGAATTAGATTTTTTGGTTAACATTAGATGTGATATTGAAAAAAGTACTGAAATTGAAGTCTGAAAAGAATTCGGAGAAGGTAAACGACTAGAAGCATGGTGGACTCAAGGTTCCAAAGCCAAGAGGAGTTTAAGTTAGGATTATTAAAGTTTGATTTTTTCACCCTTTGACTAGTTTTCTAAAACATATCCTATTTAATTTCCAAAATCAGTGAGTACTATGTTAGTAGTTTTCCTAGACATGACATAATTTTTAAAGATAACAGTTCTTATACCTGTCATTCCCTACTCCCTGACCTTAATAAAGAAGAGAATATATAGGGTCAAGGCAGTATATTAAGGCGTCAAACATAAGTGTATATTCAGACTTGCCACTAAGAGTCTTAAACTCTCTGTCTTATCTTTATTTGTAAGAATGGGAGCCAGTATATTTATTTTGTACTATTTTTTTAAATGGCACACATTCTAAGAACTTACAATGTCTATTATATTTCCATGGCTTTGCACATGCTGCCATGCCTGGAATGCTCTTAGCTGGGAATGCTCTTACCCAGTCTGTCCACCTAGAAGACCTCTGTATATCCTTTACGTTTCATCTTGAAAGCTGTGATGTCCTCAGTAATGCCTTCTGTAATGCAGTCAGACAGCTTAGCTGTCCCTCTTCATATGCTCACCCTACATATGAAATGTGACCCCCCCACCCCTGTAGAGCTGTTTAAATTATTGGTTCATTGGTTTTTTTGCCTACCCTTTCCCAACTAGACTGTATACTTTTAGAGGAAAGAGAATGATGCATAAGAAGGACTAGATAATTACTTAGTAAATGAATGAACATAGAAAACACCTAAGCCTAACATTTAAGGCAAATAAAAAGTGTTAGCTTAACATTTCCCTCCCCTTTACTTAAAAAAAAAAAAGAAAATGCAGATGGCTAACAAACACATGAAAAGATACTCAACATCATTGACCATTAGAGAAATGCAAATCAAAGCCACAATGAGGTATCACCTCACACCGGTCAGAATGGCCATCATCAAAAAATCTACAAACAATAAATGCTGGAGAGGGTGTGGAGAAAAGGAAACTCTCCTGCACTGTTGGTGGGAATGTAAATTGGTATAGCCACTATGGAAAACAATATGGAGGTTCCTTAAAAAACTAAAAATAGAATTACCATATGACCCAGCAATCCCACTCCTGGGCCTATACCTTGAGAAAACCATAATCCAAAAAGAAACATGCACCACAGTGTTCAATGCAGCACTATTTACAATAGCCAGGACATGCAAACAACCTAAATGCCCATCAACAGATGAATGGATAAAGAAGATGAGACACATATATACAGTGGAATATTACTCAACCATAAAAAGGAATGAAATTGAGTTATTTGTAGTGAGGTGGATGTACCTAGAGTCTGTCATACAGAGCAAAGTAAGCCAGCAAGAGAAAAACAAATACCATATGCTAAGTCATGTATATGGAATCTAAAAAAATGGTACTGATGAACCCAGTGACAGGGCTAGAATAAAGATGTAGAGAACAGACTTGAGGACACGGTGGGGGGGTGGGTGAAGGGGAAGCTGGGACAAACTGATAGAGTAGCTTTGACATATATATACTACCAAATGTAAAATAGATAGCTAGTAGGAAGCTGCTGCATAACATAGGGAGATAAACTCGATGATGGGTGCTGACTTAGAGGGCTGGGAGGGAGTCGTGGGAGGGAGGGGGTATGGGGATATATGTGTAAATACAGCTGATTCACTTTGTTGTACAGCAAAAGCTGGCACAACAGTGTAAAGCAATCACATTCTAATAAAGAGCTTAAATATATATATATATATATATATATGGTTTATATATACCACGTATCTGTGGTTAAAATTATATATACAAACACATATATGTGTGTGTGTGTATGTAATTTTAATTTTAAAATAAGACTTTAAAATTAAATATATATGAATTTTTTAAAAATTACCTTATGATTACCACATGCCATGATTAACATTTTGAGGAATAAAAAGATGACTTGTTAAAAGTGCATAAATACATCAAAAACCCATGTATTATATTGCTTTCTTTCAATAAGTACAAATGTTGACAAAGACATTTGGAACATAAACTTTAGACCAGCAATCACAAAGTTTGTAGATCTCCTTTCATTAAACTCATACCAACTGAAATGGAAGTTTTTTTCCCATGGAATATTTTGTCGGAATTAGAAATAAACCACCTAATTGATGTATCTCAATAAATTATATATCTAAATTAGGAATTTCTTTAGTGACTCTTTTCTCTAGTGACACAAACAGAGGATTTTAAATAACTACCATAACTAAACTGAATACAATATGACGCAATATAATAATTGTATAAAAGTCTTGCATTAACTCTAAAAGATGTTTGAAACAATAGGTGTTGTTATTAGAACAAAATTATATGCAAAGCAGGTTCACAAAAATGTGATTTTTTTTTTTTTTTACTGCATGACCTAGCCATATAAATCTTTTGGGATAATTTCTGCTTTCAACATAACTTTAAGACCTCATTGTTAAGTAGCATCTCAAAAATGTCAACATCTCAAAAAAGTGGCAAGAAATATAGAAAGTTTCCTTGAATAATTTGCTTTTTTGTTTGACTCAAAAGAATATAGAAGATCATATACTAGAACTATTCTAGGGATTAAAAGCATGGTAAAATCTTAGTTGTAATGTTACTTTTCTCAGTAGCAAATGGCTCATGTCTTCTGTAATCTATATGGGAAAATTATATTCATGTTTAAGAGGAGAACTCATTTGTTACTGAAAATACAATAAAGCGGAAATATTATAAGTGGCTAGGAAGCTTTAATAGTTATTTAAAAGCAGGCAGATCTCTACCCATGCAAATTTTTGATACAGTAAATGTTTAATGTGCTTTTCAAGGATAACTCTTTCTTAAGAATGGAATAAGAAAGATGATTCTGACCTATGGCACAGTCCCGGAAAGCAAGACAGTGTATTTTCTATGAACCATGGAATTTCCAATCTCGGTAATGCAGTTGAGTTTCAAAATACCACTGACGTTATTTTGGTTATTGGCATGAAGCCATGGAAGAAGTCCTTCATCCATATGTAATAACATATGTCAGGGAAATAGAAATGATTACTGAATTATTATTATTACTCTTATTTGGTTGATGGAATGGTGGCACAGAAAAATTAGGTAAGGTGTTAGACTTCAAGGTCACAATTGATCAATTTCAGCTTAAATTTCATGACCCTAGCTTCCTTGCCAATTGACCATACTGCTTTGAAAAATGATATGTTAAGTATTGTTTGTTTCAATGAAATAAAATATACTCAAAAGTCTTTGGGTGACTTCCAAAGGAGTTTCAAATTGGCCTTTCTTGAAGTCATCCTTAAAATCCCCGCACACACAATCCATTTCTGTCTGTGTCCTAGAAATCTTTCTAAAAGATTTGTTTCTTATTCCTCCTTGTTGAGTACACATGAAAGTGGACTTTCCAAATATCTTGAGTTAGTCAGACTAGATAATGTTCTGCCCAATAAAATGTAATTGGGGGAAATATGTGTGATGTCTGGGCAGGGGCAGGGAAACACCACTACCCAAGCCTCTTGTCCAGATGGGGGATGCACAAAGTCAAGTTGGCCTGGATCACTAGGTGTATCACATGTACAATAGCCCTGGAGTACTGCAGACACCAACTTTGTATCAATGAAATATAAATTTTTCATTGACACTAATTTTGATGTTATGAAAAAATACTGAGCTTTGGGGTTTGTTCCCATAGCATAACCTACGCTATCCTGATATATATCTTTTTTTTCTGAAGGAAATATGACATATGATAACTGCAATAAATGCATTTATCTACTATGTGAAAATATGAATTTGTGAGAAAAGTATGGCAAGCAGCATAATGCCAGTTCAAATTGTAGATAGCTTTTAGAAATACTTACTGCACAAAGCAAAGACATCAATGGTCATAAATATTTTATATGGGAAAATTATAAAACCTTACCAGAATTACTTTAACAACATCATGGTTAATAGTACTAGAAGCAGGACCTATATAAGGACTGCAATTGTGTGATTAATCTGTGTATTGTAGGATAGCGTTGTCTTTGTCCATTCATCTATGTCTTTTCTCTTCCCATTTATAAAGTACTATATTTTTTCTGAAGTAAGTAGGATCTCTAGGTAGGGGGAGTGCGTGGATGATGAACTGGTGTGTGAAACTCAAGGCCTGTGGTGGCTTCTGGTGCAGCACAAATTCCAAAGTGGTATGACTTTGGGAAATGACCCCCCCCAAAAAAAAAGCTAAAGACAATAACACAGGAATTGAAAGAATCAATTAATATGTTTTCAAACCTAACCCATCCTTAGATGTTAAATATTTAATAAATTTTACTCCTTTTGTGGTTTTGCTATGAGCAAATTTCAGAGCTACAGACTTACTAATGATATCACATCAAATATTTTTGTAAGGAAAATGCTCAATTTTATATAGGCATTGACTGCTTTGGGGACAAATCATGACCACAATATATAGAAAACGCTGACAGAGAAAAAGAGCTATAAGTCCATTCCCCAAATCCAAACTGAGACAGCATTCTGTGCTACAATATATAACTGGTTTTTCAGAATTTAAGTATGCATACTTATATATTATTAAAAAAATTTTTAGATGTAATTACCTCAAGATCCCTGACAATTTACCAACAATAGTGGGTTAATTAGATAGATTATTTTAAATTCACAAAATGCTTTCTTAAAAAGTTGTCAAAAACACCAAAGATTTAAAGGTGTTATAGAAAATTCAAAGATATGAAAAATTTTCAGAATATATTGCTAAATAATTAGGTATCAAAATATTACACATGGGCTTCCTAGGTGGCGCAGTGGTTGGGAATCTGCCTGCCAATGCAGAGGACATGAGTTCGATCCCTGCTCCAGGAAGATCCCACATGCCGCGGAGCAACTAAGCCCGTGTGCCAAAAAAAAAAAAAAAAAAAAAAAATTACACATAATACAATTCTTATTTCATGAAGGTAATTGTATACTGTAATTGGTTTTTGCTCAAGGGGAGTGATTTCAAGTTTCATTGTTAATAATATGATACACAATGAAAATAAGACATGGCAGATTTATTTGTGGCTACATTCTGCCAGTTCTTTATTATCTTTTTAATTTGATATAATGAGAGGGAAGAAAGAAAGCCTTTTTTAGTGCTAGATGGAAAAATAAGTAGTAAATTAGTGGGGATGAATAATACATAGAAATGTTGTTTATAATTTCAGATATAAGTGAGGAAGATTCAGTTACCCTCAGAGATAAGATACTCCCAAATATTAGCCAAAAATATAGGTAAAAATTATGAAGAAACAAAGTATGTCAAAATTATGAGTAAATGGTTTCTGTGATGTGTAATTGTAAGGTTTGATTAGATTTAAACTTTATTTCTGGTAGAAAGTATTTTTAGGTAGGTTAAAAACAATTTATATTTAAATACAACTGTCATTAAATTTTGAGAAAAAGAAAGGAGGGAACTAGTACTATTTTATTAGGTTTAACAGAAAACTATCTGAACAATGATAAAACTCAAAAATCAAATGCATAATTTTTGCGTTTATGAAGATAAGAATTTAGTCAGTTTTTTTATGTGATTTATTTACTTTACTTCATAGTTTGTCTAGAATCCAATCAACTTTGTCAGGCTGAATACATTTTTATTTTTCCTTAAGGAGTTCAAAGAATAGGTAGCTGATTATGAAGCATATTCCAACTCTGAGAAAGCATTTTTTTCTTTCTATTTTAATTCAAGAAAATAGGGACATGTTTTAGAATCTAAAACTATCCAATCTTCTTTTACTCTGCCAAGATAATCTTCTCATTGTGTAAAGAATAATGAATAAGAGACCAATCCTAATTGGTCAGATGTTGATTAGGTCATTTAAGAGCACAAATGAAAATTGTATATAGCATAAATTTCCATGCTGGGGACAAGAACATGGTAAATTTGTTAAGCTACTGGAAGTCTTTAAGCATAGAAAAGCATTCCATTCATTTTAGAATATTTATAATACATTTTTTGTCCCCAATGAAATAATAATGTTTGCCATTAATAGAATTCAAATGCAAACATAATGACTTGGTGATTTTTTTTTTTAAGTCCTAAAATTTCACTTTGGAACAGAAATATCTGCTCTGTTATTCCTGTTAACTTCTTACCTTTTGTTACTCTGAGTTAATGATTAACATTAACATGCAAAGATAAACTTGTTTCTTACCTTGAGTATATTTTTCTCTTTTCTTCTCCCACTTTTTTTGAGATATAATTGACATACAGCACTGTATAAGTTTAAGGTGTATATGGTTTAACTAACAAACATCTTACCACAGTAAGTTTGATGAACATTCATCAGTTCATATAGATATAAAATTAAAGAAATAAAAACATATTTCCTTGCGATAACTTTTAGGATTTACTCTCTGAATTTTCATGTGACTTATAGCAGCGTTTCTTGTATTTATCATGTTGTACATTCATCCCTAGTACTTATTTTTCTTATACCTGGAAGTTTGTACCTTTCAGCTACCTTCATCTAGTCTCCCCCTCCCCCCTACACTCGCCTCTGGTAACCACAAATCTGATGTCTTTTTCTATGAGACTGTGTATTTGTTTGTTTTTGAAGTATACTTGATCTACAACACTATGTTAGTTCTTCATATACAACAGAATGATTTGATATTTGTATACATTTCAAAATGATCACCGTGACAAGTCTAGTTACCACTCATCCTAACTTTCATGCAAATAAAAAGTAACAGCTAAGTAATAGTCAAATTGAATTATATTGTAGTATTGTGAAGACTTTGGGGGCATTTACTAAAAAAATCCTATGGAAGATTTCCAAGGATTACTCTTTAATTACATTTTAGATCATCTTTCTCTATTCTTCAAGAATATTTTTGGTTTTAATAAACAGTGTATGTTACCCATAATCTTTCTTCTTTCCTCATATTCAGAGTTTGAAAATTAGCAGTCAAGTCACTCAATAGATGTGTTTGCCAGTCACACCATGGGCATCGTCTTAAATGACATTAACCTTCCACCACTAGTCACATTTAAGTTTACAGCTCTGACCTGTGACCTACATAATTCTAAGGCATACGCGTGACTTTGTTTTCCTTGAAGAAAATATTTTGAGTTTAAAAGGTTTGGATGTTGCAGAAATGTTTTGGAATTAGTTTTGAATGAAATCCTACCACTTTTTTTTTCAATAAAATCATTTTCCCTTGGGTTCTTAATGCATTATTTAAGCTTCTGCTTCTCTTTCTTCTCTTTTCTCCCTTGTTTTTGCCAGCCAGATTTTTTTTCTGTTTTGTCCATTCTGTATCAGCCAACAGAATCCAGGCTGCAGGTTTGCTTTCATACTTGCATTTATTCTTTATCGTCTCATCATCTTTTCAGCACAGTTTGGTTATTTATTTTTTGAAAAGTTTACTTAATAAACATGTGAAAAATATTAAAATTAAGTTTTTCTTCTTTTTTGGTTAGCAAATGGTAATTAAATTCTTGGAGACTATTAAATATATGAGAAGCCACATAGTGCACTCATCAAGTTGAGCACTAATATGCTCTATTTATTCATTTGCTTATTTTTGGCCACACCGCGCAGCATGTGGGATCTTAGTTCCCTGACCAGTGATTGAACCGGGGCTCACGGTAGTGGAAGCGCAGAGCCCTAACAGCTAGACCACCAGGGAATTCCCATAATATGCTCTAAAGTTTAGTCAAAAATCACCCACCTGTTAACATATGATGGCAAAATAAATGACAAGACTTCACTTTAGCAAAACATTTTTAAATATATAAAAATAGACAAGCAACATTTAACCCTACATTTGATGTGTCTATATAGAAAGTATATATGTAAATACATTTGTACACACACACATACACACAGATGTATGTACCATATTATCCCTGTATATTTCAACTCAGAAGAAAAAATAACAATGCAAAGCTTAATTAAAGAGACATTCTCTGGCAATATTAAATAACATTTAATTATTAAGAAGACAGAGTACATTTCACCTTTCATCTTGTACTCCAAATCATCATAGTCATATGCCGGCTTATATGTAAATAAAGCCATATTAGTAAAACAAGATCTATCTACATTACCACTTTGATTAAGTTACATGAGGCAAAAGGTAACAAAGTTTGTATATACAGATCTTCTTCAATTTATGTTGGGGTTACTTCCCAATAAACACATTGTAAGTTGAAAATATAAGTTGAAAATGCATTGAATACACCTAACCTCCTGAACATTGTAGCTTAGCCTAGCCTGCCTTAAAAGTGCTCGATCACTTACATTAGACGACAATTGGACAGCATCATCTAACACGTAGCCTGTTTCATGATAAAGTGTTGAATATCTCATGTAATTTATTGAATACTGTACTGAAAGTGAAAATCAGAATGGTTGTAAGTGTATCAGTTGTTTATCCTCATGATTGCCTGGCTGCCTGGGAGCTGCGGCTCACTGCTGCTGCCCAGAATCACGAGAGTATCATACCACATATTGCTAGCCTGGGAAAAGAAAAAATTTGAAGTATGGTGTCTACCTAATTGCTTTCACAGCATCATAAAGTTGAAAACTTGTAAGCTAAACCATCATAAGTTGGGAACCATCTGTATGGCATTCTGTCTTCTCAGTTATATATCTATTGATAACTTTTATGAGTATGTATAAACAGGAAGCAAAAGACTGTCAACAAAGTAAATATTTAAATAGTGGTACAGTATTAGTTACTACTGGGTCCCTCAGCACAAATTGCTCCCCTGCCCTCCATCCATGACACATAATTTCAGTGTGCAGCTGATATTCCCATGCCTGAATAATATGCTCTATAGTTTTACGATGAATTTTTGTGGGACTATTTTTTTGAAATTTGATGTGTGTTAGTTATCTATTGCTGCACAACAAACCATCCCCAAAACTTTGTAGCTCAAAACAACAACAGTCATTCTTTTTTGTTCATGGATCTGATATTTGGGCAGAATTCAACAGTTACAACTGGTTTACGCTATGCTGCATCTCCGCAGGGGGCTGAAGGAGACATGTCCAAGATGGTGCACTCATGTGGTTGGTGGGCTGGTTCAGGTATGCAGAATACTGTAAACCGCTTGAAACTATTCAGTAGATAACTTGATCTAAATATCTTTTACACAGGCATACAAAATCTTTTTAGCAGTTTGATTTTCCTGCCTGGAAGATGTTAGGCATGATATAGGTAACAGGCTAAGTGAATCTTTGCTTAAAAATAACATTCCCAGCTGTTTTGCAAGCAAAATTCAGAACTGGTTCATAGCACTGCCATTCACATTCAAGTGGTCAGCACTTAATCACATGGCCATACCTAGCTGCAGAGAAGGCTGGTAGTATAGTCTTGAGCAAGGGGAGCTTATGTCTAGCCAAAATTCTATTCTTATAAAGAAAAAATGAGTATTTAGTGAAAACTATCAGTCTTTCATAACTTCCCAGACTGTTTATTCTTTCCTTTGTGTAAACAAAAATATTTGTACATAACTTCACTTAAAGCATGGATCCTGCCGTTTTGTAAGAATGAGTTTTTGAATGCATTAATTCCCTATGTATCTCTAAAAATCCCATGCCCAGATCCATACCTGGCCAAAAAAGGTAGGTGCTTAATAAATATGTTTTGAATTTTCCAACTTTCAAAACATCCACGTTGTCACCAATCATATTTACCTACCCCCAACGTAAGGAGAATTAGCAAATAGATGAATATTGAAAAGGGGCAAATTTAACTTCTAATTTGGCATAGAAGAAAGACTACCCAATTCTTCCAAACTCTTAGTCAGTAAAAAACAGCTATCAAAGCCAATAACTCAGATAGAAAAAAAAATGCACAGTTCCGAGGGATATGATGTTTTCATGTGTAGACTCATTACTGTTCTAGAAATAGCTGAACCATGAGCCATGCCTACCCAAAGACAACATTAAAGGTTTTGAGGAAAGAAAAGTGTTCTTGATATACACTGTTTCATCAGTCCTATACCAGTATTTTCATATGTTTCTCCTTTTCTTTACAATTATAGCTCAGTTGGCTTTTGCACTGGTTTCCAGTCGTTCTGCATTGAGCTATTTTCATTCTAGCACATAGTTATTTTCGGTCTCACCTGGAAATGAGTGCAGTGACCACCTGATGCTACCAATTCCATCTAACCTTCTTTGTATTCCAAGACAGAGCACACATTATTTTTGGTTTGACACTGCTTTGTATTGATCCTAAGAATTCAGTGCAAGCCTTTCCTTTTTTTTTTTGTCTAGCCTCAGGAGTCTGTCAGAATGACACAGCCATTAAAATGTAGGTTTGACGGTAGGACAGACAAAGTCAGAAGCATTTGTACATTGTTTACGTCGAGTCATTGCACTCAGATTTCAACTTGGAAGATGACACTAGAGTAGTTTAGGATATAGAAATATTTCTCAAGAATTAAACATTTATTTTTATGTTTGTTCCTCATCCATTTGTGAGATCTGTTTTATATGATCCTGTGTAATTGATGTATCACCAGTGATTAGTTTCTGTTGCCAACACCTTTCTCCTCTGGTGTTTGTTATCTTCTTGCCTCTCCCTCCTCAGTGGCTCTTCAGAGCTCTTCAGAGCACAGGGTTACCTAGGATGTCTGCACGCATTTCAGGAAACCACAAGACGTGGCCCCGAACAGTTCCATGCAAAGGGCCCAAATAGAAAGAGTAAATACAGTTCCAAATATTCCTTGGTAATCAGTTAGCAATACTTCTTAAAAAGGGAAAAGAGTGAGAATTAAGACATCCCTTTCTTTTACATTTAGGAATTCAGAAACCTTCATGGGACCCTGTCTTCCTTTCTTAGTTTTTTTAAACCTAAAAAATACAAACCATTTACATTTATATTCTACTGACAAATGCTGACATTTCCCGGAAATTTCTCTGTTGAGGGAAACATCTGGTTATTCTTACCTCCTCGTGAAGAAGCACGTCTTAGCATTCTTAAAATTGTCTTAACGTTACTCGTATTAAGGCTGCTTTTCAGAAATTTCCTTGAAGGAAACTGAAGGGAAAATATTGAGGAATATATTCTACTTAACATTTTCTAAGTATCTACAATCAATTAAAGTATGACAATCATTAAAGGATGTTTCTGTCCTTACTGACTTCAGTTCTTTATTCAATATAATTTTTCCAGCGAGCCCATTCTAATTAAACTAAATCACCATGCCCATCACCGCTTGCTTTATTTTTCTTCTGGATACTTGTCACTGTCTAATGTACTATATACTTCATTTGTTGTCCTGTTTGTCATCTCCCTTCCCCACGAGAATGTAAGCTCCTTGAAAGTAGGGACTTTTATTCTCTTTGATTATTGCTAGATTCTCAGCTGGTAAAACAGTATCTGCCACATAGCAGACTCTCAATAAATATGATATATGAATAATTGAATGACAGGTTGAATAAATACACATGATATTTACTTAAAATTCCATGTTATTTGTGAGATTTTCCAAGTTGTGGTCAAAGAATTTCGGTATTAATTGAAGTTTATGTAACTTTATTTTGCCTCTTAAAGGAAGTAAAGATGATGACTGGGGAAAATTCCCAAAAATGACAAAAATTATAATTATTTTCTTTTCTAATGGACAGTTGAATGAAGAGTTTTTATTTTTTTAATCACTTTTACATTTGAGTGGTTTATTTTTGCCTGTATGTCATTGCATAAGCCAAATGGGGACTTTTGCACTAAATTTCTAAGCACATGGTAGTCCTTATAGCTATACCCCTCTCCCCTGGGTCTTCTCATTATGCAAGCTATTAAGAAAGCAGCATGAAATCCAAATTGTATTTTATAAATTGATTAGGAAACTAATTCTTCAGAATGTCCTTTTTTGAATGACAAAGATAGGGAAACCTTGATCACCAGAAGGTTGGACTAAGTGAATATTCTCTTTTAACTTTTATCCTGTAACAGTTGAGGATTTATTTTTTCAGTTAGCAGTGAAACTTCTATTTGTTTTAATTTTATGGTGCAAAAATAAACCTCCTCTGATAGTGCCTGTCCTTTCTTAATAGGATGCTGGTGATAATAGATTATTATTTTTTACAAATATTATTATTACTATCACTAATGGCAATTTTGCGATGTAATTGGGTCATCATTACAGATGAGCAAGTCATCAACGTACATTTATATAATCGAAGAATGTATATGAGATATTCTTAGGCTAAAATTCTGATATGTTTGTGTTAACTGGCAATTGTCTGTTTTCCATAGAACTAGATTATTGTAAATGTATTTATATTTGTAAAGTTTTGATATATTTTTAATTGAATGGCTTATTGTTTAAGTGTTTACTAATTATTTCTGGGAAAAATGGAAGTTTAAAGCATCTGGTATCTATTTCAAATTATTGGTAAAGTAGAAAAAAAACACCTTTATGCTGATGTAGAAATTAACGCCTGCCTCCAGGAGAAGTATTTTTATATAATTGAATAAAAGCCAACTTTTAAATTCAGCTGTGCAGCGTTCTCTATGACCAGTGAAGTATACCTGCTGATGCAAATGAGAGTTTAGCAAGAAATATTTTGGCCTAACATCATCAACATAATCCATTGCCCTCTCCCCAGTGCCAACATGGGGTATTAGTGTGCAAAGTAGATGCCCCATTAGTATATGCTGAAGGAATGAATGAATGATTGAATGTGTGCTTAAATCCACTTTTCTCAGCAAGGCAGAGTCCTGGGTCTCTGACTTAGATTGGGGTAAGAGAGGGATGTGATGGGGTGGGGGGGGGGGGGTAAAAGCTGTTTGTAGTTTTAGGGAGGTGGGCAAAGGGAACCAGAATTAAAGTCCCAAGCCAGGAAGTTTGGAAATAAAAGGACAATTGGAAAACTTTAAATCCATGGCAGCTGACTGAGAGCAAAAACCACCCCAGTGAATGTTCTGCCATAGAAATCAATCCAGATGGATTAGAGCAACACTGTTTATATGGCTTCCTTGGGCCTGTTCTCAGAGATGTGAGTCTTCTCTACAATAATTCTCTTTGCTGATTATCCAAAATAAATTAATGTAGGCCTCTTTCTTGTTGAATAGATATATTCTACTACTGGATTTTACTCCTCCCTTTAGAACCTTTATGTACAAACATTTTGCTTCTGTGTTGTTCTATTTAATTGTCTAGGGCTACTGAGAAAAGAATAGAAGTAGATAAAACATAAATAATGCATTTTCATTAAAGAGAGGCCAAATGACTTTAATCCACACAGTAGAAAAACAAATTTACATTGTCCAGTAGGGAGAGTGAGGGGAGAATGATCTTCACATAGAATGTTCTATAGGATGGGTTTAGTGAATTCAAAAGTTCTGAAAAATAGCAGCTACTTAACTTGCTGTGTGCTAAAAGTTATTCAATTTAAAAATCACCCTTTACATTAACTAACTTGTTAATTTAATTTAGAATTAACCTGCTTTGTATTGGTTCTACAGTTCTGTTGTATTTAAATTATAGCATTTTAGTTATTTTAGGTTTATGGCAATTATAAGTGTAAGGAATGTTTAACATAGATTTATATTTATATCATTGTGTGGTATAGAGACAAACCTCTCCTGGGTTGTTGAAACCTTTATATGGAGCCCTTGGTATTTCTCAAGTTTCAGTTCAAGAAGTGGAGTCATGAGAAATTCCTTTGGTCAGCTGTTAAGGAGAGAGAGCTGGTTTGGACTTTTTATCTCATTATAAATTCATGTTCATGGTCCTTATTGAATAAATGGGTGGAAATGATTATTTCCTATTACAATCTTTAAGATTACATTAAATAATGAGGGGAAAATGAGCACATTAGCAATTTCTCAAACTAAATACTTTTTTTTTTTATTGGAGTATAGTTGATTTACAATCTTCTGTCAGTTTCAGGTGTACAGCACAGTGAATCAGTTATACATATACATATCTCCACTCTTTGTTAGATTTGTTTCCCATATAGGCCATTACGGAGTACTGAGTAGAGTTCGCTGTGCTATATAGCAGGTCCTTATTAGTTGTCTATCTCACATATAGTTGTGTGTATATGTCAGACTCAATCTCCCAACTTATCCCTTCCCTCCAAACAAAATACTTTCTGTATTTTCTTTGATTTGATTTCATAAACATAAATGTTGCACTACCCACTAATGAAAATATAAAAATGTGTGACACAGAGTTTCAAAAAATTCCTTATTCATAGGGATACATTTTGTGATGATCCTGATCACAGTGATGATGATTTCTATCACTTAAGGGGGACTTTCCATCTGCTAGTGTTATGGTTTATGTTATATGGTTGGTGCTTATATATTTTATCTAATTTAATCCTCATGGTAGCCTCATGAGAAAGATACAGTTATTATTCCTGTTTTACAGGTAAGAAAAACTGAGTCTTTGAGAGCTTAGATAATTGAGCTAAGGTCACACAGTTCTTGCAAAGTGGAATGGATGGGATTCAATTTAATCTCTAAGCTAGTTCCCCTCAAAAGTTATGTTAAAGTATTTTTATGTTAAAGATACAGTATTAAATAATGGAACTTACTATGTGACCTTGAAAAATATTTAATTTCTTTGAGCCTTAAGATACATATATATATATAAAGTAGTGATAAGAATACATAACTATCAGACTTGGGAGAAATAAATCAGATACCAATATGTTAATTGCTTAGCATAGTGCCAGGCTCAGAGAGAGACCATGAATATTACTTTTACCTAATAAGCACTGAAAAATCATTCAAAATTCTTTACCTTTAACTCAATTTTAGATACCTTCACAAAGAGAAGTTTTGTACTGTCATCTAGAAATACATTAACTTCTCACATCTCTTTAAGCAGGTGAAATGCACATGTGTACTGTTCAAGTTTTACATGATGTTTGCAATGTTTGATTTACTTTCTTTCCTCTCTATTATATGTCAATATAACCTTGCTAACATATAATTTATTTAAACGCCATTTGTCCTATGATATTTGATTATGCAAATTTGTGAAGATTTAAGATTTAGAAATTTCAGGCCGATTTCATGCACCTCATTGAAATGTCTTCAGATAAAGCCATCGAGCAACATGGTGAATAAGGTGCATTCCGTTCTATTTTTTTTAATGCATGAAATTTATTCTTAGAAATTTCTTGCAATTCTATTGTGTTTAGTAATCCAAAGATATAAAATTTTCTAATCACCATAAACTTCAAATGGTGAAACTTTTGGAAGGAGAGCAACGTTACACACTGCTTTAAAAAACATGACTGGGCGAAGAAAGATGATGACGAAGTAGAAGGATGTGGAATGCATCCCTCTCCACAGATGCATCAGGAATACATCAAAAGATGCAATAATTCCCACAGAGAACAAGCTGAACACCAGCAGACGACCTCAGAGACCAGAAAGGACTGCAGAGATCCTGACATAACTGGGTAGGACAGAGGGAAAAAAAAAAAGGAGAAAGAGGAAGAGAAGAAAGGAAAGAGACGGGTACCACACCCTGGGGCAGGGGGATCTGAAACAGAGGGGAGACTGCTGAATTCAGGGAAACATCCCTTATCTGACAGGGAATCCCCTTCTCTAACGGGGAATTTCCCTGGGTCAGAAGGGAGGCATTTGGGACTGTTCAAAGAGGGTGAAGCAGCTGATCTGTGGCAGACGGGAAAGAGTGAGAAAGACACAGAGGGTCCGCATCACGGCTCAGAATGTCCGGACTGAGACTTCGTTTCACAGCTGAACCAACGTCTGGAGCTGGAACATGGGAACCAGAGAACTGGTTCAGGGTGAGAAAGATTGTTGGCAGTGGGGAGACGGATGGAGAAGACAGGAGGGGAGAAATCCACAGTGAAGAAAGCCTATCGCGGAAAGCTGGGCGGCCATGGTGGCGGCTCGATACTCCTGACTCACAAGCAGCGGGGAGGAGCCGCGGGTGTAGCCTCTCTCTCGGCGCCTGTGAGGAACAAAGGAAGGACCCCTCTGGGCCTGGCTAACGCAGTCAGGGATTACAAAGTCCCCCAGATGGGGCTAGCCTAGAGTGCCTGCAGCCGAGAGCCTAAAACCCACAGAGTGGCCCAGCTCTGGAGACACTCTGTTTACACCTAAGCCACAGGTGTCCCTCTGCAACAGGTACCACCATGGCTGACTGAGCCACCATGACCCAGGTAGGGCACCCCAGCGGAGTCATAGCAGGGGGGAGGAGCCACGGTAGTAGTCACTTTCTCGGCCTGAGCTGCCAGTGTCCCTCTGCAACAGGCACCACCACCGCTGCCCAGGATCCCCTGACCCAGGCAGGGTGCCACTGATCACTCATTCTCAGGGAAGGGAGCCACTACTGTATCCTCTTTCTCCCCACACACCGGCGCTTACAGACGAACAATAAAGGAAGCTCTGCTGGTTGCAGAGTAATACAAAAGGCCGAAGGCGGGTAGAAGGACACTAATAGCTGAGACCCCAAGGGAACAGAAATATTATTATTGATTCTACTGATCTGGTCCATTCTGGGGTCAGTTCTAGCTTTTTTTTTTTTTAATTAATTATGATCTTAGTCCTAAGGGATCTACATGTTTTATAACATTATTTTTATTCTATTTTTATTTTTAGCCTTTTTATATATTTCTGTTTCTAGCTGTTTTTTATCGTGCTGACTGTATCTCTCCTACCTTCTTTTCATCCCTATCTTTTATACATTTCTATTTTTTTCTTTTTCTTTTCATATTTCCAGTCACACTATGCTCTTCTGTTGCCCTTTCTTCTATCCTTTTTTAGTTTCTTCTATCTTAATATACTTATAATCAATATTATCGCTCAGTTCTGTTTCCTTGCTTTATTCTCCAGATGACACACTGGTTTGGTTTTTATTATTAGGTTTGGTCTTTATCTTAGTTCTGATTATAATTGTCTGATTTTGTTTTGGGAATCTTCAGTCTGTCTGATTGTACTCTCGCTCTTTATTATATTTGATCCTAGCTTTCAAAATCTCCCTGGATATGTGTTTGTGTGTTTGTGGCTTTTTTTTTTAATTAATTACAATCTTATTCCTAAGGGATCTACATGTTTTATAACATATTTTTTTATTCTCTTATTCTATTTTTTTCTTCTATTTTTATTTTTAGACTTTTTACATATTTCTATTTCTAGCTAAGTTTTTTGTAGTGCTAACTTTCTCTCTCCTACCTTCTTTCCTTCTCTATCTTTTATACATTTCTATTTTTTTCTCTCTTTTCTTTTTCTTTTCATATTTCCAGTCACACTAGGCTCTTCTGTTGCCCTGTCTTCTATCCTTTTTTAGTTTATTTTATCTTAATACACTTATAATCAATATCATCGGTCTGCTCTGTTTCCTTGCTTTATTCTCCACGTAACACACTGCTTTGGTTTTTATTATTAGGTTTTGTCTTTATCTTAGTTCTAAATATAATTGCCTGATTTCATTCTGATAATCTTCAGTCTGTCTGGTGGTACTCATGCTCTTTATTATATTTCATCCTAGCTTTCAAAATCTCCCTGGATTTGAGTTTGTGTGGTAATTTTTTTTTTTTTTTGGTTTTGAATTTCTGTTGGTTTTCTCTTTGATTGTCTGATGGCATACTGGGGTTCCTCTGTCAAGTCTTTCTAGTGCCTTATGTTCTATTGGATTCAGTATTTGTGTGTCTTATAAATGTATGTGTTTCCTTAATTTAGTATTTGTTTGACTCAACACTCTGCCATTAGTCTGGGGCTTGGACAGTCTTCTTTAAACCCCTTTATTGCCAGGACAAGCAACCTGTGAAGTCTGGACTACTCCATCAGAAGTCAAGCAGGAGGCTCTGGGGAGGGAGCACTGAATGCAGGATGCTAGACTACTAGGGAGTCCTCAGACACAGGGAGGATTAACTGCAGAGAACTCTCAGGGAGCCCTGTTTCAGAGTCTAAGACCTAGCTTCGTCTGACTGTCTGCAACTGCCAGTGCTGGACACTTCACACCAAACTACAAACAAGAAAGGAACACAAACCCACCCATCAGCACACAGAGTACCTAAAGCCATGTTAACCTCACAGATACCCTAAAACACACCACCTGACACGGCCCTGCTCATCAGAGAGAAAAGACACAGAGCCACACGCTGGAAAGCAGACACCAGAGCCCCCACCAGGAAGCCTACTCAAGACACTGAATAAATCCCACCACAGGAGGCAGAGAGCAGAAACAAGAGGAATTACTACTAGGCAGCATAGGGAAAGGAGACAGCAAATCCTATAAATTAAACAAAATGAGAAAACAAAGAAACACCATGCAGGCAAAGGAGCAGGAAAAAAACCCACAAAACCAAATAAATGAAGAGGAAATAGGAAAAGTGCCTGAAAAAGAATTCAGAGTGATGATAGTAAAGATGATCCAAACTCTCGACAACAAAATAGAGACAATACAAGAAACAGTTAATAAGGACTCAGAAGAACTAAAGAGCAAACAAACAGTAATGGACAACAAAATAACTGAAATTAAAGATACTCTAGATGGTATAAACAGCAGAATAACTGAGGCAGAAGAACGAATAAATGAGTTGGAAGATAGAATGGGGGAAATAACTGCCACAGAGCAGGAAAGAGAAAAAAGAATAAAAAGAATGGAAGACAGTCTCAGAGACCTGGTAACAACATGAAGTGCACCAATATTCAAATCAGAGGCATCCCCCAAGAAGAAGGAAAAAAAGAAAGAGTCTGAGAAAATATTTGAAGAGGTTATAGTGGAAAACTTCCCCAATATGGGAAAGGAAATTATCAAGTCCAAGAAGCGCAGAAAGACCCATACAGAAAAAACCCAAGGAGAAATACACCAAAGCACATACTAATCAAACTAATGACAATTAAACACAAAGAAAAAATATTAAAAGCAGCAAGAGAAAAGCAACAAATAACATATAAGGGAAAACCCATAAGGATAACAGCGGATCTTTCTGAAGAAACTCTGCAGGCCAGAAGGGAATGGCAGGATATACTGAAAGCCCTGAAAAAGAAAAACCTACAGCCAAGAATACTCTACCCAGCAAGGATCTCATTCAGATTCGATGGAGAAATCAAAAGCTTTACAGACAAGCAAACCTTAAGAGAATTCAGCACCACAAAACCAGCCTTACAACAATTGCTTAAGGAACTTTTCTAAGTAGGAAACACGAGAGATCGAAAAGACCTACAAAAACAAAAACAAAACAATTAAGAAAATGGTACTAGGAATATACATGTCAATAATAACCTTAAATATAATATATGGATTAAATGCTCGAACCAAAAGACACAGACTGGTGAATGGATACAAAAACAAGACCCTTCTCTATGCTGCCTACAAGAAACCCACTTCAGACCAAGGGACACACATAGACTGAAAGGAAAGGGATGGAAAAAGATATTCCATGCAAATGGAAGTCAAAAGAAAGTTGCAGTAGCAATACTCATATCAGACACATTAGACTTTAAAGTAAAGACTATTACAAGAGACAAGGAAGGACACTACATAATGATCAAGGGATCCATGCGAGAAGAACATATAACAGTTGTAAATATCTGTGCACCCAACATAAGCGCGGCTCAATAAGGCAAATGCTAACAGCCATAAAAGGGGACATTGACAGTAACACAATAGTAGTAGGAGACTTTAACACCCCACTTACATCAATGGACAGATAATCCAAACAAAAAATAAATAAGGACACATGAGCTTTAAATGAAACATTAGACCATCTCAACTTAATTGATATTTATAAGACATTCCATCCAAAAACTGCAGAATACACTTTCTTCTCAAGTGCACACGGAACATTTTCCAGGATAGATCACATCTTGGGTCACAAATCAAGCCTCAGTAAATTCAAGAAAATTGAAATCATATCAAGCATCTTCTCTGACTACAACACCATGAGACTAGATATCAATTACAGGAAAAAAACTGCAACAAATACAAACACATGGAGGCTAGACAATATGCTATTAAACAACCAAGAAATCACTAAAGAAATCAAAGAGGAAATCAAAAAATATCTATAAACAAATGACAGTGAAAACACAACAACCCAAAACCTATGGGACGCAGCAAAAGTAGTTCTAAGAGGGAAGTTTATACCAATACAGTCCTACCTCAAGAAACAAGAAAAATATCGAATAAACAACCTAATGTTATACCTAAAACAATTAGAGAAAGAAGAACAAAAAAACCCCAAAGTGAGCAGAAGGAAAGAAATCATAAAGATCAGATCAGAAATAAATGAAAAAGAAATGAAGGAAATAATAGCAAAGAAGAATGAAACTAAAGGCTGGTTCTTTGAGAAGATTAACAAAATTGATAAACCATTAGCCAGACTCATCAGGAAAAAAAGGGAGAAGACACAAATCAACAGAATTAGAAATGAAAAAGAAGTAACAACGGACACCACAGATATACGAAAGATCATGAGAGACTACTACAAGCAACTATATGCCAATAAATTGGATAACCTGGAAGAAAGGGATAAATTCTTAGAAAAGTACAATCTTCCAAGACTGAATCAGGAAAAAATAGAAACTATGAACAGACCAATCACAAGTATGGAAATTGAGACTGTGATTAAAAATCTCCCAACAAACAAAAGCCCAGGGCCGCATGGCTTCACAGGCAAATTCTATCAAACATTTCGAGAAGAGCTAACACCCATCCTTCTCAAATTCTTCCAAAATATAGCAGAAGGAGGAACACTCCCAAACTCATTCTATGAGGCCACCATCACCCTGATACCAAAACCAGGCAAACATGTGACAAAAAAAGAAAATTACAGGCCAATATCACTGATGAATATAGATGCAAAAATCCTCAACAAAATACTAGCTAACAGAATCCAACAGCACATTAAAAAGATCATACACCATGATCAAGTGGGGTTTATCCCTCGGATGCAAGGATTCTTCAATATATGCAAATAAATCAATGTGATACATCATATCAACAAATTGAAGGGTAAAACCGTATGATAATCTCAATAGATGCAGAAAAAGCTTTTGACAAAATTCAACATCCATTTATGATAAAATCTCTCCAGAAAATGAGCATAGAAGGAAATTACCTCAACATAATAAAAGCCATATATGAGAAACCAAAAGCCAACATTGTTCTAAATGGTGAAAAACTGAAAGAATTCTAAAAACAGGAACAAGACAAGAGTGCCCACTCTCACCATTAGTATTGAACATAGTTTTGGCAGTTTTAGCCACAGCAATCAGAGAAGAAAAAGAAATAAAAGGAATCCAAATTGGAAAAGAAGAAGTAAAATTGTCACTCTTTGCAGATGACATGATATTATATATAGAAAACCCTAAAGACTCTACCAGAAAACTGTTAGCACTAATTGATGAGTTTAGTAAAGTAGCAAGATACAAAATTAATGCTCAGAAATCTCTTGCTTTCCTATACACTAACAACAAAAAAGCAGAAGGAGAAATTAAGGAAACTCTCCCATTCACCACTGCAACCAAAAGAATCAAATACCTAGGAATAAACCTGCCTAAGGAGGCAAACGACCTGTATGCAGAAAACTATAAGACACTGATGAAAGTAATCAAAGACGATACAAACAGATGGAGAGCCATACCATGTTCTTGGACTGGAAGAATCAACACTGTGAAAATGACTATCATACCCAAAGCAATTTACAGATCCAATGCAATCCCTATCAAATTACCAATGGCATTTTTCACAGAAATAGAACAAGAAATCTTACGATTTGTATGGAAATGCAAAAGACCCTGAATAGCCAAAGCAATCTTGAGAAGGAAAGATGGAGTTGGTCGAATTAGGTTTCCTGACTTCAAACTATACTACAAGGCCACAGTGATCAAGACAGTATGGTACTGGCACAAAAACAGAAAGGAAGATCAATGGAACAGAATAGAGAACCCAGAGGTAAACCCAAGCACATATGGGCAGCTTATCTTTGACAAAGGAGGCACGAATATACAATGGAAAAAAGACAGCATCTTCAAGAAGTGGTGCTGGGAAAATTGGACAGCAACATGTAAAAGAATGAAATGAGAACCCTTCCTAACACCATACACAAAAATAAACTCCAAATGGATTAAAGACCTAAATGTAAGGCCAGACACTGTAAAACTCCTAGAGGAAAACATAGTCAGAACACTATGACATACATCAAAGCAAGATCCTTTTTGACCCTCCTCCTAGAATCATGGAAATAAAATCAAGAATAAACAGATGGGACCTAATGAAACTGAAGAGCTTTTGCACGGTGAAAGAAACCATAAACAAGACAAGAAGACGACCCTCAGAATGGGAGAAAATACTTGCCCACGAAGCAACAGACAAAGGATTAACCTCCAAAATATACAAGCAGCTCATGTAGCTTAATACCAAAAAAGCAAATAACCCAATCCACAAATGGGCAGAAGACCTAAATAGACATTTCTCCAAAGAAAACACACAGATGGCCAACAAACACATGAAAAGATGCTCAACATCACTCATCATTAGAGAAATGCAATCAAAGCCACAATGAGGGATCACCTCACACTGGTCAGAATGGCCATCATCACAAAATCTGGAAACCACAAATGCTGGAGAGGGTGCAGAGAAAAGGGAACTCTCCTGCACTGTTGGTGGAAATGTAAGTTGGTACAGCCACTATGGAAAACAGTTTGAAGGTTCTTTAAAAAACTAAGAAGAGAACTACCATATGATCCAGTTATCCCACTACTGAGCATATACCCAGAGCAAACCATAATCCAAAAAGCAACATGTACCATAATGTTCATTGCAGCACTATTTACAATAGCCAGGACATGGAAGCAACCTAAATGCCCATCAACAGATGAATGGATAAAGAAGATGTGGCACATATATATAGAATGAAATATTACTCAGCCATAAAAAGGAATGAGATGGAGCTATGTGTAATGAGGTGGATAGACCTAGAGTCTGTCATACAGAGTGAAGTAAGCCAGAAAGAGAAAAACAAATACTGTATGCTAACTCATATATACTGAATCTAAAAAGAAAAAAATGGTACTGATGAACTCAGTGCCAGGGCAAGAATAAGGATGCAGATGCAAAGAATGTACTCAAGGACCACGGGGTTGGGGGTCGCGGCTGAAGGGGAAGCTGGGACGGAGTAAGAGAGTAGCATAGACGTATTTACATTACCAACTGTAAAATAGATAGCTAGTGGGAAGTTGCTGAATAACAGAAGGAGATCAACTTGATGATGGGAGATGCCTTAGAGGGCCAGGACAGGAAGAGGGGGAGGGAGTCCCAGGAGGGAGGGGATATGGGGATATATGTATAAATACAGCTGAGTCACTTTGGTATACCTCAAAAGCTGGTACAAGAGTGTAAAGCAATTATATTCCAATAAAGAGCTTTAAAAAAAATATGACTTCATAAGGGAGAGAAATGTGATAAATTGATATAGGCAGATAATATGTTCTGTTTTAGGGCATAAGTAATCATTCCAAGTATATGCTATAATGAATTTATAGGAGGAAAAATAACCAGGAATGGAGGGGACTTCCAGTGATTATCTGTTAGCTCTTCCTGCTGTCAAATTACCACTTAGATCATTTCAATCAAACGATATGTTCATATATGTCTTAAGCGTAATGTTGCTTTTACCTACCTTTGGCTGAATGAGAAGAAAAGTAGTTTCTTTTAGCATTATTGGTAGCAGATGTATTCTTCTTTGGCTACTTGATTGTCAGAAACATGCTGTTCTATGCCATTGACATTAATGATGCTAAGTTTAGATTCCCTATTATTGAAACTCTCTTACTTATAACTCCTCACACCTTTGTGTACTTGATGCTTAGCTTGCGGAAGTTTATTCCTAAAAATTTCTAGTTTCACATATCAATGGAGGTGACATTATTTCTGCAAGAATTTGGCTTTGTTTTTTTTTTTTTTTTTGAATCTTCAATGTATGTTGAACTCTTAAGGGATTATTCCACATTCTTTAGTTACAATTTTACACTGTATATAGTAAATGTATTTGAGACAGTTTTCAGTAACTATTCTAATATTTAATTTCAAACTGAATATAACTCAATATAAGTAAATGTTAACTAGTAAAATGGCTCCAATTTTTGATTTCTTATTTAATTTTAAAGGTAGGAACATTAACATTGGCTTGGAGTATTGAATAAGTAATTTTTCCAATGACATAGAAATTGCATTGTTTTTCTCCCTAACCGCAGTTACACAAAATTTTGTACTTTCTGTGTAAGTAAATTGCCCATTTTACTTGGGGCTACTTTTTATGTTCACTTACGACTTCCAACAGAGCAAATCCCAGAAGTTCAGCCATACATTGAGGTGAATAGATTACCCGAATTTAATAGCTGAATTTCCAGATATAGTCAGATTAATATGTATAAGTCCATAGTCTGACCTGGCCACATGCCAGCAATTACTTGTTTAATTTGATCCATGTAGATAGCTGAGTTGGTCAATGTGAAACCCAATATTCACTCTTTGACCTAAAGGTACATTCTGTGTTGGTCAAATTAATTATAAGATCAATTAGTTTTCCTCCTTATTGTTGAGGACATTATGTGAGGTTCTGTGTACTGCTTCACAGAATCAAGTGGTGTGCCTCAGCTAATAGTTTCCTGATTTACATCCTCTTGATCAAGAAGTGTTTTTTATGTTAAATGTCCACGACATTCTGCTGACTTAGCCTGAAACAACTCCAAATGATTTACTCTTTGGGATGACTGTGATAGTTATATTTTAACAGTAATAATAAATATAAATATTATATTATTTATATTATTATATATTCAATAGAATATTAGTCACCCAACTTGAAATTATGTTTTTCACTGAGTTTGTATTTTTACCTAGCTGGATTGATTATTATTTGTGAATTCTTATTAACATGAGGAAACAGTGTGACTAAGTTCAGTATTCCTGAGTTTAATTTAGCTTTTGTGTGTGTGCGTGTGTGTATGTGTGTCTTAATGTAACACTCTAAATAATTTCTGTGTGTTTAACAAATGTGAGCCATTAGTCATAGGGAGATTCAATGGCAAGGGCAAGAACCTTTCAAATTCATCTCCGACACACCACAGACTACCATGACCATATTATAAAACAGACCAGACATTAATGGGCTTTTTTTACTGTTGTTATTTTACAAAATGACCTGTCTTGCTGAATGACTTTACTGTTCTATTTTATCAGTATTTAACATGTCCCTCTAGGCTTTGGAAAACCAAGCTATCCACATTTAGTTATTTTCCATTTTCCTTAAATTAATCTTTCCGAGTTGTTCCTGCGTTGCTTATCTGATTTCCTTTCTTAGATTATCTACATGTTCCTAGGAATGAAGGCCCTGTATCTATGTACACATTTCATTCTCCATAGAATAAATAATGAAGTATTACCTTAACTCTTCATTTGGTTGAGAGAGATTTTGTAGCAGCCAATATAAAAGCGCCTATTTTAACAGCTAACATTAGCAAAATACAAGGTAAATTTGGAGTCTTCTCATTAAACTCAGTCACCAAAGTAGAAAATATCATTTTATTAAGATTCAAAACATATCCAAAAATATTACTAAAGTCCCTGGTATGAATGACTACATATTTTGAACGGATTCTCCACTTATCCAGTCAGTAGTTGGTACTTCTTTTCCTTATTCCACTGTTATATATAAGGTCTTTTGACTACAACTACAATATACAATAAAAAGTTAGAAATTCGAAAGAATGTGTTTCTTTCTGTTGTATCATGGTCCTGCCAAGTCATGGACTTTAAAGCTCTCAATTGTGGTACTATAAGTAGTTTCTACATTTGCTAAGTTTAACAGTGCTCCTCATTTTCTTAATTAATTAATTAATTAATTGGCTGTGTTGGGTCTTCATTGCTGCATGCAGGCTTTCTCTAGTTGCAGAGAGCAGTGGCTACTCTTCGTTGCAGTGTGCAATTTCTCATTGTGGTGGCTTCTCTTGTGGAGCATGGGCTCTAGGCGTGTGGGCTTCAGTAGTTGTGTTACATGGGCTCCATAGTTGTGGCTCTCAGGCTCTAGAGCACAGTCTCAGTAGTTGTGGCACACGGGCTTAGTTGCTCCGTGGTATGTGGGATCTTCCTGGTCTGGGGTACCAACCCATGTCCCCTGCATTGGCAGGCGGATTCTTAACTACTGAGCCACCAGGCACTGTGCCTCATTTTCTTTAAAATGTGCTAATTAACAACTAAATCATAACTTTGGTTAATCTATTTACTTGGTGACTGAGGCCAAAAGTCTAATGAAAAGCAACAGAATGAACATATTCAGGTTGTAGTTTTAGCATCTCTGTTAGATAGATTTACTTAAATAATCATAATGTCCTGGTAATTTGCATTTGTAAGGGTTTCAAATAAGTATAAAGTGCTCTGTAGCTATTGCTTCTTTCTTGTTTGTTGTTATTTAACTCCATATGAACAAACTAAGGTGTTTTATAGAAAAAGAGAAACAGGAAAAAGACATGTAGATTCAATCATTTAAAAACTGCTTTGAAGTTGGAGAAAATGAAGTTGGATAAAATAATAACCAATTTCAATATTAGAAACAGCCGTATTATTATAAACTGAGTTTGAAAACTTTTGTTTACAAAGGGAAATTTTATTGGCAGAAAAAGGCACATGTAGAGAGTATGTTAATAGCATGTTCTGATGATCATGCCAATTAATATGACACCCAAAGTCCTCAATATATTCCAAGCAGACAAAGAAAAATAAACATTATTAACTAAGTATTTAATTGATGTTCATAGTGATAATCATGGTAGTTTTGGTCAGTTCATCCTTATTGCTGGTGGTCATCCTTCTTAAATTTCTGCTTGTTTTACTTCCCTTCTAAAATCACCAACCAACCAGCCCACCAGCCTACCTGCCTTCCTACCTACCTACCTACTGCATAAGCAAGCAATAAATAAAAACATTCTGTGGTAAACTAACAAATGGAAACATTCTGTCACTCTTTATTATACAGGGTGAAATGAAAGTTCATGAGTGTGTGTTTTGTTCACTTTTGCCCATTTTTATTTTCCCAAGTTATCTCCTGTAGTTCTTAGAGTCAACACAAAACCAGACACAAAGGACCCTTCACTCTTCCCACCCAAAACCTCCTTTGCACCTCCAGTGCCTCTGCTCTTGCCACTTCTTTTGAGACAGCGGTTTTCTTCTCCATTAACTCAGCCTAATTCAAACTTAGCCCAATTAGTCTCAATTCTCTAACCCTTTCCCCTCCTACCTCTATAAATTTCCCTAAAACCTTGTAAATACATACGATTATTTTCTTAGGCACAGCTTAGCTAGAATTTGGGATTCATGAGGGTAGTAAAACATCTTGGTCATTATGGATTTAGCACAGTATTGACACCTATTAGACTCTTACCCATAGGTTATTGAATGAATAAATGAAAAGAATGAAGGAAGGAATAAAATGTTGTAATTATATTTTTGTTAATAATTTAAAGTTACCTGGGAGCTCTTGTAAAAATTAGCATTTATCATACATCTGTAATTATTTTATTGCACATGGAGCATATTTTCATTAAAGTTTTATACACATACACACAAGCACATGATTCTACAGCTAATGCTTGGGAAAATAATAATGAATTTTAAATCTGTGTTAAAAGATATGATTTGTCTTGCATTATATGAAGAAACATATTTTGGTGAGCATGGGGGCCACTTTCTCACCTTCGCAGTGCTTAATACTCTTTGTGATGATTCCTAGTTATTTGCCCAGAATGCCTCCATTTGTAAAGCACTAGGTATATTTTGACCTTAAAATCGGATGCATCAGAAGGAATAAAATCATTCTTTTACCCTTCAGTTTTTTTCCTTTCACTAAATTATTCATTTGAGATCAGGGATAATGTGAAGCGTGACCTGATTTCTAAGAGCATTTTATTTAGTAGAAATTTTGTAGTAGATCTTACACTTCTGTAGATCCTTGCAACATAACATCTACTTTGAGGATAGCAAATTGATTTTATTATCAAACGTGAATGATGTCTAACACCATTTTAATTATTTGATATATTTTAACTTTAAAAAATTTCTTTCCTTTTCTTTTTCTTTTTAAATTTGTTTTTCCGGTGTTGTTTCTTTTAAATGTCTTCCTAGACTCCACAATGTATATTTTACTCGTGTCTTTTATCCTAGTATTATACTGTTTTGTAACTCATTCACGTAACAATATGTAATTAACATTTCTCCATATGATTAAATATTCTTCTATATTATCGTGTTGGTTAGAAATTTCAGATATCTCAAGGTTTTATCTATTTAAAAATAGTATTAAACAAGATTAGATTTAAATAATTAAATATAATTTTTTATGGTGAAGAACTTTTTAAAAACTGAATCACTGCTTCCAAGAGCTTGAACAGTTTTGATATCTATATATGTGTGTGTGTGTGTGTGTGTGTACAATTTCTTTCAACAGCAAAATAATGACATTGTCCTAGTGGAAGTCATAATTGAAAGTAACACTAATAAATTTTGTAAAAGCAAACTAGAAAAAAATGTACATTGAGAACTGTCCTGGAAATAACATGAAACTTCAATGATTATTCATTGATTCATCATTCATTCACTTTGGTAAAAAATTATTTACTGAAAACATACTATATTCCAGGCACTGTGCTGGATGACTGGGATACAAAGATCAATGGGCTGTGATCTTAGCCTTGAACCTCTGCAGAATATACTTACATAAAACAGATCTATTTCTATAAAACATGGCTGCAAGAGATACCTGAACAAAGTGTTCTGTGAATGAGTGAGTGTGTGGGTGGGGAAGTTGGTGGAGGCTTCACAGAGAAGCTATTTGAGCTAGCTCTAATAGTATGAGTGGGAGTTTATCGAGAAGTAAAGGAAAAAATAAGAGAAGTAAACACAAACAAATATATGTAGTTCAAATAGGTATTTGTTTGGTTGGTTGGTTTTTAAATGAAAGAGAAGTATGATTTGGGCCCACATTATGAATACTGAGTGGCCCATACCTTGCTAAGAAGTTCCATAATTAGTGTAAAAAGCAAGAAAAATAGTTTTTTTTTTTACTTTGATATATTTGTATATTGTAGTATGATTGCCACTGAGGCAATGTTTATCCCATTACATTATTATAGTACAGTATTATTGACTATATTTATTATACTATGCATTAGATCTCTATGGCTTATTATTTACTGCTAGTTACAAGTTTGTACACTTAAACACCATCAATCTCATCCCCCTCCACCCCAGCCACATCCGCTGGTAACCACCAATTTACTCTCTTTCGTACAGATTTGAGTTTCTTAGATCCTGCCCATAAATGAAATTGTACAGTATTTTTCTCTCTCTGACTTATTTAGCACAAAGTGCTCAAGGTCCATCCTTGTCATAAATGGCAGGGTATCTTCCTTTCTCATGGCTGAATAATATTCAGTTGTGTATATATGTACCACATCTTTTTTAGCCATTTATCCATTGGTGGGCATTTGTGTTGTTTCCATATCTTGGCTGTTGTGAATAACACTGCAGTAAATATGGGAGTGCAAATCTTGTTGAAATCCTGTTTTCATTTTCTTTCGATTTTTAATTTTTTAAGGAACTTCCATATTGTTTTTCCTAGTGGTTGGATTAATTTACGTTCCTACCAACAGTGTATAAGGATTCCCTTATATAAGTACACTACACCCTTTCCAGCATCTGTTGTCTTTTGTCTTTTTGATAATAGCCATGCTAACAATTGTGAGGTGATATCTTACTGTAGTTTCAATTTGCATTTCCATGGTAATTAGTGATGTTGAGCATTTTTTTCATGTACTTGTTGGTCATTTTGATGTCCTCTCTGAAAAAATATCTAATTAGTTCATCTGTCCATTTTAATATCAGATTGTTTGGGGGTTTTTTTTGTTATTAATATATGTTAATTCTTTATATATTTTGGATATTAACCCCTTATTCAAAATATGGTTTGCAAAATTATGTCCCATTCTGTAGGCTGCCATTTAATTTTGTTGACTGATTTTTTTTTTTTGCCATGTAGATTTTGAATTTGATGTAGTCCCATTTCTCAACTTTTGTTATTCGTGCTAGTAAAAGAGGTTTTTAAATGAGAGCATGACAAACTGTTCATAAAGAAAAATACTGTAAGAAAATGTAGAGACTAGACCAGAGTAGAGGAGAAACTGATGGTGAGAAAATAATGAGGAAACTGTTAGAATAGGCCACGTGATAGAGGCCATGACTTAGTGGTGGCTGCAGTGGAGTAACGCTAGGTTATCGTACCCACTGGATGTGTTGGTTGAAGAGAAGGGAAGAAGTTAAAATCTGAGATTGCGAAGAAACCTTATTACAGAATATGCTCTTTTACCATTTTCCTACCTGTGTTCTAGGGTACCATTCTCTCCTGGGATCCTAATCCTGAGGTAAAGGGATCCCAGAGACATGAGAGGGCCAGTGAATTTATGGGCAACAATATGGAGAGATGAGGATCTATAGTAGTTATCAGATCCTCATCTCAGATTCAAGGGGAAAACTTTTAAAAATTATAAGTCAATGTGTTTAATAGGTACTTTTCTAGGAAGAGACTCCATGCTACGTATCAATTCCTTTTAGTAGATTATAACACCAAATAGCTGAAGACCATTGACCCATCTGAATACCCTTTTATTTTCACAGATTTTCTTTGTATTTAGGCCCAGTGGTTAGGACAGGGTTGCAGGACAGTATGGCATAAACTACATGAGTTTAAGTCAGAGATACCTGACTTGGCATCCAGGCTCTTCAATAATGCTGTGTGACCTTCGCAAAATTGCCTAAACTCTAGTAGCTGCAGTTTCTTCATTTGTGGAATGGGGAGAGTAACATCTATCTCAAATACGGGGCTATTGATAAGAACTTACTAGCCCAGCACTTAGTTGAATGGCTGGTCAATAGAAGGCATTCAACAAGTAATAGCAATAATGAACACTGTTGTTATCATCATTACATTTATTAAATAGCAATGCTAAGGCTCATCTCAGTTCTCTCCCCTCCATGAATCCTTCATTTATCAATCCATCTAAAGTCAGTCTCACCCTTTTCTGAGCTCTTTGCTTGTACTTCCACTTGATATCTACCTTACTTTTACTGAGATTATAATGTGTATGTCTTTGTCTCATCCAGTTCACTAGATAGTGGGGCTTTATTCATCTTATATTCCCTTTAGTGTTGGCTGTCATACATTCTACACAGTTGAGGCACAAAATTTAAATAGTTTATATATAACACAATATTTAATATTTTCACAGTGTATTTGGTTCAGTGGCAACTATCAGGGCACTTGTCACACCATACTGTCTGCCTGATAACACAGTGGATTCCGTGAGCAGAGTCTGTTGTGTATTCATGGTGCTTACATTGCATTAGAGAAAAAGAGAGTTTGATCATGGGCTTCTTGCACTTGGGTAAACCCGAGATTTTCTTTTACTCTTTAAAAAATAAATATTAGATGTCCTGTTACTTATGTGATATGATATAAAACCTTAAATCTTTATATAATGTTGGAAGTATTGTATTAAAATACCCCATATTTTCTAAAACCTCATGTAACTCAAACATCTGGAAAAACCTGGTAACAAATAATGTATAGATAGCTCAAAAATTTGGTTTTTATACTGTCATTCTTCACGTAATAATTTTTGTGTATATTTTTCCAGTAAGTAATTATCCCAAACTAATTATGTTAATTAAAATTTCAGGAAGTCTGTGTCTATGAAACACTAACAACTCAATCATATTATCTCAAAATATTATATAGCATCTCACTGAGTAGCAGCAAAACTAGAGGTCACAGCATTTTGGTTGTCTTATTGTGGCTCTTCTGTTTTGATTTTTTTAAAGTTACATCTGAACACAGTTTTTTTATATCAACAATGATGCTATTTTAAAATATCCAATACAGAAGGGCTGTACAATAAGGAAAAACACTGTGGGCTCATTTGAAAATTTTTAAAGGAACATTTTATGATGTTTTAAGTGTATAAAGCAGACAGAAAACAACTGGTACCACAATAAAGCAGACACGTGACGCAGCTGTCAAACATCAACCTAAACACCTAAACCTTCCACACGCTTACAGGGCCCTGTGCTTATTGATCACAGCATCTATCACGCTCTATTTCCATCATCTATTGACTTGTCTGTCTTCCCCATGGAAGGCATTACTTTCTTTTCAAACCATCTTTACACTCCCAGAGCCTATCTGTTACCTGGCATGTGGAAGGTAATAAATTGTTGTTTATGGAATCAATTAATGAAATAAATAATTATTTAATTAATTAAATGACCTCTGTGCTTTCCAATGATTTTCAAACTTTAATGTGTGGAAAAATTACCTGCAATTTTAGTTTTTTTTTTTTAAAGAACTTTTATTGAGATACAGTTAACATACAATAAACTGCATATATTTAGAGTGTACAATTTGGTATTTTTTTCTTATTAGTAATGTATATATGGCAATCCCAATCTCCCAATTCATTCCGCCGCAACCCTCCCCGCTTTCCCCAGTTGGTGTCCATATGTTTGTTCTCTACATCTGTGTCTCTATGTCTGCCTTGCAAACTGGTTGATTTGTACCATTTTTCTATATTCCACATATATGTGTTAATATACGATATTTGTTTTTCTCTTTCTGACTCACTTCACTCTATATGACAGTCTCTAGGTCCCTCCATGTCTCTACAAATGTCTCAATTTCATTCCAATTTTAGTTTTAAACTGTAAATTGATAACTCTTGCACACGTGGATTTTAATTCCATAGGTTACACAGCCTGAAAACATGCATTTTAACAAGGCCACCAATGTTTCTGATTCAGGAGCAAAGATCACTCTTTAAAAACATCGATAAGACTTATCATTCATGTGATTAAGAACTCTTCTTGATTCAGGTAAACTTCCACAAAATCATTGGGCCGTTTTTCACTGATTTTGAATTAAGAGGGTCAGAGAGAGTGAGGACTGAACAGTGTAAGAAAAGTCCTGAAGGGATGGTGAGGCACACTGCTGAAAGCCTTTGCTCAAACTTTCCCTGATTCTGTGAATGTTAGATTTGTGAGATTTGAATGAGTGGAAGATAAAGCAAAAGACAAACTTGACAGTGTGGGCAGACTTCAGGACAGCCTAAGGATCCAGATAAAGTCTAGTCTTCTAATTGGTCCGCTTGGGGTCACTATCAAATGGGTCAAGACAAGAAATAAGCAGAGAGTAACATCTAGGCCAGATAACACAAGAGCATTTCAAAATACAGATCATGCAAGCATATTGACACCAGAAAACTGTGTGACTTCTGATACCTGGACAGAACCTTCCTTCCTCAGTTCCTATTTTAAGTTTCTCAGGGTTAGCTGATGGGAGCTAGTGAAGTATCTGCTGCTCCCAGAATTAGATATGCTTCTTAGGTATTGGCCATAGTGGAAGGTTAGATCATCTAAAGCGTTTATACTTTTAGATTCACCAGAATCTTTGAAAAATATTGGTCAAATTCTTGGACTCTAAGCCAGATCGATAACTCAGTATCTCCAGGGAGCACACAATAGGAATTGATTTGTGAGCGTCCAGATGATTGGCATGGTGTGGGAGCCATGACCTTTAAAAGCCTTCATGGATATTTCATTAGTAAAACTTTTTATTGTATTTATTAGGAGTCATATCTCTCTGCCCTCAACTTTAGCCACACATTTCTGCCTCTTGCACACAACTCCTCTCCTCATCTGTCTCTTAGTAGCCTTCTGTCCAAAATTACTTTGTCGTAGACTTGCTTTTTTAGGTATTCTAACCCTTTAACCATCATAGTAATTTCCTCTATTCCTTTTCCATCAATTATCAGTCTAAAGATTTATTTTTCTCTCCTTTTATTTCCTCTGCACAATTTATATCCTAAAGCACATTCAAGTTGCATGTCATAATGTCATACTCCTTCCACCCACCCACTTTTTCATGCATACCCACATAGGTAGCACATTAGCTGGCTTAGCTTTCTAAAAACAATCAGAGGCCAATGACTCTGTGTGAACAAGTGAGCAAGATCATTATTAATCTTAAAATGTAAGAATAAAGTTAAAAAATGGAGAAAGTTGCTTAGAAAAATGGAAGATGAGTTCACAATTGAGCAGGATGCCTAAGACATTTTACATTCTGACTTGTTTTAACAAGATTCCACTGCTTTGTAATTCATTTATTGAATGGTTATAGCCTCCCATTGGCTCAGTGCTCCCATTTATTCAGTGACTGTAAATAATAGCCATCAGCAAAGCTTTTGAAATCTTCAGATGAAAGGAACTAAATTAAGGAAGCTTCCCGTGTGCATCCCTTTCCCACAAAATGGATGAGGACTAGAACATGGAAAGCAAGGAACAGCAAGCACAGTGCAGTGATCTTACCAACCTAGCGTAGTCCAGTTTTGGAGACCATAAATGCTTCTTTTCTATGTACTGAAAGTTGTTTCTTTTAATAATTTTTTTCCCTCAACTGGAACACAGTATAGTGGACTTTATCTTAAGATGTGAGAGATATTGGAAAAGGCAATCTCAAATTATGTGAATTAATGCCTCAGTAGTTCCTCTCTTCAATTATTGCAAGTTGGTTGCTATTTTAAGGTTATTAGTCACATACTACTGTACCTGAGAGTGAAATTTTTCATTACCATCCAAAGATGCTTCATTTTGTTGCTTAGCACGGGAAACTGTGATAAATAAATTCCAGCATTTTTTTATGTTCCCAGGGACTTAAAATGTGCCTGTGATTTTTAATATTTTATACATAATATCTTTTTGTATTGTTTACGTATACGATCTACATATTTTAAATTATTAGACAATTGAGCTTGCAGTGAATGAGGTTATAATCTTAGTGAAGTGCTTTGTAAAACCTTCCCATGATATTACAGTTGAGTTATGGAACCAGTACTCGCTACTCTGGGCCAATGGTGTTTAATTAGATCAGTGTAATAAATAAAATTGGGAAGCATTACTTGAAATATAGAATAAACTTAGATAACAATGGATTTGCAATTAAAAATTTATATTAGGGCTCTTTACCATTTAATCACTTTATTATATCTGATATTGTTGATATCCAGTACTGCAGAATGCAGTAAGTAAAAAACAATCTAATCTAAAACAATCTTGCCTGCTGAGATCAAGTTACTGCTGGGCATTGTATGGGAGGTAAGAAATGCAGACATGTTGTCAGCCTTCCAGGACCTCAAAATGCATTTGAGGGATAGATCGATCGATCAATCAATAGATAGATAGGTAAATAGATAGATGGAGAGATACAGAGGGAGATAGAATAGATAGATAGATAGATAGATAGATAGATAGATAGATAGATAGATAGATATAGATTAGATAGTTAGATGATAGAATAAACAGAATAAACAGGTAGACACAATAAACAGATGAACAGGTAGATAGATAGATGAAAGGATAGGTAAGATATATGACATTTGTTTTCAATTAACACACCTCATACTCCTTATTTTTCATACAACTCAGCTGACAATTATTTATAACATATAGCCTCTCTTATTCTACAGCTTTAAATGGTTATTTAAATTCATGAACTTTTTGTACCTCACAGAAGATGCATTTCCTTGGTTTTTTGTATTTGTTTTCTGGAATAACTTAGGTGTTGTGGATAAAGGGAAACCCTATTAAGTGCTAAAGTGTTCCTTTTATTCCACACTATCATTTTATTATTATAGGATGTAAGCATTTTTAAGTGCACTGTTTATTTCCTTGAAGTCTTAAAAAGAGTAAATCGAGTTGTTGTTTGTTTTTTTTTCTATTTAGAGGCATCATTATGTGCACGAGGGTTTGTGATCATTTCAAAGCCAAATTGTCACTCTAGAATGGATATGATGGTAATCTCTTGGTTTCCTGGAAAAATACATTATTGATCTACCTTTATGTCGTTTTTATTTTTTCTCCTAAAAATGTGTAAGGCAGTTAGGTGATTTCCTGCGCCCTTTCTACTAAATTACTACTAAATTAATAAGTGCATCAAAGGTTAAAGCGTACTTCTTCCAAGGGGTAATTTCATTCTGTAGAAAGCTATCAACTTTATTATTGATATCAATGATCCTGAGTTTGTCAGTCTCTTTGAAATGTCAGCTCAAAGTTCCTCATCACCAATGTGAAGGATAACCTACAACATACCAGTATCATCCTGTCCTCTGTCCTCTATAGCACTTGCTTTGATTTTGTTTCCAGTGTAGGAAGGAGGAGTATTTTTAACTTCTCTAGTTTTTTATAGAGAATCACATTTTTAGGGGCTGAAGTGTGGGCAGGATTTTAATGACATATCAAAAGGTTAATAAAATTAGAAAGCCTATGCTTAATATTATGGCAATAATACAGTTAATAACTGATAATGTCATGTTATCCTGAGACTCCTTCATTCCTAAATTACACTTGTTTTGTGAACATTCCAGGAGTTGGACTGTATTACAAAATGAATTTTCTACAAGATTCATGAATTTCTTTTAAAGCTTCAAGGTTTTGCTTACTATCTTTGTTTGTCTGATGTAATTATTCCATTTCAAATGCCGCAGCTTGATTCTGTGACTAATACAGCTTAGTAAGCTGTATCTACTTATTTGTAAAATGCTTTTTTAGTGAACATGGTAGCAATAGTAATGGTCCCCCGCAAAGATGCCTACATTCCAATCCTCAGAATCTATGAAAATGTTCTGTTACATGGCAAAGGGCTGACCTTAAGATAAGTAGATTATCTGTATCATCCCATTAGACCACGGGTCCTTACAGTGGGAAGAGAGAGGCAGAAGATTTGGAACCAGAGAGATGACATCTTGAGAAAGGCTCAAATTATGGCTGGTTTTGGTGCTAGAAGGGGGGTCATGGCCCAAGGAATAGGGGAAGCCTCTAGAACCTGGAAAGTGAAAGAAAATGGTTTCTTTCCTAGAGCCCCAGAAAGGAATGCAGCCCACTGAGACCCATTTCAGATTTCTGACCTTCAAAAGTGTAAGATGGTAAATTTGTGTTGTTTTAAGCTGCTAGGGTTTAGTGATTTGTTACAGTGGCCAGAGGAATCTAAAACAGTGAGTATTGGAGTCAAAGATAGTCAAACATTCTTGTGATATTCCATGGAGAAGTCAGTAAAACAAAGTTGCTGAATTACTATATTTTGGTGATTATGTGTAAGGGTGCTTCTCTGAAATTTTGCATCATGCAGAATCTTTGTACAACACAAATAGCTATACATTCTGAGGCCTAATGCAGAGGCAGGGTAGATGAAATACCTCTGCACTGACACATCAACCTTTTCCTGTATTTTTTTTTTAAAGTAAAATTATAGAATCATCTTATTTGAGTTTATATTGACTTTTCAAGTAACTAGACATCAAATTAGAAGTCTTATAAATGTTTTCTCTTCCTGTAATATTATCGTTATAGTACGGTGCTCCAAGCTTAGTATTTCTACTATGCCGTACAATGAAATATAGGCCATTGAATGCCACAGCATGCACGGTGCCAATTCTGTGTTTCGGCTGAGTGTGTCAGGATGGAATTGCTTTAAGCCTTTGAGAACCACAGTACTGACAAGCCTCTGAGGTGACTGAGGTACAGTTAGGTTGGGTCCTACATATGCAGGCTAGCCATAGGCTGAGAAAAATAATATATGAAAATAACTGCAGTGACTAAATGTGTCAGTTGGGAAATGGACCCTGACTCAAACAAGGATAAGCTCCTCTCCGCACAACCCTTATTCAATGTCTGAAACTGATTTAACTCCACAGATGAGAACCAGGAGGACTCTGAACCTGGAGTTTGGGGATTCACTCTGAAGTATCTAAAGATTCCACTTTGAGTTTATTTATTGCTTAAACAGGGTTTGTCAGCCTCGGCACTACTGACATTGGGTCAGATAACTCTGTACTGTGGGGGGCTGTCCTGGGAGGTGCAGGATGGTTAGAAGTATCCATGGCCTCTGCCCACTAGATGTCACTAACAAACCCCTACTCTGGTTGTAACAGCCAATAAGGTCTCAAGATGTTGCCAAATATCCCCAATGGGGCAAAATCATCTGGTGGATAACTGTGGGATTGCAGTACTTGAGCACTTAGCCTTTTTTCTGCAGCCAGACTCCATTTTATAACCCATTTTTAGTATCTGAGCTCTGTCCTAACAGCACCTTTCAAGGTGCCTGTATTTATAGCCACAAAAGGGACGGCTCCAAATTTAAGTACTGCATTCTCCCTAGATCTCCGTCATCACGAGCAGTCATATTCTCAGCTATGAGATTGCACAATATCCTTCCTCCCTCCTCTTTTCCCATGAACCATCTGTCTGTAAAATCTCTCTGATTAAATATTCTACCCTGCTAGATTTTATCCATTGACTTCTAGAGGCATCTTCCCTGAGGGACCCAGCCTGATAGATACCTGCAACTTTTTCACCCTGTAATCTGTAGTTAGTTCCGTTCTACCAAAGCCTTATTTTTGGCAGTCCAGTTTATTAAAAAAAAAAAAAAAAAAAACTATCCTTATCTCATTTTCACACATACACCACCACCACCACCAACAGTTGAGGCCTGGGTACCAAATAGGACTATTTACAGGTAACAGAAAGCAAATTGAGAGAGCTTAAGTAGAAAAGCAATGCAAAGAAAACAAGACAAAAATAGGTAACTGATTAAATATAAATTCTCAGAAAAATCAGAGTGATCAGAATGACCTCAGGATTGCATGCAAAAATTGGGAAGTGGTCAGGACCTCAGGGAAAGAACACATCCTTCTTCTCTCTCTGTCTCCTCCACATTTCCATGATTCTCTTTTTTTGGCCAACTGGCTTTCTCTCATGCACTGTCCATGTGACAAGATGAGCCAAAGCTCCCAAGAGTTTATAAGCTCTCCTTTTCAGAAATTAACCCAAACTGAACTATATATTTGTGACCATAGGTGTGTGAATGACACTTCTTATTGACAGGTAAGAAGATGGCCCAGAGATGACAGCCACAGATTGGTTCAGAAATTTACCCAAATTACCTGGTCACTAACATGGAATACAATTCTCCATTATCTTAAATGTAAGGTTTATGACTGAAAGCAATTCCACATGCAAAATTTTAATTGTATGAAAGCAATTAAAATATGAACATGTCATCTTCGGGAAAAACATTTTTACATGTGTGCTGATACATAATTATTCTAGGAATGATGTTCATTTTTCACAATTACTTAATTATTCATATATCACAATTTATTTATCAAAGAGACATTTCAGAGGCAGTTTTGCCCAGATACAAAAAATGACTGTTTTTTGTTTAGGGAAATAGAAATTTAATTTTTCTTCTGCATATAAAGAAATAAATACAAATATTGAGATATTTGAAAAGAATTTCTGAGGGTTTTTGCACATTGATGAAACTAATGTAAAAATAGAAATCTATTTCCAAGATAAAAAAGGATAATGCAACCTTTGTGTGAAGCTACAATGATGATATTTTTCTGTGAAGCATGTTTGCTCAGACCATGCTTAAAAATTAATGCTTTGTCAGAGAGCATACAGGAAATTTCAATGTATTAAGACAAAAAACTGGGAAGTTTGGACGTTTATGTTTTCCTAGTAAGGAGGCTCTGCTTTATTTTCTGACAAGTTCACTGACAGAGCTATAGAGGTAACATAATGGTATCTGCACTTACTTGTCAGCCAGGAATGAGTCACTCCTGAATGTACTAAAAATGACATGATCAACATGGCATAGTAATGAACCCTGGGGAGGATTTTAAGATACTATACGGCACCAGACCCTCTCATTAGTGCCGTGGGTCTTACTAGTACATGTCATTTTTCTAACCCTTACAGCATTGCTGGTAGAATACAGCAAACACTGAATATCTCTCTATTTGTGACATCTCTTAATGTCACATCTCAATAAAAAAATACTGTTTATAGCTTGTTGAATTTTCTAAACATGTTTTAAAGATGAGGAAATGGTGTAAAGCAAGGAAAATGAGAAAAATCCATAGACTTTCTGAAAAAGAAAAAAGTATGCTAATACTCTGAGTGGGAAGAAGTGCTTGTTTCCTGTCAGTCCTTATATCCTAGGGAGGCAGCATCCCATAGGGGCAAGAGCCTGTGCTTCAGGCTAGGGTTCCAGACCCAGCTCTGCCAGGAGTAACTCATGTTTCTCTTAATCTCTCTTAAATTCATTTTTGAAATGTGTGATATAGGAAAAGAGTTACAGGTTTCTTTTCTTATTACACTTGATTTTTTTCAGGGCTCTTTGTGATGTTTTCTCTTGCACCCCCCTCTTTCCATTGGTGGATCAAATAACAAATGCCAGGCATAGTGATAAGCACAGCAGATAAAATCAGAGACTTTCTATATACGTAAAGATGAGATAATATTGTAATACGCAAGTGGATTCATTCACCCCTCAATTCATACTTGACTGTATAAAAACCCTTTTGGGAATGAATTTAAACAAAATTTGAATGTTGTTTATTTGCAGTTAACAAGATGATGGAGAGAAGCTGCAGGATTTGTGATTTAAATGCCTCCATCTAAATTTCACAAATTATCTTGAGAAAGCAGAGGATCTACATTTTTTTTCAAAAGAACCAGAAATAAAAATATCTAGTATAGCTTTAGTATTTTAAAGGCCAAAGTATGTAATAAAGATTGTGTTAAAGTAAGTCCAGTACATCATTTGTTATTTTCAGTTTTTAAGTTAACATTTACCATGTGCTACTTCAAGCTGACTTTACAAAGTCTGTCACTGCTGATACCTCATGTGGCAAATCCCGGGGGGGGGTCCCAACATTCTTCAGGGGTGACTGATAGTAGGGCAGGTCCAGGTGTACTGAGTGGTGAGGATTGATATGGATTCAGCTAAGGTTTAAAAGCAAGGAAGAGTAATGGAAAATACATCTTACTCAAAGATGGCATCTTATCCTGATGACTTGCCAAAACTACAGAATAATTTTTAATGTGAGATAAAAAAAAAACATATCCATGTATATTTACATAAATATTTTAAGTAAAATGAGTAAATAAGCACTAAAATATATCAGTTACATGCACACCATTATAAGGTTATACCTGCCAAATTCATAACAATAAATGTCACCTCCAAATCAAAATTTAAGAGAACAACAGATTTTTTAAAATTCTGATTTGTCAGGTAGTTACTGAACTACCTGTCATTATATGACTAATTTGTCTTTCTAAAGGCAGAATCATGACAGATATTAAATGTAGAATGAAGGTAGGAGTGTTCAGTACTTTTCAAGGTAGTGGTTTAGACATCAGGAAAGCTCCTGGGGAAATACCATATGCTAGTGTGACTGTAAATTGCATTGAGTGTTTATTGGTTTCTGTCATGGTATAGTAGGTATTGGTTAGTGATAAAAATAAGGAAAATTCATTTGTTTGTAGCTTTCATTTTTCAGGTGCTTTCTGGTATTTGTCTTGTGGAGGAGGCAAAAAGGTGCTACTTTGGAATTCAATTCTGATCGCAGAAAAAATATTTTAATGTAATTTATTTGTTCTCCATTGGAACAGGAGAGGTATAAAGTATTTGATGAAGTAACTCTGATGCATCAGTAGTTAATGGTAATGGATGAAATTTGCCTTTCCTTCTTGAATACAGTTATTTTTCCCTGTCAAAGAATAATTATTTCAAATAAAATTCAAAGCGCTATCTTTAAGATATGCATTATTTCTTCTAGGAATCTCAAAGTCAGCCTAGTTTGCACAACATAAAATATGTAAATTCCCTATCATTTGAAATTCTCTCTCACTGCATTAATATAAAAGCTTATGATTTTAGTAAATCCCTTCTGCTGATTTAGAAGCAGCAACAAAAGATCAGCCACTTACCGTGTGCCTGCTCTATGTACTTGCCCTGGGTGAACAAGAAGAGAATCCAGGTATAGGTCAGAGTTTAAAGACATTTTTTGAAAAGCAAAACAGATGCATGCTAGAAATTTAAACAACTTTCTAGTCCACAGCAAAATTATGTGACAAAGTAGTGCATGATTAATTGCAAAAGTAATGGCTTAGGCAATGATTGCTAAAGGAGTTCGTAGGAAAAGGTCACTTCATTGAGGAGGTGAGCCACACATTAAACCAAAAGTAGGAATTGAGCTGAATCATGAAGGATGGGTCAGGACCAGAGAGGCATTCTAGGCTGAAGAAATGCCCAGAGCTCAGACAGAGCGATGAGAAAGTAAAATGATTTTTTTAGATAAGAATGAGTATGGATATATGAAGAGTTTCTGTGTGGAGTGGAAAGGCTAGAAAATTAGCTTAGAGTCAGGGAATAATGTCTTTTGAATGTCTGGCTAAGTGATTTTGATTTTATCCTTTAAATGAGTATTTTTCCAGATCATAATCATCAAAACTTCAACATGTCCTATGAGATATGATTGTTACCCCTGGGGAGGAAGTAAAGATAGGAGTGAAATTTAGAAGTTCAGTGTATTTGGGAACTTCTCAAGTAAAAAAAATAATAACAAGCAAGTTCCCATATAACAAATCTTCATAGAGCCCTTAATATATTAATGTGCATTGTGAAACTATAAAAGGATGAACCTTTATATATGCTAGAAATTTAAAATTTGATATTTGATTTGGTATTATTGAACAGTACTGTATGAAGAGGTAAGAGGTGAAAGGTGAGGCTGGAGAGTCGTACTGAAGACTTTTCACTTGATTGTGCAGGTTCTTGGTTATGTAGGTGATGAGGAATCAAGGAAAGGTTATAGAAAGATTGTCATACTCAGATTTATAGTTTTGGAAGGTCATCCTGGTGACAAGCCAAGAGGCTTCTATAATCACTCATTTAAGAAATGGGGGCCTGAACCAAGGCAGTGGCAGCAGAAATGGACAAAAAAGGTCTAGTTCAAAAATAGCTAAGGAATATAATCCTTAACTCCTGGTGGTTGAAGGGATATGAAGGTCAGGAAGGAGTTAACAATGTGTTGCGCTTGTAACTCTGGAGACTGAGTGAAAAGCAATATCAGTAATCAATTCAGGGAACAAAAGAAGAGCAGAATGGGATGGAAGATAGGAATAATGCAGGAAGACAAACAGTAAGATGAATCTGTGGTGGGTGTTGGGTTTGAGGTCCCAGCAGTACATCCAGAGGAATCTATCAAAGAGATATTCAAACTTACATATCTGGAACCCAAGGAGAGAGATCTGATCTAGAAAGAAAGGTTTGCATGTCACCACATGCCATGATACAACATGTGAAGATATGGGAGATGATGAGAACACTTATATAGACCATATAGTGAAGACAGAAAGATCACCAAGGACATCATCTGAGAAAAGTGAAGAATATACAACAAAAGAGATTAATTAGCATTATCCAAACACAGTTTTAGAAATTGTTTTATATTCTATTAGTGTCCAACTCAAAATGGGACTCCCTCTTACTTCATGAGTTAGTTGTGACCAGTACCCTCTCTACCTACACACACACACACACACACACACACACACACACGGAGTTTGGTGTTCCTATTCACTGAGGAGCAGAATCAGATACAGATTGCGCTCTATTTATTTATTTAAATATGGATATCTAGTTGTTACAGTGCTGTTTGTTGAGAATACTACCCTTTCTCACTGAATTACCTTTGCTCATTGTTGAAAATCATCTGACCACATGTGTAAGAGTCAGTTTTTGGACTCCATATTCTATTCCATTAATGAATATGCCTGTCTTTATGCCAATATTACACTTATTCCTATAGCATTACACTATAGCATTATACTGAGTCTTTAAATGAAATAGTGCAGTTCCTCCAATTATGTTCATTAGAATTATTTTGGCTATGATAGGCCCTTTGTAATTCTGTGTAAATTCAGATTAATTTTGTCACTTCCTGCAAAAAAACCTTCTGAAATTTTGATTGATATTGCATTATATAGATTAATTCAGTAAATGTTAGCATCTTAATAGTATTGTGTCATCTATTCCATGACTATGGTATATCCCAACACATGTCTTTTTTACTTTCTCTCAGCAGTGTTCTGTAGTTTTCATGTAAATATCCTGAGCATATTTTTGTAAGTTTATTCCTATGCATTTCACGTTTTTAGATGCTACCATAAAAGGTATTTTTTTAATTTAAATTTTTACTTGTCCATTATCCTTGAAGATTGTTGAGATTGTACTATGGGGGAAAGCAAAGATCTTTTTACTCTTACTTTATACCTGGTTGTATGTTGGCTAGCTTAACTTATTTTCTTACAATCACTACTTTAAAAAATTTCGCCTCAGATGCAGTTATTGGTGATCTCAATTAATTAAAAAGATATTAAAAAGAAGAAATATTTCTGTTCTAACTACAGTTATCTATCAAGTTACCCCAGTCCAGTCCACTCTTTGGGAGTGAGTATATGTATGTGTGAATAAAAAAAGAGGGGGAGATTTATATAGAAAGAAAAGACCCTATAGTAAGAGGAGAGCACCTAGACACTGAGGAAGTATTTGAAAATGTACTAGCAACAAAATAACATGTAATACTGGTTTTTTACTTCTGTATTTTCATAGTGCATGTTCAAGCATCATATAATGTACAGGTTATATTACTTATTATTTACAGAAGAAGAAATTGAGGATTAGAAATATAGTGTCTTTCCCAGTATTATGGAAACAGTAAGTAGCAAATGATGTAGCAGTACTTGGGCCTTGTGAATCCTCTCTCTTTTGATTGTACTATTTTCCTCTTAGTTTATCTAGTTAGGGCTTTTGCAGCTCAAGTAACTAATTGCATCTTTCCAGAGCTATCCATAGACATAATTATCCCTGCCTGACTACCATCTAGCAGCCAGATGGTCAGTAGGTAAAACTGGATTAATGTATTTTACTTCTAACAATATCATACTACATTTTATTTTTTATTTACGTTCTTCCTGGTCCAAAAGAATCTTACAAAGAAGGCTTCTTTGGGATTGCTCAATCAGGAGATAAGCAAAAAGGGATTGATTTATAATAATTTAATCCCATAATGGATAAACTTGATAATTGAGTCACTGAGAAGTTACATGTTTAAATCAAACAAATAAATAAAAATAAATTCAGAATTACTGAATTGTTACAAGCATAGTTTTAATATCATCTCTCTCTAGGAAATCAATCACGATTGTCTTATGATTGGGTTATCATAAGTTCTGCTCAGTTCTGCTCTTCTGTTTTCAAAGTCTTGAGGTGCCATTTCCTTATCATATGTGTTGAAGAGAGAGCTTAAGAATCTCACTATACTTGACTAGGTTTGCAGCTAATCTGTTACCAAGACTTTACTTTTCTGTTTGGTTTCACCTTGGTTCTTCATCTTTTCTCACTCCTTTTGAAAAGTTTATATATAGTACATGCACTGCACCACTCCTTGTGGTCTCCTATATAGTTTCCTTTTCTGTAGTTTCTGTTTTTCTCCTCTAAACCTGAAGATAACTTTGTGGTTGATGTCACTCTGTCCTGAGCTCCCCACTCTGTTTGGTCACCAAGGATCTTTGTATTGCTAGCTTTTTCTAAGACAATGCATTCACTGAAGCTATAGTATATATTCAGGATGCTTTCTGAGCTATTAATTTCTTCAGGAAACTGCGTCAGTTTTGCTTTCCGGTAGAATATCATCCTGGAATGTCACCCAAAGTCCTAATGCTTTCATTTTAAGATTCTTCAGGCTACATTAAAACAGCAGCCCTTCAAAATCTACAACCTCTGCAGAAACTCTGGCAGTACGCCTTTACACCAGGTCATGTGTTCTGCATTCACATGTTAAATATAAATTCCCTGCTTTCGGTTAGTTCTGTTGAAATCCTAATCAACGAAAAAGCTTGAAGATTTCCTGCAGTAGAAGTTTGATATGATATGTTTAGAGTAGGAATTGTGACTGCTAGCACCGAATACTGTAATTAAGAAGAATGTTTATTGAAGAAGTAGGATATTTAAAGGAAGATCCAACATTCGCATCAATGTTGAGAATGTTGATAGTGACTGGTTAATGAAAATCTGCTGAAAAATCCAGTGAAATGGTTAAGTACTATTTGAGTAAAATAAAAATTTCAAGAATTATCGATGACTGTTATCTATAGCATCAAACATTAATATTTCATTTAGATAAATTATTTTTTTCAGGTACTAAATAAACCATAACTTCTTCTGGGTTTATTTGTTCAGATGTCTCTACATTTGCATTTTATTAGAGAAAAATGTGTGGTTAATTTTTGACATTTCTTTTATATATAATAGCTGTAATTGCTCAGTTTTCCTAAATATGTATATGCACACACATATACATATGCACTCATATAGCTAGAGAAAGAATAATCTCAAACTATTAAGTACAACATATGGAAATTATATTTTAGTAGCAATTTGATCCTTTTCATGTAAGTTATCCTTGAAATTCTGAAGAAGCATTATACTGCAGTTTATAATAAAACACCAAGAAAAACTCTTCTAGTTGATAGGAAAAGAGAAATTCATGTTGCTGCCAGTTAGTTGACATTTCCTATCTGAATATTTTAAATAAATGCTTCATGTTAGGTGATTAACATTGGCTAGCTAGGGGTTTTTCTCTGTGGAAGACTTAGATAAATCAATGCTTCTAGGATGATTTTTTTTGGCATCACAATATATAGTACTGTTTTATTCCTTAAACTGATTTATTACGTTTCAGATATTTCCTAAGGCAATTTCCTTTTTTTCAGAACATGTACAGTAAGTTAATCTATTAGACTGAAGTTCAATTTTTTCCTCTTGTACTAAATCTGATGATGAGGTTATAATTCTCTCCTGCTAGGAAAAAAGCATAGACAATACAGAATGAAATCCTCTATTTGGAAAACTTCTTTATCCTTTATCATTCTTGATTTACTTTTTTTTTGGATTGAGAATAGTCTAATTGTGCCATGCTTTAAAAATAACAGTAACAAAGACTCTAATAATTTATATAGAAAATATGGTTCCAAAGACAGAAACTTAAGACACTGTATTTTAAAATAGTTGAAACAGATTATTCTACCTTCACCTAGATCAAAAGCCATTTAGGATTATTCCAGAAAGTTCTCCCCAGTCACAAAATAATTACCAATTTTCTGGTTACCATTACCTGCGTTTGATTATTTTGCCATTATGGATCATTTAATTAGTATTTATTGAGTGTGCTTACTTCAGTTTTCTTCTGCAACCCAATTCCTGCAATGATGGTTGGTGCGTGTTGGTGTGAGTTACCCTCATGATACCCTCGTTGCCAGAGTCTAGTGACTCATTTTGACCTCCTCATCTCCCTTAAACCTTTCTGCTAAGATTCAGGCCATCAGTCTCACAGCTGTGCTGTATATTTATCACTGAGAATCACATCACCTGCACTAACTTAAGCATCTTACTTTGGGAATACACCTTAATATTGAAGTACCCCCCATATGATGATTTTCTGCTTCATGGTCACCTCAGTTTCCTTGATGCTACTGTAATTGTCTTCTCTTCATTCATCAGCTTGATTGTTGAAGTACCCCCATATGATCATTCTTCCACCCCATCAGGACATCTGGCACCTTCTTAGGCCACTCTCAGAGGCCTTTCTTTCTTCATTAGCTGCTCCCCGTCTTTCCTGCTAGTTTTATTTTTCTTCTTAACCAGTTTGAATTGCACGGATTGTCATGTCACTGTGTTCATGGTAATATCCCAAATTTTGTGGCCCCCCTGACTTTGGCTTTCTCATCATGAAAATTGTCAATCCCTGATGAGGGCAACTGTTTGTTTCATCTGGCCTGTATCTGTGCAGCTGGGCTCAGCCAGGTACAGTAACAATGCACATCAAATTAGTACCACTGTAATTAGTGTATGTTGATTGGCCTCGGCTGGATTATCATTGCCATGTAATCCTAATACATTCTGCCACTGCCACCTTCTGAAAAGATTATTTCAAGCCGGCTCTATTCTCTACAAAACTCCAGCATCCCTATTACTCCACTCATTCCCTGTGTATAACCTAGCCTAAACAAGACACCAAACCAAACCAAACCAAACCCTCCTGATAGCAACTTTCTCCAAGCCTTACTGTAATATTCCACTTGCATTTACACCATCTATTCTTTATCCCAGCATGTTTTTAAATCCAGTAAAAGTTTTTGGGTCTTCGGCTTAGCTGGTCATACCTTCCTTCTTGCAACATATTTTTTTTTCTATGCCAATGTATTGTTTTGTTTTGTTTTCCTCCTACCTCTCTTTTTCCCTCCTTCTCAATGACCTTTGCTTGCCCATTTTCCTCTACTTTTCTGTTAAATCCTGGGATACTGTAGGCTCAGTCTAAGGCCTGCCCTTCCCTTTTCATTCTATATTTCATCCTAGGCTAGTAAATCCAGTGAATGGCCTCAGCTTAAAACCAGTCATTCATGCCAATGACTCTGATTATATTTCCAGTCCATTCCTCTCCTGACTTCCAGAGGAGTATGTCAGCTGTCTTCTAGATATTACCAGTTAGATGTTCAGAAAAGCACATCAAATTCAAAGTGTTCCAAGTTATACAGTATTGCACCCCTGCCTTCCTCCTGTGTGCTATCCCTTAATGGAACGGACAGCCACCTTCTTGTTTACAAAACCAGAAACTTGAGAGTCATTCTGAACATCTTTCTTTCTTTCACTTATTACTCCATCCATTAGCAAGCCTTGTTGATTTAGACTCCAAATATGTTTGAGTCACTCCATTTCTCAACATCACCATCATTATCACACCCAAGTACATCTTCTCTTGCCTGGACTGCTTCAAGAGTGTCCTGTCTGGCCTACCCATATCTTTTCTTAGGTCTCTCTGTTTTTTCTATAACAGCTAGAAATAATTTGAATTATTAATCTTTCTTGGTGTAAAACTATTCTACCCCACTTTGTGCTCCAGCAACATTGGCTTTTATCAGTTTATTTAATGTGTCAACCCCCATCCACCCCAGGGCCTTTGCACATACTCTTGCCGCTATTTCAAAGGTACCCCCTCCCACCTTTCTCCCCTGACACCCACCACCACCCTTCCCTACTTGTTTTTATGGTCTTGGCTCAAATATCACTTCTTCATAGAAATCTCCTTTGACACTCTAGATAATATTAGTCTCCTGCAATGAGCTTTCACGATATCTTATAACTGTTTCCCATAAAATCAGGTTTAACAACTCTAAGTATGTATTGAAATAACAATCAATTTCATAAGAAACAATCAGTTCAATTCAGCAAACGTTTACTCTGAGTATCTACTTTAACACCAGACCCCGTCTACACTCTTGAAAAATCTCATAATCAGAGAAGTCACCCACATCAAAAAAAAAAAAAGCGAAACAATACTTTCAAAGAGTAATACAGCCCTTATTTCAATTGAATGAATGTTTTCAAAGTATCTACCTTATGCCAGGCACAAAGGAAAAACATAAACCTGGCAATGAAGGGATTTAGACTATCAGGGAAAACATTTAAAAAAATAATATAATGAGCTATATATATAATGCAGATATTAAGGAAGCTTTCTGAAGAGGGAAAGGTTGGGCAAACCTGATAAGTATTTGAAAGTAAATACCCTCCTAATAGGACATGATTGTGTCCCCCCAGGCAAGAAAAAGTTTAGTCTGTGGGAATGAAATTTCAAAGGGACTTATACAAAATCAGACACTTGCTTTTCTTGGTTGTTAGAATAAATCTGAGCTAATCATGTCCCATCCCCCTCATCCCTCTAAGCTTTTCATTTTTTTAGATGACTGAAAAGATTTATTGAGACCTTACGGGTGTTCACTTCCTAATAAAGTTCTCCCTCAGTCATCCTGCTAATTTGGTTGACTGGTCTATTTTTAAAAATTAGCAGTTTTCAGAAACAGCCTCCAGTATTGTGGCTGTGAAAAATCTGTTGAGAAGAAATAAAAGGCTAAAACAAAATCTAATACTGTAAGCAAGTATAAATTTTTTGGAATGATATACGATCCTTTGTTGTGCCAGTTTAGTCCCTGAGGCAGGAAAAAAAGCAATCTAGTTTTCTGAAACATTCAAATTTCTCACCTAAGCTCAGCTAAGAATACATCATTATGGGAAGCAGAGTGGAAAGTCACCATTTTATCCTTTAATTTACAGTGTCAGTGGGAACAGCACAACACAGAATCCAAAGTTCAAAGAAAGAAAAAGATCTGGCTTATGGTGGATATAAACTTAATTTCTTTGAATAAGGTATCCAGGCCCTGCTGTGTAGATTTAACACTGGACATGCTAAGACTTCTTTTAATGGCCTTTTATAAATTTCAGAAATGTTATAAAATATTCACTTAAAAGAAACCACTAAATAGCCATTTGGTAAAAGCTGATCCAAGAAAAGATTTCATTTGGATTGTGAAGTGTTTTACTTGTTTTAAGATAGGACAACTGTTTTTTTAGATTGTCCCTCATTTATTACAAAAGGTCAATTCTACTCTCTACCTCAGTTGTGATATTAATCTCTCATTTTCTTTCTAAATCCTATTAAGAGAGTGTGGAAGCTTAACTTTATCATCTTAATGCCAAGATCTCAGCAAGCATTTATCTGGATATAAACAAGGATGCCTTTCAGAAGGTTATTTTCTCGTTGTGACAGTGAAGAAAGGAGCTCATACATTAATTACCATGATTTCACAAAATGTAGTGTTTGCTGAAGATATATAAGCACCTTTGATTATTTTTTCAACCTGATAAGCAAGAAAAGTTAAGGAGAATTTATCTTGTGATAAAAAGATACACCTCAGGAACAGACTACTTTCAGCGTCTAGGGTCTACCTTGAACTGGACTTAATACAAATCCAAGACACCAACTGATCTCAACCCAAGCAGCTTATTAGAATTACCCCATTCAGGAAGGGGGTGGCTTTTAGAAATACCCATTCCCCAGATGCCTGACACACAGAGATTCTAATGAAATTGGTCTCAAATGGGGCCCTGACGTGGGCAATCTTTGATTAGTTTATCATGTGATGCTAATATTCATCCAGGCTTGAGAATCCCTGGCTAGATGCTTGACCCCAACTCACCTCTCTCAGTTAATTGAGCAGCAGCCTTCAGGTTAAAGAAGCAACTTTGAGTGACTGAAACTCAGTGCTGAGAACGCCATCTAGCCTCCCACTCATACCCCACACAAGGAGTTGGACTGTTTTTCACTTCATTTTTCCACCAAACAGGTCCATTGCTTTAATATCCTAACCATTGCTAAAATAAGGCATTAATTTACTCAGGCAGGCAGGTCATTCACTGAAAAAAATCATGAGTTAAATTACTTGCTTAGCTAAATTGACACTTGCTCTCTGCTGAATATTGTCAGATAACCTTTCTCCAAATCCTCTGTTGGTGAAATAATTTATTACTGTACCACTGAATCCCTCTGCCTTTTTAAAAATATATAATTGAATATGAGTGACTCCCTGCATTATATTTTCCTCTTAAAAAGTACTGTTCCTGTTGTCAAATCCGAACATATTGAACTTCCTATATATATCACCCACAAGTCATTTTTAAACCTGGATTACTGTCTATCCTGAAATAAAAGGTCTACTACAAGGGAGGGGCAACTTTTTCCTCCTGCATCTCTGAAAGCTTCAAATTCCCATCTGCTATGCATTGCTGAAGGGGCTGCTAATGAATTTCTCATAGCTTCTGAATTTTGAGGAAGCAAAATTAAAATTGTTGGTCAAAGAAAAGAAAACCCTTTATTTATAAGTGATTTCGGTTAAATTTAAGTATATTTAGCATGCAGATGAATCCCATTTGTCCTGGCAACGTGTTACAGGCATTTGTATATGCAATGGAATCTCCTTTTAATGCAGTTGACTAAGCAGTAGGATCCGGTATGAAGCCTCTCTTGGAGATGATCCAAAATGGGTTCCTGGCTTTTGGAGCACCTCAATTGACAAGGCAGGAAATGGCAGTGGTGGGATGTTATGTGCATACAGTTGACCTTTGAACAACATGGGTTTCAGCTGCATGGGTCCATTTATATGTGGATATTTTTAAATAGTAAACATAGCAGTACTATACATCTGCTGTTGTTTGAATATCAGGGCTGAACCTTGGTTACAGAGGAACCACAGTACCTGGGTTTTCCTCTATACGAGGGATGGCTCAGCTATGTGTGTGGGTGTGTGTGTGTATACACACACATTTTTACACACACACATATATGTACACACATGCATATATATGTGTGTGTGTGTACACAAATATGTAAGGACATAGAAAAAGTTAAAACCAAAAACACCATCAAAGCTGATGGTCACAACCTATAGTCAGGATCTAAGAATTAATTCCACTAATCATCAGGTTTTTAGAACTGGATTAGAAAAAATAAACATGGTTGGCCTAAATGAACTTCACTCCCAGTGACCCTCACTGCCTTAAAAAAAACTGTAGAGAGACACTTTTTTCCCTCCCTGACCCCTACTAACTGATCCCTGGGCAGAGAATCAAGAACTGAAGGTCATCAGTTTTGCAGAAGGGTAAAAGTATAGTTCTCTGAACTTGAGTTCTGGCTTTGCCAGGTTCTTGCAGTCTGGCTTTAAGAAATTTTCTAATCTCTTTAAGTGTCAGTTTCTTTTCAAAAATTTATGATGAACGAGATCTACATTAGTGTTGTTATGAGTACTGTATACAATTAATCCATGCAAAGTCTTTAGTTAGTGCCTAGCATAGAATAATTTCTCATAATTAATAATGATTAATATTGCCCTGCAAGAAAGATATTTTTATAAGTAGACATTATACCCATTTTATTTTTTACAAATATTCAGAGATTTTAAATTACAGAAAACAGGGAGAAACAAAGAATTTATAAACAGGAACCCGCTACCTCTTGCAGTCAGTGGGTCAATAGAAGAGACTCAGTATAAGATTGCCTGGTTGATTGATGGGGCTCAAGAATTATTTGTACAATTAATGAAAACAGGTCTTGAAAATCCATAATCTTGTCATCTTGTCTCTGGGATACATTTTCATTATCTGAGTACTGTATAGGTAAGAAGGAAAAAAAAAATTCAAATTAAAAAAAACCAAACTATAAAAACCAAAGGAAGAGAACAACAGCTCCAAAATGATTGCTGGCAAATATATGCCTCTGAAAACTATTAACATAGAAATCAAGCATTTATTGTATAATTTGGCATACATAAAATCATGAGCTATGTGAGAGATTTATAAGAGAAACATTGGAATGCCGAGTGATATTGTTATAACAATAAGAATATCTTATACTTTTTACCATAATAATTATAATTATGGTTGTTAATATTGTGACAAGTATTCTATCCTATGAAAAATAAAATATATCAATAAAAATACATAACAAGAATGAGATCTGACCAAAATACATTTTAAGTTATGTGATTATACTTGACACTGTTAGATTTCCTAATTGTAGCACGTGCGATTCGAGTATGTGCCACTCTAGTTAGTGACAGGTGTGGATCGCTGAGGAGTGATGCACAAGCATCAACAACAATAACGTCAGTGTCCTTTAGGTGTGAATTAAGCACTGTTATCATATTGTCATAGTCATTGTAAATGTAGATAATTACCTCTGTTCTAGAGATGATGAAACTTTGGCTCGGAAACCTCAGACAATTTACTTTGAGATAAGAGCACAGGACAAAACCCTCATCTGTGGCCAGGACCCTTCAGCCTTTCCTATCAAGTGACCTGCACCCATGACATCCGTGCTGAAACTCAGGTTTCTATTTTGAATATTGGAGAACGGGACGTGTTCATGACAGCACTGATGTGTAAGAAAAGCAATGTGAAAGTGTTTTAAACATTTTACCATATTGTTGGGTCCAACCGTGACGACACTAGGAATCTTTTTACAAAGCTGCATGGGTGATTGTTAACTTTCAGGCAGGTTTAGAGCTCACCATCTGGAAGCACACTTTGATGAGAATCTGGCATGAACCATTCAATCTCATGGACTCGATCTCAATTTATAGAGCGTTCCCGTTTTTAGTTAGGGCTGTGTGAATACCAGTCATCATTTCAAGTTGCTCCCTCTGTATTGAGGTACCATGCGTTGAATTGCTAGGTTAGTCTACTTACAGCCTAGATAGCAAGGTAGAACCCCTCCATCCACAATCTTGGTACCAACCAGCCCAACACAACTGCTTTCCACAAGAGAAGAGGTGGGAGCAATGGACTTGTGGTCACTTTTTGAGGAGTTGTGTGTGGTGGGGGGATCACATGTCAGAAACATGGCTTCTGGGAGATTCTGTGTAAAGATGCAGCAGGGTGGCAGCATGGCAGAAGGCTCTCTAGTACATCCTCCTTGCACAGTCTTTAGGAAAATTACTAAGTTCTTAAAATGCTAAATGTGGAAAAAGAGTGAAGGGGTGGATCCTCTCATCTGGGCCTGACATATGTACCATGGTTGAAATTTTGCATACTCTAATGCAGATATACCAAAATCTGTACCCTCTTTATGTTCTGTAAGTGATCTAAATATCTTCATGAGCCTTACCATTCTGGCTGGTAGAAAATAAATATAAGGTTCTCAAGCTTTCCTTATTTAAAACCTTTTGTTGTTCTTCGAAACATTTTGAAGCAGTCTCAAGAAAATATGCAATCAATTCAAATCCCAAATCCCACTCAGTGCTGTTTTTCCCTTTTCTCCCTGCTTCATCAGTGCAGTTATCCTTATGAGATTGGAAAAGGATCCATTTTCCTTGGGCTCACTTCTGGGTTTGTTCTGGTCCTACCCTCATGGGCATGGTGGGTCATGTGGTATAGGGCACCCTTTTCTGTGGGTCTCTGGCCTTGCTGACCGCTGAGGCATTTCAATCCCTCTTTGGTTCTCTTGTGTTCCTGTTAGTAGCCCCTATTGCTGAAACTATCCAGGGGAGATGACCATTACATTCTGATGCTTCCTACCTGGTTCTCTGGACTCTACTTCTTTCACAGATGCTGTAAAACTTGAGGATCAGACCCTTCCTCTATCCGATCCCCTTCTTTGGGTTCCCTAGTCTGTAACCTTAGCTACTTGGTTACGCCACTCACTGTGAACATAGCTTCATGGTAGCCCTCTGACCCTCAGCTCAGCTCTTGCCCCCGTATGCATTGCAACCCTGTGAGATTTGGGAAATTTTTTTCTAGTCCAGGAGTCAAGATAGAGTATCAGAGTCAATTAACCTCACTGCCATCTTGTACGTGCTCAGGGCGCTCCGCGTTTGTAAGAGAGCACCTGGAAGCCAGTCTGTCCCAGCACTCATCCTGCATCGATACTTCCCATAGACACTTCCGAGCTGCTGCCATGTATGTAGCTTCAGTGTCCTGCTGAATACAGGACTCCTCTCCGAAGCTTGCAGTCATCGTGGGTTACACCTGGAAAGATGCAAATTCCCTGCCATGGGACTTTCCCAAACTCATCTGGTCAGTTTTCACCACCTTATTGTTTTGACCTTCAGTGGAGACCTTGGTTTCAAACCTCTGACTTGACTCCTTCCCTGCCCCCAGCTACCTCCCCTAGACCAGAGGACATTCATTTACTTACCTTCCTGCTTTACAAAATTCTCCCTATTAGTCTTGTTGCCTCCTCTAAAAGTAGCACGTGCACTTCTTTCTCACCTGGGGCCATACAGTTGGGAGGATTGCTGGCAAATGTGATTTATTCATCAGCTCAATACTATTTAAAAGGTTTTTCCTTTTACATTAGTTTTAATGCTAGAATTTGAGGGAGACAGTTATTTGGAAATATCAGAAGCAAAGTGTCCGACTAAACCTTCAGCTTAACCCCCAAAGTAAGAGCATCTTGCCCTCTTAAATATCAGTCTTACTGATCACACCTAAATTGATGCTTGGGTTTGTTTGTTTGTTTTTCTCCCATAAAGCTGCTCATAGAGTCTCCATATGGTCTGAGCACAAGAATCTACCCCATTTACAATGGGACACAGTTGAAACTGGACTATCTTGTCTTCCTTTACCCTCCCTGACAGACAGGAAATATTTCTGTCTCTGGAAGAACCCATTACGCTCATGCTGCATCACTGGCTCTTATAACAAAATGTTACATTTTACTGCCTTGTTTACTAACCCTTCCTGTTCTGGTGCATGCTGCTGGCATCATACAATTTGGCTTTCTATCAAAACCAAAGTGCTTCTTTTAGTGATTTTACTCTTGATTTTCTATCAGAGCATTTTAACTCAACTTCAACAAAATAAGATATAATAATTTGGGATGTATTAATTCCCACAAGCTTTTAAGATACATTTGTTTGTTTCACACTAGGTTTAACAGTAAGGCACTTTTCTTAGTTCTTATTTGATAAAAATATTAAAATGGTAGGTTATCCTATAGGCTTCTGAGGAAATGTTAATTACCCTGTATTTCCTTTAGGTTCGGGAGATAGCTGTGCCACTGACAAACTTACAGCATATGTTAATATTGATGACACGGGTAATATTATTTCAACAGAAACTTAACTCTCAAGTCAGTGGAGCTTAGTAGCTACAAAGCTTTGGGATCAGAACCTTGGGAATTCAAGTCCCAACACAGCCGCCACTGGGTTTGTGACCCTGTGCACGTTAAAATCTCTCTAAGGTTGTCACCTCCAAATTGCAGGTGATATTAACTACCTGACAGAACTGAATGATACCTACATGAGATAAAGTGTGTAGAGAGTCTGGCTCAACATAAGACCTGTATGAAAAGAGTGACTATGTTATCTAGTGGTTTGTCAGACACAATTTAGAGCAACTAATTAAGATGGTGATATCAGCATTGCCATGCAAATCAATCACAAGGAATTAAAGTGGTGGGATATTTTGGTCACAATCACTTCTATTAATGGTCATGAGCCTAGCTATGGAGGCCAACAACAGATGCCATGGGAAGTAAGATGTGGTTGATCTGGAGTTTTTTGCAGTGTCTCCAGAAATTGATCCCTTGTTTAATAAACAATGCATTCCTACAGATTGATTTGACCTCATCTTCCACTTCATAAGCAGAGACCAGAAGCCAGCCCCGTGTAAGAAATCTGAACATAGCTACTAAAGAAAATAATAGGGGGTATAAAAGTAAATGAAGTTACAAAAAAATCACCAGCTTACTTGACAATATTTGTGACATCAGGTTTAATCTACCCCTTAATCTAAAGGCAAATTACTAAAGGACATTTTTTTTTTTCCACAGCTTTAAGACAGAGCTAACTATATTTGTGCTTTAGTGTAATATGCATTTTGCTAGTTTATTTCCACAGTTAATATCTGCTGCTATCATAGATTTGTCCTGAAAAAAAAAAACATTTCAAGGCAGAGTTTACTAAAAGGGGGAAGAAATTGATTCAATTCTTTTAGTAAAACTTTAGAATCATTTCTCTCTCTCCCTATTCTCTTTCAAAGGTGTATATAATTAGTTTTCTTTCTATTGCATATTTGTATATTGTTTTTCCTCTTCCATATGCTCTTCTCTGCTATGTTTATATTTATATAACAGATGCAAATAATAGAGTGAAAAATGCAGTAATAAACAGTAATATCTTGGCTCACCCCCTTCATCTAGGTTGCTAGAAATGCATCTTGCCCATTTGAATGAATACACGGGATATAACACACACACACACACACACACACACACACACACAGCATTGCCAAGGCTACAGATATGTAATGCTTGCATGAGACAATGTTTCTCAACATTTATTCAATCAGCACCTATTTTGTGGGGGAGTTAATATGCTAAGGAATATGACATACAGTGATGAAATAGCTGAAATAAACACATGAACTCTGCCTTCATGGTGACCCCGGTGCCAGCATCACCTATTTAATTCACACCTACCACTGCTATATATTCTAGCTACCTTTATACTGTAGACATTTTCCATTCTCTGTCACAGGATTTTCTCTGTAACTCAGCTGTACTCAGAGTCTCTCTTTGTTATTTAGCATAGCAGCATCTTGCTGTGAGCATGCCACAAAGTCCCATCCTCTGATTCTAGACTGCACCATTCGCTGAAGTCACATCATTCTTTTCAGAGATGTACTGGAAGCACATTAATCCTGGCCCTATTGCTGTGCTCAGACATGGTTCCCCCTGGCTTGTGGGGAGCAGGCAAATCACCCTTCTCAATCACTTCGTCTGCTGCAGCATTCTTTTGTATTTTTTTAAAATTCTGTCCTAAATTTTGGCAGGTTTTCTTTTATGTCCCTCTCTCTCTCCCTTACAGTCTTTTCCCATTCCTGTCTCATTTTTATTTTTTATAAATTGCCAATTTTGGAAGTAAGGGAATGACCTGAAAATAGTACTAACTTCTCTGTTTATATATACATTATAATCTTAGGTGTATCAGTAATTGATCGTATTTTCAAAAATGAGTAAGAAAATATCTCCCAGGTCTAAAATGAAAGGAGCACATAATTAGGTTTGTATGCAATTGTAGTGCTTCACTAAACAAAGGGAAGAAATAAAATAAAAGTTAAACTGTATTTCTTATACATATAATATTTCCTTAAGCCGAAACATATTTTCTATATGTTAACCTTCCCAGAATATAAAATCCTATCCAACTTTTATTTTCATAACACTCTTTTATGTCATAACGACAAGGATATTCATTTAGTAGAAATCAAATGGAAGAAGCTTTTTAGGATTTCTCCACGTTCTAAGAGACTTCTAGAACATTGGAAAGTGATTTACATTTTTGTATTTTCAAGATGCTGATGATCAATTTAATCTGGGGCTTGACTCTTAAAAGTAAAATGACCAAGCTATATTCCTGCAGCCTTAGAATACACTACTCTCTTTGGAGACTATTGTAAGGAGCAACGTACTCTTTATTTGCAGGTCTCCCTTGCATTTATAATATTACTTCTGGTAAGTGGAAAAATCTCCACGGGAAATGTCTTCATTGTCAAGTGCACGTAATGAGTACAGAAAAACCCCAGACTGCCATTTTAAGCTAGTCATGGTCTCTCAAGTTTGCGTTGATGGAGAGAGTGGTCTCAGAGCAAATCCCGCAGTATCTCCCCGTGCCTTTGTCACAGTTTGTTTCATGTTTACTTTCCCTAAGTCAGTGTCATTTTACTGTTTTGATCATAAACCAGCATCTGCCAATGTTTCACACAAATTTAAATCACATAAGGACCCCGAATTCCTAGGGCAAAACACATAGTTCTTTCTCCCACCCCTTTCCCCACATTCCATGTCACTGCTCAGGAATGCCCTGTTGAAAGCAGAGTCTTGTCACTCTGCCCCTGTGGGCTGCACCTCACACTCAAACGTCATTCAGCGGACCAGACAATCTTGACAAATTTTAGCCTGAACCTTGGACGGACCACATTTGGTCTCCACATGAGAAGACTCTTTAGACTATTAACATCCACAAATGGGAAGGACTGAGCTGGGCATGTCAACATTTCACCCACCGCTCTAGCAATGCCAAGGCTCTGATATTGAGTACAGTGAGTTGTGAATGGATTAGTAAAAGCTGGCAACAAATGTATATTTTTTACGTATAAAACATAAAAAATCTAAGAATATGAAAATATGTGAGAAAATGTTTATCCATTTTTATAAGAACCTTTGTATCGAGGAATTCTTTAACTCTAGTGAAAAGATAATACTGATATATTTTAATTAAAAATGAGATTGTTTTGTTTGCTACTAGAGTATTTTTTTTACTCCATTGCTGCTGTGACTCTTTTCTCAATAGAGATAACACAGTTATCTAATCATTGAAAAAGGCGCCTATATCTTATTTCTCCCTCCTTTTAGTCTTTGACATGTCTGAAAATCTGTCAAGGTTATACATTTTTGTAGCAATAGTATCCTTCTGTATGATCATAAAATTGCCGCCTTTCTATTTTGTATAACAATGAGCTGTATTATAAGGTAAATCTGCAAGGTCTAGGTAATGCAGTTGGTTTACATCTTATTTGAAAGTGTTGGGTTTGGAAATAGTATAAATATGAAGCAATCCCTATTAAATTCTCAGAGCTGTATTTTTCAATTTGAGTATTATAAACACTTGAACATCAGGCATTAAAACAAAACACATTTATCATATTCAATTTGCTGTTTTATATTATGGATATCAACCCATTCTTTAAACATCTGCTCTACAATTAAAATTCTGTAAAACCAAGTCAACAGGAAACTGCCTTAGTTGATTGTGTGACAACTGCTAACAGTACTTGCTCTCATATTGCTTAGTATCTAACAGGGGCTACATGCAGTGGAGCAATCAATTTCGATACACTGTAAGAAATGCTGTGATAAAAGAGGTACAGATGCTAGGGAAGCAGAATTGAACAGTGATGAAGTGTAGAAACCATAGCATTAAAGGGGCAGAAGTAGGAAGTGAATTTCAGGAGAAAAGAAAAAATGTTCCACTCAAAGAGGATAACATATGTGATGACTAGGAATCTGGGGAGAAAGAATATCGTATTTAAGAAACTGAAGATGTGTTTGACTTGGATGTGGTAAATGACAGAAGATGAAACAGTTAAGCAGGGTCAGATTAGAAAGTATTAAATTCAGCCATAAAAAGGAACCAAATTGGGTCATTTGTAGAGATATGGATGGACCTAGAGACTGTCATACAGAGTGAAGTAAGTCAGAAAGAGAAAAACAAATATCGTATATGAACACACATATGTGGAATCTGAAAAAGTTGGTATAGATCATCTTATTTACAAAGCAGAAATAGAGACATAGATGTAGAGAACAAACGTATGGATGCGTATGGATGCCAAGGGGGAAAGGGGTGGTGGTGGGATGAATTGGGAGATTGGGATTGACATATATACACTATTGATACTATGTATAAAATAGGTAACTAATGAGAACCGACTGTATAGCACAGGGAACTCTACTCAATGCTCTGTGGTGACCTAAATGGGAAGGAAATCCAAAAAAAGAGGGGATATATGTATACATATAGCTGATTCACTTTGCTGTACAGAATAAACTAACACAATATTGTAAAGCAACTATGCTCCAATAAAAAAAGTGTTTAAAAAAAAAGTATTGAACTATGGGAAATCATTTGGTACTTTCTATTGAGGGAAATGGAGAACTACTAAAGAATTGTAAGTGAATCAATGAAATCTGGCTCTAGGAGGAGAAATAAATTGGAGGGAGGCAAGATTGGTGCAGTGTATAATACTGAAATAATATTGAAATAATTTGATTGAGAGGTGTTTTCTGAACTAAGTAAGAGCACTGGTGATGGATTTTCAATCAAAGGTAAAAATCAAAACTAAATTGTAACTTACTTGGTTTCTTGCCTTTAACTCTGGAATATGAAAAGAACACATAAACTCCTGTAACATTTCTTAGAAGTCCCCTGTTTTGCCTCTAAGTTTGTTAACTTCTAATCCTCTGATCCTCCACAACAAAACCTAAGGACAGAGAATTGAAATGATTCTAGATTGCAGTCTTAAGGAAACATTTACATGGTGGTACCTACCAATGAGAGGGGAATAAGGGAGAGGCTCAGTCATAGAGGGAAGATAATTAGCTCACTGTTGAATCTTTTGAATGTTAGATTTCCAGGGAAGAGACTAACTCAAGGTGAGATTCACTGACCTCTAGGGTTCCCCAGGACGTTTCTGGGAATTCACAGGATCAAATCTAATTTCATAACATTGTTAACATGGTACCTTCTTTTTTCTCACTGTGTTGGTCTTTTACTAATGGTGCAAAAGCAGTGGTGGGCGAAATTCTTCATAGTTTTGCAGTAGTCGCTTGCAGCCATTATATTCCTCACTTGCAAAAGAAACCTTTAAAAGCCAATAAATTACTAATTTTAACAAATGTCAACCCCTGGGTACTCATTTTTTAATAATATTGCGACCAAATAAGAGGTGTGCAAAAAGAACTGGCACTTCATATAGATTGTGTTGAGTGGAAAGAGGGGAGGAGAAAAAAAACTTGTGTGATGGTCTCAGTTGTGAGCTGAACTAGCCAATTTTTTCCTGGAGCACCATTTTTACCTGAAAGAACAACTGAAAAACAGACTCTGATTGTTCAGATTTGGCTGTCTGGCTGACATATCAAAATTGAATAAAATGAGCCCTTCACTTAAAGAAAAACTATTGACAGTATTTGTTGTCAGTAATAAAATACATGTTTTCTGCTAAAAATCAGAAAGTTGGAAAACCAGTGTCTGTCACTGTAAGCTTAACATCTAATAAAGACATTCTTGATGGGATTGGAATTTTTTTAAATATGACTTTTTTATTTGGTATAATTAAATATGTCAACATTTGGAAAATCTGTGTATCTCAGTGAATTAATATTTTCCAAATGACCTGTGTATGATTTTACAAAATTATGCATAGATAACAGGTCCATTCAAAGTGAAAACTGGAACAATGGATTTTAATGTTACAGAATCCTAAAATTTCACAGTTTGCTAGGGCTGCCATAAAAAATAGCACAGGCAGGATGGCTGAAACAATGGAAATTTGTTTTCTCACTGTTCTGAGGGCTGTATGTTCAAGATCGAGGTGCCAGCAGATTTGATTTCTCCTGAGGCCTCTTTCCTTGGTTGGCAGATGGCCGTCCTCTTGCTGTGTCCTCACACGGACTTTTGCATCCCTCATGTCCCTCCCCTTCTTATAAGGATACCAGTCATTTTTTATTAGAGCCTCACACTTATAACCCCATTTAATCTTAGTTGCTTCTTTGAAAGCCCTGTCTCCAAAAACAGTCACAGTGGGGGTTAGGGCTTCAAACATACATTTTGGGGGACATATCTCAGTCTGTAACAATCTGCTTTCAGATTCCACATTGAAATCAACTTTTAAACATCTACCACTTCCCAGGTTTTGGGGTAGTATTGAAGAATATCCATAATTACCTGATAAGGCTATTGAGCTCCTACTCCCTTTCTCAAATATATACTTGTGAAGCCAGATTTTCTTCACATATTTCAACCAAAACAGAGTATCATCAAAGATTGAATGCATGCATCCAGCTGCCTTTATTAAGCCACACATTTGCAAAATGTACAACAATGCCACTCTTCCACTAAATTTTTACTTTCCAAGGTATTTATCATAAAAACATGCTTTTAAAATATGCTGTAAAATATGTGGAATTTTTGCTGTTATTTTTAATGAATCAATAAATTTTTATCTTAATATTTAACATGGTTAATATCAATAAATACAATAACATAAACAAAAACTCTTTAGGGTCCTCATTACTTTCCAAGTGCCCAAAGGGTTCCTTAGACCAAAAAGTTTAACATCTACTGCTTTAGAATATCAGCATCGATGTTAGCTATGAGAGTTTAGAACTTGTGGTTATCCTGAAGATGATTCATCAAAATCAAAGAACAAATAAGAAGAAATTAGTAACTGATCTTAAAAAATGCTGGAGAAATACCTGTATTTAAAGGTCAGATAGAGAAGAATGACCTGGCAAAGAAGAAGGACAAAGAAGACCTACTTTTTGTTAAGTGCTATGCTGAGGTCTAGGTACACAGAAATAAGCAAAACAAACATAGCCCATGCTTTCTCTGGGCTTGTAGTTCTGTGGAAAGGGGGGAAAAACACCTTTTCTTTTTGAAGGGCCAGGAAAACTAGTTTAAAGGAGGGAGAGGTGAGTGTCAATGACTGCAGACAATTCAGTAAGCTAAGGACTAACTGAATTAAGAGAAGTACTCCCTGTGGAATCAAGGGGGCGGTTATGGTGAGCTTGTTGAATGCTGAGTCAGTGGGTGAGGAATGGGTGCAAGACCCGGAGGCTTCTGCCTTTTCAGCGTTCAGGGAATGGATCATCTTCCAGATCTGTCTCGGATAAGAAAAGTGAATTGTCCAGAATCTTTGAGGGAAGGAAAGCTTCTGGGTAACTCGGGCTCATCATCATTGCTCAGTGCCCATAACCCTAAGTTTCTCTCAATGTAACCACCTCTCTCTCTTTCTCCATGTGTCTCTCTGTCTCTCTCTGTCTCTCTGTCTCTCTCTGTCTCTCACATACATACACACAGTCTTCCATCCGTAGCTGTTGCTGAAAGCTTAGATTAGTATGCAGTGGTAGGAGGGTAATTACTTTATTCAACAACTTAAATCCCTGTTGATCAGTTCTAATTCCTAAAGCGCACGGCCTCAGGATGAATCTACATTTAACTCTGCTAAATGTATGCTCATCCATTCTAGATGAATCCTAGAAGACATCTTCTGAATCAATCAAAACATTCATATTTTCACTATGACAGAGCTTCAAATATTTAAAGACAATCATTAGTTATTCCTTTAGTATTTTATTCCCCAGTGTAAATATCTCCAATTCTTTGAAGCAGTTCTCACATGACAAGATTTTTATTACTCCATCCATCCTGATAGCCCACCTCAGTTCATATCTTGGTATATTAATGCCTCTATAAAGATAGCCCAGAATTCCATACTGTGTTTCTTTAGGTGTGTTTACAATTATGTATGTACAGTGGAACTACTGCACTTCTTGATATAGACACTACATTTTTCTTAATAACTTTAAGAAAGCATCATATCAGTGTACATTTACTTGTCTAGCCTGGCAGGGATAATGCTCAGTTTTGTAGAGACGTGTTTAAAATGGAATACTATTTATACTTTCTAAATATGTGTGTGTATATAGCATACACATATATATGTATGTGTATACAGTCACCATTTTTAGGAAGCAACTTGAAAATAGCTTTTAAGAGAAATGAAAATAGTCATAACGTTTTACCAAGTAACACCATTCCTGATAATTAATTTTATAGCAATAATTTTTAAAAAGAAAAACCCCTCTGCAGTGGCCTGAGCTTAAGCATCATTGTCTCTCCACTGGGGAATTATTCGTCTCATCTGCAGTCCTTTCCTTGTTAGTCTGTCCACTGCATCATTCCCAGACGTGTTATTCTAAGTCCCAATTTACTCATTTCACGGAGCTACTTCAAAACCCTTCATGGTTCCCCATCAATTGCAAGGCCAAATCCCTTAATCCAATTTCCATGGCCTTTCACAATCTGGATCTTGCCTGTTTCCACCTCCATCTCCTACTACTCTCCAACTGCCCCTCCAGGCTTCAGTCACACAGGGTGAGTGGGTCTTGCATCTCCAGCTGTGACTTTTCAGAGGCTGCAGGAGGGGGACTTGGGGAGGGTGAGAAGGGAATAATAACCAGTACCATCTGGAAACTGTACATGCCCCTCTCCTACTTCTCAGAGATGTTCACATCCCCCAGCCAGGGGTGGTGACCCCTTGTTGAGCGTGGCTGCAGTGATAAGCCATTGTTAACAATGAGAGACTGTCATGACCTTTGGTTGAATTAAAAATAGAGAAGAGATGGAGCAGCGCTGCTCTCCCTTTGTGTGCTGTGTAAAATTCAAATCTTTCTTCAGAATTCTGTTCAAATATTACCTCTCCTCTGAAGCCCTGCCTGTCTCCTATCATCAGGGGTTCCATACACATTGTATTCAGTGGAACTATGTCAAACAGGTATTATTTGGTCATTTTTGGCCCTCAGGAAACTTACTGTAATATGGTTCAATCTATTAGCAGATCTCTGAGCACATATCTTACTACATTAATCCTTTGTTTACAAATAAGTCTATCTCCCACCTAGACTGTCACCTCTGGAGTGTAGAAGCCACATTGTATCTCTTATAATCAGCACTATTGCCTGGCATGTAGCAAATGCTCAGTAAATGAGTATTGAATGAGATGATAATTAGCAAAAAACCATTTAACCTAATACTCAACAATAGAAGAAATATGACATTATATAATCTTCAAAATTAGTTCAGCATTGAGAACATGAGCAAACATGCACTAATATGTATGGTATAACAACCGGATTAAAATACTGTAGAGGATGGTTTATGCAAGTAGACAAAATTTGAAAAGAAGCGTGAAGTGTTAGGGTAAGTGATAAGATTATGATTATTTTTCTAATTTTAAAATAATGGTTTTTTACATAATATTTTTAAAAGAAAGGTATTTTTAAGCTTGGATTAAATACAGGTTCAGTATGTGTCATACTATTTGCTTACTGCTGAGGGCCTAGAATGTTTTAAATCTTTGCACCTCCATACATTTTTGTAGTTCATGTGCATTATAGATGATCAACAACCATTAGCTAAACAAATGGGAAATTAAAGTGCCCAAAAGATAGGTAAGGGAAGTAATAGCTAGAAGATATTTTGTTAAGGGATTCCAATGAGTCAAAGCTAAACTTGCTTCATTGCATTTAGAAGAAGCGCTAGTAAGACAAATAAAAATTGGTCCAATGCTATTGGAGGCCTGACTCCCTCAGATGCCCCACCTGTATCCTAAGGGTAGTGGTGAAGCCAAGCTTCCTGGGAGAGTTTGATCTAACAGGAGGGATCTACCAGGGAAAGGATGGCATGTTCTTCTTAGTTTTACTTTTTGTCATTTTTTTCCCTTTTGCGCAGTGGGTAAATTATCAAAGGAATAAAAGCAGATGTGCCCATGCCTGAAATTTCTGTCTCAGTGCTGCCAGTGTAGAGTTTCCAGAGAAGCCTGGGTCAGCTGAAGAATCATGTTCCTGACCCCTGGTCGTGAGCACTGTCTCTCAAGCAGGCGCTTGTAGTACTTGGGTCTGAGCAGAGGCTGTGGTTCTAGAAAACACCACTTCTTCCTTGTTTCTCTTTCCTTTCTTGCATCTTATTTATCCCTCTATACCAATTTTCTCCTCTGTGAACTGTGCAGAAATTCATATGCAATGAATCGAAGGAGAAACTACACTAGAAGGAGAAATGGTTAAACCAAGAGCTCCTATTCTGGTTGGAGTTTATTGCTTGTTTGCCTTTGGACAGTGGCCTCTTGTGGGGACACAAAGTAGAGAGACTGTCAAAGCTCATGGGTCCCAATGTGATGCTTTGACCTAATTAGTTTATTTTCACTGCTGTGTAAAAAGATCTTAGAGAAAAAATAGACCTTTCCAGGTGTGAGCTATTACCCCGAAATAGCATTTCCCACCTGCACTAGTCTGCGATCATTGTCCATTAGTAGATGTCAGAGGACACATTGTCTTCTATTTAAGACTCACAGGACTGGCAGACTTTAAAAAAAAAAATAGGAAATGTGATATATTTGCATAGTAGAAAACTATTCACATCTAATCTGTATGGAGACAACATGAATAATTTATCTCACAAATATTAAAATTCATATATAGAATATAAAAAATAAATTTTAGACTTGCTACCCTCCCGTTCCTTCTAGTTTACGTTATGTTTTATTAAGCCTGTGTTTCTTCAACTTGAAAAGTAACTGGATACACAGTAAGGAAATCATTTCATTTTTACAGGAAATAGTATAAAGCACAAGGTAATGATGGTTGAAACAAAGGAAGAACCATAGGAAAATGAATTGTGCATTTATACACCTTAGAACTAATCAAAACTTAGGTTGGATGTTAATAACATAAATAACAACAACAGAATTCAAAGGGGATCTAAATCACTAAGCTGAACTACAATTCCTTCTGGAATATATAACCCTCGTACGCATGTTATAGCTGGCCTCAGTAGAGCCCTTCATCTCTGCCCTTTCCCATTTTTCCTTTTCTCAATGGAGTATGTCTGCTTGAGTATTTAGGCAATGGAAGTGTTCCCTCAGTTCCCATGGTAGAGTTTGCTGCCCCATTAAAGCACTATGCAGTATATTAAGGAAATTAAGATCCAGAATTTAGATCTGCAGCCGTGTGATACCTGATCTAATCAGATGTAAATGTTAGGAAATTGGTCCAAGAGTAGGATATGAAGGCTGAAATGTTGACCGTAGTAAATTACAATATGACTACAGACTGGAGAATTATAGTGCTTGAAGCTAAAGTAAAGAGACACACAAACAACAAGACCATCAAACTTTATTATACTTCTGAGATGGATAAACTATTGTTATATATAAAAAGATTACATTGTCTCCAGTAAAAGTTGACCATCACCACTGTTAACAAGCTTAAGGGGAGTATAAGAAAAGAAAAAAAAACAGTAGAAAGGAAAGCCAGGGTAGAGTAGACAAATAGTCTCATGGTAGATATTAATATGTACTAAAATTCAGGAATGAAGGGTAATCTATAAATAAAATAATGATGATGTGTAGTTAAGTTAGGAAATAGAGAGTAGGAGGTAAATAAAATAATTAGGTAGATTATGTAGATACAATAATTAGAATGCAATATTTGATTAATGAGTTGTCCTATGTGTCATTCATAGATTTGTATCCTAGAGAAATCTCAGTGTATAAGCTCAGGTGTTCAAGTATGCAAGAAACATAGCTTTCTGTATTTTTCTCTAGCTGAACATAATTTGTATTCTGGGCCCCAGTTCCATCAAGTGGCAGAAACTCAATCTCAATCAGCTTTCACTGACTCTCCTCCAGGACTGTGTCTACAAATCGCCAGGTGGGGGGCCATCTGGCCCTCAGTGTCCTCAGCTCTCCCTGCTGGCACCCACTGAGACATCCTTCTTTCAGTCTGATCTGTGCTCACTGGTCCTTGCAGGTTGCCACTGTAACCTCCTCGTCCTCATTCCAAGGACACATTAAGCCTGCTGGCTCTCTGTGCATTTTTCACTGGAGAAGTTTTGCTTCTTCTGTGTTGCTGTAGGCTAAGGACAACTCCGTGAGCTGCTCTTAGCCCACATGCCTAGTCAGATCTTGCTTTTAGAGAGCCCCGTTTCATCTGAAGTTTTTGTCATTACTCTCCCAACACTGGGTTTATTCTGTGGGCATCAGTAAAGCAAACATCTTTCTCAGTGATGTCACAAACATCTAGACTCTTCGTTTTTTGCCTCTCACTTTCTTTTTCTTCCTAACCTATGGAATTTTGCCCTGGAGAGGGAGCTGACATAAGAATAACTTTTATCTACACATTCTTCATTCTTCTGAATGCTTGGTTTTTTTTGTTTTTGTTTTTTTAATATATAAGGATAATACATCTTGACCAAGTGTGGTTTATTCCAAGAATGAAAGATTGGTTTAACATTTTTAAATTTATTTATTTACTGGTTGCATTGGGTCTTCATTGCTGCACGCGGACTTTCTGTAGTTGGTGAGTGGGGGCTACTCTTCATTGTGGTGTGCGGGCTCCTCATTTCAGTAGCTTCTCTTGTTGTGGAGCACAGGCTCTGGGCACGCGGGCTTCAGTAGTTGCAGCACACAGGCTCAATAGTTGTGGTTCACGGGCTCGAGGGCACAGGCTCAATAGTTGTGGCACACGGGCTTAGTTGCTCCGTGGCATGTGGAATCTTCCTGGAGCAGGGATCACACCTGTGTCCCCTGCATTGGCAGGCGGATTCCCAACCACTGCACCACCTAGGAAGTCCCTGCCTGGGGTTTTGAAACTCAGAATCTAGTAGCTAAATGTTATTTCCTTTTACTTCTAATATGTTGGTCACTAATTGATATAATGAGAATGGAATATTCTAACTATCTGAGTTAGGGGAATGGGCATAAGAAAAAAAAACAAATACCAAGAACAGAAGTCACATTGGTAATATAATAATATTCTAACCTCCTAGAGATAATTTTCAAATAATCAGATAAACTTAATTAAACCTATATTATGTATTTACATATATGCCACAGAACAATATAGTGATATATTTACTTTACCAATTTCCATATCAGATACTGAATAATACCGCAAATATGTTTCTAGATTTGAAACTGTTTTTTCTTTTCCTTGTAGTAACCATTGGAAACAAACTGAAGCCATCACATTAGATGACAGCTCTGTGCTGTCAAATTCTCAATGGCTAAACAAATATGATCCAACTTTATCCAAGAATAAAGTGTGGAGTGCCTCTGGGAATGCATGCCTCGTAGATAGTATTCCCTAAAAATCACTTCTCTGACTTGTTGAATGAGAACTTGAAGAGTAGAAATTCTGGATTCTGCTACATAATGAAAGTCTGGAAGATCGGGCTTTTATTGCTCATAGAAGGTAAGGTATATGCTTTGGAAACCAGATGCGAAGCTCCCATGCTTGGCAAGTTCAAAAGTGTCTGTAGGCAGCCTCATTTTCTCCAGGAACAATTTGGAATGCATGGCAGCATGGAATCAAGTGCTTAATTTAGTACTCACAATCTCACAGCATAGGTAATAGCAGTAAGTGAGAAAAGTGCAATCTAGATGTTATCAGGAGATGGCCATAGTGATGGAACAATTTCCTGATGCTCTCTTGGAATAGTTGTACTCATTGGTAAGATTCTTGGTGTATTGACTTGATAACAGTGTGTTCACTTTATTCAGCTTTAAATGAAATCATTTCATATAGGTCAATTTGAATAGTGTTGTCAAAGATAAAGATAATAACCCAATGTATGATATTTACACAAGATAGATGATAGATAGATAGATAGATAGATAGATGGATGAAGGAAGGAAGAAGGAAGGAAGGAGGCAGGGAGGGAGGAAGGGAAGGAAGAAAGGAAGAAAAAGAAAGAAAGATACAGAGAGAGAAAGAGGAAGGAAGGGAGGGAGGGAGAGAGGGAGGGAGAGAGGGACGAAGGGGTATAGGTGGATGTAGATAGATATTTAGACCTTCAGGAAAGAGTTTGATAGGCACTAAGACCAGTTTGTTTTTATCATGGCCACTTCATGATCAAAATAGTAATAAAACCATATAACATGCATTACAAGAATTACTGCAGTCCAATTAAATCTAGAATAACTTAAAATCATAAAGTCCTACATTAAAAAATACAATGTGAGACTGAGAAGTGGTCTCCCAGGACATCTCTCTGTCTGCCTTGATTCTTGTGGCATTAAAAAATCAAAATTTATTGTGTACATTCAGCCTGACTCATAGCTTGCTTTTGTTCATTTTCAATTTATTTATATACAGTTACTGAAATTATAAACCACATCATATTGTTTTAAGCAGTTTTTTTTTTTCCCATAACACTCATGCACTACTCAATTCACAGATATTTATTAACCTTCTTATTCATGTCAGAACCTTGTTCTAGAAACTGAAATCTTGTTCAGGGTGGCTGGGTCTCAGTTCAAGAAGGTCAATAGCGGAAGAGCCATGCCTGATGCTGCTTTGCTCCGTATATGAAATATTGGGCTGAGAGAATCAAACGTCCACTTAATTAAGAAAGCAGACATTATGTTTTGAAAGAGCCTGAACTGTAGATTGCCTTTTAGGGGAAATTAGGGTATACTGTGCTTCAAATATATGTTGTAGGTGCCATGTTTAAGGAAATAATTGAAATAGATTTTTCTCAGGATCTAGAGCCTACCAATTATAATAGGATTTAAATTGGTTTTGAGTCATAGGATCTTCAGCTAGTGTTTTGTTTTGAAATATGTAATCAAAGTAATAGTTTCGGGAGGAATAATTGAGTCCCAAACTTAGATGCGTCTTGGCTCTATAAAAGTAGATGCATTAATATAAAATTCTGAGAAATACTTCAGTTTCCATTCTTCAGCATCAGTTCAATCATTTATACGTCATTACCAAATAAATACTAAACATTAACTGAATCCCTGTTCTGTGTTAGCCCGCATGGTAGACCTGGGTATAAAAGTACTGACAAGGCCTCCTCTTCAGGATTTATAATCTTGGTTTATACATGCACCTCCCACAACCTGTCTCCTGAAATTAAAAATTTATCTTCCTCGTTGGTTCCCTAGATATTTCCTATATACAGATTTTTAGAGGAAATACAAAGCTGATAATGAGGTTCGCATATACTTAATTCCTACATAGCCTCTTCTAGGTCCTCTCTTGCATGCTACCTTACCAGAAAGGATGTGTGTGTGCCTGTCGGGGTGCTTTTATGTACCTTTTAGAATCTCTACTCAAACCAGAAGTTAGAATGGCACAAATAACATTTGTAATTCAAACTATTTTAAATATAATACAATCTTTGAAGGTTCAGAAGGCACAGAGGGTTTTATGGTGATGCCTTCATTGTTAGGAAATATTATTTTTCAGTGTCCTGAAGATGTGCTGAGTATTGGATAGTAAGGAATTCCATTTGATAGGTCATCAAATAAACCATACTGAATGGTAATTGAATTCTGGGATTCCTGGAATCATGTTTACTTTCAGTATAGGATTAGATTCATCGGGACCCAGTACAGAAAAAGAAATTCTTAAGCCAGCTCTGTGATCTTGGTCAGTCCTCCTTCAAGAACTGTTGAAAACAAATTGTATTTTGTACTCACGTCCTAGGGAAGGAAGAGTAACAGTAATAAAATATAATTTAATCTTTGACTTTTAGATGAGGCTGTTTATAAAAGTAAAACAGATGGCTAGTGATTTCAGGTGAGAGATGATGAACACTTTCCAAAAATGCAAGAATTGATTTCATTTTATCCATCCAGATAGAAAGCACAGTTTTATTTAGTTACTTGTAGGTTTCTGAATTCACTTTGCTGTACAGAAATTGAGGGAGTGAAGGCAGGTAACAAAATACTAACTGTTTTGAAAGGAGAGTGGTTAACCCAGAATGTGTACTTAGAACTTCTCTCTCTCATTTGTTTTCATTCACATTCGTCCCAGAGAGGCACTTCCAGAGCTCCCTGTGTAACCAGCTCCCTACCTGACCTCTGACTTGCGCTCATATACGCCTCCTCCTGAAATGAGTGCAGAAATAGTTTCTGAATCTCAGCAATAGTTTCTATGATCCTGGTGAGCTTTAATATATTCCTGGGTTACATCTTTCTGAGATTGCTCTTCTCTGAAGATATCTCTAATTATTCTATCCCTGCAAACAAGAAATATCTTTAATATCAAGGACAGTTTTTCAATAAGCAGGTAACCAAAAAATGCTCAAATTTTGAGGGTATCCTTTTTCTGTGTCTGCAGTAATCCTTCAGTTGAGTGAGAAGTAGTCAGAACCTCTGTGCTGTTGATTCAGGTTCCAGTCCCTACACTGATGGCTGCATGGAAATAAAAGAATACAAGAACACCTCACGTGACACTACAACTAGCAATTTCATGGACAGCAAAGTACATCAAACCGATTGCCTGGCTTTGGAAAGGCAAAACTAGTTAGTGAGGGAAAGAATCATTTTACAGATATTTTGCAATGAGACAAGGTTCCAAGTACCAGAGGGAGCTGCATTTGCATCCTGAGTCTTCCCTGTGTAATTTTGTGAAATTGTCCAAGTTATGTAACTTCTCTGTCACACACATTGTTCACCTATTTTAATAACATATGCCTAAAAGCTGTTAGGACAATGAAATTAGTGCAAAATTTAATATTATGATTGATGTCAGAGGTATGTGAGTATGTGGAATGCAGTAGGACCTTAATATATTTTTATTTTATTTGTTGCACAACAAGTGGGCAGAATCCTATTCATTTTGTTCTTCAGGAAATAGCTCTTTGACTTTGAGTGTCATTTATCAAAGTAGGGATTTACTTTTAATTCTGGGGGCAAATGGCAGGATGGGCGTTATTTACTTTTCCTATATGGAAAGAGTGAACGTGAGCTCTACAATAGTCTATAAAATAATAAATGACTTGTAAAAATAGATGGCTAACAGGCAACCCAGAGAAAACGGGACAGAAAATTATCTTTTACACAACATGTAATTAACCTGTAGGCGATTTTCCTACACCTCGTTAGACAACAACTAATTGCTGAATGAGTTTAACAAATGGTTAGTTATGGAACTAAAATTAATTAGGGGAATTAATTAAGGAATAAGCTTATTATAAAATAATGTATATGCTCAATATTTATGGTTAACACACTCTCTCCATGGCTGTAAATTTCTTTCTGGTACCTTGACTATTGCTGTAGGTTTGTGTAAACTACCAGCAGGTGCAGACAGATGATATCCAAGTAAGTTCTTCCTAGTTTCTACTTCTTATCTTTTCCCTTTGGTTGACTGACATTCAGGGAAACTCATTCAGAATCAAGGATAAGTACCAGTTCTCAGTTAAAAAGTACCACAGACACTGGTATATACTTTCTTCCAATTGAAACAGAGACTGCACACCACAGCTCTTTTCCAGATTCAACAGAGGAAGTTCAGAAGTTCCAGCATCAGGGGACACTGCCTATTACCAACAAAGAGAATCTTCCATGGACTGTACTATGTGGAGCCCCCATTAACAACCAAAGAATTGAAGGAAGGAAGCATTATGGTCTGTGATCTCAGGCTTGTGGTCCATGGGTCTAATGCGGTCAGCACACACGTTGTGTGCCCCCAGCATGGTGATGGTTAACAACATTGAATGTGAATACCTTTAGTTCAGTATGGTTTTCCTAGACTACTGCCACCCCCTCTGCAACCTATTGTCTTAAATCTGTGGATTTGAGTTTGCTAATCTTGATGTAGGACCAAGAGTTGCAAACTCAACTCCTTCTTTTATTGCATTAAATAATTAAACCTTTCTTTGATTGAGAAGGAAAATAATAAGTAGAGACTATAGAGTTTTACAAAATACCAAATGCTAAGCAAAAAACAAAGTGGGAACCTAAAAGTCAGCAGAGTGAAAAAAAGAAAATAGCAAATCCTTTCTGAAGCAATATGTAATTAACCTATTGAACATCATGATTTACGTAATTGGAAAGCAATTAATTGCTGGGTGTGTTAATATAACACACATCAAGTAATTTTTATAGACACTCATCTAAGAAGTCACAGAATATTTTCTAGAACACAGAATGGTCTTGTGACTGGTTCCAACAGCATACTGTACACAGCCATCAGTGTCCTTTGTACAGAGCTGGCCAGTGTGGTTGGCCATGTGTGTCCATCATTTCCAGCTTTTGCTTTACAGCAGACCCAGGAAGAAACAGTCTTAAGCTATTTGAATTTTTAAAGATAAAGTAAAAGAAGAAATTTAAGGTCCATAAATGTTTCCAGGATTATTAATTAATTGGCCACCTTTATTTTGTTCTAGGAGAAAAAGAGTGTGCAAGAGTGTGCATGCTTGTGTGTGTGTTTGTGTGCGCGCGCGCACGTCACTCTGTCACTTCCAAGTATTTCTGGGCTAGTAGCTCTTACTCATGAAGCACTGGAGCTGTGTCGGATTTGACAGACAACCTTACGTGTGTAGCCCCAGAGCAGCAGCTCCTGTGCTTGCTTTTAACAGCTAATCAGGGTGAGGTCTGCTGCTGAAATTGCGTTTCTGACGCTTGCTTTCCCACTGTCTCCCTCAAGGCAGTGTTGCTGTGACAGACTAAAGAGTAAGGTAGAAGAAATTCTGACTTTGAAAGATTAGATATGATTTTCCTCCCCTTCTCAGGTCCTAAGCCCTCAAAAAAACTTGAATGTCTCACTAGTTAACGATTTCCAAATGATGGGGTGGGGGGGGGGGCGGCAGGGAAGAGTTCTCCTACAGAGGAAAAGAATATGAGTAAGAGATTGGCGCCACAGCCTCTTTCTGTGGAGGAACTGGCACTGCCGTCATTCCTCTCCTGTCCCTTCTCACTGCCTGTAAACTCCACCTGACTCACCTCCCCCTTGCCAGTTTTTCCCCAACTCTCTCACCTTGCTGATGAGGGCCAAGTTCTTCCTGTTGAATCATAACGCTCCTTATTCGCAACCCTTTCAAAGACTCATTATATCATTCCTCAATTACAGAGCTTTCAAAGACACCCCATTGTCTGCAAATTAAGGCACACTTATTTGCGTGGCATCTGATGTCCAGTGTGATATTGGAGCCCACTTTCCAACTTCGTTTCTTACTGCTTCCTCTCATAGACCATATCCTTGAGTTTTTCTCAACTGGATTGCTTTCGGCGTTCCTGCAGGGCGTTTTGTTGTGTGGCACTAATTAAAGAACCTTTAGCTTTCTTGGCTTTAGTGCAGTCATACCAACAGCACCTCTCAGTCATAGTGACAAATGAAAATGCCCCACCCATTTCTGAACCTTCAATGAGAGTGCTTTACTCCCTTTCAAGATGAGATTTATTCTTGAACTTCATTTGCCTTCCTGCCTTCATTCCTTATTCATGCTGTTTCCTTGGCTTGAAATGTCCCTCATGTCTTCATACCCTAACTCATGATGACTTAATCCAATTACCTCAATCCGTAGTTCAAAGAGATTTCTCCTTCCTTTTGAGTGCCCAAGGCAATTCATAGTCACTGAATGCCAACACATGCCAGGCAGTCTTGCTACTTGCTTTATATGCATTATTTCCACCTAACTTTGTCCTTCCTGGCTCACAGGGAGTGGTACTGAAACTTACTTCCACTTCCCAGAGGCCACCCCCTCCCTACCTCTTCCATCTTCTTCCCACCAGAGGGCAAGTTAGAGCTTAAATCTAAGCTCCCTAATTGTATTAGATCTTTCACATTCAGCAGTTCCTATCTTAAGTATGAAGCACCTTTTACTAATCTTCATAAAGGCAATATATTGACTTAGTTATCGCCCAGGCTTACCATTTTCATATCTTACCTCCTGTACCAGACAGTGGCTCTTTAAAGTCAAGGCACCTGATTTTTCGTATTTACTAAGGACCCCAGCAGAGTACACTGGGTCTTCAGTAGGTCTCAAAAAATGTTTGCTGTAAAAATCTGGACCCTGAAAAAAATGACTAATGCATTCGAATTTTCAGTGCTTATTTTAAAACCCAGAACAGTTCAAAAAAGTCAGGATCCAGAATATCACATTGTTGGTCTGGGGTGGGGTTGGTTGGGTGAGAACAGCTTAAAAAATTAAAACTAAAGAAACTTAATGAAGTTAACTTCAGCCTTTCAAACATACACATAATAGCAATGTGATACCGTAAAATCAACATAAAATGCCAGGAAAAATTTGATATTTTGAGGAAGTTAATGGGTAACCATTCAGAGCACATTAAGAAGGACGATTGCACAATTCCCATTACCGTCAATGAAACTCATATGGTGAAATTCACACATACTTCAGTGGAAACATGACCTCCACTGTCATTGGACATGTTACTTTTTGTGGTGTGTGATTTTCTCCTCTAATTTGAGGCAATTTAATTTTCAGCCCACTTCACAAAGAAATGTCAGGCTGAATGACTAGAGAGCATTGATGTTGAACATCTTTCTTTACACATTGTATTTATAGCAAAATTGATTCTGTTATCCTTGATAACACCAAATCAAAAGGAAAAACTGCAATATTCTTTAATATATACTCACCTTTGAAAATCAGAATTTGGACACAAATTACAGTCATGCTTGGAGAACATCTTAGGAATTTGAAATTTTAAAAACAAATCTTTTTTTGTGAACAAATAAGAAAATTCATTATTGCAAAACAATAATATATTATTTGTCTTACTTTAAAATTTGGGGATGAACTATATAGTGGAAAAGTTTCAGTACTTGGATTCTGTGCTCATTTTAAATTTCATAAGTCAAATACAGAATAATGGTTAAAAAGACAGTCTCTGGAACCAGACTATTCACTATTCTACTGGTTATCAGCTCTGTCATCTTAGATGAGTTATATAACATTCCTGGGCCTCAGTTTCCTTACTGATTAATTGAAAATGTTAGAATTCCTACGTCATAAGACTGTGAGGTTAAAATGAATTAATAACTTTAAAGCACTTTTAAGAGTACTTAGCTTATGGCAATGTCCAGTAGATGTTCATTATCAATATTTTATCTTATCGTAAATATGATAGATATTGTATTGGAAGAAGCATAAGATAAACCAATTCTAGGACTTCCTAGGTGGCGCAGTGGTTAAGAATCCGTGTGCCAGTGCAGGGGACATGGGTTTGATCCCTGCTCCAGGAAGATCCCACATGCCGCAGAGCAACTAAGCCCGTGCACCGCAACTTTTGAGCCTGCGCTCTAGAGCCTGTGAGCCACAACTATTGAGCCCGTGTGCACAACTACTGAGGCCCGCACAACTACAGCCCATGATCCGCAACAAGAGAAGCCACCAAAATGAGGAGCCTGGGTACCACAATGAAGAGTAGCACCCCCCGAAGGCACCTAGAGAAAGCCCGTGTGCAGCAACAAAGACCCAATGCACCCAATAAATATAATTAATTAAAAAAGATAAACAGATTCTCACATTTGTTTTATTATTATGCTCTTTCAAAATGTATTTGCTGTGATTATTCTCTTTTATTGTATATTAGGGAAAAGGATGTCACTGTAACACATATGTTATTTAATTATTTTAAAGGACTCAAGTCCTAAATATCAGTGAATAACCAAGAATCGGACTTATTAACTAATCCATATACAATTTTTTATCTACATCTCCCTCTCTTAATCCAACACAGTCATTCAATCTAATTGCTTGAGTATAGGGACCGTTTCTTACTGAATCCTTCATTTTTATCATTTAACTCTGGTTTGGCACATGGTGGGCACTCAGTAAATATTAATTTTTTAAAAACTTGTTATTGCGTTACAGTTGATTTACAATGTTGTGTTAGTTTCAGGTGCACAGCAAAGTGAATCAGTTATACATATACATATATCCACTCTTTTTTAGATTCTTTTCTCATGTAGGCCATTACAGAGTATTGAGAGTTCTCTGTGCTATGCAGTAGGCCCTTATTAGTTATCTATTTTATATATAACCAACAGAGAAATGGATAAAGAAGATGTGGTGCATATATACAATGGAATATTAGTCATAGAGAAGAATGAAATAATGCTGTTTGCAACAACATGGATGGATTTAGAGATTGTCATACTGAGTGAAGTAAATCAGAGAAAAGACAAATATCATATGATATCACTTATATGTGGAATCTAAAAAAAGGGTAGAAATGAACTTCTCTACAAAACAGAAATAGAGTTACAGATGCAGAAAACGTACTTATGGTTACCAGGGGTAAGGGGAGCGGGACGGATAGATTGGAATACTGGATTGACATATACACACTGCTGTATATAAAATAGATAACTAGTCAATATTAATTTAATCCAATTGTTTTCAAAAGAAATATTCCCCTTTATTTCTACACTTCTCCATGTAGCCAATACACCCAGTCATCCTTAATCAGGCCCTGGGGCCTTTGATCTTTTGTCTTTCCCATCCAAGGAACAGTTTGAACTCTGTCAGCTCCTGATTCCTATATACTGCTTCTAGTCTGCCCAAATCTCTGTCTCCTCAACTTCCTCACAACCAGATTCAATGCAATAGAATTTAGCACTACGTTTATTTGGTTTCATGTTGAATTTGACTTTTCAGCTAGATCATATGCAACTTTAGGACAGAGAGGAATTTGATACTTTTTGATAACATTTCAGTTTTGTTGGGGTGTAATTGTTCCAATGTTAAAGGAAGGAAGAGTTGCAATATTACATTTGTATATTACATGTGTATAAACACACACACATATACTATCATATGAAGTTGGATAGTTAGGGCAGGATTCTAGCTTCTAACTCAGAGACACTAAATGAGTTTATATTTTCCTTATACTCTGAGTTGGCCCTGTACTCCGTTTCTACTGTTGTGGGAGATGGAGATGGCAAAGCAAATACTTTGGAGTTTACTGTGAGTCTAATACAGCTATTAATCAGTTATAGAGACCATTAAAATAGAATTAATATAATTTTACAAGCCATTCTAATGTATTCTGCATCTCTCAAAATTTGGTGTACCTAGTTCTAATTCTGTAAAGACTCAAAGAGATTCAAAGTTATAGAGCCGTTAATCAAATAATGCAGTATTTCACTATATAAATTGTGAGCATATATTTTATAAGTAATAGTTCTCCTTAATTGAGGTAGCCACTCTTTTTATCCCCATTTATATAGATGAGGAAATTGAAACTCCAAGAGGCTAAGTAATCACTCAGGATCACACAGGTTGGAAATGGTTGAGCTGAGATTCAAAGCTAGGAAATTTGGCCCCACAGCCGGCATTGTAACTACCATGCCATACTGCTGGCAGGACCCCATTGGTTGCCTACACAAAGCCTCTGCCACCCACTGCCTTTCTGAGAGCCCTTCTGTGTGATTGTCACTTTCCTGGTCTCCCTGAAGGCACAGATGGATTACATAACCTAGTTCTGGCCAACAGGGTTAGAAGAAATGCCTTCTGGGTCTTTAATTTTCTACACTGTCAAGAAAATAGAAAGATGTGTTAAAAGAGGCCCAGTTTTTTCCCTAATTTTAGATATTGATGTGTGAGGATGCAATGCGTAGAGCTTCTGTAAGCCATCTTGCAACTGAAAAGAAGGTCAAGAGAATTACAGAATCACTCAGTGGTTATACATATTTAGGCTTGTGTATCAACCCTGTGCCTCCTTTCTTATCAATGCCTTGTACTGTAAGAATAATATTTTTTTTTTTTGCTTAAGCTACTTTTTGTTGGATATTGTTACCTGAAGTTCAGAATCTCCTAAAAGATGAAACTATAAATCTCTATGATTTCTTCCACTCTTAGATCGTGTCATAAAATATGACATTTTACTTCTAATCAGCAAGATTAGTATTCCCATCTGAATATTTATGAGCATCTTGCATTATTTCAGGTTTTCATGTGGGTATGATTGTATTTGTAAGACGGCTTTTTCCCCTATATATACCTATTTTTTACTCTTGGCCAGATATGAAATAAATACAATAATTTTATTTTTTCCAGTTTACTTTTTACTAATTATTAGATTAGATCACCACTTTGATTCATGAATTACTAGTTTTAAAAATGTTCTAACTTGCATTGGCAAATTTGACAAAGAAAACCTTAATTTTCAAAATTTGGATTCATTTGAATTATTTGCCCTTTTCATAGCATATAATAGTCACTGTTAGAAAAACAAAAGTGTATTTCAGTTTCCTTCCCTTCTTTATATTTAAATTGAATTTAAACTTGTATTAATATGTTGAATCTGTCATATGAACTTCACCAGGCCCCTCTCACCTAAACAAACAATCATACCTGAAGAACTATAAATCTTTCCTTTAAATTTAAAAATTTGGTCTTCAGACACCATTCCTGTCCACATTGCCCCTCTGCCTTTCTCTGATCAGATTGAAGGTAAGAATTAATCACCATTAAGATTTTAGATACTCTGTAAGAGAAGGTAATATATTCCCAGTTTGCTTTAGTTTTTTGCTTGTTTTTATAAAACATTGGTTCATTAGCAACTAAACATTTGTGATATTTGAAAAATACATCTTCATTTAAAGCTAAGAGTTTAATTTCATTGTGATACGCTAGGATGTGAAGACAGATTTATTAGCATTAATAGAAGCAAATGCATAATGTTTAAACCATTAAGATAAGAAAAATCATCCCTTAGAGAGTTTTCAACTGAAGGAAGCAAAAAAAAGTTCTTAGATAAGCCTGCCATTCACTCAGTAATTTACCTGCAGTCCCTGACAACTGTGATGTCACACTACAGAACACCACAGCTTGCTGAGCTCATTTCAAATATGAATCTGTAAAGACAGAATGCCGGTTTCAGCACTTTGTGAATAAGATCATTAAGCAAAACTCAGAGGTTTAGATATATCACTGCAGTCACTCTGTATAATATGAAATTTTGAAAAAAACAAATCCAAATCAGTAAGAATTCCTACAGTGAGATACCATAATAGTATCCCCTGAAGATTCCATTGCATGAATTACTTAAACACGTGTTTGATTTAAGTGAAGAAATTACCATTCTCCACCTAAGTACATAATAGGGCTTCAATAAAAGTTTGCTGATTCGAATGCACGATCTGGTTTTGAGGTACTAGGAGAAGAGACAGAGGAAATACAGGTTGGCTCAGGGTTGTTACCGCGTGGAGCTAAATCGGACTCCATGTTAGATCTGTTTCTTTGACGTTAACCTTTGCTTTTTGTTGCTTTTGTTATTGTAATCATACGTGATGGCCTGCCTCCAGAACACTGCCCCGCTGCCTGAATGTTGAACTAAAGTGCCTCTGTTCAGCCCACCAGCGGACAATCTGCCCTGCCCACCTGTGTGAATGGCTGAAATTAACACATCCCCTCACTGAGGCTGGTTATTCCCGGAGATCTTTTGTAAGGCTGATGGCCCTTTAACTTTACTTTCCCACAGCCCCTCCCTCTCTGGTTCTATAAAACAACCCAGCATCCAGACCCCAGTAAGATGGTTTTTTGAGGAGACATTAGTCTGCCATCTTCCCAGTTTGCTGGCTTTCTGAATAAAGCCGTATTCCTTGCCTCCCCACCTCGTCTCCGATGCATGGGCCTGTCGTGTGGCGATCAGAAGGAGCTTGGACTCGGTAACAGGGTGAGTGTAGAAGCATCTAAAGTCATAGACTGGGGGTCATGTTTGGGTTAGAGCACATTTCCTTCATCTCGTATTTTCATAAGGAGATTGAGATTTCTCATCCACTGTCCAGGAGAGAAGATATTAGAGTGAATGTTTCTGATACCTCTCCCTACTTAGCCTTCCCTGAAGAGGAGATAGAGGCATTTACCTGTTGGTGAAACTGAGGAACCTAACACCCATTGGGCCATGCCCTAAGAATGGATGGAATTTCCTTTAACTAAAAGTAGAAAGCAATCCTCTGCAATTCTCACTCCCATTCTCACTTCTCTTTCTTTACATTCCCTCTTTCCTTCTCTCTCTTGCCGTTTTCTCAAGCAAAGCATTTCCTGTCCCCTTTGCTTCTTATCTGCCTGTAGCTCAGGCAGAACTTTTTCACTACAATGGTCCGTTTGGTTTGAGGTAGGAAGCCTGAGTTTTCTGTGGTTGCGTTTAACAATAGCAAAGCCAGTGCCGTATCAGCTTGTCATGTGGCTCTCTGTCTGCTTGCAGTTGGTTGGAATCTATAGGAGGAAACAGGTTGACTGCTTTGCTTACCTTAATGTCCAATAAATCACTAAATCCTAGGGAGCGTCAGCTCTCAAGAAAAAAATATATTTAGAAGAACCCTGTGGACAGAATAGGGAATTTGAATGACAGGCACTTTTGTTATATAGTTCTGTGCAGAGGTACGACACCAATAAAAGTTTTGTAGCTTATTTAGATGTTTCTTACAAAAAAATGAAATAATAAAAATAATAATAATAGGTATCATTGATTGGATATATTCTTATAGGCCAAGTGCTATACTATGTGTTATATATTTTATGTCAGCTATTCCCAACACCTTCCAACTACAGACTGACAAACTCCTAATACTAAATAATAATGACTACAGTGTCTGTAGACTGGTAAAGCCCAAATGAATGACATAAGAAGGTTTATACAAAGCAGCTAAACACAAGGCTCTGGTGATGTCATGTCTCCTTCCAAGAACATTTCAGACTTTGCTGATCAATCACAACATAATCATTACCAATCAATCTGCATTGACTCAGAGAGATGAAATCTCTTTGCCATCGTGGTGCTGTCATAACCCCCAAAGGGTCTAAACTCTTGATTTCCTGTGCTTAGTTGTCAGTTAGAATTCTAGAAATACAGTGGCTTAGAAGAATTTTGAAAATAGCAAGTCATAGTCCAGGCCCACGTGTACTGATGAATCAAGAGAACTATTTTCAGTACTCTTCCTGTGTTATGAACTATCTATATAATATCTATTCCTGTGATCATCTAAACTACAAAAGAAATCAATAAAAGATTTTTTCCTGATAAAATGCTTTTTAATATTATCATTTGCTTCCTATTTAAGAGCACATTTTACAGACTTTGAGAGGCAAGAAACATGTGAATGTAGAACATACCATTAAAGTCTATTAAAATGCATAACATTTTAAATTGAAGGGCTTTGCAGCATAGTGAGAACAGGCTTTGGTGTCTTAATAGCTCTGGGTTCAAGTTCTGTCACTCTATTTTCCTGTGCGGGTTACTTAATAGCTCTACTCCTTGATTTGTACTCATTGCATGGGTTTGATGGAAAGATGAGCGAGATAAGATTTTTGAATGCACTTAGCATGGGGGCTGCACACATATAGGCAATTATTATTTTTACTTATAGTTGATTTACAATGTTGTGTTAGGTTTCAGTGTACAGCAAAGTGATTCAGTTATACATATATCTATGTATTTTTCATATTCTTTTTCATGATAGGTTATTACAAGATATTGAACCTAGTTCTCTCTACTATACAGTAAGACCTTGTTGTCTATTTTATACATAGTAGTTTGTATCTGCTAATCCCAAACTCCTCATTTATCCACCCCCCCTTCCCCTTTGGTAACCATACATTTGTTTTCTATGTCTGTGATTCTGCTTTGTAAATAAGTCCATTTATATCATATTTTAGATTCTACATATGAGTGATACCTATGATATTTGCCTTTCTCTGCCTGACTCTAGGGCACTTATTTTTATCTATTATTGCACATTAATGCCGGAAGACAGAGTTGATAGAATGCAGAGCCTTCAGACTATGCTCCTTGTGGAGAAGATTGGCAGGTCCCTCAGTGTCTTCCTCTTCAACTCTGCTATTATCTAATTCACATGCATACGTTTGGGTATAAAATTTCATTTGAACAAACAGTAATATAATGCTTTTTGTCTTAAAATGCCTGGTCTAATGAAAGGATATTCCTCTGTAAGTAATGACTAGATGGGTGACATTAGGCAATTTACCTAACTTTTCTGAAACCCATTACTGTAAAATAATGGCATTGGTTTGGATGATGTTTATTAATCTGTACAAATCTCAAAATCTATTCTTTAGTTGGTATTAATTTTTTAGCATTGATTTAATACTTCAAGCTTTAATTCATTTACCCTTCTTTGGTTTTCACAATATTAATATCTTTGTATCAATATAGTACCCAGAGAAATTCAACTATTTATTTCTGTCTTCCTAGTTTACTTCTCTCTGGGAATATCACAGTAAGTAAGTGCAATTTCATTAGTATGAAACTGATTATCGTATTAGCTATAAATTTGAAATTATTGTCATGTTAATAATGTGTAAATCTATTGTAAGAATAGATTTAGTCTAGTATTTATTTCACCTTTTAGAATGTTATTTAAAACTATATAAAATTTTATCAGAGAAGATGCCAAAGGATTTGATCTCATTAAAATTTCATGAAAAAAGCCTGTACTTTTGCTTATGTGCAATTTTATATGGAAAGAATCCATACTATTTATCAGGTTCTCAAATTGTCAGTGACCCAAAAATCAGAAACTATTTTCATTACTTCTCACTTACTTCCTGTCAAGTCCAACCTGAGCTGCATTCTTTCCCTTCAATATGCTCCTCCATATTTTTGCAAGTGACAAATAGGAAGACAGAAGTGGAGATTGCAAGCTACTATCTTCTATTCCATCTCCAGGTAATGCATACACGTTTTTAAAAGTGGGATGTGACATTTATTGTTTCATTAAATGGTTATTGAGCACTACATTGGTGAGAATTCTTCATTCCAAATAACAAAGGCAAGTTTGGCTGTATAACTAGAAAGAAGTTATGAAAGGATATTGGGTAATTCATAGCGCAGTTGAGAAGTTTAGAGAACCAAGTATAGGACTAAGCAAGCAAGAATTACACCCAAAACCAAGCTGATCTCCTGTGCTATGCAGCAGCTTCCCATGAGCTATCTATTTTACAATTGGTAGAGTAAATATGTCAATGCTACTCTCTCACTGTGTCCCAGCCCTCAGAACTAATCTGATATGGAAAGAGCAGCTAAGAAAAGGACGTGCTAATGATCCCCTGCATCATGTGTGCTAACTTTAGGCTGTGTTCTCTGTGGCTGTCTCTGCAAGGAGGACTCCAGATCACAAGTCTGGGCCCAGGACACAAAGGAGGCCTGGAAAGCAAATACGAGGGTGAGTCAAAAATTATCTGCATTCTGGCTGTAGAATTTATTGTAATTAAATTTTAGAAAAAACAAATACATCATTTTTTGACATAAGCTCCTTGCTTTTTAATACACTTTATCCATCTGTCAGCAAGCTTTCATATTCCCTCATTAAAAAATGTTTTAGGCTGAGCTGCGAGCCACAAAGGCACCACTGTCTTCACTTCTTCATCACAAGTGAAATTTCATCTTCATAGGGCTGCTTTCAGGGGACCAAATAGGTGAAAGTCTGATGGAGCAAGATCAGGACTATAGGGAGGATGCTTTAACACCTCAGAACAAAGTAATCCACAACAGACTTAGATTTCACAAAGTTTGTGTGAAATGGGTACTGAAACAACTCAAGGAAGAGCATAAACAGAAGTGTTTGGATATCTGCAAACAAAATTTGGACTGATACTCTAAGGAAGGTGAAGGTTTCTTCAAGAGAATCATTACTGGTGACAAGACATGGATTCATTACTACAAACCTGAGAGTAAACGGCAGAATATGGAATGGAAACATCCTCAATCGCTGATGAAGAAAAAGTTCAAAAATCAACCATCAGCTGGAAAATTGATGCTTATAGTTTTCTGGGATTCTCAAGGGCCAGTATTGGAATATTATCTGGAAAAAGATTCAACAATCAACAGTGCTCATTACAGTGAGATGCTTATTGAAGAGCTGAAGCCTAAACTTCGGATTAAATGCAGAGGACTGCTGTCCAAGGGTGTTGTGATCTTGAATGACACTGCCCACACTGTCGACGCTCTGCAAAAACTTGATTTTGAGGCGTTAAAGCATCCTCCTTATGGTCCTGATCTTTCTCCATCAGACTTTCACCTGTTTTTTCCCTAAAAGGAGCCCTGTGAGAATGAAGATTCACTTGTGATGAAGTGAAGACAGCAGTGCATTTGTGGCTCACAGCTCAGCCTAAAACATTTTTCAATGAGGGAATACGAAAGCTTGTTGACAGATGGACAAAGTGTATTGAAAAGCAAGGAGATTATGTTGAAAAAGGATGTATTTGTCTTTTCTAAAATTTAATTACAATAAATTCTACAGCCAGCTCAGGAATAATTTTTGACTCACCCTCATATTTAACAGTTACCTTCTGCAAGTCAGACGGTCTTTGATTATCGATCAAGACTCATTAGACGAGAGACTTCCCACAACTTAGAAATGGATTCATATGCTAGAAGGCCAAAATGAATAAAAATATTTATTATTTTATGTTCACCATAACCAGACAGTGTGTGTCAGGTCCTGTACCAGCCCTGAGAAAATGAAAAATTCATTTTCCTTGTTTCCAAGAGAAAGAGAGTCTAATTAGGGTGATGGGCAAATGGAAAATTTGAATCTTATGTGATAGGAGCTATGGGCTTATAAAATGAGAAGCCCAGACTGACAAGATGAAAATATATACTATACTATACAAATATATACAATTATTTGCAAATTGTCCAGTTATTAACTTTAAATCAAGAAAATGAAAGAAGTATTCTTTCTACATAGAAAAATCCTTGGATTTTCATCCTTGACTCTGCTCTTTCTCTCATATCTTATATCTGATCCACCAGCAAATCCTGTTGATTCTTCCTTCCAGTGTGTACCCAGAAACGTATTATTACGATTATAATTATTTCCTAACTTCTACTATCTTTGCAAAGCAAAACAGCCAATGTGAACCAATTTAAATGGAAATTAGAGCATACACCTCAGAACTTTCCAGTGGCCCCCAATCTTTCCCAGAAGAAAATCACCAGTAGTTAGAGTGGCCTACAAAGCCCTACAAGACCTGTCCTGTCATCTCCTCCACTGCTGCTCTGGCCACTTCCTCCCTCATTCCTGTGTTCTGACCACACTTGCCTCCTGACTGCTCTCCCGGCATAGAAGATATGTTCCTACCTAGGGTGTTTCATCTCACTTTGTTCTTGTTTGTTCCTTCTTTCTAGTTTGCTCTTCCCTAAATTATCTGCATAGCATTTTCCTTCACTTCCTTTAGTCTTTACTCACTTATACCTTGTTAGTGAGCCATTCTCTGAACACCCTATTTAAAATTTAAATAACTATTCCCATCCCCAACATGGCACTCCCCATCCTACTTCCTTGCTTTACATTTTTCCATAGCAGTTATTGTTGTGTAGTGTTTTATATCATTTGTTTATTTATCTTGTGTGCTGCTTGTATTCCTCCTCCCCGAGAATGTAAGCTCCATGAGAGCAAGGATTTCCATCTGTCTGGATAGTACTCCATCTACAGTTCCTAAAACCCAGTAAGTTCTTGGCATACAGTAAACACTCAAAATATTTGTCAGATATGTGATTGAATAAAGACCTCAACTGAAGGATAAAAACACATACAGATTTCCCTTTCTGCCATCACTTTTTCTCCTTGTGCCTTAGAGTTTATTTTCCTATTAATTTAATTTTAGAATCTTTTATTTGAACATCATATTTCCATCTTCACCCCTGTGAACTCAAAGTCCCAGAATCCTCCTTGTGTCCCAAATAAATACCCTCTTTTCTTGTCCTCCAAATATCAGAGATAAAAGAACAAGGAAATAGCGCAATTAATATACTAATACTGCATCTTCTACTAGTTTCTTTTTCTCAATGCCTCCTTCCTTTTGCTTCTCTCTGACAATGACTCTCATCCTAGAATTTAATCCTGGCAGAAGAGAATGTTTCCCTTGTTCAGACTTGGGTGAGGGAGATTCTTTTCCTAAGTGTGTCCTAGGCCACCAACTTCCTCCATAACTAAGCATAACATTATGTCTGTGTAGACTCAGTTGAGCTCTCCTTAGAGAATTTTATTAAATGAGGACTACAGACCAGGCACCCTTTAGGAGCTTTCAAAGCTGTAATGTAATTTAATTCTGACAACAATATTAGAGCTCCAAATTATTATCCCCATACTACAGTTTAGAAAATTGAAGGTGGACAAAAATAGGCGTTGTGCCCACAATGAGCTATCTAGTGATGGAGCTTACATGCAAACTCACTGACTCCAGAAATGGTTATTTTTCCACTTTCTTGCATCCTGATTGCAAAATATCTCTTTATGCATCCAGTCTCTTCTTTCATCATTCCAGTTTTATTCTCAGCCCCCAAAGGTATCCTTAAGTTACTAAAAAACTTACGAGAATTTGTTTCATCACCAAGACCTTTTGTTTTTTTCATTTTAACATTTGTAATTAGAATCTAGAATTTAAACCACAGAAGCAATTATCCATTTTGAACACATGAAGGGAGGTAAGTTACCAAAAAAGCTAAAAACAGCCTTTGGAAGTGTCAGGGACACTTATATACGGATGCTGATTGTATTCTACAGGCAACCAGAAACTAGAGGCAATCACCCTAATTTGGGGGTTCACCTTGCCCCTGACCATTTTCTTTCAATCTAAACAAAAAGAAGCATAAAGAATACAAAAAGATTTAAGAAGCTTGACATTCTTATTTACAAATTCAACCAAGACATGTAATTCTTTTTCTTATAGACTATTGGAAAAAATTAACACCTTCCCAGATAGTTGAGACATGTTTGTTTTACTGCTTTGATACATTGCTTGGAAAAAAAGCTCTGCTTCATGCTTTATTGTTAAACCTAAGGTCTGACTTTGTTCTGCTGTCACCCAGCATCTTCCTTGTGCCTGGATGCCAAAATTCACAGGAGAAAATGTGCTACCTCAAGCCTCCCTGCTTATGGTTATGGTGTCATTAGCACCTTCTGCCCCAGGCACCCCTGTTTAAAGAACTCCTGCAGCTCCTACAATGATTTGTACCATTGACAGGATAGCAGCTAATTAGCCTTGGTGGTTTGTCAGCTGCCACTGAGGTCACTCACTTCTGCCTTCTTTGTAGAAAATATTCACAAAAGCAGGTGGTTTTTCACTAGGGCTCCTAGAGTAAATTATAATTATGTTTTTTTTTCTCAGATTACAATAATAATAACATTTCTTCCATCACTGCTGTTATCTCCAAGCAGCTGGGTATTTCAGATATTCTGCTACTGTGCCTCCTCCACCTCTCCGACCTGCCACTCCTGGTTCGTTTTTAAGACGCACAGATTCTTTCATCACTGCCCTGTTAAAACCTACTTGGCTCTGTCTCTTAGTTTCCTTTTCATTCATGTTAATCTTTTCACCATATGTATGGTTTTAGGTATTTGGGGAGGTTGCTAAATATTTGAGCTGCTATCTGAAGTTATATAATTGACAGAGACTTCTACTAACTGTCAGAGTTTTCTAAGAGGTGCAGGATGCTTTTTCAAAGAACACTATAAATATGTATGTAGATTAATGGAAATTGTGTTATTTTTGCAATATAGAATGTTATTTTTGTTTTTTCTTTGAAAAAAAAAAAAACAGATTTCTGCCCTCATTTAATTTTGCTTTTGTCACCTTTCTAAAATCATAAGCTTCCCACTCCTGTACTTGTAGTTTTCCATTGCAGATCTAACAAATCAGTGAGTATGCTTAGTAAAGTCACAAAAATTTTAAATGTACTCAAGAAAATTGGATCCTTACATGCATTCCTCTTTAAAAATAACCAAGAAGACAATTATTTTCATTAATTCTAAGTGGAAATTAAGGCACTTAGGATATTAAAAATGTCAGAAATAAAGTAATAAGATTAAGTTCTTACAGTGGCATGAGATGTGTAAGGAGGTGCTGACAAATTTTTCGTATTCATTAATTTCTCTACAAATAATTTCATTAATGGTGTTTCCTTAGCACACTTCAAAATGTATTGTACAAAAAAATCCCAGGAAAAAAAAGTGGAATTTTTTTTAGTATGCAATGGTCTACAAAGTTAACGCCTTCAGCAGATAACCTAAGATTTGTTATCTGAAATGAAATCCTGTAAACAAGGTTATTAAACCTGATAAAATTAATACAAATTGAGTATCCACCTTTTATATGAGGAAAGTGCAATATGAATACTCACCACTCGACTGGTATAAAGTCTAGATTCTGAGATTCATTCAGCTTTGCCTTGTTGAGAATAAATTTGCAGGTAACTGAGCATTTTAAAGAGCATAGATAGTGAAAACCCTAACTGTAATGGGTCTCTGGCCAGGGAAAATTTTACCATTTCCAATAGTGCTGCTGTGATAGAATGATACTTATGATTATAGAAACCCCTAAAATGCTTTTGAAAATTTATTGTTATAGGAAATAGAAGATATACACTTTCTGCCCTGAGTTCTTTCTCTTGTTAGCTTGAATAGTCATCTATCTTGTTACTTTATTCTGTATTAAGTAATAATAATCCCTATTTTACATTACAATGTACAGCTCTTTTCCATGAAAAGAAATAAAACAAGAATATAACTAGTAGGAAGGCATGACAAAGGAAGAAAAATGAACTTTTCAAATAGGAACCACAATACAAAACCATACCACTATAATTGATTTTCATATTTTCAGTGGAGTATACAAATATTGAAGATAAAAATAAATGAGTACACTAGTTGTTGCTCTGGTTTAATCCTGTTTTCTATTTATATATTCACTCATATTTATTTTTTTACCTTCTGTATGTCAAACTAAGGTAGGTCATGCTGCTGCTAGTTACAAATCACGAAATCTCAGAGTTTAGCACAACATAAGCTTATTTGTTCTCCTGTGAAGTCTTGTGGAGATCAGTGAAAGTACCATATAACTTACTAGTTTGTTCTGGTATCTACTTTTTTAATGGAATTTTTCCCATACAGGCTGAGATAATTAAATCCTGACTTAATTTTAAACTTTGGCAATATATTATATCCTTCAAGACAAAAGAATTATGTCTTTTCAATTGTAATGATATAATCTGGAAGATATATTAGTTAAATCTCTCAAAGTAAATGCAACTTACAATATTTTTAAAGTATTCTCTTTTAAAGTTATTTTAGGGTTTTATTTTTCACATTTGTAATCTCTGAAGTCAGACCCATAGGTGTGTAAATAAGCATTAAATGTTTTTTTTATTCTTCAAATTACTTTGTATTGCAAAGTATTACAGGTAACAAAGTGTGACAAGCAGAATTCCTCTATGCTTTTGGGTCACTCTGTCTAGTTCTTTCCCATTTTGATGTGACCTAGTGTAAAATGAGAGACACGTTCTTTAAAGTGGCTAATCTGTGTAGTTTAAACAAAATCATTCAGCTGTCAGTCTTCTCTCTTTACTCCTGGGTTGTAAATTATCCGTTGAATTTACCAGGAGCCACAGTACTTGATTTACAGAAAGAAACAAAGGAGGCATCTTTGATTGCAAGCTCTTTACCATTTATATCTTGGTTTATCAAAATTGAAGGTGATATTGCTGATTATAATATTACTCCAAGAAAAGGAGTGCTGGTCATGGGTTGAACATTTTACCACACGTGAAATTTTTGCATATGGAAAATAATGCCAGTCTATTTTTGAAGGGTAAGGATCGAGGCATGGATATTGTAGTAGAATGTCCTGACTGAATGCATTGGACAGTGCAAAGGTTTCTCATTTCTTTCTCTTGCAGTTGAGCCTAGTTTTTCAAGAAGAACATGTACCAAGCCACCCCAAAGCGAATCATAGCACTGCCTGATTTTCCCCTAGCTGTCAATTAGCCTACACTGCTGTATCAAATTGGGTTGTCAGGAGTCTTGGCTCTGGTTGAGTCTATTCTTGCAAGCTAGTTGGATAGTTTGATTTGCCTAGTTAAGATTATAAAACATTTATTTCCACAGAGTCAAACCAATAGTATGACTATTTGTCAAATGAAATTTTTATCTCATTTGTTTATTTATTTCTTAGATATTATGTGAATGATATACAGTGCCTACCTTTAGGAGAAGAGACTTAAAAGCTAGTGGTTGCAGGAGCAGTTACGTGTAGGAATCATAATAGCTGTTTGAAATGTAGTACAGAATAAGGAGTGATTTATTCACTGAGATAAAGGGAGAGCTGGGGCTTGCTTAGGGTATTAGGTTTTTTTCTTCTTTTTTTTATTGCTGCCTAGCAAATCACCGCAAAATTAGCAGCTTGAAACAATAACCATTTATTATCTGACAGTTCTCTAGGTTTGATTTTCCAGTGGCTTTGCCTGGATTTTCTGCTCTGGGTCTCACAAGGCTGAAATCAAGATGTCAGCTAAGTTCAGCTCTTACCTAGAGGTTCTGGGGAAGAATCTACTTCCAAGCCCACTTAGGTTGTTGACTGAACCCCATTCTTGGTGGTTATAGTTCTGAGCTCCTGGTTTCCTTGCTGGCTGTGGGGCTGGGAGTCACCGTCTGCTCCTGGAGACCACCTGCCTTCTTCTTCATGGGGTCCCCTTCATCTTCAAATCCAGCAATGGCATTTGAAGCCCTCATGCTTCTTATGTCTCTGACTTTTCCCTTTTGCTACCAGCCAGAAAAAACTCATTACTTTTTAAAGGCTCATATAATTAGATTAAACCTACCTAGACAACCTCTTATTTTAAAATTAACTGATTAGTAATCTTAATTAGTAGGGCAAAATCCTTTTTGCCATGTAAGGTAACATAATCAATGGAGTAACATCAGGGAGCAAAGGTCATGGGGGCCAGTCTAGAATTCTGTGCACTAAGTTAAAGTGTTTTTACATTAGAGTTCTAAGGTTGAACCCCAGCAGTTGGGGGGGAAAGGACAGAGACAATGAGACATTAAAGTTTAGGTCATATTGTGAAGGCAGCTGGCAAAGTCCAGTGTGGTTGTATCAAAACTCTCAAGTATTACCCATCTTGGATTCTTATGGGGAAATATTATGCAATTTCTCAGACTTTAATTCCCACGCAGCTAAGTGCAAATACCATATGGCAAACGGTGTAATTGATGTTTCAAGAGAAGGATACAATGAGACATAAAGAATGAGCACAGAGGAAGGGCATCTTACTCAGCCCTTGGCAGCTGGAGGTATCCAGAAAGATTTCCATGAAGAAACTGGAACTGAATTTTTAAAAATAGGCATATTTGCCAGGTGAGTGGGTGGGGATGATGGGTGGACCACGAAGAGGGAAATGAAATATCAAAGAGGGGAAAAAAGTGGTGTGTGCAAGAGGAAGAGTATGTTTCGATGTTAAATTGATGAGATCAGTTTGTATATGTTCAGTTGGAGGTGTTTGAAATGAAGAAAGGGAGATGCCTCACAGTTGTTTAGACCTATTTGTCTGAGGTTTGGAGGTAGAACTGGATAAACATAAAGATGTGAGCTTGTGTATTTGTAGTATTTAAAGTCAGGGGTTTGAAAGAGTCATCCCAAAGGCGGTGAGCATAAGGGTACAGGAGACAAAATCCATGTGCTGTAGTAATGGATTATTGGGAAGTAAATTGAGTAGAAAATACGAGTGGAGGCTACTCTTTCAAGAAGCTTGGCTTAGAGGAAAATGAGTTAAAGAATGATGCATGTTCTTGAACAGGGCTTCTCAACAGCCAATAGACATTTGGGGATGCATAACTTTACTGTGGGGGGCCGTTCTGTGCATTATAAGATATTTAGTCATCCCTGAGCTCTACCCACTGGATGCCAGCATCATATCCCCTGCAAGTTGTGACAACCAGAATATCTCCAAGCATTGCCAAATGCCTTCTGGAGGCAAATTCATCCCCAGTTGAGAGCATTGCTCTAGAAGGCGTTCATTTAAAATAAGCAATCAGTAAGCATAAATGCAATTAGAAGAGGGTAAGACTGAATATTGAAAGATCCAATGGGGAAAGAGAAGGGGATGTTGATGGGATCATTGGGAATAAGAACATTCAAAGATGGAGGAAAATAAACCTAAGAAAATGTGGAGAGTAATACTGTTCACAGGGTTTGGAGGAAAACTGAGAGGCTGCCAGCCAGTGACACCATAGCCTGGTAATATTCTTGCCATTAGATATTTTTAAAATAAAGCCAATTGTCTCTGTTTCTAGCTGAAGACAGCCCTCCCACTTGTGTCCTGGATTCCAGCCATTCTCACCTTCTCAAGATCATTGCTCTAGCAATGCTCCCTTACTCTTCCTCAGTAACAAACTGTCCCTCTCTACAGATTATTTCTGTTGTAAAATAACTCAAGATTCTGTGAAAACAGTTTTTGCATCCACAGACGCAAAAGATAATGTGCATTACTTTCTTATTGCTGCTCTAACAAATAACTTCAAATTTAGTGTTTAAAACAACGCAAATTTACTTTCTTACAATTTTCAAGGCCAAAAGCCTGAAATGAGCATTATGGGGTTAAAATCAAGGTGCCTATTGGTGCTGAAGGCTCCAGGGCAGAATCTGTTCCCTTGTCTTTTCCCGCTTCTAGAGTCTGTCTACATCCCTTGCTTCATGATCCTATGTCTGTGTTTGAAGTGCATCATTTCAACTTCTGCTTCCATCATCCCATCTGTTTCTTATGACTTTGACTTTTTTGCTTCTATCTTAGAAGGATCTTTGGGATTACATTGGGCCCATATGGATATTCCAGGAAAATCTTCCCATCTCAAGATCTTTAACTTTATCACATTTCCAAATTCTCTTTTGCCATGTAAGGTAACCTACTAAGAGGTACCAAGGATTAGGATGTGGACATATTTGGGGGGCCTACTACTGTTTGGTGGAAAGAAGACTATGACAATATGATGAGAATTATGAGGATTAGATACATGGGTTGGAGGAGGAGGAATTACATCTAGAAGACATTTTGACTGAAAATAAATCAAACCTTGGTCTGATATGTGGAATAAAAGAGATTGGCCTATCCATCTGTTGCTTGGTTCTCAAGATGGACCTAGAATAGTTCCTGTGTCCCTAAGGAAAGGGTAATGCACGGCGGTAGTTAATGTTCACTCCATTTCACTCTCATTTTTATCAATTTACTTAGAAAATATAGCAGTTTAATTTCTGGTGCATTTGGAGGCCATCAGGTGTTCTTTAAATGCAGCCTCTCAAGAAAATAAAGTTTCATCAGAACCATCTGGCATGTCTACATTCACAAGGAAACCAAGTGGCAGACCCAACCTGCTTAGGATACACATTTCATGCAAATGTGTTAGAGCACCAATGCTACTGATCTCACGTCTGAAATGGTCAGTGGAGGTCGAGTTATTGCCGCGCCTTCTATTATTAGCAATCTGAAATTTCCAGTCTGTTACTTCGTTTTGTCACCTGAGATCAGTTTCGTAATAAGCTACACAGAACACATTCTACTAAGCACTGACTCAGGAAAGAAAACGATTGTAACCAGAAGTGGATGATGATGCCTAATACATGTAAATGTAGCAAAAAAACATTAGACAATGAAAGTTAGCTCCCAGATGGTACTACCATCTGGAACATAAATCCATAAAGGTACTTCTGTAGCATTTTTGTAATGAAAAATCAGGCCTTACTAAGAATTTTTAATGGCCACTTACGAAGCTCGCTGTTAACATTAGTGTTGATAAATGACAATTATGCATGTATATACAAACTTGTATTCATCAAGGTAAGATCTGGAAGCTTCGGGCCTCTGTTAAAGAAAAAGTGTGTTGTAAACTAATTGGTCTCTGGGAGAATGCATGCAGCTGGTTTAGTAACTGGGGTGTGAAAAATTTCAATTCCGTCTAAGTACAGAAAACAGCATCCGTCTATGAGGACTTTTCTCTTTGTTTTCGCATTTAAATACCTCGCAAATGTTAACTAAGTATGTTACTTAATTCTCTCTTACATTCTCATTTCACAGCTAGATGAATAAGAGAAAGACAATTAGTAATTTATTTGCAGCTTTAAAGTAAATAACGAATGGAGTTTCCCTGCTATAATATGATTTTCTCTGAAGCAGATAGGGAAATGAGGATGGCTTTGCACACTGTTTAAGGAGTGTCCTTCTTAATGTCATTACCTTATCCGTGATACACATCTGTAGCATCCCCCAGACAGTACTGTAATAATGGCTCTTTCCACTGATTATTTATGCAAAAATTCCCTAATTTATACTTGTAACATTCCTTTTTGGAAAAAAGTCACGTAACTTCTACTTAGAAACTTAATTTTTTATAGGATATTTTTAGAAAATTGTATTCTTTTATGGATATTTAAAAGGCCATAGCAACAACAAACCTATCTATATGCTACAATTTTATTTACATATTTATGTGTTTTTTAACATTGAATTGGTTCCACTGTTTCTGTTTTCTGCGGGATGACAGTTGAAGAACTTTAGGGCTGAATTTCAATGTGCACTATCTGAGAAATGTGCAATAAAGAGCAGACATATTGATTTCCTAGAAACCTGTCATAATGAGATTGCACAGGATATAGGCCCAGCTTCAGGCTTATTCTTCATTGATCCCTGACTGACCATGAAATCCTACTTGTTTCCATATTAGAAGCTAGTTAGGAAACATGGCCCCTGGATGATAATGGCAGATCCTGGAAAGATCTTTATGTATATAGTGTGTATAGACACACACACATACACACAGCACACAAAGTTCCTCTTATCCCCAAAGTTCCCCTTCCTACCTTAAGTCCCTATATTTGAAAATTAAATTGAAAACTCACTAACTTTTGATCCATTATGCGTTTTATTGGTATAAATTCCTCAAATGTCAAGCATGAGTAATTCACAAAACATAGATGAATTGGATCCTCTCATTTGTGAAGCCCGGCACTTCATCTTTGTCATACCTCTGTAATGAAATAGGTTTAGTTATTAGCTGAATATAATCTTATAAAGATGTGTATTTGAAAGTAAAATGGAATTCATGTTTTCATCCATGAGTGGCATATTTAAATTCTGTTCACAGTGAAGTGCTACATTTAATTTCATTTTGGAATTTTAAACGTCTTTAGTGGATGCATAGCTTTTTAGCATTAAATATGTCCTGCGTGTTCATTCTTAGCTCGCCAGTGCCAGAAAACTTCAACAAAAGGATATGGGAGAGTCTAACAACACTAATATTGTTAGGGAAATCATCATTAGTCTGTGCTCTATTTCGGTGGAAGAAGATTGGGAACTCAAGTCCCATTTCCGTTTCTGTCTGTTTTTAACTGCCAGATGCATGGGATAGTTCCCCAGAAAGGTTCATTGGAATATGACAGAGTCAAAAACCAAATTAGCAGCCCTGGATGGTGGCCATGAACTGGGGTGAAATATAGATCAGCACAAATGTCTGCCATCCTCTCTGTTAGACCAATTGTGAGTGTTTTTCGGATGGAAACAATTATAAATCTGATCTGAGTCTGCTAAATTGAAAACTGCTAAAATAACTGCATGATACCAGCTCCAGTATTACTCAAGTCAGAGGCTGAAAATCTACCTTCTGGTTCATAAAGAAAGAAAAAGTAAGAACATTGAAGTTTTAGGTCCTATTACTAGTGTAAAACTATCATATTTGGCATTCTGGTTTGTTTTACAGATTAAGAATATTGATTGAACATTACTCTGAGAGCTGAAATTATGACTAGTCATTTATCTCTAATGGTAGGGGGTGTAGTGAAATTTCACTTTGTTTTCTTGCTGAGTATTGAGCATAGATTCCTAGAGTGACATGATGTCTGAAATTGTTTTCCTTTTAATGGTAACAAGATTGATATTCCTTCCATACTTGTGTACAATAATTGGTATACATAGTACCTCTCTTCCTAAGAAACACTCATGCTATCACAAAATAATAAAGCTCAAACCTTGCATAGCACCATTTCACCACTGCCACTACCAGCTATATCTACTCCAAAGAAAGAGATAAAAATTATTTACATTGTTAAATGAGTTAAATTTTGCAAACAAGAAATATCCAGAAGTCTGGGACATTTATCTGTGAATGCTCCCACTTCCCGTTCCACTCAGCTAATAAGCACTTTAACATAAGTGCATAGCCTGTGCCCTGCCAATTTTTCTCTTCTCTAGGTGAGCCAGTGTCAACTTTTTCAATACAGATTAAGAGGGTTTATGTCCTAGATCTATCAACATAATAATGTAACAATAATATTTTCAAACTTAACCGTGCAAGGGCTATTCTTTCCTTCATAGGCTGTTCCTTCCACATTTCTCATCTGATTTCCATACACTTTTTAAATAGAGAATGTGATTGTTTTTGATGTTGCTGTTGGTTGTTTGTTTTTGCTCTCAGAGTAAACGGTAAATAGAAATGAGAAGGAGCTAGGTGACCTCTAACTTCCCTTCCGAAGCTTAGTGAGTTTAGGAGTTTATGATTCTGTAAGAATTAATGACTTGTCTAGAAAAGGCATAGAATAGAACTATTATGGTAGACAAGGGAGGATAGAGAGAGATGGATGTCATGGTAACTCAGTACATTTGCTATAATATCATACATGTACAATTACATGACACTATATATATATATGTAATACAGAACATAGTTAAGATGCATTCAGTCTTCATTTATAGATTGAAATCGTATTGTTGGTAATGCCTCACAGTTAAGCAAATGTGTGAGTTGGTCACAGAGCTTAATAACTTCCCATATGTGTTCTGTTAACTTAAAGAAAAAAAAAGAAAAATGTGTGTGTGTAATATTAAAATCATTAGAAATTACAAGTGAACCAACAATTAATAGACATGGAAGACACTGGAATTGGTTAAAATGCTGATCAAAATTCCATGTAATTAACTGTCACACTGAATTATAGGCAAACTGTACTTCACTATACATATATACACATTGTATATATATATATCATATAAATAAATTTTTGAGTAAGCTATTATGTTTTAATGTGATAGGAAAGACTACATTTCTTCATTTATTAGCAGTACTTCTTGAGAATCTACTGGAAAGTTTTCATCTTTTTTGCCTACCTGTCCTCAAATTGAAGATATCATTATTTTTTTCATATTATAAATCCTCAAAATAAAGAAAAATCATTGTGGCAGGTGTACAAATAGTAGCAACTTAGGGTTGTCTCGACTGGAATTATACATTCCTCCAAATGTTTAACTGGAAGAAAAATTATTTTAAAAGTATCTCCAAATTATCCCTCAATAGAAAATACGTGCATGAAATATTGACACTGCAGATATGGAATCACATGTGATACTGCAAGGTATACCTTTTTTGACTTGGGAAGCATTCTAATAATGAGTGTCCAGAAATTTGAGCTCTTTACTGTCACTATCTGTCCACTTCACTCATGGTCAAGCTATTGAATCTCTCTGAGACTAATTCACTATACCCTCAAAATCACCGTCCTCAGGGACTATGTCACAAGGAGACTAATGATGACAAGGTAGCATTATTCTTTTGAAAATTAACCCAATTGGATGGGTTACTGAATTCTACTCTCAATTACAAAATATCAGAGTATATGTCAAATATTCTTTGCAGTACTTTTTAAAGTGAGTAAAGCGTTGGAGTGAGTTGTAATAACATGGTAATATTCAGTGAAGCAAAATGTAGGGAAAGGAATCTTACCTTCAGCGGGGTGGAGGATCATGAACGGTAAAATCTTCAAAGAGCATATGGCTAACAACAAAACCACAATTAGACTAGAAGAATAAACATCTATCATGTGTCGAGTATTAGCTCGGTTAACCCTCACTGTATTGCAGTAATTATTATCTCCATTTTAGAAATAAGGAAAACAAAATTCAGGAAAGTGATGTAATTCACCTGAGGTTGTATTGCTACCAAGTGGCAAGTGCGTGGGGAATGTGCCAGGATAGTGTGACCTCAGGAATGAGTGAAAAGCAGGCCAGGAAAAATGGCAGGAGAGACAGTACCTCGGGTAAGAGTCCTTGACATCAGCTTGTAATCATCATGGATTACTTGATCAAACCTCAAGTTCTTGTAAAATAGCAATAATAATAAATTTTCTCGTAAGATTGTTGTGAGGCTTGAAGTATATATACACGTAGACTCACACAGACACAGATATAGACACACACACATGCATAGTTGGTTTTCCATTTGTGCATTTGTTGGTTGGTAGGTTGTTTTTTTTTTTAAGTTTATGGAGGAAGCTTGGAGTCTTGTGAAGAGTTCAAGCTTTAGAACAACCATAACTAGACTCTGTGAACTAGACTCATAAAACTTATGAGGCACAAGGGTACAAAAGGCTATGAACAATTTAAAATCCAAAACTGGCTATAATCGTAAGTTAGTGAAGACAAATGGTGACACTAGCAAAGACACTCAGGAAAAGCCACAGCTGCGAACCTGGGAATCAGCATGAGGCTGCGATACACAAGGAGTCAGTAAGAGTTGACAAAGGATTGTTAACAGTTTATAAAACCAAGAGGCAAAACCAAAAAGGAATCCATACGTGAAAATGTAGACAGTGACGATTAGGAGTGCCCTGATGGCGAGGAAAGCTGGAGCCTGACCCGGAATGTGGCGCTTTCCAGCCACAACCAGCCCTGGAGCCTGCAAGGGGCCAGCAGGCAGCCCCAGGTTTGCATAGAGGCAGTGCTGAGGCTCAGAGGCAGCACTCAGGGATGGAGGAAGCTGGGCTCTGGGGTCCCTGTGAGAGCTGGGTGTGGAGCTTGCGACTGAGCGCGTGGTTGATGGAATGTGATCCGAAGCAACAATGGGTTATGCTTAATTTAGGGGACTGAACCTTGCATGGCCGCGGTCACAGGGAATAATGTGTCCGGTGATGGCAACACAAAGCATCATTTTTGCAAGGCATCCTGTTCAGGTTTCATGACTCGGGGGCTCTGCACTTTGTCTGACTGCAAGACTCTCCACCATGATGATTCAGCTCAGTCTTTCTAACCATTCAGTGTGCTGCTCCGCTGCCATCTTGAAAGGGCCTCCTCTGGTCACCACACATAATAGTTCTTCCTCCGCCCTCAGTTATTTTTGTATCAGGATGGCAAATGTCACTCAACACCAACTCATGCTTAGAGGTAATGTAATTTCTTTTTATGCCTATAATTAACCTAGCTTTCTTTATGCTTAACCTATGCAGTGGTTAATAAGGAAAAAAAAACTTTTAATCCAACCATAAGTATTTTTTAATTCAATAATTTTAACAGCATAGAGGAATATTCAGCTTTTATGGATAGAAATGCTTTTAGCTATTATCCCCTAACTCTGCTTTCCTTCCCTAGTAACTGGGTATATTGGGAGAAGGAAGAGTGTTTATTACCGTATCATGAGAAGGAGATTCAGTATCCCTGGGAGGAGTCCTCAGGTCCTTGGGACCTCAAGGGAGTGTTCTTTATTCGACTAGTTGATGCCCTTCCTGTGGTCATTCTTGACTTGTCTGCAGTCATGTAACCTGTGATGTGGCTTAATGATGCCCCTTTCCCATGTACCACTTGTCTCAGTGGTCCCTTCACTATGGCATTCCATGGTCTTGCTGTGTCTTGTTGTCAATTCCAGCTTGGGTGATGCCCAATCCTTTCCACAAAGCCACTGTGGAGTCCTCCACCCACAAATTCCCTAGCCTCTGAGTGGATGCTGTGCCTGCCATATGGAAATGGTGGTCTCCCCGTGGCTGACCATTCTGCTCTGCCAAGCTCACGTGAAGGCATCAGAGGTGCACGTGGGGTCATCAGAGTGGTGGCTTCTTTTCAGAGTCCTTAACGAGGAATAGAAGTAAGAGCGTTCTCTGCCCTTGTTGTTTCACTCAGTTATCTGACATCCCCTAACTACCATCTCCCCACCTCAACACTTCATGACCTTCAGGGAAGGAGGGCAGGGATGTCAAGGTCATTTGTTTCTCTACATATTCTCATTCTAGTCCTTGCCAAGCAGGACCTCTGTCATCTGCTCACCATAAAGGACCTGGTTTTAGATACCTAAAATGAGCATTGTACATTTCACTCTGTGAGAACTATTGCTATAAGAAATGCTAATTCCTTCCAGATATTTTTACTCAGAAAATTCTTAATCCAAAGAAGGGATTAAGAGCTTCTAAACATTATGCCCTTAAGAAGCAAGAGGTAATTACATTTCTCTCTATTTTCTTCAGTTTGGTTCCTAAAGTTGTACATAAATACATAGGATTATATTCCAGTGTATATCAGGGGAAAAGATAAAGTAAACTAACATTTGTTGAGGGACTGAGATGTCATTTCATTTCCTCCTCCCTCAAGTAGGATCTTGATAATGATCTCACATACTGCTTGCTATAGAGAAGGCTAAACGCCATATCCCTTTCTTTAAAATTATTTGTAACTGAAAATTTGAACAGTTTTGAAAAATGTCAAAGCCTTTTAATGTACATTTTCCCTATGAGATCCTCACACCAGCCCTGTTGGTGTGAAAGAAGGTCATTGGCAGCTCTGTTTTGGAGGTAGAAGCTGAGGTTCCCAGAGTTTAAATGATTGGTTCCAATGTCAAATAACAGCCTGGTGGATGAGGAATAGAATGCATGGAGGGAGTGTCATTTTGCCCTTCTCTGCCAAGCTTCCTCAGGTTCCTGTAGCACTATAGTAAGCGATAGAATATTTACTGTGCCCTTACGTAAGCTGTGTAATACTGTGGTGGTACAGCATTGCTGAATGCTTCTGTTAACACAGATCTGACCAATTTTCTTAAATTTGGTAATAATTAAAGACAGAAGAGACAAGATGTTATAGAGGTCCCACCAAATCAAATCCTGGTGCCTCAGATTATTTACTGGCAGTTGCCAGAAAATGGTTATGGGAGGATGCAAAATGCAACATGCTTCAAAGGTGAACATTCATCATTATAACCAACCTAAGAAGTGCTCCTTAATTCCATTAGAAAAGAATGTATGAGTTTTCAGAAAACAGTTGCCTTATGAGTGTTAATCTTTATTTCTACGAAGCCTCAACTACGTAAGTGGTTGAGTACCTACAACTTGGGGAGAAATTAATCCTAGAGCCTCAGTTTTCTCATCTGTGTTAATAGTTCCTATCTGATGAGGTTGCCATGAGATTTAAAACACATAAACCATTTTCATGAGTGCCTGGCACAGAACAAGAAGTGTTGAGCTGTGACTAGAGTGTAAGCTCCTGAAAGCAGAAATTCTTGTCTGTTTTCTACACTACTATAATTCCAGTGTCTATAACAGTACTTAACCTAGAAAGATACTTTCAAATTTATGTCAATTAAGTGAACACTTTTTATTTAATCAAATAGGCAAACTAGAAAATATGAAGCTAACCAGCCCATCCCATTCTATTCACTATGAACCCTTTAAGACAAATAATACTTTAGACTTGACCTACCCATTCTCATATTGAATTGTTTTTCTGGTATATGCTGTGCACGTGTGTGTCTGTGCAGGAAGGGTGGGGGTGGTAGGTGGGAAATAGTGCTTCTATATGGAAACTTACTAATTGCATACCTATTCCTCCTTTCAAAATATCCTTTATACTCTTTCTCTTTTCAAGGAGATTTGTGCTGACATGTTAGAGGACAACACAACCTAATAAAATAGAAAGAGGAAAATTTTGATCAATGAAAGGAAAAGAAAGAAACATCTAAACCATAAGAGCTATTGTTGTGTTTGAACATCACAATGCACTCTAAACATTTGCACAGCCCTTAATCTTTAAAATTGCCATCCAACAGGGCTGGCCTCATGTCTTGACTAAAGTGGTAAATTAGGTAACCATTACCACAGGACTTTTTTGAGAGGTAGTCAGATTGTTCCATAACACCAGCATATTTCTCCCTTTGACCTAACGTCAGTGTACGAATGTTTAGATACAGATGTGAAGAGAGTAGCTACATTATAGCTTGAATTTGTGTAGAAGTGCCTCACTCTGTGCTACTACTTTACTATAAGCTATGTCTTACTATATGATAACTATCTATCTATGTATTAAGTAGCTTAGAGAGGCATTCTGAACATTAAAATTTAATTTTAAGAGAGAAGAGAAAGAATTGCATGGAACTATTTACTAAGGCATTTGGTCTGGGTAAGGCACTGCAGGCAAGCATGCTGGACAAATTGGGATGCATTTACTTAGAGCTGAGTAAATTGGAATAATACAGGGCCTACTGAATATTTCAGCAACATTGTTGGATATTCCTCATTTGGACTCCATACTTGTAAGGTGAGATCAGCATGAGTTTCTTTAATTATTAGAGACACATCAACCAGAGTCGAAGCTAGCAGTAAGAATTGCTTTCTTTTTCAATATTCTGGTAACAGATCTCTCCATTTATCTCTCATCACTAGCTTTTCTCTTCAAAATGCTCAGAGTGGATTCTGTCCCTTTTATATGCATGCTAAGGATATAATTATTATTATAGTTATTTTAATCATTTACTTATCATGCATTACACATTAATTCATCAACAACTTGTAGCAAAAATAAACAAGAAATAGCCCTTATAAAGTCAATTACATTTATAATCCCTATGCTTTTAGGATTGCCCCTAAATGTAGCCCAAATGAGAAACATGTCCTAAAACATTTGCACTAGTTAAAGCATACTACAAGCATAAAAGATATTGTGCTGTCATATTATATATGATACTTTTAAATTGTGCTTTTATCACTCATAAATTTTCACAATGTCATACACTGAAATTTACCTTACATCAGCTATTAATTATCACTTAGTCATACTAGCTACCCTATTGATATCAACAATTAAGTTCTGCTGATTTTCAGGTAAGAAAAAAAAAGAACTTGTCAATGAAGTAATATTTTCACTTTACTATAGGGATGTTACTGGAACCAAGTTATGCTCCCGTTTTCATTTTTCTTTATGCCAGAGGTCCATGGAAAGAGTGGAAATATTTATCCTCAACTTAGATAATGAATCATGAAAGAAGATTTCTTTTCCTGATGTAATATGAAAAATATAGAACTTTAAAAAAATTTTTAAATCTCTGATGATCTGCATAAAGATTTGCTTAAATATTTTTGAGTAGTATAATTATAGTTATAAGAAAAAAACTAAGTTGCAGAAAAACCCTACTAACAATTCATATTTCCAACTCTGTAACAATTTCTTGTACTGGCTCCTGGCTGTGATGTTTTCTATCAGACTGCAGAGACAGCATCTTTTATCTCTTAGACAATCCAGGAAAATAACCATATGGGGATTTTATAATTATATCCAAGTAAAATAAAAGGAAACGTGATCCTCTCGAATTTAATAATGTATTAAACCATTAATAATTTTGTCCCTCATTATGCATTTATATAGGAGGGATATAGTACCTTAGAGTGTTCTTGATTCAAATGATAAAATTTATTTGAATTTGATACTAACCAGGGAAATAAGTATTTTCTGCATCTTTGCTGTAGGGAACAATTGAAACAAATGTATTGAAATTCACGACTCACACTTGACTACAGGCAACATCAACTTAAAATTCAAGGTTGTAGTGTTGCAGATGTGTTGTGAGGCTTCATGCATACAATTTCATCAACGAGAGACAAAGGAAAAGCAAAACCTCATAAATTTTTTCCTAAGAAGCTTAAAATACATACTTTTAGTGCTCAGCTATATTTGTGTTTGTTTATCAGAAAAATTCTAAATATATGTTACAGCTTTCTGTTTTCATTCACATACAAAACAAAGTAATATTTCAATTTTAATTACAGATTTAGTAGATCACTTTTATCCATGCAAATTTCACCATAATATGTATTCTGGTAGAATATTGATCGTGCATATCTGTATAACAGTAGGTTAAGATGAAAATTATACTGGGTGTTTATAAAATTTCAGCTTACTTGTGTAATAAAATTAACTTAATATTTTAAAAAGAGGTTTATTATCAAACATTCAAATCTATTTTTATCAACCCATGGAAATAAAGTGGTATATTCTTTAGCTTGATCTTAAAATACTTTTAAATTTAGTGAGTTTGTGAACTTTAAAGACAAGAAGGAAGTGTAAGCATATAGAGTTACAAAAGAATTAGAAAAAATGTATTTAATTACAGAGGACTTTTTACTCTTTAAAGTGAACCTGTAACAAACCTCAAAACATATATCATTATTTTCAACAGTAGTTACTTTTTATGGAAGAGTTATTTCAAAATAATATTTTAAAATATATTCTGGTGTTTTTCAAGGGATTTCTAAAATGTTTATTTTGGTAATTCTTAGCATGAATTTTCTATTCGATTTTCTAAAAGGAGAAAGAATCAGAATACAGAACTCAAATACAGAAGGAATATACAAACCATTATGATGGTAGTGTTGGGATGGTGATGAAGGCTGATACCTGCCCAAAACATAAATTTCTGTGCTCAATTATCAAGAATTTTATTCATAAAAAGACTTTTAAGTTTAAACTGATAAGATTACCATCTCTTATTGTTGACTATTTTTTGACCATACTTTCATGTGGTGATTAAAAGAGTGCATTTAATATTGTCTGTAATTAGGTCTGTGCATATGCTAAATTTTCTTTCATCATTCAGAAGGAAGGTGTTTTAACACTAAGATCTGTGGATGACTGCAATAAAGGGAAAATACATAATAGAAATTATAAAATATTTGCAAAGTGTTCTTACTTTTTGCTAAAGGCATCATTTGAAAACTTTTGACATAATGTTGCCAAATTGCTAGAAGACACATGGTAGAGACACTGTCAATTAATGATTGAATGCTATTTTTTAAAATACATCATTTTGGTAAAATAGCATGATATAGTAATTTGTTTAAAAATACTTCAGGAAAATTGAAGAGAGTGTCGTTAAAGTGAATGCGGCAAAATCTTGAAAACTGTCGAGTCTGATGATTTTTATGACGATTTGGTTTACTTTTATCTCTACATTTCTATGTTTAACTTTTTCACAAAGTTTTTAAAAGATATCTTTTTGATTATTAAAAATCATACATGTATAATATGTAGGCATTTGTCATATTTGAAATCAGATTTAATTCTCTTATCTCTGTGCTACTTTTAACATTCCTAACTTTAGAAATATATGGGGAAAATATATCTTAAATTCTTCTTGGTCATTAAAATAAACTTCTTGTGGCAGTTTTTAGATATCTAAAAAATTATGTCCAGAAAGCTCTCAGAAATCTGTCAGTCAGAATCATTTCTTCTTACTTTTAAAGGCCAAAGTGATTTTTTTTCACATTCTCATACATTTCCCATTTCACATAGCATGTAAACTTGCAGTCCATGCACTACTCAAATTAGTTCTAAATGTGAATCTAAGGAGCATTGAAATAAGACTCTAATCATATTTCTTGAGTTTAACCTATAAACTTTTCTATAAATGCTCGTCTTAGAAGTAATCACTGGGTAACTTGATTGCATTAATTAAGCTATACAGCTGATATAATCAAGTCTAATTGGCTAATCTTGCTAAATTTGAAACTACCATAGTCTTTGGGGCAGTGGAACTTAGTTGCCTACCTGAAGATCCATTCTTTTTTCTCCTTACCTTATTCACAATGGACCTGCACTCAACTAAAGGAGATATTTCACAGACTCTCTTGCAGCTATATTTTGAGAAACAAGTCAGGCAACTTCCAGAAAATCTTTTTAAAGAGAGAAAGCATACCCTTCTCTTTATTATTTTACTCCTGCTCTAAAGATAGACAGGATGTCTCTAGCTCAAACTGCCATTTGGGAGCATACCTTATACTCTAATAATTGCATTGTATTTTTAATAATAAAAATAATCATTACTGGCATTTATTGTATTTATATTCTGAAAACAGTGATAAATTGCTTATGATTAACAGTGTCACTTATTACTCATAATCCTCTAAATTAGGTTCTGTTATCATCTTCATTTAACATGTGAGAAAACCAAAGCTTAGCAAGGTTAAATGATTTGAGAAAGTTCACAACATTACTACAAAGTATAGCTGAAATTTAAACCAGGGCTGTCTGACTTGAAAGTTTGAGTTCTTAACCACTGTGCTGTAGGGCTTTTTGAAATAAAGGCTTTATATTTTATTTAAGAATTGACTTAAAAAAAAAAAACTTCAATTAACCTTTTTTACTGACACGATCAGAGACTTTAAGAAGAATATAGTATTTGCATCAGATCTTGTAAAGTGTGTGGCTTTCAACAAGGGAAATGCTGAGGAGAGAAACACAAGAAAAGGAAACATGATGATTTAGAATTTGTGCAGATTGAATTTGAGATGCCAGAATGACAAAGAGGAGGAAAAAATGAACAAGGCAACTGGAATATGAATCTGGATCCCTCAGCTTTTTAAAAGGTCAGAGCTAGACATATAGATCTGAGAGTTATTTGCTTGGAAGTGATATTTTTCAGTAGAAATACCTGAGTTCTCAGAAAGGAGTAGTAGACAGCTAAAAAAAATAATAATAATACTGGTGAAGGATTCTTGAAAATATCTGCATTTAGAGAAAGGGAAATAAAGAATGTATCAATGGTAACTGAGAGGATTCCCAGAAGTGAGAAGAGGACAGTTAGGAACAGACAGCGTCAAGATAGCCAAGGAGAAAAACAGTGGAAGAAAGAAACAGTGGTAGAAAATGTTACAGATATACTCAATAGGGCAGGGATTCAGAAGTTGAAAATTAGAAAGGTACTCGTAACCTTGAAGAAAGCAATTTCAGCCAACTAGAAAAAAGAAAGTAACTGATTGTGTTACTGATAAGTAAGTATCAGTTGTAGAATTAGACACACCAAGTATAGAATATAGTTTCTAGAAGTTTGACAAGAGGGAAGAATGGGTATGATCAGGTATCTGAGTGGGAGGAAAAATCCAAAGATGCTTTTGTTGTTATTATCTGCTTTTGTTTTGAAAAGTTCTTTTAGCATGGAGAAATTTAAATATGTGATAGCTGAAAGCAGTGGTTAAAGTGTTTTAATGTGAATATAAAAAAAGATAAAATAGAAATTTATGAAGAGCAAGATAATTCATTGGAGATAGGAACTGAGGGCAAGGCAGGTGTGGACAAAGGACACTCTGATGTGACTACTATGAATCTATTTCTTTTTGAGTTTTTATCCGCTAATCCTTCATTTCTGCTTCTAGATTTGGAAAGGTCTTATAGTTATCTTAAGATTTCAGGGAGATGGATAGGTGTCCCTTGTCCTCTTAAGGTCACCAATTGTGGAGTTATTTTACATAATTCCATAAAGGGTTTATACCTATTTTCTTTTATGCGGATATGGATTTATTACATAGGAGGAGAAATAGATATCTCCAAAAAGCAACAAAATTCTAATATGGAATGCATTTCTGTTGAAATACATTCCAACAAATACTTTTTTTCCTAAAAATTAAAATGGTCCTTTTCAACATTCCCAGTTGAAACTGCTTACTATACCTTTTAATACTTTTTCCATTCTGAGGGGTTTCATTTATTTCTAATTTATTTTATATAACATAGCAAATCTATAATATAAAGCTCTTGCAGAATCTCCAATTAAGAGATGGAATCTACCATTTATGTGACCCCTCATTTTATTTTATAAACTTGTCAAGGTTTTATTGTTTTAAAAAAAAGCTATCAATATGAGAGTTTTGAACCTTTGGGTTTTTTTTTTCCATAGTAAAATAAATCACACACATGTACCCTATTTCTAAGATCCAGGCTTACCTCCATTACATGTGTATGCGTGTATACACACACACACACATTTTCATATACATATATAATGTACATATATAGATAAAGAAAACTTAAAATTAAAAATGTTTTGGAGGCATTTTAGTAAACATTGTAAAAACTTTTAATGTTTATGCTTTTATGTTTTTTAACTAGAAAATAATCTTTCATTTAATGTAATACTTTCACCGCTTCACATTTTGTTACAATAACTGGTGTGTTTAGTATTATATAAATGATGAAATTACTGAAGTTGTATTCTGGATGTTGTTTCTTCGACTTATAAAACTCTCATCTAAATCTCAAAGCCTAAAATGCCCAGGACTAATTATCCTAGAGTAAGAAAATCTCCATTGTCCCTTCAAATAATGCCAAGAAGGAGTTGACTCCATGGCAGCATGGACACGCAGTGCCTGAACAGGAATCTGGGAAGTGGCATGTGACCATAGCTTTTCATAAAGCACAGAAAAGGAAAACAGTAGTCCTTGATTTGGTCACACAGAACGGTGACTCCGAGGTGTTTCACAGAAGACTGCCTTGACTGGATTCCCTGTGGACAAAAGATGTACTCTATGTGCGGAAGACACTAGAGACTTTTTTTAATCAAACAGGAAGTATAAAAAGGAAAATTGATAACAATTGCCACCTCTTCAAAGATTCTATCTATTCCATTCTATGTAAAATAGCAACTTGCAGATCCTTCACAATGTTTTATTATTCTTTGTAGCATTTGTTATGACCACACACTAGGCTTCTTTGTTTTGGTGTTTTCTGTCTCCCTTCTCTAGAAAATAAGCTATATGAGAGAAGGGACCCTGTTTGTGTTGTCCACTCTATATTACCAGCCCCTAATATATATAATGTGTTCAATAAATACTATAAATGCATAAATGAATGAATGAACAGATCTGAATGATTAGAATTCACCCACCCATGAGTTAACGTATTTTAGATGTATATTTATATTAATATAATAATTTATGACAAGCTGACTTTAAGTATAAGCTATATGATAATGAAAACTGTATCTAATATGTTTGAATGCTATAAACATAACCTTTGAGATGTATTTCTGGGGAAAATTATTTTGGAAATTAACACTTAAATATGTTTATATAAGTGAAGATGTGTTTAGCTCTCTCCTATGTGGGAGGCCTAACAGGGTTATAATAATATAAAATAAAAAGGCAAAAAACTAGGGAAGTCAAAGAGAATATGAGAAGAAATGATGAATGAGAAATGTCATAGAAATTTTGGAAGCCCAAGAGTGAAGAGAGGAATGGTAGTTGACTCAGAAGACCAGAAAACATGAACCTAAGCCTGCAGGAGGAAGCCAAGAGGGTGTAAGCTGATTAGTGCTGTAGAACTCTCCAAGAAACACTCAGAAATTGCAGGTACCAAATTCTTCTGAAGGTGGAAGGGTAAGGTAAGACAGATTGATTAGAAGTTAAGATGGAGAGGAGTCTGCCAGCCAACAAGGGTACTAGGAAAGGACCAGAGGTTTCCATTCCACAAAATGGAATCAGAAAACCATTATATAGATTCACGGACTCCAGATGCAGGTAGAGCATCAGAATGAACACAGAGAGGATGAGTGAAAATTTCCACGCCGAATGGTAATAAATGACAGGCTTTCTGTGTCTGGCTCACTTCTTGTTTTTTTTTCTGGTTTGGCTAACTCACAAATTATGTGAATCAGTTACCGTAACTGAGACAATGCAAAGGGACATTGTAAAATGCTACTACCTACCAATGCTGTCCTTTTAAACATATATATAATAAGCCCAAAATATATGGGACTAGAACTTGAGGAGTGCTAGACATTAAAAAGCAAAATCAATGTTAACTTTCAATCCCAATGTAAATGAATTGAACTATTAAAATATCAACACTACAAAGGAAACATGCTACCACAGAACAGTTTCAGTGTTCTTGACTGACATAAGCAAATTGGAACTATATGAAGGATCAGGGCTGCAAACGGCTTTGAAAGCCATAAATTGTAAAATCAATACGTTAAGCTACTGGAAGCCAATGTGAACAGCACGGTCCAGGAACACTCTAGTGAGCAGCCTCTCTGCCACCGGCGCCTGGCATCCATTCTATAAATTATATTTCAACAGGTTTGGCTTTCTTGCCAAAAAGGCCTACAGCTCTTACTAGATATAAGGAATATTCTTTAAGTAAAGGAGAAAAAAGAAAGATACCCTTAATATTAGAGCAAGCAGCAATTTAGCTCTCAATATCAGAAACTGAGCCAAATCACTCTTCTGTGTACAACTAAGCACCAAAGTCCAAATAGGAGAAAATGAACAACTATCTAAAAAATGAAATATCAGGAAAAATGAAGAAACTGGAAGAGATGAGATAGAATAAGAAAAAGAAAGAGAGTGAAATAGAAAGTCTTCAACTATCTCCAATGTCACTAAATTTCACAGAATCTAAACAATAGGTCCAATTGCATGGGTCACGCATGGTCTCCCCAAGTCTTCCCCATCTATGTTTGAACAGCACCACCATCACTATAATTGATATTCCTGGAAAGACAAGGCAACGAAATACAGAAATCACATCTCACCTCAACTGCCTAGACTTCACCTCAGCTAAGACCTTTTTTCAAATCATATGTAAAAGATCTGAAGATTTTACATATCAAGCACAAAAAATGAATTAAAATTAGTTTTCCATTATGCAGACACCCACACAACAGATGTGCAGTTTAAAAAGGGGCCAAGATAGTACTACCAGTGGCTCTATTTTCATAGAAGGACTAAGAGTATATGGTTTAAAATATTTGTATTTTATGTAATTATGTATTAATACTTTTAAAATATTGTTTGTAGAAGATTATGTTATTTAAATGTTAAAATAGTATTTGTTGATGTAAAATAAAATTGGTTTCTTTATTTGGAAAAAAAATGTTACCATCATGCTTTTTATTTAACTTATTTCATGTTTATTTACTAATTCTGTGTTCTCTTTTATGAATTGTCATTTCAGCCCATTATTCTGTATTTGCAAAAAAAAATTTATAAAACATTATTGTCCTTTCAATAACAGTAATATTAATAGGAAAGTCAACTTAATCACATGTGACTTATTTTAGGTATGTAACATGCTAATTAAAGCCAAAGTATATTTTCCAGACTTTAAAAAAATAAGCATATATTCAGTAAGTTATTCTAAGTAATCTGTTCAGTTTTCACCAGGACAAATCAACAGTTACAGCTAAATGTTAACAAGTATCCTGATGAAAATTACCACCCTGCTAGAAATAAATTCAGACTTTCTGCATATATATTAATATTCTGTATATTAAACACAAGCCAAAATAATCCTATATTTCCATCTAGAATAGTTTGCATTTGTATAGATCATACCTCATATCTAAAGCATTTAACATAAATAGGAATTAATTCATACATGAGAAAAGTGACCTATATATCTGTAGATCATTTTATTACTGTTATAACTATGTTATAAGTTAGTTCTCTTTAACTGATATATGAATGAGTCAGATATGGGTATAAATTGTATACGTTAATATTATTTATATATTATACGTATACAGTATGCAAATTAAAGATTAATAACCTTAATAGAATAATAGTTCTATTATTTGATAAGTGAATTTCTTGTTTTTCTTTTGAAAGGTAAGCAATTATGCAATTGAGACAGTTATACAAGTTAAGCTACAAACCCCAACTGAAATAAAAGTCATCATTACATGCTCTAAATAAGTAACTTTCACAGAAATTCCACATCCGCTACGAAGATCTCCTCCCCGTATCCCTGATGGGTTGTCTGGCTTGCTGACAGAGGCATATTCTGTAAAGTTATTTTTCCATGTTGCATTAACAGCGGTTTCAATAGAAATGAAAGTGCTTTCATTTCAGCTGCTATTATTCACTCAATCACACCCTTATCAGAATGTGTTAATCCAAAAAGTGAAAGAATATCTGAGATTTAAAATAGTAAACATTGTGGATTTTGTGACTTTAAAGAAATCCATAAAGATTATCTAAGTTTCCATTTTGTGTGCTCTCTGATCATTTTGGCAGAAGTATAGAAGCTATCTGGGGCTTCCTAGGTGGTGCAGTGGTTAAGAATCTGCCTGCCAATGCAGGGGACATGGGTTCAATCCCTACTCCAGGAAGATCCCACATGCCGCAGAGCAACTAAGCCCATACGCCACAACTATTGAGCCCGTGTGCTGCATCTACTGAAGCCTGCACACCTAGAGCCCGTGCTCCACAACAAGAGAAGCCACAGCAATGAGGAGTCCGCGCACCACAACGAAGAGTAGCCCCCACTCGCCGTAACTAGAAAAAGCCTGTGTGCAGCAGCGAAGACCCAGCACAGCCAATAAATAAAGAAATATATTTATTTAAAAAAAGAAAAAAGAAGAAGATACCTGAAAGCATTTTAGGTGGCAATTCAGTCTAACACCTGTCCTTATAGGTGGGCCAGTCAGATAAGCAAAAAAAATGGTTGACTAGACAAGTCATGCTGTCATTCTATAAAACAAAGAAGCACCTTTGTTAAACTACACTTAAAACCTAGGCTTTGTCAGGGCGATATGGAAGCCAAACCCTAGGAGGGTTACCGGAATGCTCTGTCTCTACAGCTACCCTGGGCAGAGGACAGTCGGGCTTGGAGCACATCACTCCCGAGAATCAGAGATCTCAGTGTCACTCTCCTGCTGTATCATCATATCATATTGTATTATGGTAGCTGCACTCATATAGAGTTTAAACTCATGTCTACTTTGTGATTTAGGTAGTTATTAGAATGCAGTCCAAGATATTATCTTATATGATTTGCTGATAAAAAAGCATATCATGAGGGGGGGGGCATCAAGGAAGGGAGGGAATATGGGGATATGTGTATAAAAACAGTTGATTGAACCTGGTGTACCCCCCCAAAAAAAAAAAAAAAAAGCATATCATGACTTTAGTTTCAAATACATTTATAGCTGAACTTCAGTATTAGTGGTTTTTGTTTTAATCCTGTGTATTTATTTTATGCATTTTGGAACTCTATTCAGAACAGGAACCCATATATTTCATCAAAATTCCAAAGGCATGCATGGCACAGAAACAATGAAGATGCTCAAAATGCAGACCACAAGTTCAGCAGCAGCATCAGATCACATCAAGTCTAAGATGTTGAGTGATTTCTATGCCATACGTCTGTGGCTCTAGTCTGTACCTTAAGCGCTCCCTAGGAGATTGCAAAAGTGCCAACTAGCCACAAAGGGATTTGGAATGATTGGATGAAAGAATTGTTTACAAAAAAGCAAATATGGATAGCTCAGGAAATAATATTTCTCTCCATATTCAGCATTAGTCATCACCATCTGGCATAAAACTGCTAAAGCAAGTAAATCTGTCATCTCATTGCTGAAGTTATACTGAGGTTCTGAGAATGATCAGACAGAGTACTTAGGCCACATCTACAAAGCAAAACAAGGGACTTAGTGAATGCTTAGTGGATACTAAAGACCCAATGACAGAAGAACTTCTATTGTGCTTTCACATTGATAGGATGTAGGAGAGAAAACCTGCCACCCATGCTTCTAATATAGGATTAACAAAATACCTCCATATCATCAAAAATAAGCAGAGACTTTCACGTGTTCATCACAATAAGATTCTGAATCATATTTAAGAAACATGAACACATATCACATTCCAAGTGTTGAGTTCACTGGGTTGAAGTTACCACGGAGGAGCAAGAAAACTTTCTTAGAGCAAAACTGTGTTCCCTGAAATGTAAATGTATCAGTTAATTATGGGACAAGTAGCATTTGGGTGCCCACTATGGGTAAGGCACTAATGTGTCATTCCTATAGAAATAGGACAGACATATGCCATCAGACATTCTAGCAACTTAAAGAAAGTTGTTCTAGTATTATAGAAAGGGCTTTCTTTCTTTTGAAGAGATAGAATATTATGTTGGTAGCCTGTCATTCATAATTAAAGGTAACTTCTTTTCATGTTTCATGGAACTATAGAAAAAGGCTCACCTAAGGCATATGGGAATAATAATAGAGTCCTAGCACATAACAGAGCAAGTTCTGTGCAGATTCACAGGAAACAATCATATCTTTAAGTGTTAAATGCATAGGAATAATATAGGATCTTAGCAGAATATCTGTGGATTTATTTTAAGTCCTATAAACACTTTAACTCATTTAAAAAGTGAATTCTCAGAATTCTTTCATCTCTTCATTTTAATTTTAGCTTTAATTCTCATTTCATATATTTAAAATTTTTGAAGCCATTAGGAAATGTTTGAAGGTGCTACTACTATTAGCACTATTTATGCAATTAGTGCAATTATGTAATTAATGTAAATAGTTATAACCTAGCAATTACAGTTTATGTTTTAATAAAATATCTAATGCTAAGAAATTTCATATGACAGTAGGAATTTTAATTTAAATCTTTGGCCATTTAAATCATGTATAATCAAACTTTTTATTAATAGTGCTATGCAAAAGAGCAGTTACAATTTCATGTTTTCAGATGGAGAAGTGTCTTCTTTATGCCTTGCATAAGTCTATTCCAGACATCAGCATTTTTCTGACCACACTATTTCATGGCCATCAATCAAATAAGAAGCAATTTATTTCTCTAGATCTTGGAACATTTCAATTCCCATCTCTACTTATTCTTGTAGAATGAGAACCTACTAAAAAGTAATATACATATGCAGACAGAAAATTATATATTCTCTGTAGTAACAAAATCATAACGTAATGTGTGATTTAAAAGGAGAGTTTTAAGGTAGGTGGATTTCTTGAAGTCACTTTATCATAGATAAGCTGGTGTGTTTCACACCAAAATTTGATAGCATCTCTCTACTAAAACGTTATATATACATACATATGTGTATATATATGCACACTGACATATATATACACACACATACATATATATGCTTAGAAGGAAGCTTCTCTTTCCTTCCCATACTCTTCCTATCCCAGCATCCTATAAGCATCCTATAGAACAATGATTAGTATTTTTCTTAGTGACTTAAGAAATTTTAGCAAAAGAAACATGGTCTCTGCAAAAGAGAGGTGTATAACTGAACCACGATGGTGGTCATTGGGATATAACAATAAAGAAGATACAGTCCTTCCTTTCAAGAAATTTAAAGTTTAATAGGGCAGAGACAGAATCTGAAGAAATAATATATGATTTCATAAAGAATTCATGCAAATACAAAAGAAAAAAGCAAATAGAAAAATTGGCAAAAGACGTAAACAGGAATTTTCTTTTCGCAGAAGAGCAAACACCATAAACCTAAAAGAATTCTCAATACTGTCAAAAATAAGAGAGTACAAATTAAGACCATAACAAAATAGCATTTGACAGCCACTATTATTTGTGAAAGTTTAGAATTTTAACAAGGCCAAGAGTTAATGAAGATATGAAACTATGCAAAGTCATATTTTTCATGGGAGTAGAAATTGATACCATCACTTTTGAAACTCTTGCATATTTTTATCAGGAGATGTGATCCAGAGTGCTCATGGGAGTAAACTCTGAAGAATGTTAAACAAGAAACATCTCAAATGTCCAATTGGTAAATAAATCACGCTATATTTATACAATGGTATCTTAAATAAGCAGTAAAAATTCTGGACCTGCAGATAATTACATTAAAAATGAATCGATCATAAAATAGTAGAAATATAAATAAGTAAAAAGTGTCATTTCATTATGTATGGAACAGTATAGTTTTTAGAAGTTTAAAAATCAGCAAACAAAACAATATACTGTTGAATGAAACGTGAAGTGAAAGCTACATCTTAAAGCAGTAAAATCATACGATAAAGCTTAGCATAGCTGTTTCTTTTGTTGGGGAAGATAGCACACAGAAGGAGCAATCAGGTAGCATCAAGAAGCAATAATGTCTGGGCATTAAGGTAATTGATTAGTTTCAGGTGTACATTATCATTATGTCCTTTAGTTAAGTATGCAGTACGTATGTTTTCTCTCTATATTATGACATCATATTTACAAGCAAAGAATTTAAGTAAGATATTTATGTCACATGAAAACATGTCTCTAAAATAGCAATATTTAGAAAACATTGCAGAGGATTGTGGTTGTAGTGGAGAGAAAAATACCTGGAAAAGCTATATTTAGGTCAGACCAGCGTAAAAAGAATTTAGATAAGGCACAGGTCTTAAAGGAGGACCATGGCTTATGGTCAGTTTTTGTTTACCTTAAAAATGCATTAATGCTCCAAGGAAAAGCCCATTTAAACAATTCTAAAAATATATAAAATCCATACTAAACAGCCCTGCTGTGGAAGCCAAATGATATTTTAATCTTCTAAAATACGGTTGGGGATGTATTCTAATGTAGCTTAAATTCTGTATAAATTTGTGTGCGTGGCATGCTATCTTATTTTTCAGTGCTCTAGACTAATGCTTTCTTATAGGAAATGATTATATCACTGCATGTTAAAGTGGATAACATGTTTGAAAATAGTCAAAATATACGTAAATCAGTATTTCAAGTAGGACCTAATGGAACCATTTAAACAGACTTGTTGAAGTTTGACCCATAATTGTGATTGTACCAGTGTGTTGTCAATTTGACTTCCCACTGCTAGTTGATCACCAGAGGACATAAATAGCCCTGGAGTGTATAATTGGTGCTGTGTTGCCACAAGTAGTTATTTAAATTCGGCTTCTCTCTACTCCCCTGAAATCATGTGCATTAGTAATAATAAAGCTGCTGAAATAAGTAGATGCTTTGGAAGTATAATCAGATCTTTAAAATGTGTTAGTTTTATTTTCTTTCTCCCTGGTATACTAACCTGGAAACCTTTCATGTTTACACTTTATAAAAGCTAACATTCAAACCTGTTCTACAAGCAGTAGAAAAATGTGGGTTGTTTTTAAGCACAGTGTTGTTTTGAAAACTAATGAGATCAAACATTCCATTTTGAAAACAAAAATATTAGCAACCCACTCTTGGATATTTTAAAGCAGGACAGAATGACAACTGTTCTTAACCAGTTCAATATGATCCAGCAATTCTATGAGACCTACTTTATCATTGTGAGACAAGAAACAAGCCTGTCAAGCCGGTTTTCCCAGGTCACTGTGTCCCTTTCAATCAGGAAAGTTGGGGCTATAATGTTACTGACCCAGAACTATGCTGATTGTTCATTAGCATAATGGCTGATCAACCTAATGCATTTTAATGCCATTAACTTTTCCCTATCCCCAGGAAGGAAAAGAAAATGCACATAGTTACAATTTTAGATTTGTCATGGGTAGATTTTTGGTTGAGATTCTCTTTTTCCTAAATTTCATAGACTCAAAGTTGCTCACAAAGCTACTTCACCTCTGGCTGAGTTCCAGCAATCCCACTACTGGGCATATACCCTGAGAAAACCATAGTTCAAAAAGATATATGTACCACAATGTTCATTGAAGCACTATTTACAATAACCAGGACATGGAAGCAACCTAAATGTCCATTGACAGATGAATGGATAGAGAAGATGTGGCACATATATACAATGAAATATTACTGAGCCATAAAAAGGAACAAAATTGAGTTATTTGTAATGAGGTGGATGGACCTAGAGTCTGTCATACAGAGTGAAGTAAGTCAGAAAGAGAAAAACAAATACCTTATGCTAATGCATATATACCAAATCTTAAAAAACGGTACTGATGAACCTAGTGGCAGGGCAAGAATAAAGACGTAGACTTAAGAGAATGGACTTGAGGACGCGAGGGAAAGGGGAAGCTGGGATGAAATGAGAGAGTAGCATTGACATATATACACTACCAAATGTAAAATATATGGCTAGTGGAAAGCTGCTGCATAGCACAGGGAGATCAGCTTGATGCTTTGTGACGACCTAGAGGTGTGGGATAGGGATGATGGGAGGGACACTCAAGAGGGAGGGGATGTGGGGATATATGTATACATATAGCTGTTCACTTTGTTGTACAACAGAAACTAACACAACATTGTGATGCAATTACACTCCAATAAAGATCTGGAAAAAAATATTGATGGGTGGATTACTAGAAAGAAAAGTGAAGACAACAGTCCAAAATACTCTATCCATGTCCTGCTCCACCCTCCTTAGATGTGGTGTCTATCTGAGCTGAGGCAAAAGCAGTCTCAAATCAGTAACTCTGTCTTTAAGGCAACAAGAAGGATAAGAGCTTCTTAGGCTTTGAGAAAGTAAAATATTCTACCCTATGCAGCAGGCATGTGACATAGCCAGAGAAATGCAGGAAGGGGATTAACACAAGAGATGGGCAAAATCAAATAAAGAAAAGGTCAATATAGACAGGTAGCATCAGAACTAATTACAAGTAAGAGGGGTCATTTTCAAAGGTTGTGGGAATCAAGAAGGCAAGACCAATGTCTGTTAGAAGCAGTAGTTTAATAAGAAGAGGAAAATGGATCTTCTCTGACTTAGAGATCACCTTGGGCAAAAGCTGTTCTGTAAGCCCCATTCACTCTCCCTGAGAAGTTTCCTTGGTAGATAGATGTTGGAGGACTTGGATCGCTAATCTCAGACTTACTTGGTAGTAGTGTCACTCTTGGTCTGAGTTGAGGCCACAGCGGGTGTCAGATGAGAAGGCCACTGTCTCACAGCTGCATGGTGTGTTTCTGCCACCTGTTTCTTAAAGTTTTCCTAATCCCTGCCCAATGGCTCTGACCTTTCTTTTCTCCAAACCTCTTCTGTACTTTGCAGCAGGTTTCATATTCTGATTTGTGTTTTAATTATTTTTGTCTTACCTTCCCTATAAGATGCTAACCTCCCTAACAGTTGGAATTGCAGGTAATTTGTACACACACCCTGTACTACCTAGTACAGTCACTTGTTAAGCCAAAGAAAATTCATTACCTAACTTCATGAAAAGCTGTTAATCTGGCTTAATGATGATGATGATGGCATTTGAATTTGTCCAAGTTCTTTTTAAGATAAAGATAATTTACAAGAACTGTCATATATCTGAGAGTATAATAATATCCTTTCTCTGCTAAGTGTTATGTGTAGCATGTAAAAATACTGATTAATTATTCTCTTTGTTAACTAGACTGAAATGTGAAGTGAAAATAAAGAATACTGCTAACATTTAGAGATAAAAATAATAAGTACATAAGAGCATCCAATTCTATCAAGATCTCTTTAATTGCATTATTATAAATTGCCAGCAAGCTCCCATGGTTCCTTTCATGTGATGTATATTTTAAGAGATCATCTTGCCCTTATGGTCCCTTTGGAGGGTCAGTGTGGCCACAGTTGGAAAATGAAATTATTCATGAGGGTCAGATACTGCTCAGTCTTCGAAAACTTTCTGAAAGAGGTGAATCCTCAGAATGTTTAAAAGACAAGTTACCAAGTTGTATTCCCTGAGAATAGGTTCACATGTTTATTTACGTTAGGATTATATTAATAGGTTTTAAAAGATTGAAATTTATATGTCTCTTGTGTCAGGAAGCAAGTGTGGCCCTGCTCCACAAAGTCCCCAGGGACCCAGGCACCTTCCAGCCATCCCAGGTGTAACCATCCTTATGTTCCAAGATGGCAAGTGTAGCTCCATCCATCACACTCACTGTCCATGGACAATGGGAAAAGTGGCAAAGGTTGTACACGACCATGTTTTAAGGAATGGTTCCAGAAGCCTAGAAGCACAGGACATTTTCAACTGCATTTTATTGACCTGAATTTATTACATAGTCAAACTTAACACAAAAGAAGCTGGGAAAGTAGTTTTACTTCAGATATGCACTCAGGTAAAACTCAGCGGGTTGGCTTTGGTGGGAGAAGAGCAGTACGGATATCAGACAGCACCTAGCAACCTCTGCCACAAAACAGTACCCGTTAAAAGGAAGGTTTTTAGAGAAATGAATGAAACCAAAGTAGAGGAAGCAACAAGGTCCTCATAATTTTTGAAATTTGCCATGAAGGCTCATATTTAATAATCACTTCTAAGAGACATCCATTTACCAACATTTTTTAAGTATCAGGTACCACTTTCATTGAGGTAGGCACCTTATAAGGCACAGTAGCTCCCCGGGGCTATTAAAAGAGCATTCAATAAACCAACGAGAACAATATATTAAAAGGCACCCTGGAAACCTGAGCATGTTGGTGTCTACCTACAGGAAATAAGTTTTGTCCATGAGGTCTAGGCTGATCAGGATGGAAAGTTTTTGTGTTTTTAAATTGCTTTTAAAGAGGCCGAATGGATTGCACTAGATACTGTTTTCCAGCATGGTCACTTGAAGATATGAGTAAAAGTACTGATATATTGTACTATTCGCTTCACAGGAAAATTTTTCTCTGGGACTAGCACAAGAAATCTGTGATTAGACTTGCATTCAGAATTATGGGCAGGAAGCACTTCATCCACATGAGCCATGTATCATAAATTATATTCTAATTGCCTATCCTGTCAAGTTTCTATACTGCTAAATATTCAGCTGAAGCAAAGAGGAGAAATCCTCATTATATACTGAGATGTATTTAAATGGATTCTCTGATAAGGGAAATTTTACAGTCTTTTCAGACAGACTTACGGAAATTAATGAATGTTGAAAATATATTCATGTATTTTATCATAAGTACGTTATAATTAAATTAAAAACAAATAATAAATGATCCATATTATCCTATTAATGTTATTTTATATTTAAAGTTCCAAAATAAAAGAGAAACCATATTTCCTTATTTTTATCATCAGCAGCAAAAAGACATTTCTGATTTTATATGCTGTATTTGGGATCTTTACAAAGTACATTTTAAAAATTTCAGCCTTATTTTTCAAGAACATAATTTTTAAGTAATAATTTTCGTCACAGAAATTGTTAAAAGTAGTGTGGCACTTTTAATCATATTGTTCTCTTTATCTAGAACATCCTTCCGTTTGCTCCAGTCCCCTCTGCTCATGCCCCCTCCCCATCACACAACCTCCTGTTAGAGCAAATCCTACTTTTAAGACCCAGTTTACATGCTATCGTGAAAACATTTTATGCTGTCTCCACCTAAAAGCCGTGTCTATCTCTTTTGCCTTCTACATGTACTTGTCTGATTTATCATACAGCATATGCTTTTATGGAATAGAATCCTGACTTCACCTTATCTCTTCTATTAGATGACTCATTTTTTGAGCACCAAATCCCCATCTGATTAATTCTGGTACCACCACATGCCCCCATGTAGCACAGGTACCCAGCACGTAGTGAATGCTCAAAAAATACAGTAGTTGTGGATGTAAAATATAGCAACGCTTAAGTAAATACTGGATTATATTGGCATTTTCATTACATTATGTTTTGTACATGGGCTTTTTTAGTTCCAAAGAGTTGATTCACTCCCTTTCCTTTTAATTGTTTTACTAAATTAGGTACTATTCCAAGATATGAGAGAAGGTCTCTAACCAGCATTTCTGGCAGTTTTGGTGGGAGTTAAGAAGCTTTTATTTGAACTAACAAAGCCCAGAGATGAGAAATGACTGACTATTCTGTGGTTCACCAAATGCTAGCAAGGAAGGGCGCTGCTAGGTGCAGCCTCTATTTAACCCATCATCTTCACCAGTCATCTTAAAGGTAAGTCAGTGTTCTTGTATTTAAACACTTTGCTTTTCCGTAGCTATACTATCAGTGCTTATTATCTTCTCCTATCAAGTAATAAAATACAGTATGTTTTCAGGGATATCTTACTTGAGGCTAAGCCCTCACTCTGGGAACATTCTTGCAGATTTTGTGAGGACCAGCATAATTCTCAGTGTTAGAAGTTCCCAGGTGCTTGTACTTCTTTGAAATGCTTCCAAAAACCGTTTTTTCTATATGAGGTTAAAAAACCTTTAAATATCATAGGGTAATTCAATTTAAAAAAAACCCAAACTGAATAAACCAAAGAATCTAACAAACAACAACAGTAGCAAAATAAAACCAAAACTCTAGGTTATATGCAACTTTCCAAAGGAAAACAGAATTTCATCATTACATAACTTAAAATTTTGCCTGATTTTGTAAACTTTACTTTTTTAAAAGCATGCATCTATGAGTTATGATGAATATGGGTTGAAGTATTATTACTGAGAACATTCCTCCTCTTATGCCAGACCATGTGAATAAGTAATGTGACTTTTGGTTCACTTTTCAATCTCTTGTACTACAAATAATGGTTAAATTTGCATTTGACTCTGGCTAGAATGCAATGCTAAATTCACTAGGCTTTGTAAGAACTCATCAAATTTTATCTTAAAACCTAAAGCCATGTTTTCAGTATGTTTTTCAAGTAAGATTAGTTACTCCAAAATCTGTTAGTCCGTGTTTTTTGTTTCTTAGTTGCACTAATCTTTGTTCTTTGACATATGTCATCTTGGGGAACAGACTCACAGCACAGTAATGACCTTGCCAAGGACCAAGAGGTGTATCTTAAAGAATTATAATCTCTTGTAAGTCGATTTATGTGATTACTGTGTAAAACAGAACTTGTTCGGCAATGATGGATGGCAATGCTGCAGGTATTGACTGATCTTTAGAAATATTTATATGACAGGTCCCTTAAGGTTTTGTACATTATAGGAGAGAATAGCTTCATACAGAAAAGAAATGAGCTGTGATTCAGGTTCTTGAGCAATGCACTTAATTATCATATTTCTTCCATGCCCAGTCTAAAAACTGAACGTTTGCCAGTGCAGTAGAAACAAGTGGCATGTAAGTAAATGCCCTCTGCCCTCACAGAGCATCATCTTTGTAAAAAAAAGATTATGATTTTGAAAAAAACAACGGAATTGTTTGTAGAGGTGAAGAATTTATTTAAAATCAAGAGCTACTTGAATTATTTAGCTTTTAAACTCAACACGCTCTCTGATACATTTCCAGGCTGGGAATTGCCGACAGACACAGACACGCAAACATAAGAAATGCAGCCTATGCTGACAATTCTTGCTTTGTTTACGGAATTCCAACGCTTATACATGAGATCATGTATTTCCTTCTGTGGCTTTCTGTATTTCCCTGGGTGTTTCAGATTTTTAAAAATCTTCACTTTTAAAATTAAATTTTCCATGAAATATTCACTTCTGGTGACTAGAAGAAAAACGTCTTGACAGAGTTTAAGTTTTTCAGGACGTACACTTTAAAAATGTTTCATTCAATTAACTAAACAAAGGATATTCACAGAAAAACAAATTGTAAAAATTATAAAACATTTGTAAGCAGTGCTTTGAATGAGCTGGATGAATGCGATATAATCAAAAAACATCTTTATTTTTGTACCTACTGTCCTTTTAAAATTTACTCAGTCGCGGGAGATCTCTAGCCAGTGGTTGAAATGTAAGGAGCCCATAAGTGCTACCTTGTTTAACAGCAAACTCAGTCCCATATAACTTTCAGTTCCATATGATAATCAAAACACTGATTTAACTGTAAATATGTAAATTTTTTCATCTCCCGAAGCTGAGGCTTGAAAGTGGTTGGCTTAGAGAATGTAAGATGTCGCCTTTCTTATCTCCTGCCCTTCCCCCCAAGCTTTCACTCCTTTTCCCACCCTCTTGTGAACTAAATTTTCTGACCTCATCACAGCTGCAGAAGAATGGAGAGAGGCAAGCAGAGAGGAGAGGTAGAACTGCCTGGTAACATGGCTTGGCCTTCCCTGAGCCTAGCAGATGTTTAGACTCTCTCATGGGCCACTTAACCTGGGGCCTGTCATCTAAAGTTCCCTCAGTCTGGGTGAAAGTTTCTCTATTCTAGCTTTCTGCTTCCTGCTTCAGCAGCAACTAGGAATTCACCAATCCACTTTCGGCTTTGGTTGGCTGAGGTGGTCCTATCGAAACAGGACTCTACGTTCCTTTTCTTGAACAAACCGTAGGAATTCAGGCTAATTCCAACATAGCGGCTGTTCTCTTTTAGTTCAGCACCAATGTAGTTAGCGACCTTCTTTGCTGTTAGGTCTCCTGGCTGGAAGTTGGACTCTGGTTCTTTGTATCACCCGTCTACAGGGAAACAGAGGTTTTCCAGGTGGTCCCATTAAATGCTGTCTCTCCTGACATGCACCATCTTTCTGCAAGAAATCTGCTCTGTAAACCTCCCATTTCGTATTACCTCTTCTAACCATGTTATGTGCTTGAAGTAGGTAAGGTGAAACTGGTTTTTTAATTTTTCTTTCTCTATTATGAATTTTTTTTGCAGTGTACATCCTCTTATTTATCTGCTACCTATTGCCTTAGGGCTGAAATCCATTTTAACATCTTGCAAGTGCAATCTCCTGCACTACAGCCACTTAGCAGTTCCTTTGCAAGCATCCTTAAGTGGATGAAATTCAAACAGGAAAAAGAGGTTTCCATGTTGAATGAATATCATGAGATTTTTCTCCAATTCATATTTTATGGAATAAAACTTAAATGGCATATCTAAGATAAAAGTAATAATAATGCATACAAATATTGCAGAGTTGATATTTTACAACTTGAGATTCCAAATTCATTTCTAAAGCGAGAGGGTTGAAAGCTGTGGCCAAGAACACACGTGAGACTCATGTGTCCTTCTTTTCAGTCCTAAAGACTCAAATGATTTTCCAAGTAAGTTTTTTAAGCTTTCTGCTCTTTCTTCTACATCCCTCCCTCATACTCTCTTCCTTTCCTCCACCTTTCCTCCCCCACTTTTCTTCACCTTTCTGCATGCTGTCCTGTGCTCCTCTTCATTATTTGCTTCTGAGGATGTTGAAAACTTGTCCACAGTTCGGTTCATAATTCTTCAGTTTCCTCTACATTTACTCCCTTCTCGATCCTGAGGCTCCCAGCTATTGAAAACTAAAAAGACATCCAGATGTTCATATTTACACACAGGTGGGTCCTTTTTGTATGAAGCCTACAGCCTTATACAGTTTGGGGTGGGGAGGAAACCACGGTAAGCGATATAAATAAAATACAAAATAAGGGATGTAAAATAAAGTTTGGCACCTTGGAAAGGACCCTTGCAGGAGAGGGGCCCTGAAGCTTCATTAGCTTTGCAGCAAATCCGCCTCTGCATTCATATATAAAAAGCCTTGAAAAATCTTTTGCTCCTTACTTCTGTCTTTCTAAAACAGTCATAATTAGATAGCTGCTTCCCTGTGTCTTTCCCATAGATTATATAAGAGTAAATAATGAAAGAAACTTGCTCGTTCAGATCTTCAAGATCTGATTCTTATGTGGGTGTTAAATATAAAAGCTACAGCACAGTAATTAAGTAACTCTTTTTGGTATGCACAAATATATTATAGTGTAGAAAAACATAATTTTGGCTCCTTCAACACCCTCACACTTACATAACTAGTAATGATGCCAAAGTAATATTACTATATCTCTTAAAATAATTCTTTAGTTCAAAACATGCAATAAATAGAATGATTTTTGAGTTCTTAGACAGTTCCTTATTATGCTAACAAAATTATTTCAACACAATGAAATATGGAACGTGTTAGCTTTCTCTTGCTTCATTATTATTTTACATAAACCTTAAAACATAACCTCAAGAATATGGATCTATTTTTATCATTCATTGAAGAAATCTTTTATGTTGCTTCTTATTGTAAATAACTAAATTTACAGCGCTTGTCCCTTGTGTTATATTTGATGGCAGTTAATTGTTAGTTGGTTTTAATTATACATCATAGTCTTTGTTCTGGAGACAATCCAAAGAGTAGATCATCTTGGTGTGTAATTTACTGAAACAGTTTCTAGGCAGGCTGCCATACTAAAGACCATGTGGTACAATTGTCATTAAAATTAGAAAAATATTGGTATACATGTTTGAATTAAGGATTAGGGGGTGGTTCTATAAATTATGGAAAGCTCGGCAAAGTATTACGAAGGTTTGAGTTCAGCCAAAGGCCTAATTTCTAAATATCATTACAATACACAGATGTACTTCTTGTACTTGTGATAAGACTTTGATGATCACTGCTTCTGCTGGTAGAATTTTGGATCACTCATGAATATTGATATACTCTTTTTTAGCAGGTGAGTAGGTGGGTAAATATTGTTAGCATCTGGATATTGGATAAGACACTAAGAAATATTGTCCTGTTATAAAATATAGAGCACTTTAGCTTTTTAAAATAAAGTGCCCAAATTCTGCTTAAAATGTGTTAAAGATAACATTTTACCCAATTTAAAAAGTAGTAAAAATGCTTAGGCAGTATTTAATGTCATAAATTTATTCTCATGAAGTATAAAACAACTGCTCTGCTAGCTACCATTGAATAATATCATTAAATGTTATTTAATTTTTATTATTTTATTTTTGACACATATAAAAATATGTCAGGCAGAGACTAGCATGAGCTGGCTGAAGATAAAAACACTAGACACTCTTTTGAAATAAAGAAACATGTCTTCCCACTCCTTCTTCCTCTTGACATCTATCGTAGGAATCTTCAAAAGCAAATCCCAGGGCAGAGAGCAAAAGAAACAAAACAAGACACAGAAATAGAACTTGGGTTTGCTGAAGGGAAGCGTTGAGCTGCAAATACACCTCTGAAAATCTCAATCAATTGTTTTTATTTTAGTGTTATGCCAAAACATTATTCTTTTACAGTAAAACTTGGGAAATGATAGAGAAACTGCAAGTTTGTAATAAAATAGAAAAATATTTTTGTTTGTTTCTAAAGTGGAATTTTATCATGTCAATCAAAAATCTATGTTTCGCTAAAGTCTCTTGTCCCTGGACCTATGTCAGCTTACACATTCTCCAGCTTTGACAATTTCCCTTCCAAGCCAGCCTAAACCCAGGGAGCTATTTGCATGCTATTTGAATAACTAGTATAGCGGTAAGAATTGTGGACTCAGAGTCGATATAATAGATAAATGAGAAAAAATAACTGATGGAGTAGGGTCATAAGGACCAACTTGCTTACTCATGTCTAATTTTACCCACCATTCTGTGTCTAGGTGCTACTTGTTCTTTTAACGTCTAATTCCTTGTTTGACCTTGTATAGAAAAAACACATTTGGCTTTAAAATCTATTTTCTCATCAAGAGAAATAAATACATTATTTCCTTTTAATGTTTTTATTCTTTGAATTTAATAAAAGAATCTTAAAGGTCATTTCTATAGTGTATTTGCTCCCAATAATTTAAACTTATTGCTGATTTGAATCCCTGAAAAGGAAAAATGGTAATCTTGCCTTCTCTTTCAAAGTTGTTTTTTTTAATTGTTTTTTTCTCCACAAAATTTGGAAGTAAGAAGAAATACATAAAGAAAGCATATATTTTTTTAAAGTGAAGAGTCTGGGATTACAGTTTTATTCAATAAGTATTGTACTCAATTCATGTACCAAAAAATGTGCTAGATGCTTTGTACACAAAAATAAATATGATTCCTGCCCTTGAGCAGCATACAGGTAAGGGCAGTGGCTGGTTAATTGGATTAGAGCAGCATACTAAATGATGCCAAGATCATAGATTCCACTTATGGACCAATTAGCTCGTCTTTGTTGTATGGCCATAGATTGCATACAGATTAGATACTTTCATGGGTTTGTGCATTTGTACTCTATCTCTTGCCAAAAAGAACTTGAAAGAGCATCCAGCAAAGATATATAGAGTACAGAAACTCAGCAAAAGATAATAGAAAAGGTTTTTTGCGACCATATTTCATAAGGCTATTCAAAAGTACAAACAATTTATTTCTATTTTAGCCTATGAAACACATTGAAACTGAAATGTACTGATTAATTCAGTAATCTGGAAAATATTTAAAACCGTAAAATGGTTTTAATAAAGAAATTTAACAATGACTCTAGACTTAGGATAACAGATAAGAATACCCAAAGACAATAATTTGCAGAATGAGAGATTTCTTAGTTGTAGCTAGACTATCTGTAAATAAATTTTCCGTAATAGAATTATCAGTTAAGTCCTTTTTAGTTTTCTTATTTAATTACTGTTTACATTATTTGCATGTCTTTAACTGTTGTGGGAATCATAATACTCATGATTATATTTATTCATTTTCTGAGGAATCCCACAAACAAAAAGGAACTAAGGATGGAATGTCTGATAAATATCAGAGGCTGAATCTATGCATTTATATATATATGTTATGTATTACATACACATTGTTTTATAGTAATAAATTAACCAGTTGACTTAATTGGTTCAGTTAAACATTTTTTCAAACTGGTTATTTGACATTATTTAGTAAAACCATACATGATCATGGGCCTCGTTCTTCATCTTTTAATAAAATACATTAAACATTTTAAGAAAATACTTTTTCTTAGTTTTGTTCTTCCAGAGCAGAAACTTGGAAAGGAGAGCAAGATTTAGATATTGGATCTATAACAGATCCTTTTATGAATAAGATTTCTACTTATTTATTAAACTTGTGTTGAATGGGGACATCTGTTGATTTTTCTGTAGCCACATACGTGGCAGAGACTTCTGGTTACCTCCATATCTGTCCTTTCCTTCTTCCTTACTAATACTGCCATGATTTTTTAGCTGGGTATATGACCACATGGAATAAAGACCACATCTTGCAGCCTTCCTGCAGTTAGGTGGGACCAAGAGATGAAGTTCTGGCTAATGGGTTGTAAGCAGAAGTCTTAAATGTCAGTTCATAAGAAATTTCCCATATGTCCAATCCCCTTCCTCCTCTCTGTTGGTTAGAATGCGTATCTGATGACTAATACTTCAACAGGCGTCTTGAAATATGAGGTGACTTGAGAAGGGGAGCCTACGTGTTATGAAATGTCAAGATAGAATGTGTCTGCATCCCTTTTATCATGAGGCTCCTTTTAGCCCTATACTCTTAATTGTGGACTTTTGGGTGAGAAAGAAATATATTCTTATCCTACATAAGGCCCTGTTTTTTGTTTTTTGTTTTTAGATTTTTTTACTTGCATTCCAAACTTCTACTTAACATATAAAAAAAGCATTTTTGACATAACATGGCATTATTATTATATAATATGTTGAAGTTGATTTTCATAATAGCATTTCATAAACAGAAGCTTCTTGGGGGTATATGTCAATATCTGAAATTTTATTTTGAAACTACATTGCTCTTAATTTAATAAACTTGTTCTCTTTAGAATTGCTAAGAGGTATTAAGAGTCTGTATTGGTACTTTGATTATTTTAATGAAATTCAGAGTTTTGTTTCCTTATTAGCCATACTGTAAACCAAGGCACATTTATAAGGTTTTAATTAGTCTTTTATTAAAAAAATAAAAATCATCAAGAGAAAGAATTGGTTGATTTTTTCCTCTTTTTAAAAAAATTTAATAGTTTCAAATCAAAACACATCAAAATTGTTTCTTATAATTAAAAAGATCACTTTTTCTATTATGAATATTATATCCTTTGCTGATATCCTCAGTTTTACATTCTATTAGAAATCTGGTTTAAAAAATCAATTGTAATATATTTTTGTTCTCTGGGGATCTGAGATTTCCAATCAGAAATGAGTATTTAACATTGTCTGAAACTCTAAACAAGAACTCCATTATTTTTTATAACACTCAAAATGAACTGATAGTTTGAAGATTTCATACTCAAAGAAAGTTGCTAGAAAGATGGTTTCAAGGAAGGTAGCAGTAGATGTAATTCTCCCGTTCACTCTGCCCTCTGGCTGCCACACACTACTTATTGACAATAAGGTAGAAAGAAAAAAAGTGGTGTTTAAAAAATTATATCTTCCAAAATGATTGCTCTAGCAATCTTTTACTAGTGGTCTTTCACTAATGGTCTAAAAGGAAGCCAAAGAGATAGATGTTAATTAGACTTATTGTGGTGATCATTTTGCAGTGTATACAAATAGTGAATCATTATGCAGTACACCTGAAATGAATATGTTACATGTCAATTATACCTCAATAAAAGATAAATTAAAAAAATTAAGTCAGAAAAAAAGGGAAGAGAGGTGCCCAAGAGCTTCAATACTATTAACCAAGCCCATTTTTAAGTGACACATAGGAGTACTGCATACAACCTCTGGGAGGTTCAGAGCTCAGAAAGCTTGTTTATTCTAAGCAGTGTTACAGGAAGACATGCATCAAATTTAACTAGAGAAACAACAGAAATAAAGAGGACATTCAGAGCGTGAAGGGGGTTAGAATGGAAGACAAAGACGTGGAGGCTGGTGTGTACTGGGGGAAGCTGGGGAAGGTGAGACCAATACAATAGGAGCAGAGAGCTTTTGTAGGATTGTGAAGAAAATAACATTTCTTTACTGGGACAAATTTGTAGAGGAGCCTCTTAAATACAGAATTAAATACAGAAGCTTGAAGGGATTCACAAAAATCAGTTGTAGAGGTTCAAGGGATCTTTGAGAGAATATATTCTAATCCCATAATTCACAGATGAGGAATCTAAGGCCTAGAATGTGTGGGTGACTTGTCTAAGGTCACGCAGTGGCGCAGTGGATGCTAGAACCTAGTATCTTTCCTCACCCCATGTCAACCCCCTTTTAAAGCAACATCTAACAAGTTCCTAAGGTGTTGATCACCACAAATTTGTAAAGCAAAGGAAGAAAAAGTGAGGAAGAAAAGCAATGCCTAAACCTTTAACTATTCACTTGAGAAATGTTGTGATACTTTCAACTCTGGGTTATGGGTGTGCATTTTTCTCTAAATTTGACTGTGGATAGGATGAAACTGACCATCTGAAGCTTTACATTTTTAACTAGTCAGCCTTGAGGCCTAGAAATAGAATATCTGGCTTAGCTCACTCTGAGAGAGCATCTAGTCTGTAGATACTTTGATGTCAGAGAAATTGGGAGGGTGACAAATATGGAGCGTGCCCATGTAGCTTCTCTGAATTCTACAAGGAACAAATGCTGCTTAACGTTCTTACTATAGTAATTAAAGAAATGTGATTTGTGAAAAAAATAGAATAGATAAATAAAAGGAAGCCAAAGTCAAAATCAATGTGAAAAAACACAAATGCTTCAAGTTCCAAAAATGCCGATTTTAACTGTCCCCTAGATTCTGTAAATTACTTTAAAAATTGTTCCCAACAGTCTGTAAAATCATTCATCCAAACGATAGAAAGCTTGTTGTGCCACAGAGATTGTGTATGTTTTCTGCCAACTTTGTGGCATCCACCAATGTTATCACCAAGGCAAACTAGATGACTCTACTTTTATTCTCTTCGAAATACACACGTTAAGGTTGCAAGTTACCTTCTATGATTTATTTTTGCCTTCAGTAGTCTAATCCCTTTTAAAGAAAATAGCAAACAAGCTGTGCTTTGCCCCATCCTACTGTTTCTAGAGATTGGCACTAATTAAAGATTAGATAAAATATTGGATACTGTTAAAATACTAGACATTGATAAAATGTTAGAAACAAAACAAATTTGTGAATATGCATGTGACATAAACTGGCAAAGCATGAAAGAGATGTTTCTGCCAAGAAATTTTCAAATCAGCATAAGGATGCATCAATTAAAATTTTTATTTTACTTGTAATTATGTTTATAATGTAAAAATATTGTGGTCACTGTCACAGCCAAGATGAGTCCAAGGAAAAAGGACTACTTAAATATAATGGGTTATCCTAAATGGGATCCTGGAAAAGAAAGGGGACATTGGGTAAAACCTAAGGAAATTTGAATAAATTTAATGTGTTATCAATATAGCTTTACTTATAATAAATGTGCCACACTAATGTAAGATGTGTTATCAATATAGCTTTATTTATTATAATAAATGTGCCACACTAATGTAAGATGCTAAGAATAGAACTCTTTATACTTGCAATTTTTCTATAAATGTAAAACAGTTCTAAAATAAAAAGTGCATTTAACAAATACATTAAAATATTGGGATTAACATATATACAGTATTGATACTGTGGATAAAATAGATAACTAATGAGAACCTATTGTATAACACAGGGAACTCTACTCAATGCTCTGTGGTGACCTAAATGAGAAGGAAATCCAAAACCAAGGGGATATATGTGTATGTGTTGTTGATTCACTTTGCTGTACAGCAGAAACTAACACAACATTGTAGAGCAGCTATACTCCAATAAAAATTTTAAAAAAGGCTACTTAACCATTCTTCCTAAATGATAATTGATAAAGTGACTTGATCATTAAATATAAACGATTATGCTGTCTAGAGATAGGCATTCAAAAAGAATCTCTTATTTAGGGCTGGAATTTTCACTTCAGTTTATAAGTTTCACAAAGATCGAACGTTTTACTTCTTTGGCAACACACTAGAGAGGTCATATGGCTTGTTGAAGGTCATATGGCTTGTTGAAGGTCAAATGGCATCTTAATTTTATGAATGTTGTTTATTATATTTGTGCATAGAATATGCACCCAACACATTAATAAGTGGCTGCAATTTTTTGATGTTATGTCAATACAATGTGAAAACAATTTCCAGTTGTAAAATTATTTGCCAACTTACGTTCATGTACTTAAAATGGATTTTGCCTCTTATTCAGGAAATAATTCCCACATTTCTTGCAATAGGTATACAATACCTACCTAGGACTCAATATGTTGGTACCATCCAGGATAACCTTTCTGCTAGCCAAACACTTGCCCAAGAGCAGGAGCTGTGAGGTGGCTGTTGTGAAAATACTCTCTTACATCTTTTACATCATTTATCACTATCTAGTCATAAAACCCTACAGGCAGCCAGTCTTTTTCTCCTCTATCTTTTCTTGTGCTTCAGTGTTTGAAGTTTAACTTTTATTCTTTCCTATGTGACAAAAAGTTCATTAGTACACACACCACTAGCACCAACGTTTAGACTAAGAGGCCTGAGTCTTTCCTGGCCTCAAACAAAGGCAAAATAGGTTAATGTTATCATGTGAAATACGGCATATTCTAGCTGTCAGAGACAACTAGGCAATGGTATAAGCACTGTATATGTATTAAAGTTCATGTTTAACCAACTCTTTGAGGTTGGCACTATTCTTTTTAGAGAAAGAGGAAACTGAGGCCAGAAAATTTCAATTCACTTGTCCAAGATCATGAACTATTTAGTATTTGAACCAGGTTTTCAATCCATCATAAGCTATCAAAGGAAGCATTGTTTGGGGAATTTAAGGACATAAATCCAAGCCCAACCTTAGAAGTCCTTAAAGCACTTTATCTCAGTTTATTCATTTGATAATTATATGCAATTTAACTAGATGCCAATTTCCCAAATATTGGTTGGGGGAGGGGACTATTTGATATCATATCTTTTAACAACCCTCTCCATGAATTTTGAAAATTGTCTACTTAATGAGCACTAAATTCTTTCCCACATTCAAAATTAGTTAACAACTGTAGCTTTAAATATATTAATTTTTAGAACATTTTAAGATGTTGGGCATCCCATTCACAAGTTACAGATTTAGCCATCCTAACCACTTCTCCCTCCTTTACCCTCTGCCCCCTATATCAGCTATCCACACAGCAGCCAGGAAGTCCTTGCAAACCTGAATCTCTCCTCTACCCACACTTTACAAAGGCTTCCCATTTTCAGAAAAAAAACAAAAAAACAAAAAACACCCAAACCCTAAATTGGTCTGTAAGACCTCACCTCACATAATTTATTATCCCCCCACATGTGTGTGCGCACACACACACACACACACACACACTTCTCAAAGCTTTTTCTAACTACTGATTGCCTTGCACACTCCTTACCTACCACTCTCATCTCCTAGCTGTTTCTTAACATGTCAGGAACACTCTAACGCAGGGAATTATAGATCCTCTCTCTGCAGCATTTTTTTCACTGAGAGAGCTCTATGGCTCACTCTCACTTTTTCCACATCTCTTCTCAAAAATCCCCTTTATCAAGGAGACTTTACCATATCCTCCCTCACCCTACACATGCAAATCCTTGTTACCATGCTTTGGTTTTCCCCAAGAGACTTATCACCATCCAACATCATTATACACTTAATATTTTATTTGATTTTTATTTGTCCTTTCCTCTAAGTATGTCATCTTCTTGAGGGTAGAGATTCGTTTTGTTTATTGGGTATACTTGGTCCATCATGGGTATTCAACAGATATCTGTTGAGTGAATAAATGAATCTAAAAAGTGTTATATACCTTATGTAGTATGTAGGGGGATACACTTGTGAATATTTTCTTTTCTTCCTTGGTGACTTATACATCCCAAGAATGATTTCTACATTATTTGAATACAATAAATTATTACTGTCTCAATTTTTGCACCATGGAGACATATGGCTTTAAGTTCTGATAGTGTCATTTTTATTAGCAAGGTTTTTGACCTTTTTGAGATTGTGTCCTCAACTGTTATGTGGGGATAATAACACCTATCTCGCAGATTTCAGTGAGCAGGTAATACCTAGAAGATATTAAATCAGAGTTGTATGGAAATGGCAGGCTAATATACAGCTCTTTCATCACTGAGAGCATTTGTGCCCCTAACAGAAGGGGATCCCAGGTCAGCCCACTTGTGTTTATAACAGCCCCACCTCCCCACTACTTCCCAAACCTGGCACCAACTCAATTTCTTCAGTTAGGTGTCCTTTTCATTCAGATGATTGGGACAACCTGAGATAAATTGCCTTCGCCCTAACCCAGATGTGTGAATTACCAACTACTATTATTTATTCATACCAATGCCTCCCTTCATTGACACTGAATAATTGAGAGTGGATTGCGTTTAGGAAGATCAACAATCCCATAGTACGGTTCACTTTTCAAAGCAGAGAATTCACCAATCTTCAGAAGGATAAAGAATAATTAATGCATTTCAAAAACAATGCAAGTGCAAAATTTTTATCTACATTGAAAATTGGTAATGATATTGATGGAAAATATAAAGACTGATAGAACAGTAAGAAAGATTTGTGATGTATGTAGTTGCTTATTTTGTTATAACTATTAGATATTAAAGATTAATTAGATATAAATATTAAACATTTTAGTATTTATTATGGTTAGTTTTAAAATTTTTTTAACTTGTTAATAAACAGAAGAAAAATGTATTGAATCTATTGGGCTACATTTGCATCACATTAACTTCTTCTAACCTTCAGAAATTAGGAAAAGGTAGCAATTATACTCTTAACAATTGGCTTTAGAATCAGCCAATTAATCATTCATTGCCCATGGCACTAATAAGTCATTAGTCTTGTGGGGGCTCATTATAAGGAGCAATATGTAGACGGGTTCATTTAGGTAATCCGTTCTGAATCTTGATTAGGTTATTTGTAGATGGTACATGCATGTTAGGATCAGTTGTAACAAATTAGTGAGGGTTTTCTTTCTCCTTTTTTACAAAGGCAGGAAGGAGAGAGACGGTCTAAATCAACTAAGAATTACAGTTTTGAGATGTCTTTAGAGTTTCTTTAAAGTGAGTGAATGGAGCAATTTTCTAGTGAAACCCAGTTTTTATATCTTAATCTGTTAACTTGAGCAGCTCACAAAATTCTAATGATTGTGCACATACATTAGGAAGCATGTGTTGAGAAATGCACCTTTGGAAGGTTTTAACTGTAGGAGACTTTGAAGCCAACCAATACAGGCAATCAATAGCAACATCACATCACTATTTTTCTACACACACACACACACACGTTCATTTTTATTATCTTAATTCATTTAACTTTTAAACACTCTTTGCCACTTATGATTCAGATTTAGGTTGTATCCATGTGAGGTTAAATTATTTAACATTTTTATAGACTTAGGTACTCTTTTTAAAAACAAGTTATTGGACTAATATATTTCACTGAAGTGACCCTCTAGTTTCATTAAGTTAATAGAATTAACCAGTTGCTTTGGTTGAATACAAGGTAGGTAGATGAGTATAAAGGTATAGAGAAATCTAGTTCTAGTTTAATTAGCAATAACACTTGGGTGTGATTTTTTTTCCCTAATTGCCAGCTCTTTGTTGATCTGTTTACACATGTTAAGTATAGAAAAATGCATCCTTAAGATAAAAATCACATTTAATGTGGACATTTTTGTTTTAAGAAACCAATAAAGTGATTGCAAATACCCATCCAAAGATCCTGCTAATTAAAACTACTGTCTACTTCAGGAATTGTTTTGAAGACAGTTTGATTTAAACCATACCATTACTCTAGCAAAGCACCGAGATGAACATTTAATGTATTGTTACTAACAATTTAAACTCACCAATGAGCATTTAAATGTGCATTCATTAGTAATACTGGCCAAACTCTGCCCTTGGATGCTCACATGTTGCTTCCTTCGAGGTCAATGGAGTATATGCTGGAAGGACTAAACAACTGATAAAAGGATTTATGTTTTTTATCTATAGCATACTCATTCTTATGGGGGTTTACTTTCTTTAAAAAGATATTGCAAATGTAAACAATGTAAGTTAGATCTGATTTTCACAGTCAAAACCTGGTTTGATTGATGGTTTTGTTCATGACCAATGACCTGCTCATATTCTTACCTGTCCACACCAAAAACCCAGAAGGCAAAGAATGCTTTGTAAATGTCAAAAATATGAAAAAACTGTCAAATGAACATGAAATCAGTTGTGAAGCAGAAGTCATGTTTCAGTTTTCTCAAAGACAATATATAAATTGCAAATGTCCAAGTTATACGCACCCCGCTAATACATGTCACACTGTGCCCAGGGGACTGACATCTCATTCTTATGAATTAAATCAAGCATTACTTAAGTCAACTGTAATTTATAGTCCTATCTAATATAAATATTTGTTAACTGTGTTTAAATAGGACATTCCAGTGCCCAATCATGTAAAAAACAATTTTAACTTATTTACAGTTTACTTTTATGGCAACAAATTACATAGTGAATGTGTACTTCCACATGAGTTATTGAAGTCAGGAAGTTCACTTCTACTTATAATGTATTTGTATTTTGTTCCATTTCTTAAAAACTGTTGCTCTCTTTTTATATTGTTTTATAAGATCAAAAGGCCTCCAACCAGTATCTTGTGGTTTTTGCACAGCAAAAGAGACAGGTAGTTCTGAGTTGTTTTCACACTTCCTGTTTGCTTACCCTCCCCCCAGCCAAAATGACCTACTCATCTTCCCCTTAGAGGCACCTGCTTTCCTGCCTCTGCCACTTCCTCTTGCATTTTCCTGACCATCAATCTCAACTCACGTCAAAGTTTTCATTCATGGCACAGTGGAGATACATGTGTTTTGTGGCGCCTCCCCTCATCCCTGCACCTGGAAGTGTTTATTCCTTTCTCTCATCATTTGGGTTACAGTCAGGAAAACAATCCATACCAGTTATTTTACCAGAGAGAATTTAATTAAGAATTTGTTTCAACAGGTATAGGAGGGCAAAAGGAGAGTAGAACCCTGAGTTTATGAAGAGACAGTAATTGTAGGAAGAAGATGTCACCCTTAGAGCTGGGAGAACCTAGCCGGAGAGGTTGGGATTATGAGAACCTTAAATTTTGGGGACCTCCCCATGGGACTGGGACCCACACCTTCAGGAGGGGACATGTTCTGCCACTGCTGGTGCCTCAGGAACTCAGAGGAGGTCCCCCCACAGAGTGAGGACTTGGAATTCTAAGAATGAGGCATCGCAGCTGGCTTCACAGATTGAGAGGGAAATGGAACATGGAACAAAGTGACGCTCTGAGTCAAATGCTGAGGTGATGTTGACAGGAGCCGGAAGCAAAACAGTAAAGTGGCATCTCTCTTCTCCTTCCTTCTACCATCTACACTTTTGATTGGAGAAAACTAACAGGGAGCCAGCTGGCAAAGGAGAAGCTAACTTTAGCATCACAAAATAGAGTACAAGGGCAGATTTGACCCTGAGAGATAGTAACATAATAATCAGCACCTTAGCATTCTCATTATATCTCTTTCAAATACTTAGCATTTTCTTCCTTCTAATGAAGAGTTCTGTATTATCTTATCTCCTTTCATCTCCTATTATCTTATCTCTAAGCTCCTTGAGAATAGGATCTGGATATGATTCACATTTTGATCGTCCAAATTTCAATTAATATTGTTGAATAAGTGAATATGTGAATTCTCCCAAATCAAAGCCTTTTCCTTTTTAGTTGTAAGTACTGAATGTTTCTTCATTAAAGAAGATCATAGAAAATTAGTTTTTCTTTTCCTTGACACTTCAAATAATTTTTCTAGGATTTTATTGAGTATGCTTATGATAATATGTATCCAAACAAAAGCAGACAAGAGAGTGTTCTTTTCAAAATTAATCTTTTAGCAGTCTATATAATTATGCAAATATTGCTTCAGTTTCTCAAGAGATGTATTGTTTCTCCGTCCAGCCTTACCCTGTTCTCCTGTCTTGACTAAGACAGAACAGAATCCAAGAAAAGGGACCCTGATGGTGTTCCAAAGCTGAGTCAACTGAAGGAGGAGGCTGTGTAGGATAGGGCATAAAAAGTTGGGGAAGAAACAGAGGTCAAGGTTCTTTATGCTACTCACATCCAGAAATGATTTGCTGGCAGAAGTCTGTGTATATACTGCCTAACTCTCCCAGTACTGTAAATTGAGTTCACGAGGGTGAATCGGCTGAACTCTATTAATATAAAGTGTCTGTATTTAACTTGACAGAAAATGGGAACTCTGCTGTTGACCCACAAATACATATCCACTTACACAAAATATGCATATGTAGACTCAAACATGTGGGCTGTTATATGTTGCACTTCAGAGCTTCAGGAAGGCTTTGTAATGGATGGAAAGGTTTTACAATGAGGTCTTTCCTCATCAACTAAAGAAGTGTTGCATAAAACTCTGCATAAAACTCTAGAGGTTCTGAGGTTATTCTGAGAGGTATGAAATCAGCATTATATTGTGACTTGTCAAAATTTTATTCGCTCCAAAGGAAACCGTTTGTTCCAATGAAATAATTTTATGTATAGTATGTCAGGTTCTAATGTACAAAACAATGGTAAGCCAGGAATTGATTATTCATTTTACAAATTATTGACTGCACGATTACTTTTATTAATGTAACCTCACTGCATATTAAAAAAGCAATTCCATTTATCGAAATTGGATTTGCACACAGTTTTACAGATAATGATTTTTTTGTGAATTGATCTGTATTGCAGGAGATAAAATCATAGTTAAATCTGATGAGAGTTAGACCCTGTTAATGATATACTCAATATCCTTTTTGAAGAAAATAAGGAAAATGTTATTCTCAGTATAGTTGTTGAGTCAGAATCACATCTCCTGTAACTGTTTCTGTAACTGTTGTTCACAAATACTATCCATAGATGAAGTTCAAGTTATAATTAATATCAGTAAGCTGTGAAGTATCAGCAAAATCACCATTTAGTATCTGGTTTCTAAAAGTAGCAGTGCCGATAACAGTAAAAAAGCACAGGATATGGGTTAAAATACAGTCTCCTTCACTTACTAACTATGTGACCTTAGGCAAATTAATTTACTTGAAACTCTCAATGTACAAAATTTCTTACATTTGTTATGCAGATTCAAAGAATTTAGGAGCCCAAGCATTTAGCACATAACTTCAATAAAGGGTGGCTATTATGAATATACTGCTATTGTCAAATTTAACCATTTTTTATCTATCTTCATTATATATTTATATAGGAACAACTTATAAAATATTCATTTCAGGAGTGCATTTAAATATAAATCCTCTTGTATTTCATAATCGGTTTTCAATATTATGTAACTCTCCTTACCTGAGACCTTAATGTGCAGGTCAAATAGCTCTTTTTAAAAAATTTTTACACTCATGTGAACTATAGGTCTTCTTAGAAGATTCAAGCCTGCGTTTTGTTCCCTTCCCCTCCTACACACTTCTCCTCAGGCATACTGCTTTCAGCCTTTTATTAGTTGCATGTTCTCTGGGCTCTGTCTGCATGGCTCAAGACTATACAATCATCTATGCTTAAAGAAAGAGCTCGTTAAATAGAAATCTGCGGCCCTGTCTCTTCAAAAGAAGAGCATCAGGTCTGGGGATTAAAAAACGGACAAGAAATTTTCCTTATGTTGTGGTATTATACTAGACCTTTTGTGTGTGTTATCTCATGACTAGAATTAATTATTCTGCTGTAACATTTTTCTAAGACAAATCCATACTACCCTTTCCATGCAAGGATTCTTTCCTAGGAAAATAAAATTGACTGGCTACATAGTGTTGTCACAATAAATTTCATGGTTAAAAACATTTCAAAAAAATTCAGTTGTGACATTGAGGTAAATGGTAAAGTAACCAAAAGGAAAAAATGAAGCCCATAACTTAGGCTTCATTCAAAGAATGAGATGTTAAACCAATAAATTCTTACAATTTTTCTCCTTGTATCATCTGGAAAATTATCACAGTTCTTAACTTCATTTCAATTCAGTAGACTTTACCCAAAATTCATCAATACACTAAATCATCTGCTTGAATGAAGGTCAGGAATGAAGTTACATGTATACATTCATTCACTCTACAACCATGTGGATATGAAGTGGAAAATGTGGTTATAGTGAATCTAAATTTTATTACATTTCTTATGTAGGTAAGAAATGTGGAATCTGAGGTAAATAAGTAAGAATTGAAGAACTGAAACAATTTGTTTCTGTATGATAGTGCTTTTCCATAGGGTAGATCATGGCTTCCAAAGATGTCCATGCTCTGATTTTTGGACCTTGTAGATATGATACTTAAGGTAGCAAAAGAGACTTTGTAGATGTCATTAAAATTAAAGATATTATCATGAATTACCCAGGGAGGCCCAACCTAATCACATGAGCTTTTAGAAGCAGAGTACTTTCTCTGGCTGGAAGAAAAAGGAATGCCGCGGAAGAGGAAGTCTGAGAGATTGTAAGCTTGAGATGGACTGGACAGGCTGTTGCTAGTCTGAAAAGGGAAGGGCCAATGTGACAAGGAGCACAGGTGGCCTTAAGGAGCTGAGAGTAGATTTTGGCTGACAGCCATCAAGGAAAGAGGGACCACGGCCCTACAACAAGGAACTGAATTCTGCCCATAACCTGGATGAGCTTGGAAATAGATTCTTCTCCAGAATTATACCTCATAATTCCATGTAAGAGTCTAGGCCAGAAATGCAAATCAAAACTACAATGAGGTATCACCTCACACCAGTCAGAATGGGCATCATCAGAAAACATACAAACAGTAAATGCTGGAGAGGGTGTGGAGAAAAGGGATTGCTCTTGCACTGCTGGTGGGAATGTAAATTGATACAGCCGCTATGGAGAACAGTATGGAGGTTCCTTGGAAATCTAAAAATAGAGTTCCCATATGACCCAGCAATCCCACTGCTGGGCGTATACCCAGAGAACACTATAATTCAAAAAGACACATTCACTCCAGTGTTCATTGCAGCACTATCTCCAATAGCCAGGACATGGAAGCAACCTAAATGTCCATCAACAGATGAATGGATAAAAAAGATGTGGTACATATATACAATGGAATATTACTTAGCTGTAAAAAGCAATGAAACTGGGACATTTGTAGAGACATGGATGGACCTAGAGACTGTCATACAGAGTGAAGTGCGTCAGAAAGAGAAAAACAAATATCATATATTAACACATATATGCAGACTGTAGAAAAATGGTACAAATCTACTGGTTTGCAAGGCAGAAATAGAGACCCAGATGTAGAGAACAAATATTTGGACAGCAAGTGGGGAAAGCAGGGAGGGTTGGGGGGAAATGAATTGGGAGATTGAGATTGCCATATATACATTGCTAATAAGAAAAAAAATACCAAATTTTACACTCTAAATATATGTAGTTTGTTGTATCTCAATAAAAGTTCCTAAAAAAAAAAGTTTTAGGCCAACTAACACCTTGATTTCAGTTTTGTGAGATTAGGAGCAGAGAAACCAGCTGACCCTACCTGGACTTCCGACCTAAGAGAACTGAGATAATAAATTTATATTGTTTTAAGCCACTAACTTCATGGTAATTTGTTAAGGCAGTAACAGAAAACTAGTATATACTTTTCCCTGTTCTCTTTCTTATGAAAATGTTATTTCTGTAACAGAGCTATCAGACAAAATAAAATTTTTTTAAATAATAAAATTTATTCTTATATATTTGGAGTTTTTACACTCAAGCCTGATTCATTACCTTCATATTTATTTAAAATAGTTTCTAAGATTCTTATGTGATTGAAGTTAATGTAATATTTATGCAATCAAAGTTAATGTTAAGACATATAATGATTTTATCAGGTAAGCCTTGAATATAAATTACAAATTATCATAATTATTTAAGATCATAATATTTTCCTGGTGAAAATATTTTTTCAGAAGTAATAGTTGTTCTTATTAATTTTGCAAGTACACTTTCATAATGAATATATTAACGAGTTCTTTGTAATAAATAAGTAATAATAGCCATTTAAGATTAAAAATAATTACAACATGGATGGAAAGTCCTTGTTTAAATGGTTCTGTCTGCCATTTATGCATAAGATGAGTTAGCAGGGGATATATTAACAAATATTGTCATTTCCGCAATCCCAAATCTAAGAATCTATTTTAATGTCATACTACTAAATATGAAATAGTTGTGCATAAGGGTATTCACTGCAGTTTCATTTATGGTAACAGATATTAAAGTGAACTAGGTGATAGGGAAATGGTTATCCAAATTCTGGGATACAAACTCAATAAAAAATGATGCACTTATATAAAAGATAGTTATGAGTATATAGAAATTCATAAGATTATGATTTTAGGTGAAACTATACAAAAACCCATGTTATTAAGATTATAATTAATCTTTGAAAAGAGAATACCTACAAATATTAATAGTTTTTTAAATAATGGAATTATGGTAATTGATCTTTTGTATTTTCAATTTATGGTTATATAATTTGTATGATTTTATTTAAATGCATTAAAAATAGACATCATAACAATTTCTCAAATCCTATGAGTCTGATTGAAGTCTTTTTTCTCATGTAATTCCATAGCTTGATAGAGTCTGAGCTTGGACAGCAGTAGGTGTTGCATTATGCTTACAGTAAGTATCAAAAAAAAAATCTTGAAAATGAGGGAGAAAAACTGATCCTTGATGTTTTGCTCATAGGAATCAATAAGACAGCCATTTTCTCCAGCTCATCTTTACCAGTCCTGGTCCAGGCTACAGCACCAATCACCTCATCTTCCTTTGATCATTTCTCACATCCCAGTGCAGTCAGAATGATGGATTTCAGTAGGAGATCTGTTCACATCACCTTGCGTAAACTTTCTAGTAGCTCTGCTTAGCTCTGAGGTTAAAGGATAAAATTCTTAACTTGGCTAACAAGGCTGAGCATAGCCTGCCCCCACCAGACTTTCCAGCTGTTTTTCAAGGCTCTTACATTCTCACTGTCGGCTCTTCAGCTGCATTGTCCTTCAGACAGTGTCCCAAAGGTGGTAGGCCTTTGCTCGGGCTCTTCCCTCTGCATCACTTCCCAATCTGTCTGTGATATCAATACCCAGTTACCCTTCAGATATCAGCTCCAAAATCTTCATTGTAGTTCAAGACCTATTTGTGTTGTGTATGCACTTATCTAATGCTTGTTCCTTTGTGGTGTTTATTTAAATCAATTTGTAATTATACTTTCATTTTTGTGATTATTTGATTACCTGTCTCTGTCAACATGATGGAAACACTAGGAGGATTAGGTCTGTCTTTGTTACCTGGTACTTAGAACAGTGACGCGTAATAGGTGCTCAATAAACATTTTTGAATGTATGAATGAATGGGTGAGTGAGTGATGGAAGCGATACTATAAATTAGCTCTCATATAAAATCAAAAGCACCTTTAAGTAAAAATCAAATTGCTAATACAATATGGCAAATGAAGGTGCCATTGGACTTCAAGTGTTATAGTTTCATTGGCAAGGTTAGCATTATTGCATAAATTATTGTTAGCATTAATGCATCAGTCTAGCGTAGTCTAATCCATTAAACATTTGAATCAACAAGTTGTTAAGTCTTCATGTTCTTTTTCCAATAAACCTTTTGATTCCAAGTTGGCTTTTGAAGTGATTAGGTTTACAGGAAGAAATGTGACGGCAATAAAACATGTATATGCTCGCTCAGTTGTCAGTTTTGCTTATGTAAATTACTAAGTTAGTATTCTGATTTTATATAAAATTTTATAGATGTGACTATGGCCCTAAGAAGTGGGGCTCTTTCAACGTGATGACAAAATTAAGTTTTGGGATTCACTGCATTTAGCTCTAACCCTGAACCGTGAAAAATTTACTGAACACTGGTACTTTATAATTTCTCATTGGATGTGGTCAACTGGCCTTTTCCAAACCACATACAGTCATTTATAATGTACCTTTTAATTTAATACGCCAATATTCATTGGCTTCTGCATAATGTGAGAAAAAAAACTCTGCATCTGTATGTATGAAAATAGAAATACTCATTTAACAAACATTTCTTAAATGGGATAGAGATGAAGAGCGTTCTTGACCTTGAGAAGGTTAGAGGAAATAAGCATGAATCAGTGAAATAAAAGAAAGTGTAGTAAACAGCCAACAACAGCATATGTGCTCAAAGAAACTTCTGAAAAGGAATAGTGAAGATATAATTTCTGATTGAAGAAGTGTGATAGTGTGACAGTAACTAGATTATGTGACAGACATGAAGCTAAAGTTGTTTTATTATATGAGACATGATCAGCTGAACCAACTGTGCATTTAATTTTTTATTGGCGGTAAGATCCTAGTAAATGAAGGAAAGATGAAAATGCAGAATTCAGAGTGGTTTTTTTTTTAAATAGAAGGACGAGAGAGAGAGAGAGTTTGAATATATATACTAGTTAAGGTAACTGTAGATGCTATTACAAATGATGTTCAATTTTTAATGGATAAACATTATAGAAGTTTATTTGTCCCTCACATGGTCAAGGTGGGTGGCTTTCCTCCATGGAGTTAGTCAGGAACCCAGGTTCCATCATCTTTTAATTCTGCCATCCTCTTCTGCATTTAGGTAGCTGAAGAGAAGAGAGAAGGGAGAAGGCATGCCTACTTCTTGAATAATCTGTACATATTCCATTGGTAGAATCTAGTCACAGGGTCAAGCTTGGATGCAAGGTAGACAGACTGGGAGATGTAGTCTAAAGACGACAGTTATGGGAAGAAGGTCATTAAATGACAATAGTTTTCTACCAGTTAAGCTCTGGGAAATTTATATTTGCACATGAAAGCAAAATCTATAATCTTAGTACCCTAACATATGAATACTATAAATGCAGCGAAAGGAAAATAAATATATTCAAATTTAAATATCTCACCCTAAAATATAAAATTATCAATTTCTGGAAAGCATGAAACTGAACAACTGTACCCTTAGATTGCCATATAAGGTGGCCAATTTCAAGAAATCATTTCTAGGGTTATATTTCAAATTTTCTTTTAATTTTACTTGTATTCATAATTATGAATTACAGAATGAAGGAATGATTACTAAATCAATTGAGCATGCCTCTTTTACCTGTATCAGATTTATTTTCTAAGCATGATTAGATAATCTTAAATTTGTAGAATATTTTTATCCTCCTTGGACTTTCAAAATTTTTAATGCATTGTAGTTGATTAAATAGTGAAAGTATTTACATATTGAGTCACATGTAGCAAAGGAATAGATAAAATTGAATTTTTTAATATATTCAATTAATGTTTTGAGACATTGATTTCCCAGTGTCTAAACTGAGCATGATGGTATATGCCTGAGATACCTCATAGGACTGTTCCAAGATTCATATGAAAAGCATGTGAAAGCTGATAGAACATTAAAAGTGATTTATAAATACAATATCTATCTGTCTGTCTCTGTGTGTGTGTGTGCATGTGAAGGTGTGTAGTTTGTATCTATATGCACACATACACACCCAGGGATACCTAAAGTGTACTTGTAATGGGGTAGTGGAACAGCAGAATAATCTACTAGGTAAATTGGAAGAAAGGCCTATTTTCTTAGATGCATCTTGACACCCCTCTGTCCTGTATCATCAGCTAATTAGTTGCCTGAAGGCAAATATTGCACCCAATGATCTCTTAGGATGCCATCCACCTATATTATTCTATGAAAAGGGAAAACCATAATGATATGAAATTGCATTTCACACACAAAGTTACAATTCACCCTTTCAAGTCTCAGCTTCCACTTTGATTTTTTTCAGCTTCATTCTGGGCCTCCACCTGTCACTCTTCCTAACCTAACCACTCTCTTCTATAGCTCCATTTGCCCTCTTGTCCCCAGCCTGTTGTTAGGAAGTGAAATTATTTTCTGCTGTAGTTCTCTATGTTCGCTTTCATTTGGACTTTGCAGAAAAGGTCTTGTGTAAACACTATACAAAAATCCAAGTTAATCTACCCAGTTGGACACAGGGTACAGAATTAGAACAGAATGCACAAAGACTGACTTCCCAGCCCAGGACTTATGGCATGACCATGAGTGAATCGCTTAATCTCATCAGGCTTTAGCTAAGGGAATTACCTTAGTTGCTCACTCCGGGATAGAGAAATGGAAAGATCAGTGGGATAATATATGTAAAGTGGTCTTTGGAAAGAAGCAGAGGGGTAAACAAGACTTCTTCGGATCCTCTCTTACTTTCAGAGATGAATTGCTCTAATGTGCTTTGTTATGATTGCCATGTAAGTGGTTCACTTTCAAACACTACTGCAAATCCTAGGAAAAGTGGTTGTTCAGCATAAGTTAGAATAACAGTACTAAGAATCATCCCTGCTGGATCAGAGGAGGTAAATAAAAGTCAGGTTCTTTATGTTCTAAACCCCAATTTGATAGAGCTACCTTATAATGTCAGAAAAATCACATTGCAGTAAGTCTCATGTTCTGTGTCTCTAAAATCTGGTAAATTTAGTGCTGGTTTCGTGAATAATAAAGCAAATCTCTGTAAAGTGCTCATTTTATGGAAATACTAAATAATACAAGGTTTCTGTGTATTCTATTTTCAGTAATGCTTCTTGCCTTCATTACTTAGACATACCTGTCTTTTTAATTTTTATTCTGAATTCATACTATTTTTCACTACATTGTGCCTAAATTGAAGCAACCAGAGCTACAAAAAGAAAAAAAAAAAAAAAAAAAAAACCCAGAGCCTGTGTAGAGGAACCATACAGATGAGGAGGATAAAAGAGACTCCAATCCATCGGAATCTATAGAGTACCAGGAAATGCCTTTTAAATGCAGGCTGTGTGTATAAATGGATTTAAAACACAAAGCCACATTGCAAAGCTGAGGGAAGCCAAATAGACCCTACCCTAAACTGGCAAGGCTTAGAGTCCCGGTGCTACAAACCATCAGCTAGACCTGGAATATTTTCATGAATTGCTATATTAGACCAGACCATGAAAAAATAATTTATTGTCAGGGACAATTCAAAGGGTGGAGAACAATCCTGACTGCCAAGAACACTTGTAAATCTTGCAACAGATACACAGTTCAGAAGGTTTACTACATATGTTTCTCCCCTCTTCATCAGCTAGGTTGATAGGATCATAACCTAATCATTGATGCTAATTTATTTCTCCTGCCTGCACAGCTGCACTCTTCTAAGACTTGACACAGGAGTGATTTGAGTATGTATGGATTTCAGCAATCTTCCTGTCTAATCAGAATTCTGTGGTGTAAACTGTAGCTTTAAAATCTCCTTGAATCTTCACTTTCAGCACTTACATCTCTAAAGACACCAATTTATTGTGTGCTTCCTAATATAATACTGGTTTTTAAATTCTTATAATAGTTATATATAATTCTTATAATAGTTAACCAGATTAGTTAATTATTCCTATATATAAGTTTGAGCTGTCTGGACTGCTAGATACAAAGAAAATATAGGTCCAAACCCCTAACTTTCATTCAAGACCTCCTCAAATGCCAGATCTCACATAGAGTCTTCCCTGATTCATGTAGAGGGAGAAAATGGCTAGCCTGGAACTACTACTTCCCATCTCATTTTACAGGTATGTGTACATATCTGATCTCTTCTGCTAGCCTATAAAGTTTTGAAAGTTCAAGGCTATGATTTATTAATTCTTTAGAGCAAACAGAATTTTGCTTCCTACTGCATATAGGATAACCACCAGACCTGTACTGTAGCTTATAAGTAGAGTGGACATAACATTTGTCTCATCTTTTTGGAGTGAAAGGAGGAATTGCTAGTCATTACTTTAGTGATAATAAGTATAAACTGCTATTGTCCTGAGAAAATTGGGATGTATGGCCACTGTACTTACACGGGTTCTTCATGATTTGGACATTGCCTCGATTTCTAGACTGATTCTCCATCACACTCTCATACCCAGTCTGAACGATAATCATGCTAAATTGTTTGCAGTGCCCCACAGGTGCGATGTTTTCTCTCATGTCTAAACCTCTGCAGAAGACTCAGCTGAAATGGTAGCTCTCCATAATCCTTGTTGTTTCAGCTCTCAGAAAGAGCATCAGCCCTGTAGGACCATGTGCACATTCTGATCATCTTCCCCCCCTTTTTTTTAATACCCCCCCAAAGAGTTTTTGACTTATTTGTAAGTACATCCTTAATTATGGTGTTTAGAGAAAGGTTTATTTTTAAAACAATTAATTATAATCCAAACTGGACCCAAATACTACATTCTGGTTTGAATATAAAACTAGAAAATAAAATCACGTGGCATCAAATCTGGCTTTGAATTTTGTCTTTAAAGTGACCAATGCATGACCTTTACACCCTGACTCACCCATAATGTTTAAAGAATTGTTAAAAGATAAGCGGTGAAATACTTGTAGAAGGTCACCGTATGTCCTTTAAATTGAGCCCATAACATTTCAGGTGTGGTAAACCATACTATGATTGTGCTGTTCCCACTATCGATATTAGGTAGTAACTGCAGTTCCTGGAAGCTATGTTCTTTGACATCACTGCTCAGTTATAACTGTGCTTGGTTTCTGCCATTAAAGAGTATTGTGCAGAAATCCAGGGAGACAACATTTTTTGTGTGCTTTGAATAGAGAAACAGATTTCCAGACATTTCAGAACAAATTAGTCTTATTTTGTTGAGTAAATAAATATATAAAATACTAGTGATTTTGTCTGATTAGGTGGTAGTCTGTGTATGTATGTTTGTGTATCTTTACATGGACAAGTGATTTAAGATATATATATATATATATTTTAAGCTGACATGATTTTTACATAAAAAAATAATCATAAGCCAGAGTATGTTAATTCAACATTTTGAAACATCTCAGTGAGGATTAGAAATACTGCTGTTCTTGGTAAGCCAAAAAAAGTTGTTGCATCAAGAGGAGTGAAATATGAAAAGTATAGAAGTTTCATCAGAAAATGTTTGAAAATCAATATTGTTTGAAATTACAAAAATTAGAGAGTCAGCTAATGTCCTAAAAGGCCAAAGTCAGAGGGAACTAACAAAACAGACTAAGAATAATAAGGCAGTGGGAGCTGAGAAATAGGAGTAGGGCCTGGTAGTGAAGTAAGAGATGCAACAATTACATTGCTTTTAAAAGTTTTTGCTTCAGTTCCATGCTAGCTTTTAAAATATATCCTAAAATGCTTTTAGTTTGACACTTAGTCTTTAGGCTATACTAAATAGGAACATAACCTCCATTTGTTTAGAAATGTAACTTCATTTTCCATAATTACCATCCTAACCGCTATTCCAGTAGGGTTTTGTTAATTCACACTAATGTCAGGGAGACAATTGCTGAATTTTTGCAATTTACTAATAAGTATGTGCACAAATATTGGGTTGTTCAGAAAGTTTGTTCAGGTTTTTCCGTAACATCATATGGAGAAAACTGAATGAACTTTTTGGCCAATCCAATGTAATAAAAGTCATGGATGTTTCATCTCAGGATGTAGTTTATTCATTTATTTTGACAATTTTAGTATAGTTCTTAATTATTGTAATAATACTAGGAACAGTCAATATCCTGATATGTATTTTATGAAACAAAATATGAGATGCTTCATTGTCAACAAATTGCTTGACAACAATTTGTCAAGCAATTGGTATCCTAATTATCCCTCAGAGATAATTAATAAGGTTTACTTTCTTGGGAGTATATTCAACATTAAGATAGCAAAGCTGTTATATACTATACCTGCCTTTGAGGACCTCACACTCTAGTGTGACTTAGAACTTGTATTTTTTAAAAATACTTAACAATCTTCATTTATTCCCAACTTCCTTCTTCAGTCACTCTAAATTAATGAGGTATAAATATAATTTATCTTGAACTATGCTTTAGACTAAAGGGCATTTATCTTTTGTTTGTTACTATTAGTATTACTATTAGTTTTAGATAGGATAAATTCCCAGAATCTGTGATACCTCCTAAATCTTTCCCTAAATGTTTATTTGCTATTCTATACAAATTCAAGCTATCAGTTGAAAAAAAAACTTTAAGGTTATATCTATAAACTATGATTTGGGGAATAAGTTTTAAAGTTTAGAGCTCCAGAATGGAAATTGAGATTTTTAGATTCTGAGCCTGAGTCATAAAATGTATGAAGGCATGAGACTCACCCCCTTTGAGTCTCCAGAACTTTAATTAGTTTCTGAGTTCTTACCTTACTTTCTGGGAATGTTTTTATTTTATTTCGGTGCACTAACTTGTATTCGGAATGCTATAACTGTTTAAGTCTTAAATCAGCGTAATAGAAGCTGGTGTAAGTGAAAGAAATTCAAAATTCCTGCCTACAATTCTGAGGGCACAATTAAGTATCTAGTAGGAAATCCCAGTCTTTTCCCCAGGGGGCCACACACACACACACACACACACACACACACACACACACACACACACACACTTGAAGAATTCATGCTTTTGCAGCATTTGAATTGACTCATAAATCTCTCTACACCCTTCATATAATTTTCCAACATTAACATTATACAATCTTTATTCACTAATGCAAGTAAACACTATGTGCCTTGTGTGATGCCATTTATCCATTCAGTAATCATTTTCTAAATTAATGGGTGAAAAAAGAAAACCCATAATAAATGCCCCATTAACCCATACCACCTCAGCAAAGCCAAATTCAGACTTACATTCATTTCTGTGCACACGATCCTATCTGACTTCTCCTTTAGAAATGTTTTCAATTTTCCCATGTTAATAACCTAATTATAACATAATTGTGTTTACTGTGTTACTGTAATACTCATAGTCTAGACAAGCATGTTTGCTTCCTCTTCTCCACCCTTTCTTCTCCCTTAACAAATGATAATCTCCCCTAATAATCCTGGGATTTCCCAAGGTCTCTAAAGCCTTTCCCACAGGAGAACAGAAGTCACTTGCCTTTTACTTGACCCAACAAACACATTCTCACTAGATCCTGCTTCTTACCATGCTGACATATGAGTGTGATCTATCCCTTGTCTTTTATGAATTTTTACGTATAATTCACCCGACATTACTTGCTGATTCTGATTCATTTCAGAATTCAACTAATTAATATTGATTGCACATTTTAGAAACACAGTAGAGTATAGAAGAAGAAATGGATCTTAAATAAAAAGATTTGAAATGAATCCCAACTATGAAATTTATGTGGCTTTTGGGGAAAATTATTCCATTAAACTCTCCTGAAGTTGTCTTTTCATATACAAAAGGAAGATTATACTCGAAAGTAAAAATGCAAGGATATAAATGTTACCTTACAATAAAATTTTTAAGGAAGTTTCTTATTATCTTCTTTTGTTCTGATTGTACCCAACAAAGGATACACTCCAAATACAGTGCTCCGTATCCGCATGCATCCCCAGAGAAAACAGACGTAATTAGTTTGAGAAACTTGACAAAAAGCAGTGTCATATGTTGATTTTTTTCAGTTTTTGAAAATATCATGTCCAATAAACCAATAAAATAAATGACTTCAAAATGAAACTTATTGTGTGTGTGGGTGGGGGGGTTGGGGGGATTTAATTAAACCCTTAAATATCAAGTTTTGACCATTATTTATCTGTGGAAAAATGTTTATCTAAACTTGTAATTGTCCTACTTCTTGTTTTTTAAATGCCATGACATTCATGCTGGACATGCTTCTTTTTTTCAAAATAGGGATCTGAGTTTTTTTCAGTCTTTCAATTTCTATTGACATTTTATTCATTGTCAGAAGGACAATAATCTGAACCCCCAAATAACCCTCCAGAATCAGTTTTCAGAAGGTGATGTCTCTTTCCTATACCTACGAGCACATAAAATATTTGACTTTAATTCAATAATGACAACAACAGACCATTTTAACTTTCGTAACCAGGAGAGCTCGTGCTAGTAGAATGAAGTACGTCCGATTCATTGAGTAATTATGATGGCGCTTTATCAGCCCTGCACAACGTGCTGGCGGAGTCACATCGATATATTTACCCTGATATATACTGTTCTGCAGTATGCAATAAATCCTCTAGTTTATGGTCTTCTGGGAACTGAGGGAAATGATTCAATTAGCAAGAACACGTGAACTGGGGGAAATTAAATCAACTTTAATAAAAACATCTATAAAACATGTTGCAGGCAAAGTATAGTGGTCATTAGGGGCCTCATTCCTGGAAATCAATAAAACATTTCAAGGGTCATATTTTTATAACTTCTTCTTGCACGTTAGTTGGACTCAGCTCAAGGGCATCCTGAAAACTGCCAAAAACTGAAGACTCCTGACTTCAGAGACACTACATTTCTAACCTGGTTGCTAGGTATGCATCAGCCCTACGTATGGAACTGGGACTGAAAGCGTCACAGCAAGTGATATGTGAATTTCACATTGGCAGGAAAAACATGCAAGAAAGGTGGAACTCATGAGATTTTTGTTTTCCCTCAAAGCTCAAGGTGTCCTTGACCAGATATGGTTTTCATCCATTTTTACATGTTCAGATCCAGCTCCTCTTTCATCATTGTGAGAGTGGTGATGTTCTGTTGCCTCTTTATGCATTTATGGGTTTTTTTAACTTTTCTAAAACACCTATGTATTTTTAACTGCCATTACAATATAAATAAATAGATTCAAGCATATTTTAAACGGAGCAAAAATGCAAATATGTGCGTGTCTTCTTCACTGCTTCCTGCTTGCTTTGCATCCATTTTCAGTTCTACTACTAGCCTCTCAGGTGATTGCTGTTTACAGTCTAGTATGTATTCTTCTAGAAATATGTCATATATATATATGTATATATAGTCTCTGCCACCACATAGATATCCTCCATAACAGGGGTAACATTATAAGTATCTTTCTGATGCTTTTTCATTTAATAATATATATACCACATTCTTATAACAGCTCCATTTTATTGCCTAGAATGTATATAATATATTTAACCACTGTTTTGGGTGAGTGATTTGGTTGTTTTTTGATCCCAAGATTATACATAATTTCTCTATAATCCCCTAGTATATTTATGTATTTTTTTGGTTGATATTTTTTAATAATCAGACTTTTTTTTTTTGTATGTAATGAGGTTGCCTTGATGTGAGCCTAGTTCATTATTCCAGCACGTATTAATTAATAATTCAGTAAAAAAGCCCATGGTCCTTTCCCTTTTCCTCTGCCAACTGCCTCCGCCTCCTTCCTCAAGGCTGTGGACTTTGGTTATTGAGGTTTCTTCAAGGTAACTCAGTAATGTTGGAAGCCATGCCTTTCTTCAGTGTTGAGTTGCTGGTTTCTTAACTCTGATGGACTTTGTAGTCAGTGTGTTCCCAGCTGAGTGTTACCCTCCAGAAACACTTCACAGTCTTCTCTGTTGAAGGTACATCCTACCCAACCTACCAGAAATTAGGAAGAAATTAACCCCAAAGGGAGAAACCATAACAGTCCTTTTGTAGATGTATTCTTATATTTCTTCTACCACTTCAGAGATTTTGAGAAAAAAACAGTCAACCAGCCATCTTAAACCAGTAGCTTGTTATTACCTTTATAATCAATTCACATTATAAATTTTTTTTTAAATCTCCATGCATCTTTCAGGGCCCAGTTCAGGAAGCCACCTGCCCCTAAAATGTTTTTCAGTCTTCCCCCTGGTCAAGTTGACTTCTTTTTTTATGTTCCTATAGTTCTTTGCTTTAAACTTCTACAGCAGCATTAATTGCACACTGCATTGTCTTATTATAGTTATCTGTATGTGTCTTTCTTCCAGAGGGACCCTTGGTTACTTAAAGAAAAGAGCAATAACTAATATATCTTTATATTAACAGCCACACTCACAGGAAATATAGGACATATTTATTAAATGAATACATGGATGAATGTATGGCATATCTGTGAAATAGGGTAAGTAATAGATGCTAAGGAGTAGACAGGTTTGTAGAACAGGGATATTTATCCATCTGTTTTGATCACAGAGAGTTGCTGTGACCTAATTGTGGAAAGTGATAAAATAAATACATTTTTAAATGTAGCTGTGGCTTTTATTATTGTGCTACACAATAACATATTACAACAATTCAGATATACTTACTTTTCTCTGTGATTTTATTACTTTTCTGCTACAAAGACAAACATTGTTCCAATACTCTCAGACCCTCAGGGAAGGAAGAATGATTTTCACAGTAGTTTATACAAACACGGTTCTTTAAATTGGATCAGGAAAGCTCCTTTATAAACGACAGCAGTCATAGAGTTTAGACTCTCAATTGCAATACAAAATTAAATTTTTGGTTTTTCCTAGCTGTGGAGAATGATTTAGAGGTTAGCTTGGAAAGGAGAACTTGTTACATATGTAGAAGAGGTTCTGAAAGTGATTCAGTATAAAAAAACAAATGGATGACATTTTAGAAAGTCACTTAGCAATGAGCTATCCTAGTGTGGGGTCCTTGAATCAATCTAAATATACAGTTTGGACAAAACACTAATTCATAATCATGTAAGGTATTATACGTCATTAAAAAACAAGTGAAATTGTGATAGGAGTCAATATCTTTTTTTTTTTTTGGACTCCCTCCATTTTAATATACTCAGACTAGCCAGCACCTTCCAGACCAGGGAACAGAAATTGGCTCACCTTATTGAGATAACACACAACAAATAAATGAAACAGAAAAGTGATGCAAATTTCCCTGAAATGATAGCACTTTTTCTATGCAACCTTATTACAAATTTTTTCCACTCCACTGTTGTCAGCTCTTGGTAGTAATACATAGTGACCGTGTTCCAGTTTGACCACGGTTCTCACCTTCACTCTTCCTTAACACTGACCTACGTGGCACGTGAGAGAATAAAGCTATAAGATTTGGAGGACCTTAAAACTGACAAACATCTTTATAAACCTGTGTAACTAATTGCTCCTATGATTTTTTCCTGCTAGCAACTAATACAGAATTCAGTGCAGGAAAGGTAAATATTATGATTTGATGTCTCCTAAAAAACAATATTTGGACAAATTCTTTTTTTTAATATAAATTTATTTATTTATTTTTGTTTATTGGCTGTGTTGGGTCTTCATTGCTACATGCGGACTTTCTCTAGTTGTGGCAAGTGGGGGCTACTCTTCAGAGTAGTGCACGGGCTTCTCATTTCGGTGGCTTCTCTTGTTATGGAGCACGGGCTCTATGCACACGGGCTTCCGTAGTTGTGGCACACAGACTCAGTAGTTGTGATGCACGGGCTTAGTTGCTCTGTGGCATGTGAGATCTTCCTGGAACAGGGATCGAACTCGTGTTCCCTACATTGGCAGGCGGATTCTTAACCTCTGCATCACCAGGGAAGCCCCTGGACAAGTTCTCTGCTTAATAGTTTTCCTCCTTGGCTGTTGGTAATTTTCACAAACAAGGGTCTTCAGTGAAGGTGGCGTCCAGCAAATGTGTGCAATGAATGCTTACCTGGGACACACGCACCCATTTCAAAACTAAGTCTGGGCCATGCTTCCTGTCTCCTTTCTTACCTGCCCCTCTTAGGTTTCCACAAGCGCCAATTGTATGAAAATTCGAGATTAGACGGTGTCTATGTTTGGGCTTAAGTGAGAAAAATGTTCTCCTAGTGGCTTATTCAGCAGTGAAACTGAATATCTGAATTATTGGAATGTAAAAGACGCCAGGCTATTTCACCTTCATCCTGTTCTTCTCTTCTAGAAAGCTTTTCATGGCAGCCCTCCAGCTGCTTTCCTTCCAGTTGAATTTGAAATGCTCTATTACCTTGGCTAAATTTCAACTGTGTCAGTAAAATCCCAGAGAGCAAATCAAGCTAGCAGCAAAAGTGCCTTTCCTAAGTAAATACACTGCTGACCCCCAAATATGAGAAGACACCCTACCATCAGGATGATTTCATAGTCAGTTTTAATAAAGGCAGTCATTTTCTTGGGCAGGGCTTTCCATTGTTGAACTTAGTTTAAAGGAGCCGCCTAACGCCTTGGACTGAACACCGCTCATGGCAGTACTGGAGGAGCGCACTTCTTGTGCTGCCAGCATGACAAGCACTACCCCATTCACCATTATAAAATGCCAGAAACTGGCCTCAAAAGGGAGGCCATCCATGGTCCCCTAAAAAGCAATCAGGACTAAGTCTACCATGTCATACATCCTCGATAACCTCAGCTTCTATGAACAACCCATTCCTGTCTCTTCTGCAACAAACGAATCAAAGCATGTGGTTTCTGCTGATAACATCCACTTTCCTTCTTCATCGTGCTAAGTAACATTGTCTTCACTCCCAGAGCCATCACTGGTTGAAATCAACTACTCTACTCTTTCATCATTCTTGGTGATCCCAGGTCTTCCATCTAACACTCAGATCCTTGGTCATGTCTTCTAATGAACTGCTCTTCCATCCCACCTTATGAACCCATTTCCAGGGTCTCCCTAGACCTGGTCAATCCCAATCATTATAGGCAACATCTCGAAAATCTCAATTTCAGATATTTCACTGTCTGACCACGGCTTATCACCTCTCCACCTCATTTCTTCTGTGAGCCCAATCTTAGCCATTATTCAGTCCCATAGGAACCTGCAATTCATTGACACTATTAATGTTTTACTTTTCCTCACCCCCATGTAACCTTACTCACTGACCTTAGACATAGCTTGGATTACATGACTCACCGTTATAATTATCACTCCCTTGCCTACACCCTCATGTTCTTTGCCTGTTTTTTTTTTCCCGTATCAAGCTCACCTGTCAAACCTGAGCTTTAGTTAAAAATCCATCTCTCCTCCTACTGCCAGCCTACACTGAACAGTGCACACGGTTGAAGAAAACCAGCAGTTCTACTGACTGACGTTAAATTTATGGCTACAGATTTATGACTCAGCACTGCCCAGAAATCCTCCTGCATTTCTATAGTCAATCCATGCCCCCACACTCTGAAATGACTGTTTGATATCTTCTCTTCTCTCCTCAAAGCTCAAGTGTCTCCTCCCCGTCCTAACTCTTTCAGTTGATTACCTTGATTTTCATATCCTTTAAAGAAGAGCAATCAGATGATAACGCTCTAGTTCTTCCACCGCAAATCTGCCAACCTTTCTTGACTTTACCCACATACTTCTGTTTACTCCTGTTTCAATGGATGAACTGTTCCTGACACTATTGTAATCCAGCTATTTGAACTGTATCCCACCCCTTCTTATGCACGCAAAGTCCTCGCTCTTATAATTTCATTTTTCTCCTGCACCAATTAATTGATCTCATCAGCATACAAACATTCTGAAATATTCCCACATTAAGGAAAAAACTCCTTTGATCAAATGTCCCTATCCAGCTGTCACCCTTTACAGAAAAACTCAAACGTTTTGTTTCTATTACTTTCTCTCTTGATATTTTTACAGCTGGGCTTTTAAGCCCACTTTGCTCCTGAAAGTTCTCTTTCCTGGGTCACCAGTAACATCAACCCTGCTTAATTATTTCAGTGGTCAATTCTCAGGCTTCATTTTATTTGATGTTGCTTTTGACACAGTTAATTTACTACCTCCTTTACAAAAGACTTTCTATATTCAGTTTCCATGCCACACAACACTTTTCTGGTTTTTATCCTATTTGACTAGCTACTCTTTTAATCTCATTTCTTGGTTCTGCTTTCCCTTTCTAAGAAATGCTGGAGTTCTGCAGCTATCTGACCTTGGGCCTCATCTCTCTTTAATCCGTATTTACTCTCCAGGTGATCTTATCCAGTCTTATGGCTTTAAATATTGCACAAACTCTCAGGCCTCAAGCTTCAAATTCGCCTCAGAGTTCTGCTTGACTGTCCGATGGGCATATCAGATAGAACTCTTGATGTATGTAATGTGGGGATTGTCATATTTTTTTAAGTTTATTTTTAAAAACCAGAGGGAAAGCAAGGAAAATAGTGATTCTTGCTAAATCTATGCAGTGGTTGTACCAATATCAATTATATTTCTGAAATTTTCTCTATGAGTTCAATGCATCATTATTTCTTTTAAATTAAAAAATAAAAGCTATGTCCACATTCTATAAAAATATCAAATATCAATACCTATGAACACGTGAGATGGCTACAGAGTAATAAATCAAACAAATAGGCTCAAATCTAAGCAAGTTATAAAGAACAGGCAATAAACCTTTAAATCACTTAAACCTAAGCTGAATAGTTATTTTTAATATCCTAGTAGAATTGATGATATAACATTAAAATTGTTATAATATTCTGGTTCTAAAATACTGTGTTCTTTCAATAAAAAACCATGTCACATAGCTAGTCGTGAGACAGCAACAAAAAAAATGAAAGTGCCTACTAGCTGAAATAAAAAGATCATGTATTCCTTTCAAATTACTACAGAAGCAAAAGATACGCAAGATTAGTGAAATTTAGTGGGAGGATGATGCAGAAAAGAAGCAAAATAATAGGAAAAATATGAGTAAAAGTTAAGATATACTATATCAGTTATGAAAATAAAGAAATGGAACAAAATGCCCATTTAAATACACGTGTGTGTATATGCACGCTTTTTACATTAGTCATATCTAAGGCAAAATAACACTAAAATAATTCTGAATAGTCATGAGAGAGGAAAATGCTCACAGGCAATATAAAATGAAGATATAGGATAAGCTATTACGTAATTATATTATAATAATATATTAAGAATAAATGCATGTATAAACACAACATACATACACACACACACACACACACACATTCCCCTGGGAAGATGTAAAGTACATGTTTACAGTAGCTTTTAGATAAAAAGTTGACAAGTGATATTACTCTCTGTTACTTCTCTATATCTTGTATTTTTGTTAGTAAATATTCATTATTTTTGTATCAGCAAAATGTTAACATCAATACATTGTTTAAATAAATTGTGGCTTATTTTTAAAAGCTTTGTCTCCACCCATTTAGAAAGTATTTCCACTTGAATTCAAGGACTTCCAAAGTCTACTTCACTCACCAACTCTATAGTAATTTTTCTCATCTGTTATGTGAAAACTGCTCCAACCAAAGAGATCTACCTTTTGATCTTCAGGCACTGTGGCAGGTTTTCACCTTTAGCTAAACTTGTAATGCCTTTAAGGTCCAGCTCACATTTTAGTTCCTCCATGAGCCCTTCGAGACCATCATAACCTTTGGAGATATTCTTTCCATAGATTCTCAGAGCATTTTCTCTACTGTTCATCTGACATTTGACAAAGGATTTCTGGCATGGTTTTTAAATTTCAGTAATTATGTTCCCTAAGTATTAGATATTACTAAATAAACAAAATAAATACCCAGCATCAAGGTCAAAACTCTACCTACAATGGTCCTTAACAAATTTTGGTATTGTCCTAAAGGATGACATGTGTGAGCTAACATAAATCCATTACTAATGTTTGGAAATAATTTCTACTAAACCAAGACATGTATTTGTGTAACCTCAGATAAATGTGAAATATGTTGGTTTTATGAAAAACTAAGATAGGTCATATTAATTGAATAACTGGATCTACAACATCCCATTCTTACTTCTTCTTGTCCAGATCTGTCCAGGGTGCCTTTCATTTTGACACATAAATGTTTCCACAGATCTCTCTTTGCAGTCCTTTAGCCCTGTAAGTATGGGGAGTTAATAGCTTGACTATCAATTGCATAATATAACTCTAGTTAAATAATAACTGATGCAGAATAATTAATGGTCTCCTTTTGGAAGTTACTAATTTAAAAAAGAATTGAAAAATCCCAGTCATAAAAATGGAATGGTAAGGCCAAGAAAAATTCTCCATCTCCCTGATGCACTATGTCATTCATAGCTCAAAGATATTGAAAAAAAAAAATCTTTGGTTTAACAACATTCCATGGTAGTCTAGAAAATGGATATTAAATGTCTCTTGTATGAATCTCCTATACAGAAGTTGTCCAAATAATTTATGAAGATACACCCTACTCAAGGAGATGAAGTGTAATTCCCTCCCCTTGAGTACAGGCTGCGTTTGGAGACTTGCTTTGTAATAGTAGAGTATGGAAGGATCGGGGAATAGCTTTACAGCAGAGAAATATGAAGCACTACCTCAGCCATGTGACTAAGGTTCACATCATCATACAAGTCCTATTGATAGCATGTACCATTATAGGATGTGAGAAGAATGGCATTTTACTTCGCTGGTCCTCCTTGCCAAAACCCTAACTTCAGTCTAACCACAAGAAAAACAACAGACAAACCCAAACTAAGAGACACTCTACAAAATACCAATTAATATTCCTTAAAACTGTCAAGGTCATCTAAACAAGGAAAATCTGAGAAACAGCCCCTGCCTGGAGGAGCCTAAGGACTCAATGTAAGGTGGTATCCTAGATGAGATCCTGGAACAGAGAATAGACAGGGAAAAATCCAATTAAATCTGAGCAAAGTGTGGGTTTTAGTTAATAACAATTAACCAGTGTGTGTTTCTTAATTGTATCAATGTACTATAGTAATGTAAGTGTTAGCAATAGTCGAAATTGGGGGAGGGGTAAATGGGGACTCTGTCTACTTTGCAACTTTTCTATAAATCTAAATCTATTCTGAAATAAAAAGGTTATTTAAATTTTAAAATGTCTCTGTACTGTCCGCTGTAAAATAACATTTAATGTTTACAGGAACATACCACAAGTAGAATGATAAAAGAAGTAATTTTGGATTTTTGGTATGTAATATTCTTTAAATGAACAGGGTGCTGGTTAAAGAAGAATGTTTTCTAGAAAGTCATTCTATCACTCCAGCAAGATTGTGTTTTATATAGTCTTTGGTTTTAAAGAATTGTAACTGCTGCAAATACAGTTGAAATACATGCCTCAATAAATAAGTGGGAAAGTGGATGAATCCTAGTAAAACCTTACTATTATAGGAATCTTCTGGAGAATTATGAGCTGTTCTATATCCTCGGATGTCTCCATTCTGCTGTAGCTAAAGCATGACTTACTTCCATCATTATTCCCTTTCACAAATAACAATATATACACATGCTGTGTGCTTGTCTCATCTGGCATATGTAGTTCAAGAACGCAGGCTTATTCTGCTGATTTGTATACTCTGAGTCATAAACGGCTTAATAGTATTTTCCTCTCTGCTGTTCCATTACAGTTTCTGGTTTCTTTGAAAAAGTAGTTATTGGTAGTCTATCTTAAAAACCTTTACTTAATAGATGTTTTGTGCAACATTTAGATGAGGATGTGTCATTTATTTCTAGTAGAGTTCATTTTGGAGCTAGAAGATAACATAGAGTTCACTTGCTACAAAACCATCATTCTTTAAAGGAAGAAACTGAGGCAGAGACGGGTAAATCATTTACCTAAGGGTACATAGTTCATTGAAAAGCATGTACTAGACATCAGACTCCTACTGTTCTAACCTACCTCTCAAAAACTAATATTCACAACAATTATTTTCCCAGTGTTTTGGATTTTAGTAGTTATTTAAATTTGTAGTCATCACAGTTTCTGACAGAATATGTTGATATTCATATTTCTGACGAATGGAGCAACCAATCTAAAATGGTACTGTATCATTTGTGGGTGATACTGGGATGTAAATGAATGTGCCACCCATGGCAGGATGAAGGATGCAGCTGGAGATAGTCCATGATCCTCCAAAGGTCTTCAGCGTGGTCCATGGTGCTGAATTACTTGGCTTTTGTGTGTGTGTGTGCGTGTCTATGTGTATGTCTGTGGCACAGCTGAAAGATAATTGAAAAGAAAACACAGTCTACTATTTTTTGTCTCTTATTCATTTTTGTGCTAAAGATCCTCAGACAATGTGGCCACTAGTTAAGCTAGTCATCCATTGAAGTTATTTTGTGAAACAGACAATAATTATATATAATATATTAATTATACATAATATGTAATAATTATAAGTAATATATGCTAATTATATATATTATGGGTAGGTGAATCCATACATATCTTATAGGCAAGGACCAAGGGGGAGATTATTATAAAAAGTCAAATAAATAGATTATCAGTTGATAGCTAGATATTACAGAATGCATATACTCATATCCTTAATTTCATTCTTTCTCATAAGCAGTTAATTTGCACATTTGCCTTGGGAGTTCAGGGACATCTATGGCAACTATCTGGATTTGGTTGCCAAAAGCCTCTAACCTCATGAAACTGGAGTCACCTCTGAAGAGAGCTTTGGGGTTTATAATCAGTTTGCTGATTCCTTACAAGGGTATCAATGTCTGTGATGCATTTGATAGAAAATTCTGCTAAGGAACAGTGAGCACAGGGCAGCAGAACCACAGAAGGAAGATTGGAAAATGAGGCTCTCAGAGGCACTAACTGGCATCCCCCATGTAATTCCTGAGGATATCACTCAGGCATCACCCAAAATGGAACCCACTGATGGGGACCTAGAAACAAGCTATAACTATTAAGCCTTGACCTGAGCTGGCCAATAGCACAGTTAGGCATCCCCATTAACCCTGAAGTTTTAATAGCACAACTCGAAGATGTGTGGCACATCCAGAGATGAAAATAAGAAAATGTCTCGGGCAAGAAGAGCAAACCTGCACCATACTGAAGCTGACAGAATGGGAGTTAGAAAACAAAATAGCTAAGGCATCAAGTGAAATGATATACTTGTGAAATGTTTCAGCAGTAGGTGTCATATAACAAGTAAAATGCTATTTAAGCTTACCTTATGATACAAAATTGTCAAAATCTCTTTAAGGCTATTTTTATAAATTGTGCTATTTTAATATGAGTATGTAGGCATTGATAGATCTACACACTAATGATGTATTTTCATATAGGCTTTAAGCTTCATGCCCTAATATAGCTACTTAAATATTCTCCAGCTGGTTTGAGAAGACCCACATATAGCAACTTTTTGTCATACCTTGTTGATATATTAGTTTTGACTGTGTTTTTAAAACATGTCAAAATTTGGGAGTGACATTACAATTTTTCTTAATTAGAGCCTCAGACATTTGGATGATGCCAAAGGCTTAGATAAATATTCATATATGGAATAATGCTCAAATTTTACACACTTTGTTAGCAGGCCAACTACAAGAGAAGTTGTACCCAGTAAAGCTGCCTCCTAGGAGGATGTTGTATCTACACAGGCAACTTTTAACCACTGTAGTAGAGAAGTCAATCAAAATAATAATCAAATTCATCGTAATAACATGTTGACTTTCTTGACTGATTTCCTTGAATGGGATTGACTCTGCTTCACTAAAAGTAGACATGATAACAGCTTTCATTTGTCAATGACTGAATTGGTTAATATCTACCTATATAGCAAAAACCTATTTCGTAAGAGCAAGATAGTTAACTTACTCACTTGATAGTTTCAAAATCATTTGAAATTATTTTGTTCTTTTCATTAAAAATAATTCAAGATGGTAGAATTAGAACATGTTGCTCATTTATCCTCTCTTTACCCCAGCCGATGCTCTATTTCACTTTTCCCCAATACTTTTTTCAAATGTAGTTAAAAGATTAATAGAAAAATAAAGACCTATAAAATGCTACCTATTATTAGATTCTAAAGTTATAAAAGTAATCATCAAATTGCTGTTAAATTTCTAAACCTGTACTCTCAATTTCTGTCCTTATCTCAACTTAAATGTGGGGGAAGGGGATCACCCTAGCTCCCTTGGGTACCTCCGCTATAGAACAGATCTATTGTTCCCAAACCTGGCTGATCATTAGAACCACCACTGGAAAAGCTTTATAAAAAAGAGAGATCCTGATTGAGTGCATTTATTCAGATGATGGAGGAGGTGGGAGTATTTCCCATTTAGATAAGGATGTGGAATACATCATCTACTCACACAAAATCCAGCTGCCACAGCACCTCATGAAATATAGAAAAATCAAGAGAGCTTACACGTTCAAATTCCAGAATCCCCAGTCTGGAGGAGGATTTTCTGAGCTCATGCATGAGGTTTGAATGTTCTAAGCACGTAAGGCCCTTCATTTGGTAGCCACCAGGACAGGCCATAGCTCACTTTCCAGCTGCCTCTGGCCTCAAGCCTGGAAGCACCAGATGAGCTGAGAACAGGAGCGGGATCTTGGCCTCAGTGGTTTGCATAAACATGGTGCGATAATTCTTCTGGTCAAGAGCAAAGAGAAATGGGCCATATTATGCCATTAATCATCAAAATTGTATGTACGTGTGTATATTTGATAATAAATTCACAGGCATCCAGGGCAATTCATTTGAAAGTATTTTATAACCAATGTCATATTGGGTCTTCTGTTTAGCATTTTTCTTTATTGATGAAGGAATAGATCATTATAATATTCCAAATGTTTACCTTAAACACGTACCATTTTACAATCATTTATTGGTTTAATAAGATGTCTCTGTGACCCTTTTTATTAAATAGTTTAAATATCAGGAACACGAGTCCATTACTTGCTTACTACAACTTGATAAATTGATGGAGTTAGAAATAGAACCCAAAATTTCAGATTCTCAGAACTCGGAGCTCCAATTTGAAAGGCAATAAATAAATCAAAGACAGTATCAGTGTTGGCCATCAAACAATAGTATCAATCTATTGGATTAGATTCCAATTCATTACAGTAAGCACTTATATTGGGTAATTTTACTTCATTTTCAAGTGTCAACACCTTTTAAGTGTTTTAAAATCAGTTTTATAGCTGGCTTTGGGAGAAACAGTCACAACACGACTCTATTCACTTGGCTAAATTATCATGTTGTATTATGAGAGCGAAGCTGTTTTAAAAGAAATTGACTCATTTTATTCCTCTCTAAATAGCACAGGATTTCTAATGTATTGATTCTCCATAACTATGAGAAAAATAATAAAATGACCCCAATAAGTATTCTGACTTCTAGCACAGCAACAGCATTAAGTGATTAAGACCCAAAGCTAACATTGTTCTAAGTAAAATGCCCTAACCAACGCTCCGTGTTCTTTTCAGCTCACTTTAGCGTGTTTCCAGATTGTTTAATGAAATGTGTCTTGTCAGTGTCTGACCCTTCTGGGAGCCAGTGCAATACTTTTGTTCTAAATAACATTAGAGAGATCTTTACCTTTTCCAGTAATCTATTGGTAGCATCTGATACAATTTGAAAGCCTGAGCACATGGCTTGGGAAGCATGACTTAGTGTTGAAATGTCTGTTGTAACAACTCTTTGCATTAAGATGCAGCAAATGGCTTCTATTTATTGCTCACTTGCTATGTGTCAGGCAATGTAATAAATAATTCTAGCTATTATAGCAGTCCAGCAAGACAAGGATCATCCCTGTAAACTTGGCCATTTGACCCTACTTGCTCATGACCAGTCAATTTTGATAAATTTGCATCCAGAAAAAGATAAAACATGGGACACACACACACACACACACACACACACGCTGCACTCAAACTGGTCTTTAAAGGTACTGAAAAATATCATAGGTAGTCACTGAAGTTTCCTTGCAGAGTATAGGTGGTCTTCATTGCATACATTATAGAAATTCTTCTTTGAAAATCTAAGCTATGTTATCTCCAAAACTTCCAATCTCTTTCTTTGTTCTTCCAACCTCAATCCCTCTGGCCTTGCTCTGCTCTAGCCACTCCCCTCTCTGGCTGCCTCTCCTGTCTCCTCCTCAGTCCAGTTTCATGTCCTCCAGGATTTCCTCATTCTTTTCTAGTAGAGCAAGCCTTTCTTTGTCTTCTCCGGTTGTCCTCTTGTTACATATCCTTTTCCAATTCAACAAAAGCTAACAAGTTTCTGCTTTAGGAAATAGGGGAAGAAGGAGGACATGTAAACCCTTATATTCTAGAATTCTTTGTCACATTTCCATTTCTCAGATGAGAAAAATGAGATTCTGATAAGTAAAGTGACTTGTTCAGCTGCTTAAGTAGTCAAGATACTGCTAAGTATTTTAACAACAATGTAAATAAAGTGGTTAGATTTTTAAAATGTATGGTTTTTTTCCACTGCTTAATGCTATTTATTGTGGCAGAAATTATGTTCAAATGTATGAGCTTTAAAAACCAAAGATAGTTGTCTGGTATATAAGATGTATCCTTTATATGAAACTCCTGTTGATTCTCAAAAATCTGTTGGCTGCTTTATTTTATCTTTCTTTTTAATCCAAGGTTGTATAGCCCATTTAAGTGTCTAATTTGAAAAGAAGCCTGGGAATTTTTTCTCAGCCAGTCTGCCTTCTGAATGATAGACATCATTGAATGCAACTGACTCTCATTCGTTTCTGATATGAACCTGCATTTTAGACAATTATTATCTCCTAAAAAGGTGTCACTTCATATGAGCTTTTTGGTGGCATGTGTAGTTGGGATAGACCACCATTCTAACCAACTAATCTGAAAACCTGACAGTCAGTAGACAAGGTAGGGACGATCACATGACTGCTGAGAAATCAAATATTAGTGATTGCTGTCTACTTCCATGACCAATTTGAACTGTGGATTTCCATAGGTTAAAAATATTAGCATTCATATGGAAATGTTTATTCCTCTCTGGACTGGCTACCTCCAAAAAATAAGTTTTGATTGAGATAGGAGCATATTGTGAAAAATAAATTTCTTAAAGGGATACTATTCTATGTTGAGGCAAATTATAATAGGTTAGGAGAAGTAGGAAACAGGAAAGCAAAAAAAACTACAGCTGCGAAGATTAGCAGAAATTCTAAGGAATGGTTCATGCTTGGATTCCATCACGTAATAAACACAACCTTATCTTACACACAATTTTGAGCAAGGATCTCATTTAATTTAGATGTATTCCTCAGTATTTTTCCCAACAATGAAATTACAAAAAGCAATATCGTCATTAAGGTATTTTGTTTGTTTATTCTAAGTTAAATTTTATCTAAGGAACTATTTTTAAATTAGTAACCATTTATAAATTAATAATCCCTATGCAACCACAAGATACTGGAGATATTTTCATAAAGGATGACCATCAACCTAAAATTAGCAGTGGCCTCTTGACCTTGAGTTTGTAATTGATTGATCCTTAAAGAAAAAAATCTATGACTCATGGCTCCATCTGCAACATCAATTTAACAATATCAGGATCAAATTCCCAGGACAAATTTTGCTCTCCTGCACTCTGTCCTTGATAGTAATTACATGTGTTCCCTCAAACTCATTCTCAATGACTTTTGCTCATTTCTTAATTCCTCAATGACTGAAAAAGTTGGAGTTCAAAATTACCTGACTTTCTTGGGAACTCAAGTGATAAGAGATGATAAGAGCTCGTATGTATAAGTCTGCTGAGAATTCCCTAAGTTACCTTGGAAATAAGAACAAGTCTGAATATCAAAAAATAGAGATAACTCCTGCTTATAGAAAGCCTCTGAGAATATTCAATACTAGTAGTTCCTTCATGGTTCTAAAAACTACTTTAGAGATCTTTTCATATTTCTATAAAATTCCCTCCCTCCTATCCAATCAAACATGGCCATGGGTGTAAACTAAATATTTAGATCCTAATCCCAGACATGTCTTTGAAAGGAAAAGTGTCTTGCAAAAGTAACTTGATTCATGCTGTCATCATGTGCAGAAATTACTTCTATTTCCCACCCATCAATCTCTGCATTTCTAGGTGCCTACCCCTGCAGTAGTCAGGCATGGAGAACGAGATAGTAGAATTGAACAACAAGGCAGATATCCATCTTCCTAGTCTGCCCTCACGAAGTTAAGCCAGATCTCAGAGAAAAGATTGGAGAGCCTTGACTGATGCAGAATTATTTGAACATTGGAGTATTCAATTATGTCTTACAGGTGTTAAAGAAATACAAAATGGGGATTAAATATCTGGAGAAAGATTTTCATTATGTAAATTACAAGCAAATTTCTTTCCTGATTTTGTAAAGCTTTACTCTTTAAGATAAACTATTTACTAAGTCAAAGTTAAAGAGAAAGAATCAGAAAAATTCCTGTGTAAATTATTTTTATAAACAAATATTTTCTTCTGTTTTTATTTTTTCTTATTGATCTGATTTAAATTTCAGGTGTACTCTGTGTAGCATCTCCTTGCACCTCTAGTTTGCAGATAACAGGTCAGCTAGCATAGGATTGATACACTAACAAACGAAATGTAGGGTTTAGCAAGCATGACTTTGAAAACAAGATAGAAGTTATTACCGTTGAAGCAGTTTAAAAAAATACTCAGAGTTACAGAAAAAAATCATTCTGAAAATAAATGAAGAACATGTTCTAACCTCTCATTCAGCAACTGCTCTTACCAAGAAAAAACAAGCAAACTTGAAATAAATCTTCCTTCGATTTCTAGCAAGCCATCAGAGCTCAAGAGTCATTGTTTTAAAATCCAGGGTTATTAGCTTCTTGGCTCTCTGAGCTGACCATATACCAAAAAATATGCTTAGAGAAGGGGAAAAATCATAATCTACAAGGAGAGATTGCTCAAGAAATTTAAATAAAACATACAAAAACTAAAATATACAATAACATTCACAACATATATAGTTGTTTAATTTTCTTCCCCACATTTTGACAAGATAAATATCAAATGGCAATTATCTGGCCTCTGTCTCTGCCTCCCAGTAGGATCCAACAGTTCAGGAAAGTAATGATCTCTATTTTGAAAATCAGATTTATTAGTGGGTCTCAATACTTGTTTACTGAGCACAGTTCTGACCCTGTTAACACAACAGTGTGAATGGGTTGGGAAGGAGGAGGTGAGTAAAATGGGGACATCAACAGTAATACCCCTCTTGCCTTGAATTTCGGAGATGGATCTACTTAGCAATGTGTGAGAGAGATAACATTTTATATGCACTTTTCAAAGTGATCCACACCCATTATTTCACATGGTCTTCTTATTAACCCCATGAATTAAGAGAAGGAAAGTTTACCTATTTCTGTATTTGAAATTGGAAATCTGAGACTCAAAATATTTGTTATTTTTCCCAAATCACATGACTACTAAGGCATAGATGCAAAAGTAGAAGCCATCAGGTCCTTCTGACTGTAAGTTCAGGTGCTTTTCTTTTAAACCCTTGTGACACCTGGAAAACATCTCCTTCCACAAGTTCACCTTGACAGTATTCCAAATTGTGAGTTGGACAGTTGGGTTGATAAACTCTTGGGCAATAAATAATTCATTGAGTACTCAAAAGGTGATTGTCTACATGGATAGGAATGCAGTACACAATACAGACAAGTTACATTAGCACAATAAGAGAAATTATCCACTTTACATTAGTGTCTAGTATAATATGTATTCCATGCTATCTACAGTATAACCTTAAATGTAAATCTTATGTCTTTAAACATTGTTTATGCTCTCATGTTGTGGATTCTCAGTCAAAATAATATATTTTCCCATTTTTATCTTCTATGCCGCTCTTCCCATGAAATCTAGATCTGTTATCAAAATCAGAAATGATAACAATCATCTCATAAGCGATGTTCTTCAGTAATTATGAACTGTAAGCACTGGTACTAGAGTCAAGACAAATATTTGAAAATAAAATACATAATATGCCTGAAGTTACAAGAAATCCATCTGAGTGCTCAGTAGTTATTTATATTTAAGTCTTCATTCTGTTAAATTAAAATGAGTCTTGAAAGGTCAAAGATAGGCAAATTGTGAATGAATCCATTTTAGCCAGCTTTGGAGTTGGCCAAAATCCCTTGGACTTTCACCATGAACTTCGATAAGAGCTCAGTGACTGAAATCATTGTCCATTCTACTCTAATGGTATCTGAAGAAGTTCTGCCTCTGAGTTCACTTTCTGGAAAGTGGGTTTTTGTGGGTCATGTTGTCCCCAAGCCTCCATTTTCTTTTCAGTTTTTACTGCAAAAGAATCTTCCCTTTCTCTATTGCTCTGGCAAAATGACAAGCAGAGACTCAGGGAAATGCTCGTTGCAGTCCCATGGAAGCTATTAGAACTCTCAGTTGCCTCTGCTATTTCTTTCTGTTGTTGCTATTAAAGGGTCCAGTACATCCAGGGGTGATATGGATTTCAAAGTCAACCTGAGGATGTGGATAAATTATTCACTCATCTTAAAAAAGTACTTTACTTAAAATAACTCTAGGCAACTAAGAATTATGCTGTTCTTCTATGTTTAATTTTCAGTGCAAAAAAAGACAAACAGGTGCTTCCTGAATGTTCTTTGTATCAGTGGTATAGAATGTCATCCCATGATTGATGCAACGTGAATACCGAATTGAGATTTGAGTAATATATTAAGAATGTGAGGCAGTCAGCTTTGTTCACCTTTATGTGTCCTACAGATTTTTAGATACAGCCTTTTCAAGGATGGAGGGAGGCAGCATTATTTCAGACAGAGCTCTGGCCTCAGACTCTGTTGCAAACAAGTGTGACCTAAACTCCTGGGGACTCCCTTTCCACATTTCTATATGGAAGCAGCTGTTCCAACTTTACGACCTTAAAAATGTTTCCCAGCTTCCTTAGTTCTATAAAGAAAAGATGTCTCTCTAGCCAGCAACTTGGTGCTGCAGAGCATTGGCTGAGAGAAATGGCTGGTAGGATTTCCAACAGAGCATGTGTCTACCTGGGTCACCACCCAGCTCAGGAACCAGAGGAGTCTGGAGACTTATTCAAAATTACCAGGGCCTCACTTTTGTGGACATCCACTTTACTTGTGACTTTTCCATGGTGTGAAATTTCGTGTCAGAACGAAACTGTCCCAAATCACTGTGTTAGGTTGGGGGGGAAGGAGTGGGAGGAGGAGGTAGAAACTTATTTTTGACTAGATAAACTAATTAAAAGTACTGCTGGGCTTCCCTGATGGCGCAGTGGTTAAGAACCCACCTGCCAATGCAGGGGACACAGGTATGAGCCCTGGTCTGGGAAGATCCCACATGTCACGGAGCAACTAAGTCTGTGTGCCGCAACTACTAAGCTTGCGCTCTAGAGCCCGTGAGCCACAACTATCGAGCCTGTGTGCTTCAACTACTGAAACCCATGTGCCTAGAGCCCATGCTCCACAACAAGAGAAGCCACCACAATAAGAAGCCCACACACCACAATGAAGAGTAGCCCCCACTCTCTGCAGCTACAGAAAGCCCACACGCAGCAATGAAGACTCAACACAGCCAATTTAAAATAATTAATTAATTAATTATTTTAAAAAGTACTACTGCTAGGGAGGTGAGCAGGAGTCTTCCTTAGTTTAAATTGATGTTGTCAGTTTCTATGTGGGGTGAGTTAGGAAAATCTGAAAGCCCAGTCTCCTCCAAAATGGCTTTCCTTCCAGCCTGCCTTTCTCCTCCTACCCAGCACGTATTCCCCAAAGAAACTGATTTCTTGAAGATCAAACAAGGGAGGTCTTGCCTCCATAAAGCTCTTAGTGGGAAAGGAAGGTTCCACATCAGTACCTTCCTTTAAATTCCACATTAAATATTTGTTGAATGAATGAATTAAAAAGAAATGAAGGAATGGGGCTCTTGTGGCTTTCCCTTGGGAAGTATGCTGTCAGAGCCAGTCATTTTACTAGAGCCTGCTGAAGGAGAACTGATATAGAAGCTATATTTTAGTGAGAAAGGAAGAGGGGGTTGTTACCAGTGGCAAGTTCCATGGCTACATGTTGCTGATGAAGACTGTGTAAAGGGCTGGACCAGAAAGGCTGGCAGGGGAGGTGGTCAGAACTGGACAGAAAGCAACGTGAGAGACACACCTTGGAGGACTGACCACAAATGGATGTCTAGCTTATTGGCAATATGGCAGCATTTTGTTTCAATCATCGTTTCTGTTTGGTTGTGGCATTCAGATGTCGTCTCTTTTTTTACTAGACTTTGGATTCAAAAGAAGCACTCAGCTGCAGGAATTGCATTTTAACAGGTTGGGTATCTCAGGGAAAACTGACCCTACATCCATTAAGATGCCAAAAGCCACAGAAACAAGGGCTGACCCTTTTGAAGTGAAAGCAGAAGCGGCACATCAGCTTTAGACATGGAGATTCTAAAGGGAAGGCACATTCACACTATATCATAATTGAGCCATGTTAGAAACAAAAAGCATGCCATTTTTAAGAGGACCTCTATCCTGATGATCTGATTTAGTAAATCATCTCTTTCTGTTCTGTAGATGAGCCACCATTTATTGAGGACACGGGGGAACATGTAGGAAAAGTTAAATGGGAAGAGGGCAAAGAGAAAGCAGAGAGATGAGATGAGTCATTTTCTCTAAGCATCCCAGCACAGTCCTGCCACCGAGGCTGCGTCTTTGCACGCTTGGTGTTTGCTTTGTTGATTAATACCGCTATAGTGTATCTGTTATTACTTAACTGACATGTTGCTACAAATTATAGCTAGAACACTGTAGTGGGTTACAGATACAAGGAACATTTAAAATAATTTCTTTCCTTTATACCTGGAGGAATTGTGAACTCAACAGCAGGTTTTCCCTTTACTCCAAAAGCATTCATCCTGCTAACTGAGTAAAATAGCTGTTTTTTGGTTCATGCTGAGTTTTAAATGTAATGGGTTATAAGGTGTTTATTCTCTCACCGATTAGCTCCCATTATCATTAATGGGAGTTGCCTGAACAAGTGCTCCATGAGGAAGTGAAAATATTACCTTCTCAGGGTGCTTTTTAGGGAGATGCTTTCTTCCACTGAACTCTTTTCTTCACCTCAGCTATCCTAAGTGTGACATCCTTTGTTGTCCTGTCAGGTTTTGTTTTTTTCTATAGTGTTGGCAAATAAGATAGAGCCATATTGAACGCGATTATAATAAAGGGCATAAAGATAATAAAGGAGAGTTGGAAGAGTAGCTGGAGGCATGGATAATTTAGCAATCTCCCCTGAGTGAAATCTCACACAGAGCTGGAGTTAGAAGCTGCCTCTGCAGAGGGATTCTTAGGATTGCAAAACACCCATCTTCTCACCCTCTATAACCATCTCTCACCGGTCCTGCCTGGTCTCTTGCCTTTTGGGGGAATGATATTAAAATTGGAGTTAATTTTCTTTTCTTTTTTAAAGTTTAAATACCCTAAAATGCAAAGTGTATTACCAGCTGGTTTCGGTAGGTATGCAGTGAATAGTATTATTATTCCCATTTTCCAAATGGAGCAAAATGAGATAACACAAGATCAGTGACATTTCAGAAATTGGCCAGAGATAATTATCTCTTAGCCTAGTGATCAGAATAAAAGGGTTAGAATTGTCCAATCACTTCATTTCATATTTTGCTTGAAGCAGGGAGACCCATAAGATGTGGCCAAACTAAAGAAACAGAATGAATAATATTCAGTTGGTCAGATCTCACTGTGGGCTGATGTGTCTGCAGATTTGCCAAACGGTATTTGACTGTTCTTGGTTCCATTTTATGTTAAGAAACAGGAAATGGTTTTGCAACCAAGCACTTTGTAGTCAACCACAGTAAGCTTGTGCTGTTTGTATTCACACATGCTCTTCAAGGTCTCCAGGGAGCAGTTGCAGAATAAAACATGCCTTCATAACTCTCTGTCTCTAGAGTAAGAACAATTAGCCTTTATGTTTGTGGAATCTTCCTATCAGTTTGAGAGAAAGCAAATTCTGAGGAAGGAGGCAAAGTAATAAGTCACTTTCCTATGGACTTTCCCAGTCAAATAAACACAGGAATGGAGTTGGGAAAACAACCTTGAAATAACACTTCTCAAATGGAAATACCTCATTTTAAAAGATTAAATTGGGGTGTTATGATCAGCAGCAGACCAGCTCTAAAGAAAGAATTGTGTTGTGTTGGAAGCCTACAAGGAAAAAAGAGTAAAGAATAAAGAGAATTTGCAATTACTTATTGTAGAGAACCGAAGATTGAAAAATGCCAGTCAATATTCAAGTACAATAAAAGCTTGTAAGTTTTTTTTCTATTCATTTAGAATTTTTAATAAACTGGCAGGACTCTAATAAAGTTCCCCTGTATGCTATGTTCAAGAGAGAGACTCTAGGAAAGGAAGGCGACAGAATAGTTACTTGGAAATATTTGAACAGTTTAAGAAAGAACAATTTCCACTATCACTAGGCATATAAAAATTTTCTTCTAAAATAAATTCTATGCAATTATAAACCATTCCTAGCTATCAAAAGCAGATCCCTAAGAACCCCTGCTAGTGAAAAGCTCAAAATATGGCTACCTATCTCCTAAATTTCCTTTATTTGTTCATATATAGTTACTCATTCATTGATCAGTTTTGCCAGGCCCTGTACTAGGCATTGGAGATATAAAATTGAATCATGCAAGGTGTGTGGAGAAAATTTGAAATTGCATTTCTATCTGTTTATAACTTTGTACCTGTGAGTCAGGGTTTTTTATGGGATAGAACTCATCAGATTTTCTCAGTGCACGGGAAGACACACCATCACATTTGTTTCATTGTAAGTTAGCTTTCATACTTTAAAAAAATTGCCACAGAATACTATTATAGAAACCACATGATTTCTCATTAGTTAAACCAAGAGAGGTCTAGATTTTATAAAGCGCTCTTGCTTTTCCTCCTATCAAACTGTGTCTATGCTATGAAGGATAGCAATGTCTGATCACCACAGCCTGTAATCTGTGTATCCAGTCATTCATTCATCTAATATTCATTGGATGGTTATTATGTGCTCAGCACTTGCTGTGCTCAGGTAGTGAAGAAATGAAGATGAATGAAACAAAATCCTTGCCCTCAAGTAGCCTCTGGAGTTATAGCACTTCCAGGAAGACATCAGATAACCAGGGGACAGAATGTTAGTGCTGGTTACAGTGCATTTCTCTTTGACCTTCTTCAGGGATCATAACAGCTCAGTTTGACACAGGATACAAGAAACCCGATGAGAAATAGACTCTAAGAAAATAGACTGCAATCACTCTTTACCCTCAAGGGAAATAAAAGTCTTATATAAGTATATGCAAATCCTAAAATGGAATGTTTCCTTATAATCCCATATATGTGAATTATAGTGAGATCCAAGTGTACTGAAATTTCAGTTTTACCGCACCAAAAGAATTCAGAAAAGTTACTTTCTATTGGATTAAAAGAGTGGGCGGTGTTTTTTAATTGGTTATAAAGGACTAATTGTGAGAGAAGATTTTTTAAATCCACATTTTTTACAACTCATACTACCTGTTCCTGCCATTAGCCACACCTCTGGACACCTTACCCTTTTGTGTGTAATTTTTTTAAAACTTGGCTTTGCTTTTACAACTAGGTCATAGGTCTCTTGACTGTGTGGCTCCTGCACCTACTACAATATACTCTGTACACTGGGTACTCAATATGCTGTTTCAGCTGCTACAGCTGCTGATGAGGTTGATAAATTATCATCTCAATCCATCTCTAAATAGAGAAACGGCCTGCATCTGTTGGGGATGATTTTAGACCATCCTGTGAGCACAGAGATTAGATCACTCAGCAAAGGAGGATGATTCTCATAGTATTTATTGGCTGAGGGAGATTTTTAAAGAGATGGGCTGGAATTAAGTACAGGAGAAAAGGAGATTCTAGCAGCTTTTTACACCCACATTGTATGGCTCAGAGAATAGTGTGAATGGGGGCTGGGCAGCCTGGACTTTGCAAATTTTCCTTCTCTCCCTTAATAAAAGTTTATTATGCAGATTGCTTAGGCAAAACCTGGAGGTCTTCTGGGTCATCTCATCCAGTGACTTATTGACCTTGATAAGCAGCTCACACCCTCACGGGCCTTTACATTTAATGTGCTTTGCGTGGGAATTACTAGTGTTTTGTTATTACTCCCAAAAGAGTTAGCCTACTTTCCTGCTGAGCTGGAAAGGATCAAAAAATCAGTTTTGGCCACAAGTACACACCAAAGAGTAAAGAGTAGCTTAGGACCCGAGAGGCAGTAACTCACATACTAGTTGAGGGAATTAACTCAGTTAGCTCTTTTAAAGTGAATACAATATGTCCTTCCTGCTTACTGTTATTGAACCATACTTGGGTCTACTCACCAGTGCACAGTAAAGCCTATTTACTGTAGTAAAGAAAAGTATAACATTTACTGTAGGTACCAGACAAGGAATATGGGGCAGCTAATGCTCAAAAAAATCTAATGGGTTTTAGGGAAGAGTTTTTAAGGGCAAGGTGAGGAAGGGGAGTCGCAGAGTGTGTGATCAGCTTATGTATGGCTGTCTGACTGGTTGATGGTGAGGTAACAGGGCAGTGTTACAGGGGATAATGTTATCAATTCTCAGGCTCCAGTGTGTCTTGAGGCCATGCGCTCACGGTGGTCATGTAGTTAACTCCTTCCATTTGGTGGGGGTTTTAACATCTGTAAAACAACTCAGGAATGGACATTAGAGACTGTTAATCAGTGTACTTCAGAGAGAAACTAAAGATTCTGTGACTGCAATATGGCTGATTTACTGTTTAAATTGTTACCAGTTCTCCTGGCTCAATTGCTACTTTTGTCCCTACATGTTCACATCAATCATTAATTCTTGAACCAGGTTTTTGTGACTCAGCAGAGGCCTGGGAGACGACAGCTTTTCTACAAACAAGAGGCAGGCAGAGACCACGACGGGGTCTGTCCCGGGAGGGCTGCATAGGGTCCTGCCCAGTTACACTACTCCTGGCCAGTTTCACCTCCTCTCCACCACCAGAGCCATGGTTCTCAGACATTAACCGGCATAGGACTCACATGGAGGGTTTATAAAACACAGATTGTTGGCATCTACCTCTCGAGGTTTTGGTTTAGTTGTTCTGGGGTGATGCCGAGAATTGACATTTGTAACATTCCTAGGAGATGCTGATGCTTCCGGACACGTTGAGAACCCATGCATTACAGAAAGAAGAAGGAAGTTCTCACGGATCTTTGGCGTTAGACACAGAATGAAATCTAGCCCGCTGTGGCTTCTTACATGACAGGGTCCACCCTCGCTCCTTTGCAGCTGCCTGACTTTCTTGATTTCTCCTAATCCCCTTCCTCCATTTACATACTCAAAGGCAGCCGTGGACGTAAGAGTGAAACACCAAGAATCTACGAAGTCCTGGTTGGTCCCACATGTGGATGTATGTGCTTTTCTTTCACTATAGTCTGAATTTAAATGGAAATGTGTGCCAGGGAACCACGTTGCTGTACACCCACCCAGAGATCTGCAGGTCCTTTATCTCCTGATTCCCTCACAGCCTCAGGGATGCTGCACATGCCTGGTGTCTGCTGACCCCTAGTGGCTCCTGATGCCATCCCCTACTCCTATACTGGTTTTTACACACTAAACTAAGGGAGGATCATGGTTTGGGGGATGGTGATAATAATGTTGACCAATCATTTGCATTTTGGAGAAGAAAACTTGGACATGTTCATTATTTTTCTCCTACTTTCTGTTTCCTTAGTAGAAAGTAACAATGATTGGCAAAGTCTTCTACTCCATGAAAATCAAATCTGTCAGGTTAACATCTTACACATTCAAGACCGTGAGCTTTCTACAAAATCCACTGTTTGCTCAAGATGTAGCTTCTTATAACTGTAGAGATTAAAATCTGAGTGTAAAGGAGGCTTTGTGTGCTTCCAAAGAAATGTAATTTAAGGGAATAGTTAAATAGGTATACAATGTAAATCAAATGTGAAGATAATGACACTTGTTTCAGGGAACATTTAAGTCAGATTAAGTTTCCAATCGAGTTGCTCACGATAGTCCTGAATATGAGCATATCTGCCAGAAAATTTGCTGCTTTTAGCACAGTACATAGTTGTTAAATGAGTATACCCGTAAACAAAATAGATGTTTTTCCTTATGGACAAAGAAAATAGCTTAAAATGCAGTAAACATACTATATTGTTAGGATTAAGGAATTGTAATTTTTCATTGTTTAAACAAGGGGGAGTTTAAAGCTGAAAAGAACAGCATTGGAAATGAGTGGCACTTGAGCAATTCTTGAATTAAAGGCAAACTTGAATGGACATGTGAGGTACAAGAGAGTGCTGATTACTTACACAAACTCCTTTATACCATCATCTAGTAGATGACTTCAAACAGATCGATACAAAGTAAAAAATAGTGACCCCCCCCAAAAAAATCTTTCAACACTATTTGTTATCCTCCTGTCCCTCCATGCCTGAAAAGTGAAGGGCATCATGAACATTAAAATTAGAACAGATTTTCCTGGTGAGCCACAGAGTCTCTTTACAGTGAATAATCTTTATATCAAATGCTGGCTTCACTGCGTCAGAGCGCACACACAGAGAGCCTCCGATTTCAGCCAGGTGAAGGTGACCCATGACTCTGTACGTATCCTTAGAAAGGAGACAGGAACAGAAACTGGTGAGGAGGCTGCCTCGAAGAGCACGGAGACGTGTGCTAGGGAGAGCAGAGGGGTGACTATGTGGACACCGTTGCCACCTTGAAGGCTCTCTCCTTAGAACAGCTGGATCCGTAGCCAGGAATTTGCTTCTGTTTTATCACTATTTCAAAGTCTTTTTCTGGCAGGTTCTTTTAGGATCTTATCAGATATGCGGCCACAGTGCTTTATTCACTATGACATTTTACTTTATTGAGATGCAGAGTGAAGACTTGCTACTAAAGCACAGAATCCTCTCTTTGGAAAAGAGAGAGGATTTATTAGGCTTCCTAGGTTGCGCAGTGGTTGAGAATCTGTCTGCCAATGCAGGGGACACGGGTTCGAGCCCTGCTCTGGGGAGATTCCACATGCTGCAGAGCGGCTAAGCTCATGTGCCACAGCTATTGAGCCTGTGCTCTTGAGCCCATGAGCCACAACTATTGAGCCCATGTGCCGTAACTATTGAAGCCCATGCGCCTAGGACCCGTACTCCACAACAGGAGAGGCCACTGAAATGAGAAGCCTGCGCACCACAATGAAGAGTAGCCCCCTCTCGCAGCAACTGGAGAAAGCCCGTGTGCAGCAACGAAGACCCAACGCAGCCAATAAATAAATAAATAAATTTATAAAAAAAAAAGAGAGAGAGGATTTATTGCACACATGCACAGAGAAACAGTATTACCTGAAAAAAATATGTGCTGGCAAACGACCTAGACTTACAATATTAATAAAACAGGTTTACCTGTGTGATAGACACGAAAGGTAAATCACTCGAAGGAATTTGTGACGTATTAACATTGCGTAAAACCAAGTTTCCTTCGGTAGAGATCTGTCTCTCTGTTATCTCTGTCCCAGTTGGAGATTCTGCACTGTTGTTCACTAACATTTTACCGGCGTTACTGTGCATATTGTTAAATCAGCGAACTTTTCTTCTATAAAAGTTCCCAAATCTTGAAGTTTACAACCCAGGGTTTTATTTCCAAACCTTGCAGGCTGGCTGCTAGTGTTTCATTGTTCCTATGTACAGCAACATGTTGCATGTTCCTACCAATGTGAAATACTTTCCAGAATATTTTGTGTCATGTTTTTTAAAATTGTATATATTGGGATGGCCAGAAAGCTCATCTGGTTCATCAATATGTTGTTCAATAAAGTTCTTGATGAAAATGAAAAATGTGTCTTTTATTTTTACTTAAAACTGAATGAACTTTTTGGCCAACCCAATAGATATCTTTAAAACCATATATAAAATGATGGTATAAAACAATTTGCATAAGTAATAGCTCAGATTGTCTTCCATGCCTTTAATTATTCTGTTGGTCTTGCTTGAAATGTCCCTTCATTTCCCTCTTCCAATACAAAGTCATCTCCAAGGAATACTCCTAAATCTCAATGCCTACATTTTTCTTGTTTTTATTCTACTTAATATACTAATAACATGCTTACAACTTTCTTCCTAGAGCACATCCAAATTTTTAATGGATTTGCATGTCTCTCTACCCATAGCCTAAGCTCCTTGAGAGGTTCAGAAAGTTGTTTTCTGTTATTCCTGAATTCCAACTAACAGAACATTAACACTCAAGTTCTCAGTAAAAATATTTTGCGTTAAATTTCTTGTCAACACCCAGCCTAATCCTAGTTTATGTGGTGGTTGTAGAGGCAACTAAGAAATAATGAGCAATTAGAAAAGAATAAGTCTTGTGCTGTGGATTATAAGTACCAAACTCCTGAAGAAATATAAGATTTGAATATCTGCAATTGTCCTAATTGGCTAACTTCCTGTTACCTGGCTGAGAAATTTAACAAGATAGGCCTCTTAAATTTATATTAATGTTTCCCCCTGATGCTTTTACTATTAATATTTTCCTTAGCTCTACAAAATATTCAGAGGCCTTTGGAAAATTATCATATGGATTTTCATGGCATGTTTCATTATGTTTTCATATAGTTTGGAACTCGACAAAAGGGTATGCCTCCAAAAAAGTATGATCTGATTATTATAAGGTAAGCTTTTATTCCAGGATTAAATAATAAAAATAACTAGAAAATTGTGCAAGGGAGAGAATATAAATGGCCCTGATGAATCACAAAAGGAGAGGCGTTGCAATCATAGGTAGCAGGATAAGACAGTCAGAGAAGGACAACTGTCACACCCTTAAATTATAGCATGCTTGGTGACATTCACAGCTCTGAAAACTTTTTCCTCCTACACACAGGCACATCCTCATACTAACCGTTCAGCCCCAGAATGGAGGGGAACATGAACATCTTATTTTCAGCTCAGAATTAAGTTAATTTTATCTATCTGTACGTCACTTGGAATTCTAGGAAGAACTAAATAGGATCTGTAGGATATATGTGAGCAACTAATTAGCCACTCTGTTTCTTATAATATCTTCACTTGAGTGATTCTCTCATTGAAAATAATGGTCTGTGTCCTACGGTGAAACAGATTGAGTCAACTGTTCCCTGAATTTTTCAAGTGATGAGCTGATGAATTTGTCTTTTATTTGCAGGATAATCTGGGCTTTAAATTTCTAGTTTTTTTGTAATCGTCTGTTCCCTCAAAATCTCTACCCCCTTTGTCTATGTAGACTCAGCTCACCTGGTGAGAAGCAAAAGCAAATACGTAGGAAATCCTTATATCAAAGACACAATAACACAAAGGAGGGACGTAGTCCAAAACATCATGCCAAGACCGTTTGGTTTATAAATTATCTGAACAGATAAATGATTGATAAGTAACATAGCCAGGAGTCACAGAGTAAATTTGTTTTTTGTTTGCATTACTAACATGTAGACCTAAATACTGATTAAAAACATTGAAAATGTTACTACATCCCTTAGAAGTTGTGTCACCTTTTATGAGAATACAATTAGCCTTCAGTATTTAACTTTATTCCTTGATGAAGTGATGGTCATCATGCTATCATAAAGAAAATTATGTAAAAAAATGTAAAAAAAAAAACACCTTTCTGCATTCCATTTTCTGATGATAGCCATGCTAGCACCACCACCACGACTACTACTGCTAGTACCGCTGACAATCGTTAGAGTTAGCAGAGTACTTTCTATATTCCACACATCGCGCACACACCATCTCATTTTTGATCTGTTAATTTCAAGTGGTCAGCACTACTCCTGAAGAATACTCTTCCCATTCTACAGGTGAGCAACGAAAGGCTTAGGCAGATTAGAAAATCTCCCCAAGGTCATACAGGTAGAAAGAAGAAGACCGGGGACTCAGGGTTAAATATCAGCCACCACCCTTAAAAAAAGACTTAGCCTTGGGGCTACAACTTTATTGTTTTATATCTAGTTATGACCATATTTTCTAAATGAAAAAATTTAGGCAAATAGTCTGATAGGAACAAAAAGTATACTCATGAGAAAGTGGGACCGTATATTTGAAAGTGAGATTCTTCTTAGTTTCAAACATACTGTCCCACAGTTGGACAGTTATTACTGCGGGATAACTGTGCTTCAAAGCACGCAGTGGAGTCCAGTCTGCGATGCAGTGAGTTGCTGTACACTAGCATTTGGCTTTAGTTACTGTGATCTTTGAAACTCATTATGGTAATCTTCCACATCTAAATTTGAGTTCACGAATTAATTTTCTAATGACGTCCATCACCTTAATGCATAGTAATTCTGATCACCTAAGAAGGTATTGTGAAAGATCCACAGTCCTTTGGGAGTAGAAAGGTCTCAGATAAAGGACAACACTAACATAAAATAAACGATTTAATTTTGCATTCAAAACAACTTTCTGTGGACCATGATAGAGCTGGAATGACTTTCCTATTCCTTTACTGAAATCACAACGTGACTGTCTTTCATAAAATAATAATTTTAAGCAAACAGTGCATGTGGGCCAAAATTGTTGGGTCATTCTCAGTTAAAATTTAGCATTAATATGGCTGGCTCATAAATAATTCAACATTGATATAAACAGTCCTGATTTCCATAGGAAAATCTTTTTCCCAGGTCCCAGAAATCATTTTTGCAGTCCATTTTTGTTACACAAAAGCTTGCCATAGATTAATCAGCAGAAGAAATTTTAGATATTCAGTAGTTTTAAAAGGCTACATTTAAAAGACTTGCTACTTGAAGTGGAATGATGAATCAAATTTGATTTAAAATATTTGCCTTTTAAAAAACCTCCAATCAAATAACCAATGGGAAAAGTAACAATAAAATATTGGGACCAGTCATTTTTAAAAGCCAATATCATCTTCAATGATAGGCATTCAGTTTCTATAGAACACCTCCTGGGCTCAAGGTCAAAACTTTAATATGGTAACCGACTTAAGCTAAAATCTTTTGCATTTTTGGGAGAGAAAGTTTTGGTGTTTGAAATAGATGCAAATGAATACTAAGACAGGGGAGATCTTGCAGAATTGAATTTAGAAAGCTTTTAGAAAATTCTGTCTACCAGCCTGTCTCATTGAACTAAGCAACAGCCTAAGAAATCAAGATCGTTAGTTTAATATGCGCCGCCTGATATTTTCTGCATGATGTGTTTCTCTCAGTGTCTTATATTTGAAATGTTAAATAATTGCTCAAATCTACTGAAGTCACAAGTGTTAAAAGATCATTGGGATAATTCTTGTCCAGCTTACTAATTTTTGTGGAGAAGAAAATGAATCAGAGAGGCTGTATATGATCTGCCCAATGCTACAAAAATAGTAAGGAGCAACATGGTCAGTTATCACATTAAATGTTGATTAGCCTGTAAGCCAGCCATTGGAACTGTCACATCACAGCAGCTTTACAAAGACTAAGGCTGATTAACAAGTACACCAATATGTTTGTGTATAAATGATCAATCTTTCAAAATGATTACCTTAAGGGAATATACGAACATTCCAGTGATTGCCAAAAAAAGAGTTTTGGAGACCCCGTTTTAGAGCCAGATCTTCCAACATTTATGCATTTATATTTCTTAACAGTGACCGAGACCCTACAAATAAAGAGATAAAAGCCACTATTGTCCTTGTTCCTAAGGACAGCAGTAGACGTGAAGATGGAAAAAGGAGACGTGAGTAGGAAACATGGTTAATAAAATTGGAAGATTGATAGGATCCAAGGCACACAAGAAAGGTGAAGGTTAATAATAACTTACATATACTGTATCAGGCACTGTTCCAAGGATTTATGAAAATTAATCCTCAAACCACCATCTAAGGTATAAGTATTCTCATCTTTATTTTACAGATGAGGAAACCAAGACTCAGAAATACAGAACTTTCCCAAAGTCACAGAACTGGGATATGAACCCAGGCAGTTAGCTGTAGAATTCACATTCTTAATCACTAAGCTTTTATAGGATGGTTTTGATGGCTCGAGTACCTAAGCAGATGGAAGTATTTCTAAAGTAAGTTAGTTGTGAACAAGGACAAATAGGTTAATGAAGAAGGGAGAAAGATGGTCATATTTTTTTATTTGGACAGACTCAGGGAACTGTTATAGAGTCAAGCATTTTTACATAGTGATCAGGGCTGCATTTATCTCTCTGGGAGTTTTCAGTGCAAAGGTAGCAGGTGATAATATGGGTATGGCCATATCACTCAGACAGGGTATGCTGAGTGATAAGTGAGGTTCTCTGAAGTACAGACATCCACATTTAAGGAAATAGAGTGGAAAATAAACCAGCAAAATTGATTGAGATGGAAAAGTCAGAAAGAAAAAGAATAAAACATGAGAATATTGTATTAAAAATTCAAAGATTAGAACATGTTCTACAGTGTCGGCTTCAAAGGCAAGTCACAGAATTGAAGGATGAAAATATATCCACTGAAAGTGATAATAAGGAGGTATTGAGCAAAAGAGTAAAAAGCCATTGTGTGGTATGTTGAACCATGAATTTGCAGTGGTCAGGAGTTAATGATGAGATGGACTTCTTGTTGAAAAAAATTTATTGTGAGGTGGAGAAATAGTTGGGGTTGAGGGAAGCAAAAAAGAATTTTTTCCCTGGATAATAACATTTTGATTTTTATATAAAAAACCATAAGTTGTTCTCTTATGAAAAACAGGCTTTTAATTACATTCAAAATAAAACAGTCTCTTAAAGGACAATTATTTGGCATCATTTGAGACGTCATAAAAATGAATTGCAAACTCTAAGATTAATGCCATAAAATAAAACAGATATATTTTAGCAAATGTACATAACAGGGACTGCACTAGACTCTAAAGATCTGTAACTGAGCAAATGTGGACACAATCAGAAAAGATTTGGTGAACAAAAGTAAATATGTCAAATTACTACAAGATAATGAAAGGTGGGACTTCCTAGGTGGTGCAGTGGTTAAGAATCCGCCTAACAGTGCAGGAGACACGGGTTCGAGCCCTGCTCTGGGAAGATCCCACATGCCACGGAGCAACTAAGCCTGTGCGACACAACTGTTGAGCCTGTGCTCTAGAGCCTTGTGAGCCACAACTATTGAGCCCATGTGCCACAACTATTGAAGCCTACACGCCTAGGGCCCATGCTCCACAACAAGAGAAGCCACTACAATGAGGAGCCTGCGCACCACAATGAAGAGTAGCCCCTGCTCGCAGCAACTAGAGAAAGCCCATGTGCAGCAACAAAGACCCAATACAGCCAATAAATATATAAAATAAATAAATAAATTTATATAAAAAAAGATAATGAAAGGTACTATATGCCAGTGGTAGAGTCAGTGAGATGAAGTATCTTTGTGAAGAAGTATTTGGACCTATACTAATATTCAGGGAAAAACTCCAACCTGTCTGCAATATGAACACATTTCAAATGTCAAGCAATATGAAATATGTATATTCTTGGTTTACCTTAGACCCCAATCAAGCCATTTATTGTTTACCACAGTTAGAGGTTCTCATATTACAAGTGTTTCTCTAAAATAGAACCTTAGCTCAATATAATTATTTTCCCTAGTAATCAAAGAATTTTCCTCTCTGAGAAAATGCTGTCTGTTAAAAGTTGAAAATTCTGTGAGGATACAAGTGCTGGGATAAAGAAAGAAACAAAAGGATTGCCTGTCTAGCTCCATGAACTCAATGAAGAGCTGGTTGAAAAATGCTATGACATGTTACAGCTAGATCATTCTTAGAAATATAATTACATGTCTCTTCCCTTTCCACTATTAGGAAGACATGCACTTAGTAAATTTAAGAATAATTTAGAAGAAAAATACCGAAGTAGGGCTTTTCTCTTACCATAAAAGCCTTTCCTCCTGAATTTCCTACCTCAGCTTACAACAGTGTTCACTTAATTGCCCAGCATGTGATACCCTTCTCTACTCTTTATTTCCCCATCACCCACATCAATCACGAAATCCTTTCAATTCTATTCCCTGTCTATAGGCTACAGCAGTCTATCATCTGTTGCTACAGCAGTCTATCATCTGTTGCTCCAGAGTCCCTACCTAGACTTGAATTATCATTTTTTAAGCCTTCAAACTGGCCACACTTCCTTCAATTCTGCTTCTTCCCAATCCATTCTCCACACGGGTAGGGATCATTCTAAAACGTAAATGTAATTTCTTCAGTGTCTTGCCATCACCAAAATATTGAAGTCCAAATTCCTCAGCATCATGTGCAAAATCCTTAATGATCTGATTCATGTTTTCTTTCACCTCTACATTCAGGCCAAACTTAACCACCTGCACTCTTTCAAATAGTCCAGACATACTCCTAACTCCAAGCCTTTGCAGAAACTTCCCTCAGCCTGGAATACCCTAACTGCACCTTTCCCACTTCTTTCCCTGGCTAACTACGACTCTTTAATGTGTCCACATAAGTGTGTTCCCCTTCAGGAATCCCCCCACAATGTCCCAAAGCTGAGGTAAGTATCTCTCATATGCTCCCCATGCAGCCCCTACTTAGCCCCTTGGAACATTTGTAAAACCACATTAAAATTGCCTGTTTATGTTTCTACTTGTAGCTACTTAAGGATAAACAGTGTGTCTTCTTTACTTTTAGATGTATACTAACAGGAAAAAAGTGAATACATGAATTTTTAAAAAACCCTCATCTCTACATATATTATACGAAAAGTATGTGGACAAGTAACTTTCTCTCTGCAAGGCTCTGTTTGCCCACGCATAAAAGCACAGGCTCACCGAAAAAATCAGACTGGATAATTAAGCTAGAACTCATTAATAATAATAAGGCAAATAGCTAACATGTGGTGTGTTGTTGTAATTTTTGTTCTTGTTAATGATTCCTTGTGAAATTGATGCCATAGATACGGCTGCTTTTATGATCAGCTTGAGACAGCACACGATGTTCTTCTCCATATTGCAGATCTGGGCTCTCCCATCCACATTTTGACAGCCCATCAGTCGAAGGATTCCCTGGAGAAAACCGCAATAGTAGCCCATGGATTAATGACTGGTTACTAAGAGTTTGCATCAATAGATTAGAGCTATTTGATTAATAAAGATGTTACTTAACAAGGATATAAATACATATACTTCTGCCATACAGTTCTTAATAGAGTGTAATAGAATTAGATTTGAGCTCAAACACATCAGAATTAATTTAACTCTTCAGGGTTTTCTCCATAGAGTTACTTGTGGTTTGGAAGTTTTAACGCAGGAGGTTTTACATGCATTCTAGGGAAACATGTAAAAATCAAGGGGACAAATGTATTTTTTATAAAGCATGAGAAATGTCAAGATTGTCTCTAATAATCCTTATGTAGTTGTATAAGGCCTTAAACATCTGGTTCTCAATTTTTCTGTGTCTAATTATTACCTAAGATTTATAATAAAATATATAATTAATGTTCCCACTGCTAGAAATTCTGATTCAGTACTCTAGTTCAGGGCTGAGGAATTTGCATTTTAATGAGAACCTCAAATGATTCTGATACAGGTTTTAATCAGTTCATCCTTTAAAATCCTCTCTACAAAATGTGCCCAACTTCATTCTTATTTTTAATCATACTTAATGTATTACCGAACATGCCTGTTCACGTAGAGTGACATTTGTAGATGCTTGCAGTGGGGGTGAGGTTCTCATTTTCAAAACTTGCATTTACTCATGCTCAGTTTAAATTCCAATAATATGAATAATACAATTCTCTTACATTTTAAGTAGGATGCTATGTATGATGAATAGATACCCATAGACTAGATAAAGATAAAATCATCTTCATGTGACCATTATCCTGTTACCGGCATTGTATTAGAAAATAGAGTGGAAAGACCCAAACTGGACACGAGGAGATCTGCCTTGTCACTACTTCTGTGACCTTGGACGAGGCACGTCGTGGCTGTAGACCTCAAGGTCCATATCTGGGGCAAGGAGATTGTACTAAATACTCTTTAAAACACTTTTCAGGTTGAAGGCTGTTACATTCTCATTTTAATTTACAAGAAAAAGTTTTTACATCTGACAATGGTTGCTAATCAGAATTTAAGGAGGAAATATGGGATATTTTCAAAAGCATTATATATTTTATGTTTTACTTATAGTCTACCCATCACAGAAGAGAGCGGGAATAAGACTTAGTAAAAACAGACATTCTAGGACTGTAACAGCCCCTCTGGTTGCATCTCCGGGTAAAGGGAATGATGGCAAGGCCATATTGAATATCCATGCAATGAATAAAATTATCATTTCATAATATGGTTGTGTTGACAGCTTTTCTGTGAAAAGCCTATTTAGGATCCAGTAAGTTCTAACACAGTCGGTTTGGGGAATTCTGTTTGTAAGAATCTTTCTGCATAGGTGTGAAGCCATAGATCATTTTCTAGGCAAGAATGAGGGTTATTGAGATTCCGTGATTTTTAAAATGAAGTGCATGTCTGTTAAGTCAGGAAAAAAAAGAGGCTTGGGATTCTCTTCATACAGTGTTCCTTCTTTGAATAATAAAAATATGTCTGTATATCCTTGCAGAATACCTGAGAAGGAATTTGCAAGACTCTGCTTCTGCTCTGCTTAGGAAATCAAAGTCTGCATTGTTGAAAAATATTTTTAACTTTCAGAAGTTCTGTCAAGTTGAGAATGATTAGTCAATTTTCCAATGATCTAACACGAGGATTACAGAATTATTCTCTAATTCCTGAGTATACAAGCTATCCTATTCATCAAAGGAGACCTAAAGAACTTAATATTGAGGGGTCCCAGACCATAACACCTGTCCACAAGGACTAGCCAATGATTGTCATGGATAGAAAGGGCACCTGGGAACTTCTAATACTAAAAAAAAAAGGAAAAGATGTCATTTTTTTCTCTTACTGACGTGTATGTTGAGGGTACCACTTTGGCATTTGTATTTGTCTACTCTGAAATAGCAGAATAGCATATGAATTAGGTGAAAGGGAAAGAATTAATTGGGAAAAGAGACATTGTTTTCCTCATTGTTCTAAATTACTTGATGTAATGTAGCCTAGATATTAATATCTTTTAAAATATTTGTCACCTCTTTTAGCAAGAATTTCCATTACTATTTTATGACTCACTGAGGCTCAGGGAAGTTTAACAAATCAACACAACAGAACAGAATATATACAGAATATATACATACACACACATGCACACATATAAAACACATACAAATTTGTGCTTTTTATATATGAACACAAAATTATGGTTTCCAAATCTCATTTCCATATATTTTTCCTTTTTTGTTATTAAGACATTGCTTCTTAATGTTTAAGTTATTCATCTTTTTCACACATGATTTTCACAGAGAACTTTATACAAATAAATTTAAATACACTTACATTCATACCCAAACCTCTATCAGTGGCCTAAGATATTGGCTTATTTATGAAGTTTATGATTATGCTTTACTAATGAGCGCATTGAAAAACACTAAACATTTTGTTTGTATATAAGCCTCTTTTGCATTTTTAGAAATAGGAAATTACTTTTCATCAGTGCATCTATTATCAGACTAGTCTCTGAAGGAACAAAAACTCCTGTAAAATAATCCCTGTGTTCTTGCTCATGTTGTGCTTATATGTGTTCAAAGACCGTTGGAACCAACCCTTTTATTATCTCTTCAGCAGTCACAATGATTGCTATGCTTTTGCATAGAATATGAAGGTTCTTCTTTATAAAAGCTCTGTAATAGATATAACCACACTCTGCTACCTGATCTGTGAACAGCCATACATAATTGTATATCCTTAATGTAATTCCTCAGTGATCCAAAATTTCAATAGAAATGGTATCCAGTTTATATTTTTATGTCATTTCCTCTGCTTGATACAAATGACTGCCTCAGGTATATTCATTGTCTTGAAATCCATGTATCTGTCATCTGAAAAATAGCCATGAACCTGAGAAGAAAATAAATTTGTCACAATTTTGAACTCAGAAGTAAGTTTTCCTTCAGGTATACCTACAAAGCTGGAGCTACAATTTCCTATTTCAGACAGGAATATGGTAGGGCACTTTCAGAATTTCAGCTACCAAGGTGAGGGCATCCCATAAACTTCTGCAATCACTTGTCTTTATATGCAAGTATTTTCAGAGAGACACAAATATCTGAAATGAGTAAATGCTTTTCTCCTCCCAGTATAAAGCATTGCTTATAATTGCTTCCTGACACAATAATTATGCAGTATAACATTTTCATTAAGATTTATATTGCTGCCTGAAAAGCTGGTTGCAGATTTTAAATCTTGCACACCGACATCATGTGTGCCATCATGCCAGTGCTTAGGGAATAAAATTAGATGTTTATGGATAAGAGCACAATCTGTAGGATCAAACCAGGTTAGCACGCGTTTCTTTCAACTTTCCAGTTACACATAGGTTGCATCAGTGGTGCATATAGTGCTTCTGAATGTAACCAATGTATGCATAAAGGATTAATTTAGCACTTCCCTATGTATGTTCTTGGTAATAGGCAAACCTACATGAAAAGTGGTTGATACAAATCAGTTTCCAATTTAAAGCATTGCAAAAATATCCAGGAACATTTACATGAGCCTTTTCAACATACGTGGAGGAACTAAGTTTAATGACTTTAAGGCAGGCAGCAAACCAACCCTTTTCTAACCCTGAAGATTAATACGGTAGAAAATTCAGTGGGGTTACATGAAGACTGCTCTGTATGAAACTAAAAATCTCAGGCTTAAAACTCCATATGTATTTTGTGATGAATTAAAAATCATTTGACTCTAGAACTACTGAGTTTCTAAAGAGATTGACCAGATTCCTATTTATCCTTAGCAGAATGTGCATTCCCATTATTAGGATAAAGACTAATCAAGAACAAAAGTCTTATTGAATTTGAAATAATTCAAATGACTATAAAGGAATGAGAAATTAAGAGACTGCAGTTCCTTTCAAAACACGTTTGTGTCTTACTTTAGGGCAAAGGTTTTATTAAAACCAAACCCCAAGACTTCCAAATGAGTTACTTAAGAAATGTGACGAATGTCTCAGTCACGGAAATATGGCTTTAAAGTACAATTAACAGTCGGGATTTTACACCTAGAATTAGTGTTGAGAGGTGGATTAGCACATGATTTCTGGGCCAGGCTGTCTGGTCTGCAACATTGTTTGATTTTTTATCTTCAGCAAGTTACCAAACCTCGCTGCGTCTTTAATCCCCTTACCAATAAAATGGAGCTAGTGAGAGGACCTATCCCTTCTCGAGTTGTTATGAGGATAAAATGAGTTCATTTAGTACGTGCTGTATAAGTGTTTGCTATGGTAAAGATGATGAGGGTTTTTATGAATTGTTTGGTATTTTGGAATTGATTATTCATCTACTCCATAAAGGCAGGGTATGTCTGTTTTGTTGTTTTTTGTTTGTTTTGTTTTAATTTTTGTTTCCCCTGGCACTTCCTAGATACTCAATAACTGGCTGAAAGAGTGAATGAATCTTTCACTTCTGGTCACTCTATTTTTCACTAGCACCACCAGCAGATAGAAAGGTTAAGTGAATAGTAATAGAGTAAAAAATAAAAAAGTTAATTTTGGGACATAGTTCTGAGTTGATCCAGAAGAAAGTTTGCATTAATAAGTACCTTTATTTCTCAATTTATTCAACTATGCTCAGCTCTTTCACATAAAGATATTTCTGAGGTGACCACATTGTACGCTCCAGCTAGCATCTTCCTTACCTATAGTATTACTTAAGACTCTTTAAGTGGATGCCCTCATTCCAGACTTGATTCCTTGATTAATCTAATTCCTGGATTAATGATGAGAAGCAAAATACCCTCCAGTGCTGTATTCCTAACAATACGATTTCTAATTGTTAATTGTTGCCTCTGAAAATTATTTATCTAAGTATTTCCTGATTGCATCCCCTTATTTATAAATAAAACTTAATAACTCAAATCATTTATTTCACTTTGGGGGATGTTGTTATTAGTACAAATCAAAATTAAGAACTCAGACTGGAGTAATGAAGCCTTTAGTCTTCTGCTTGTTTACCACCTTTTGCCAACTCTCCGCCCCTCTCCAGCCCTCTCCCCACACAGAATGCTCCTGCATCACCAAAAAGAAACACAGTCAATATTTTAAAAACCAAACTGACTGTGCATCAGTAAATATAAACTACTGCCGTAAGGGAAAATTTTCCTATGTTTGCCAGTTATATACCTAGCAGGTGTTACTTAAAGAAAATCTAGTTTGGAGAATAGAAAAAAAGTTTTTCAGCTTAAATGATCTTTCCAGTAAAACAGAGTATAATATCTCTTTAAGGTGATTTTATAAACTCTTGTTTATAAATTGGGATTCTGAGATAGAGGACAGTGGAGGTTGATGTGTAATTGGAGAGCAGCCTGCACTGGGCCACAAGACTGACAGGTTGATTGAGCTGTAATGGAGACAAGGGACCTTTCAGATGGGGGATTGATTTTTATTTGACAAATGCTAATGATGGTTGGAAAAAAAGATCACTGAAACACTCCCAGCACTGTCTCTGTTAGGTAATAAATTAAGGGTGTTTAGAGAAGTGCTGGTCTCCCTCTTTGTGTAAATACTTGTTTTAATTGATGTTCCTCCTACCTCAACCTTTGTGTAAATAATTTGTATTTGTTAGAGCATAATTTTAGAATATCTGCATAATATAAGGAAATTAGATGTTTGGAACTTGGCGATTGAATTCTAGTGATATTTAAGTTTCCCCCTTTTCTTCAATTTTTCTCTGTTTCAAGTAATCTTTGCGTGATCTTTGCATTTTCTCTTGTGCTCTCTCAAAACAATTTATTACTAAATCTCATACTATCCTCTTCTATATCTATATATAAAGAACATATTACCTTTCTCACTAAACATGTTTCTCAGTTAAGGATTTGACCATTCCTGTATTCCTTATAGTTTTATATCCATTATAGTTTCCTCACATTGTTACCTTCATCTTCAGATTTCTTAAAATTCCGATCACCAAGCAGCATTTCTTTCACAAGTATAACAACACCAGTCCTGTTCTTAGCACCAAGTGTAACTTTTCCTTTCCTGGCGAATATCCAAAGTGGTATAAGCAGTTGGTATTTCTTAAATATGTCTTGTGTTAGCAATGTTAAAAAGGTTTGAAAAATGAAAGTGCCACTGTGATACAAGTACTGCTGTAACTTTGCTGATTCGAAGGACTTTTACCCCATTCCTCCTTTCTCTGCTTCCTCAGAGTTCCCGTGACCAAACCCACTCCCATTCCTCCACCACACACTCCTCATCCCACCACATAGCTTCACCAAAGCAGAGCTTATAAGTTCCTCTCCATTGCCACTCACATGCAGATATTTATGATACGGTTAATATATGGACTGTGTGTCCCCAAGCATCTTTGACCAGCTCAGCATTTACTATATTTACCCTTTATTCGTGACTAATAAATCTACCTAGTTTTACAGCTTTGAACTGAGAAAAGCTGAAATATGAATAAAAGAGAGAAAAGGATTCAGAAAGACAACATTATTAGGTTTAATAAATGAGTTAAAACTATAATCGGATAAATAATATGGAATCTTGATTCAACTTGGGCACAGCTCTTGCAAGACACAGAGAGGTGATTCAGGATGGGTTTGTGGAAGGGAGGGAGGGAGGGAAGAAAGGAGGGAGAGAAAGAAAAATAGGAACAAGTTAAGGCAACCCGGCTGTTCTTTGATTGAGTTCCTGGATTGAGGACAGACTAGCTTGCCATGCCTCTCTCACTCTATCCTAGAAAAATGAACAGGAAACAATTCAGGTTTAGGTTTTTATTTTACATAAAGTATCATGGCAAGAAACTACTCCTTAGGGTTCCTTTGCGTGTTCAACATCTGTCTTCTCATTAGAAGCTACATAACTCTTTCTCAATGAACCATCTTCCACAATATGCAGCACCTAAACATCTGGCTAAATAAACCAATTATACCATTAAAAATAAGCCAGGATTTGCCAACAGTATGATCCACTAGCCTAGTCTTCCTCAAAGGCAGACATTTGTACTCTAAACACAGTCATATTGGATTTGCTGGTTATGTTTTTCACCAAGAATATTTTTCCTCTTTCTTTTCTCTGATATCATTTCACTCTTAATCCCTACTCTCAGAAACCTGATTAGAGTGGTAAAACCATCCTAATAGTGACTGACAGGGGAACAAGAGTGAACAGAAATGCTTAGCTTCCTAACCTGGATTTTCCTAGCATTATCTTTGTGACCACTTCCTTATTGGTGATGTTTATCTGCTTTACCGTCATCTGTGTGTCACTTGGGTAAATGAAAAGAATGATTTCCCTGATTCTTACCATATAGGTTTAGGCAGAAGCTGAGGACAGTGTGGAGCTGTTGCTTGATTTGTCCTATCAGCACAATGTCTGCTTTTTTTTCAAGTAAATTAAAATACAGTTCATTGATTGCTTAATGTACAAAGACCATCTGTTCAAAAATATTTTCACATTAATATGAGAGTAGTAAATGTCTAGATGCATAGGTTGTGGTATTGGACTGGACAATGGATTTCAAACACACTTCATTCTACATTATCACTATTTGCAAAGACAATGTAGAGGTGTATAGTTTCTACATATAAATCCTCCTCAGATTACTTACCCTTGTGACCTCATGAGAACACGTGAGAGAGGAACTTACTACATATCACTAGCCTGGGAAAAGATCAAAATTCAAAAATCAAAGTTTGGTTTCTACTGAATTCTTATTGCTTTTGTACTATCACAGAGTTGGAAAATCAGAAGTCAAAACTTTGCAAGTCTAGGACCATCTTTTTTTAAATCAATTTTTCTTGGAGTATAGTTAATTTACAATGTTGTTGTGTTAGTTTCTGCTACACAGCAAAGTGAATCAGTTATACATATACATAGATCTATTCTTTTTTAGATTCTATTCCCATATAGATCATTACAGAGTATTGAGTAGTTCCCTGTGCTATACAGTAGGTCCTTATTAGTTATTGATTTTATAAATAGTAGTGTGTATATGTCAATCCCAATTTCCCAATTTATCCTTCCACCCATTTCCCTCTTGGTAACCATAAATTTGTGGTTACGCCTGTGACTCTATTTCTGTTTTATAAATAGGTTCCTTTGTGCCATTTTTTTAGATTCCACATATAAGTGATATCATATATTTGTCTTTCTCTGTCATACTTCACTCAGTATGGCGATCTCTATGTCGATCCATGTTGCTGCAAATAGCATTATTTCATTCTTTTTTATGGCTAAGTAATATTCCATCGTATATATGTACCACATCTTCTTTATCCATTCCTCTATTGATGAACATTTTGGTTGCTTCCATGTCCTGGCTATTGTAAAGAGTGATACAATAAACATTGGGATACATGTGTCTTTTTGAATTACGGTTTTCTCCAGATACATGCCCAGGAGCGGGATTGCTGGGTCATATAGTAGCTCTGTTTTTAGTTTTTTTCTGGACTGTCATAGAAGTGAAGTGCCATGTTTAAGAAAGTCTTTATATGGTTTATATGTGGTTTATTACTTGTACAAATGCTTATGTATACGTCAGACAATACATTGCCTTACTCAGTATGACAAATTGTGATGATTTAAATTCTTTCTTTAAAAATTCTGATAAAGCAGCAAAACTTGATTACTTTAATCTCTCATAACAAGTAAGTTTACACATACAAGAAAAATAGCTATGTCATTCATGTTGTAATGCTTCACTTTTTCCATTTCTTTTGTTTTGTATTATACATAATCAGTCAATCTTCAGATGCAATTATAAAATGCTCATTGGAATCTAGCCTGAAGTATCATTTTCAAGGTTTGACTGAAATGTTGAAAGTCTACCAGAAATGCCAGAAGAAACCAATTTCCAAGCTTAGCTCATCTGAAATTCCCAGGGCACTCCAAATTGAAGTGAGGACTTTTCCTGAAACAGTTGTTCTGCCAATTGCGTTTTTTAACCCCTTAAATTTATTTGACAATTGCTGTCCTTACTCACCTAACGTGAACTGCTTCTCCTAGTAGTCCAGGGCCCCTAAGGACATTTTTCATAACAAATGAAGGGAAAGGGTTTGGAAAATACATCTTCAGGTGGCGTATGGAGAGAGGTTTCATTCATTAAAAAAAGCTTTTGGGTGCTATCAACTTAGGATTAATGTAAATGCAAGTCTACAAGGGTAAATAAATATTTCTGTCAGAAAAAGAAAGACCCTTCTGCATTTCTGATACAGTCACAAGCCCAAACCTTAATATGTAGTCAAGTGAGATACCAAGCATTGAGCAAGATAGCAGGTCTGTAGAAGTCCACTTCAATAAATTAGAGTTGAGAAGTTATTCTGAAATTAAATCAAGAAAAGAAATTTTAGAATCCTGTGAGAAATTCTATCTTCAATTTTCTAGATACTGTTCTCATTTTAAATAACTTAAATTTGGGCATTAAAAATATTTGTATGTTGCTTTAATGCTTTAATCTCTGCAATTTTGTCCCTGTGCTAGTATTAGGCATGTGATGAGAGGCCAAGTTAAAGATCCTCTTAGAATGAGGAAAAAATAAAACTAACTTAAGTAAATTCTAGGAAATATTAAGGTTTAAATCCTCGACTTTTTCTCATTCTTTCACTGAATAGAGAATAATAATTATTTTTTTCCATCACAGAATTTAATCTAGAATATGAACAAAAATAATACTGTGGACAGTTGCTTATAATGCAGTTAAATGTATCCAGTTTTAAACTCTGAAGGATTTCCTTTTAATTGCCTCCCAAAGGAGTTGATTTTAGGCATATGTTGATCAAGGTAGCTTGAACTCAATCACAGCCATGTGTCTTGTGACTACGCAAGTGAGCAGAAATACTTGACAACAGCCAAGTTCCACATTTCATATGTAAAAGTAAAAATGAAATGTGATTAAAAAGAGTAATGATAATACTTGAGAAGAAACAAATGAAAGCAAAAATGGCACTTAATGTGCTCAATAAGGCCTTTGGTTCCAATATCTGATCCATGACCCAAACATTTAAAAGAGAGAGAACCTAGGCATTGAGTAAAAGGTTATTGCAGCAAAGGACAAAGTATCAAAGAACTAAAATAAATTATCAAAAACTTCTAGACTGATGGCTCTCAAACTTCGCTGGGGAGCATTAAAAAATACCAAATACCAAAGCCTGAGTCCTGCTCTCAGAGATTGTTTTTATCCAGCTGGGCTACAGCCTGTGTGTTTGGATTTTTGCAGCTTCTAGGTAATTTTAATGTGGTGCCAGGGTTCCAAACCACTGCTCTAGACTGTTTCTTTCATTCTCTCTCTTTCATTCTCACTCTTTCTGTTCAAATCAACTTTTGCAACTTGAACAAAACAAATAGTAAAGTTTGATCTTTGGTGGGGCGGGGGACAATGTATGGTGGTTTTCTGGAGTTGTTTTTCTTTGAAGTATCCAAAATTTCCTTACTTATAAATAGAGCTGATCCTTACTGTAAGATGGATCCCATCCTTCACTCTTGCGAAGAGATATATTAAATAAATAAATAACTCCTTATCAAGAGTTTCCTTATAAAATGATTCTGACGATTTGAAATCTGTACACCTGGCCATATGGTGCTCAGAGTTTGGGGAACCTACAATCAGGAGAATATGCTGTGATTCGGCCCTGAGTCTCAAGCTGTGTTTGGACCAGAAGCAAGTTGATGACTCTGACGTCACATCATGGACCAGCGCACTCCTAACCCACATGCCTTGGAAGAGTCTTTTCCCATCTCTTACTTCAGCTTTCCCTTTTCTAAAATAAATGAGTTTGACACAGTCATGTGTAAAATTCTTAGCAGTTCTTAGATCGTACACTTCATTTTTTCATGTCTTAGTGAACTTCTTTTCCTTTGTATATGCACATATACATTGCTCTACTACTCAAATAGCATCATGATGTACACAAAGTTTACATCCTAACTCTCTCACAATTTTATATCATGCCTGGTTGGAACATATCATGCTTATTGTGGCAAACAGAGGAAGTTAGGACAAAAATATTTTCAAATATCATACAGTTTTCAAGTACAATATTTTAATCACTGCACAGTGTTACATCTTATAAATGTATTAGCTCTTACGCTACCGTTAAACATTTGGGTTCCTTCCAGTTTTTTTGTGTTCATAAATAATGTTATGAGGAAAACCTTTGTGCCTTTGATTACCTCTTATTATTTCATTGGGCTCAATTCTATAGGATCGCAGGTTCAAAGAATATGAATATTTGGGGAGTTCTTTATTCATATTGACAAACTGGATGTCAAAAAAATTTGTCTGCAAATGTAAATTTCCTCTAGCAGCTTGTGAAAGAGCCCCAGACACCACACTGTCACAAAAATGAAGTATCTTTTTTGTTCAATTGTATAAGTGAGTGGAGAATTTATCTCTAAACCTGTTTTCTTCATTCTCCCAGGAAATAAACTACTCCATCCTTAGGCCAGTCGTAGAAAGTGAGAAGAATCCACAGATGATGACAGCCTGAGAAAGACTGATATGCACAGTTGTGTGATGTCTTACTGTTTTGTTTTTTTTTTAAGTATATTGATACCAATATCCTTATGAAGAAAATATAAAAATGTAGTGATGGTTTTTAAAATTTTAATATTGGGAGATTTTAAATGATCTCTTTCATATTTTAAGAAAAACTAGATATTAAATCTGGGAAGAGAGAAAAGAACAATAATAGAATGGCCTCAAGGTCATTTTGATTTTTCCTTTTTAATTTTTGTCCGTAACTTACTACGAATGTGCCAATTGTGCAATGTGTCTTTCCTGGAACATACATCATTCCTACAGTTCTACGAAGTGACTTTCTCCTGGCTGCAAGGATAAGAATGAAGTCCTACTTGCCTTCCATTTCAGCCTATACTGAGCAACACTTAGTTAACTATGCCTTCTTGGACTCTTAAAAAAAAACTTAGTATTTTTAAGAAAAAAGCCTTTCAAATAAGGTTTTATTCCTTCAAAAAAATCCTCTTGTGAAGCAATGAAACATCAACCTAAAATTTCAATTCCGTTTATATTGCCATAAAAAATGCTAATCTAGCACATTAAATCTTATCACTTATGGTTGCTCCATGAGCCTACACTTAGCCAATAATTGCTTTGTAATTATTTTCTATCCTCAGCAAGGTGAGTAATAAGATATGCCATTCAAGAAATAAAGTTTATGAAATCTACATTTCTTCTTATAAAATGAAAACTATCCCTAGAGATCCACTCCAAAATGAGCACTTTAATAGAGATGTTTTTCCAAAGATGTACAGAGCCCATATATTTCTAATTTTGCTTCACGTTAAATAAAGAGCATTTATTTTATCCGTAATAAACCAGAAATAAACTGTAGAAAGAGTATATTATAAAATTGGGCAATTTCCCTCTGTGCTAAGCATGCTAGAGCAGAAGAAAAGTTAAGCATTGAGAAAATGGTGGAGGGGACCTAGCCGTGGGACATACCAGCAAATCTGGGGATGCCCTTAGTGGCCCAAGGCTGGACATCCTGGCTCCATCTTTGATACTGAGAAGCATGTGGTTGAGAATTGAGTCTTAGACGCTCCCAGTGTTGCCTTGATTATATCCATACCCATAGATAACGTATCACATGAAAATCCCACTGTCTCCATCCCATTTCTCACGGATATTAATCGGTCCTAATATTTCCATCAGGGTTTACATATTCAGTAGACCATAATCATTCTCAATAGGGCAGTGAAGAACCTAGAGAAAAAGAATAAGAGAAGACGAGGTGGTACAGAAAACAGGTGAACTGTTCCTCCTCCTCTTCTCAATTCTCTCCCCTCCTCCCTGCTTGGCTCCATCCTCCTTCTGCTCCCCAGACAAACAGAAAGCAGACCTGAAACTTGAGAACCAGCAGGACCTACTAATCAGAATTAGGACACTGCATCTTCTAAGTGATAATTATTCAGACAGTCTCTCATTGTTTACAAACACCTGCCTCTGTTCCAAATGTCTAATGTTTTCTTTTGATTCTTGAACACATTCGCAATTCACCCTTTCTTAGAACTTGTATTCTATTAATAAGAAAGACATGGTTTTCTTTTACATTATAAGAAGCCATTTTTTTATGTTTGACAAACTACTTTAAAGTCTTTGTAAGATAGATATTTTTGTAATTTGCTGTCTGCTTTGTAATTTGCAGCCAGAATCTGAAAATAACTTCCATAACTTTAATGTGTGGGCTTGTTTTTATTCTGACACAGTGATCAACCTGAAAAGGTAGTGAGCTGCCCATCTCTAAAAGCACTCAAAGAAAGGCCAAATGACCTTCATGTAAGGATAGCTGAGCAAGGAATCCTAAATTCAGTAGAAGACCGGCCTAATAATTTCTATACTATATGTCAACTGCAATAAATTTATATATGATACCTGTTTCCAAAATTATTTGAGATAATATACAGTAAATTATATATTGTAAGTCTGCTAAACTGGAATTTGAAACTAAAGCTTCTGAGAACTCAAGATAAATGATTCCTAATGTAATGCCTTATTAGAAGCTGTAAATAACGAAGAGTACTCACAAGGCAGAGTTTTCTAAGCTTATTCATACTGTTCTGAACAAATTTGCTATGTGCGAGTGTGAACAGATTGTAGCTTTTAGTCAGTTTAAATTCCTCTTTCTAAAAGCAAGTTTACAGTTTGTTTCTAGAAGCCCTATTGAAAATATCTTCTGAGTCTGATAAAGTTTATATCATAGGCGGCCCTTACCACAGAGTTTTGCACCCAATCGGAACTATGTAAAGTGTATGGATTGAACTGAAGAGCCTAGGACAGAAAGTTCTTTTGCAGTCCTAACTTCAATCATCCTATCTCTTGATAAAGAGAGAAATATACATCCTGATGGGGATATAATTAGATTATAAAAGAGGAATAAAATATAACAATAAGGAGCAGAAATAGCAACGATTCAGTTCCTTTCTGTGTGGAGAGAAGCAATCCTCCACCTACTTTTATTCCTCATAGAAGAAGGATGTGGCTTGTAGCTTTAGTGTTCCGCTCAGATAGAGAGTAGGCATGGGGAACAAGCAGCAAGATATTTGCCTGGAATCCAAAATTGGCAGATATTAACCATTTATCAAAACCTAAAAGAAAAAGAAAAGAAAGCCCTCGATCCCCTTAATATTTACGGATAATACATATCACTCTTCATGTAGAAAAAGCAGCATAATTGCTCCCTACCTTTCCTCTTGGATTTTACAGAACCTGGTCTGTGCCCTCTCCCAGCCTCAATACTGCAGCAAAGTTAGTCACACGCTCCTCACTGCCCCTCAAAGAGCCAAACACTTCCTCATCATGAAAAAAATCACGTGACCCTTCTCCTACTAGCTCCTCTTCAATTTTTAAAAATTATTTCTAGCAAATCCGAACTTTTCAATGAAGGGTTTTGTTCTGCCGTCATATTTACCCTCTTCATTCTAATACTCTGCAGTGAAGCTTCTGTCCTCCTCCTGTACTGATATTGTTTTAAGGTCGCAAGTGATCATCTGCTCATTAAATTAGTCTGTTTCCCTTCACCTTTCTACTGCCTTTTCTATTATTGGCTACTCCCTGCTTCCCCCACAGGTTAGATTCTGTCACAGGGCATCGGCGAGGTCCTGAGTCTCTTCTAAGCTCTCTGACTACTCCTCCTCCACCTCTTTTGCTAGTATTTCTCTATCCAACCATTCTAAAAAATGTGCTTTTCCCTTAAGGTATTTATCCTTGCCCTCATTTTTTTCTTTATTTCTTCATCCTCAGAGATCTTATCCACTCCTAAACTTCCAAGGGTTAAGTCAATGTCCCAGCAAATCTTTAAAGCATAATAAAAATATAAATAAATAAATAAATTTCCCTGAAAACATCTCTTCATCTTCTTGGTCAATTTTGGTCACGTCCTTGGTCCCAATCCTAGCCCAGCAGGAGTTTTATTTTTATACCATTCATTTTCTTACCTTTGTTTCCAGGCTCACTTTCGGCTCTTATATAACCCACAGAACTTTCAAAATGGCTTCAAACAGTTTTCTTAGGTTTTAATTCTAGTCTCTCGTCTCTCATCCTATCTGGTTTTCATTGCTCTCTCTCTCTCTCTCTGTTTGTGACTGTGTGTTTTGTGTGTGCATCTTCTTTCCCAGTGTCACTGTAAGCTGCTGGAGGGTAGAAAGCATATTATTTGTATAGGTTATATTTGCAGTATAACTTATCGAAGTAGCAGAGCGTTTTACTCATGGTTAATATTGAATAGGTACTCGTAACCATGATGGTAATTGAAAAGAAGTCACTGTTAGGAGCGTGAATGGGAAATATCCTGTACCCTTTCTTCCCATACTTCAGATCTCTACTCCAATCAATATGCTCCACACCGCAGGACCACTACACATTCATTTGCATTGTCTCTAATTCTTCTTCTTTTTTCTTCTTTATTTATTGAAATATAGTTGATTTACAATGTAGTGTTAGTTTCAGGTGTACCACACAATGATTCAGTTATACATATATATGTATATATATCTCTGCTTTTTCAGATTCTTTTCCCTTACAGCTTATTATAAAATATTGAGTACGGTTCTCTGTGCTATACAGTAGGACCTTGTTGTATATTTTATATATAGTAGTGTGTATATGTTAATCTCAGTCTCCTAATTTATCCCTTTCCCCCTTTCCCCTTTGGTAACCATAAGTTTGTTTTCTATGTCCGTGGGTCTCTTTCTGTTTTGTAAATAATTCATTTGTGCCTTTTCTTTTTAGATTCCATGTATAAGCAATATCATATGATATTTGTCCTTCTCTGTCTGCCTTACATTACTTAGTATGGTAATCTCTAGGTCCACCCACGTTGCTGCAAATGGCATTATTTCATTCTTTTTTATGGCTGAATAATATTCTATTGCATATATGTACCACATCTTCTTTATCCATTCATCTGTCAATGGACATTTAGGTTGCTTCCATGTCTTGGCTGTTGTAAGTAGTGCTTCAGTGAACATTGGGGTGCCTTCTCCTTGATGACTATTTTTATTTCCCTAATTTATTTTTTAAAATATGATTTTTAATGTGTTTTATATTATTGGTATAATGTTACTCAATTTTTGAAACTGAACTAAGAACTGTCAAATTGGAGCAAATATGTACATACACACAGTTATGTTTATACACACACACACATAAATATATGTATATGTGTAAATGTGTGTTATATTTTGTATTATTTTGCTAGTACTGCCATAATAAAGTACCACAGACTGAGTGGCTTAAATACCAGTTTATATTCTCACAATTCTGGAGGCTAGAAGTCCAAGACCAAGGTGTCAGCAGTGTTGATGTCTTCTGAAGCCTCTCTCCTTGGCTTGTAGATGGCCGTCTTCTTTGTGCTTTCCCATGGTCTTCCCTCTGTACCTTACATGCCCAAATTGCCTCTTCTTTTAAGGACAACGGTCATGTTGGATTAGGGAGCACTGAAATGATTTCATTTTAACTTAGTTGCCTCTTTAAGGATCCTATCTCCAGATAGTCACATTCTGAGATACTGGGGATTAGGACTTCAACATATGAATTTTGGGGGAACAAAATTCATCCAATGTGTGTGTGAGTGTGTGTGTGTGTGCGTGCGTGCATACTGTGAAAGAAACTCAAGTAAAGAAATTAAGACAAGGAAGTATAGGAAGACATTAAGTTTTGAAGGAAAAAAAAATCACACAAGAATTTAACCAACCATCCAGACTAATGTCTAAAGAATTCAGTTGGGAAGGTGTCAACCACAGGACATCAGGGAGGTCATCAGAGTCAACAGTGTTGTGTCAATGAGAAAAGGAAGTGGCTAACAGAGCCAGAGGAATTTCATAGGGTGTTAATCACATCAATTTCTATTCCCTTGATAAATTCTCGTGAAACTGAGGTAAATATCTGGAATGCACAATTGACAGAGACATATGGAGTGCATGCTTTACTCATATTAATAAGCTTTCTATCCTCTTCGGGGACATACATTACATTCTGAATTACCTCATAGCACATGTGCTGCCCTTGTGTATCCACAGCATAACCTCCCATGCAGATCCATTTCCCAAAACTGTCCCTAGACCTTGGGCACTTATTGATTGTGTTCGGTCATGGCTTTTACTGATCCTTTTTAGTTTCACGTTCAGGTGGCTCTTAGAGCACATTTTAAACTTTCCTTGCTGACCTCCCTGCTCTTATTTCTTAGGTGACTCATGTTGTAATTTTCCAAACTGACTCTCTTAACTGTAAGAAGAAATGTCTTCACTCAGCTAAGATGGATTTTATGTTCAATGTCATTCTAAACTATCACTGAAAAAATTGAACATGTTAGTATTTGTAACGAGTACAGTGGGAGCAATATAAAGGGACCCTGTTTAGGAATTAGCTTCCTGCAGAACATCCTCCTGCCGGAAAGACTCACCCCAGTTCCCCCCAAACTCTCACAGATACATAATGGGACTCTCAACCATCCTTACTGGTTATTCTCCAGGCATGAACCCACTTTCTTCCCCATCTCCGTGCAAGACATCCTGCACATTCACAGGCACACTTCAGTGAAAGATGAAATAGTCACTAAAACAAAATAAAAGCTGAAAATGTGGGCTTGTTAAAAAATACCACATTAGTTCTTATGATCAGCATTGAAAAGAAAAAAAAAAATTCAGTGGCAGAAAAAGAAGGGAGCCACATGTAGCCAGGATTTTTTCGATATATTTGGGTGAGTTAGAGCTGCCTTTTTTTCACCTGGCCGAGCATACCCTTTTCAGGACGGCAGCATAGGAGAGCATTTGGTTTGGACAGGGCTTTTTCAAACTGTGTATGTACCTTAGAATTCTAATACATACAGAGTGTGCCTCTTCTTCTTGGGAATGACCAAGTAGAAGAGTGACATTACTAATGCTTAAGTTGTGTGCACGTGAAGTGCTGGGAAATATTAGAGTTATATAATTCACCTCAGTGAAGACATGTCTAGCCCTTAGATGACTCACAAAGAAACATGGAGGGAAGAACACAGGCAGAGAAAGGGAGAAGGTAAGGAATGTTACCATAGTTGACAAAGGTTTAAGGTGATCCAATTTGAAATTCTTAAAATATATGGGAGAGGAGAGGTCTGTGAATGTGCTCACTACATAGGCACAACTTGAGCCAACAGAATACATAGAGGAAAGAATGCAGAGAAACATATTGTGCCAGGACTTTGTAGAGGAAGCCAGGGTCTGAAATTCAGGTAGACTGGAAGAGAGTTAGTGGCAATATATATTTAAAAAGGTAAGAGATCACACACCAGGCAAGAAGGAAAGAAAGTACAGTAGGAAACAAGTAGAAGGCAGGTGCCATTCATATAAGCAAGTAAAGAATGAACTCCAGGGAGCAGGGCAGGGAATCAAGAAGCTGGGCCAGGGGACTAAAGACAAAACGTGGTCAGTGATAGAGATCAATGCTTAGCTGTTGGAACCAGGGACCTCTATCAAAAGTGGTATTTAATAGCAATGGTAATGAATCTTAATCCCTTCAATGCTCATCTCTAGTAAATTAGATGATCTTCCCTGAAGTCTCTGAGCCATCACTATCTATTCATTGAGTCCACATTAATGAGAAAACCCCCAGGTTTCACTGAGTTGAATTGGCAGCTTTTAAAGATTGATCCTTCAACAGTCATGTGGCTCAGTCCAGCTCAATTTATAAATTCTGAGCTCGTTTGTGTAATCCTTTCTCAAGAAAAATACCACAGGCTACTCTACTTAATGTCTATCTGAGATTTTTCCCCAATATAAGTATTGTATGATCAGATTCTAAATATCATAGATAGCATACAATATAAAACATACAGAGATTATAAACACACACAAATGTGTACATACACATAAAAGCCAGGTAATCACAAAATAATGACGTTATACCTTCTTATAAAAATCACACCTACATATTCCAAAGTTAAACCGGTGATGCTGGCTCCTATTTTTTTATTTTATTTTTGCTGAAGGCTTTTCCATTCTCCTTTTCTCTATTTAAATACTGAAATGCTCATCATTATTGTATTGTTTTGTCTTGGCTCTTGTCAAAGGAAAAAAGCAATCTTTGGTTGCACTTAATGTTCACCAAAATCTTTATTCACAATTAAACTTATAAGATATGGTGTTGTTATCAAAATTATTATAAATTGAACCTGTATCAGAAATTTTCAGGTACAAATAAAGAATGTTCTGTCACTTTTAAGCAATTGATTCTCCCTTTTCTCCATTATATAAGTCTGTACAATTGTGCATTTTGTAGACTAACTGTCAAAGAGCTGAAGATATATTATTAGTGATTTGAAGTATTTTATTGTTAAGATTTTCACTGCTTTCTCAATGGTTTCCTGACTTTCGGAGGATTTTTTTTTTCTTCTTCTTCTTCTTCTTCTTCTCATTTCCTACCAGGGTAGCATTTTAAGTAGATGTTATAAATCTCTGCCAAAGGCACATTCATAGCCCTGCTTGAATGGTTTCATTTAGGCTAAGACTACCCTTACTTTTCAGGTCTCTTCAGGATCTTTATCATGATGAAATAACACTTTGTTTTCATCAAAGAATCAAGCACAACTCCTAAAAAGCCCCCCAAATAAATATAGATGACTTCTTTGATTTTGGAATACCAATATTATACCACATTATTAAATTAACTTCAAATTTCTACTTGAAATCCAAACATGGCTTTTTGGTTAGTTTTTTTTTTTTTCTTCTTAAGGATAGAAGGGGACGATCTCTGGATATACATAGTTTTAATACATCCACTATTTTAGCTCTATCAATCAAGCACACTTGATGCCCGAATCCCGTAAACATTTTCTGTAAAGGCAAGCAGAATTTTGGTATTTTGATTTGCAATTTTAGTCAAACATTTTCTAAAATGCTAGTGATGAGTGTGATATGTTTTTCTTAAAGCTTCCAAGACCTCTAATGCAGGCCACAATTGTTTCTTTAAAATGCACCAAATCTAGTGGAGACATGTGTTGAGTCACAAATTCAAAAGGGAGAGTGGGAAATAGAAATCTTTCCCAAATTCCATTTCTAACCTAGCCAAGTAGACACGAAGAATACTATTTTTTTTGAAAGGTGTCATAATTTTTCAAAATTTTAGCCTCAGGGCAGCTATATACTATTCCTCTTGATCTGTTTTACAATCAGTAAGAATGGTTTATTCATGTGGTCATAAGTGACAAGGGAATGCATATCATAATGACTTACAGGATTTTTTTTTTCCAGGTGAGTAGAGCTCCTAACAGATATATCTATCTTTGGGGAAAGAAAAAAAAATCAAGTGAATCACAGATGAGATAACCTTTCTCTTCAACGTTTCTTTTGTAATATCAGTCCCTCTGTTCTCTCCATATAATGATGAAGAACAGCCACCTTCAGGTTTATAAAATCTCCTATCTTCACAATGTCCCAGTCTCATGAAATATTACACTACCTTTATAATAATGCGTGAAGGGCATATTACAGTTCCTACTGTGTGCTGTTGCATTTCTTCTTATAACTTTTATTTTTGTGTGTTTCACATAGTATAGAAAATAATTTACTAGTATTCACAAGTGCTAATCTACAGACAGCTCCTATAGATTTTGCAGTAGACTCAAAGATCCCCTAAGTCTGAGACCTGTGTTTAGAAGCCAAGGGTATTTTACCTGTACTTTAAAAATATGTTTGTGTTCATGTTTATTACTGAATAGTAAAATAGCGGTCAGAGAAAGGATACCCTCTTCGCCCAGTAAATAACAAAACTATCTTTTTTTATTTTAACACATGCGCCCCTCTGCTTAGCTGAATGTCTACACAGTTATAATTTGTAGGACGTGATTCTATGGTTCTTAATGTAATAAAAACTCACATGAACTTTAATAAGAGTTTTTACCAAAGTGAGGAATTAGTGGCATTTCTGATTTTAAGTGCTTTTCCTATTATTTCATTATATTCTAAAAGGTGTATGGAAGGTAATTTAGAAGTCCCTATCTCAGTGTAACTTGCATTTTGTAATCTTCAATTCCAGAATGAAAATAATGTAAATGATAGTGTGTCCCTTTGAAGGGCATATATAGTAATCATTGATTTTTATTATAGCTGGAAATAATAGAAAGAGGTAGCCATGTAAAAATGATGTATATATAATATATAAATATATATAAAATTTATATATTCATATGTAGGTATATGTGTGTATAATAAATACACACACACACACACACACACACAGAGGATTCCTTAACTTTATCAAATATGTCAAAAGCGAAGTTGTCCAAATGAAGCCTTGTAAGCAGGAAACTGAGTTCTGCCGTCAGGAGCAAAGACCTTCAGGCGCTGATTTAGTTCTAGGATATCTCAGGATTTGTACCCAGGCCTCTCGAGGAAATAGTAATGAGCTTGTTTTTCCTTAATGGGTCCCTCAGACTAGAATCTAGGATCAGAACCTCGGAGACCATTTAGTTTGGGCCCATCACCTTAAAACTGAATCTAACAGGAAGCTACCTATAGAAGGCCAAGTGCAACACTACTCACCCCACTATTTAGCGGGGAGAATGAAACTTGATTCTGTTTCACAGCTGCAGTCACTGCCCCCCTCCTCTTGACATCTGTGGGCTTTGGAAACACAAGCTTGTGAAGAAAACTACATTCACTCACCAATTAAGATGAAAACTGTAAAAGGGCATGGAGGACGGCATAGCAAAATAGAAACAGGAAGAGGACTGAATTAATTTTATACCATCGTCTAATGTATGTTTTTAAATTATCCTTATCTAATTTCTTTAGCTTTGGGACTTAATTATCCATCTATCTGGCAGCATTTTTTTCAATAATGCTTCACACAGCAGTGTTGTGGAGTTTCAGAGTATTATCTCTTGCACTAAGTTTGAAAAACCCAAGTTAAAATGTCATAAAGCAAAACAAAATGGGTATTTTCATAAAGCAAGACAACACATTCATCAAAAACGCCTTCGCGTAAGCCAGGAGGACACAGGCCAAAGCTGACAAATATTTAACCCTAAAATTAGGAGTTAGCTCACATGCCTAGGCAATGTTTATTTGCATGAAGCTGAATTCAGTTACGCAATAGCTCAAGAATTTTCTTTCCTTCTAAGATGGGAACTTAAGTTAACATAAATAATGGGTAATAGATTTTAAGGGTACGTTTGACTGTGGACCAGGATATGATAAATTCATAGTGTGAAATAAATATCAGAAGTGAATGATGAGTATGCATAACACAAGAATAAATAGAAATTCTGACTTTAAAACTTGTTGCCACTCTTACCAAAATATACATTTAATATATAATATACTATAGATAAACTTACTGAAGAATTTAGTAGACTATTTTGGGAGGTGAGACTGGATTTTTTAAGCCATAGGACCAAGAACATTTGACAACCATTTACTATAAGTGAAAGCATTTGCAAGAGGACAGACAGTGACTATTGAAGTGCTTTCTCTCTTACTGAGCCTAAAATCTTCAAATGCTAGGACAGGGCAGCAGATGGTAAAATAACATTTATGATTGTTACTTTTTTATTTTAACATCCTATATAATAGAAAAAGTTTGCCTTTTATGAGTTCAACTTATTTTAAAATAATTTATTCTCTATGAAAATAAACACCACCATTTTTTTTTCCCAGTGGAGAACTGAAAACTTTACAAGTGAACTCTATTAATTTAGGTGTCTTGTCTGGAGTCAAAACTTGGGCAAATTACTTGATATCCCTGTGCCTCAGTTTATTCCTGTGTAGAATGGGGATAATGATGGTACTAACTTTGTAGAGTTGAGCAGAAACTTGAGTGGGAACATCTAAGTGCTCAATATATGGTTTTATTATTACTGTTATTATTATTGTCTTTTTATGTACTTCTAGTCAGAGGCATCTGAAGTTTACCTGCTGGTTGTGTTCCTTAATTTTCATAATGGCTCTTAACTTCTTCCTTTTTACAGTGGATTGTTTCTGCCTTGCATCTGTAAAAATCTGTAAAAATACAGATTCTTAACAGAGATTTCAACCTTCAAATCCTTGCTGTTAATCCTTATCAAAAGACTGATTGTGGCAAATATTAATGGGACATTAAAACTATCCATTCACTTATTGGAGGGATTCTGAACATGGGGAATATAGGATGCCTCTAGATCTTTTGTTTTACATAGAAGTTTTTTCATTAAATGTATTGCAACTGTAATTTTGTGTCTGTTATTTTTGGAGGGAGATGTTCCAATCGTAACTTTCATCTAATTCTCAAAAGGCTAGGTGGCTCCAAAATCCATGTTTTTCTGAGATTTTCTGAATATTCTAATTTTACCCTTGGGTCAGTTCAGTCCCCCATAAAATTATATATGTGGACGGTAGTGGTTTGGTCTTTCATTGAATTTTTTACTGAATTAAACTTTGGTGTTATGTCATTGTCATCTATTTTCAATGGAAATTTATTATGTAGATCGTTGTTTAGGATGACCTTTATAATAACCTTCACAATAATCTTGTTATGAGGACTTGATAAGAGAAATTTTATGTCTCAGTGTCAGGAAAGGTACTGAAAAGCTGTCTGTGCTTATCTTTTAAGAAAAGTAAATATTTTTTTCTTGGACTGTTAGGAAATCTCCACTGCAATTTGTACACAGGTTTTCCATGTTAAATTAATTATGGATTGATTATTTTCCTAACATGATACTGCTTCATCTGGCTTTCCCATGCACTTTCTTTGAAAAAGTCGAAAATGAGTAGCTATTTCCCCAGTATATACCACCAACCATATTCAGTGCCTTTCAGTAAAGCTGTACTTCAGCTTTCTACGCATAGAGTTATGATTACAAATCAAACATTTCTTTACAAATTTGTTGAATGCTTATGAGATATTTGGAGACTTTGGGTTCAAAACATGTAGCGATATTAAAGTGTACTTTTTGTAACTTACGTTATTCTGAATTATTGCCCACTGAGTATCAAAGTAGCAACAAAATGGCTGGGCATATAGAGGGAGACAATATGGTTCAGTGAGTAGGGCCCCACTCATGGAGCTGGAAAACTGATTCTAGTCCAGGCTCTGCAGCTTCAGGTAGAAGTTTATCCTTTCCAGGAGTAAAAGACAATACCACTATATCTATACACCTCATGAAAGTGTGTTAGGATAGATAAAATAATACAGCAGAATGTGTTGTGAAAACTACTATAGAAATACAAAGTATTGACACAAACAGTAATTTGAAGTAGATTTATCCCACTTTCTTGCTTAATCAAGAATCATAACCATGCTCAACTTTATCCTTTGAACCTGTGGTTAAAGAGCTCTCAAGCAGTATAGACTTAGTCAGTCTTCTGTTTAGTCTGCCTTCACCATCTATTAGTGATCTGATCTTGGGCAAGCATCTGAGCCTGCCTGCCCCTCAGTCTTCTCACAGCTTGTTGAGAGGAATAAATGAGATAATGCCTGGAAAACCTTCTGTCTTTTCCTTTGTGGTGACGTTCGATAAATCTTAGCCATTGTTATTAACATGTAATTCCTTTGCTTTGTCCTTGGAGTTAATAGGCATTGCAAAATGAAAACCCATTTCATTAAGCTGCAGTATATACACTAAGGGTAAATGGTTTCATATACTAGCAACTGGTGGCTGACAAGATTTTATAAACAATAATTAATGAGATTCTAGGCACTGATTAAAATCTAATGGAAAAGAGTTTTAATTTCAAAATTGCTGTTCAGAGTATGCTAGTCACCCGATTTTAGTTAAGGGCAGTGGAGGCAGCGGAGGGGCTTTAACGAGGCAGCTGCTACCATGGTTGTGCTGTCAGGTGTGTTCAGTCGCCAGGTACACAGTCCAGCTATACACACAACTCCGGCCAAACACAGCCCTGAAACAGCAGAGCCACGGTCGCCTTCCTCCATAAAGAAGCAAATGGAGTGGAAGGCTTTATTGTAGTTTTAATTATGTACACAATTTTAGAGAAAGTGGACAAAGTTTCTTGGAAATCACAAATTAACATCTTCAGTATGCATGCCACAGCCTTTCTTCACAATCTCTTTATTGCAGCTTTACTATAGTTGGAAACAATTATATAAATTGTAAAGACTAGAAGATATTAGTGTGTCTAGGGCTAATGAAAGTAATTTCATTTTGATCTGAAGAAAATTAAGATGCATAGTCGTTAAAGTGCTTCTAGTGCCACTCCAAATTTCTTCATAATATTCATTTCTTATGAATGTATTTTATGAAGACATTTATGAATTTTAAAAGGAGATGGAAATGTCTAGCAGGATTGCAACATGATCTTTATAAATGCTCTTGATACTAATATTTTCTGAGGGACTAGTGAGATACCTGTTGTCAATATGCATTGAGCAAGCAAACATTTTTTGCTAAAGTGTTCATAGGAAACGGCCATCTCAAATACCAGCAAAAACAGACTATATGGGAACAAATATAAAATTCTTTCAAAAAGATTTTGTGCAAACCTAGCTTAGTTTAGCTAAGCCGTAAGATGAAATGAAAGAAAAGCTCCTACCTATCAAATATTCCTTCCCAGAGCAGGCATTGGAACCCAAATAAGATGCGGTATGTGACAGCAGATCCAATCACATACTAATTTATCTCCTCATTGTTCCTAAAGAATTGTTGATTTGGAGTAGAACAGCCTCCTGATTGATTCTCCAAACAGAATTAACTTCAAAATGCGCAAGCAAGGAGCTAAGTAAATTTCTCTACCAAATGAGGTCTATACACATTGTCCTTTTACGTGTTGGAGAGAATGTCACAGAAGCCTTTCAAATATAAACTCCCTGTCACTTCCCACTGTTATTAAGACCAGGTCAAGTGGTTAACTATGATAGCCACAAATATCCTCGCCAATAGCCAGGTAAGAGAAATTCATCCAAGCAATTTTGGCAGCAAGAGACTTTCCCACCATAGGCCCTGTTCTATAGCAAATAGATTTATTGAATCACAAAATGGAAGGATGCTGTAATACATATATATGTGTGTATATATACACATGTATTTTACTTACATATGTATGTGTGTGTATGTGTGTGTGTGTATATATATATATATATATGCATATATCCAGACATAAATAAACAAAAGATGTAACCAGACCATTACCTGAACCCAAAGTACAAAAGTTACACCACAAAAACCAAATATTGGTTCTCTGGCCCCTTCCCCACTTCATTAGAGGGAAATCAAGACTTTCGCCTGCATTCTTTCCCTCCACCCAACTATTCCACGAGGAGGGAGAAGGGAGGTTTTCTCACATATCACAAGAGCAGTCCCTCTACTTAAATGCTCCCCTGGCTACTATCCCCTGCTGCCTCTGGACAGCTGCTTGCACCGGTACCAGCCTCCACCAAATGGCCAGTTGTCACTCTTCTCTGTGACTCATGGGGATCTTCCACTTCTCATAATCAGATAATTCAAAGAGCAGAGGTTTTGGAACTCTAATACATAAGGGTATTCTCTCAAGGGACTCCAAATCTCATTGAACTTCAGGATCATCTTATAAATGCTTTTAAAAATAAATTTGGGGATCTCACCTCCAACCAACCTAACATGAAACTCTAGAAGTAGATCTCATGACATCTGCATTTGGAACAAGTTCCCCACAATAAAGGCATTTGATAAGGGTGCAAAAAATAGTTGTCTAATTAATTCCTAGGAAGATAGTACAACCCAGTACACAGATTGGCTTTTAGAAATCACAGTTTACACCACTACCCTTTTCTTCCTATGCTGGAACAGCTACTTCAAAGCCCCAAACATACAGGGAGAGTTAAAGAAGCCCTCAAACATTCAAAAACAAACTGGAGGTTGGTGTATCAGAGTTCCACAGTGTACCTCTAAGGAGAGATGTAGCCTAAGACTCCTGCATATCAAATAGAATAATCTCACTTTAGTTCCCACTAAATCCATAATAGAAATCAGTACTTTAAAAATGCAACTTAAAGAAATTGTTCTGTCAATGCTAATATCTCAAAGAATACATGGGGACTTAGAGATTGTCACATCAAAACAATCTCAATGATATTTTTTAATCCCCTCTTTGAGACACCATAGAATAAAAACAATGAAACTTTAAAATGATCAAGTGAGTTTCCCTTAAAACTACACTGTGAGTTCCTCAAAAGATAGAGCTTTGTACCTGTAAGACCCAGCAGATAGAAGGCACTCAAATACTGTGATCTGGAGGGAAGGAAGGAGGGAGGGAGGGAGGGGTAAGGGGAGGAAGGAAGGAAAGAAGGAAGGCAGGAAGGAAGGAAAGATGAAAGCGGGGAGGGAGAGAGGTGGTAGAGAAACTAAGGGACAGAGGGAGAAATCTCTGAGTGAATGAATGAATGACTCTTGTTAATGTTGACCTTACGTTTGCCTTTTTGCTAATCTTTATGAGACCAGAAGGTAAAGATTCTCACCCACTTCATTATAATGATATTAAGTGAATTTTTCCAGATAGTCTTTGATAAGTGCAACTTTGTCTTTCTTTTATTTACTTAGATTCACTGTATTTCTCAACAATATTAGGCAGGGTGTATCTAATTTTCCCTGAAGAACTCTTTTATAATTATGTTAACTTTGGGGCTTTTCAATGAATTAAATATTAGCCAAACTATTGCCAAGTTTTATTCATGTATGAAAAGTATGATACCAGCCAATATATGCTTGGAAAGTAATAAAGCAAAGATACACTGGTTCTAAAAATATGAAGAATCAATATGCATATTTGTAGCAGGAAGTTATATATTAAAGGAGAAACTACCATTTTATGTTAGTAAAAATTACAAAGTGCTGTCTTGCAGACATTGTCATGGCAGTTTTTCAGGTAAAGAAAGGCACAGAGGGATGGGATAGGGAGGGTGGGAAGGAGCCACGGGAGGGAGGGCATATGGGGATATATGTATAAATACAGCTGATTCACTTTGTTGTACAGCAGAAACTGGCACAACAGTGTAAAGCAATTATACTGCAATAAAGAGCTTAAAAAAAAAAAAGGCACAGAAAGGATCTGCATCTCCACCAAGTCCCACCAATCCTATGTGTCAACGCCATATTAGATCCTGTGTCTACTCTAAAGAATTCCATGGTCTTCATGGAAAGATAAAACAATGCTCATGTGATCACACTACATTTTGTTAAGCCCTGAGAGGAAAGTAAATAATCGTAGTTAACATGTGTTTAGAAATTCTGTATGCCAGGCACTGTACCAATGACTATATGTCAACCTCATAGAAAACTCAAAAAACTGAGACTTAGAGACGAAGTAATTTATCCAAGACTGAAGTTCAAATTCAGGTAGTCTATTTCTGGCACTCTTGCACTTAACTACGATATTTCTTCCCAGGTTAGAGAGAAAATAAAGGAGAGACTGGAATGAGGGAGATCAGTTAGGTTACTGCAATAATCCATGTGAAAGATGATGAGGACCTGAACTAGACTGGCAGCAGTGGAATTAGAAAGGAATTAGACAAGAGACACTTGAGAAAGAGAAATGAGAGCACTTGATGCCTAATTGGATGTGGAGGAGGCAATGAGAGGTATTGATAAGAGACAGGGAGGAGTAAAGAGGAAGGGCTTTAGCCCAGATGAAGAGAGGAATGGTATATCCTTAACAAAAATAGAAAATAAAGGATCAGGAGAGATTTGTAGGGAGGAGAAATGGGTTTAACTTTTTTTTAAACTTTTTTTAAAATAAATGACTCAATTCCTTTGTACTTTACAATTTGCAAAAGTTTCACACACATGATTTCATATAATCCCATAATAACCTTTTTCTTAATCCCCTACCCCTATATTGCCCCTCCTCCCTTCCTTCTCCTCACTGGTAACCACTAGTTTGTTCTCTATATCTGTTAGTCTGCTTCTTTTTCATTTTATTCACTAGTTTGTTGCATTTTTAGATTCCACATATAAGTGATATCATACAGTGTTTGTCTTTCTCTGGGTTTAACTTTTGACATGTTTAGTTTCAACAAAAAATTTCATAGATGCCGTAAGACTCAGGAATAAAAATGATCCCAAAGACAGACTGAACAGGAAAGTCTGCTGTTAAAGATGCTATCTCACATGTACAGAAGGAGACACATGTTGTTTAGCTTCCTTTAATGGAATTCTGTATCACCAAATAAAGTGTATTCCTCATCTGGGTCTTACATCCTTGGGGGCTGCAGAACTTCCTGGACCTTAACTGGCTCTGCAAGTCTCATTACACAATAACTGACAAGGACCTGGGAACCATTTTTTGGGAAAGTGAGACAAGCTAAATAATTTCCATCCTAAAAATCCTGGGCGAGTATCCCCACAGTTAACCATTCTTTTTTATTTTAAATTTTCATGCTGAAAAAGGTTATTTTAGGAACTATAAATACTTTAAAATTTCATGAGAGTCGTGCTGGTCAGTCTAGTTTCATGACAGCCTGTACTAAGTTGCCAGAAGCTGTGATTTAGGTAGGGAAACATCAGCCTCTGTCCCTAGGGAACTCTTCTTTCAGTCAAGAGGACCATCTGGGCTTGGTGTGGGAGATGTGTTTGCAGATACTAAAAACTGCCTCCCCAAAAGTATTTGGCCTCCTGTGAACAATATGTACATTTTCCTCCAGAGAGAGTGCTTCAGCCCCAAACCATTGGCACTTCCGGTTCTGCAGTAAAAGGCTTTATTTATGTATATTTATTTTTTCTTTGTAACTATCTAAATTAAGTTGTTCCATAGTGTGTGTGTGTGTGTGGTGGCGGGGAGGGGGGGAGCGGAAATTGATCTTTCCTTTATGACTTAAAGTTTGATATGATTGAATTTTGTGTAAAAACTCAGGAACATAGATGGGAATATTTATTAACTCTAACCCTAAAAGGTAGTTCCTTTTACTGTTGAGTAATTATCTTAGTGCTCAATAAGTTTAATGCATTTATGTGGTAGCTCCATATTCTTATTGTGAAATTATCATTTCATACAGGGAAGAAACATGGTTTATGTAATTTTTTTTGCATGGGATGGCCGGGTCATTTGGTAGTGGTATGCTTAAGAAACTGACAAACTTCCAAAGGGGTTCCGTATTTTGCATGCTGACAAACCATGGATGAGTGTTCCAGTTGATTCACTCACTTGTCAGTACCTGGTATTATCAGGTTTCCTTCGCAGGGGTGGGGAGAAGGAGAGGTTTCCTTCATCTTAATTTTACTTCACTTTAGTCAAATAGTTGTTCAGAACTTTTGCTCTTTTTTTTACAATTAGGTTGTGTGTTTTATGATTATTAAGAATTCAGAGTTCTCTGTATATTCTGGATAAAATTCTTCTATAGTGTTACTTTCCTGCAAATACTTTCTCCAAAGCTCTTGCTTGCCTTTTCATTTTCTTAAATGTCTTTTAAAGAGCAAGAGTTTTTAATTTTTATGAACACCAATTTATGTAAGTTTTTAATCCCATTAATGATCATGCTTTTAGTGTCATATTAATGAAATCTTTCATTTACCCAAGGTTGAGAAGATTTTTTTCTACGTTTTTGCTTTAGAAATTTTGTTGTTTTATGTTTTACATTTAGGTCTCTGATCCATTTGAGTTCATTTTTTATATATTGTGAAGTATGAATCAAAGATGATTTTTTTTTAAATCTGGTGTTCACTTGTTCTGGCACCATTTGTTCAGAAGATTATCATTTTTCCATTAAATTGCCTTTACACCTTCATAGAAAATAAATTGCCTGTGTATGTGCAAGTCTATTTCTAAACTCACTATTTGGTTCCATTGATGTATTTGCCTATTCTTTTGCCAATATCACACTGTCTTGATTACTGTAGCTTCGTATTAGGTCTTGAAATCAAACAATGAGTCTTTTAAAATTGCTTTTCTTCTTCAAAATTATTTTGGCTATTCTGGATTCTTTGCATATGCACATAAATTTTGGAATACACTCATTCATTTCCACAAAAATATTCTGCAGAAATGTTTTCCAGGATTATACTGAATCTCTAGACAAGTTCTGGGGAGAACTGACGTTTTAACAATATTGAATCTTCCTCAGTGTATTTCTCCACTTATTTAGGTCTTTGATTTCTTTCATGAATGTTCCATAGTTAGCATACAAATCTTACACACTTTGCTAAATTTGCACTTATGTATTTCATGTTTTTTGGTGCTGTTTTAAATGGTGCTCTATTTCAGTTTCCAGTTGCTAATATGTAGAAATAAAATTAATTTTTGGATGTTGACTTTACATCTGGCCACCTTGCTAAACTCACATATTAGTTCTAGTAGGTTTTATGAAGATTTGTTGACATGATCTATATGGATAATCAAAACTCTGTGAATAGAAAGTTTATTTCTTTGTTTCTGATTTATGTGCCTTTTTTTTTCTTGCTTCATTCACTGGCTTTCTGCAAAATGATGAATTGGAGTGATAGCAGCAGACCATTTTACCCTGTTTTTGATTATAGGGGAAAAACATATAGTTTTTCCCAATTAAGTATGGTGTTGCATCTAGGTTTTCAGTAGATGCCCTTTTCCTAGGTTGCGAAAACTATTGTCTGTTCGTACATTCGAAGAATTTTTATTTGGAATAATGTATATTGTGTCAACTTTTTTTTTCCCTGCATCTGTTGAGATTAGCATATGGTTGTCATTTTTCTTCTTTAGTTTATCAATACTGTATTTCTTTACTTAAAGAACTTTGTAAGAGTCCATATTGGATAATCACAGGATGAAAGCTTCATGTCAGAAGATGGAAACTCTTTCCAGAAGTTTACATAGTGCATATTTATGGGTTAAATCAGACTTCAGATATCCAGTGACACTTCACCCTTCTGTGTACACTGAGCAGACAGATACTGAAAAGCCTTTTTAGTCTCAGTAAATCCTAAAGAAATCATCCAAATATTAATTTTTAATAATTCAGCTCTACTCTTTCAAGTTAAAAATTTAGAATAACTAAAATTAAATGTAATTCTATTGACTCAGAGTATTATTGGATGTGTAAAATATTCAAATGTATCTCATTGGAATGAGTTCTACTGAAACTGTCTATGGACAGAATATAGATATTTAAGAAAGCCAACATTTCCAAATGGATCTTAAACTTCATTAGCTTTTAATTTCAGATAATCTACTAAGTGTTCATTCAAAAGAAAACCAGCAGACTGTGAAAGTAAATTGTAAATTGATTTTTTAAAATAGAGGGGACTAACAGTTATGTGTCTAATTACCAGATGAGCATCATTACTTGAATTAAGATATCATTTGCCATCACTTATTAGAGAGTTGGGGAAATTGATTGTAAATTTCCTTTGTTCCTAATTCTAAATAACTTCATATGTGATTTTCAAAATTTAGCATAATATGCAGAAATGGGAGATATCTTAATGTGGTTTATGCATTATTTCACTGAATGTTCATTAATTGAACAACTGGATAAATCAATGAATTGTATCATTTTTATTGAAAAAAATGTAAATATTCCATTATGAATAATTCCCTAATCTCTATCCAATTTATTTTTAAGTTTTTATATTTGTATATTTTTACTGGGCCACCTTTTATCGGATAAATAGGATACATGTTTTTAGTAATATATAGTCAATCAATAAGTACTTAAGTAGATTTTTTTTCCTATGCAAAGTCTTGTGCTAGATGCTATGAATGCAAAGATAAATGAAACATACAGTCTACCTTCTCGGATTGAATTTATGTGCTATTCTACTGAGTGAATCAGATGCATAAATAATAGTTACAATATTGTAAATACCTTCAGAGTGGGAACTGTGTTATATTTACTCATATTTGTGGCTGTTGTGTTAAAACAATGCGTGCCGCATAGCATACACTTACATGCCTGATGCTGCAGCAGTAGAACTCTAAAAAAATATGGAGGATCCAACGACCAACTCTTCCTAGAGAAATCTGTTTAGAGGAGATGATATTTGAACTGAATCCCATGGGTGGGAGAAAGAAAGAAAGTCGAACAGTAGAACGGCATAAGCAAAGGTCCTTTAGTGCTAGTAAAGTGGTTTCCAAGACTCAGCTGACACTACCTGTAAGGACAGTGGTTGCAGAAACTGGCTGTTAACAAGAGCTAACCTGTGGACAGGAAATGGAGATTTAGCCTGCTTGCTTAGGATCCACTTCTCTGCAGGAAATGCAAATGACAGCTAAAGAAATGTAACTATATATTAAGTTGAATATTATAGGACATATTAAGCTGGCAACATATGATTCAAGAGTTGTACGTTACAACAGTCTTTCAGTACTGCAAAACCACCCTGATCAATCCTTTCTGCCTCTTCTCTAAAAAAGCCCCTGTAATATATATATACTACCGACTGTAAAATAGATAGTCAATGGGAAGTTGTTGTATAACAAAAGGAGTCCAACTCGAGGATGGAAGATGCCTTAGAGGACTGGGGCGGGGAGGGTGGGGGGGACTCGAGGGGGGGGAGTCAAGGAAGGGAAGGAATATGGGGATATGTGTATAAAAACAGATGATTGAACTTGGTGTACCCCCAAAAAAAAATTAAAAAAAAAAAAAAGCCCCTGTAATAGATCACGACTAAAAGCATTAAAACTTCTCACCAACAGTGAACTATAGTATCCCTTGGAACACATAACCCCTTCTCACTTAGCTAATTTATAGGTCCACCTGCTCACGTGTGAGGCCAATATAGAAATCCATTCGGTGATTTTTGCAATTCGATCACCTTGAAGAGGTAGATAAGGAAAAATTTCCAATATAAAACTGTCCAGTGAAGATAAGAGCATATAATTTAGGACACTCGGCAGCAGACAGTGTTAGTTATTGCTGTTCCCTATGCACTGAACAAAAGCTGCACAGCTCCATTCCTACTGACAGAATTATGGCCTCCACTTCAAGCCTTTTGTGGTACAGATATAAATAATAAAGTCATGTAAACAGCAATAGGGGAAAATTTCAACATCCTTTACATTTATCAGATTTCCTCATTTTAGAGAATTCATGGGTGTTAAGCGTATTATCATGGGAAAGTATTGGACCTTAATGATCCTCTAAATGTGTCAGAACTCCTGGTGTTGGGATTCATCTGTCTGTTACCTCTTTTTTTCTATAAGCACATCGCCGAGCTTTTGTGTACATTTTTGCTTGTTTGTTTTCTTCTTGGTCATCCCAGTTCAGCTGCATGTGCTTCCTGCAATCGTCTATCCAATGTGCCTGGACCCCATGACTCAACCTCAGCTGAGCAAAGAGAAGAATTGATGCAGGTAACACAGATGAGGGCACCCCTCTTAAGCTACAGTAATGGAACTTGAATATTTTCCAGGCTTTGGAATATTTCATTAAAATTATAGAGTATGAGTTTCTAACCTAAAACATTAGTAGATATGTGAAGAGAATCCTGTCTAGAAATTTATCCTGCCTCAAAAAATAACCATCGAATCTTTTGAGGAATGAATGTCCAAAATTCAGGAAGACATCCACTGAGAATGTTACAAAGCTCATCATTTTCTTTTCCAGTTGTTTCTATGGAAACATTTTAGAGGAATTCTTGAAATAAAGTAGAGCAGATAGAAATAAAGACTCAGATTCAGAAACAGTTTGCAAGAGTAAATATTACTCTTAGAAATTGAAATGTTCCCTGTACTCCTGAGAGAGAGATGAGAATGAACTCAACACAAATTGTATGAGGGATTCAATTATTATTAACCTACAAAGAAACATTTTAATAGAGCAACACATATCCTGGAAAAAAATTATGTAGTCTACACATGAGCCTGTTTTAACAAAGAGAATGCTACCTACGTTTTCCCAGTCATGAACATGTGACCTACCTGATTTTGCTCAAATGTTTTGAATCACCATCTCTTCATTTATAAAATTAAAGCATAATAGAATCTGGATTACTATTTAATGGGTTCCTATAAGTTCAAACATAATAGCAACTGTAGAAGCACCTTTTACAGCTCCCCAACCCAGAAGGAGTCTGTGGTGGGTGCTCCTTCTAAGAACAACTTCTCAGATATCCCAAGTGGACTGCTCATGTGTCAAAGCCCCAGACCAAACTATTTCGAGGAATCAGGCTGTCTGCTCTTCTTAGGGTGAGTGTGGTCCTGAGTTCTATACCACACTCTGAGTATACAGTTTGGGTTTGGGGCTAGTGTCCAGTCCTGTACTTGACGTGTATTACCTGTTCGGTAGGGTTGTGATAAGTGGGACGATGCCATAGAAGAGCAAGTGGTCAGCAGTGAAACAGGCACAGGTTCCATCTTGACCCCACACCTGTTAAGCATCTCTGGCTTTCACTTCCTGCACTGACTTTTTGAGTAGAGCCAGACATCATATCCTGGCCTTCTCCAGGATATGTTGAAAGTGTCCGTGGTCCCCGTCGTGTGAAAATGTATTTGCAAAATGATCATCATAGTGAATTTTATCTCTAGTGGCAAAGATGGAGTTGAAAACTCAGCTCTGTGCAATATAAGTCACACTCTTTGTCGTACACCAATTCTTAAGATTTAAGACACGTTTTTAAAATTTAGTGGGAAGTTGCTGTAATATATGGGCTTTATAAGTAAATAGGCCTGAATTCAGGACCCAGTCTTATCACTTCTTGCTTGTTTGTCCTGAATCTTATTCAACCTCAGTTTCCATAGCTATAAAATGGGAGTGATCCCTTGAGCCATACCTAATAGGATCATGTAATTAAATGCAATCTAAAATGGGCAGCGCAAGGCCTGACACATTTATTGAATTCTAAAATGTAAATGATTGTTATTCTGTATTATGTACTATTATTCTGATTACTGTTATTCTTTTTTTTTTTTTTAATTTTTATTTTTATTTTTTTGGGGGGGTACACCAGGTTCAATCAACTGTTTTTATACACATATCCCCATATTCCCTCCCTTCCTTGACGCCCCCACGTTATTCTTATTAAGTGAGCCTTGATAAGGATGCTGTACCTCTTTCGTCTTTTTACCTTGGTATTTTTAAACTAAGGTGGTATCTCCTCTTTCAGAAGTTACAATTAAGGTTCAATGTTCTCTCTGGCAATTAAGGTAGAAACAGGTGCTCTTTGCGTTCTCTTGTCTGGAATATGCAAAAGTTTGATTTATTTTTATTTACATAATTATGCTTTAATCATTGTGGAAAACAGACAGAATACTTTTTAGTACTGTGTTAAGTACAGAATGTAAAAAGAAAAAATATCTTTTTATGGTGCATCTTTCATCTAACAGTTATTAAAAAAAATTCATAAATGTGACCTCTTAATCATTCTAGCATACCTTTGATGTAGGTATACCATTACTTCCTATTATTCATATAGGAAATTATTTTGCAGATTATTCCTACTCTATCCATTTGAAATTTGCTCTTCTCCTGAATTGCAAGCAATTTTTGAAATGACATCAATGCAATTTTTATTCTACATTTTTATTATTATAATCATTTAATAATATTTCCTTGAGATCTCTCCACAGCAATACGTATAGGTCTACCTCAGTGGTTTTCAGCAGTGCAATTTTAACCCGCGTATGACACTTGTCAATGGCTGAAACAGTTGCACAACAATTATCTAATTCCAGAACCCCTTTATCATCCCCGAAAGAAACTCTATACCCATTAGCTGTCACTTCCCACTCTCCTGTCCCTCAAGGCCCTGGCAACTGCTACTCTATTTTGTTTCTATGGATTTGCCTGTTCTGGACATCTCGTGCAAATGGAGTCATACCATATGTGGCCTTTTGTATCTAGCATCTTTCACCTAGTGTAATGTTGTCAAGGTTTATCCATGTTGTAGCTGTATTAGTACATCACTCAGTTTTATGGCTGAATAATATTCCATTATATGGGTATACCACATTTCGTTAATCCATTCATCAGTAGATAGACATTTGGCTTGTTTCCACTTTTTGGCTTTTATGATTAATTCTGGTATTAACATTCATATACAAGATTTTGCGTGGACATATCTTTTCTGTTCTCCTGGGTATATAATTAAGAGTGGAATTGATGTGTCATATAGTAACTCATTGTCAAAATTTTGAGGGACTGCCAAATTGTTCTTCAAACTGACTGCAATATTTTACATTTCTACTAGCAAGTATAAAGGTTGCAATTCCACAAATCCTCCTCAGAACTTATTATTTATCTTTTTTTAGAGCCATCATACTAGGTATGAAGTGGTATTGATTTCCATTTTCCTTATGGTTGATGATGTTGAGCATCTTTTCCTGTGCTTATTGGCCATTTGTATATCTTCTTTGGAGAAATGATTATTCAGATCCTTTGCCCATTTTTAACTGAGTTTTTTGTCTTTACATTATTGCATTGTGAGCATTATTTACATATTATAGATACACGTTCCCTATCAGATATATGATTTGCAAATATTTTCTCCCATTCCATGGACTATCTTTTCATTTTCTTGATAGAGTCCTTTGAAGCACAAAATTTTTAACTTTGATGAATCCAATTTATTTTTTCTTTTGTTGTCTATGCTTTTGGTGTTGTATCTAAGAAACCTTTGCCTGTTCTAAGATCATGACAATTTACACCTGTATTTTCTTCTGTGAGTTGTACTGTTTTAACTCTTGTTTATATATTTGATCCACATTGAGTTAATTTTTGTATATACTGTGCATAGGGGTCCAGGTTCAGTCTTTGTCTGCACATGGATATCCAGCTGTCTCACTACTCATTGAAGAGATTGTTATTTCCCTGTTGAATTGCCGTGGCATTCTTGTGGAAGATCAAATGGAAATAAAAGTGAGAGTTTATTTCTGGGCTCTTAATTCTGTTGCATTGATATATGTCTATCTATCTTTATGTCAGTACCTCACTGTCTTGATTATTGTATATTTGTAGTAAGCTTTAAAATCAGAAAGTGTGAGTCTTACAACTTGTTCTTCATTTTCAAGATTGTTTTGACTATCTTAAGTCTCTTGAACTTCTATATGAATTTTAGGACAGCTTGTCAATTTCTGCATAGCGGCCAACTGGGATTCTGATAGAGATTGTGTTGAATCTATAGATTAATTTGGAGAATTTTGCCATTTTAGCCATGCAAACACAGGATGTCTTTCCATTCACTTAGGTGTTTAATTTCTTTCTATGATGTTTTGGAGTTTTCAGTGTACACATTTTATGCTTCTTTTGTTAGATCTATTCCTAAATATTTTATTCTTTTTGAAGCTATTGTAGATAGAATTGTTTTTCTAATTTAATTTTTGGATTGTTTATTGCAAGTGTGTAGAAATACAATTGATTTTCACATATTCAACCTGTTTCCTTCAATCATCGGAACTCGTTTACTGGCTGTGTGTGTGTGTGTGTGTGTGTGTGTGTATTCCTTAGCATTTTCTATATACAGGATCATGTCATCTGCAAATAGAGATAGATTTACTTCTTCCTTTCCAATCTAGATGCCTTTTATTTCTTTTTCTTATCTTATTGCCCTACTAGAAATTGCAGTAAAATATTTTTTTCCTGATCTTATGGGAAAGCATTCAGTATTTCACCATTAAGGATGATGTTAGCTATAGGTTTTTCATAGAGTCCCTTTATTAGGTTGAGCAAATTCCCTTCTATTCCTAGTTTGAAGGATATTTTTATCATGAAAGAGTGTTAGATTTTTCCAAATATTTTTCCTCATCTATTGAGATGATCATGTGTTCTGCTCCCTTATTTATTGATATTCTGTATTACAGTGGTTAAATTTTAAATGTTAAACTAACCCTGCATTCCTATCAGGCTGCTAGCTTTCACTGTGATTACAGGGCTGTTAGTTTTAAAGATTCCTCTGAAGCTGGGGAGAATAGAATGGGAATAGGTGAGATAAAAACATGTAGAGCTCACTTTTCAGCCATTTTTTTCCTTTGAATAAATACTCTCCAGATTGTTGCAAGCCTTTGGTTACTTTCCAGACTTATGTAAGATTGTATTGTGATCATTTTTGCCAGTGTTGTCATTGCTTTTATGAAGGTGAGGTTTCCAGAGGTTCTACCTTGCCATTCCCACTGCTATCACTCCATGAATGCAGTCTTTTTCAGAAAAACTTTTTCTTCCAGTTTTATTGAGACATTAATGCAACCTTAAGAATAAAATTGAATATTCCTGAATATTCAGTGTAAAATATCTATAGGGTAAGAAATCTACAGACTCTCAATTTTTCTTTTCTGGTTCCATCCACTCTTTCATAAACCATGTTATTACTTATCTCTGTTTGTCCCTTTATCCCAGGTAAATGTTCATTCATTATATGCATTCTTTCATTATTTGTTCATGAATTCTATGCTTCAGGCACTGTGATAGACTTTTTAGTGCACACAAGATTGTTCTTAATGTGATAAATAAGACGTGTGTAACTAAGATATGTCAAACATGATAAATTTTTAAAAAGGGATACTGATAATGGGACTTCAAAATAAGGGTGAAGGAATAAGGAATATTGCTCTCACCTTAGAGACTAAGTAAGCAAGGTTCCACAGAGGCTGTGCTGTTTGTTTTGGACAAAGCATGAGTGGGGTGAAATGGGCAAGATGAAGGAAGAGGATTTCAGACAAAGGAAGCAGTAGAGACAATGGCATGGACATTAAGAAAACACTAGGCCCAGCCAGGAAAAGGGAAGTAGGTCTGTTTGTTGCTTAGAGTGTCTGAAAGAAGGTAGTGACAAGTAAGGTTAAAGAAATATTAAGCATAGACTAAGGAGTGCATTTAATACCAGTCTAAGGAATGTGGATTATTTTCTGTAGGAGGCATAGAGCTGTTGAAGATTACCTGATTAGATCTACACTCCAGAAAACTTATTGTTCATACGTATATAATATTTGAGAAATTTAATTGAAAGATACATTGTGATCAAATATAGTTCAGCATCAAGAGTAAAGCAGAATAGAAGGGTTCAAAATTGTCAATAAAATGTAAAATAGCATAGAATGAAGGATAAAGAGGGGACGGAGGCACTAGCTTCCTGATTATTGTGTAACTTGCTTGTTTTAGATTTATTTGCTTTTTAGAGGTTCTTAGAACCAATAATCTTTCATTACATTGCATAAGCACAACTGAAAGTCCCAGGCAACAGGATACCACACAGAGATGAAATTATCCAGGCATTTCTTCCATATACAAGGATATAGAAAGGTTTTTAATCATGTTACCACATTTTCTATGCACAGAGTCCTTGGTTATGGTACTTCCAGTTTTCCAGCCTAATTTATCGTACCTCTGATCCCAGCACAATAGATTCATTTGCCTCTCATCTTTTGTTTGCAGAAGTCCAAAGCTGAGCTCCAGTATAGTCTTCAAAGTCCATTTTCTTTCTTTTCTTCTGTCATTTCATTTCTGCTGATTGGGCTTCCCACAATTTTCTATTCTTTACTCCCAGCCCTTCAGAGTTATATGGTTTCTAGTACTTTGTTCACTCAGCCACATCATCAGGAAGACTAGTAATCTTTACCAGTTAACAACAAATATGGCCAGCAACTCCTCCAAATGCGCAAGTTGAAAAATCCCTTCATAGTTTGAGCTAGTGGCTGATAACATCAATCTGCCAGACTTCCAAAGGCCTGGATGGCTTTCATGATTAAATTGCCTTCATAAAAACAAAACAACAACAACAAAAACAAGTAAATGGCCAATTAGATGGTGTGCCCTCTAAGGAGTCACATGTACACAGCCTAGTTGTCTGTTACGCAAAGGAAATCTGACTCTTTGTGGGCTTAGGCTCAGATATGGCCTTGGTTTTCAGCAGGTTAATCATGTCAAACCACCATGCTGGTTGTGCAAAGCAGTTCATAATATACTGAATGTATTTCTTACACAGTTAAGGATGCAATAATACAACGGCTACTGAATCTCTGTCTTAAGGACTTTGATAATGTTCATAGCATATTAAGCTGAGGAAACAGATTCTATAATAAAGCTTCCATTTCCCCTGTGATGTCTTAGAGCATATTGGATTGACAGAAACAGTTAGACAACACTTCTCACTTTCATTGATGAAGAGGAGAGGGTTGCACAGCACTCTGTCAGTCCTGACACAACTGATCACACAATTTGGAGTAGCTTTGGGAACTTACTAAATATTTCTTGGCAGTCAGATTTACTGAGACTTTGCCAGAAACAGGTCCACTGATGTGGTTGAACCAACACTGGGGAACGCTAATACATATGGTATGGATATCTTGACATTACCCACTATTTTTCTATAATTGCTGTGCAAAAACAACAACAACAACAAAACAAAGCAAAACAAAAAAAAAAACAAGAACAACAACTTTGTGTTTGAGTTTTGTGAACTTTTGAAGCTTGAAGACATTGAGGATTTTGTAGTAATGCCATTCCTGAAGAATGTTATCATGTTTACTTTATACAAAACCCAAGTACTCAATGGCATGTGTGACTAAACAGCAGAAGGTGTCTGACTCTCTTACCCTTAACTTGAAGTCACAGAAAGGATAATGAAAGTATGAGGCAGGTCTCGATTGCACCTCTTAGCTGAATAAGCTGTACTTCTTGGTCTCCCTGAGGGTTATGGAACCATCTTTAAAGCATTTTAAGGCTAAGAAGCCAGATCCTTCCTCAATAACTGAAAAGCTTACAGTGCTAGGACCAAATGTTTCATGGAGGGCAGCTGAGTTTAACCACCTCCATTCCAAAATGCAAGACTAATACAGAATTGTTCCACTCTAATATGCACGTGAATTGCTGAGGACACTGATAAAATACAGTCTGATTCCATTGTGGAGTGGGACCCGAGATTCTGAATTTCCTACAAGGTTTCCAGAGATGCTGATTCTGCTGGTCTGCAGACCGTACTTGAGAGGCAAGGCTCTGGAGGAAACAAATCAATTAAATGCCCTGAACTAAACCCAAGAGAGCTATACTACTATACAATCGCTATTCATGAGGAAACTAATTATTTTCCAAGCTTTGTATAGTCATTCCACGGTTATATCCTTTTTAAGGAAGCTGCATTCTCTCTTTTTTAAAAAACGCATATCTTCGTACTAAAGGGGAGGATAATAGCATGCTGTTCATCTGCTCACCTTGTTTTTATGGCTTTTTAATGTAGATACACGTGTATTTTCAGGATTATGAACCAGCCTGCCCTTTTATTCTCTTCACCCACTCAGCTGCTGTTCTTAGAACTCCAAGCTCCCATCTATCAAAAGCCATTTCTCATATCAGTTCTGAAAATGTCCATCTTACCATCCCCCCAAATCACACATGATCTAAGTATTACTTCTATCTTTAAGGGAGGATAGTTGCTTACTAAGTACCATGTCCTGCAGCCGACAGACAGCAGCCCTCTGGAAGTAGGGAACCATGCCGTTAAATCGAAGTTGGTGGGAGACAAGGCTGTCCTGATGATGAGTATCCAGGTTCCTCTGTGCTTTGTTACTTAGTAAATTCCAGACAGTTTTCAGAGAGTGTTTCATGATTATATACATAATTTGTCATTGTACCTTTTGTGCTTTTCTAAGATGTGAAGCTGCAAAGAGTGTTGTTATAAATTCCAAACTTCATATTAAGAAGCAGAATCTTAAAGAAAACTGAGGTAGCTGAACTTTCAAGGTCATTTGCAGCAGCTCATAGACTTCTGTGGCCCAGCCATGGAAGATTTATGACTTGGTGCCCGATATCTTCAGGGGGTGTCAGTTAGCACTGAAATGAATTTTTGATGAAAGGATGTGAGTGGCTTTGGGATATTTATTTGGTTAGAGTTGGGGTGAGAGGGCAGTGGAGAGAATTGTTCTTAAAACTCTGGTCTGTGTCCAGAAAACCCTGATTGAATTGTTCAGATTAGAAAGGAACAGATGAATAAAGATGCAGAGATTAAAGCCTGAGAGAGAGAGAATATAAAAAGGTTTAATTATCTGTTCTCCACAATGAAGTGAAAAACGGACTTTGTTCCAGGATGCATCACCTGATAAGATGACCTTTTAAGACTTCCTTTTAATGATATTTAAAACATCCTCAAAGGTGACAAAACCTTGGAATCATCACAGGGCTCTTGCCTGTGCTTCCTTGAGTAAACCACTAGCGGAGGTTAGAAGAGAAAAGAATGTTTCTTAGGAAGATATCTTTGGCCCGTGGTGTTTAGACGACACAGGCGGGGCTCTGCAATAACAGCTCTGTTGAATTTTCTCTTGCCAAAAAGACTATGCACAACCAATTGGGGTTCTCCAAACAATGAAATGCTCCTGATCCAAAACAAATGCAGCGACTTGGTTCTTACGGCTTTCCCAATCCACCCTATAGAACATTTAGCCGATAGCTCTCCCTACCCAAGATGTGGCTTTTGTGAATTGCTGACTACTAACGAGCAGATAGAGAGCTCTTGCTCCGTTGCTAATTTGTCCCTGAATTCGTATATAAAGTGTTGATAAACAACTCAGGCTGAATTTGAAAAAGGAACTCTATCAGAACAAAACACACTAATTCATCTTTCGGAACCCCTCTGCCCAAACACTTAAACTTACAGTCCATGAAATAAAGAGCTAATGGTACACTTTAGTTCTGTAGCCCTGTCTCCTCACGACACTCATTTTGTGTACAGTAATGTCTCCCATTAAGTAAAGTAATTGAGTCATTCAGCAGTGAAGGAAATAACACGTAAGGTGTGCTGCTAAGGTACTAAATAAATTATGAAGGAATATGTAGAAAGATAAAACAGCCATGTCTGTTTTACTGCATTTCATGTGACATGCATACTTGTTTTGCAAACTTTTTCACAATATTCTTCAAATAATTAAGTTTTACCCCTTTTAGAATGTTGCATTGAATACTCAGACTAATTACTGCATGCACACATTAAGGTCCCAGGGCTTTAAGACCCACTGGCTAAGTGGAAGTCCTAAGAAACATGTTTCAATCATGGAGGTTAGTTCCTAAAAGAATGAGGCCCTTCTTATGGTATATGTAATGAGTTTTGGTTACTAGCCTTTCTAATTTTTTAATCTAGAAGAAACTTGATAAACTCATGAACACTATAATCACGTGTCTCATTCAGTTACTTCTTTAGGCATTTGAAGAAGGATGTTAAAATAATTGAATTTCCACTGATAAATTGGAAAAGGGTTGCATGTTATTCCCAGACCTTGTTCCATAAATCGTTTTATAAATTCAAGTTGTAAAATAAATGAAATTTCAAACAAACTGCTCTTTACAGAATAGTCTGCATATGAGTCTATTGATAGGGAAAGCACAAAGATAGCCATAGAAATTGAGAGGAAATTCAGTACCTTGTATAGTAGAAAACTGGATGTTGACCTTAATTTTCAGTTCCTTTTTGGGGGCCACGGTCTGGGTTTGGGGGGACACCTACCAGCTATTACACAGTGATTCAGAAAAAAGGCACGTCACAGTACCTCAGAAGCTCAGTTGCTCTACTGCCTGCCTGCAGATAACTGGAAAATGAAAACCTCAAGAAAGAAAACTTGCAGCCATTTACACAAAGACAGTTATGATTCATCATTCGTTTCTTTTTTTTGTCCAGAATGAACAAATCCCAATTCCTTGAATTGCTCCTTGCATTATACTGTAATATAATTCATCCCTGTTGTAGGGGGAAAAGTTCTGGCTGAGGAGGCAGGTACTACATTTTCCTTATGAGACCTTTTGTCATTTTCAGGAGTAAAATTATAGTCCTCTCGTATTTTCTTGATTGTTAAAATTCCTAAGAGGCAGCTCCTACTTCCCTACAAATATACTAACTAAAGTTGAATTCTGTGTGTCATATCCCAATACATTTAAATTATGAAATGTATACTTCTATTGTTGTTGGAGTCTAAAAATTATTTGTATACAAAATACTTATTAGATAAACAAATCTCTAATAAAACATTTTAACCTTTGTTGGAAAATTTTTTTTAAAGACTATACTCAAAGCTCAGCACCCTAAACAGTTGGCATAAAGTGTTCCAGTGGAGACTCATTTTGAGGTTTGTTTGATTTGAACTTCAGGGCCCTTTCATCTATAATAAATTCTATAGAACTAAAAATCTACATCTAGTTTTATTTTCATTTGTAGAGTCTGCTGCTTCATTCAATTCCTTTGCCAAAAATCTTCCAGATTTTACCTTCCAACACCCTCTCCCAATACACACATATTCTTTCCCACTTATATTTATATGTTTCCCAGTTAAACTCAATTAAAATATGATGAACATTGGATTAAAACTTCATTTACTAACCTGATGTGTGCCAGGAGATAGTCAACATCATTGGATAAGTATGGTAAAAAAGTTTTTTGTATTGATTCTTTTCCTAATGTTCAGTAATTATATTCAGCACTTTGTACTAAAATGCACAAGAATACCTTATGGAAAAAATACAACTTTTGCATAATTTTTAAAATAAAACAAGAGACTTCAAAGAAACTTCCAGAGGGATTTATTTACCATTTTCTGCCTAGGATAAAATGTAGGGGAAAAGTTTAGTAAGTACTAAGCTTACTGTGTTATACCTTGACCTTTCCTTTTCGAACATTATACACTAACATCGGAACTGCACTTAGCATAGACTCATAGAATTCAGAGTAAGAAGAGACATGTAAGATCATCTAAACAAGCCTTCATGGACAGATGAAGAAACGGAGGTCCTGAAAACGTGAATGATCTTTGTAACATCAAATTCACACAACTAGATAGCTACAATAACCATGTGAGGATTTATAACCCTGACTCTAATTCATGTTCTCCCAACTACTCCATGATGCTTTATGGACATGTTTATTATTCTTTGCTCTTGCTTCAGAAATCCACAAATGGAAGGACGACTTAGCCAAACCATCAGTGACAGAAAGTGTCCCTGCCATTGATAGTCCTTCACTGAATTCTGGCTCCAAGATCATTTTATAAACAGAATTTGGGTTGGCAGATAGTTTGTAAACCCCACTGAGAGTGGCTTCATTGCTGAAGGCCAATGGTCTAACTATAAGATATTCTTATGTAGAAATTGTTTGCTAGCCTAGCCCAGGGGAAGAAGAGTAATGAAGAAGTCCAATGTATTATTGTCTTAAAGGAGAAATACTCTCCCTTTGAAGGCAATATGCGCATTGTCTTTCTGGGGGCTGACACCTGTAGCTTTCTTGGGTGTGTCCTTATCTGATAAGAGACAACCCCGACTGAGAGTGACAGGATGCTAAAGTGCTGCTTCTTCTTCCCAATAGCCCAGATCGTCTCCATGTTGTTTATCGTTGTTCCTTTAGCATTTCTCCTGTAAACCCTGCCTGTGGTTGCCAGAATTTAGTTCTATATAAATCACCTTTTTAACTGCCCTGCTATTGTACTAGAAAATAGGAGAGAGTAAAATGTAGCAAATAATTGCTTCTCCAGGGCTTGGGTTTCCTAGTACTATAGTTTCATGGCATGATCTGAAATTGCATCAGGCTACATGGGCTCCTTTTCTAAAGGAGCCATTTCCTTCTCTCAAGACTGAATCCTTTGCCTTGAAGCTACTTGATGTTCAAGGATGACATGTTAAAATGACTGGAATTACATTGCCTTGCAAAGTTCAGGGAGTTCTTACATCTTAGAATTTTGTTCTACATCAATCACATAGGTTGAGTTTTTCAGTGAGTTGAAGTAAACATATTTTCAGGGCTAATGCTGAGAAATATCTGGGCTGCTATTATACTGGATAACAAGTTAGTTCAATAGATCAGCATGACTGGAACGTGAGAGATGCATTATTGTGGAAGAAGTGTGATAGAACAGAAATAATCCTGGGTAACTTTGGAGGTCTTGAGTGTCATTCTCATCTGAGAACCTCTGACTTTATTCTAAAAGTTAGGGGAACCGTAAAGAGTTTGGAGAAAATAAAATGATAATATACTCTAGTCAGTTTTATGAAGATAAACCTGGTGACGGGAAGAGGGTGGGGAGATAGCCACAGCACAGAACAGGAGGGCATTTACCCTTTGCAGTAATATAGACACGAATTGGTGATACTCATTCGACAAATGTTTCAGTATCTACATATGGCAGATTCTGTGTTTTCATTCTATGATGATAAAATAGCCTAATATGACCGTTGTCCTTGTGGAGTTTACTTTCTAGTATCCAGAAATAAACAAAAAGAAAATTTAATTAATGCTGAGGAAAAAGAAACAAATACACACAATATAAGGTAACCTAGGAGAATATACTTTAAATATGATGATAAAGAATAGGCTTTCCAAGAAGTTGGTAAGTGAGCTAACGTGATAAGTGGGAATCTCAACACAACCAATAAGAGGACGTTCAGAGGAATGAGAAAAAGCTTTGCTTGTTCCAAATACTTATAGAGGATCAGTGCAATTGGAGCTCAAATGATTCTGGAGAGAAAAACAAGGAGGGGAGGGGAGTAATCATTGAGAGCCATCTAGGACATGGCAAAGACTTGAGATTTCATTCTAAGTGAAATAAACTGCAGTTGAAAGGATAATTGCAGAAGAACCTCGTGCTTAGATTTAAGATTTACCTGGTAAGAGGATCCCTTTGCTGCTGTGTTAATACTGGTTTGTGGAAAGGAGGTGCGAAAGGAGAAAGAGCTTAGGTGGTTGCAATGATCTGAAGTAGGCTCATAAAAATAGACATGAAAAGAAGCTGTTAGATTTGAGATTGTAATTTGTGGATAAATTGCTGTTGATTCAGAGTTGTGTGTTTAGGAACAGGGAGTAATCCCAGATATCTGGCTTCAGCAACTGGGTGTATTTATTGAGAAGAAAAAGAATGGGAAGGAGAGGTTGAAGATTATATTTTGGCCATATTAAGCTTGAGATGTCTGGAGACATTCTCAGAATGAGAAAAGTATCATCACTCATGTGGTGGCCAAGGCACTGGGAGATATCATCCCAATTTTGGAGTTTGTAGAGCCTTGTCAAACCCTACACCCAAACAGTTCTCTCTGACCCTCTGTTTGTAAGACAGAAACATTCACCTGAAGACCCCTGAGGAGGTTTAGACACTGTTTTTAAAGTCATATCAACTGTGCTAAAATGAACAATACAGCAGCATTAGGAATATACCCCAATGGAAATGAAGGGTTTTTTCTCTTCTTTGCATATTTTTAAATGTTTTACAGTGTAATGTTGTCACAGAAGAAACTTTATCAACATTATCAGAACTTACATATCCAAACAAGTTCTTTCCCTTGAAAGCAACCCCTTTAAGAAGCTACATAGCTTCTCTAGAGATGCTAGCTTTATTGACATTATTTCTGGAAACTTCCTTTGAAATTGCCTTCAGAGCTTTTAGAGAGAATATTTTTAAATGATGATAAGTTTTCTTCTCTAAAGATTAATTAATTTTCAGAAACAACCAAAGTTTCAATAAGCAAAGTATAGTGTGTAAATTGAGGATCAAAATTAGACAAAGGTTATAAAGGGCCTATAAATCAAATAGACATATTTTCCCATGTGGCTCATAACTGGCTGAAAAGACAATTACAAAAGAATTACAGAATAATTGAAAGTAGTTGTAGCTTCCCATATAGACTCTTGGTTTCTACATAATCATTTGACATTTTCTTAAAACATTAATACTTTAAAATCATACCAAACATTTAAACAGATAACACTAACTAGAATCAATTACTGTGTGAGATGCTTCAGCTTCATTCCACATATTCCTAATTATTACAAGCAGCATTAGCCATCACATATTGCAAAGATGTTTCTATTTAAATTTATGTGAAATGGAAAAAGGTACGTAAGCCCTTAGCTAATGAGTTGAGTTCTGTTAGCCATTGTAAAAAGCAATTTAGCCTAGAATGACTCTTTGTAAAGGGTTCTCTGTTTTGCTGTAATTCTGAATCTTTATTATACCTATTGTCAGAGAAGTTGACAGGCACATTGTGAATTTCATGAGTTACACCCAGACCTGGAGAATTTGACCTTTGCTAAAGTAATTTTATGTTAAAGAATTGCAGCTCTATACCACCTGAGCCCTTTTCCCACAGCCAAGACACTACCAGTGACTGTGCAGATTTCTCAATAGGTTGCAACAACCAGCACTTAATCTCAATTCTGCAAACAGTACCCTAGAGTTAACATGTGAACAGTCAAGGGAATGCACCTTAGTCCCAATCAAGGACCCTCCAGGGTGTAGAGTACCAGTCTACTACCAAGAATTCGAGGTGTGCCAAGTGTGGCAGATTCCTAGGTTACAGATTTCGAACCTGCCAAATCTAGCATTGTTTCCTGCTAGCTGATGAAATTTACAAAAAGACTTAGTGTCTAAAGAAGAAGTTGTCTTAGTTTCAAGGTCAATTTGTGTCTGTTTCTGCTCTTCTGACTCTGATTGTGATTTTGAAATGTCCCTCACCCTTGACTTCTATTTATCCTTCACTGAGCTGTGTAGGGTGTCAGGGCAGTCTTTGCTACATTTATGTTCTCAATGTATGGCACAGAGCAGGTTATGAATAAATCTTTTTGTGGGAAGGAAGGAAGAGGGGGGAGGAAGTTAAGTTTACTGAATTTCACAGGCTTGAAAAAATTATGGCCTGGAGTCAAAATGCCTGTATTAAAATCCTATTTGCCTTAATAACTAAGTAATCTAAGGAAAAATTATTTTCTCCCATTGAGCACTAATTTCTGCAAATAAAGTTTTTGGATACAATTTGTACCAATCTGTGAAGGCTGTTGTAAGGATTAAATGACATAACGCATACAGAGTTGTTAGTATAAAACGTGTGTACTCTGTACTATTCCAACTATAAATAGTTCTATGCATTTTAGCTTTTATCTTGAGGGGATGTCATGAATCCATTTCAGAATCTGATGGATATGGACCATCTCCTCAAATAGTTTTGTGTCTTTAACACCTCTTCAAACCTGTCGATGTAGTTTATATTAAGAACCATTCATTAAAATTAGTCACTTTTTTTCAGCTCCACATCACAACTCATTAGTGAAGTGAAATCTGCTTATTTTGTAAGGACCAGTAATATCTTTTAATGAAAGAGAATGGGATAAAATATAAAATAGGATATATTTCTTGCATCTTATTTAAGTAGGGGAAACAACGGTAAAAGTTTCATGAAACTTTGTTTTAGGGGGTGTGTGTGTGTGTGTTAGGTTATATTGTAACTTGCATTTCTGAGGGTAGGTCACACTTGAGCGTCCTTCAGACCCTAATGCCTAATCATCTTCTAAATGCTTCTTGTTCTTAGCTCCACCCAGTGTCTTTGATTCTCAGCCCTTTCTGGTTTTAGTTCCACCTTGTCTCTTTCCTCTCAAACATCTGAGCACAACATGCACATGAAACCGGCCATAGGGTTAATCATTCAAAAATGAATTACCTAACCCTAGTGATCACATTAATCATTGCATGTTAACCCCACGAGCAACATAAATATTGTGTTCGAAAGATAAGATGTATGATGTAAATTCCAGGAGATAAGATGTATGATGTAAATTCCAGGTGTGCCATGTGGATAACTTATATTTCAGAGTTTCACTGTCATACTGTGCTTAGGCTCTGACTTGGGAGCAAGTTATACATGAAACAGGTATAGCAAGATGCTTCTAGCAACTGTATTCTTCTGGATAACATCCAAATCGCCAATTGTATGCCACAGCTTGATACCTTATAATGAAATTGTGCTATAGCTTGATACCTTATAATGAAACTGTAAGGAATGTATGTTCTAGATTTTTTTAATGAAATTGCTTTAAGCCGATTTATACACTTTCCCATCTTGGAACCAGAATCAAACTATGAGTCAAATATGAGTCAAGTGACTCTTCTGTAAAACATAATTCCATTTCTGCATTTTAAATATTTTCTATTTAAATGTTAGAATTAAATAGATAATATTGTGTTCACAAAAGCCTAGAAAGTTTGTAGTTTAGATGACATCATCAGAACTCTCTGTCTCAATGATCATTAATCTGTCTTCTTCCTAAAAAATTATCTCATAAAAAATGGATAGTTTCTCACTGAGTCTAAAGTGAATTATAGCTACATTAACTTTATGGTTCCTAATTATAAACATGTATTATTTGGTGTAGAAGTTTATCAATTATTAACATAATTAACATTTAGTATGTTTTGACTGCAATTGTTTCATGAGGAAAGACATAAAAGTATTTACAAAAAAATGCAAGCTTTATTGTCTTCCTCCTCGTATGTGTTATTTCTAATTATCGTATTAGTGATTGATTTACAGTGAACTAGGATAGGCCTTTTCAGTTACAGTTTAATTTGGTCTAAATGAACTTCAGTCAGCAACATTTTGCTGTATTTCGGGCTGGAGCCATCAGCTAAAAAACACAAACTATTTTTTTCTGATATTCTCTGTTCTCACATTAGAGAATTTAGGAAGATTTGCTAAAGAAATCCCAGAAGTTGAAAGTCATTATTTATTTATACTTTCTCTTCTCTTAGATATGTGTCATATGACTGAAGAATGAAACAGTATCATATTAGGAAATGAAAACATGACTAAACTTTTTACTCTAACATCACCTGGCTTACAGACTAAGGATACAGATGTGTCTTGAGGGTAAACATCTTCACTAAGCTCCAAAACATAAATGTTCAAGATGGGTGACTTCATATCTACTATGTGAATAGTTGAAACAAAGCAGCTACCTGTTCGTGCATGAAATTAAGAAATCAGAAAAGCAACCAGTGGTGTAATAAATATTATTTTGTGCATGCAAACTTAGAAAATATAATTTACAGGCATGAAATAGAATTTGTAACAATGGCAACGGAAACTAAACAACCAGAATATAGTCACATGACATGGTTCCTTAAAAAGCATTAACCCAACAGTCAGGAAGCCTTAATTTTATTTTTCTTATTGTCATGACGATTCTTGGCTTGTTGTAATCTTTTGAAAACTGAACATCAAATTATGAATTTATGAAACAGAAATACAAAAGCAAGATTCATATCTGCCCTATTCAAGACAGAGTGTGGGAAGGAGGAGGCTGAGAAAGATTTGTTTTGCAATTAAATATACTCAAGGTGCAGGTTTATTCATAAAGCTAACATTTAGGCAATATGAATATCCTTCTAATGTCTTAAAAATGAACATTTCTGTCTAATTACATGGAAAAAGTTTATATTACCTCAAATGATGAGATTCTTGAGAATAAGTACAGAAATAGTTCTATTAATTATGAAAAGAAAATAATAAGTAACATTTAAAAATTGGTATCTTGAGTTTTTCATTTAAATACTATCATTCATCCTCTCCTATGAAAAACTGGCAGAATTCTAACTGCAAAAAAACCTCTCTTACTCTTAAGAGGGATTTGGTCATTTTCGTTCGTTTACAATCTATAAGGTTTTATCCATGAAAGACTATAATCTGGGGCTCAGAGTAAACGTTAAGGGCAGGGACCATGTTTATCTTGCTCACTGCTTTATCTCCAGCACAGTTCCTAGTAGTCAGAGTTCAGTTACTATATTTTGTTCATGTACATTGAATAAATGAAGGAACAAAACTAAGTCTAGAAAAACTAAACATGTAAAATCGTTTGTGATCTTAATACAGAAGGAAAAGATTCCTACAAGGTATTTTCCCCAAAAACATTCTATTACAAAAGACTTTAAATTTCTTGGGAAAACTAAGTGAATTTATCTCAATTTTTTTTGTCCAGGAATTTGTAAAAACTTGTGGTTTAAGAATTAGGCTACGTATCTCCACTGATAGGAAGAGGGAAAATTGATATGCTAAGTCATAAGGTCTTAATCCAAATAAGTTGAATGATATTGGGCAAGTGAAAACCTTCTTTGCAAAGGTCTAGATCCTGGGCAAACCTTGGATAAAATTTTTAAAAAGAGCTCTTTAACATACCCCTATGGTATCTTGTCAACCTTGAGCCTCTCTCTCATTCTGCCAAGTCACCCTCTAACCTTTCACTTGTGCGTCTGTTAAACACATGGAAGGATGAGTGCCAATTTTTGCAGTGATTCTGGGGACAGTGCACCTGCCCGTATTGCTTAACCCAGAGACTCCCAAACACAGGTTAATACCTTCTAAAGTCTGTGATAAATATTTTAGTTATCATGGGAACAAAATTAAACAATATGGACAGTGAAGTGAGCTTTTCATTAAAGTATTTTTTCAATTTTAAGACCTGCTTTTTATTACAAAACATAATTTCTTTCATAAGGTAATGGTGATATTAAGTGTTAGTGTATTTTTCCTAAAAAAAATAAAAATAAAGTTGGTAAAATTTGTTGTCACCAAGTACAAGTAATTCAAAACATGTAGGCAGTTGGTAATAGAAACACACATTCTGAGACTGAATAAAAAGAACAAAAGAGAAAACGTTGCATAGGTTTATGAAAGAAGAAAACAAGATTAAAGGGGTAAATTTCAGTATCTCCATTTACAACTGCCATTGACTAATGAAGGCAGAAAGTCTAGGAGTGCTATGAATGGAGTTATTTCCTCCTTTTGTTCATCTTTTCTGAAAGAGTTCTGCCCTCTCTGATACTTCTGTGAAGAACAGCATTCAACTATATATAAAAAATGAAGGGATGTCTATTTTGGAGAATGAAACTAACCTTCTTTCTCAAATGCTTATTTATTTAATTAATTCTTTATGACCTGACCAGGTCATAAAAGAAACTCTTACAATATACTCTATGTGATATACTAGATTATAAGAAAAAGAAAAATGCCACTTATTCCAAAATAAATAATCATCTACTTAAGTAAATGGCTTATTGCCACATTAAATTGGATTTTAAACAACCTAGAACTGATGTGTCTGAGTTTGTTTTAAGAGAACTCAACATATGTTAAGCCTCTCTAGAACAATGGTTTAATTGTTAAGACATCAACTTTAAAGTTTAGAGATCATGAAAGCTAATATATTTGCATTTACAGAATTCTTTTTTAAGAAAGGGAGCCTGATGCTACTTCAGAATAGATATGACAGGTTTTCTATGGGATGATTGAATGGGAGTTTTTACCCAAAGATTATTTACCAAGGGTTATTACATAATTTAATTAATTAATAATAAAATAATTAGTGTAAAATTGTTAAATATACAGTCTCATCTTTTCTGTTAATAAGTAAACAAATAAATACAGTAATAAAACACATCCTACTTTCCCGCTGTACTCAGGAGACAGCAGAATCATGGAATACTCAGGCTAATGTTATTATTTTATTTTCTCAGACCTTCAAATAACTTCCATTTACACACACACACACACACACACACACACTTTAGACCCCTTCCTTTATATTGAGACATTTGTGACTAAACCAAACCAATATCTGCCCTATATTGTCAAAATTGAAAAAATTCTCCTTTGGAGAATTGTTAATTTTCAGATACCAATATTTATTTCGTGCCTTCCATCAGTCGTATAGCATAATCAAAGAAGCATAAAGGTGAAGACTTGAAAAGTCTTTGAAACCAAGTGTAAGAAAAATAACACATATTCAGTGGAAAAATAATGTATGAGTAATGATATAAATGACAAGTTTAGGCAGGGGAATGTCAGAAAGAAAGAACAGAGAAAATAGACATGGATTTAAATCCTGACCTGGACAATAGCTGACTAGTATATAATCTTTTAAACTGCTCCCCCCTTTTTTCACTTGTGAAATGAGAATACTAATAACTACATAGCATGATCATTGTGAGGACTGGAAACAAGGCACCTTCCAGTGCACTGGAATTAGCAAATAAGTGTTTATTATTATTAGTGGTACTTCATGGCATAAATAGTTATAATTGTATTTGGTTGTGATTCTCTCTTCCTTCAACATCTCCTGATCCTGGAAACTATCTATACTTTTCTCCTGACTTTCACTCTGCTCTGATTATTTAATGCTCCACGATGAGTCAGTGATCTGTATGAGGGCAGGTATGATTTGCTCATGTTTGCATCCTGCACCATGATACTCCTCCAGCTTTAATCACTGAGGGATCTTGTTACCATGAAGACTCGACCGTGGCTCAGTAGGTCTCGGTGGGATTCTGAGATTCCGCATTTTCAACAATGCTTCTGGTTCCTCTGACCATACTGTGAGTACTGAAGCCCTGCGGCACTTACACCACTGCCTTGCATATGGAAGACATTCAATAATATTTCTTGAATTAAAAAGGTACCATGAAACACATGGTTTAAATTGTCTAATTATAGAAACAATCATTTTTAAGATGTTCAGAGGAAGGAACTGCAGAAAGCTTATGAGTATTTACCCAGGTCCTGAAGAATTACAAAAATATGAATGATTAGAGTGGAGGGCAAGCAATTCTAAGCTGATAGAAGGTGAGCCAAATTGCAGAGGGGGCAAAATACAAGGAGTGTTCAGGGATTAGTATAGCCAGTGCGCCCAAAGCATAAGATTTAGGTTGAAAATAAGTTGGAATGTGTCAGTTGATGCAAATGTTTGCCTAATAAGCAATGAACAAAAGTAGAGTTTTTGAGCCGCCTGTGAAGTGATCATTATGTTTTTGGGAAAGTTATTCTTGGTGGTGGTGTGTAAATGGTTCAAGAGAAAATAGAAGATGGGAGGTTCAACAAGCTCTTAACTTTAGCTTCTAACTGTAAATTCAATTAAGCTTCCAGGATTTAAATCTGACATCAAGTAAAAGACGTCCTTACATATCATTCCCTTTGCTATGTTAAATCGCATTTTAACTAAGCCTGAACAAAATTAGACAGAAGTATCAGTATATTTCGGTCTCAAGATAACTTTGTTTCACGGATCCTTCTGCTAAATAGAACACATTAATTACGGGGCAGCTTTCCTGAATTTGAGCATCTCCAGACTTTTGAAATCTTCAGCAACTTTACCACCAAAAAAGAAAAACAGCAAAAATAATTTATTGCATTCTGTTGGGAGACTCATATTGGCACATATTGTTATTATTCTCTCATATTTAATAATATTGCTGTTAAACAGCGAATACATAGAATTATTAATAACTATGGGGGAGGAAGCCAATCAGATATCTTCCATAAAAAATTAAAATGTAAAAAGAGAACATAGCATTGTCTAATAATATATTTAATGATAGGAGTAGTCATGTTTGGGAAAGCAGCTTTATTATATTGTAAAAGAATCAACCCAAGTTTTGATCAATTTATAAAGTTCACAGCTGAGAAAATGACTCACTAATGTATATCTAAGAGCAGCTAATTTCAGTTTTGCCTATTATGTGATTCATTTCCCGGGGGAGGAAATAGAATGAAACTTGGCCCATATTGTATGGTCTTAATATCTAACTATAGTATCTAGCGGTCATAAAATTAACTGAAAAGTAGCCCTCAGAAGTGATGTCTAAGATCAAGTGATTTAGTGTATTGCATCACTTAGAACCAATGAAGCAGAGTAAGTAATTGACAGGGAAAAAAATCTAAAAAACATAGTAAAATAGCAAAGCAGGGCTGCTGCCATTAACAGAAAAATGTAATGATCTCATTAAAGACATTGCATGCAGTCTCCAACTCAGTTCTCATATCTCTGGATTTTTCTCTAAGTTTTGCAAAAATACTATCTACTATCACATAATTTTAACTTAAATGTAAAATAAGAATATATTTTAGAACTTTATTTTAGGTTTCATATTTATGTTGCCATGTTCAAGATACTGTGTTGATATTTCAATTTATTTCTTGCCTCCTCCCTTTTCTAATCTGAGGTAGAATCATTCATTTAATTCCAATTGAAAAGTCCCAAGGTCAGGGTCCATTAATCCATGCTATATATGAGGGAGAAAAATTTATATTACCTGTGGAAAACTCAATAGGAATCATGAAGAAATTCAAAGGTTATTGGAATAAGGCATATTCGGAAGCATATCTAAGCTTTTCGAACTGTGAAATCTGACTGAGAAAATCACAGTAATAACTTTTTTATGAGAAAGTTGAGGGAATCATGAGTATGTTAGATAAAACCAAGAACAAATGAGAAACTTGAAAATTTTGGATTCATTGCTGATTTAACTTTTACATGTTATCACTGATTATGATAAATCCTCAATATTTTGTCCTAACTTAAAATTGAATAAGAAGTTTTAAGCTACCTTTATAAAATTTCTTTGATTGAATGTAATTTTAAATATGTGGGTAAGGACATATGAAAGGAAAAAGGTACACTTTAAATTTTGTGATATTTTTAATCTAAAATGAGAACCTATTTTCAATTGTTGTAACAGTGTTTATACTTCCTACAGTTTTTATTTTAAACTTAATATCACTATTAAGAATGCATGGTCTACATTAATATTTAATCATTTACTTTTCTTGCATTTTCTGTTTTATTGCTTGATAAATAAATAGTTTGTAAATTTTCCTGACCCATTTTTGTATCCACATAGAAAAACCAAACTCTAAGAAGAGTAAGTTTATATGCTAAATATATAATAAGAAATTTATTGAAAGCCCACTTTGCCATTAAGCATTATAGTGGAGAATCCATACAAGAAGGGGCAGGGTCTCTTTTTTCAAGTATCATCTAATTCTTTGGAGATGTAACAATGATTCATAAAAGTAAATGCCAATTATCATTCTGTATATTAGTGTGTATATTTCTAATGAAATGTAGGTTAAAAGAGTAATCATAGCTAGGTAGTACTACCAAGGTGATCCTGAGGTTAATGAGTTTTGCAGAGAGTACATGGATGGGTCATTGTAGTATAAGTGTCATCGTTAATCAACACTATTTGCTTCCAACAATAGCATCAAAAACGGGCATATCTCTAAATCAGTCCATAACTAATGGCACCAGTCTCTTCTGGAATACTGGAATTTATTTAAAAATGAATGTTACAGTAACCTCCACTGCACATTAAGATGCACTTGTCTTTAAGATTTGAAAGCTGATTCATTGTGTGACCTTGGGCAAATCATTGCCTTTCTATTTGTAAGGTTTTCTTCCTATTTTTTTTTTATCTTTATTGGAGTATAGTAGCTTTACACTGTTGTGCCAGGTTCCACTGTACAGCAAAGCGAATCAGCTGTATTTATACATATATCCCCATATCCCCTCCCACCCTCCCTATCCCACCCCTTTAAGTCATCAACAATCATCGGGTTGATCTCCTTGTGTTAGGCAGTTGCTTCCCACTAACTATCTATTTTACATTTGATAGTATATAAATGTCAATGCTACTCTTTCACTTTGTTCCAGCTTCTCCTTCTCCACATTCCATGTCCTCAAGTCTGTTCTGTACCTCTGCGTCTTTATTCTTCCTCTTTGCCCTATGCAATCCATAATGTTGTTTGGAAGTTCAAATGAAGCTCGCAGTAAATATGCTTTGAAAAGTGCAGTATGCGAAAGAAATATGTCTCTGTAAGATTCTCCTACAGAACACCTCATGCTTGTTTACTCCTGATCCCAAGTTCCCGTCCGGTGCTGCAATATGCACTAGCAAAGTCTCTGTCTTTTTGAGTTTGTCAAATATTTTATCTAGTGCTGGTCAACATCGACTCCCATCTGTGCACAGTACGATTTTTCATCACAGGCCACAAAGCTATTATATTCCAATGTAACTTCGAGTAAGCACTTAGTACCTAAACAGAACTGGAAATTGAATCCACTGTTTCCACAAACCCTTATTAAATATCTGCAATGTGTCCAGCATTGTACTTGTCACAGGACACAGAGAAGACAGGGCCAGCCTTTCTGGGTCTTTTCAACTAGTTGAAGAGAAAAGCAAATGAACATAAAATAACATCCTACTTTCAATATGATTATTTTAAAAAATGGATACAGGAGAATTATTTATTTAAACATAGAGATATTTGATTTAAAAGGCCACAGTAGACTCATAATGTTGATTTATGTCAACTTTTCAAACAAATGCCTGTGTGAAAAGCAAAGTTCCTATTAAATTTTACCCACTGCAGTTTATTTCAGCTCTAAAGGGATTGTTCTTTAATTTTATTCACTTGATGGTGTCCTTCTAGCAGTCACATTAATAAGCTTCTCAGAGAGCTGACCTCTTCTATTGAATTAAAGTATATAGTATACTATACTATACTTTGGTCTAAACTATAGTTTAAGGTGGGACATTTATGGCAATGTCCCAAATAGTTTAATCAAAGATTTTCATGCATATAAAATTGTGTACCCACTGTGCACGTACATTTATCATAGATTACATACAATATTAAAACCATCAATTATTTTATTATAAATAGGTGCAGAAACCATCTATTTATTTGCAGACACCTAATAATTGCTGTTTCCATCACCTTTGCTGGGAGGTCTTAAGGAATCCAAAGTTAAAACTTTATTTAATCTATAATAATTAGTAATTTGAGAAATTTTAGAAAATATTTGTTAGTCCTGAAAGTTTGATATTAAAAAAATTTACCCACTGGTTCCAGGAATCGTTGGCCTTGAGTAGATTTAACGGCATGTGTAATCTAAGAAGCACTGATGGTAGCAAATGTGCAAATATATGGAAAGAAGAAAAACCACATTATAAGACACAGATGCAGTACAAAGAAGTAAAGACCCCAAATAATTGACAGGGGTTTTGATCACCTCCTCTCATGAGCTGAAAACAATGTGAGGAAGCTAAAGGTATAAAACTGAACACATGTGCAAACCAAAAATCTGTGCTATTTTCTGAACAATGGGGTCAGCTTGAAGGTGGAGCCCAGGTACTCTTAGAGTCACTGCATCAAACACAAAGAGGGCAAATCAGTGCAGACATTCCACAGGCTCAATGGAATATGTACATTACCAGACACCGAAGCACCATTAGCTATGGTGCTGCAACCAACTGTGACTGTCCTCACAGGAAATCTCCTCTAAGGTAATGTCAATTTTTTAACGACTGTTTTTCCAGTTGAGTAAGTCAGATTTTGAAGTAAAGTGTACCTGCATACCTATAATTGAAGGGACTAAGAATGCCATTTCCCTTGTCATCTATCTGTCATAAATAAGAATACATTAATGAAATCAGAAGTAACCATGTCCCTATAGGGGAAAAATTTTTTTCCCCTTATGTGCCTAGGAATTCTAGAGGCTATATAAGGAGCATATTCCATAAGCCCAAGTGCCCAGTTCCGGCCACTACATAAATGGATAGCACCCCAGGAAGCTTCTATAATTAAATCCGTATTTACCAGTCTCCACACCATCACTTCATGCAGCTTCTCTGAATTAATTCAATACATTTTTATTGTGTTCGTTCTTTGTGCCACGCATTGTTATGTGCTGATGAAACTACAGTGAAAAACCAAAGTCTCAGAACTCAGGGACTTATATTCTAGTTACAGGATGAAGATTATATATATGTGATGACTATGAGGAAGCTGTTAAGAAAAATGGGCAGAGTAAGAGAGTGAGTGATACCGGAGTTCATGGAAGAGTGTCTGATAAGGTGTCATTTCAGGAATAATTTAAATAAACTAAAAGAAAGGCATTACGCATATCTGTGAGAAGAATTTTCAAAGCAGAAGAAATAAGTTCAAGGGCCCTGAGGCAAGAAGCTGCTCAGCCTATATGCGTACGAGAAAGAAAGCTCAGGTTGGTCTAGAGGAAGCAAAGAGAACAGGGTGAATTAGCATTGGAGGAGATAACGCAAAGCAAGTGATGTAGACCTTGTAAATCTTGCATACAACTTTTGATTTTATCAATACTTTGCATAAGGTGGAAATTATGTAATCATACATATTTTAAATGAATTGCTCTGCCTGTTGAATTTTGAACCGTGTGTAAGGGTGCAAGATGGAAGCCGCAAGTTAGTTGGAAGACTCTTACAATAGTACAGGTGAGAGCTGTATGGCTTCCACTGGGTGGGTAGCTGAGATGGTTGGACTAGACAAGATTCTAGATATATTTGGAGGCTGTTGGATGGACTGTGGTATGTGTGTGTGAGAGAAGGAGTAAGGGATGTTTCTAAAGCTTTTAGTTGGAACAACTGGAATGGAGCTGGCTTGGAACAGATGGGGGAAAATTAAGTCTGGTGTTGAACATATGAAGCTTGAGATGTCAATTGAGCATCTAAATGGAAATGTTAATTAGGCTGCTGGATGTAGGGGTCTGGCATTCATAGGAGAAGTTGGGGCTGAAGTTATAAACGTGGGAGTCATCAGTATACATACAATAATTAACACAGGAGTGAGTCCACCAAAGGAAAGAAGTGCCAGTACTAACACTTAAAGAGGATAAAGACAATGAGCATATGGTCTTGGTATTTCTCTCACTGAGGGGGATGGTCTCAAAAGACAGTAAACCAGTTGTTTTGCCATGTTCAGCGTTGAAGCATGTGTAGATAGGCAATTAGTGAGTCACTTTCATAATGACATGGAAGACCCACGCATTATTGACCCCAATACACTGAGACAGTTACTCTTTGGCCAATACAAATTCATTAACATTTTGGAAATGATCAAGGAAATGTAGTGTCTTAAAAAAAAGAAACATGATACAGAATCTTGGTGATAACAGACAGTGATGTGAAGAGCCAAAGTTGCTGTTGCATTTGTTTAATGTGCAAAAAGTTTTCTTTTTTCCAAACTATCCAAAATTTTAGGTGTCAATTTCCATTGCTCTAGTTATAGAAATATCCAGCTATGATGCAACCAAGTCCATTTCTTCGGACATGAATGGTAGAGAAACTATCATACCAAAAGTTCAGATGTTTTTTATTTCATAAGAACTGTTTTAAATATTTTCATAAAGGAATTATTAGGAAAGCCCAGTAAATAAAAATATCCATATAATGCTAGTAAAATTACTCCTTATCGCTTATATCATTAGGGAAATCCCAAACTACTAGAAGAATAATTGTAGTATCTCTCTTAAAGGCTATTGAGTCATATGTACTTTTCACAATATGGTTTCCTAGGATAAATGACATGAGTTTTTAAATATTTAAGTTAAAATTTTTCATGTTCATTTGTTGTTGTGTTAATATGAAAATTATTCTTGCCAGAGGCAGACTACAACAATATTTTAAGGAAGAAATTGAGATCAGTTATATGTGCTTGCTAATGCTGTGAGAATAGTGCTAACTACATCTGTTAGCTAAATCTGTAAATTAGAAAATCTTTGGTTTAGTGATCACATCAGCCTTAAGGATCTGCAGTTTAAAAGAGATTAGATGTATTTCTAACAACTGCTTCCAAAGCTGTTGATAGAAAAGGAAATGAGTGTCTATTACCTCGAGAAATGTCTGAAAATTTTTTCATGGTAATATTTTGATCCTTTTTTTATTCAGATGACATTGAATCAAATATAGGGTATCATAAAATATCACTTTTGCAAGTTTAAATAATATATTCTTACAATCTCTATCAATCGAATCATTATCTATCCAACTCTTTTTTTCTGAGATGCTGATACATTTGTCTAGAACTAAAACCATGGATGTACTAAAAAGTAGCCCAGCATTTAGATAGTCTTAACATTTCCATTTGAGGCCCAGTGATTTTTAAAATCAAAACTAGTGTCGAAAGTTATTGAAACTCATTACTTTGCAAAGGCTTAAAATAATGTAAATGTGAAAAACCATATTAAAAATGCAAGCTTTTATGTGAGTCTTTTTCACTTTTTAGGAAAATACACAGGGAAATCAACATTAGAGTTTTCCTCTGGCAGGGAAATAAAATTGCATAGTCTACTTGATGCAGTGCTTTCTAAAACAGCATATTAACTACTTTATGGAGTTGGAATTCTGGATGATATTGGAAAAGAATGACTATTGTTTGGACTACATATCCCTATGGAGAGATTGCCTCTTATAGCTATAAATGGAAAATATGGAAAAGTAACTTTATGTATGCATAATTCATTTTATCAGCTAATAAAAGCATCAAGTACCAAAAGTTCCTTATTTTCAATTTAACCTAGAAATGGGGATTATAAACTTTTCATTATACAAATGTATAAATTTTCTTTTGAGAAGTCCTTATAAAGGAATGACAGAGAAAGATTAAAATGATAGATATCCTATGTGGTCAGTGTTATCCTCATTTTATTCATGTATTCAGTATGTTTTGGATTCACAAAATCAAATCATTAGGACACTGTCTCAATTCATGATGTCAGGGCTCCCAACTCAATTGCAGGTTCTTGTCATTACTCTAACTAAGACCTCAGTTTTCTTGGAGGACAAATAGATTCCCATATATTTTTATAACCTCTCCGGGACATAACATGTTTTCTATATGATTAGAGAAGAGCAGTTCCAGTAAATTGTATTCATGATGCAGCATATGCTATTAAAGTCTCTCAATTTTCTATTTCTAAAAAAAATGGTACAGAATATCTCATAATTCTGCAATTTGCTATCATTAGGATGTAATTTCAGCAATATATATATGCACACATGCTGAACAGTGGGAAACAAGGACATATTTCCAGAAAATAAATAATTCTGTCTTGCATTTGTATACACCTTGCATCTAAGAAATTGTAAGTAGTTAAAATAAATGAAATTTTAAGGCCAGAGAAAACAACCTGTAACTTATAGTTACTACTTTCTTTAGAGAGGTGAAGTACATCACATACAGAACAAGAAACAGTCTGTCTGGAATTTTTTGAAGAGTGAGAGGAACATTCTGAATACAAGTCTTTCCTTTCCATTACTAAATGAGAAAAAAAATTATACTTGATCAAAATTTCCCACACCACGTCTGTTTTATTCATTTGATTTTACTAAATAATAATCATGATTTTTTTATTGTCCTCTGTATAATATACGTGCTATGTAAATTAACCCACTAAATCATTACAACATCGCTAAGTGTTATTTGCCATCTCACAGATGAGGAAATGGGCATGGAAATTTAGGTAGCATGCCACAGATCACACAGTGAGGATCCAGGGTTAATATTCTGCTCTGCAGCCTTTGAACTTAGAAGGACTCCTCATTAGACAGGCCGGCATTTATCTGATTGGCTATCTACAGTCTGTTTGCAAGGAGACACCAAGATTCTCCCATGACTGACCAGCACTCACTTTCTTTCACTGAATTAGGATGAGTCTCCAACCTTGGTATAAGGAGTGACTTTAAAACCTGCAGTGATTCTTAAGGTATTAGTCAATCTACAAGAAAAATAATTCCATTGGTAAAGCACACTTACAGGCTTGATTATCCAACTTAAATCACACAAGTAAAACCTTGATTTATTACCATTTCGAGTATTCAGAGAAATGTCTTTTTTTCCTTATCAGAGAAAAGAGAACTTGAGGGGGGTAGGGCTAAGGATGTCTGTTTTTCATTTTATATTAATTGGCAGTTTGTTCTTATAACTGGGTGTTCTTTCACTAGAGCTGCGGAAAGGAGAACAATACTATTGGGTATAAAATTTCTGTTTCTCAGCAAAGTTGGCAGGTAGGTCCAAAGAGACTAGTCCATTAGGAAAAGCTATTTATCAATGCAGAGAAAATCAACCATATTGAGGCACGGCCTGAATCTACAATGTGTTTATAGAGAGAGAAACCAACTCTAATGCTGGCATTTAATAGGTGGTCAAGAAAGTGCAATAAACATTTGGAAGAAAAAAGACATGCTGTTTCCTGTGAGAATGCTGGCCTCTCGAGGTAGTAATGGGAGGCAAAGTTAAGTAAGCACAGGTTTATCGTGATTATCTTATTTAATTCTGCCCCCCAAACTCACGAGTGTTGTTATTTCTCCTTTTACAGATGAGGAAACTGAAGTTAAGAATGTTTAAGTGCTTTATCAAAATTACTTGAAGACTATGGGCTTAAGACTGGAACTCAGAGAATGCATTTCTGTAGCCCATATTCTCAACCACTTTGCTACTCTGAATTCATCATATGGTGTATAAATGAGAAAGCTTAGTAATCTCTTCTGACAAAATGGCAACTTTCGCATTATGGTCAAGAAAATCAATAAGCCTGAACTTATGTCAACCTTATGTTGTCTTGAGAATGTCAAGTTTTATATTGGGTAAGATAACAAGGATTTCAACTCCGAGCATTGGGCAAGCATTATAAAGCTGTCTGAGTATAAGGAAAACAAATGATCATAAATGCATAAAAACATATGGTTATAAAGATAAGGTCACCTTTCTAAATTGTATCTAATATCACCATGATCCTTGACATTTGTAGAATCTTTTCATTTTAGACAATGTAATATTGATCTAATAGACTATAAAATTTGATGCTAAAAGTTTTCTAGGCTTGTAATCCAACCTTGGGTAAGAAACACTTTTCAACTCTTTGAGCCTCAGTTGCTTTATTTATAAAATGGGGGAATTCCACAAACAACAAATATTAATATTAATTGAATAGTAATACTTATTATAATACCTTTTTACATCAAGATTTTGTTTATAGGTTTAAGTGAGAAAACATTCAGTAAACACTCAAATTTGATCCCAGGATTGATTGGATAGTATTACTTGTCAATTCCAGAGACTGCTTCCTTGACATCTCTACTCAGATCTCTCTGACACATTTCATACTTAATAAGACCAACACTGAACTGCTCCCTTCACCATGTTTCCTGGCACAGGAATTGGTAGCACATACATGGGATGCTGAGTCCAGAACCCTGGGTGTTTTACTTGTGATTGCACTCAATTCATTTGCCACACCCTGTTCCTCACCTATACGTTAAATGAACCCCAGTTAACTCCCTAAGCCATCTGGCGCAGTTTACTGCCACCATCATTTCTCATCTGACACTTGTGGTTATTCCTAAGAGACCCCTCATGTTTTTTGCTCACCTCCTTTCTATTCACTTCACAGCCAGAGTGAAATTTTAAAATTACAATAGTGACCATGTCACCACCCTATCTAAAAAAGCCCTGTAATGGCTTCTTACTGGCCACAGGGTAAAGTCTGGTCCCTATTGAGATCCCAATGACCCTCGTTGCCCGCCAGTCCCTCGTCACCCCAGGCTACTCCCCCACCTCCAGGTCTGGATGTCAGCGATTTTGAAACTGCAGCAGAATTATCTCATAGCGCCTCTTCCTCACATCTCAGCCACGTCATGCTGTTCCCTTTTCCTGAAATAGTCTTACCTCTTCTTTATTCGGATGATTCCTGTTGATTCTCAAAATCTATTTGTTGACATCATTTCCTTAGCAAGGACTTTCCCAATCCCTCAAACTGGGTTAGATCCTCCTGCTAATGAGAATCTAGTACCTTTTACTTCCCTGCTGAAAGCAGTCATGACATTTAAATTCCTTGTTTTATAAACTTGCCTATCTTGTTCACATCTGTAGCCCTAGAGTCTAGATCAGGTCTTTCATAAATATATCGATATTCAAAACTTACTGTGTAACATAACAGAGAAATGAATGTCTAAAATAACAATACTAAACATTCAGTTGGCTAAGATAGGAATCAACATATTTCATCTTGAGATCCATTGGAAAGACTAAGTATTGGCTGTGGGTGCTACCTTGACTTGTCAGGATATTAGTGTCTCATTATAAGGTTTGAGGACAGGGATAGGACCTTATTCTCTTTCTCCTGAGAGCCTGAAAAATGCTGAGAACATTACAAGAACTACACAAATATTGATAGATGTAAGAGAAGGGGTGAGCTTGTTTGCTAAAATGTGAAAGATTGAAAATACAACAGAGATCCTATAATCAAATGAGTGCTTGTTACCTCCTTAAGAACAGACACCCTGGAGCACCTATGTCTATTCCAGAGATGCCTCCATTTTTTATGATGCTTGATACTCTTTTTGAAAAAATTATACTCAGGATGATAAAAACTTTCTTCATAATGTCTTCAACAATTACAAATATTTGAGCTTCAAGTATACCTTTGAATTTTTAAACCATCCAAATTTAAGAGCTATGAAAGGTGAGCTATAATTGAAAGGACAAAATATTTTTTTTGAGTTCAAAGAAAAAAAGTAGAAAAATAATGAAACTGAATTTCTTGGGTGAGTCTTAAACTCTCCAAGAACAATTTTTAAAGAGTTTCAAAATTATTTAAAGCAATAGAACAGAAAGACTTCAAATGACAATATTCATTTGCTTGCCCAGGGATGGATATGTTTATTTAAAAATCAGTTCCTGGACTAAAGGCACTTATTGTTAAGCTTGAAAATACAGCTGTAGTCTTTCTATCCCAGAAGCTACTATCTTTTGTCTGAGTAAAGTGGTTTCTGGGCCTCACTTCTAATTCCACGGCTCTTCTCTTGGTTGATGGATTTATTTATTCGCTGATTTATTCACTTGCTTATTTATTTACTCTTTTGTTTGACAAATACACAGTGATCAGAAGTTATCTGTTAGATAAGGGATATATAACAATGCCCTAAAAAAAATCTTACTTTGTGGGGTGGGAGTCAAGACAAGATTATAACCACAGACAGCAGAGCTCAAGACACATAATAACATTATGGAGGTTTAGTGAAAGGAAGAACTCAAGCTAGCTGCAAAATCTTCATTACTATTATATAATAAGCACTCTTCTTCATTATGAAATATTTATGCTTGAACTAAAGAGTCTAGAGCATGTTTCTTTGTATTTTAATAATGCTTCATGGGCTATGATTGCTGCGGATGCTATTATTTTTTGCATAATTAAGTAATGAAGCAATTAGCACAGCAGGCACATGTCAACTAGATAGTGGTTAAAAGTTGTGATTAACTAGATTTTTTGCTGTGTTTGCCAATATCCTGCTTCTTATCAAATGAAGCTGCACTTTTCTCACTATGAAGAGATTGAGTTCCCACATAGTTGAAGCTTTGCCTGGATAATAATGCAACTAGATGAGTTGCAGCAAAATGTCTTGATGACATGAAAGAATGTATTAAAGAGCTCTCTGAAGATCTGTGACATAAACTACTAAGAACATCATTTAGGTTAAAAAGTATTCAGGAACAAGCATTTTGCAAGATATCTAAATTGGCAGCTTACTCCTCTCTAATCCACCGAGTAATAGCACAACACTTCAATTCTGTTACACAATACCTATACACCCTCTGGAAAATGGACAACCAAATATTCTACTGTTAAGGACTTGCAGAACTATAAGCAGGAAAACTGGCACTTATAAATTCTATTTTTATGGCTCCATTATGTAAACTAACTGGAGGAAAAAAAAAGACAATTCATCTAGAATCAAGGTCTGCCGTGTAATTTCATTCAACAGGCATTCCTTGTGAACCATTCTATGCCAACACTTTACTCTCTGAACCAAAGATGAGTGAGAAGTGGTGTCTGCCCTTGAAGAACATGCAGTCTAGACCAAGTAAGTAACTAGATTTGCCTCATAGTTAAGTCACATTTCAAAATGTGTAACAAGTGCCAAAAAATGTTTGCTAAATTTTGATGAGCCTCAGCTCTTGAATTGTCTCTGTAACTTGCCATCTAGCTTCTTTTCTCTTCCCATAGACTTCAAAGAAGAGTCGAATTAAATAAGAATTTGATGAGGATAGTAAAAAGAGTCCAGGCATTAAGTCTGAAAATCAAGTTCCTCCTCTGCTTCTTACTTGTTGGATAAATCCAAGACCTCATTGAGTCCAAAATACATAGGTGATAATACTACCTGTCCTGCCAAAGTTCAGGGGTTTGTAAACAGACTCAAAATAGATAAAGGATTTGAAATGGATACTGTTTTTCTTCCAGTTTTATTGAGATGTAATTGACATACAGCACTGTACAAGTTTAAGATGTACAGCACAATGATTTGACTTATGTACATCATGAAATGATGACCACAGGAGGTTTAGTGAACGTCCATCATCTCATATGCATACAGTGTTAAAGAAATAAATTACTTTCCCTTGTGATGAGAACTCTTAGGTCTTACTCTCTTAACAACTTTCATATATAATCTGCAGCAATGTTCAGATCTTTATCACGCCATATATTACATCCCTGGTACTTATTTATCTTATAACTGAAAGTTTGTACTTTTCAAACTGCCTTCATGGAATTCCCCTTCCTCCAACCCTGGCCTTCAGTAACCACATGTCTGATCTCTTTTTCTGTGAGTTTATTTGTTTGTTTTTGAAGTATAATTGACTTATGATACTATGGCAGTTCCTGGTACACAACATAGTGATTTAATATTTCTATACATTTCAAAATGTTCACAATGATAAATCTAGTTGTCATCTGACACCATACAAAGATATTATATAATTATTGACTATATTCCCCACGCTGTACATTTTATATCTGTGACTCATTTATTTTGTAACTGAAAGTTTTTACCTCTTAATCACCCTCAACTATGTCTCTCGCTTTGAAAAGTGCTACTCTTATTCAAATTTTTTCCTTAAAAATCTTTGCATTTCTCAACTGTTTCTAGGCAATCATCCACTTAAGGAGTTAGAAACAACTCTAGTGTGATTCCTTCATTGGGCATCAATAATACAATGTAAACACAGAAAGGATTTTGTTTCTATCCATTTCTGATATAAGCATTAACCTAAAGCCACAATTTATCTAGCCATTTCAATGCCTATTTTGTATGTGGATAAGTAGATTAACTTGCTATAATCACTGTTCAGGTGAAAAAGTCCATCTATGGTGATTTTTTACTAAGTCAGAGTTGGGAAATATGTTCTGTACATTTCTTAAGATAATTAAAGTGCTTGAAGTGTCTTTATCCCTATCAATAGTCTGGAGAGTATGATAGCCATCACAGAGTTCTGGGACCTAGTTGGAAGAGGTTAGCTCCTGTGTGGCTTTGAGAGTTTGAAAATGAAGACCCAGTGGAATGCCTGCCTCCCTCAAAGCCAAAATAAAGTATAAAGAAGCAGACACTGGAAGATGACCATTCTTCAAAAGTACAAACACAACTGACACAGGAAACAGTAAATTTGAGATATGAGATCATATTGGCTTAAGTGGCAGAGGAGAAATAAAGTGGCTGCAGTGAAGTTAAGGTCAGAGCAAAATTTTGACAGGTACTTTTAGGATGAGGGTCTTCGCTCAGAATTTCTTCTACGTGTTCTGGTAAAGAGGATCTTGCCTACAAGCTCTCAGGCTGTTTTTATCTTTCTCATTTTACTATTTCAGTCCAAAACACAGTAATGGAGAGCTGTAAAACATCTCCCAGTGTGAACTCTCCGTGACTGTGTCTCTCTCTCTCTGAGCTTCCTAAGATTTGGGATCTGCAGGACACAGTGAACCACAAGCCGACTATGGGACAGACATAGTCAGGATGATAGGTTTAAAATAACTCCTAAGTGTACCTCTAGGTATATGCCAGTTCCATAATGGATGCAGTAGAAAACTAATTTGCAAAAAGGAGAATTTTCCCTGACATTTGGGGAGAGATTTGGGTTCTCTATATAACTAATATACAATATTTACTTTACAGGCTTTCAAATTTATTCTCTCAAGTGTTGAATTTCATGTAAATCCTAAAAGCGTCCTTTGGACAGAGTATGATATTACCCCTTAGGAAAGGGATAGAGATGATATATGCATAGTTCTCAGTGTGATGACAAATCATTTCCTCCCTAAGATTTTGAGAATAATAGGTCTCATTTGTAAACAGCGCTTTCACACTGAGGAGGCTTACATACCTCCCTCTACTTCAAAATGGAAAGTTCTCTCTGGAAATCAAAAGAGTACTTGCACCCAGCAGGTGCTTCATACATGCTTTAGACTTGTATAGAAATGAAAGAGACCATTAAAAGTGCCAGAAATGTATAGATTATTTACAGTCATGACTCCTATTGAGAGGGGGGCTTGTGGTGTTCCTGTGTGTGCGTGTGTGTGCGTGTGTGTGTGTGCGTGCACAGAGAGAGATTGATTTATCAAAGTGCAAAACAAAAATAAATAGGTTGTCACTTTGCCAGATTCCTCTGTAGAGATATTCTGCTGAGAATGTTTTTAAGCTCATTTTCCCAGAATGAATTTTATAGAACAGTTTTCCTCTGGTGCCTCATTTCTATTTGAAAGAACTTCAAATGCTAGCATGCACACACACCTTGGTATTACTAAATAAGGCCTAGAGAAAGAGATACTACAGCAGCTTTGATGGCATTGATTTGGGGAAGCGATCTCCTTCTTGGCAGTAGACGACAGAGAAAATTCTATCAATTTTTCTGACTTTATTCACAGAGCAAATACAAGTGGAAAAGAATAACTCTGGAACAGCACAGAATTAGGAGGTCTGCTTTTGTGGTGGGATCTTAGGAAACTTTCCCTTTCAATATGATACATTTCTAAATATCAGAGAACAAAGCTTTAAAATCAGTAACGCTAGTCTTTTACAGTGAATAAAATGATTCCTTCCAAAGGAAGAAGAGGCACAATTATGGGCCTTTGTCCCTTCTCTTTTTAAAGTATGCCACTATCAGCTCTCGCAAGGAGCGGTGCAACTCCAACCCCAGGGTGGGGGGAGGGGAACACTGCTTCACCCCTTCTTCTCTTTGTGTTGATTGTTTGCAGCAGCATGGCTTAGTGGTTTTATAGGGATTCATGTCAATATTTGTCTCTAATGCTGAAATATTAGACATACAATCAGTTCAAACTCAGGATAGGGGAAACATAAGCAAAGCAAATGTCTCTCCAACCTTCGGTAGCACATACAAGAATGTATCTAATCCAACTCACCCACCCTTAAAACTGAATAGTTTGTCTGCCTGTTTTGTTATGTGTTTGAGACATGTGGGGGGTTATTCTGTGCCAGTTAGCAAGTGTGGTCCCTGGAAATTAACAAATGCTTCACACAAAGAGATTTTTCTACCTTCAGGGTTGGGGTTTGTATCCATGGCTTTGCATTACTAATATCCTGTTGTATTTTTTAATATATTTTTGTTTACCTAATAATCTTAATTCTAAAAAATAGAAAGAGAGGTAAATGTTCCGTACAATTCTCATACCCATGCATATGCGTCATACCACTTCCGTCACATTCATTTTTCAGACTTATGGTTATTTTAAATGTAGCTTTTTTAATAACATTGAATGGTCTCAAAGATTGATTATTCAGCAGTATTTCTTCTTTCCCTCTGTGGTTTTAGCCTACTCTGTGGAGTGTGTTGATGAAAAGTCTTGTAATATATTGAGCCTTCACTGAAATTTATTGTCCTTTTTAGATGACACATATAAATATCCTAATGAAATGTTGGCACTGCCATCAAAGTACTAAAATATGTCATCATTCCTCTCCAGCAATTTCATATTTTACGTGTGTTTGATGTTAATGTGAATGTTACATTCGGGCTTAATAAATGTATGGTAAGGAGAAAAGTAAATGTCAATAGGATCCTTGAACCCTTTCATTAAATGGTTGTGTTGCATAAAAATACATCATAAACATGAGGCATTGTAAATCTTATTTATCAACAGTATATAGTTCCATGTACTTAAATGATTTTTATTTATATAAATGTATATTTCCATAGAGAAAAGGCTAAAGTTTTAATGCAAATTCATAAAAACCTGTCTCACAAGGAAAAGTTTTATGTTCGTTGTGTTGTGAATTTGGTTATTACTAATAATTCATGGTGTAAATCCTTCATTTGGCTTCTTGCTATGAAAGAAATTGCTCAGTCATTGGAGACACCTAGCTGAGGACCAGGTTGGTGATATGATTTGAATTTTTTGCTACATGGGCTACATTTCTCACAGGAGAATTATAGAGTGAAGGCAAGGGAAAGAGAGAGCTGAGAAATGCTTCTTCTTCCACCAATGTAGGATATCTAATTATCCAGAGAATTAAAATGGAATCTGATTGAAGTCCTCAGGGCTTCGTTTAGGCCAACTGCTTAGTTAACCTAGCAGATCCAATTACCTAGACTCTGTATAGATTTGGCATCAGCTCAATCAGGGGCTGTCATTTGGCAGCCCCCAGCTAAGCCTTAATGTTGAACCCAAGGAGAACACGTGGGGAAAATAAAATGAGATAGTCTTTCTGGAATGGCTATTTCGAAAGGCCCTGTGCCCTCCAGCTTCCCTGGAGAGAAGCAGGCAAGATTTCCAGCCAAGCTTTTCCCCCACTGGCATGCTTTTAGAGACCAGACTCATCGGTGCCCTTGTGTAAATCACGTTGATAATGGACATTTTCTCCAAGTATCTGCCTCTCTTTTCCACTGGGTACCTGAGTCCCACTGACTTTAATAGGACTGGTGAGTGGGCATCCCCCAGATACAGTGGGCTGATAGATAAAACTTCAAAGTGTCATTGCTTAATATCCATGTAATGGCATGAAATGAAATGGCATTATTAATGTCATTATTACATCACTGAATTGGATATTCCTTGTAAAGTGAAAATCTTATTAAAACTTTTCTGAGCATTTTTCTCTTTTTTTTTCATTTGATACTTATCTTAAAAATTTCCTGAAAAGAATAACCAGTGTTCTGTTTTATGAAGCATAATGATAAGAGATAGTAGGGGGAAAAAAAGGTGTTCATCTACTAACATGTAGCCTGAAAAATCAGCCATTGTCATTCACTAACAAGGTAAGAGCTCGTAGAACTTCCCTGTCCTTATTGGTGCTGGGATTTTGATGCCTAGTTTAAGTTCATATAGCAATAATATTATTGAATCCGAATGTAATTAAAGCATTTCTGGATGTTTGCTCTTGAGAACATCTTTCTAAGGGGCTTCATTTTTCCTATATCTGTATGACAGCTGAGTATTGCTAGGTGTTTGTTTTTTTTTTTTATCCTTTTCCTATCTGTATCACAAAAACATGCCAGGATCAAAGGTATTGATCTTGCCCTCAAAGAGAAATCTGCAACCAGATCTTTCCATTCGTATGATAAAAAATACCATTTCTATTGCATAAAAATTTTGGTATACATATAATATATAACATATACAATTTATATATAGTATTTGTGTGTCAAATGCTTATATTTTTAAATGCCTTTTAATGTGCATTTTTATTATATAAAAATACTATGTGACTTTGGTTAAATACTTTAAGGTGAAATAAAAATTTTTCAATGCATTTTGACAGGCTTTTTTCTTTTCTGTTAGAAATTCCACCTCTTTAAGTCAGGAACTGTATTTTATTATAATAATTGACATTTATAAACTACCTCAGAACTTACAGAGCATTTTCACATACATTATCTATTTAAATCTAACTATCTCTCTATGAAGCAGTCATTGTAGATTAAAAAACTGGTGCTCAAAGAGGTTAAGTGGCTTGCCAAGATTACACATCTAGAAAATAAAATAGTAAGACTTTAAGCATGTTTTGTGATACCAAAATTGTGTGTTTTTCCATAATACATATCAGAATTTCTATAATAAAATTTTCAACTCTATGAAAATGAACTTCCATAGCATGACACGCCCCAGCTTTCAGAACACATTATTCCATAATATCTGTCATAAAAATCCTTCCAGACGCAACTGTCTCAAGCTTTGCACACAAGTGTGAAAAAAAAAGTTTGCTAATTAAAAGAATGACAAATTAAGAGCAGTATACAATAAGTCCCCTGCATCCAAACCTCCAAGCTGCAAACTTTCAAGGAGGCGAACATGCGTTCAGATGTCCAATCACATAAGTTAGTTGATGTGTCTGGCATACATTGTCACGTGCATGCCTCTACGAGTGGTTGTGCTTTTGTATACTCTACTGTACAGTACTGTATAGAGTGCAGTAGCACAATATCTTTATTTCAAGCCCAGGATGTCTGGAAGCAAGCGTAAAAGCAGCAGTGGTATAGCTGGTATGGTACTACCCAGACATCACTAGGTTGTTTTTTCAAGAGGGTAGATAGAATTGAATTCCACAAGGAACCAGAATCTGCGCCGTCAGTGTCAGGCATGAGTGAAAACGCAGCTTGCCCTCTGTCTCCTATCGCCGACGATCCTTCAGCTCTACCATCTCCCACTCCTCGCCCTCCTCCAGTCAGTAGTAACTCTTCTTGCCTGCTCACTCGATGCCAGCCCCTGTATGCCAGTACTGGACTACTGTGCTTTTCAAGGTACTGTACAGTAAGATTAAAAATGTTTTCTTTATGTGTTATGTTTGTTATGTATTATTTGTATGAAAAGTATTGTACACCTATTACAGTACAGCACTATATAGCTGATTGTGTTAGTTGGGTACCTAGGCTAACTTTGTTGGACTATGAACAAATTGGACTAATGAACTCGCTCTAGGAATGGAACTCATTTGTATGTAGGGGATTTACTGTATACTGGAACTACTGAATAAGGCACCCTCATCTAAAGCCTTTCTGTATTTCACATGTAAATATTTTTTGTACCTAAGTAAAGAACTAAGAATATTAGCCATGGGAAATGCAGTTTTAATCTTATGAGTGATATTAACATAATAGGAATAAAAAGTAAAAGTAGGCTTTGTAAGATAGGCTGTGATTTCTGAATGTTTACATAGAATAAGAAATATTCTTAGTTGTAAAGTTGTGTTGAAAGTTCCATATATTTCTTAAAACTATTAACTTAGAAATATATAATACTCAATTGTAAAAGCAAGCTCTGTTTCCACAGGTGTGTATGATTTGATCAAAGTGATAGACATTTATATCTTTAACTGTAGAATGTTTTATTTAAATGTCTACGAAGAGGACCTACTGTATAGCACAGGGAACTCTACTCAATACTCTATAATGGCCTATATGGGCAAAGAATCTAAAAAAGAGTGGATATATGTATTTGTATAACAGATTCACTCTGCTGTACACCTGAAACTAACAAGACATTGTAAGTCAATTATACCCCAATAAAATTTTTAAATATATGAATATATAAATAAATATCTACAAATGGTTTTAGGGAAATAGGTGGCTTACACTATTTCAGAGTTTGGGGAAATCATTTCAACACATTAGAAACCAAAGTCCTTTTAAAGGTCAAAGATGCTTGGAAGTCTGACAAATAAGGATCACAATAACTTTTTTTCAAAAACTGATGTTAAATATACTTGCTATTCTATATTATATACACACATCACACTACAAAATAATGTACAAGAATACTTAATGGAAAAACTTAAAAATACTTTAGTGGTGAGTGAAACAGAAAAATAATTACTGCTTACTCTTAAAAATAGAGAATGTTTAAATGGCACATTAATTTTTAATGTTATAAATTCAAGGAATATTTAAAATAAAATTATTTTATGATATATTAGTCTAATATTATTAGTTTTTATGTTATTTTATTAGCTATTTTCAGGGCATATTATTAGGGAAAACATAAGTAATCTAGGCTTATCTCCTCTTGTTATTTCACTAAAAACCATCTCAAAATGAACTTGGTGAGAGTATGTATGTTTATAAAGTAAGATATGTTTAAATGTTAACTAACTTGTTATACCCCAGTTCTTAAGAAACTGAATGAAATCTCCGTAGGGACACAACCTACCATGTTTGAGAGTGCAGAGTAATATTTAAAGGCTAGGACAGGAATTTCAGAGTATTATATATAGTGAAAGATAATATGGTGAGTACTAGATAACTATTATATATGGGAAAACCATCCATTTCAGGGACCTTCCTGTTTTCAGCTCTACTGGAAAAGATATTAGTCACATACTAGAACATAGTTCCATTTCTGAGGCCCAGACATTCCAGCCAGGCTCTATTACCAAAGAAAATTTGATGATTCTAGAAAGGTAGATGCTGTAAATGATAGACCTGTTAGCTTTACCAAGGAAACTGCCTGGATAAATGATTTAAAAATCAATTTCCAAACCCCTAAAAAAGAACAAAGTGCCAGGAAATGGCCATATTTAATTTCTATAATACTAAATAATGTTAGCATAAAATATATCAAAGCAAAGAAATCATTAGCCAAGATTTTATTTCTGGTCAAGATGACAGCATCCAGTTTTGTCTCAACTAGATTAAATGTTCCTTGTAGGCAGAAAATGTTTGTCTTTCCCACAAAGATAGGGATGTGCGCATCACAAAAATTCACTTTATAATTTCATGATGGCTGTAGGTTCTGTTTACTGGTAAATGCTCATTACTGTCAGAAGCCAGGTCCTATCTCTGGAGTTAATTAAGAGCAGTTTTACTTAAGAGTAAGAAGTACAGAAATTATTTGTGTGTCTCATGCTTACCGCCTGTCCTAGTACATCCTAGACTGGAAATAACTTTTGCTGATAATTCGTGTTAACCCTCACAGTGGTTGTGTTTATTGACTGAGATTTAGTCCTAAGTGCATAGGCTAGGATCAGAATCTACTTTGGCCACATTTGTTTTGACAGTTAACAGCATTTAGACCATGATGGACAGTGAATATTTGTTGAATGGCTTCACAGTTATTCTAGTTTGTGTGTTGCTAGTTTGCTTTTTCCCTGTAAAGTTGTTCTACCTCTCTGTAAACTTTGTATATGTCCTATATCTGCCTTTAATCTTCTCTCTTTGTGCCTACTGCAATATCTGCATTCAGGAGGGCATTTGTTATATGTTGTTAAATGACTCAGGAAATTGGCTTAGTAAAACAGATATAAGTTCAGGAGTAGTTCCAGTCCTCACAACTAAATGAAGAGATTGCACAGAAATGTAGTCCTGGGCCCCATCGCTATAAAAGTCTGCTTATCAGCTGACCACATGATAAATGTCGTGCTTAATATAGGGCTTTGTGTTGTCCAATGGCTGGATATTTTACATTCATTTGTATAAAGCCATAAACTCAAGGGACACTTAGTAAGGTCCATTCTTCTCTTTTAGGAAGAATTGGAAGCCCTCACATTTAGTGAGGTGAGAAAATACATACCATTATGTAAGTGTCCACCACCCGGGTGTAGCTTTGTTATCTTCTGTGCAGATCTGGACCATGAAATCCCTTCTGTGGCACTAGGAAATTAAACTGAGATGTACTGAAACTATTTTGCGATCCAGACATTACCCTATAACAATCTGACCCAAGATTTTCTTCCTACAACCATTTGTGACACATTTAACAGAGCCCAGTAAGAGACTCTTTTTCCAAATGAGCAATGAAAAGAAACTTGAAAATCACACAAAAGAAACTTGGAAAAACTTGACAACAACCATCCTATGGCATTGGCATCCTTGAACTCTGTTTCCTGACTCCTGCCTAGTTCCTATCCTTCCAGAATGATCGCTCCCTCTTTTCCCTTTTCCCAATAGCTCAGACTTGTTTCCCTGTTAGATGCAATCATGGCCAAAAACATCTTTTTAAAAAATTATTTCTCTTTTAGTGATTTTGTTGATTGTTATTTATTTAAAAATAGATATTTGACTCTCAATTTTGCTTACTGTGATTTCTTTTCTGTCAACTCTCATCTTTTTTTTTTAATTTGTTTATTTATTTATTTATTTATTTATTTATTTTATTGGCTGTGTTGGGTCTTTTTTGCTGTGCGCAGGCTTTCTTTTAGTTGTGGTGAGTGGGGGCTACTTTTCGTTGTGGTGCGCGGGCTCCTCATTGCCGTGGCTTGTCTTGTTGTGGAGCACAGGCTCTAGGCACGTGAGCTTCAGTAGTTGCAGCACATGGACTCAATAGTTGTGGCACAAGGGCTTAGTTGCTCCACGGCATGTGGGATCTTCCACATGCCTGGAGCAGGGCTCGAACCCGTGTCCCCTGCATTGGCAGGTGGATTCTTAACCACTGCGCCACCTAGGAAGCCCTCAACTCTCATCTTTAATTTGTTTCATACGAAGTCAGATCTTTCATCAACCTGTTTTTCTGATTTCTGCCCATACCAACATGCAGTGATAGAACTTTCCCACTCCAGGACTCTATGAATAGCTGCACAGCTTCCATTTTATGGGGAGAAAAAAGGAAGGAAGAAACTTGAGCTCACTTTCTAAATCAGGAAGCTATTTAAAGCAAGATGCAAGGGAATATACAGATATCTTACCAGTGGGGAAAAGAATTAAATCATTCTGTTTTCATCTCAGCAAAAAGATTCAAGACTGAATTAGTGCAAACCGTATTCCTATAGACAACAGTAAGAAAAGTGCATTTTCTGCTAACCAAGATATAAGCCTCACTTTGGTTTTTGAACTTTCCCTCTTTGATTTATTTACTCAACTGTGCTTGAGGTTATGGAAAGACAACTCAAAGAACCGTTTTTTTTTTGTTTGTTTTTTTTTATTAAACTTTCAGATTCATTTCTCAGATACACAGAGTTTTAAGAAACAGCCTAAATGATAAAGTGTTCACTGAAAATATTAAGTTGAGAGTATTTCTTTTATCTGTGGCATTGTGAGGTAATAATCTCTATCCTACCAGATCTTGAACTTGACTTCCCCTATGATTTGTTTTTCCGTTTTAAGCCCTACCCTTATACAAGTGATGCTTCTCATTGATTGAATATATCTGAATTCAAAGGCCTGTGATCTTACTTTGCCTTCAGTTAAACATCATATCAACCTTCAGGGCACAGAGTTTGCCTTCACTGTATCCACCGAAGGCTTCCTGACTACCTTGGCTGCCACAAACGTAGTTGTCTGTGGCTGGCTACAGGTGTGAGGATAGTACCGTCAGTGTTCAATACTTAATCACAACTCTCATGGCTTTTAGGAAAAGAGGAGCTGTGTCATAATAGACCATCCCTGCCTATACTACTATTCCACAACAACCCCTGGACCACATGCCATCATTTTTATTTACTCCTGGTAAAACTGTTTGTCTTCTGTGTGTCCTACACACGAAGGTCCCTCTCACCCTTCCCACTCCCTTTACAGACACATTAATGATTTCTTAGGAAAGCAATCTAATTAAATCAGCTTATTATCATATTGAAAATAAAGCTCTTTTTGTTTCTAGTCAAGTTGGGAAGGCAAGAGTTTGTTGAAAGATTTTTTGGAAATCTTTTGGCTATGGAAGGAAAAGGCTAATTATTTTCTTTTACATGAATGGCTTACCATTCAAGCCTAAATGTTGTTCAGTACAATACTATGAATACACAAGGGTGAGTCAAAAATTATCTGTACTCTGACTGTAGAATTTGCAGAAGTTTTAATGTAACTGGAGTGCAGATAATTTCTGACTCACCCTCGTACCTCATCAAATATTTGTCAAATTAAATTTGTTGTAAGTTTCCATTAGTTTTAATGTTCAATTCTGTCTATATGTGTGTGTATGTATGTATACCATCTGGTATTTATACTTTTATGTTCACTTAACATGGTTATCTACTCACAACTTTTAATAAATTTAGTGGAAACATTGACCAGAATATATAGATTTTATTCACATAATATATGCTATATATAGACTTAGGTATGCTCATGAATATGAATATGGTTCTTTTGTGTATATGTAGAGAGATGCATACAGGAATCTTGCCTTGCTTACGTAGTCGTGTCTAAGTACAGTCATATTAGCAATGGCTTATAAACTAATTAATTATTAGTTATTGAATGAATAAGTGGATGAATGATTTCTTACTTCTAACAAGGGGTAGATTAAAATATCTCTTTTTTCTCTTCTAAATTACCTGTCTTTTTATCTAACATTTTGTCTCAATGGAGAGAGACAGAAAACCTGATGGTCTATAGTAGAGGCTCAACAAATATTTACAATTAAAATAATGAATAAGTAAAGGTAATAATGATCACAGGTTGGGATGAATGAGTTTGTATAGTGCAGATCAAAACACACACACACACACACACACACACACGAAGGAGGTACCAGGAAATGGAAATAAAACTAAATGCAGAGTAGCAAGTAGAAGGAAGAAAGAGAAAAATATTAAAGAATATATTTTACTAGAAGGACATGAGAATAGAGAAGAAGAGTGAGGAGACAGACAAGAAGAAAAAAAGCAAGGGCACAGTCACTGCAAGATGGAGGGAGAAAGAAGAGGGATCTGGAAAGGAGCAGATAGGCACAGCAAGACAGGTGAGCAGACACAAGCAGAGAGGAATTCAGTGCAAAAATGCAAAGGACACCTCAAGGTGAGAGGAAAGGAACTAGGCCACTGTGTTAAATCTATGCCTCTAGTACATATTTATGACTTTGGGTTGATTTTAAATTTCAAATTTGATATCTTCCTCAAGCTTTTAAAAATAACAGAAATCCATGGTGATTAGAAGGCCTGAAAAACCCCCCAAAATTAGACTTTCATATGTGCTGTGTATACAGTTCACCATAGCAATCCTAAGACATAACTTACCTGTGTATTCCAACTGGAATAGCATTTTCTATCTATGGCTACTGTGTTTCTTATAACTTAACTTACATCTCTTAGTAATGCTACAAAGTCGTTGTAAATTGTATTTTAATTTCTTAAAAGCTAATTCTTATTAGATGATATTAGTGTAAGTAAAAACTAACAATCAAATAAATGAGGCTTTTGCTTAGCAATTTGAAATGCATCTCTTATAAAAACAAGAAATTTCATAGACTCATTGACACTGGAAGAAAAAATCTTAAAGATAGACTAATCCTAACCCCTCATTTAAATGTTAAGGAAAGCAAGCCCACAATTGTTAAGGGATTCTCCCAAGGACATGTAACTAATTAGTGGCAAAATAATTGAGTAGAACTCAAAATTAGGCTTCTTTTCTCAGTTGTAATCAGGATACATAGTCTTGTGATTTTTTAATGCAGAACTATGTTATTATCTAAGAAATGCATCATTACTCACACATTAGCACTGATAAGATTTTTTTTTAATCCTAAGGCATTTTTTTGTAATATGGAGATAGTCAAAAATTGGAATTCATTACAGAGAAGAAAAAAAATCTTCTAAGATGAGTAAGTCAATAATGTTCCCTGGATAAACAATAGGATATTCCAAGAATGTTTACTTTTAGTAAATAGTTGGAGAGAAACAGAGAGGGTAAGGGAGGATGGGGGGTGGCAGAGAGAGAGAGAGAGAGCTATCTTTTCTCCAAAGGGCAAAGATATTTCATTGAGAAATAAAGGAAATTAATCAACATTGGACTTAGATTGAATTAAGTCTCATATTTATGAATTCGTAAAAATCAAATATAGAAAAATGGATCATCAGAATTCCATTTGACAGAGCTTTCATGTACTGAGTGTGAACTTTTAAAAGAGTAATGAAAACCATCAGAATTTGGGGGAGTCATAAATATTTTTAAAACTCCCTTTGTCTATAGAAATTATTCAAAATTTCTTCTAACTGTGATATTCTGGTCTAGTTCACCTAGCCATGTCATACTCTTATGGGTGCAAAGGGGAATGCCAGTATAATTCATATTGGAGTTTTTTTTTAGGTTATTTTGATGATCCCTCAACTAGACATTTTGATCTACTTGTGTTAACATGGTTTAACAATGTGAGTAAGAATTCAGAATTAACCGTTGATTCAGAAGTCTCATAGAGCTGTGACCTACAGACCTATAATAAATAATAGAAAATAAATATCACCCTTTTACATTGGTATAGCTTGATTGGCTTTGTATAATGCTTTCACAGTCACCATTTTTATAACAACACTATAAGTAAGTAGGAAGAATCTCGGTTTGAAATGAGGTTAGACATAGGTGAAGTGATTTGCCTAAATTAATATAGTGAGTCTGTTTTGAAGTTATGATTAGAATCCATTTCACCTAATTCCTAGCTTAGAGCCTCTTCCATCCAGGAGAAGATAAACCCCACGAAGGCAGGAAATTTTGTATGATTTGTTTACTGCTGCATCTCCACCAATTTGCTGGGCATATTGCAGGTATTCAAAAAGTTCTTGCTGAATTAATGAGTGATAAATCTACATCATTCTGCTTCTCATTGGTATTCTGTCTCCTTTCTCTAAATTTTAAATTTGAGGTCATAAATCATTTTAAGACAATCAATTATTCAAGGCACTTTTTATTCTGCCTTACAATTAGTATATTTTTTTGAGTCTTCCTGAAAGGAAAACATGTGATCCCCATGAATTACACATTTCGGATTTTGTCAGTCTTCTAATGCCTCTTGCTTGTTTCTAGTGAATAATATGTTTTAATCCAGTTTATCAAAGCTGTTGGAAATCTGTTAATTTTAATGTAAGATACATTGCCTCTCTACCTCCCAAATTATCCAAAAACCCTTCTCTCACACATAATGCAGTCTAATAAGAAATGGATCAGAGCAGGAACAAGAATGAACTTGAAGGGTGGAAAGACAATGTGCTTCTGCTGTAGATGTCCTCGTGCCTCTTGACTTTAGCTGTCTATATTTCTCAGTGATTACAAAAATAAAACCAAAAAACATTGGAAAAACCCATTGTTAACTGAAAATTTAGAGACTGTGGTAGTAGAGATAACTAATCAAAAGCCCAGATTTCCTCATATAGCCCAAGAGAATGGACCTTGAGAACTAAGAGGATATTTCTGGAAATCGTATTAATTGAATCACATTTGGGGTAAATGGAGATGCACTATCTCTATGAGGTACCTCTTAAGGTTGGTGTTTGGAAGGCTCACCCCTTCATTGTCCATCACAACCCTAATTTCACTTCTTTCTGCTAGAGACGAAACTAGGTATAGCTTGAGTTTGGAGAGAGGAAGAGACTAAGATATACCACAAAAGAAAAACAATTTTTATGTTTTCCAGAACCTTTGTAATCTCCTCATCTTGTTATAATTTTTACCCCATCTTCTTTGTCCTAGTGTTTAGCAGGAAGACTTTTAGTGTACAGAGGATATATTTTTGGCGACAGCAAGAGCAAAGATGATTGGAGAAACCTTCTCTACAAATCATTCTTCATGGAGAAGAATCCCCGGGGACAGTGGAATAGTCAACGCTCAATAAGGGAAAGATTTGAGACCAAATATCAGTGATTGTGCAGGACTTGGATCTCAATTGGATCTGAGAGATGCCGTCATTAGTTTGTTTGTTCCCTAGCAGTCAGTATCTTGTCTTTCATCCAAAGCTTGAATTTGGTGTCCGAATGTCTTAAGACACGAATTCTGCCTTTACAACTAACTACCCATGCGACCTAGAATGAGCTATCTCTTATAGATGCCAATAACTTCATCTAAAACAATCATATTATTTACGTCTCTGATATATTGTGAGGATAAAAAGAGATGTTGTTCAGCATCCATTTATTCATAAAACAAACAATGGTTAACACACTTACTGTGTAGCAGGTGTTACACTAAGTATTGAGGATACACAACCTTGAGTTCCTGACCTGAAGATCTCACAGTCCAGCAAGGTTGCTGAGAGGTCAGTAGAGAAACACAGTGAGAAGTGCACACAGTGAGAAGGGGCACAATATAAATAGAGCACTATGGGAATTATCTATGAGAAGAGAGAATCATCAGTTTTGCTTGGGGAAAGTTAACAAGCAATAGGCTTGAAAAAAGGCATGTTCTTGTGTATATTCTGTCTATCCAACTTTAAACTGTGCCTTAAATGTACTCAGACCATTTTCAATTCTGAGTTCTCTGTGTAGTACTTCGTATATAGTTAGTGCTCAAAAATGTTTATTATTAGCAATTATTTTAATGCCCTTTCCCATTAAGTTGTATTGTTTTATTACAGACAAAGCAGGGGTAACTGGAATCTCTCACATGGATCTCACATGGTTCACAGCCAGCTTTAATAGCAAGTTGTACTTGATTCTTTTTCAAATCCTAGAATGACTCCAAGAATGCAGGTTATTCGGTAAAATGTTTTATAACAGAATGCAAAATATCATATTCCTATGTAGTTAAACAGGTATTGACTGGACATATGGTAGTTTGAACGTAAAATACTCTATGAATGTGAGGAGTAATAGACACTTATGTCCATTGGGGGTTGACATGTTCAATGGTACAATTTATATGGAGAGCGACTTGGAATTATCAATCATAATTTATAATTCACAGAATATTTGATTCAGCAATACTAATTCTACAAATGTATTGTGAAGATATATTGGCCATTTGTGAAGTAACATATATATAAGGATACTTACTATAGTGATTATAATAGCAAAAAATTTGAAACCACACAAATGTTCAGCATAGTAGTGGACTGGGTTATTGAATTATTAGATAGATTTTAGACATTGCTTGAATGTACATTCAAACAGCTACATAGAATGTAGTAACTATGCGATGGTTAAAAGAATCATATGGCACAGTATGTACTTATATGTCAAGCAAAATGGCAAAATGCACAATTGTGTGTGTAGTATAAAATCATTAGTGCAGAAAGATATAGCTATACTGATATAAATATAGACATAGCTTTGAATATCGATATGGATAAACACATATTACATTTGTATATTCTTACATATTAATAACTTTCCCTAAAAGGATACACAAAAAATAGTCCCAATGGCTACAGGGGAAGGAGAGAAAATTGAAATGCTCACTTATCATTATATACACTTTTGTTCTCTTTGAACATGATATTATGTGTATGTATTACCTATTCAAATGAGTGAACAAAAGAAATACCTAAAACACAGAATGTCTCCCCAACCATATTTATAAAAATTATCATGGTGGGAAGTTTTTCCATAAATTCACAAGAGTTATACATGTTAATCCATTTTTATATTTATGTAGAAGAAAGTTTGAATTTTTTCTAGAGGGAGAATATTTTTTAAATTCTTTAAATTACTTTTTCCCCCAGGAAGTCAATAAACTTCAATTACTTTACTCCAAAACAAGCAGCATCAGCTATAAAAAAGGAATGAATCCTATATTTAATAGCATAAATGAGGCATAATAATCAAAGGAAAAAAACTTTTGAAAAGAAGAATGTGTAAGCTACTGGATCCTTGGGACCAGCAGTAATTTACACACCATTACTTATTCAGGGTTGCATTCCTAATTACTCTTTGGAAAAAAAAAATTTATTATACTGTAGTGATTACTCCTTTCATCGCACAAGAGTAACAATGCTGATATAGGCACATCTTAAAGAAATATAACTCTAGTCTGTTGATAAAATTATTAATGTACAATATTTAAAGGGGAATACATTAATAGAAAAAACACATTTCTTAAAGGAGCACTGAGCTTTCCAATAAACTTTGGTACTCAAGTTTTTCTAGAAAAAGTACATGAAGTCAGTTTAATACTAGATTCTAATTGTTCATGACCTATTAGCTTTCTCACAGACATTGGTTAAAACAACATTACTGAACCATGCACTTAAAAATGATTAAGATGGTAAAGCTTATGTTATTTTTTTACCACAATATTAAAAAAAAAAAAACTAATGGAAGATTGGAAGAATGAAAAAGGAAAGGAAAAATTTGCCTCTTTGTTGTGAATAATTATCTATATTGTAGTTAGAAAAAGTCTAAAACACAGGCATTAATATTTGCCTACAATTATAATTGCAATTATCTATCTCTATATCTATGTCTATATAGCTAATCTATTCAATCTAATTATATAGAGCAAGATTAAAGAAGAAAGGCTATGCCTTGATTGCACACACTCAAACCACAAACTTTGCTTGATTTTTAGCTGTTTAAAATTATATTTAGTTCATAATTTTGCAGAAGTATTTTAACAAAGGAGGGGGGAAACTTTTTTTTTAATTAACATTGCTTTACAATGTTGTGTTAGTTTCTGCTGTACAGCAAAGTGAACCCTCTCTATATATACACGTCACCTCTTTTTTGGATTTCCTTTCCATTTAAGTCACCACAGAGCATTGAGTAGAGTTCTCTGTGCTATATAGCAGGTTCTCATTAGTTATCTATTTTATACACAGTAGTGTATATATGTCAATCCCAATCTCCCAATTCAACCCACCTCCCACTCCCTGCCCCCTGCCCCAGGTATCCATACATCTGTTCTCTATGTCTGTGTCTCTATTTCTGCTTTGCAAATAAGGTCATCTGTATCATTTTCTAGATGCCATATATAAGCAATATTATGTATTTGCTTTTCTCTTTCTGACTTACTTCACTCTGTATGACAGACTCTAGGTCTATCCATATCTCTGCAAATTGCACAATTTCATTCCTTTTTATGGCTGAATAACATTCCATTGTATATATATACCACATCTTCTTTATCCATTCATCTGTTGATGGACATTTAGGTTGCTTCCATGTCCTGGCTATTGTAAATAGTGCTGCAGTGAACATTGGGGTGCATGTATCTTTTTGAATTATGGTTTTTTCCAGATACATGCCCAGTAGTGGGATTGCTGGGTCATATGGTAGTTCTATTTTTAGTTTTTATAAGGAACCACCATACTGTTCTCCATAGTGGCTGTATCAATTTACATTTTCACCAACAGTGTGAGAGGGTTCAAAGGTGGGGGACACTTTTTATATACCATTAACTCTTCTTTATCCATTTACAGATTATCTATTGCATGAATTTAATACTAAATGGTGTTCTATACTAGCATGTATCTTTTTTTCATGGCTGATCTGGCTTTCCTGGTCATCAGTTGGGGTATATGTTTATAAATACATTTTTTTTAAGTTGAGAGTTATGTTTTATTCAGTGGACATACTGAGGACTTCAAGCCTGGAAAAGAGCATCTCAAGTAGCCCTGAGAAAATTGCTCCGAAGAGGTGAGGGGGGAGCTAAGATGCACAGGAGTTTTGTAACAAAGGGCAGGTAGTAGGAATAATAGATTACTGTTAATAAAAGAAAACTAGGTATAGGAATATAGTGTTTTTCTATGTATGGGGAGATGTAAGAGTCTGGGCCCACTGAAATCATTCCTTTGATAGGCATCTCAGCTATCTGGGGCCAGTGTCCCGTGTTTTCACATCCTTAGTTTCTTAGGGCTCACCAGCTCACCGTAGTAGGTGGCTGCAATCACTGGTCACTGTGATATTCTTTGTTTACTGATATGGCAGGCAATATTCTATTTCTCAGTTCCTCCTCTTGGTCCAAAATTCGACCAATATTTGGGAGACATTTCATGACCAATTTTTGTCCCACGGTATAAATACAAATTTTATTACTAGCCTAAATCAAACAAAATTCAGAAGGTGAGCATGCGGAAAATACTTAAGGTTATATTCTAGAGACCAAAGGGTGTTCATGCTTTTTAGATTATGCATATCACTGCCTCTTTACGTTCCTGTGGGCTAGACTTGACTCATAGGTATTTAACCAAATGAACCGTAGAAAACTATTTCCTTTCATCATTTGTCCCTGTAAAGCAAATGTCTAAATCTGAAATGGTAGAAATGGAGCTTTCCTTATATTTTTAAATACACAGAGCATGCTGAGATTAAGTGTTTGGAGTTCATATCCGAGTGTATCTATAATGTATTTTAATAAGGTAATGAATAATGAAGTAATTTGATACAATGTGGGAAAGCTGTGAAGTGTAGCATTCAAGTGATATTTATCTATGAGGTGTATTCATTTTACGGTTCTCTTTTCATAAATTTCATTTCCACTGCGGAGTTTTGTCATACGTTGGCTAATTAATATGACTTATCCTGTGGCTAAGCAGGAATGTTTTTCACTTTTCCTTTATCCTTTCACCTTGTTCAAAATTATCATTCCCCTCAGCACCTCATTTATCTCTCCCACTCACCCTAGGGAGTCCCTCGTGCAGAACAACTAGGAGGTGTATATGGGGGAGCAACAATCTGGCAGCCTCATCATAAAATGTGATATGTTAGCTATTTCCCTTTCCAAGGGACCTATCCAGCTGAGACTGTACGAGACCTCTGGGCCACACATGCAAATGCAGCAAACTCACATCCCAAGAAAACTTTTTGCCAAAAAGGCGGAGGGAAATACCTCTTTAACTGTTCTTGCTCAGAGTGGGAAAGCATTCTGTTTTCTGGAAGTTTGTCATGTCAGAGGAATAAACAGCTATAGCCATGTGGCAAGAGGAGATGTTTACACTGGACCAGATATACATAGAAATGGATTTCAGTTCCATGCATTCTTACTGCTGATTCTGGGAAGATTGTTCATCTCCAACATACAAAGGCCATCTTGCAAAATTGAATAGGGTACCATCAAAAACAGTAAAAACAAAATTTGAACATATGTTATTAGAAACAGATTATGCCGATAACAGATATAAAAACAGGCACTAATATACAGCATTTCAAATTTTCTCTGATATTATGGTACTGGCCCTCATTTGAGCCTATTGCTGGCTCTTGGTAGATAGGAAGATTTTACTCTTAATTTATATTCTTTAGGCACGTGCTTTGCTTTGCTTTTCAATATTTGATAGATTTATGTACGCTTATGTATCCTGGTTTTACTCTTGACCAGTAAAACACATTCTGAAGGATCTAGCTAATATTCATTCTTAAGCTTGTTATGGAACCGAGAGAAGCTAACTGGCCTGGACACTGGTTAACCTAATACCAAATCCATTTTCCACCAGAATTTGATCAATACCCCTAATCAAGCTTATATAATATTTTAGAAAGAGGAAATTTTTTTTCAAGAGAAAGAGCTGTCAGTAGTGATAGTTGTAAGCCCCAAACAAGCAAGAGATTGAGTCTGTTTTGTTCCTGCTATATCCCCAATATCTAAAACAGCTCGTGTGTTTGTATTCTTTCATGGTTTAGATGCCGACCGCCATGCAGAGTGATCCCCAAAACATGAAATCAGTTGAGTGATTTCATTGTCTTAATCAAAGTTATTCTGGCAAATATTTATGACACATAATGTCTACTGGGTGACATGGGGGTTAGGCATAAATGACAAGCAGTTCATCACATATGTGATTGAAATTAACATTAGTTAAAGTAACCAAATCAGTTGTTTTTTGTGTTATTCTCTCTTTATTGGATCAGTTTTCTTGAGTTTATTTTCAACCATGGCTGTTTTCCCTGATGTTATATGAAAATTAAGTCATTATCTACGTCAGCAGCACCATCATATACTTCGACAGTCAAACCTTAAAAGAAAACGTGAAAACGTCCCAGTTTTGTTTTGTTTTTTAATTTTCATTGGCGTATACTTGATGTACAATGTTGTGTTAGTTTCTGCTGTACAGCAAAGTGAATCAGTTATACATGTACATGTATCTACTCTTTTTTAGATTCTTCTCCCATATAAGTCATTACAAAGTATTGAGTAGAGTTCCCTGTGCTGTACAGTAGGTCCTTATTAGTTATCTATTATATATATAGTAGTGTGTATATGTCAATCCCAGTCTTCTTTACCTTTGAACAGCCAGGGTTTTGACAGAGTCCTAGCCCCAGCATGCCAAGGTGTTTCCTTTCCTCCAGGATTCACTCTCTTAATCATTATTATAATCTTCTTATTGCCTCACATTAAAATGCTATGTAACAAGTCATTAAAATGCTTTCCCTGAAGGTGTGCTCCTTACACACACATTCGTTCAACAGTTGTCCATTGCAGTACGTGATAGGCATTGCGGGATGGCTTTACAGCAGCAGGAATGTGTTGAGTACTGAAAAAATACAAAGATGAACAAAACTGAATCCTTCCTTGAAACTTAAACACCAGTAAGAGAGGTGAATATATACAGGGATTGGAAACTTCCTGACTTTGTATGAAATAATTCTCGATATATGACTAACAGAATGAGTAATGACTTAGTCCGTTTGGGCTGCTGTAATAAAAATACAAAAAGCTGGGTGGCCTATAAATAACAGAAATGCACCTCTTATGGTTTTGGAGGCTGAGAAGTCCCAGATCAAGGTGCTAGTGAATGCAGTGTCTGGTGAGAGCTTCTTCCTGGTCATAGATAACCATCTTTTCCTTGTGTCCTCACATGGCAGAAGGGGCAAGGGAGCTCTCTGGGATCTCTTATATAAGGGTTCTGCCCACATGACTTAATCACACACACCGCCAAAGCCCCACTTACAAAAACCATCACATTGGAGGTTGTTTCAACATAAGATTTTTTTTTTGGAGGGGACAACATAAACATTCAGTCAATAGCAGTAATTTTTGCTAAGATTAGAGCTTTATAAAGTAGGAAAGCGCTAGGTACCTAAAGGTAAATGGTGGAAAGGGAGAAGAAGCAAATATGCCACCAATGAAGCAAAGGAAGCAAAAAAAGATTATTCAAACTTGAGAGATTTCCCAGTTTCCCTCTGGCCCTGCCATATCTTCATCTGTGCAAAAGTTTAGAAGGTTTGTCTATACCTCTAGGATGGGGAGATCTGAGCCTCCACATATCCTACAATCAAGCTGACAGGAGACAGCTCTCTCTTTCAAACTCTTCACTAACTCAGCTCTGAGTTATAACTACAGCTGTAAGATGACACAAACCACATGGACTCCCTGATCAGAGACCTTAGTCCAATAAGCTTGGCAATAAAAGGCACCACCTGCAAAGCAGGATTTGTGTGTAGAATTATGTGACATTTAAATTCTGTATATACAAGGGTGGAAAATGACTGGCAAATGCATGGTTGCCTCCTACATTTAAATTACAATTGTGAAACTTTTCTTTGATTAAGATGTAGCGTTGATTGCACGCCATGAGGAGAAAATAGTAAGTAAATTTGCAACTGTCCTTGTTCATCCATCCAATGAGTCATTTATAGTTAAACAGAAAACTAATTACCACAAGGCAAATATAGCAAAAAAAAAATTACTTTGGGATTTTCTAGTTGCTTCAGAGATCAGAAGGAAAGATTATCACCCCCTAAAGATTCTGTAGGTTCCTTGTGGGTGAGATATTATGAATGGTCATGGTTGATATAGTATGTTACAAGGTATAAAACTTCTTGTTATAGACATTTCCTCTTCTACAACATATGGGTAAGGCATACCTTATTCAAACTCTACTATGTTTTTTAAGTTGGTAACTGATGTCCAAGACGAAAGCAGATTTTGACTCTCCTTGGTCCTGAAGTCTTTCTTCCAGTTAAAAGCAAAGAGCATTGTACATAAAGTCTTCTGATTAAAATGCGTATATTCTTTTTAATTTTCAAAGGAGAAACAGTGACTGATCATGTGAAGAAAGCTTCTTAACCAAGAAGAATGTCTTTTCTCTAAATAAAACAAAAGTAGATATGAAAAGGAATCTTCAATTAAGAACGGATCATTTCTTTTCCTTATGTATCATGACCTCCTATTTCTTTCCAGTGGGTTGGATTTCAATAGAAATAACTTTTATGTTGTTTGTTTAGCCTTAATTTACTATAGAAGCTCAAACTGTGCCATTGTTATTGATTAGCATAGGGCTGCCAGCATGGCCTAGAAAAACCATTATATGCAGATATGCAAACACAGATCATTATAATATGGACTGAGGCTTGTTTTGCATACAAAAGTATCAGTGGTATTAGCATAGCCGAAAATATGTTGTAACAGCTCTGTAGTTTCAATCAAGAATACAATACTCTCGGATTTGACTGAATGATGTATTTGCAGAAAATGCATTCCTATCATATAGCTTTTTTCCACCCACTATTTAAAAATGAACCATCCAATAGGCCTTTTTCTGGAACATGAGAAGCTAAGAAAAGGAGTATTAAGTATCACTTTCTTTCAATCCTACTTTTCATGGGAAACTTTCTCAAATGATATTCAGATGATGCTTTTTTTAACTTCAGTAACAGTCTATGAAGGCAAGTAGGCTCGAAAGACCGGAACCTATATGATAACTTTGGGAGACTGGAGAGCAGAGGGGATTGACACTCCTAATCCTCAGAATGGCTGGTCTGCATTGCTCCGAGAAGCAGAGACGGAAACCTCTATGTTTAAAAATTGGCTGTGAAGAAGCAGTTTATTATTTTTTTGAACATAAAATATGCTATAGTGCTGTTCGTCATGATGCTCATGGCCACAGGCTCCTGAAGCTTAGAGTGAGGGACACAGGTAAAAGAAGAAAGGAGAGTAACGTGGGCCAGGAGATGGTGTTACGCTAGACTTTGGTGAATGGCGCTTTAGGTCATTACACTGATGATACCTGAGTAAATGAAATAATACACTGAAGCATTTCTTAATGACGACCTACTCTGTGGTTGGACTTTAATAAGCTTTTACCCATTGCTTGAGCAGTTCCTATAGAATGTTCATGACTACACAGCGCTTGCCATAGAAAAAATTGCTAGATACTCCACACGTTGTTTGTAGAAGTAAGTTGAATAAGCATTATAATCTTCTAAAATACCTCCAAGCATTTATAATAGTGTTGCTTTTAGTCAGGTAAAAGTTTTAGTATAACAATTACTATTTCAATTATCAGAAGATTCTGTATAACCTAGCCATATCTATATCCCAGCATATGTCCCAAATAAACAAAGTTTCAATGACCTGATTGTATTTCTTTCCTTACAACACAGTTCTGGACAATGGCTTTTTCTACTTCTTGTTCCTATAATAGCCATACTTTATCCAAAAATAAGTAAAATAAAATGTATGCTGTTTATAACATGTGAGGGAAGGCAGACTGAGTTTACATATCCAGTAGAAATATCTATTCTCCATTTTCTTCTTTATAAATGAAGATTAAGTTATCCTTCAAATTCTCTTAACCTTTCTTATTCCAAACAACTCAACCACGTAAATAAAATTTACCTATGTACCAAATTAGCCACTGAAACACAAGAACTGTAAAAAAATATAAAACCAGAAGCTAAGGGTACAATAAAGATCTGGACCTGATCCTGATTTCTGATAGCTATTGATTTTCTTCAATGGACTCCAAAGACTTTTAACTTATTAAATGACTGCAAACACACTGACTGATTCATCTGAATGCTTTTAGGCTAGAAAGAAGTTTTAACAGATGCCCTAACTTGTTTATAAGGGTGACCCACCAGGTATACAACTAAAACTATTTTACTGATTATCAGGAGTCCTTTGACGCTCTTCAGACCATCTAGGCCTGACCCCAGCCTGTGAAAAAGCAGGTCCTTCTAGACCACTATCTGATATATAATGTGACTTGGAAGGATACATTTGTAACATGTGCTGGAACATGTTAGGTTGGAAGTACTTTAATTTCTTCCTCTTTAATTTCTTGGAGCACTTTCTAAGTACTTATCTTAGAGAAATAATCACTTATTGCTTTTTTTTTTACTACTGGAATCCACTTTCACTTCACATCAATTAACCACATCAACAAAAAGGAGAGGTTACAAATGAGGTCACTTTATGATGAAATTTCACTAATAAGCAATAAAAAGAGCAAAATAACATTTTTTTGATTTTTCATAGTGATTTTATGCCTTCCCTACTTGCTTTATCTTTAGGTTTTTTATTTTATTTTATGAAATGGAACAATTAAAAAGATGACAACCTCATGACAGTCCTCCAATTTTATTTTGCTAATCTATGATAAATAAAAACTTTAAGAACAGCAAAGCTTTTTTAAAATTTTTATTTGTTAAATTTGCTAAATTTATAAAGTATAAGAGCAAAACAGCTAGATATAACAACAAAAATATAATGTGTAAAGAAAAAATATAGTCATTTATGTCCGCTATTCTCCAGTCTTATCTTTCTGAATTACACACATCAATACTAACCTACCTATATTTATATTTTCTCACTTTTCTCTATGCTTGTAAAAATGTGTCTACATAAATATATATGATTACAAGTACATGCTTAATTCTCTGTAATGTGATGTGTGTTTCTCACTTAATACTGTATCATGGAAAAAATTCCAAGCTCATGAAGCTATGAAAGAGGTTGTCGTGAAAACACACTCTGCAATATCTCTTAGCCTTCAGGTACAGCCTCTTCTCTGTCTTTCAAAAGTCAGCAATTAGTTTCCTCACTGTCATCTACCACAGTTTAAATTTCCAGAGCACTTCACAGCATCTGTGCTCAGTGATGCAACTATAGTTCTAGAGTATATGCATAGGAGAACAAAAGTGAGTTAATGCCTCTGTGACCGTTGATGACCTATTGTAGTGGCCTTCCTTTTGATACTAAACACCTTTCCAATAATGGCACCTGCATGCAAGCATATACATGTACACTTGCACACATGCATGCATGTACACACACACACATTTTGAATCCTGGATACATAATTTTAGACAATTTGAATTTTTGCATTAGTGTCTTAGGTTTTTTGTTGGTTGGTTTGTTGGTTCTTCAGCCTTCTTATCATCATAACTGGTTTTGCTTTAAAAACAACTGCTTTTACTTTTTAAACATACCAGTCTATTTATTCTCCTGCCCTGATCAAAATTGTTTATAAACCAGCCATCATAGCTTTGTCTGAAGTCATCATATGAATGTCTTAAGTCTTTACCAGACTGGTCCAAATTTGTATCTTTGTATTTTGAATTTAATACACTGCTGTACTCATGGTAGGATTTCTATAATAATTTACTGAAGGGAGGAAGAGAGGGGGGGAGGGAGGAAAGAAGAGAAGGAGCTATAAGCCACAAGAAATACGTATTTAGCATCAGCATTTATAAGTTGTCACTGTAGGTTTTCAAGTAGAAGTACAATCACCATGTGCCAAGACCAGTTATGCTGGTGAGAAAATAGAACTCATGAACCCCTGGTTCTAGCCCTAAAGCTTTGATTCCATTTCATCTATGACTTTCCAGATGCCTTGGCTCTCACATTAGCGATTATTCTAAGCCAGAGAACTCTGTAGGAGAGAAAGTTGGAGATAGGTAAACTCTGCAATAATTTTCAAACCAAATAATAACAGAATGTTTACCAATTTAGCATTTTAAATGCCTCATACCCTGAAAAAAATAAGGATATCTATCTTCAGAGATACTGAATACCATATTTAATTATCATTTGTTCTGCATTACTGCTTTTTATTTGACAAGATTCTTGAAGTTGTGTTTTAATTAGCCAGAATTTAAAGCACAGGGACCCCAAAAGCTGATGTTTCCAGAAAAGTTGAATTTTATGTGGATGGCAGTAGCACTCCAGTTCATAAACTTAATTCTTTTTTGCCACTCAGGTTATAGAGCAAAACAGGTGGCTATTTAACAGGATGATGGAGTGAAAGGAAATAAGTTTGTGTATCACCATAATAAAATAATCTATTGAGTAATTACTGAAATAATCTGATTGTGTTTATAAGTTGGTTGGTTGATGAATGGATAATTGTTTGTCTTTTTTGTAGTTCTACATTAAAAAAAACATCAGATATTTAGGTTGAATGTGACGCATCTACCTCTCTCCTAGGCAATACCATGCTCAATTTGTTTTATATGTGCAACTTTACTTGATATGTCAATGCACTTTTCATTATCTTAAATTGAGTTAATTCCTCATTAACCAGTTTACTGCGTTGCATGTCTATATAGCACAAAAATAGATTCAAGACCCTTATTTTCATCCAAATATCAACAACAGCTTTTATTCCTTCAGGGTGTGGAGGAAAGGTGTTGTATTTGCCTGTGGACTTGCTAGCAATAAAGCCAACATAAAATTAGTTAAGGAGGAAGAAGGGGAATTGGGAGGTTTTTCTGGGCTGCTTTTACTAATCTAAAAGAAATGACTGGAGTCATTTACTCTCCATTCTCTTTATGATAATTGACTCACACAGCCCATCTCTTTTTCTTCAAATAGTTCTGCAGTGATCAAACCAGATTAGATCTTTCTGTAGTTGCATCTTATTTTACAAGCACAATTATTCAAATAACAAATGGGAAAGTCATCCAGAAGCATGCATACCCAATCAAGTATAAAGCTGCAATTGCTCTATTAGTAATTACAGATAGTATTTCAAATATGGTCCATATTTTTGCAAATAACCAAATATGCTAAATATTAAGTTCTTGATTAGACAAATAAAATTTCAAATCAACCAGAAAATAATACTGGAGGAGAGGACAGAATTATTAAGAAAACTATCACGGGGTACAAGTCTATGAGAAATTTGAAAGGATTTTATTTTAAAAGATCAAGCAGGTTTGACAGTTATTCACAAGTGGCTGCATAATGCCAGTCTAGCATTGCATCACAAAATATTTTTAATGGTGAATCAATCTGATAAATTGTTAATCATGCATCTAAATATGCCATGGGGGTGGGGGTGGGAAGGGAACATTAAAGAACATTGTGATCTGTGGCATTAAAAGGCAGAAATAATTAAAAAGACCACCATCAGCAAGGATAAAAAGTGAATTCCTACCAATTCACTTTTAAGATGGAGAGCTGTAGTTGGTCAATCTGGAATACCTACTGTGTGCCAGGTACCCAACTAATGTCTAAAAATATTAAGATAAAAGATGCAGTTAATTTACTTGAGGAAAGTACAAGCTAGTACTTACTAGAACAGTGCAATTCTGATAAAACAGGGCCTCAAAATGTAAATGATACCTTAGATCACCCTTGGGAGCTTCAGAGTGGAGTTTTACTTCCTTATGTACTCAAGGGTAAATGAGCATATGTGCAAGTGAGACTGTCCCCATTTTCCTGTTTGTTGTCCAATGTGAGGTATGTGTAACCCCTTGCAGGGGCATCTCCAGTGCCTACCATCTGGACCCAAACCGATGTTGCTAGGTTAAGTCAGCAGTTAGTCTAACTCAACCACTAGGTCCCTCCACTTTATCTAAGAACAAGCATCATCAAAGGATAAGGCTTACACATGTCTCTCTTTATTTACCATCTTTATGTAGTTCTCTGGGTAACTCAAGGGGGCAAAAAAGCACCGATCCTTAGTAAATTAACAGTGAAGAAATTTTAGGGTCAAATTTACTCAGTAGGTCTCCAATTTGTTCGTTTTAGGTACACAGAGGGAGAGACAAAGAAAAACTGGGTAAAGAGTAGGAGGAGAGGAAGAAATGGAAAGAAATAGGGAAAGAAGACTAAGGAAGTCCTGCAGAAGACTTCATAAAGAGAAAATATATCACAAGCTGAATTCCAGTCAACTCTCTACTACTTAGGCATAAAGTGGCAGGCTAATTTGTAGCTTAGCCTCTTTTTCCCCTATAGCAAAGAGCATAGGCTTTGATTTCTCATTTTTAATCTGATAAGGAAAACCTATATGATGGCTAATTAGAGGAACACAGTCCATTAACAAAGATTCCTAACTTTGAGGGACATCCAGGTTCTACTAAAAGCTATGGATCTCTCCAGAAAAGGGCAGATGCACGTACACATAAAGTCTTTTGCGTATAGCTTTAAAGTGGTCCTTGAATCCATGCAGCCATTGATGGGTACAAGTTATCTATCTTAGTCACAGTTCCAATTAATTAATTTACAGTAATGAGGAAAAAAATGAAATATGTGCCTATTTATAGATATCTCTCTCTCTCTCTAAGAAGTAACATCCTGGGTCAGATGAATGCATGTATGTAAAAAGAATCTAAGAAACACCACACTGGGTAAGATTAATGGGCCTCCAGCCCCATACTCAGTTTCTAAGAGTGGTCTTAAGAAAAAATTGGGGAGCATGAGAAGTACCTCATAATTCCCATTTTATGTAAAATATTAGAATCCTTCAGCCAAATATCTCTAACCTTTTCGTGGTTTTCCAGTTTCTGTCTCTATGCAGCAGACATTAACGTGCCCGAACTTGTCTCTTTATTGAACTTCAGAAAAAGGAGAAAGAAATAAAAAAGGGAACAAAGAAACAGCTGGGCCAGACACGTTACTCCACTTTAACCTCAGCTTCTTTCCCTGACAAAAAACCCAAATCCTCTTCTCAGGTGTGAGATGATGACATAGGATACCAAAGATGACATGTAATGCCAATGGAAACATTGTGCACTGACAGCCCTAAGTAGTGCCCTTAAATATGTCAGTAACTAAAAAGCTGTGGTTTTTTTTTTACTATACCCAAGTGACCCAGAGGAGGAATATACACTTTTAAGTATGTGTCTCGTATCCCCCAAAATAAAATCACTGAAGCACTCTTAAATAATGGTTTACTAGGGAAAAATGTGTTAAGAATAAATTTTTCATGGGACAAAAGTTGCACATTTAACTAGCGTGCCTATATTATCAAAATGGATGGATTTGCTTCCTTGAAAAATTTCACACATCGATAGTAACCTAAAGTTCAGTAATTATCTTCCATCTTCTCTCTAACACAGTGTGGTGCAATAATTCTTCTATGTCAAGATGTGAAGCAGCTGGGACTTGAACAGAAATGAACACACTTTTCACATAGGTCATGATCTTTTTTTGCCTAAGTGAAAGGAACTGGGGGAAAAAAAGAGGAGGGATTTCCTGAGAAAGGAAAGTCATTGTTTCAATAGGCCTTTAAAATAATTGTCTCTGCACTAAAAATGCCAAAAAATAAAATTCTAAAGAATTCTAATAGTCCTTTTAGAAAGTGTTTCTGATTTTTAAAATGTTTCTTAACATAAAGTAATCAGGTGGCTGGTTGAATAGTAAAATTACATTGTATTAGTTCAAGTCTAATAAAATTTTAATAGAAATATGTTCGATGACTTTTACTTACTGCCGAATGAATAGTACTCTGCAGGATTTGATAGTATATGACTCGAGAAAAGATTATTAAGAAGACGTATAATGCACTTTTGTAAAAGATATTTGCAGGAAACCATTAGATGATACAGAAAATCAATAATGCCCTAGTGCCAATTTCAGCAACATTAAAGTTACAGAGCTCGTTGATATTTATGATGATAGAGCTACCAATTCATTTCATTTTTATCTTTCACTACATGGGCATTTTTCTTTATTATCTAGGACCAGTTGCAGAATTTGATCAGTTCCTTTTAAAAGTATTTTATAGATGATCCTGTTTCTAAAGAGCTCTTCTGAAAAAACTTTAGCCGTCCATTCTTTCTAGTTTGGTGTGTCAATAGATGGGTAAAACTCTTTCCTTTTCAGGAAACCATAATAACTGTAAAATATTAAGACATTAAAAATGGATCTTAGCAGAAACAACTAAAGAGGATTTAATCAACAGAGTTACTCAGCTTTATTTCCTAGAGGAAAAAAATAATTATCATCTAACCTCATTATCTCCCATGTGTAAAACTGAGGTGATAGTAACAGATTTTCCAAGAGGACAATTCTATGTAGGCTACAAAAAAATCTTTTTTGAGTTCCAGCCATGTCCTTCCCCAAGGTCACTCAAATTATCATACAAACAGGAATATAGAGCTTACATTTACTTGGCTTCTGAAGTAGCTCTATGAGTTTCTCTTACCTGCTAGAACATTATCACCAGTGGAATGCAGATAAGTTTATAGAACTAGAAGAGAAAATAATGGATATGGTGAACTACTGTTTTCATCACTTGCTAACTTGGTGCTCTGGCTATAGGAAAACAGAAGCTATTTGACTACATATCTCAGTTACTAGGCCTTTCCACAAGTAAGGAGGTACAAAGAGAAAATCCACTAGAAGGCTGTCTCGAGTTCCTATCTCTAACTTGAAAAGGACAAGCAAAACTTTAATGATTTCCCAAACTCTGAGCCTTTCTAGTTGTAGGATATAGAAATAGCAGCTGCCAGAGGCAAAGTCTTCTCGCTGGTGGCTACCATGAATTGTGAAGTCAGCGGCATTCATAAGAAGCTGGGAGAATCCTTTCAGGTCTTATCCTTTACCAAAATTCCCATGCCTCATGCTTTTTCCATAGTAACCAGTCTGGTGTAATTAAACAAATACAAGATCCTTTCTTCAGCTCCAGATCCGTAACAATATCTATCATTCCAGTCCTCTCAAACTGGATATTTTATGACTTCCTCAAAACTAACATGCTCAGAATTAAATTCACTTTATTTCCCACGAAATCTGCTTCTCTTCATTAATTCCTATACTGGTGGTGAGCCTCTACATCTAACCAGTTGCCCAACCAGAAATTGGAGAGTCGTCACTGACACTGAGTTTCTTCCGCCACCACTCCTATTTGTGTTAAGTCTACAGATCTCAAAGTCCTCCTCCTCCACATCATTATTTCACACTTGCATGCATCATCAGCCTCCTTACTGGTCTCCTGTCTTGTCTTGTCCTGCTCTAATCAATTCTTTGCTGTGCAGCCACAGTGAGCTTACCAAAATGCAAATCTTTTTATGTCATTCCTTTGCTATAAATCCTTCAATGGTTCCTCATAGCCTATAAAATAAAGTCTAAGTCCTCTTTATGGGATTAAATGCCCTCCATGACCTAGGGACAACATTCAGCATCATCTGCATTTCCCAATCTATATTCCAGGTATTCGGAATTGTGTGAATTTTTGAATGTTTCTTACTCACTCCTCCTGCCTTTATACAGCCTTCCCTTTTTTACCTGCCTAACTCTGATTTTTCCTTCAAAGGCAACACCGATAACATGTGTAAAACGCCTTACTTAAATGACCTGCCACAAGCCAGCCTAATATAGGTGTCCCTCTAATGACAGCCAGAAGTATTTTATTTCTATTAGTCCCATAATAGACTCTACCTGCAAATCTAAGGCACTCAATTTAAAGTTCTGAAAAGTCTTGAATTTGTATCCTAGGGTCTCATCTGAGTTCATTCAATATAAATTGATATAATAATAAATTAAGGAATGAATATATGAGTGAAGGTTTAGGCATGTTAAATTTTAGCTAGAATTTCCTGAGGGAAAGCCATTAGTAGACCTGGTTATATTCTATGTGTCTGAGAATTTTTTAGACAAATATTTTAAGATAAAAACCTAATCCCTCTAGTTATTAAATTTTCCCTTCTCCTATTAAAAAATACAGCCACATCCTAAAGGTAATTTATTGGTGTATCTTCCTAGTTCTACAATTCCATAAACTTCTAGCTTCATGGCCAACTACATGTGCCCACAAGGCCCAAGGCCTTCAAATTTAATATTACTTCAGTTTACTTATATTCTACCAGGGGTATGTATGTGGGAGGAGGGCTCTTCTTTTGTCAAAAAAGTAAAATAGTAAAATGTGTCTTTATAATACAGTTAATTTCAAAAGAAATATGTCTTCAATAGACGTCACTTTAAAAAGCAATTTCCTGGACTTCCTAGGTGGCGCAGTGGTGAGGAATCTGCCTGCCAATGCAGGGGACACGGGTTCGAGCCCTGCCCTGGGAAGATTCCATATGCCGTGGAGCAACTAAGCCCATGCGCCTAAAAAAAAAAAAAATAAAAAAAATAAAAAGCAATTTCTTGATTTTTACAGAGTTTCTAGGACTATTTACTAAGTTGACTTATCCCAGTCTTGATTAGAAGTTAAAAAAAAAGAAAACTTTCCCAACTTGCAGCTCTTTTTGGAAATATGATTTTCTTTTCTTCTTCTCTTACAAATCTTTCATCAAATCACAACTTTTTCATCTACCTAGTTATTTAGAATCAATACGCATTTTTAACTCTGTTCAGACTACTTTAGCTTGCTAACTCCAAGGGTTTTTAACCTGGTGAATCCTGACTATGGTGAATGCATGCTTATGTGCAGCATATGTCTGAGACTCTGCAACATGTATAAGAATGAATTATAGCGAGACTTCCCATATGCCACAGACCTATTTCCATTTCAGACCTATCTGCATGTAGCTGGGACTGTAGACGTTAGGAATAAGAACGACCTCAAAGGTCACTGTGCTCTCATAACACTGCTTATTTCTCAATGATCTCATTTATTACAGTGTTATAATAAGCTATATAGCTGCCGTCCCCTTGACGAGTTTGTAAGTTATCTGAGAGTAGTATCCACTTACTTATTTTTCTATTCTCAGCAGCCAAAACAACCTAGCATTTAGAGATGCTCAATAAATGGTTGTTGTATTGAATTGTTTCGGCCAGTTGCTTTTTCTTGTTGCCAATGTTGAAACGATTTTCTTTGATTGTGTGTGTGTGTGTGTGTGTGTGTGTGAAGTCTTGTCTTTAAAAGCTTCCCTTTCTTTTTTATGATTAAATGGAATTTTATCATTAACTGAAAGCATAGTTTAGATATATTTCACTTTGTTTAATTGCAGTTTGGGCATCTCTTAGTCTCACTGTACTCAGCACTGCATCATTAAATTTAACACATCGTGTGGATTGTGAGTCTTTCTCGGTTGTAGAGTTACCTGTAGCATTTTCTATCTTGGCTTAACACTAGATTCATTCATTTTAGATTATAGGAATTCTACATTGGCCACAAACTCATCTTTCTTTAATAATGCTTCGAATATTATAATCAGATTCATTTGAAGATAAATATATTTCAAGATATAGAGATGAGTTAAGAAGTAAGCAAAATTCCTTATCAATTATTTACGTTTCTCTTGGGAAATACTGTGCATATATTTGCCATGGTAACCAGGCTTATTTTCTAGTTTTCGTCCAACATTTCCTTCCCTTGTGTCTCTGGCTATTTCAAAATACAATGACTAAAATGCTTACAAATCCAACTGTTTGATAATGCAGGATAGAAGTTAGGAAAGAAGAATCTGGGTGACCAAAAGCTACATAAGAACTAAAAATGGTACCTTCTTTTAAAGGATTTAACAGTAGTAATCAAATTTGCTCTGTTGTTGAAGGACAGAACCCTGAAATCATAGTCTTAACTAATTAAGTTGGGTCCTGATTAAATAAGCATTCTGTTAATCCAGAGGGTAATCACTATGGAAAAATTAAGCAATGCATGATGAGAGTGGATTGAAAACTGCTATTCTTATCTCAGAGGCCCTGAGAGTGATCAGGCTGCCAGGATTTAAGTGCAGAGGGTGACCGTATAACAGTTTTTGGAACTGAATAAAGGCGGAAATCACAGCTACTGGGTCTGGTAAAAAATTTTTTTTTACAGTTTGATGTTAAGTGGCAACAGAGACAGTGCTACCAGGATGACCTCTGTGAGTAAATGGAAATAGGCAATATTTACATAACTGATATCAGAGGGTCTATGAGTAGCCAGTCACCTTGGAAGAAATCAGTTCCAAGGAAGAATAAGCCAATAAACTGAGAACTGAAAAGAGCCAGGAAAGGATGATGAAACAGACCGGTTGTGAGTCCCAGAGACTCCCTATCCAGCTAGTTTTGTGAAAGAGTTAAGGACAGAGATGGATCTACTATTGAGTTGAGTTTCCGTGACCATCTATAATTGGTGGTGAGAACTCAAGTATATATGAAAGATCCAGTGCTGATCTAAATGTTAATTTAAATTTCAGAAATATGGAAATCTAGTAGATAGACTATAGGAACCCCAACTTCCAGAGACATCAAGAGCATAAATTAGATGAGGTCTGTCAGTCTTTGGGACATCATCTCCAGTTGTTATATGTGATTTTAGTACTTTCATTTTCATTTTAAAAATGCTGAGATATTATGAAGACTAGCTTCTGTAGGAAAGATTGCAATATGAATGTGTTCTTTAATTCCTAAGCTGACTGATGTAGGCTTATGTTTTAAAAGGAGATTCAAGCTTATTTCTAGGTCAGTAAGAATATGTATAGCAAGCATTATTTTAGGGTTCATGAAACTAATCAGTAGTCTGTATAGTTTAATCAGCATTCCATCTATATATTTTATTGGAAACATAATCATTAATTTGTGAACCATTTTGTTGAATTGTCGGTGCAATAGATGGCTTTAATGAATTGAGACCAAGGCTGATCCTTCACTCCACTTATTGAAAATATGCCTTATCTGAACAGAACACATGTACTGTGCTAGCATGGGTTACATTTAAACTTCATTGTGATTCTTGAATATTCACTCTAAGAAGGTTAGGGGAATCTGACCTTAGCAAAAACATCACTTACATTTATACCAGCAGCTAAATAAGTATTGTGCATTTCCAATTCCCTGTTGCATTTGATTGCGTAGGACTTAGTTTTACAGTTTTTAGTTCCCTAGAACTCTTATACTATATAGATATCAATATTGATATCACTATATGTACAGATATAGACATAGACATATGGACATAGACATAGGTATAAAATACATACATATGTATACCTGTATATGCATATATATACACATATATTAAAATCTTTCATATTCATGTGTGTATATATATATGTATATTCCCTCTGAATAAGGGCATATTTTGAATATAATAGTCCAGGTGTGTGTGTGTGCACGTGTGTTTGTGTGTGTGTGTTAGTTCAAAACATAAAATGTTTTGGGACTTGATTTTAGAACTGTTACACTTATAAGGTAACAGTACTTTCTAAAAGAATTTTGTTGCTTTTAAATCTTAAACCCTTGAAAAGTACTAAATCTGGTAGAGAATATATACATACAGCATGACTAGGCAGTTACACAGCTTACATAAACAGTAAAGTTTCCATACCTGTATATATTTCCATCCTGTATGTATTATTCCATCTGTTAGCCTACCCTGAGGCTTCATTTTATCACCCTACTTTTCCCGTAAGGTTTCTTGAGATTTTTTTTGAAAGAAACAATGAAAATGCTAATTAGTTACATTTTTTCATCATAATCTTTTTTTTATACCAAAGGAGCCCTCTCCCTTTTCTGTACCTGCTTCTTTTACTTCCAATGAGTTTCATTGCCCCAAAGCTATCATTTTTAGGCTTCTAATATTGTTTTCTGTTCACAGGGCTTAATAACTACTTTTTAATGGATTTTGTTTACCTTAGAGGCAGGCATGTTGGAGAATTCAGCTTATATTAGGGCAGGATTAAAAACTTCTATGTGGCTTTGGGGGCTTCTTCCCTCAGAAAATTAAAATGGTTTAATCTTTTGCCTGAAAGAGGAACTGAAAGAATTCTTTTTAAAACAAGATACTTGGAGTTTGAAAGGGATCACAAAAAAAGACAACCCCGTGTGTATTTAAATGCATAGACAGCATATTTTATGCACATAATTAATTTAGTTCCTTTTTTTTCACCTGTTTAAAGAAATTGCTGCCTAACCAAGCACTACAGTTGAAGTTCTATTGCTCCACTAAGAATAACCATGGAGTCCAAACTGTACGCTCCTTTTAAAAGTTTTTCTTTTTAAACTTAAAGTTTTCTTCATTTCCCTGGTCTCTTTAATCATGAAAAAAGTCCATTTCATAAGTGATTTAAATAATGCCAAATTCAGTACCCAGAAGGGGTTCTGTCATTTATTCATTTGCTCACTTAAACATACATCGCTCTTGTACCCCTAATACCTACATAGATTGATGCCAAGGCCCAGAGTCATCTCTTCATAATGTGGCTACTGACAGATTAAGATAGAGGAAGAAGTCGGAGATGGCTTAAATTGGGGTAGGTAGACGTTTATAAGAGAATTAAAAGGAAAGCTGCATTTCATTTAGATGTGATTCATTTACATGTGAATAGTTGTCTCCTACAGGACTATTTAAAGGACTTCTATCAGCAGTCACTGATAGAAGAACCAACATTCAGAGACTAGTCATAGTCTCCAACAAACTTCCATAGTGTGAACAAGGCCCGAACCGGGAAGGCACTGTGAGGAAGTTGAAATACAAAGAAAAAAAATGTATCATCCCTGCCTCCTTAATTTGTGTTTGGGAAGACAAGATTAGTAGAAATGAGCATTTTTTTCATTTTCTTTCCATCTTCTGAACTCCTCGGCATATTACCAATATTTCTCTCCCAGATTTACCACTGTCTGCCTCATTTTAGTTATCACTGTGTATACATGTTATATCTCTGGTCCTAGAGTGTGAGGCCCATGAGGGCAACGACTTGTGACTGTTTCATCCAGGTATGACACCATGCCTTGTAACAGAAGGCACATAGCAAATACTCAACCAATGACTAAAACAAATTACCAGGCAAAATAACACATGCTAATAAGTGCCACATACATGGGATCGTTGACCAAATGTCATATTACAGAGGACTTCTCTGGCCGCCAGTCCATATCTTTCCCTAGCCCGCCATCTCTCTAACTACTCACTTTGCAAAGTTCTTATTGCTGCCTTTCACTGTATTAAATATTAATTTATTTTCAGTCTAATCCAATACTATGTAAGCTCCTTGGGAGAAGGGAATTTGTTTTATCCACTGCTGTGAAAATCCCTTCATCTTAGAGCATTGCCTGACACAAAGAAGCATTCAGTAAATATTTGCTGAATAAAGAAATGAAGAGATAAGGTTATAGGGAATAATAAGTTTAATTTTAGATAAAATGGATTTAAGGCCCTGACAACTCATCCAGATATCATTAATAAACTCTGAAACATCAGATCAGAAAGAGCAAGTCCCCTATGGTCTTGAGGCCCTGAACGATATGCCAACATGGTACCACATGTAAGCATAGCTGTTGGACTATTGGTAATGGTATATGATGCTGGTTAGTGCTTTAAGGTGAAACCGCATGGTTCACATTCAAGGATTCCACATTTTAAGCAACATATTCATGGCTAATGCATCTCAGGCTATATAAATAAGCAATTCTCCAAAGAAGACATTTCAAAGTGGCATCTGGATGGCACACATGGCCCCTAATGAGTTCACTGCCCAGGACTATCATTTCAGAGCACTGGACTGAAATTAGGAGTTCTAGGACCTCTGTTGCTACTAAATAACTGAGGAGCTTAGATTTCTGTGTTTCAATTTTCTCATCTTTGGATAGAGGTGTGGAGGGTATAGAGGTGACATACTTGGATTATAAAATCCCAGTTGTAATGCTTCCAGATTCTTTTCTATAAGTAAGGAAGGTTTTGATAGAGGAGTGGGGAAGATAAGGGAAAGAAGCAGGCTGATCATGTTCTAACTAAACACATTCACTCTGCAAGCACAACTCTTCACCTGTGCCGACATCTGGTGACATTTCTGTTAGAAATATCTAAAATGCATCAGTAACAAATAATTTCTGTATCCACCTCTATAAAATGAAGGCATAAGCATTATGATTTTACTAGAAAGTTACTAAACTTTTTTCTACTCAACTTTTATCAAACCATTCTGTGCACATACATGAGTTCGGGGCTACATAATTTCTCTCTATCTTTTGGTTATCACTATTTACATTTTTATTGTTAAATATCAAGACATCTATTTGTCAGCAGTATCGCTAAGAAAAAACAGGTAGAGTATGTAGATGCTGGTTTTATATCAGAGATTGGGGATTATTTTTAATACCATATGTGGAAGTACCCTTTACTGAATGTCCATATGAAAGAGTTTTATTTATCTCATAATAACCAATTAAGCTAACTAAGCAGCTAATACTAACTTAGAGATAATTAAATGAAACACCCAAAAGGGCAGAGTTAAACTTTAAGTAGATAATTGTACAATGGAAAATACACTGGTTTTTTTAAATGATAAAATCCTACATAATGTAGTAAATATAAATTAGCTTTATTTGCAGTTTATTGTCTCATTTTCAAAAATATAATCTCAAACTCTGCTAGGACATAAGTTATCATAACTTGAAGCAATTCAGTTCATCAATGCAATAGTAACCTTCCCTTATTTTCCTTTGTCCAAGTTAAGGAACATAAACATCACTTCACAAGCTTTCTGTATGTTTTCTCCAAGTGTAGCTGATTTTCATTACATCAGTTATTTCCCTCAGAGATATGTGGAGGAATAAAAGATAATATTAACAAATATGTGTCCCATAATGTAATACATCTGTTGCTGCACACAGTAAATTATATTATTAGGACACTTGAAAATTAAAAATTAGCAATCTTTCAGATGCATTTTCAATAATGGTCACTTTTCCTAATTAATAGAATACAGAGTAAAAGAAAATCTAGGACAGTGATTTGAAATAACATGTAAAATGGGTTAATATTCCCATGATGTGCTCTTCCTTCTATAAAACATCAATATACAGAGAAAGCACAAAAGACTCCATGGTATCAACCAAAAATGATCCCAGCTCTCCACTAATGGTATTAAAAACTGGTCCTACTGGTTAGCCATTTTAATGATTATTGAAAGACACAGCACTCTCTTTTGTAACAACATTATACAGCTAAAGCTGAGAGAAGGCTTCAGAAATGAAGCAGTGACACTATTATGTGAATGGGGAACAGGATTGTAACTGTATCAGTTAAGACTTTTTCGCTATAAGGAACACAATGCCCAGCTAAAAAAGTACTTTAAGGAATAGTCATTTATTGTCTCTCTCTTAACAAGAACTCTGGGGTTAGGCCATTCCATGTGTGATTTAGTAGCTTAATAATGTTTGTTCCACTTTTCTGCTCTGTTTTCATTTGGTGTGTTGGTGATTTCCCTACTTAGGGTTTTAAGATAACTGAAGCAGCTGTAAGTACCATGTCTTCATAGAACAACTTCCAAATGAATAGAAGGGGCAGTCTTCCCGTGTGTTGGGACTTCCAGCAGACTCCCCATCTATTCTGTTGGCTAAAACTGTTTCACTTGTCCATCTCAAAACAAGTTATTGGCAGAGACAAATGGGTTTGCCATGACTGACTTAGACAACCTATTGGTTTACCTCAGGAAACACTGGTTGGATGCCACTTTTTCAGAGAAAAACGTTATCCCATACCTGAGCAAAATTGGACTTGTTTAAGGAAGAAGAAAGAGGTATGGCTTCAGAAAAAGAAAACACCAATGTATGCCACAGAAATTGAATATGAGTGCAATTTTTCACCTGAAAAAATATAATTAAATTCTGCCTTTTAGTCAATCCTGAAAGTAGAGACACCGTCTGAGGAAATTACTTCCTCCCCCTAGCAATCTGAGCCAAGTTTTATATCAAACATCAAACATAGTGTCTGTCCTTCAGCGCATGTTTGGTGAATAAATGAAAAAGTCCTGCAGTTGTTGATTTGCTTTCTCTGATGATGATGCTGCAAATGGAGATGGAGGAGGAACTTTAGTCTACAATCGACATACTAGTTGGCATTTCTTAAACAAGTCAGCAAGAGGACACACTAATAATGATATGTGTCCAAGAAACTCTGTAGGGTATGGTGTTGAGAGATGTCCATAGAACTCGGAAGTGCTTTATCCTCAGTGAGAAGGGATAACATCAAGAGAACTAATTGGAAAGATACTGGTAGCATTTTTATAGTCAGTGCAAGGGGCACTCAAATGTGGAAAGTTCTGTTTGCTAAGATACTTAGCAAAAGGAATAATTAAACTATTTGGATTATGTTATCACTGGCATTTAATATGTGTACAGTTTGAACATGTATAGCACAATCAGCGCACTCTATGCTCAGAGAAAAAAGATGACTAAGGAGACTGAAAATTTGAGAATAGCAGTGTAATCAATGACTAGATCAGATGAGCATAGTTATGACAAAAGCAAATTCTGGTACAGAAGGTTTAGTAAAATAGGGGGTGAGACCTCTGAATGATCAAAAAGTTAAATCTCTGATTTTTAAAGAAGAAGAAGAAATTAGAAGTGGAAATAACACTCCAGAGATTCAGCAGACTTGAGAGTTGAAACATTAAATGCAGATGGAGTAATGGTTCGAAATGGTGAAGTAAACATAGATGACTCCATTGCAGCTCATATAAAATAAACTTGTACTTTTTTTATGTTTCTATGGCTTCTTACGTGGATCATTGGGATAACAGGGGCCATCTCCAAACAGAGCCTTTATTTAGTAAAATAGTTGTAATAAGAAAGTGGAGTACTTTATCATCACCTAAAAGCAAAAGGGATATTGCTGATTAACCAGAAAGCCTTGGTCAAGACAAGGCCTAATTTTGTACAAAGTATTGAACTCTGTGTGCATGCTAGCGTGGAGTCACCTTACGCCTGGGGCCTTCAAATATAGCAAGTTCATCACCTTTGCTAAAATATGTTTCATGAAGTTCAAGTTAGCACACTGCATTTCAGTGCCTCAGGCCTCATGGTTTATGTAACCACGTGTAAGTAGAAGTGATTTTTAGGGAGTTGTAGATTAAGAGAAAAAAAATTACAAGAAATACTCATAGAATGTCACAATAGGATATGTGAATTTCCTTCTTATTTAATGAGATCTATAGCAGATTGGTTAGCAGTTTTCATCCTATTCCATTAAGAAATTAGAAGTTTTGCAATTCAAGCCAACTTTCAGCCACACAGGAAGGTACATACTCTGGGTAGACTCTGGGTAGTTACTTTAATAGATCTTCTGGTAGATCTTAAGTCTCAGAAACAGTTTATAGTAAGGCCCAGAGGCAGCAACATAGAAGAGCACCGAGAAAGGTAGAGTCCCTGTGTGTGTCTAAACCAAGACTAGGAGAAAGGTGAGACTCTCTCACTCCACTGTAGGGAACATCACCCTTACCAATCAGGTTGTTAAAATTTGGGCAGTTAACTCAGCACTAAGAACATGGACGCTCTGAGGGTTCTTCAGCGTCGTGAGACCTGTCATTGTCCAATACAGACACTGATGCAGGCATCTATTCAAGTTCTCACAGACACTTCCTTCACATCAAATGACGTGTCTGGGGACAATTATCTGACAATATGCGTGGAGCACTGGGAAGTGGATATGATGATATCAGATGCTACAGTGTCAGTTGGCAGAATTTGGAGCTCTGAGATAAATGTGTGATCACACAGCTGAACACAGAAATATCCAAATTCAAGTGTAGCCAAGTCCTGCTCTACGAGCTATTGTCACTACAGAATCTGGTCTCATTCAGCATTGCAGTGTCAATTCCATATCTGCTGTCACAAAAGCAGTTAAATTTCTACTCCACAGCTTTATTTGAATCCTGATAAAATATGTTTTGTTCTACATAAGGAAGAAAGCTCTTTCAAAAAGCAGTTTCTAAGGAGCATTCTGACAAGCTACTTTTTTAAGATCTCTCCTACTAAGAAAAAAATAAAATGTAATGCCATTCGAATAGAAAGAGAACCTTTCTTCCCCACTCCCCTGGTAGTCAGATGTTGTCCTATTAGAATCTGTTTTTGCCTTTCCTCTGAGCCCTTTATAGGGAGAAGAAGCAAGAATTCCTGGATCTCAGAGAGCATATTGAAGAGATGGAAAAGATTAACTATGCCCCTTCTCCCCCCACACACTCCTGTACATTCAGCAGAAAGCTGTTAAAAACTTTCCCTCTAGCAAAGGTCAAGATAATAGTCCCTGAGGGATATAGCCTAGAAGATCTTTACATCAAGCATTTTGCACTTCTGGAGCCCCACATAGGAATAGCTGGATTCCGAATAAGATTAAATGGTAAATTATAACAAGCAATAGTCTAATCAAGGATGTTCTCATAAGATTAAGGACAAAAGATACATAATTCTGACAGTTAGTGAAATAGGGATTGAAATTTACCTTTTAAAATACTTCGCCTTTTTTGAACAGCTTACTTATTTCAAAAGTATCTCTTTTGTTATTGAAGTTCTTTAATTTTACTTTTAATAATAAAATAAGGGTAGACAAATCAATAGTGCAGGTATGGAAAGCATTCAGCATTTAGTTTAGACTATGAGGCTGAATCCCTACTGCAATTTGGGTAAAGAATTCCTGAACTTTTTCTGTAAAGCACGAGAGAGTAAATATTTCCAGCTCTGCAGACCTTTGGAAACTAAACTCTGCTGTGGTAGCATGAAAGCAATCACAGAGAATAGACAAACAAATGAACATGTGTGAGCTCCAATAGAACTTTATAGGCCCTGAAATTTGAATTTCATACCATTTCCTTGTGTCATGAAATTTTTTTTTTATTGTTTTCAGCCATTGAGAGTTTTAAGAACTGTTCTTAGCTTGCAGGCTGTACAAGAACATGAGGTAGACCGAATTCGCCCATGGGCTGTAATTTACCAAACCTTGTTCAATAGATGGAGATCTTCCCAGGCCCTGGAGATCCTACATAGAGCAGTGAGAATACATTGTCCCCATCTTTGAACTTCTGAAAACTATGTCTGTCATTCTCAGTCTCTGTTTCATTTTGAGACACCATCTTCATTACATAACATAATCTTTGAAGAAAAAAATTTTAAAGAGTAATACTCAAGCCTGGTTATGATTTTAAAAATAGAACTACCTGCACCACTCTGAAAATACTTTTGCCTGTATTTCCTGATGTTAACACTCTCAAAAAAAGATCTTTTATAAGACAGAGCATGAGGGAGAGAAATCTTACCCTCTGTATGCCAATAGTCAGTGCCTGAAGATGAAAAAAAAGGGAGGGAGGTTTGCCTATGGGATAACTCAGTGATGTATCCAAAAGCAGACTCCTCATAGCCAATCTTTTCTTCCAAATGGTACCCCCTCTGCTTTCCTGTTTTTCCAGATGCTAGAGAGAACCTTATCATGACTATCATCCACACCGTGTCATTATATTACTCTTACTTCATGAGAAATAGGACCATGAGTTGAAAAATACACACTGATGGGCCTCACTCAGATAGTCACATTGTATTTTCCCTTTCTGGACAAGAAAAATGCAAAACAAGACACAAAATAAGAAATTCAACAAGCACCATGCAGAATACCGTGAAACATTGGTATTGTTTTCTTTTTGTTTGTCACCAATTTTGAATCATAGTGAATAATACTGCAAAAAATTCAGTTCTTTTTTTAAATGTTTGCACCTTAGATACATACTTCGAAATAGGTACTTAATTTTGTCTTTGAACTAAAATATTTCCAGCTCAATAATCTAATTTTGTAATTTGCTGTGTGTTGGTTTGAAAAGAGTGTGAGTCTAAAATCACCATCTGTATAATTCCGACCTAATATTTATTTGAAATATATAGTAAATTCCAAGTCATAAAAGTTATGATGCAGGTTGCCCCTTATTTTATTTTTGGATCAATATTCTGATTTACTAATTATGATTTATATGAAAACTTTGTCGTAAATCATCACTATCCTTCTCTCTAAAACTACTTGGACCATGTACTTGAAGACTGCAATGAGGTGCTTCTTTGTAGCATGGAATTTGTGTAAGTCAACTTCATTTTGCAGTCCCTTTTTTTTTCTCCCTGGAGACAAATAAATAAGTGAGGGTAGGAGACTAAACAGCATTTTTTTATCTTGGGAATTGTCTTCATTAAGTAATTCCCCAGAGCATTCTTCAGCTAAGCAGCAGGATTCCTGGTCCTCTGTACCAGTGGTAGGGGAGTGGAAGAGCTTGAAGGGTATATACTAGTGTCCACATTTTAAACCCTCTTAGCATCAGCCAAGGGATGTGTAGAAGTTCTATTCAAATCAACAATACCTCTAGATACTTCCTGATCTTCTTGGCACCTTGTAAATCAGAGTACAAATTTTTCTATGTAATTCTGACATTGGAAAATATTTCTTTTTTCAACAAAAATTTTTTTATCAAAAATGAAAATATCATTTATTTTCAGTGACAGACATTCAGTAGACAAGTATGTTCCCTGGTACTTGTCCATGGACAGCTAATATATTATGCAAGTGTGAGGCATGCAGAAAAACACCTTCTTGAGAATGACTTTTAAATTAGCTTTATTCTTTTTTAAATGAAAACACACACACACACACAAAGATGGTTGTATTCCCTTTTCGTATAACATTTCTTAAGAAGGAAAGAAATTCACGAATAACTCCCAGGAGGTCTTGATGACATTTATGTGAAGACCTAAAGGCCTTGGATATCTAGGAAAAGAGATTCCAGGCACGTGCAAAAGCACAGAGGCAGGAGTATGTCTGGGGTTGGTGAAGAATGGCACGGAGGCCAGGGAGTAGCACTAGCACAGGGAGGGCAGGGAGTTAACTGGGTGTCGGATAACATGTGCCACGTAGACCATCCTGATGACTTTGGTTTTATCCACAGTGAGGTTAGAAGACAATGCAGGGTTTTAAGCAAAGCAGTAAAAGCTATCAGACATTTCTAACATCTGCTTTGTCAGCATCTCTGGCTACTGGACTAAACTTGACTATGAGGGACAAGGCACAGACTGATATGGACGCTGTCACAATAATCCAGGAGAGAGAAGATGGTGGCTTGAGCCAGAGTGTTGGCAGAGAACACGGAGAGAAGAGAATGGACAGTAAGTATATTTCAGATGTTGAGCTGACGTGGTTTGCTAGCCGATTGCACAGTGAGTGTAAGAGAAAGAGGTCCAGCATGGCTCCAAGGTTTTTGGCCTGAGCAGCTAGAGGAATGATGCTACCTTTAAACTGGGAAAGGCAGGGGGCAACAGAACCACAGGGGAGTATTAGGAGTGGAGTCTGGGACATGTTAATGTTGAGTTGCTTACTGGACTTCAAGTGGACATGCCACATGGGCAGTTGGATATACGAGTTTGGAAGATAAGGACAAGATCTAGTCTGGGTGTCATCTGAGTATAGATGTTAGGAAGCTGGTCATGACATCATCACCAAGGGAGTGAGTATGAGAATAAAAGAGAGGTGCTGCTGGTGCTGAGAGCTGGGTGACTCCAGTGCAGAGGAGTCCATGCAACGTACAGGCTGAGAAGCAGAGGTCAGCTAGGAGGAAAACCAGCAGAACGCGGGGTCCTAAAGCTGACTGAAGAAAGTATCAAGGAGGAGCATGTGTTCACCTGTGTCAAATGCTGTGAATGGACCAAGTCAGACCAACACTGTGAATTGATCTTCAGATTTAGCAACTTAGAGGACATTCAAAGGAGCAATTTTGGTGAAGTGGTGGGGAAGAAAGTCTAATAATGAAAGGAGATGCACTGGGATGGCAGTACTTTTCAAGGAATGTTGCTGTGAAGGGAAGGAGAGAAACGAGGAGGCAGCTAGAGAGGAAAGTGGAGTCAAGAGAGATTTTTCTTTTGTTTGATGATGGGTAGTTGGAGAAGAGATACTGATTCTGTTAGAGAGTGTGTGTGTGTGTGTGTGTGTGTGTGTGTGTGGTATATTACACGAAAGCCAACTCCTAGTGCAACAAAGATCACCACAGCTCAATAATCTACTCCAGGGGTGACTTCTGAAACTATGGTCCTTGACTATGATGCTTTGTGAATCACTTAACTCCATATTTTCTATTAAAGATCTCTGGACGCTCTCTTTTCTTTTTATCTCCCAGTTTTGTCCATAAAATAGTCACTTATTATAATGGGAGTAAATGCTACACTAGATTATGTTTATGTGACTGACAAGACCCAAATTCCCCAGCCTTGACAGACAGGACGAGTGAGGAAAAGAGATTTCCCAGGCACAGTCCTTTAATAAAAAGTTAATTTTATCCAAGAGTCCAAGACCTCCTGCAAGGAACTCATCCCTTCTAGGATTAACTAGAAGAGAATTATTATCCAATAAGAGAGTGCCTTGCTGCTTGGGACTGCTGACTTTTGTCACTTTGTGGCAGGAGTTTTTATGTAGATGGGGACTTTGAGTTCTCTATTCTGTCCAAGCCACAGGGCCTGGGAGAGAATTCAGCCCCTACAGGGCCTTCCATACTGTGAAGCTGCCTCCACTCTATTCATTACGATGAAACTCCTATGAGAGAAGCAGCTTTATTTTTTATTGAGTGGTTATAATGTGATTGAACGTAGAGTTTCTGGGCAACTAACTGTTTTGAACTCCAAAGTACATTTCCCCCCAAGGGAACAAAGGAATTTCTCTTCATTTAATCAAAGGAAGAGTAAACCTATGAAAGTCTACTAAAACAACTACTATCCCAGAAAAATGAGCCAAAGAAGCACAAGATACAAACATAAAATAGAAATAGAAATATGTTTCTTATTCAACTTCCTGAGTCCAGAGCTTCAAAATACAGAAATACCAGCATTCATGCATTTTCAAGATCTATTCACCAACATATAAGCATTTACTTTTTCTGTCAGCTTTTTGGGTTCTATTCTAGCATAGACTGTTTTTCTGTTTATACTTACAGAAAGGGGAAAAGGAAAAGATACTAGCAGCCCTATTATTCACTCTCATAACACCATCTGCTTCTGCTTTATACTTAATAGTCATAATTCTTTACACTCACTATGTCCTACTTTGATTAATGTTTGTCTCATTTATTAGACAGTAAGCTGATGAGGGCAGGGATCATTTTCCCACCTCGAGGCAACAACTTATCCTCAGTGATACACGTAATACTCAACAAATGGGAAGTGGTTTAAAAATATTTTTTCAGTGGATAATGAAAAAAGAATGAGAGGAAGGAGGCAAAGAAAGGAGGGAGAGGGAGAAGGAGAGATAAAAGGGGAGAAGAGGAGAGAAAGGACAGAAGTAGGGAAGTAAAATAGCTTCCAATGTGTGATTATTGCATGTCTAGCTCCGTGTTAGCTATTTTATATATATGCCACCTCAAAAATTAATCCTTACCAAGAAGTAAGTATTATTATTCCTATTTTACAGAATAAAAAACTGAGACTCAGATTGGTTAAGGTCACACAACTGGCAAGTGGCAGCTACAACAGTGTCCTGTCTAAATCTCCAATGCATCTCTCTGTCTCTTTCCTTTCTACTCTCCTCGGACAATAGGGGTAGCAATATGACAGAGAAAGGCCAGAAAGGAGATGAAGCATCAAAACATTTGAAAATGGACATGAATGATCTTCTCTGTCTATTTTCTAGGAATTAGACTCAGAACCAACTCTTGGCAACCCATATTAATACCTGTTTCCCAAGCCCATTTGTGTCAGTGCCTCCAGCTTGATGCAATTATTGTCTACATTTTCACAAACTTTAAAACTTGGTCTCTCTGTCCTATCTACATTTTGGTGGGGGCAGGCCCATTCCAGCTGGATATTTTAGAGAAGAGCTTTTCGTGTTGGACACCTAGACCTAGGTAGGGTCCTCACAGGTGGTCTTTACAAAGTATTTTGTGTTCATAAGAACTGTACAGTCTAGTGCCTGGGATTAATTAAGTCAGACACAATCTATAAATAACCAAGTATGACTTTGAAATCCTTTCTTCTATTGGAAATGGCCAGATATACACTCAAGTTGGAAGATGACTATCTCTTGTTTTATTCTTGTTTTATGAGCCAGGCCAGAGATAATGTCAAGCCCAAATTCAGCTGCCCTCTGTTCCAGTAGAACGATAGTTTTTCTGTAATAATGTCCTACAGCCTCCAATTATGAAAAAGACTAAGACTGAAAAGAGTTAGAAGGACCACTGCAATTCTGTTTCTTGTTGATATTACCATCCCTCATGATGCCTAGAGTACTCTGAGATGTTTGACCTTGCCTTGTGACTGTGAAGTTAAACCTCAGCACTGGGCAAGCACAGAAGTCACATGACTTGCGGTTCCAAGTAAGCAAATCTCTGTAAAATCTCTGTTGTTGTTTGGTATTGAGTTATATGAGTTCCTTATATAGTTCGGATATGAACCCCTTATCAGAGGTATGGTTTGCAAATATTTTCTCCCATTCCATAGGTTACCATTTCATTTTGTTGATTGTTTCTTTTGCTGTGCAGAAGCATTTTAATTTGATGGAGGGTCCTTCATTTTTTATTTTATTGCTTGTACTTTAGGCATCGTATCTGAAAAGTCACTATCAAGACCCACGTCAAGGCGATTTTTCCCTGTGTGTTCTTCTAGGTGTCTTATGGTTTCAGGTCTTACATGGGAGTTCTTAAGTCACTGTGTTTAATTTTTGTGAGTGGTGTAAGATAGGGGTCTCATTTAATTCTTTTGCATGTAAATATCCAGTTTCCGCCATAGCACTTATTGATGAAACTATCTGAATCAGCATGCTTTTAATAATCCCCAAATGTGTATGCCTTCAAGTGAAATTATAACGAAGAAAAAGCAGAAAGTGGCAAGGGCATGTGTGAACCTAATAAATGCATTTATGATGATGATGATGATGATGGCAATGACAGCAACAGTGCAAATGGAAATTTCATTTTCTTCTGCTTATCCACAGAGCCCTCTGCTTTCTCCTCTCTGCATTTAAAGCCCTTTATTTATTTTTAGTAATGTTTAAGATCATATAAGGCTAATCAGTATACATATAAAGTATTTCAAAGCAGAAGTTCACTGAGTAGTGTATAGATGGAATTTGATTGACCACAAGGCCATGAGTTGATTTCAAAAAGAGGTGTAAAATGAAATGCCAAAGTAAATCAAAGAGTCAACTAATCCTCATACAAGGGGCACCACTGACTGGAGTTCCATATCATATCAATCCTTTTACTTAATAGTCTCAATGGAAACCACTTCTGGGAGCATCAAACAAGGCAAGCAGCCAGAAATGTCATTATCCCAAGCACCATTTCTATTGCGTAAAGCTATCTAACTCAAACTGTAATTTACTTTTAGAAATACCTGGTTTTATTTTTCCCAGACAACCCAGTGTGATTCTGTTTTCCATGTGGGTTGCAGACATTCTTGGTTAGTACTGAATGAGTAAAGGGAAATCATTTCACGATATATATATTTTTTTTCCTCAACAGAAAAAAATTTTGGCTGAGCTGAAGGATACATTACCATTTTGTTAAGAGAGCCAAGGCCAAATTTAATTTAACCATTCTCATTGCTAATTAGGAGTGGCCTGCAAAGACCCCACCCGACATGTAATACTTTAATATAAATGTATGGGGACCTCCTCGCTCATTTTTCCATATTAAAGTTGGTCATGTTACAAAAGTGTGTGAACTGAACCTAAACCTTAAATTGTCTTGCTTGATGAGTAAGTAAAATGCCTTTAGATTATCCATATCAATATAATTACTTAAATATTTGAAAAATACATTTATATACATTTGCAAATAATAACATTTTCCCTTTTTTAAATCTTGAGGATATTCTATTTTGTAGAGCCTTGAACTGCAGAATCAGGGAAAGTGTTATCATTTTCACATAGGGAGAGATGGTATTGAGGGGATCAATCTTCCCTAACTGCTGATAAATGAGTGAGTTTGCATTCTAATTACAGATATAGTTTATGTGTTTTCTCCTTTCAGATGAGATTACCATGAGGTAAAGTAATCAGAGGAAAACTTTTTATACTGCACCTGATAATTTTTGCATTACTTAACTAAGCATCTTTCCAGTGTTGATTTTTAGAATGCCAAGCTCTAAAAAGTTAATAATTTTTCCATCTAGATGAATAAAATAATCCCCCTTTAGATTTATCTTTGTGTGAGAGGAATTTTTATTATAATTATTTGTTTTAGAAGCTACAAAGAGCTCCAGGATATTTAAAAAGAGCACCAAGATACCTCGTAATAAAGAGTGCCTAGTCTGATATGCTAAATAGGTTTTAACAGCTTTTGCAGAGTATAAATTTTTCCTATATATGCTAATATGTAAGTCATGCATGTGGTGATATACAGTTTATCCTTTAGAGAGGTTTCATAAAAACATGAGAGCATGTAAAATGCAAAAGAGTAAGGAAGCAATAGATTTACCCCTCCTGGAGAATGAAAAGTAGAAGCTGAGAGGCAAGAGAATGAAAAGTAGAAGCTGAGAGGCTAATGACAGAATAAATGGTAAGAACAACAGTCAACAAAGCTGTGAGATATAGTTGAAGATGAAGTAGCCTGCCACTAAACAGTAAAATATAGTAATATCTGTAACATCATGTATCAACTGCTCTCAGATAAAATTACTGGACATTTTAGAAAATAATAAAGAGCTTTTGTTTATAGTTCACCCAATGGTGGTTGTCAAATATTACTATATTTATACCTTGAAAAAATGTCAAGGAATAACTACTTAGATTACCCATGGCCCTCATATTTTAGGGAAGTATATTTGTTTATATCAGTCTGCTTCAAAAATGTATTCAGAGCCCCTTTGTTTATTGCAGAGCAGCGACTGCAGGTTACCTAAGAGCATGCAGGCTGCAGCCAGACTGCTGGACTTAAGTTTCAGGTCTACTGCCAGCTCGTGGTGATGTTCCAGACAGTTTCTGAAACCTCTTTGTGACTCAGTTTCCCAATTAAATGATAATCATCACCGTTGTCATCATCCCATCATCTGCCTTATGAGGTTGTCATGAGGATTCAACGAGCTAATCCACATAAAACAGATATACATGAGAAACAGTGCCTGGCACATATTATACCCTCAGTAAATGTCAGCTATTCGTGACTACCATGAGTTATGAGCTAGTCCACGTAGTATCTCAACTTGAAATAATGGATGATGTTATTCATGCATAAAATCATCCAACAGGTATTTAGTGAGTATCTGCTGGTACAAGGCTGTAGATTAATCGTCTAAACTTTAGAATAAATCCTAATGTCAGACCCAATGAATAAGCTAGGTTTCTTTTCCTTTTTCTTTCTTTTTTTTTTTTTTTTTACCTTTTGCATAATGATTTCCAATGAGTAGGCTAGGTTTCTAATCACAATTACCCTATGAAAGGAATTTGATATTTGAATCTGACATGTATTTCTCCCTTACCACCAAGAAAAGAGTTATATTTGGGGTTCAAAAGATAGGGAAACAAGAAAATACTACTATGATTCTTCTGTAGTTCTTTCCTATACACTTAGGTATTTCTTTAATGTAAAAAAGTCTCTAAAATTAATAGGAATTTACTTATGAAAAAAAGACTAGTTGAGATAGGAGATGACTAAAATCTAGCAAATAAAAAATGGATGAAGTCAGTGAATAATGTATCCAAACTATGGCTCTATTTGCAAAGGTTAAGGAAACATTTGCTCATTTATTCAAAAGGACTCCTTGAGTTCATTTGTGTGAATCACTGTAGCAGATCCCAAAGACAGAGATAAACAACCCAAAGCCCAGCTCAAAAGGAGCTAACTGAAGTGAGAATGATTTGTAAGTAATTTAATAATTATAACACAAGGTGAAAATATTAAACAGAAGTAAGACCTTGATGTTATGGGGGCAAGGAACAGGAGCACAGGAGAGGGAAAATCCCCCATTAAGGTCAGGAACATTTCCAGGCAGGAAAGAAACTTGAAATTAATCTTAAAGGATGAATGAGTTTTCCAAAGCAAAGAGGGATAGGCAAGGAAAAATGAGGATATCATCACGCAAAAGAGAAAACACTGTTGGAAGAGAGGGTGGAGGCAACAGCTTGACATTTAGGTGGGTGAGTTGAGTCTTAGATTTGTAGATTTTTTTAACGATTACAGAAATACAACTCTAAATTTCAGGAAATAGAATGTACAATTATGAGTCATCAGAAAATAGGTGGCATGTGAAGTGAGAGAGAAAGAAACTCAAGATAGAATCCTAAGAAAAACAATGTTTCAAGCGTGGTGGGAGAAAAGACAGCGAATGAGAATAAGGGGTGGCTACTAAATTGGGAGATTCAGGACAAGAACTCCCACAGAAGCTGAGAGTTAAGAGAGCTTCAGTGATGATGTTAAAAAGAGTGGCAAATGCTAAAGGCTGGTCAAGAAAAATTACATTAGAAAAGTCTCATCAAAGTGAGGATAGAGAGTGAGTTTACACTAATCTTTCATGAAGTTTATCTCTAAAGGAAAGGACACTAACGTAGATGGACATTGGTGGTGAGAAGTGATTTTTTTTTATTTTGATCACGTGTATTTACTGCAAATTATGAGCCAGTAGAAAGGTAGAGGCTTCACATTAGTTATCTGTATCCATATTAACTTCTTCCCACTAAGTAGCACTGTACCTGTGGAAGCAGTGGGGTGCCTGATCCTGGAGTGACAGCCTGTTCAATTTACAAAGCCACAGTTTTATTTATGACCAGCATATGAAATTATGACATGATAAATAAGCTATCTCATAGTTTTTTGTTTGTTTGAAGTCAATATTCTGTTTAGATATGCTCTTGCAACCATCACATAAATCATAATTAATACATTATGACCCTTGTCAACATGCAAACTTTTGAGCGCTTAAAATATACAAAAATTAATTTTTCAAAAGTTGACACAATTTTAATCAGGTTGGCAAGGTACTTAATGAAGCAAACAAATTTTGAAATCAATGTTTTCAGTTCTGCAGATGTACCACAGAACTATCCTAAGATGGCTTAGATTTATTTGCTCATTAAATATTTAGTAAATGCAAAAGTACATAGGGTTCTGCAGAGTCATAAAGGGGAAGACAATAGCTAATAAATGTATTGTTAAAAAAAACTTCTGTAATGTCCACTATGATCTATATCAAGATTCATTTTGACCATGTAACTTAAACAAGATAGAAGTACCCTTGACCCTTACGTGAAGGAATAATAAAGGTAGGATGCAGAATACTGATACAGAGACTCCGCAAAGTCTAGAGAGACACAGTCTCCTTCTAGATCATTGCTCCCTCATCCTAAGGATATGACCTTGTCTTCACGGCCAAAGAGGACTGCTCAAATTCTATGTATTACCTTTATGTTCCAGGCAGTAGAAGGTAGAAAGGGGAAAAACATAGATATTCCCTTTTCTTTTTAAGGAAAATTCTCCCAAAGTACTTTCCAGCACATCTACATTTATTTTACTGTCAAGCACTTAGTCATGTGGTAATACCTAGCTTAATTAATACCTAATTGAAGGCTGTAATGCATAGCAAAAAAATTAGGGTTCTACCCTCCTACATTGTTGGTGGGAATGTAAATTGGTGCAGCAACTATGGAAAACAGTATGGAGGTTCCTTAAAAAACTAAAAATAGAGTTGCCATGTGATCCAGCAGTCCCACTCCTGGGTATATGTTTGGAGAAAACGCTAATTCAAAAAAATACAGGCAACCAATGGCACAGTGGTTAAGAATCCGCTGCCAATGCAGGGGACACAGGTTTGATCCCTGCTGCAGGAAGATCCCACATGCCGTGGAGCAACTAAGCCCATGTGCCACAACTATTGAGCCTGTGCTTTAGAGCCCTTGAGTCACAACTATTGCACCTGTGTGCTGCAACTACTGAAGCCCACGCGCCTAGAGTCCCTGCTCCGCAACAAGAGAAGCCACTGCAATGAGGAGCCCACACACCACAACGAAGAGTAACCCCTGCTCGCCACAACTAGAGAAAGCCTGTGTGCAGCAACAAAGACCCAACACAGCCAACAAATAAAGAAAAAAAATAAATTTTTAAAAAGATACATGCACCCCAATGTTCATAGCAGCACTATTTACTATAGCCAATGGAAGTCCATTGACAGATGAATGGATAAAGAAGAGGTAGTTTATATGTACAATGGAATACTACTCAGCCATAAAAAGAATGGAATAATGCCATTTGCAGCAAAGTGGATAGACCTAGAGATTATCATACTAAGTGAAGTAAGTCAAAGAGAAGTGTCACATGATATCACTTATATGTGGAATCTAAAATATGATACAAATGAACTTATTTACAAAACAGAAATAGACTCAGAGATACAGAAAACAAACTTATGGTTACCAAAGGGGAAAGGTGGGGGAAGCGGGGGGGAAATAAATGAGGAGTTTGGGATTAGCAGATACAAACTACTATATATAAAATAGATACACAACAAGGTCCTACTGTATAGCACAGGGAACTATATTCAGTATCTTGTAATAAAACATAATGGAAAAGAATATGAAAAAGAATATATATATAGATGTATGTATATATGTATGTATGTATGTATATATGTAGAACTGAATCACCTTGCTGTACACCAGAAACTAACACAGCATTGTAAATCAACTATACTTCAATTTTTAAAAATTTCGGTTCTGGTTCTGTTACTAAGGAAAATATATACTAACTATATTGACTTTGTAGCAATTTCTGCCACGCGATCCCACTCACAATGAAAATTAAAAGCTTCCAAATCTCCCTCCCGCCCAGCAGGGAATGAGACAAGAAGTGAAGTACACACTAGGTGAATTTAGGGTGGAAATCAGGATCGCTTTCATCATGTTCTAAAGGAGAGCTCATCTTCCTAAGTCAGTTGCCTGGAAAGTTATATTAGTTCACTTTGTGATCATTCTTTGTCTTATCTCTGTTTACACAATTCTCATATATCTATGAGAAGAGTGGGAAAACTTGGCCTCAAAAGCAGAATGTGGAATCTAGATGTCCTAATTGGTCCAGTGACTGGGGGGCTAAGTTGGCATTATTGAGAAATTTTGGAATGGCTGCTGTCAAAGAGAAAAAGTGTCTGAACATGAGTCAAATTTTCACACATGCCACTTTTCCCGGACCATGAGCTGGAGACAACCAACACTGCCACCAACTGCTTATTAAATAGCACCAAAATGATAGCTGCCTCTATCCCTCATCAGTAACTTCCTTCAGGAATTATCCAAGGTCAGTGTTCTTCCGTTCTTACTGCTTCATGACAGGAGTCAGCATTTAGCCGTCACCCTCCAGATGGTGATACTCAGGACCTTGGCAAACTGCCTTCAAAGGTTGTGAACCCTAGTAGAGAATAATTACCTGGATATTGAACTGATTTTTTTTTTCACGCTTTACAGTTAAAATTATTGGGAGCAATGTGGTTATGTTGACAGGGTGTTTGGCTGCCATGTTTTTCTTTCAGATAACTGCAAGTGGCAAATGACATGAGCCCGTTCATCGACTGTGACATTCAGAAGGACCAGTATAACACAGCACTAGAACCTAAATTGGGGCCCTAAGTTCAAGAGGGAAAAAAGAAAGTGCATCCCCAGAATGAGAAATTGGGTATTTGTTAGAGGTATGTGGGACTTGCAGCCAGAAAAGTGCTGATACGTTGCATGTGGCACTGGCCACACTGTGGTGTCAGCAATGTCACAACAGCAGGTCAGATCAAGCTTCCACGGTAATCAACAAGGGCTCTGACATGGATGGCAAAAAGCCAGGAGCAAAGCAAACCCAGAAATCTCTTGTAGCTACACAAAGCAGCTTTATTTCGCCACTAGCCTAGCACACTTGGATGTCTCATGAAACATTTGACAAAATGCTGTGTTCATTTTAGAGAGTCATCCACATTGCTGATGGTTTCCCTGGCATCTTTCTATAGCCAGTAATAAAAATATCAATAGCTAACACTTATTGAGCTTTTACTGTATGCCAGGCACTGTGCTAAATTTATATTCATTTCATCTCACATAATAATGGCTATTGGCCAAATACTATCCAGTCCTGTCTACATTCCATCTAATAGAATCCTGAATGAATAAGTCTAGGTAAAGAGTATTACCTTTCATAACCTCTATCTATTTATTCAAGAAGAACAAAAATCAATATCAGTAATCAACCAAAACATATCCAAGTAGCAATTTTTACAAAAAGGCACTTCTAAAATAGCAGAATTTCATAATAAACTCTGGTTTATTTTTGGATGATGCATTTTTCAGGATGGTAGAATTCCCAAGATGTTTTTTCCCCCAGGGGCTTAAGTAAATCTTATAAATCCTTGAACTTCAGTTTGAAACACAGAAATGATTCTTAAATCTTAAAGTCCCAGTCAGGTGCGTTGCTTTTCTTATAGTGTATCTTTTCTTCAAAGGCTATTCCTGCTCAATGAGAAAATTCACAGTCTTGAGTATTTATGTACCGAGGTTTCTGTTCAAGGAATATTTAAAAGCTATTGACCAGATCGTTGATTTCAATAGCAAGCCGTAATCATTTCACAGAGAGTAAGAAAAGAAGCACAAAATAAGGGCACAACATAAGCCATGTCTAAATGCCCACATTTTGAATCTTATGTATATCAACTTCAACAAAATTGATAAAATATTTGCTATTTGTAGTCAACCAAGATCTGGGTTAAATCGTATTTTGCCCCTTGTCATTTGGGTGGCCATATGTAAATTACTTAATTTATCTAAGTTTCATTGTTCCTATATATATCATCCTACATTATGCATGGATTAGAAATAATACATGTAAAACACATCAGGTGCTTTTGATAGCAAGTATTACTGTCATCTTTCTAGTTTTAAATAATCTAAATGACATAGAGAGTAAATCCTTTAAAATGAATGGACATGTGGAATAAAGTTTAAGCCACTTTTTAAAGGAATTCATATTTAAATTTCTTTAATATTGCCTATTAATCTATTCTTTTGGAGTAAAACTGTGAGATATTAGATGTGAATGTACCAAAGGTAAATAGTTTTTATTCAAGGAGAAACAGTTTTGAACTATGTCTGAGATTCTTGTACATTATCAGAATAGGTAAAATTTAATGGAAAGAAACTAGGAGACCCAAGTTCTTGGTTCTGCTTCAACATTTATTCAGGAACTTTGAGCTGCATCGCTTGTAAGACGTCAATGATCTTAATGTAAAAATGAGGGACTGAATTAGATGATCTCTATGGCTTCTGATATCCAACAGTCATGTGTTCAAAATCATGCATAATTTCATCAGCAGAAATTAATTCCTTTGGCTTTAGACACTGGTAGGTAGTATACTATAACAGATAGAACACAGTTTGGAATCAGACAAAGCTGAGTTCCAATCCAGCTTTGCTTTCCAGTTGCATGATCTTTAGCAAGTTACTCATCTGCTCTGAGGCCATTTTCTCACTTTTAAAATTTCGATGATAGCTATCTGCTGGGGATGTTGTGAAGATTGGAGATGATGTCGGTATTCAATAATTTGGTGGCATTCAATTAATTATAGCTATTATTTTCCAGAGTCCCTCAGTAAAAAGCAAACTCATTGAGAAGGATGATTTTTCTGGACTTTTTTCTCTGCCAGAAACAGAGAGCCACTCAAATCCCAATATATGAGAAATGTGAAGCAGGGTGTTATAATGTTACGGAAAGATCCATAGATCTCAGGACAGAGTATGCTGGAATGAGGAATTGAAAAGGAATAAAGGTCTTGCTCTCTCCCCTTTCTCTCTGCTCACATGATGTATATCCTTCTGCTCAATTTCTCTCTTCTCTCTTTACCCATTCTAGCCATAGTCCCCACAGCTCCCTGGAACCCCCTTCTGTCTCTCTTATCTCCATTAAAGGGTTCCTGATTGACTAACTTCTATTTCACTTCCGGCTGTGGAACAGAGTGTACAACCAGAGGTGGCGGGGGGGGGGGGGGGGGGGGAGTCGTGCAGTTCACTGTACATTTTATAAAGTTAGATTATAAGAAGACCCTTTAGAACATGTATATAGCAGGGGCTAGTACCCCACCATAAAATTAGTACTAAGGGTAACATAAAATGCTTGTTACCATAATATTAGTTTTATGATGATATATAGCATTGAAGTGTATATTAGTTTTATGAAGATGTATAGCATTGAAGTGAGGATGAATAAAGTTTTTAGGGGACCTGAAGCTTATATAGTTCTGAGGACCCTTTAAGACAAACATGTAAAATGAATGCAAAATTTCATAGAAAAATATTTATTTAAAATGATGAAAGTACAGCAAATTATACATTTTAAGAAAGTTGAATAGTAAGATGAATGTCACAAAATCCAGAAAATATTTCTATGAATTAGTTGTTTAATACACATCTATAATACTTTTCCCTTACAATTTTAGGTCGCATACTTATTGCTCACTTCTTTGCATAATAATAGTATTTGTAGTATTTTCTACAGAGAGAATATAAACAGAATTCAGTCTTTACTATAGCATGGTCAAGTTGCTCAAAATTTGGTTTTATTTCACTGATAGTTAGGATGCATAAAACATACATTTATATTTTGTAGTACTATTACAGGCTTGTTTCCTAAAAAGGCAAGAATCCTGTCTTTCTAGAGATATAACTCAGTACAATTCTATTTAAAATTCCCATTTAAAGTGTATGATGCAGCATACCTTGCTTTATCAATTCTATCCATCCATGACAGGAGAGAATTTGTCTATTAACTTGGCATTAATGAGAACTTAATCTTCCGCTTATCAGTTTACACACCTGATGATTGGAAGAATTTTCCTCAGAGTAGCTTCTGGATAATCTAGAAGAAACCCATGTATTTCTGTTGCAAGATGATGTAGAACACATTTCTATATTGATACAGATTCTAGCCCTGCACCTTTGGGTCAGGTACAGGGAGACTGGCACAGAGGGTGGTAGGGGTGTTCCTGGAATTAACTCCTTACACCAGAACAGCTATGACAATAGTAACTCTTCATGGAAGTGGCTATGAATCACATAAATGTAGCCCACTAAACTCAAACTACATGTGTGCTCAACGTAAGCCTTTAGCCAGATCCCAAAATGCTCCAACACTTTCTGACCAAAGGGAAAATATGAAGACGGTAAAGTACGAGTAGAAAGAGACAGCAGCACTAGTCTATAGTGGGTACAATAACTTAACTCTGGAAAATTAAACACATAAAGACATGACACTGTGAACACATTGGTAGGACCCTTCTCAGAGCCCTGAAGTTCATGCTTTGTTATCTGCCTCTGGTTGGGGTGAACAAGGTGTTGACGGGCACTCAGGTTGCTACTGAGGGACAAGGCGGGCTGCAGCAGGATACTGCTCCATCCGCTTGAGGGCTCTGGGTGATCAAGGAAAGAAGTCTGTAAGAGAGCTAGAGATGAGGGGGCAAAGTGACAGCAAAGACCACCTTCGCCTATCACAGTGTTTTGCCTGGGGACAGTTGCACATTTGCCAGCCTTTCCCAGATGTTTCTACTTTGACAGGAAAGTAGCTAACTTGACCTCAGATCTGGGATTCTATGAGGGAAGATGACACAAAGCCTGTTTTCAGATAAAAGAGGCATACAGGAGATGCTAATTCCGTGATTGGCGGAAAGGGAGAGACAAAAGTGACAACTCAAAGCGAAGAAAGACACCTTTTTTTCTCATTTTCATAACAGTTGCTAAAATCAATGACAAGTAAAAGAAAACTGAAGACAAGAAGGAAAGACCTTCACTAGCTTTCATTAACTGAAATGCTCTTATGCCGAAAGGGAAGCATGCTATCGCAATGCAATGAAAGAAAACTGAGTCAGACAACATATAGATGCAGACCATGAACTACAGCCCTCCCAAGTAAATTCATTAGAAGTAGATATGCGTGTATAAGAAGGAGCTTTGCCAAGGAGAGAGAACTAACAGAATGGAATCTATTCCATACTTAAAGGTCAGCTAAATATCATTAAATGAGTGACTGTGTTGATAATGAACTTTCTAGAGCAATATTTATACACACATTACCTAATTGAATGGATAGTGAGAATAAGGCTAAAAATCACCTTCTAGACTGACTAGTATAAGCCTTTTAATAATAATAAAGCTATTTTGTGTTCATTGTGTACTATTGTTTTTCATGTGTATCAGACAATCTTCTTCATAGACGCCTTATAAGTATTTTCATTTCTTCCCTTACCCAACTCTTTTCCCAGTTATCTCCTACTCATCTCCTATGTCTCAACTTAAATATTTCACTACCTAAAATAAATTAGGTCTCAACACCCTCCCCAATTTTCTTTTTCAAAATATCCTTGTCTTTCTTTATAGCCCTTATCATAATGTGTAATTATGCACTTATTTTTTGTTTATTGGTTGAATTTCTGTCTTCCTCTTTACCATGTAAGTTCCACGGAGGTAAAGAGAGTCACTTGTGTGCCATATAGTGTACCCAGTAAGCTCAATAAATATAGGTTGATTAAATAAGTGATGAGAAAACTGAAGCTTAGAAAAGTGAGGCCATGACTAAGTGGCAGAACATGATTTAAATCAAGCTCTGGGTGGCTTCAAAGCCTTTGGAATTAACCACTGTGTTACTCTGTTCGTGCCAGCCAGGCTACGTAATTCGCAGAACTGAGCGCAGAATAAAAATGCGAGCCTCTGTTCAAAAAGCAGGGAAAAAAAGTCCATGAAACATGTTAAAATGTAAAGCTTTGTCTCTTCTTCCACAGTCTCCCTTCACTTGTCATAATTTTTATTTGCTACTTAGTGGGATTATAAATAAAGGAAACTTACAACTTTAAGTTATTACCATAAGTGTTTTATTATAGTTCATCTTTACATTGGGCAATATCAGTGTTAAATGCAAATATGAATATTCCTCTTGTACACAGAAACACCTAAATTCCACAATTCGTATTTCATACCTCAAATACACGTGTATTTTGGTTTTATAAGAACAATGGAAACGCTGCACAAAACTGGCTCAGTTGTTTTTATGTACCTTCATGATTATGCTCCCGTTATCCCAACGTTGTCAACCTGCAGCCTGCTGACGCGTGGGGAAAGGCTGACGGGGAAAGTTTTGGGTCCCTACAGGTTGCCCTGTCTTTCCCCTTTCCTTCTAGGTCATCATTTTCAGCATACGTGGTCGGCGAATGGAGGAAAAACACACGAGTAAAAAGGGATGTGGTGGAGGTTCTTTGCTTGTTCGTGTTTCTTAAAATGCCATTTCTTCTCGCTGTGTTCAAACCACATTCTTGTTCAAGAGGAAAGCGTGAATTTTCAGGGCTGTGAGCACCCCCACCCCTTCCTCAGGCGGGGATGTAGCACTCATCTTGTACTTGCTTTGAGTCTTTCTGAACTCCCACGGAGTGTGGATCCACTAGGATCCCTTGCTCATGGGTCGTGTTATATGCAAATAGAGCAGCAAGGAACAGCTGCCGCCCATGCTGTGCGCATCTCCCCTGCTCTTGTGCATGCTCCATTGTCCCACAGGATTGCATGTACAAAACACAACATCAAAGATAGAATTATTAAGAATTTTAAGATGGCAGCAGCAGAACATTCAACCCAGCGGGGGCCCTTTGTGAGCACGTGGCCTTGTGCAAATGCAAGGTCACACATCCATGAAGCCAACCCTGTGCACTGTCTGTATCTACTGTGTGTTGCTGCATTGTACCTGATGGTGCTTTAATCACACTCCAAATTCACAGTAATGAATCACATTGTAATAAGATAAAGATCCTTGATTTCAATACACTGTGAGGACAAGGAAGAACGACAAATAGTTCCCAGGTCTCTTTTCAGACCTTTATTGTAACTGATAAGGAAGGCACATACATATGTTTGCACACCAGGAATAAGGAATTATTTTTATTTGCAGACATTTATAATTGCTTTGCCATTGACTGAGCTATTAAATATTCAGATCTGAGCAGGGAGCAGGTAATTTAGTGCAGCAATATTTTCTCCTCTGTCTCATTATTAAAATTGAATAAAAGTTAAAGTATACAAGAATGCGATTGCAAATATTTTAGCCAGGAGGACATTGTACACTTCAGCCCCTTTGAAAAGAGAGACAGTCATAAACAGGGTCAACTATCATCTCAGTTATTTGAGCCGGGGTTGATTTTGCATTTTTCCTCAGTTTCTCCTGACATGAACCCCAGTTCTGAGGGCAAATGCTCTAGTAACCATACCAAATGCAAGCTTTCTAACTTGACCATCATAACTTGGGGCTGTCTTGGCTTAAGGAGCCATTCTAAGATTGGTACTTAGAGTGTATCAAGAAAATTAACAAACTGAGGTTTTCAGCTCTGTTTGACAGATGAGAAAACTTAGTCTCCTCGAGGTTAAGTAGTTCACACACAGGCTACGTGACAGCAGTAGGATTTGCACTCAGGGCTGGCAGAACATGCGTTCTTACCTGACCCACTCTCACTGTGCTCACTAAAGCAAGAGATACAGTAATGATGATATCTGTATGCTTTTACCAAGCTGGAGCTACTGTACACTTTTCCCCCGGGTCTGATTTTTTAATTTACATTAGTCAGTAGCTATGTTCTTATGTACATTTTTAGTCTGTCGACACTGTTCCTCACATATTTTCTGCTTTTCTGCTGCTACTTATCTGAGGATATAAATACACAGTGTATTTCCTTAAACTACACTACAATTAGAAAATTTTGTACTAAACTTTTTCCTGGTTCATATATATGATACAAAAGTATAAAATGTAGATTATATATAACATTTACATACATTTTGTATATTGTATGTAGCATACAAATGCTTGCATAAAAACGATAAAGTAGTTATCAGTTGTCTGAGCAATGTCGTGTCCTCTTATCAAAGATACTGATTTTAACATTTGATTGAAGAATCAAAAATACTGATTTCATCAATACAGTGCCTATGTACATTTAGATCTCTAAGTTTATATTCCACATGCTGTATAACATTTATTATTTATTCAATACAACTGAAGGTCAATATGTGTACATCAATGAACTTAATATTGTGTTTGAATAACTTGCATTTACTTTACCAGGAGGCCTAAAACAGTTCAATGTCTGTTAACTATAAAACTGTTGTTTTCCAAACTTAATTTAAGCAATACCAAAGGCCTATATTGAAAGAAATTATGTTTTTCTTATGACAGCAACTAGAACCAGATAGGCTGTGGAGAGGGTCATGCCAGCAAAAGAGACCCAATAGGGTTTCCTAAATTAAATCATAGAAGGAAATAACCTTTCTTGTCAATTGGGGATTTGATATGACTTCTTTGTATTTCTTTAGGAATAAGTAAAAGATTAACTAGTTTTATGTTTTATACAAATTCTGTTCAGATTTAGTTCACAGAATATTCTGGTTCTATTCCTTGAGGCTTTGGTTTCTGGGTAAAAGCAATTCATGACAGATTTTTCAGTGTGAGTTCATTTTTTATTTTGGTTCATTTTAATATGAAGGTTCACCAAGGTCTGTATTTAAAGTTAGGAGCATAATTAAGTTTATTGAATTTCAGGCTATAATCAGGCAACACAAGAAATGAAAAAAATGAAAATACACGAGCTAAAGTGGACAGTAAAAGAGCTGATTGTGTAACAAAGACTCTAAATAAGCTTAAGGAAAATTAAGAAGACTATTTATTCTCTAGAGTTGATAGCTGATGTCTCAGGTGCTTCCTCCCAATTTAAATGATTAAAAGTTGATGTGATCAGGCAGAACCGAGCCTTCTTGCTCTACTTTTTGTGAACATGAACCTTAAAAGGACTGAGATAGAAAGCGCTCTCTCTTTGGTACGGTGGATCTAATTTGTACTTGTATCCATGGAGCCTGTTTAATTTTTTAAAGCTTCAGTTTTTCAGTTTTCCTTTGAATTTTGGATTTCTGAAATGTATTTTCTTAACTTAGCTTTACAGTCTAGGAAGAATATAAATGAACAAAAGAATATTAGATAAGGAGAACAAACAGAAGTCCATAATGAAAAGTGTAAAACATTTTCACCTAAGAAAATAAATTTTATTTGATTTTAAAATAGAAGGAAATTAAAAGAAATAGTCCTCTTAAATTGAAAGTTCAAAAACTGCAGGTCCCTAAAGTGATGGCTGAACCTAAATTTCCTGAACGGATTCAGGATCTACCCCTGTTTTCTTCTTGAGAGACATTTATTCCACCTGCAAGGTTCAGAATGCTGGGTGCAGATTCCAGCTCCACCACTGATGAGTGTGCGTGGCATTTGCATGCAAGGCATCATTTGTAAAAAGGAAAAAAGACTACACGTGAGCCCCTTGAAGTATGCAAGGTCAGGCCCACCTAGCCCTTCGCTTCTCCTGTGATTGTCCCTGCAGATACTTAGCCACTTTAAGCCTTCTTTCCTTTATCTGTAAAAGAAAAGTAATAATACTACCTGCCCAATGATGGGGTTATGAACTTCGTATAAATATGATTTATGAAATGCACCAACTCATCTCCAACGGCAGAGTCCACCTGGATGAGATGGTTTAGAGTAATAACCCCCATCACAAATTGGGAAATAGAAAGAGTGAATATGTTCACCCCCACATACTGCAGCTGAGCGAACGGTCTCAGAGAGGTCAGATTATTCACTCACAACCACAACTCTGGTAGCAGACAGGGCTGAACTTGACTGCAGGAGTTCTGACTCCCTGTCTTGTCAAGAGTAAAATGAAATATCTAGGACTTCCCAGGTGGCGCAATGGTTGAGAATCCGCCTGCCAATGCAGGAGACAGGGGTTCGATCCCTGCTCCAGGAAGATCCCACATGCCACAGAGCAACTAAGCCCATGAGCCACAACTATTGAGCCTGCGCTCTAGAGCCCGTGAGCCACAACTGTTGAGCCCTCGTGCCACAACTAGTGAAGCCCACGTGCCTAGAGACCCTGCTCTGCAACAAGAGAGGCCACTGCAATGAGGAGCCCACGCACCACAACAAAGAGGAGCCCCCACTCACCGCAACTAGAGAAAACCCATGTGCAGCAATGAAGACCCAACACAACCAATAAAATTAATTAATTAATTAATTAAAATGAAATATCTCACAACCTTGTTGATTCAGATAAAATGCCATCAACTGGGAAATAGTAATAAGGGGCTTAATAACTAGTGTTTGATAATCAGTAATGGTAGACCCTTTTTATTAGCAAAACCTGTGCAGGTTACAAATCTTGGTAAATGTGCCATCAGAGATGGACAATTCCTGACAAGTGTCTCCACAATAAACCCTCATTCAAATGATCCTCTCATCTCTTGCTAATCTGAAATTTAATTGCATCTAATTTTTCCTGAAACAAACTAAAGTGCCAACTGGGGCTCACAGACCTCATTGTCATCAAGAGGTTTTGCTGTAATGTTATTAGTTATGTGAATTGCACAGCTAAAATTTGAGGATGAGGACTTTAGAAAATCTGCATTGTGGTGATACACAATTCTTATTTTGGTTTGGTTTAGTTTTTCTGGAATACCAGAAGCAAATTCAGGCATAGCAAATATGAAAAAGCTCAGTAGCAACACTGACTTGATAGCAAGTGTTTTCCTCTGTGCCATAGTTTATTCCAGGAAAGCTAGAGAATGAAAAAGGTTTTTGCTCACATCTGGAGAGTGGTAGACCCATTACAGTGCTTTCTTGAGCACATTGATTATTATTTAATCTCTAATGCTAATAGATAATGAATAGAAGAAAATCAAACATTTGATATGTAATTCTGAGTCCTATAGAGTCATTCACATTTCCTAAACAAGCTTGCTTTTGTTTTCTTCCTAAAAACAGTTATTTCCTTCCTACATGCCTGCATTGAGAATGGTACTAAGTTCAATCATCAAGAATTTTAATTTACCATCGAAAGTTAATCAGATAAAGCTTCCTTTAGATGATAAGGAAGTTCTGACAAAGAAAATAAATTGCTGTTTTTATCTGATTATGTAAGTATGTGTTGTTATAAACACAATGCAATTAACATATGAAAGGTGTTCAGTTATAATTCACAGGTTTGTTTGTATTACAGTCCAGGATGAGCCAACATTGTGCCTGCAAATAGCTATGCGTGGAAACAGCTAATCACACTGATGTAGCTTACCAGTTGTTATTTCTCACCTTTGAACTCTTTTTTTCCAGAATTGTATATTAATTTGAAATCATAAGAATTTAGCAATATTCAGACACATTTTGTCTGTTCTTTCTGTATTATCCACTTTGCTCACATTTAGTATTTATGGTATTTACCTTCCCCTGGGGAGGAAGGGTATGTTCTATAATGAAATAGAAGATAAAAATGGAAAATCTCATCATGGTAGCCATTCCTAACCTTCGGGAATTAAGACATCTTTCTCTTCTTGTTTTGAATTTATAGCATGCACCCATTTTTAATTAGAGAGCAGATAGCCATATATAAAATTTTCAAGTGAATTAACTATGAATTAAATCACAGAAGAACTTTTTGGAGATATCCAATAGCTCTTGAGATAACGAAAGACTTATTGGGATAGTAGGAATCAATTGGGATTGTGAATCAAGAACTTAGAGCCTGAAGACAGTGCAGGCCAAATATACCAAATAGACCTCTCATTTCTCTGGCTTTCCTTGGCATTCACCTTCTGGGGCATTAGAGGTAGAGCTCTGCCATTACTGAGCAAACTTGACTGATTAAAGAGGATCTTGGTTGGGAGAGGTGGTTACTATGGAAGACTCATGTCTCTCTGCTTACACATGGCAGGGTTTGGCAGAGTGTTCAAAGTAAGCTTATGTCTGTTGTCCCAAAGTTAGTTCTGTTTTGCTTTTTGCTTTTTTTGTTTCGTTTTGTTTTATGTAGGTTTTTTTTAGAGTTGTTACGGTTAGTTTTGGAAAAGAAAGAAAGAGACAGAGAGAAGGAAGGAAGGAAAGAAGAAGAAAGAGAGAGAGAAAGAAGAAAGAAAGAAAAAGAAAGAAAGAAAGAAAGAAAGAAAGAAAGAAAGAAAGAAAGAAAGAAAGAAAGAAAGGGAAAGAAAGAAAGAAGAAAGAAAGGGAAAGAAAGAGAAAATTAGTAGTTGTGTAACCAGGTAAAGTAAGAAAATTTTCAAGGTTGGTTCTGCCCCTCTGAAATTACTTGTACTTTACATACCCAATTAATGAAAGAAAATATTGCTACACTTACCTCTTTGCTTTCAGTTAATAATAACCCTTCACTGCTGGCTGCTCTTCTTATCTGAATCCATTACTCCATGAGAGTGAGATGCTCCGGCTCATAGAAGACAACAACACCATGTGAAGAGTGGATGTTCTGTACACAAAGGCATGAAAACAGCTAAAACAAACTGATTAAAACCATCCTCAAAGTCACCTACTTACTATGTTAGGACCCTGGAATTGCAATTTGTTTCTGAGTAGAAAAGCTGGGAGAAGGTTAAAACAGCACATCACATGTATCATGAGAAAAATTATGAAGGTTAACATTAATACAGAATCCCTTGGCCCCACATCCTCTTTAGTTAATGGTACCTTGTTTCAGTAGGTATGCAGTGATAACTCTTCACAGGCACCAAAATAGTCTCTGACTTGACATTAAAGCCAACATGTAGCTTTCCATGTGTTCTCTATTTGCTATTTTTCCTGAAAACCACCTATACACTTGTTTGACATTTGTCATTAATTAATAATTAGAGAGTTAAACATACCTTACCTAATCAGTTTGGTTAAAAAAATGACAATTACTTCATTTTATTTTAAATGTGAAATTTGTTTGACTTCACTTAGATAAATAATTAGCTAAGAGAACTTCCCTATTTCCCCACTCACTTAGTAAGCCTCAGCAAAAGTCCACTCAAAATTCTATTTTTAAGCTAGCAAGAGTGCATAATTACCTCTTATTTCATATCTTCTGTAATCTCTTGGGATGTTTCAACAAGAAAGCCTCACTAAGGTGATAAAAAATTTTTTTCACATCTTATTCCTTCTAAAAGATAAAATAATTAGTATCAAACTGTGTATAAACAGTAAATTAAAAACCATGAAGAGATTTAGGAAGTTATATTGAAATTTGTTTTTTTCTGATTTCATTTAATCAAGTTTCATTTAAGAAAATGAAACATGTTGGCCACATTCCCTTTTTGACTTCCCTACATTAATTTGTTTATTGGGTTCTCCGCTCTCTTCTTTGCACAGAGCAAGTTTTCATAAATGCATATTGACATGCCCACTGTAGGCTTATGCGGAAGGGAGAATTAATCCTCCATTGTGTAGCAGTCAAGTCCTATTTAGTGGTTTGTCTGCAAAGATCAATACAGGGTCTCTAAGGCAGAATGGCTGGCTCCGTTCACTCCTGCTAGACAAACAAATGCCCTTTTAAAAGTCAGTTCACGAGAAAAGCTTTTTCTAGGCACAACCAGCCCTGGGTAAAACTTTCAAACAGTCCAAGTTTGGACTTCAATGCTGCAGGCTTCATTACTGGGCCCGATTTCCTTCTCTCAACCTTTCTTTCCCCATTAAAATCCTCCTTCAAGAAATAATTTGATATATAAACTTAATCCCAAAGAGATACAAATGAGTTCAAAGGTTTAATGTGTTACCGCTCTCAAGAATAGCTGTATTTTAGCAAAGAGAAGAATTCTTAGGCAGCATAAGTTGCTCATTGTGGAATTTAAGTAATTCAAAGAATATGAGAGACAGGAAGTTATCAGGAAGATATCTCAGCATCATCATAGGCAGGGATTTACTCCACCTGCTCAGAAAACCATCCCTGCTGCTAGGAATTGCCTGGAAGCCTCTTAACGACATAGCCTTTCTCTTTATTGTTTGGCTCATTCCTTTTTATTCTTCTAGATTCAGTTCCAATCTGCCTCCTTTCCAAATACTTGTGGAAGTATTTCCCAAGTACACTCAATTCCCAAGGGATTCCACAATTACTTCTTTTACGGTGGTAGTCACTTGTTATTTCCTGTGCAGTCTCTCTCCCTACTAGAAGTTACTAAGCACAAGGACTGCTGCTTTTATCTCTGACTTCCCAGACTTGGCAGAGTGTTTGGAACACAGTACATCCTCCTTCCACCCCCTGTAGCAATATTATGTAAAGAGTAGACAGCAAGAATTCCCTGGCAGTCCAGTGGTTAAGACTTGGGCTTTCATTGCCATGGACCTGGGTTCAATCCCTGGTTGGGGAACTAAGATCCCACAAACCACACAGTGCAGCCAAAAATAAATATATAAATAAAGAGTAGACAGCAAGCAGACAGTCAACCCATTTCCCCTTTCATCTGCTATACATTCATTGGCACCAGGCATCCGGTAGTGGTGGAGGGGGCTGGGGCTGTGATGGGAAAGAGGCAGATGAGCTGGGATACAGAGGTTCCTGTACTCTTTTTTTTCTCCAGAAGGTACATTTTTTAAAGTCAAAAATTACAAAATGTTTGAAGAAATATGTCTAACAAACAGTATTGAGGAAACGTTTAGTTGAATGGTTTCAAACCCATGTACAGGAAAACAACACTTAACCTTTCCATAGTGAGTTGATTACACAAAGGATGGCCCCTCTAAATCATAGGTTGATAAAATCCAACCCACAAGGCCAATACAGCCCATCTCCTGGTTTTGTACCACTTGTGACTTTAGAAGAGTATTTACGTATTTAAATGGTTAGGGAAAAAATCAAAAGAAGAAGACTATTTCTTGACACAGAATTATATGAAATTCAAATTTCAAGGCCCATAAATAAAGTCGTTATTTATTTATGGACACAAATTTTTATTGGCTTATAGTTACCCTCATTCATTAATGGATTACCTAGGCCTGTTTTTGTACTACGACAACAAAGCTGAGTAGTTGTGACAGAAGCCACATGTCCTGCAAAGCCTGAAATATCACCATCTTGCCCTTTATAGAAAGAGTGCTCAAAATGATCATGTTAGGAACAACATAGGCAACCTAATGACATTATTTATGTCTCTTTTAAAAAATAGTTCAGAAACAGTTGAGAACGAGGAAGGAGATTCACTTAGGGTTGAAGAGAGTAAACCACTGGGGCATTCCTCTTTAGTGTGAATAGTAGAGGTATAAATATGGTAATTAACTATGTTTCCAGTAGAAGTTAGATCAGGTAGAGCTCAGTGCAAACAATAACCTTAGGCACCTTGGAGGTAAGAGGAAAAATACATAAGTATTTAGAAACCTGAGATAATGAGAGTTCAATTATTTGATTGCTCTAACATCCTTCCTTAACTGTGAGATCTTTGGGGGAGAAAAAAGAAGCAAGTATCGGATTTATTATCAGTATCAAATACCTCACTCATTATAGGAACTAGATAAAATTTTGAGTAAGAAAGGGAGAGAGAAAAGAAAGGAAGAAAATGTATTTAAGAGGAATATTTGCTTTCAGCTTTTATCACTAACTTATGTTTTTCTTTTTTATATGTGGAAGTTCACTACTTTAAGTGCTTTTATCCAAGCAGACAATTTTATTTGTATGTATAAAAGCACCAGCAAATGTTTCAGGGAATATTTCAAGAAATGTTACTTCTGCTGTTTCAAGTTTCAGCCTCATTTTCTCAGTGAAAAATCAAGCACCATTGATCACATAGTGACTGCTTTTAGAGGTTACGGCCCTGTGTTGTAAAGGCTTTATTCTACAACTATAAATAAACAGTTATCATAAAATCTCATTAGTAGTAGAAACATCAAGTTGTCAAACAAATTTTAAAAGAGTATTCCAGCTGTCCATGTTAATGACACCTATAATGGAACCACTATGTTTTTTCTTGTTCTTAATTTAAAGCAGACATCGTTTATTATCATTTTATCGCCAAAACCCTCACCCACAATCTTATATTCTCTTTTAAACATAAGAATATTTTTTCTGTACTTAAATTTATAACTAACAGCCAAGCTCTGACATGTGTAGCTATAGACTTTCATTACTATAATAAAAAACAACAACAAAAATAACAACAACCAAAACAGATACTTCTGCAACAAACAGGCTCACAAGCAACTAAACTAATTGTGGAACTCTATTCATTTTGGAAGGCAATTTGGTTTTACATCTATTCACCTGCCCTTAAAATATGCTTTAATTTATTACTAATGGCATTCTCAATGATCTGTTGAAGGATACAACTCTGAAATGATTTATTATAATTAAGAGCCTCTTGTCAGCACTTACTCACCACTAAGCTTGGAAGCCCCAAGGGACCAGCTTTCATTACAAACTGTGCCCAATTTCATACAAGTAGAACATTTTACAATCATCTGATCTAATTGGACATCTTTATAAGAGTGCTTTATGTTTGGCTTTTTTTCCCCTCACTCTGTCAAAACAGATATTTTGGTTCTTTAGCTTATTCTCAACTGACAATGGATGGAAACACACATCTTTGACAGAAACTGAAATGCCTCAAGCCTGCCCTAGAAGAAGGTCCAACTGTCCCTTAGTCTTTAAGGTAGGAAGCCTGATGTACTTGTGATGTTCCCCAAAATAGGATGGCATAAGACATGGCACTTCTACCCGGAGAGGTCCTCTCAGTCTCACTACCAGGATTCTAATTCTGGTAAAATGTAACTTGCTGCTTTTAGGGGAGCACTAGAGTCAGTCAACCAAATAACAGCTCTGTGTCTGGGTCATAACATCTTAGAATCAGAACGGACCTTAGCAGTGAGCTATGGTGAGGAGGGCAGAGACCTGCTTTGGGGGGAAAAAGCCCTGGGTTCCAGTTGGACCATTCCTTTTACTAGCTAGACCCTAGAGGGCTGCATTTCCCAGGCTGCCTTGTGATCTGCTTTTCTGCCAGGTAGGCCAGTGGGAGATTGGAAGGGGAGGGGGGAGGAGCCAGGTTTCCTTCTTTGCATCTTCTAAGGCAGCAGCTAACCCTCTTAGGTGGCTCTACTTCCTTCTCAAAGGCTTGGTAAGGACCCAGCTTCCATCAAGGACTCTATCCTTGAGCTCAGCAAGCTTTCTCCTCCTTTGCCTCTGCAACCTCATGGCTCATGGTGGAATGCTTTCCAGCTGCTGCCTCCCCCTGGGTTAGCCTCCAGTTCTGTTTCCGCAAATCCACTCTCCTCCCCCCACCCCTTATCCCCAAAAGAAAAAAAAAAAGAAAAAAAAAAAAGAATTCCCTTCATTAAGTCTATTCTGCTGTAAATATTTGAGGTAGTTTCTGTTTTCCTGCTTAGACACTGAATACAAACAATACTATTTTAAAAGTAAGGTATTGTGCCTCTAATCTAATCTCATTTCCAGAAAAATTAAGTAGGAACATACAAAGAAGTGTAAGAAAGTATTAATATGTTTGGAATGTGAGATATATACTGTCATTTTTTTAAATTTTAATTTCTAGTTTCAACTTATTTTTACATAATTTGTTTCCTCTTTTTCCTTAAAACAAAACTTTAAGAAAATAATGTTTTATAGAAGTTTCTTTTTAGTTGGTTTATGTTTTAACTGGTGCACCTTTTTGTTTCATTTTAATTTTTTGAAACTAGAGCCTATCAGAATGCAAACAGGAGAATTTTCATATAGAAATCTGACTAGATAGGACTATAGAGGTAGAAACATATTTATTTAAGACCCTCTTCATTTATGTTTATTCAGGATATGCCTTAACTTACATAGTTAATAGAAAAAGTGATCACTCAGTCAGTGCTTTTAATCTCCTAAGAAGCGGTGAAAGAATCTAAACACAAAATGGATACAGTATCTTCATTCAATTTGAGGAAATAACTTTGTCTCACGTTGAACAGAACAGAATTGTTCTCCAAAAGCTTCTTTAATGTAAATATAGTCCCTTGGATTCTCATCAGAAACAAAGTTTGTTTAAGGATATAGAAAGTTTCTAGGTTAAATTGAAGACCAGAATTTTAGTGGAAATGCCTGGCTGTCTCTGGGAGGTTAAATCACAGCTTTTCCAATCTCACTTCCTTTTATATTTAAACAGCTGTGACTATTTACTTGGGGCATAATCATATTACATTATTTTTGCTTATAGAATTTTGGAATTTTTAACAGGAAAGAAGTGACTTTCCTGGTCAGTAACCAGGAAGAGTGTTGCATAGATAGAGAAGTTATAAGGCAGGCATCTGACCTAGCTGTATGACTCGTGAGAAACTGCTCTGTGTTAGTGAGCTCCAAATCTCCAAGACAGGAGGAGACCAGCCCTGGCCCAGGATGGCCAGTTGAGTGAGGGGTGCCAGGCCATTCATGGGATTGCCACTAGATCATACTATAGACAGAATGTTCCCCCCATTCATATGTTAAATCCTAACACTCAATGTGGATGGTATTTGGAGGTGGGGCCTTTGGGACGTGATTAAGTCATGAGAGGGGAGCCCTCATGGATGGGATTTGTGCCCCCAAAGAGCTCCTTCCCTCCTGCCGCCATGTGAGGACATGACAACAGGACAGCCATCCATGAATTAGGAGGTGGGTCCTCACCAGACACTAAACGTCAGCGTCTTGACCTTGGACTTCCCAGCCTCTAGATCTGCAGAAGTGACACAACTCGTGTTTGCAGCACCACCTTTTCCTTCAGATACTGCTACTGCCAAAGCAGAGCCTAATTCCCTGCAAGGCAAACAAGTCTTATCTCCAGTATAATTAGAATTGTGTGCATTCTTTTTTGTAAAATTTAAGAAGTAGGTAATAGGTGGCAAAATTATCAAGCCTTCCTGGGCAGAATTAGAAACAGGAGATGTGTTAGGTCATTACTGGATAATCCATAAGTAATTTTTAAAGTACAGGTCAAAATAAAATAGGTAAGTACTTGAAGACATCTTAAAGGTGCCATGAGGCCAATAACAACTAACAGGTTTTAGACTGGGTAAACTCAGGTGAAAAGAAAAAATAAAAACTTTCATGATCAACATCTCCACTTCATGCTTTTACTTTGCCCAACTGAATGCTCCTCTAAGATTGGTCCTGCAGGCAAAATCCTGGGGACCAACTCCTCCTTCTTCCCGTGGTAAAGGCACTTAGGAGTCTGAATGAATTGTAAACAATGAATAATTTTGGTGGTGTTAGCAAATGAGATCAGTGGCTGATGACAAGAAAACAGACTTACAAGCAGAACTGTCAAAATGGCATTGGGATTTGGCTCCTTGTGTGGCAGCCTGCAGTGCAGCAGCAGTGACTTGGAACCAGGGACAGTAGGGAGCTTCCTCCAACAGAGTTACCTTTCAAAGGACAGGAAGAGATGGAAGCAACAGCAGCAGGTTACTAAAGAAATTTCCCAGTGTGAGAGCAGCTCTGACAGTGTTGAAGATGAAACCCTTGGGATGCAACACCAGGACACACAAAAATATGGAAACTGGTCCATCGGCCCAAAGCCAAAATGACCAGGTATTCATTGGGAACTTGACTTGCTTGATGGACTAGCTTTCGTCTGGTGAAACACAAGCATATCTCCTCTAATATACTCCCAGGGCATAACCAGAAAGGACCTCATTAAGAAAAATGGGTACCAATGACATTTTCAGAGAATTGCTAATGCTCACTATCCAAGATTAGCAGCATCCGCGAGAAGACTAGAGATGCAGAAAGACTCAGCCATTTCCCAGGAGGATATGTGAGATTCAGAGAAGCATGAGTCATATTTGTTCAAATTGTTGGGCACTTGAGGATTGCAAAATCTGTCAAATTTGAAGGGATATTTTGAAATTCTGGCCGGATACATGTTCGTTAAGCATGTGACAATGGAAAGCCGGTTGGAGCTGAAAAGTGTCAAGTCTCTTGGCTTCTCTATTCATTTAAGATCATGTAGGTTAAAAATAATTTCTCTGGGTATAAAAAGTAAGGTTAATTGACAGTGCAGAACTAGGTTATTCTGGGCATATCATCTAAGTATCCGAAGAGGAATTTAGACAAATTGAAGAGAGGAGATGGTGCTGGGCTTGGAGAAGAAAAGGAAATCTGATTAAGAGAAAAAGAGCAGGAGATGTGTACTCTCCTTCACTCCCTCCCATATTTATTGCTTACCATCAGACCTCTCCCTGGAGGATTTATTTAAGCAACAGACATTTATCGAGTTTCAAATATTTGCTCAGCACTTGGACAAGGTCTTTGCTAGACTTGGGTTTATGATGACTTGATCCTTGACCTCCTGGACCTCCTAGTTTAGTGGGAGAAAAAAGACCTATAAAAAACGAATTGTGCTCTATTAATTGCAAGCAGCATGGGAGGCACTGAAGAAGGAGGCTTTACTCTTATTGGACAGAGAGAAAACTGTCAAGATGTTCTTCAAATAAGAACTGATGCCTTTAAAAAAAAAAAGAAAAAAGAACTGATGCCTGAACTTTATCATTGTAAATTAGTTTACCCAAAGGATTTATGCAAAGGGGAGTAATGTAGAAAGAAAAGTATATACAAAGGCATAGAGGAATGGAAGGATGTAGTGCATTTCACTAATAGAAAGTTTTTTGCTCCAATTGGAACATGAGGTTTGTGGGAATGAGCAGTGGAGGATGGGCTGGCCAAGTCACGAAGAGCTGTGTGTCTGATGCTAAGAAGCTGGAGCTTTTTTCTGCAGGTGATGGAGAGACAACGAAGGCTTTCATGCAGGAGAGTGACATAATCAGACTCTAAGAGATGTGAGGGTAAAAGGATAGCTCCAGGCAACAAAGATTAGGATCCAAAAGCAGGGGAAAGTATTTCCGGGGGTCCCACAGCTGGGAAAGCCAGCCCCAGGGTTGTTTTTTTATATGCATGCCTCACAATAATCAATTGTACATATATTTTCATAACTTGTTAAAAAATGAAGAATAAAGTAAGTGTGGGAATGTGGGCTCTGACGAGAATACTTTGAAACTAGCAAAACGTTCTTTAAAGAAGACATAAAAGCTTTTACTGATGATATTCATTTGGGTAAAAAATGTTTTATTAGGATATTGGGTCATAATCATATGTTTTATTTGTAGCCTTTAAAGTCTCATTTGATCATTTAATAGGCTAAAAACAAGAGAAAAAATAGAAGACAGAAAAGAATTTGTGTTTGAAAAGGCACAAGCTGGAGGAACAGTTAGTAAGCCCTACTGAAATCTTAGCGAATAAGTGAGAGCTTAGTGTATAAATGAGAGTAAATGTGCCAAAAGAATCTGTCCTTTTCTCAGTTTTCCCCTTTTCTATACACAAACCCAAACTTTTAATTTCCCCTAATTTTTACACTAAAGGTCTTGGTTAAAGGGTTTCTTATTGAAAATAATGCCTTAGTAATATTTCACATTACAGAAATTTACTTATCTTCCTCCAAGAAATAGAAAATGCTGTTAGAATTCTGTTCCTTCTTTATGGCAACACCTTAAAAATAGATAATCTGTGAAATTGGTGAGGTTTTGTCCTATTCAACTATTTCCAGAGGAGTAAGATGCCCAAAATATATCCTAAATATTGAATGTCTGTAGGCAAAGATAAGGAATCGATTCAGGCAACTTACTGGAAATACTTCTCTCTCTTCCTCAGCTTGTGAAAACCAGAAAAGATCCTGGTTTGTTTCCAAACTTTCATTTAGGTTTTTATGCCCCCTAGTGGGTATTTGGTATTTCTGCAGTTGTAAAATAATGCTGAGATTTTTACAGCATCTCCTTTGTGCAGTGTGTTCAAACTGTTTATACTGACAAGTAATATGCCCTTAAATATTCAAACTATAAATTTTAAACATTGCTTGGACCATTAAACTTTTGATAATTTAATAAAAGCTCTGAAAACTTTTAGGAAAATGCCTATGAAGACAGAGACTATCATAGAATTCCCTGACCCACCTGAATTTTATTCATAAATTCCTTAGGAATACATGGGCTCCTGGCTAGGAACCTCTAATTATGGACGTAAAGCGTTCTTCTAGCTGCCCCTGTTATTTAGTAGATACTCAGATTATTAATACTATGAACAGTGGAAAAAGTAAAACAGAAAGATATACTTTAAAAAACTAGCTCAAAATTTGGCTTAGATTTAAAAACACAGGAGAGGACACAGAATACTTTCAATAACTATATATGTTAGATAATCCAAAAAAATGGTCAAATTTTCAATACAGCTAGGATAATATAGTGATTGATCCTACAGGAAGAGAGGTGGAAACAAAATCAAGGCAGCTTTTTAGACAAACATTGATTTTAACATGTCAAAGAGAAATCCGTCTATTGTCAAAGTAATACCAGAGCCCCTCTGGCAAACAAGTTCTGTACCAGAAGCAGGTGTTATATAGCAACACTTTTTTAAAAAGCTGTTTGCTATTTGCAAACATTGCAGCTATAAAAATTATCCATCAAACTGTGATCCTTTTAGAATACTAAGTTGATGGCAGAAAAATTCATGAATAACATAGCTACTGAGACCCTAAGGGGTAGACTTATTAGTTGAGACGTGATTCAGCTTCCAGGTCAAAAGAAATTATTTCTCAGACTTCTTTGACTAGCAGTCAGGTCTAGGAGAAAAATTCAAACACAAAATCAGTAATTAGAATACACACACACACACAATCAGCTAACTGCTTTCACCAGGATGTTGTTATATATATCACTTACTTTTATCTAATTATTTAATTAGATGTCTTAATCCATGTAGGCTGTTATAACAAAATATCACAGATGAGGTAGTTTATAAGCAACAAAAATGTATTTCTCAGAATTCTGGAGGCTGAGAAGTCCAAGGTTATGGCGCTAGCAGATTCTGTGTGGCGGCTAGTGAGGTCCATTTCCTGGTTCACAGGCTGCCCATCTCTCTGTGTCATCACATGTCAGAGGGGCCAGGGAGCTTTGTGGGGTCTCTTTTTACAAAAACATGATGCCCATTCATTCATAAGAGCTCCACCCTCATGACCTACTCATCTTCCAGAGCCCCCCTACCTCCTACCATCATTACAAGGGGCTTTAGGATTCAACTTATGAATTGCTTATTGGGGGGTGAGGGGGCATTCAAACGTATCATAATCACAGCAGATACCTAATTTTCAAATACTTCTACCCCCAAATCCTGGTTTATGTCCCTTACGAAGTTGTTGGGATCTTTTTACACTAACGTAGTAGCTGAGTACAGTATTTACTGAACTAGCACCTGCTCTGCACAACGTACAGGATGTCCTGGACTTCAGTGCAGCTGCACAGAATCCATTCACTCTGTCCCTGATACCTAGCAATTTAAGGCTTTTTCATTGTGAAAAAGAAAAAGGGAGAGCATTTCCTTCCTGTTATACGAAGGTCTTTTCTACCTTTATAATTATTCGTAAAATTCCTGGGTTTTGTTTTCTTTCTTGGTATCCATGGGAAATAGTTTCACAGATGGAAAGTCATGCCTTTGCTGGGGAGGTTTGCCTTATATAACATTTCTCCTTTATCCAATGAGCCTACATTTATACTCTTCAAATAAAACGAAAAGAAAAAATAGAAACTATATGAATAGGACTAGGAAGCTAGCAGTATTGTGGTCACACTGTGTAAAAAAATTCAAGGAGATTGTTCTCCATTTGAGATCTAAATGTTTTTCACCATATGATTTCTGGAGAAATGCCAAAAATGGAAAATTTGAGTAGATATTAGTAAAATTTGGTTTACACAGTATTATGCTTAAAAATTATGCACACTTTCCAATCTATATCGGTATTGATAAAGCAGGAAGATGAACAGATAAAGGGTAGATAGATGGATAGGTAGATAGATGATATATTTATTCTATTTGATTATCTGAATTAACCAGATTCACCACTTTTTTGGCACTGAGTGCATGCCAGCATTCAAGTACTTTGCATGAAACTTTTGGATAATGTTTGAGATTAAAATCTTCAAGAACCAACAATTTAAACTATTCTTGAGAAATTGGTACTGCACGCAATATGATCTTTAACATATGGCAAAATATGTAATTTTCACCAAGTATTTTGGGCAGTAAGTACACATTTAGAATTAACATTTTTATGTGAATGACACCTCCATATTGTACCTCTTAACTGATGTAAGGAGGAAAGGAGGCAACAAACATAAGATTTGGCAGATGCTCAGGGTGAAAAAGGAGCAGAAAGAAACTGGTGTGGCTCTATGTGGTGAATACAGGAGAAAGGAGGGAAAGTTAGAAGGAGCAGAGGAAAGTAGAAGTATGGGGAAATCTTCCCTTCCATTAATAAATTTCAAGTCTGCTCATTTTTCATTATGTAAAACTCATTGTTAGTTTTTCTTTTATATTGGCTATCCTCTCTACTGTTTTCTTCTGTCTTTTAAGAATTCAAGATTTATCCTAGTTGACTTTAGAGACCCCTTATAGTCTTTGAATCAATTTTACTTAAATATAGAAAAAATGTCTCTGTGGAAACAAAACCACATCGATGTAATGTTCTAGTGTAACTCTTTTTGGAAAATGGATTTTTGAAGACTTGAGACATAATATTAAATTCTGACAAAAACAAGAAAGAATGGAATATATAATACTGCTGGGCTTAGCATAAATTTAAGAATAAGGAGTCGGGAAAATTGAGGTGTGTTTTTATATGATAAATAAAAAATAAAATACCAACAGGTAAACAAGTCACCTAGGATAAGAATAATCATTAAAAGATTGCAGTTTTGTAGGCAATATATAAGCTTTAAAATGATCATTTAGCTGCGATAAGTGTCACTTCTCATTATGAAACTTTCTATGCTAAGCCTTTCTTCCACTGAATTTCAGAGGTATGATTCCTGAGGTCTGTAATGTTGTTTTGCTCCTTACTACGAGTTGGAGTTTGAATACTAGTTAAAAGATCCTTTGTTGAACAAAGGAAAGCAGCTGGTTTTGCTAGAAAGCTATTTCCCATCCTTAGCAGATTCTGTGCCCAATAACAAGTTTACAGATAAAAATTACCTGTTTCAATTCTCAAGGTCATTCCCAAGTGAGAAGAGAGACCAAATGGACCGTGTAAGATCAGATACAAATCACACTGTGCATTTTCCATGATTCTCCAACAGAGTCAAACGAATGAAATGTGCTTCAAATATTACAAATATCAACAGCACTTTAATCTTAAAAAGGAGAGGGGAGCAGGGAGAAGAGCATACAGGGTAGTAGATTCAGTACCAAGGTATGTATGGAAGGAGACAGCAGGTGCTCCTTTGGAATCAGCCAAGCCTTGGACTGTCCTTACAAGGCAATCTGGACTATCTTTGTCTTCTGCCTGTCCTGCTCCCTTATCCTCTCACCATCTCCCTCGTCCTTGGGGACCATCCTAATTTTCTATCGTATGGGAAAGATCTGTCTTTCCGCCCAAGAGCAGAAAGATGAGCGAAGATGTTCTCACCAATGAGCACCTTACTCTCCCTAACTCTTCCCATCATAATCGTTGCGTACTGGCCAGTGATCTCAAATGTCCACTTACACTTTCTTGATAGTGAATGAAATTTGGATTACAAAGCAAATATGACAAAGGTAATTGATGACTTAGAGGGCTGGGATAGGGAAGGTGGGAAGGAGTTGCGGGAGGGAGGGGATATGGGGATATATGTATAAATATAGCTGGTTCACTTTGTTGTACAGCAAAAACTGGCACAGCAGTGTAAAGCAGTTATATTCCAATAAAGAACTAAAAGAAAAAAGGTAAATAGTAGATATAACTGTACTTGATGCAGATTAGCATAACTTTATAACATGAAACCACCCCTTTCGTATCTGTTATCTCTCTCCCCTTATGGAGCTTTCTAGATGGGAATTTGCTGCCTTTCAGCAAGCTGGTTCATATCCTTACTTTCTTCCCTTTTGTTGCAACATGAACAAGATATTTCATTTTACCCATTTTTCCCCTCTAACAAATTCAGTTTCTGCATTATTTATTCAAATTATAATCTGTTTTATATTCAAAAAGGATTTGCAGGGATTATTTTTCTAATTGAATCCCAGGCACCTCATCAAAAATTGCTTTCCCAGGGAAACTTGTTTTATCAACTGGCCCAGAATCCCTTTGACTGAGTCCCTGAGAATCTATTTCCTGTCTTCTTTTAGGTATGGCCTTTCTGAAGGCACCGTTATCCCCGCTCCCTATCACCACCACCGCCTGCCATCTGTTTACCAGTCTCCTCTCTTCCTAAAATCTTAGTGAGCTTCGGGTTCAGTTTAGCCCTTACTTTTTTCTAATAATCACAAATATGCTGACCTTGTCCACAGGATGATGTAGTAAGCCTAAAATACAAAAAGTAGTTAATAAATAGTAAGTTTTTTAAATATCATAGAGAGAGGTAGGAAAAACTACATGGAAAAACTACATGATGGACTCATTTAGCTATTTTATTTATATTTTAAAAGGTTTACTTTAATTACACGGACTTAACACGTATCTTCTCTGGCTATAACTAATAGTTGGGTTTTATTTACTTTCCTTTTTGTTAAGCATTAAAATCAAATCTCTTTTTGGAAAAGCTGCTTTTACGTATGCATATACATATGAGAGGTGTGTGTGTTATAGACTTCACTTCAGAGTCCGTGCGTAGTCAGTGCAAAAGGAAAGAAGATATTTTTAAACTATGGCCAGACACTCAATGTGAACTGTGGCAAATATGGTAATTGGTTCCCGTGCACACAGCATTGAATAAAAAGTTGATCTTCCACTGGCTTATCCCTATGGGAAGAAAGACCTCAAGCCTTTTATGCTCACCTTGTAAATTCCTTTAATTTTGACTATTTCCTCACTAACATAATCTTCAGATTATGATTTAGCTTCCCTGATGGACTATGGAAAGAGACCCTGTTTCATACACATGCAGCATTCCAATTCTTGGGTTGCTTTTTTTTTTTTTTTTTTACCATAAATTAATTCTATCATTCTGATGCCAAAACTGTGTGGGAATTTTAGTTACAGCGAATTAGCTCAACTGCTGATCAAACACTAACAAGAATAAGTCACTGGGCCTTCAAAGCAGAGGACCAGAGCCTGGAACGGGGTCACCGAATGCAGCGCTAGTCAGTACAGCCTGCTGTCACTCTCGGCAGCCTTTCCTGGGCCAGTTCTTCGGCAGCTTCCATCTCCATATTGACATATTCATATGTTCCCACAAAAAACAGTATTAATTAGAATGACCACTTCCTAGATCACCCTTCAAGATAGAGTGTATCCCCAAGTACTCTCAAACTCCCTGAGTCTGGATTCTAACATCTGAATTCATCTGAGCCCTGTTTCTAAGGACTAAACTCTCAGTCTGCTGAGCACGCCAGAGCCCAGAAGCAAGCAGGGAGTAACTGGAACTCCAGAGGTGCATCTGGGTAATTTCTGCAATACTGTGAACAGAAGATCTCCTTCTTAAAACTAATAGAATGTTACATGTCACATATCTAAATTAAAAAATGCATACATCAAATTGATAAGTTGTACACCTGGAACTAATATAATGCTATATGTCACTTATATTTCAATAAAAAAAGACCTCCTCGTTGCCAGGAATGAACTCTTAGAAGAACTCTACATCAATAAGGTAGAGAAAATATATTCATTTAACTAGTCTTTAGTTATTAAGAACCGGCTTTGTGCTAGTGAGATACAAAATAGAGCAGCTCCAGCTTTATCAAGGTTATCTTGTCATGTCAGCAGGGCATGTGGGAAGCCAAAGAATAAACACATTAACAAATTAGAAAGTTTCATGTGTTAATAAGTACAGTGAAAGTAATCAAATGGGAAGATGTCATAGGGAAAGACTGGGGGAAAATAATAATACCACTATGGAGAAGGTGGCCAGGAGGTAGCTTCTGGAATGGAGACATTTAAGTCTCAACCTGAATAATGGTGACCTGAGGGCTGCACATGTGATGGCAAGTGTGGCTGGAGGACAGGGAGCTTGGTGGAAGATGGTATGAAATACAGCCAAAAGCTAAAGGATGTAGGCTGTTGGAGACAAAAATGAGGAGTTTGGATTTATTTTAGTTTCAAGTTTATTAGAAGGTTTAAGCAAAGCAGCAACAGCCCAGTCTCCATTTTAAAATCATAACTCTGGCTGCTACGTTGGTATGAATTGTAAGGTGGTAAATGTAGAAAAGAGAGTTCAAGTAAGAAGCAATATCCATGGCTCTGGTAAGCCATGATAATGGCTTGGATTATTGTAAAATGGAGGTTGAGGAATATAATCTGGTTTGGCCAGAGGCAACAAGGCTAGCTGAGAAGTGAGATGCGTGGACTGAGGATGGGGTGGCTCTTTCAGGGTTGATACGAGCAAGTTGGTGTTTTACTATGAGAGGAAGAGATTTGAAGGGGCTAGAGAAGCTAGGGAAATAAGAGTTCCTTTTTGGCTAATTTAAGTTTTAATTGGCTCTTAAACATCTAGTGGTAGGAATAATCAGAGCAGAAACCACTGAAGAGATGAGTCTGATCTTTGAGATAGACATCAGGGGTGTCAATGTAAATTAGTGTATTGGCAGCACATAGATAGATGGTTCTAAGCTATGAGATTGTATAAAATCACATAGGAAGAGGGTTTATATAGAGAAGATAAGAGCCTGAGACTTAAATTACTACAAGATTTAGAAATCCGATAAGGTAAAAGAAGCCAGAAAAGAAGATGGAGAAGAAGCAACCAATGAGGAAGAAGGCCACTAAGGAAATTTACTAACATTGAAAGCAACAGAAAGTATTTTAAGGAGAGAGAAAACCAATACAAATAAGAGATTGAGTAAGATAATCATGGAGAAAATTGCTATTGGATTTCACAAGTGAAGGTTAATGGGACCTTGGAAAGTTCATTTTTTTAAGATGTATCTGATGACAGGAATGTGATGTACCACTTTTCCTATTTAAATTTCATAACCAGTCCAACATTGAAAAAAATTAAGTGGAAAAGAGTGTTATCTAGACCATAAAATTCAGCATGGAAATGTTGACTGTAAGTAAATGTAAAGAATAATGCCATGTGATAAAAAGGACAAATTAAACAGCTCTCATTACATCATCTGGCTTAAAATATTTTCCAGTCAAAGCAATTTGTAAATGTTAGAGTCAGTTTCTGCAAAGTTGAAAGGTAATTTTTATGTTCAGATATTCATAATGTCTGGATTATTGAAGTCTTAAGCCATGTATATTTTAGCCATGAAGTAGAGATACATTGGTCCAAAAAAAATCATTTGACTTAAAGCTAAAAACTATTTGTAGCAGATAGAAATAACTTTCAATGACTTAAAACAATATATTTTTTTCTCTAACCCAAGGTATGGTGACATGGTACCAAAAACCATAGCAGGGAAGATTTTTGGTTCCATCTGTTCGCTGAGCGGGGTCTTGGTCATTGCTCTACCTGTCCCAGTGATTGTATCCAACTTCAGTCGGATCTACCACCAAAATCAACGAGCAGACAAACGGAGAGCACAAAAGGTGTGTATTCAGTTCTGTGCAACCATGATTTAGCGTCTCCCATTGTGTATAGTGAGCTTTAAAACCCCCTACTGGCTATTCGGCGTTCTGGATCTGGTCGATGGTTGCTACAGTCAGCACAAGCTAAATTACACCACAGTAAAAAAAGAACCTTAATATCTTAGTGACTTAAAACAACAAGGAGTGTTTCTTAATCATGCTATAGATTGGTCTGGTGATAGAAACTCCATCTTGACAATGTACATCTGCAGTCATTCAGGCACGGGTAAAAGGACATGATGAATCACACCCTGACTCCTAAAACCTCCTCCTGGAAGTTGGGCCAAGTCATTTCCATCCCTACTGCATTAACCAAAGCAAGTCACAAAGCCATGTGTAACTTCAAAACAAGCAAGGAAAGACAATCTTCCTATGCAACCAGAGACATAAAAGAAAGAAATATTTGGTGAACAGCACCAATGACAGTAGTAGAAGCAAAGATAGATTCTTGGCAAATTTTATTAGAATTAGATTTCTTGATCTGATTCATTTAGTCTCTGTCCATCAGGGATCAAGCGGGTTCCAGTAGACGGGGGCTATTAAAGGGCACCAAAATGTCTCAGATATCCAACATAGTTGACACAGGAAATAGGAGAAATCTGATCATTAGTAGCTGAGTTTTATTTTTGGCCCAGCAGTTTACTGTTTCTCTGAACTTCACATCAATGAACTAATCCCTCTCAGAATAAACAGGTTGCATACCCATCTGTGAAAGGGAGAAAATGAAACCTACATCACAATAAGATTAAGATTATATGTAAATGTATATAAATCTATATAAGCATATCATAACATGAACAATATTCAACATTTACTCATGGCTTACTATGTGCCAGGTATTGGTTTCATGTTTTTAAAACAATTCATATATTATTGTTATTGTCTATTTTTTTATTCCTATATTACCATTTTTACCATTTAATGGTAACTAACTTCTAGACTTCTCAACAAGTCTAGAAGTTAGTTACAATCATTATTCCTATTTCATTGATGAGAATTCTGAACCACCCAGAATTTGAGAAATTCTAAGGTTGCATACCTAACAAATTGGAGAACTCGCTCTCAAGCCAAGGGGTGTGTCTTCCAGGTCCATACGTTTAAGCATTATGATAGATGCCTCTCAGAAAAACTGACTACATTAGCACAGTCCCCTCCCCATTCTTTGTCAAAAGAATCACCTTGAGAGTGAGGGCCTTGTTGCTTAGAAATAATTATGGAAATCTCTTTTATAGTTTCCTTAAGGCTGTGGTGCTAGATTTCCAGAATTCTTCATGGTTACTGTATCAAGTTCTTTAAGAATAGATTCATTTTTTAAATATCCAAAAACCATTCATAACCATGACTAAAGTGGATGTACAATCTGGGTGATGTGGTATAACTGTAAAATATCATGAGAGATTCTGGTACAGTTCATAACTGGCTTTGTAGGTAATTCTAGAACAGGATTTTAAACCTGCTTTTGAACAATGTTGATCTCTTTAGTGAAGTAAATAGTACACTTTATAGTAATACTTCATATAGTATAAAGTATAAAATCTTATAAAGTAACTCATCAGTATGGTCACACAGCATATTGTGCGGAAAGCTTGTTTGCCTCCCTTGTCAGAGATCTGCTTCCTTTAGCAAAGAATCATTCTTTCAGCCTTGTAGTCTCTTGCTTTACAGAATTCCCCCATTTGGGAACAAGTATCCAGCCTTTAACTAATTATTGTAGAGAATAGTAATAAATAGTCCAGTTAAAGTGAATATAATAAAACCGATCATCCAATAAACAAGGAGGGGCAGAAAAAGGCACCCTCCAGGCCGTTGCAGTCTCATGCAGGGAACACTTTCACAAGCAGAGAGGGAGGAATTTTGGCCACAGCTAGCCTCCATTAGGGCTTGTCATGTAACATAGCTGTGGTTCTGCCCACACCCAACAATCTCTCTCCTAGGCACACAACTTTATTTTTTAAAATAACAGAAATCCTACAAAAAGCTTAGCTCTACAGCATCCACCCATCTTCATTCTAGAAATTTCTTCTTTAATGTGAGCTGGCTATCATTCATTTTCTCAACACCAAAAAAAGAAAAAGAGCTACCTGCATGAAAACTGTAGGAAGTACAAAACTGACTTTCAAACCAATCTTCAAAATATCTGTAAGTTTCTCCAACCTTTGTCATCTACAACAAGCAAATCAATAAAGAATATCTTAGAATGTTTTGAGAAGCCTTTTTTTCTAAATAAATTTAGAATGCAAAAATAAATAGGATATTTTAAAAGTACACTAAATTGAAAAGCATGTTTTATGAATTTCTTAATATCTTTAAAGTATCTCCTGTATTCTAAGTTTCTGCCATAATGCAATGAATTTTACATGTTGTGACTACTAGAATAATTGGCTTAATAAAGCCAGATATAACAACCTAATGTGATATGTGCAGTAAATAGTCTGTGACCAATAAACAGAACATAGTCATCTAAGAAAGAAAGATGGATATGAAACTAAATGTTACCAAGGGATACTTTTTATTTTCCTTCCTAAGAAATTTTTTAAAAAATAGTAAATATTCATTAAGCTAAGAGACTTTAGATGTATCTGAAACTGGGTGATTTGACAAATATCACAGTTATGCAAAAATAACCAGTTAAATTCAGTCAAGCAAGATGTCTAATCAGTAAAAGTATCAATCAAGCTGGATAATAAATAATATTACAAAATGCTTTGTAGACCAGAATTTTTGATGTTTAGTCCCATTGCCAACACCAGACTCAAGCAAAAACTTATACACGATAAAAACAGAGACACAAATAATGCTGTACTCATAGTAAAGTTTTAACCGCTTTGTGGAGGATTTAAGTAAAAAATGAGACAGTCTTGCATATCTGCACTTGCTCTTTTCAATTATAATAACAAATGTTCAGTATCTTAAGGAAAATCCTCTTCTACTTACACACACACACACACACACACCCCGGAATATAATGCAGAATATGAAGAGACATTTAGTCTCTTTTCTTACTCTCTTCCGACTTCTGAATCTTACTGTCCCAAGTCCTGCATCCTCAGTGAAACCTTCCCTTGACAGACCAACTCATAGTCATTTCTCTCTTCCTCCCAAATATGTCACTTGCTATCTCTAGTCCCTATTTGACAATTCTGTTTGACTTTATTTTGACTTTTACCATTTTATGAATATTATCTTCTTAGCCAAAGTTTAATGTATCTTGAGAACAGGTACCATGTCTTACATTTTAATGCCTTATTCTTATTTTCATTTATTAATATACTGTTTCTGGTATTCTGGTTGAAGGTTAGCATTCAACAGACATTTGGCATAGTGCTGTACAAGACCAAGTAAACCAATTAACTCATATAGTATTGTAGTAAAATGAAAGAAAAATCATGAATAAAACTGCGATGGGAGGTTCTTTTCCTAGAATAGTACATGATTTAGCAAAATGGCTATTGTCTCTGAAACAACTGTTTCTTTTTCCCTAAACTTAGAACTACTTCTGTGGTAGTGGTTGCCATAATATGTAGGTTTTCCATTATGGAAAATATATCATTTTCCTTTGTTGGACAGTGTTTTTGGGTAACGTACATGTCTCATTTATGAAAGAAAGTAATATTTCCTAACACTGAGGCTAAATTCTTGGAGAATGACATATGTGAGACTAGTAACTAAGATATAGGCAATATAATTACATATAGTGGTTGCAAAAAAAGAAGAAAGAAAGAAAGAAAGAAAGAAAGAGAGAAAGACAGAAAGAAGGAAAGAAGGAAAGAAAGAAAGAGAAAGGGAGGCGGGGAGAGGGGAAGGTCGAGGGAGGAAGGGAACCAAAAAAGGCATTGAATGTTCAAGGAGACCAGTGAGACTTTAGGACTGAAGTTTCAACAATAACCCCTTTCTGGAAACCAAATGTATATTTATGTTACTTATTTCTGAATTATTACATCAATTCTAAGTTATTTCCAAATGTGCTTGTCACTTCCCATTGTTTTATTGAGTCTGTCCTGAAATCCTGGCTGCACCGCACAGCTTTTGAAGTTAAACATTTTCTACCTTCCAACTTCATTCTCTAGTGTTGTCTCAGTATTTTGAGTCATCTAAACATTATCATGCCAACAAAGAGTGAAATTTGTCTATTTTTCCCATCATTTATAAATATGATCTTTGTACAGAGTTTTATTTAACCTAGAATCAGCACACAGGAAGAAGAAATTCACAGAGGAAGAGAGAAGGGGTGGAGTTGAAGCCAGATGATATCTTAATGCTATTTTGAGAGCTTCCAACCTCTCAGTGCTACTCTCAAATGCTGTGGGTGTGGGTAAAAGGGCACCTTGGTACAACTGTGGAGGGAAGTTTGGTAAAACGTATCAAATGAAACACACACACACACACACACACACACACACACACACACACACACCCCCTTTGATCCAGGAATAATTCTGCTTCTAGAAATTTGTCTTGCAGGTCAGCTCATCATGATATTCCCAGCAGGCAATATTGCTTGTAGTAGCAAAAAAAAAAAAAAATGCCTTAAAAATTAATTGTGGGGACTTCCTAGGTGGCGCAGTGGTTAAGAATCTGCCTGCCAATGCAGGGGACACGGGTTCGATCCCTGCTACAGGGAGGTCCCACATGCCGCGGAGCAACTAAGCCCGTGCGCCACAACTACTGAGCCTGAGCTTTAGAGCCTGTGAGCCACAACTGTTGAGCCCATGTTCAGCAACTACTGAAACCCACGCACCTAGAGCCCGTGCTCCACAACAAGAGAAGCCACGGCAACGAGAAGCCCGCGCACCACAACGAAGAGTAGTCCCCACTCACCGCAACTAAAAAGAAAGCCTGAGCACAGCAAAAAAGACCCAACACAGCCAGTAAAATAAATAAACAAATAAATTTAAAAAAAAAATTGTAATCCTGACCCTCAAAATACTTTAAAAAAAAAAAAATTAATTGTGGTTGGCTTGCTAACTAAATGATGTTTCATTCCTACAGTGGTCTATTTCACAACCCCAAATAAATGAGGTGGTTTTATAAATGTAGCTATGGGAGGAGTCCCACTTGTACTAAATGAAAACAACTGAGTACAGAAGAGTATGCATACTCTCCCAACTGGGTGAAAATTTGTGTGTATATACATATGAATGTGTATTTGCTTTTATGTGCCTAGAATATTTCTGGCGAGATTCTCTAGAAATATTGCCAGTGGTTGATTCTGAAGGACAGGAGTAGATAAGTCTAGAGAGACTTACTTGTTTTTCATGTGCTTTTGTAGTGTCAGATTTTTTGTCATATGTATATATTCAGCTTTCATTTTAAAAATCTAGATAATTAAAATTGTTTTATTAAAAATAAGATTCCAGGGCTAGAGACTGAGAGAGCCTTCCTCTGAGTTGTTTAGAAAGGGAAAAGAAGGAATCATTACAAGTAAGTTGTCATTACAAGTAAGTTCTTACCCAAGCCATTCCAGTTACTTCCTTACATATACTTGTTAGATATGTGTCACATGAACAGAATGGTCACCAAAATAGTGCTTTCCAGGAAGCGAAAACCAGACTCATACCATGACAGAGTGGGGCAGATATACAAGAGCAGTCCTAAAGTAGAATGAAGTATCGGAAGTCCAACCAGTAGACAAAGTGGATACATTTAGGGATCTTTTTTTAGAGAGCCCATGTTTTTCAGCACAGGGTCTACATTGGCCAATTTCACAAAATAATTGCAAAAACAAAATTTGATATTTGAGGATTCAGATACAACTGAATAGTTTTTGTTTTAAGGAAGGACTGAAGGAATGAAGGGAGGAAGGAAGAGAGGAAAGAAGGAAGGAGAGAAGGAGGGAGGCAGGTAATAAATGGGGGGTGGGGGGGAGAGAGGAAGAAAGAAAGAAAAGAAAGGCAGTAGGCTCCTGGAACTTAATTACTCAATTTAAAAAGAACATTAGTTTAAATGAAATGAAATTGGCAGCTGGTTTGCTGGGTCTGATTGAGATTGGGATAAGTGAAAATACAAGTTATACTGCTATTTTTCTCTTGATACGACTGACAGAAGCAACACTGAAATAACTTGATCTTACTGTAAAGACTTAATTACAGTTCTTAAACGTATAACCCAACTCCAAAGTAGTTCATTGATCTCACTGATAAATGTTAACTAAAGTAAAGGACCTAAATGGTGAAAGTTTACTTTTCAATAGTTACATGTGAGAAGCTGGCATGCTTTTAAAAATATGTATGCTGACAGTAGGATTACATAAGAGTGCACTCAGTATTTTAAGAAAATCAGTCATAGATCTTAATAAGACATTGCTTTTTATCTCTTACAGAAAGCCAGACTGGCCAGGATCCGGGCAGCCAAAACCGGAAGTGCAAATGCTTATATGCAGAGCAAACGGAACGGCTTACTAAGTAACCAACTGCAGGTACAGTCAAGCTTTTCACTTCTTTTAATGTTCAATTTATTGCTACAGTATTGATTTAATTCTATTTAACCCATATAATTTCATTGTGGGTAATTACGAAAATGGCTATGAAACAACAAAAGTGTCATCTTTTAGTAACCTCACCCTGTACCATCTTATTGGCTGAAGGCTAGAAGCTGGGCTATGAAATATTGCCAGTGAATCATGATTCCAATTCATGGTCGGGCAATATTTCCGCACTATCTCATGTAAATACGGGAAAGGTCAAAGATTCTCAGTGACTCAAATACCTAGGTTTTTTTAATTTCAAAATTACGCATGCTCTTTAAAGTTCATTTGGGTGGTGATGGTGGGGGGCGGGGAGTTGACATGGAGTCTTGTTTTACTTCTGACTGGAGAGAGGACACAATTCACGGTATAAAATACAATTTGAGAAACTTTACTTTTACCTCAAAACTTTCCTTTAATATTTAGGATTCCAATCATCTTTACTTACATAATAGCTTTTATGTAGGTAAGCATGATGGTGGTTTCAGGATTATCTAAGTACTTGATTAAATATTACTATCCCAGGCTTTCAAAGGTATCTGGGAGATGAATGAGTCAATGAGAAATTTTCAGTTCAGGGAGGCAAGTCTAAAAGGCCAGACCGCTAATTTGTCAAGAATGTAAATGCTGATTCTCAAACTCAAAAGCAACTCTACATTTGATCCTTTTTAGTTACAAAAAATAAAACGCTGCCATTTAATCTCAGGAAACAGGCCAGATCTCTCTATGGAAATACGGCCGAGGTTCTCATTGTTTGCAAATAAAATAGAAAGCCCTTCTGTCTTCTCCCTGTTAACAGTCCTCTGAGGATGAGCAGGCCTTTGTTAGCAAATCCGGCTCCAGCTTTGAAACCCAACACCACCACCTGCTTCACTGCCTGGAAAAAACCACGGTAAGGAAAAGGCAGGACTGCCTGCCCCTGCAGCTCAGACAGTAATCCCACTGGGTTTTGTGAGTATTTAATGCTTCCAAGTGTGATTCCACCGTCTGCATTACTGCAAAATACACTAAAAACCAAAAGTGTCCACAATAATTGAAATTACTTTGAAAGACTGTATTGATATTTCAACCTAGAAAGTATTTTAGAGATTTATTTAAAATGTTTTTATCCTTAGTGGTGATCTTAACTCTAGGCTAAAATATCAGTTTAATGCAGATGGAAAGTTGTCTTCCAATAGCTGACTGCAAGTCCTATAAAATATCTTCTTCTAATTCTTAAAATGCTGATTAAACAGAAAAAAAAAATAATGAAGTTTAAGGTTCCTGACATCTGGATAAAGGGAATAGCAATAACAAAATAGAGATCAACTGAATACAAGTATTTCTTTCATTCACAGGTATAATGAACAGGTAGATAATAAAAACTTTCTGTTCTCATAAGAAAAATGATGCTTTTAATCACTGGCATACCCCTTGGGGCTGAGGATTCAGTCTGCATTTCTCCACTTGCAAGCTCGCATTTGGACCTCCTCTTTAACAAAGGCATCTGTTTCCTAGCTAGCTTGTCAAAAGGGATCACAGTCTATGACTACAGAGCAGAATAAAACTTTCACCATATTTGAATCAAGTCTGCTTGGTAACTCACCAGAGACACGTTTATATTCTCAGTTCTGACATACTGTCCATCCATTTATTCATTTACTTATATAGTCTTTTAACCCATATGTATTACTTGCTTATTTTGTGCCAGACAGTGAGCCAGACCCAAGATACACCGTGAAGTCAGGTGTAGTCTCTGCCCGCCTTGAGCCTCCAGGTTTTGGACAAAACACGGATGTTACTGGAGAAGGACAGTGAGCAGGGGAAGCAAAAATGGGGCCCCCGTGGACTTGGGGGCAAAGAGGGTGGAGCCAGAGGGTGCAGAATCAGGCAAGGCTTCCTGGGGGAGCTTAAGACCCACGGGACGATTATGAGTTAGTTAGGCAAAGAAACGAAAGGGCTAAAGTTTGGTGTAAGCAGCCGAGGAAGACTGGAACTTGGCCTAAGAGGAAGTAAAAGAACTTGAGGGTGGTCAGAAGGAAAGAGGGTACCATGGCACAAGCAGAGGAGCAGAGGAAGGCAGCAGCCAGATAACCTTAGGTTTTGGAGGCACATAAAGAATTTTGATCTTTATCTCATAATAAATGGAAAGTGATTTGAGGGCTTTAAACAGAGTGGTTATTGATTATATTAGTGTCTTAAATAAAGATCTATACCCTATTAGGTTAACTCTTTGAAAGTTAAATGTTAACAATAATCAAATGTATTTATCGCCATATTTTTACTTCTTTTTAATTTCATTTTTTGATTATTTTACATTTTAGGGCTTTTTAAATCAAAAAATATTTAACACTAATTAATATAGTTAAAATTGAGCTACCTAGAAAAATATGCAGTAACCAGCCACAGAATGACTTCTTCCCTTCCAATCACTGATGAGATAGATTAGAATGTCACTCCTTATAACTTGTATTATAGTGTGAAATGTACATTGTAAGAGAAGAAAACAGATTGTGACTCCTTTGTGAGCTATACTTTTTTCTATAAAATTTAATGTTTAACATGAAGTTCTGTCTTAACTGATCATATTATCCTCTGGACTTTAAACAGAAGGTTAAATTTCATTTACTTCAAAATGCTTGTCTCAGCAAAGAAATGGCAAAATGAGTAACTAAAACAACCTATTTCCTATTAGCCAGTAAATTCCTTCAATTGTTTTACTAATATTTGAGGGTGAGAGATGGTTAAGTGAAATTTGGCATGGGCAAAGCCTTCCCTTTTAAGACTATTCCCACTGACACAAAGGAAAAAAAAAAGTAATCAAAGACATTCTTAATAGTTCAGACCAAAAATGTTTTCTCTTATGTTTCTGAGGTAAAAGTCTTGCATAGGCAATTTAGGAAGCAATTCTTTATTAAATATTTTAAAACCAAATTTTACACTGTGTTTCTCTAAGATGTGGTATATGAAATGATGTCCATCACTGTTGGCTTCTGGGTTAGAAAAACATAGGCAGAGACCATGGGTCCAGCCAGTGATGTACCACAACGATAAGAATGGAGACCTCAGAAGTTCAGTGCTAACCCCTTCTGGGTCAAATATAAAGTGAATCAATTTGATAAATATGTTTTACTTATTTAATGTCATATTTTTATATACACTAGGAATTTTAGAGGAGCATCTAAAGGAAGGGAAAATATCTTAGTTATCTCATTTTCTAATTAAAAAATATTTTCAATCCCGTGTGAAAATATTTGCTGTTATATAACAGACAATCTAACTTGGAACATTCTATTAAAATAGTCTCTTTTTCATAACTTCAGCCTGTCAATTTGTTTAAAAAATAAAGTGCTTGTGAATATACACATTCCCCATGGGTATTATTTATAATCATTTTTGAGGGTTTTTAATATTTAGTTTATAACTTCCAGATTTTATGTTTAAATTAATAATTGATATTTCAAGATAAAGTTAGTCTATAAACGGATACTAAATCAGCCTGTGTATATCAATCTCAGGGTCTAACTAGAGAGATATATTATTTTCACACAAATGCCAACAAGAAGTCCTACATTAGATAGTCTAAATGTATGTGAGTGTATTTGAGTTCTAAAAAGAAAACTATTCAAAACTTTTTTAAAGGTAAAAATGTGATGATGTAAGTCAACAATACTTCAGTAAAAATAATAAACAATTTTTTTGAAGTTAAAATGTGTTTCTGTGCTCTCTTCACATTTCTTATCACTATGGAACAGAATCACGAGTTTGTGGATGAGCAAGTCTTTGAAGAAAGCTGCATGGAAGTTGCCACAGTTAATCGCCCTTCAAGTCACAGCCCCTCTCTCTCTTCACAACAAGGTGTCACCAGCACTTGCTGTTCAAGACGACACAAAAAAACTTTCCGCATTCCAAACGCCAACATATCAGGAAGCCACCGAGGCAGTGTGCAAGAACTCAGCACGATTCAGATTAGATGTGTGGAGAGAACCCCACTATCTAACAGGTACCTGAGATTAATCTGTGTGCGTCCACACACCTGTGCTGCTTCTCAGAGCACATCTCTACCCCCTGTCATGTTGCTACCTCTGTGGCATCTAAATCTTAGCTCCTCGGGTTTAGAATGAGACAAAATTTGATCTGAAACAAGTAGGAAAATTGATCTACTGTAATATTCATTGAGTCAAAGGTAGTAGTTGAATCAGTACTGAAGGAATAGAAAGAAGGTAAAAAGGTCAAGCACACACAAATGTACTTCTACATCTTCAACCTCACAACTTTTTCTTGAGCAGATACCTCTATACTTAGGAGTCCCCTAAGTAAATACAAATGGCCTGAAATGATAGTCAACACAAGCTCAAGAGACAAGTTAGACTGACATTGATATGATTGAAAGGTATTCAACAGCACCCAAAAATATATCAATGTCACAGTGAAAAATAAACCTATGCCCACAGGATTTTTTTTGAATCCGTATACAGTTTTGGTCATAGAGGTATTTTGGGCCTCAACACAATCCAATACCAAAAAAAGATAAGCAAAATGCTGAAATTGTTTACCTTTGCTGAGTTTATGGACAATTTAAGTGAAGTTTTTCTATTGGTATTTTCCCTTTGCTTCTCTTTATGTGCTACTTGTTTTGACCAAAATCTTACATGGGTAATAATAAGTAGTACATTTCAACTAGATAGATCATTAAAAAGATCAGTTTTTCTGCCCAAGTATCAATACTTTTCCTTTGTTTTTCAAATTGAAAAGCTTATCTTTTCAGATTAACAATCCATTAATTTCAGTGCTGTTCTTTGTTGGCATCCAACAACCTGTGTGGAAACCTGGGTGAGAGTCTGAACTCAGGCTCTGTTGTTTTACGTAAGTTGGATGTCTCTGGGATCAGAACATTAAATGTTGGAGCAATGAAAGATTTCCATCTCTAAGATATTCTACCTGTATGTTGTTTTTACATTTATTGTAAAACAAAATAGAGAGTGGAGAAGTGTTTTAAAAAATTCTTAGGTCATAAACATTTTAATTATGTTTTCTATGAAAAAAACAATAATTTAAAGCTCCTATGTCTACCCTCCTTACTCCTTCCCCCTTTCCCCCTCCCCAAACAGAGTAAATAACTCATGTAAGAATACCACTTGGGAAAATCTTTAAGTATTAGTAATGACTAACTTGAGTTCTTAACATTTGGCTGTCGCTAAATTGAGAGCTTTAAGGGCATCATTTATCCCAAGGAGACAAGATAGTAAAATGATTCTGTGGTCAAAAGTATTGAGGTATATCCACAGGGTATGTAAGTGATGGTATCTCAAACCTCTCAGAGGTCCTGTCTTAAAGAAACTATTTCACTTTGCTCAACCTAGGATTTCCAAAACTCACCTGATCCTTTTTTTTGCATGGCTTTTAGACATTTATTTGATCTTAATGCCCTGACTAGGGTTCACATTAATTTATTGTATGGTTTGGTGTTTCATTTTTTAAAAATTGTGGTGATCATTCTTAGCCATTTAAAATGTTACTTATAAACATGAAAACATGTATTCCTCAGTTGTAGGGAAAAAAATTTTAAGTAAACAACTTACTTTCTTAAATCTATTTTTTCCTCATCAGCCGATCCAGTTTAAATGCCAAAATGGAAGAGTGTGTTAAACTAAACTGTGAACAACCTTATGTGACTACAGCAATAATAAGCATCCCAACACCTCCAGTAACCACCCCCGAAGGAGATGACAGGCCAGAATCTCCGGAGTACTCAGGAGGCAATATTGTCAGAGTGTCTGCTCTGTAAGACAGTTGCAATCAGGTCCAAGAGAACTTGAGCCCTGGCTGTGGAAAGAATCCCAACATGGAAGAAAGAAGAAACAATAAACATTTTGCAGATGAAAATGACAAAGCAAGGAGGTTGGTAGTGAAACAAAAAACCAAGCTTCCAAACCTGAGGATGGACTTCAAACCACCAAATGGCATTTCTAGACGGAGTTTGACCTGTTATACAGAGAAATAGTCTGTGGCCCTTTGACTTTGTGAATGAGCACAACGAAATGCCGCCTATTGATGCTTCTTATGATCAGAACTCTTTTTTAATAAAATAAATAAAATAAATCTTTGAACATAATGTTCCAGTTGAATGCAAAACAAACAAAAAAATATGGAAAACATTTTGATAAAAATTTTTCCTGTTAAAACCATGAACATTGGCTATGATAATTATTACACACTAAAAAAAGAAAAAAAGAAAAACTCATACAACACATTTGTATTGACTGAAGGAAACCATCATAATGCATGCTAGAATTCTTTGGAGCCGTGATCTCAGTTTCCTTATGTTGTCTTCAGAATAGGCATGATAAACTATAATTGTAGAAAGAGGGAATTTCTGTGCACTTACAACAAGCTGATTGTTCATGTTTCATGGTGGGCTGTGCAAATAAACTCCTTTTAGAACTGCAGTATTTCTCATGGGGATGCTCACTAGTAAATCTAAAGTGTTCAGATAGTTCAGTATTAATTATTGTTTTACCTTGCACCTAGATACTGTTACAACTGCAATAATTCATTGTACACCTGTTGTATCAGGAATCAGGATTTTTTTGTTGTTGTGTTTCCAGATCTTTATAGATACAGTAAGAGCCGCATTCCATAGAGAAACTTCTGGTGTGGCCAGGTTTTAGATAACTTTTTAATCCAAAACCCTTGTGCCATAAATGTTGCTGTGTAATATTCTTTGGTCCACTATGTTCCTGTGATAGTGCGTTATTTGTTCCTGTATTTCTATAGCACCTTTACATTGGGTTTATCATCATCAACTAGACTAACGTTTTATAGTTCAAATGACTTTCCTACTTTTGTATTCCCCAACTAATTATCTTATAAGTGGATTTTCATCACCATCAATCCCCTTGTCAAAAATTAGAAAACAAAAGGAGTTGATATCTAAGAATTATCTCTAACCTTTTTGCTGTTACATAAAAGCCCAGATGCTGGATATATCATTGTATGTTTCATGAAAAGAATTGGCTGGGACTAATATCACAGGATCAGTGATCCCAGAATCTCACTTGATGTATTATTTATTTTGCTTTAGATCTTGAATACATTTTGAGAATAACTAATGTGAATTGAAATACAGAGGTAAACTGGGGGAGTGCTTTATGTAGCAATATTTGATGAAAGCACGCTTCCTACACCATTGGGGAAGGCAGCACCGATTTGTCTCAGAAAGGTTCCCATATATTACAAGGAGCAATTTTCTCCTCTAAATCTGGAGAACAGGAGTTTGATGATGCAAAATTGATCTCTATGTACATTTAAGTGAAAAGTCTTGATATCTTTTCACCTTTAAAATATATCGGCAGATATGTCTGCACGTGACAGTGTGAAACAGTTTTATGTCCAATGATTTGTTCATTCTAAGCCACCACTGTAGCGAATAAAGTTTAGCTTCAGTACATGGAAAGAGTTAATAATTATCCCTCTACTATAGAGATTTTAAAATGCTTATCATAATTTATCATAAAAAGGAATTAATCCAACCATTTGCAAGTAAAGCCAGAAATTCTTGCTTCCCCTTTCTAGAATAGCTTCTAGAACAATGCTGTGCACACAGTAGATTTAAAAACACTTGCTGAGTGAAAGTCAGATAAACTCTGCTATCTCTCAGGAAGAACTGGCTTTATTCCTAGTATGTCTTTTTAAAAGTTACTAATCTTCCTGAAGCGTGAATATTAACAATTATATTAACACCTGCCTCATGTCACTTTATGCTTCTAGAGCAAATATATAGTGAAACTTCTTTGATGGCATTTGTTGAAAAACTTTTTAAAAAGTAGGCTAAAGAAAACACAATCAGGAATACTTAGGTCTTTTGATTCCCAATGAAAAGTTCTATTTTCATGTTCTTAATATTACATTTAAAAATGCAGTTAGATTATTTCTGTTGACAATTCTGCCTCCTTTACAACTTCTCATTTATCCAAAACTATTAATTTCTTTAGACTTTTGGAAAAAAAAACTTTTTGGTGTTTTAGGTGATTTAAAAATATAATGTGTTGGTGGTGAATGACTATTGATGACTGTGTTAAGTGCATCTGTATTGTAAGTGAAATGTAATTATTTCTGTGTACCATATGGAGTAACCAAGGTCATTGTTTTTGACAATTTTGTTTGAAATTCATATATCTTATTTCAAAGGATAGCATAATACCTGCATTATGCTGGAAAAAAATAGACCTTTGGAGAATACTTAAATAAAACATGTGCATGCTTGAACAGGACAGCATGGTTGACTGTTGCCCTATTGTTTTTAGACTTCCTTCCTTTCCAAAATCTAGGGTGTGCTACACTCTTCATACATATTTTGGAGAACCCTGTAACATGGACAAATTCAAAGAACCCATTGATTGTGAGCGACAAAAATCTACTCTAAATGGTGTACACGATAATTTTCTATCAAAAATGGGAATTTAGAGATGTCAATAGAAAAGTTAATTATTTAGCAAAAGAGTGCTGTTGCTTTAAATAGTCATTTTTGGAACTATCTTGGCAACTACACCTCCATAGCTACTAACTATGATAATATAAGTGTATTGCAAGGTTTTGCTGGTTATTAAAAAAAAGATAGTAGGGTTAAAATCAGTTATTTTTTATATATGATATTTTCAAGTAGAATGCTTTCTTCAGTATGTGACCCACAGTTATTAGCCTGATCCAAAATGCCTCTTGCCTCTTGCACAGTGTGGACCAGAGAGAAGTAAGGCTGCTGCCTGAACCTTACACACTTTTTAATCGCTGCTGCTTGAGTTAAGCGAAGAGAAGCTCTGGGGTAATAACTTTGGTCAGAACTCAGTTAGATTCTTAGCCAAAGACTCTTTTCTATCTATGAAAACAGGTGATTTATTTGTGTAGCTGTGTGTGTGTGTGTGTGTATTTATTTATTTATTCACATTTATACACATACACACAGATTTTTTATTATTTTTCAAAAAATATACGCATGCTGATGGTTTCTATTTAATAGGGGACCAAAAACAAAATAATGTTAAGAGATTATTAGAAGCACAAAGAGTAAATCTTTTAGCACAGAGAGTACTTTTAACTAATGATAACTAGTGATGCTGTTAGTGGTTAGTATCCATTTTTTTTTCTTATTATTTTCTTTTACAGTGCTTGATTTATTGAGATGCCAATCTTGCGTTTAAAAGGTCCAACATACCTCCCTATTCCTTCGACTTAGTTAGAGTTGGCCTGGAGGTAGCCTCCAGGGAGTTATAGCAATGTCTGCCAGCAACATTGCTCAAAAGAATAAAAAGGGTTCTTGATAGATGACTCCTCTGAGTTTTGCAGGAAAGGCAACTCCTCTTCCCTAGGGTATTATTAAAGTGTTTACTTGATTAACTCTCAAGTACAAGAATGGTTATTGGTTTGCACTGGGTAAACTTCATCAGAACGGTCAACACAATCATGTAGGCACACTGTAATTTTTTTAAAAAGTAAGAGTTTAAATTATCCACCTGAGCTGGCTGTGTTTAGGGTGGTAAAACAGTCTCCAAAAAGTCAGATTTTGTACTTATAAGGAATTTTGACTTTTGGACACTACATTTGCTTAAGATGATTATAAGATGGATATATATCAATATATATCTATAGATATATATTGCAAAAAGCTTAGAGCAGAAATAATATTAGAGCCATATTGTGCCTTCTAATCCTATGTTCTTCATTACCTGCTTTATATTTTCCCTCCTTTCTCTTCAAGCATTAATCATTATTTTACTAGATTATTCTCCCTCTTTCCCTAATTATTTTCTTTTCTGGTTTTTCTATGGAAATCCACTAGTTAACTACTGTTACCTATGTTACTGAATGCATAGGATGGACTAGACATTGTGATAGGTGCTAAAGAAATAGCGGTTAGGAACCCAGACCAAATCCTCCTCAAGGACTTATATAGGGAAAAACAGCTTGAAGTGCTCTCTGCTTCACTTTGCTATTCAGAATCCTGCTGTACAAGTAGTCTCCTTTCTGCCATATTGACAGTCATTTTTCAACTTAATCTCCTGGAGGTATCTCTTCAACACAGTTTACATCAGATGGTGTTCCTTGAAGTACTTTCTAAAATCTTCCCATCTCATCATGAAAATCCTCTTTGTATAGGCCATGGTCCTCTTTCTGTGGGGGGGAGGGGGAGCAGAAAAAGAGCACATGAGTATTCCTTAAACATGGAAAGCAAAACAAGACAAAGCAAACAGAAAAGAAGACAAAACTTCATGTTTATGATTTGAGCATTGTAAACATACAGCCTTTTTCAAGTATCCACTCTGCTTTTCCTACCATGGTTTCAGCAGATGTGAAGAAAGCTACTAAAATAGTTTTACAGGCAGAGTACCACACAATACTGCTGTGAATCCTATCACTACGATACAAATTAGTTCATCTGACTAATCCCACTGAGACGTGTGCAAGAATGGCAGAACAGAGCAGTAAGTCTAGAAAGAAAGGGAAGTTTATAATTAGTGGCACTCACCAAAAATGTGGGCCCAAGTGGTTTATGTTAGTTCCAAAGAATGGGGCTGGCTGAAGAAGGGTATTGAAGGGTGAGTACCAAAGATGTGGAGAGAGACTTAGAGGAAATATAGAAGATGGAGCGGGGGCATAGGACGGTGATTGGGCATTGACGAGGGCTACACGGTGATAGAGCAGCATCCTTGGATTTTGAGTCTAATTGACAATCCAACATTTTTTGGTTGATCAAATTAATTCCTTTGTTAGAGCCACATATTACAACACCAAAAGGTATTTCTCTTAACCTATTATCAGTTTCTAATGTTTAAGCATTGACAAATTGCACAGAGATTTCCCAAGCTCCCTATATAACAGAGAATGAAACCCCAAAAGAGCAGAATAAGGAACTGGTACTGAGAAATGGAAGAGTTGAAAGAGCCAAAGCATGGACCTTGACCTTGGGTAGATGAAACTGTTAGATTTCCTAATTAGAGGCACTGGATATAAAAATTTCAAAAGTAAAACCGTCACATACATTGCAATATTACATGTGACTTAATCTGGACTTAATGTGCTTTATTTTTATTCCCAGCTGACCTGGTAAGAAATCAATGTACAAACCACATAGGAAAAATTCTAAGGCATTCAATATGCAGTTTCTTTCTTCTATAGATTCAAAATGAGCACTCAATAATGATGATTAGAACAACCATGAAAAACAAAGGGGGGGACCTAATGAAACTTAAAAGCTTTTGCACAGCAAAGGAAACCATAAACAAGACAGACAATCCTCAGGATGGGAGAAAATATTTGCAAATGAAATAACTGACAAAGGATTAATCTCCAAAATATACAAGCAGCTCATGCAGCTCAATATCAAAAAAACCAAACAACCCACCCCCAAAATGGGCAGAAGACCTAAATAGACATTTCTCCAAAGAAGATATACAGATGGCCAAGAGGCACATGAAAACATGCTCAACATCACTAATTATTAGAGAAATGCAAATCAGAACCACAATGAGGTATCACCTCACACTTGTCAGAATGGCCATATCTAAAAATCTAGAACCAGTAAAAGCTGGAGAGGGTGTGGAGAAAAGGGAACCCTCCTGCACTGTTGGTGGGAATGTAAATTTATGTAGCCACTATGGAAAACAGTATGGAGATTCTTTAAAAAACTAAAAATAGAACTACCATATGACCCAGCAATCCCACTCCTGGGCATATACCCTAAAAAAACCATAATTCAAACAGATACATGTATCACAATGTTCATTGCAGCATTATTTACAATAGCCAGGACATGGAAGCAACCTAAACATCTATCTACAAATGAATGGATAAAGAAGATGTATATATATATACAATGGAATATTACTCAGCCATAAAAAGGAACAAAATTGAGTTATTTGTAGTGAGGTGGATGGACCTAGAGTCTGTCATACAGAGTGAAGTAAGTCAGGAAAAGAAAAATACTGTATGCTAACACATATATATATGGAATCTAGAAAAATGGTACTGATGAACCTAGTGACAGGGCAGGAATAAAGACACAGATGTAGAGAATGTACTTGAGGACACAGTGGGGGAAGGGGAGGCTGGATGTAGTGAGAGAGTAGCATTGACATATAGACACTACCAAATGTGAAATAGCTAGCTAGTGGGAAGCTGCTGCATAGCACAGGGAGATCAGCTTGGTGCTTTGTGAGGACCTAGAGGGGTGGGATGGGGAGGGAGGGAGGGAGGCTCAAGAGAGAGGGGATATGGGGATAGATGTATATATATACATATAGCTGGTTCACTTTGTTGTACAGAAGAAACTAACACAACATTGTAAAGCAATTATACGCCAATAAAGATGTATTAAAAAAACATGAAAAGATAACAATAATTGACTGATAATTTTTATTTACTCCTAAATGTATGTCAGTCACTGTGCTATTCACTTTACATGTATCAATCTATTAATTACATGTATTAATCCAATAATTGTATTGGCCACACTCTGCTTGAGAAAACTTTAACACTGAAAACTGGATTTTCCTAATGCAAATAATATAAAATTTTAAATTAAATCATAGAGTTCCATTTTGTAGAAATTGACGCTATTTCTTTTCTTAAACAGAAATTTTTTTAAATGGAGGGGAGGAGGACACCTAATCATATCCCTGCTCTAATGGCTGCAATGACATTATCAAAGACCATCAGTTTTTCTTTCCATTTTATTTGATCTAAATTTTTTTATCTTGAAAAATGTGCTATTAATAACTATTCCTGATTGACTATTGGTGAATTAAAATAAAAATGGAACCTAGTTGGGAAATATAGTGCTGTCCTAGTTGACAAAGATTTTCTAACAGCTCCGTATCAGCACAGCAAACACATTGAGTTAATTTTCCAGGAAAAGGGAGAATTATGTGTTTGAGCATACATCATCTCACTCGCTCTCCTTCTTGAGCAAGGCCTGCCAAAATTCTCAAGGTTGTTGATCAGGCCTGTAGTTACATGCGCAGCATCTAATTGGCCCATAGTCCACATCCTAGAGGCTTATAATAACAGAACAGCAACATTTTGGAATTAAGGTCAAAACCACAATTCCCACCCTTCATTATCTTTCTTATCTTCCTGAAATTCCTGAAGGCAAAAATTCTGGAGGATGATAATGAAATGCCTATTGGAATTTAATGCCACATGCAAAATAAGGCACAGAAAAAATCAGATAGGCAAAGTGATGGCATAAATCAGTATTCCAAGTTAATATAATACAATTTAAAATATTCTTGGATTTTTCCATCCTCACAAAGAGTTCCAAAATTTTTCTGTAGTTAGTTGATAGTTTTTATTTTCTCCTAATAAAATAGAAAGCTTCCATAAAGGTGTAAACACCGACATTTGATTTATATTGAACTGTAGAAAATTTAATGTACCTTCTAAAATGGTACTTGGGATATAACTGCTTGTCATAAAACTTCTTTGGATTTCATCGTTTGCGTGTTTTATGTTCCAAAATAACACTGGCCTATTAATAATATCTCTTCACCTTCCGCTTCAATCTTTCCTTTCCTATTTCTCCAAAGGTAAATGCATTACTCATTGGAAGTATTAATGTTGTGCCCAAAACTTCTTTTACATGAAAAATTAAGGTGCAAATATTATTTTTAAAAAAGTATAGAGATATTAATATTATATATGGTCTATCATTTTCAAATCCTACTGAACATGATTATAAATTATAAAAATTTACTTCAATGAAATAGTAAAATTTCTGCTAATTGTCTCACAGAAGGATAAAAATTCTCCTGTTTTTTCCAAAGTAGGAATACATAGCAGGTAAACTCTAATATAAAAATCAAGCTATATTTTGAAAAGTAGACATATATGTATCAGACATTTCCACCATGTCTAAAACAAAATGCATTTATTCATGCACGAGCCCACTAATGAGAGACTAAGAAAGAAATGGGGCCATGAGTGACTGGAGAAACCTGAAACTGTGTATGGTTTGAAAGGTACAGAGTTTGAAAGACTAGAAGAATTCATATCAGTTTCTTTCACTATCTTGCCCAAATTCAGGTCATTGGCAAAGATTCTGAGAATTTAGTTCAATTACGCTGCAATTACTTACTATTAGATATAGATTCTCAATTTTGTAGGATTCTCCAAAATTAACTCAAGACATTTCCCCCATCACCTATAGCCTCCAGTTATAATAAGTATCTCAGCCGAAATTTAGAATGAATGCTAAAATGTTTATAATAAACTCAATTTAGGAGAATAATGTTAAGGACATAAGTCAAAAAGTGAGGTTATAAATGCTTCCGTTTATGGTGTCTGAGTATCTCTGATTCTGATTAAATATGTTTCTAAAATAATCCCTGACTATAGTCAAAATTTAAATACAAATGAACTTTAGAGTGACTATCATTCATTTTTTATTAGCTGTACTTCCCTTCTCCATTTCTTCTTATAACAGAGAAAAATATATTCAACGACCAAAATACATTTTAGAGCACAGCCTCAACAGTTTTTCACAACATAAGGGAAAGTCAAACAAGTAAGTTAACTTAAGCATCTAGTGCATTTCTCATAATAGAAACATGTAAAGTAATATAAAATATTACTATTAAAATTTAAATTCATAGGAAATTTCTTTATACATTTCTATTTTTAATCATAGATGACTATACAATTTATGTAGCAGTTTTCTTATGAAATCTTTTCTGTCTCAGAAAAAACTCAGGAGAGAAAATGTGGGAAGGAGAGAGTGAACACACACACACACACACACAGGCTGAATGTGGAGTTCCATTTATTTTACTACCTGATGTATTTGAATGAAATGTGGAAGGGAAATTTTTCTTGCCAGTAATCTATCTTCAGGTGTTCTTTCCTTTGCTGATTGTAGAAATTATAATGTAGTAATGTCTAGGCTTTTTAAATGAATCTTCCTGAAAAGAACTATCAAAGGAAACATTCTTAGGATTGCCAAACAACATTGTCTTTTTTCTAAAGCTTCAATGCATAGAATGCCTGAAACTGAAGGTTAGCTAAAACAGGGAAGAAATAAGTTAGCAGTGATTTTTAGCGTACACATGAAAAAGAGAAATTCATTGCATATTAACTTGCCAATGTATTGAGAATCTGTCCCTTTTTAGGTTACTTTAAAGTAAAGTAACAGGTAGCTTTTTAAATTTTTTTAACTCATTTCTCAGCTAAATTTGTTTTAAAGTTTAAGATAATTATGTCTGATATTGAGGTTGTGAAAAGCAAACTATCCTTCTATTGTATTATCATGAAGTTAAAAATGACACTAAGAACTTCAAATTCTTGTTTTCAGAATGTATCTATGAGCATCTGCCCTATTCTCCCCACTTTTCAAGGGGCTAAACTACTTTCTCTGGGCTTTATAATTTAAAAGGTTCATGGATGTATACACATGCCCACATTCTCCGGTCCATGTTAGTTATTGTATATGATACTGTGTGAAGAACTGGAGACATACCCAGAGGAAGGAAGCAAAGTCCCCTCACTCAAAGGGAATGTTAAATACATCCTGAATGTTAAATAGTGAAGATGCAACTCAAGAAAATTGTTTTAAGCTCCCTTAATGCATAGTATAGTGCCTATAGCTTCAAATTATGTAAATTTCAAGGGATTATTCTAACAAGAAAGTACATTTTTTTTAAGGAATGATTCTTGCATTATACTTCAACTGTGACAAACAGTTGTACAGGAGGCGTAATGACTCTCAGGCTGTAGAGGTAGCCATTCTATTCATTCATTTTCTTTGTGAGCACATTGTACATTCCAGACAATGTATTAGGAACTGGGATAAAACAATGACAAGATCCTGTTCTTGTTGGTATTGCACGGGAGGAAAAATAATTTTTCCTCTACCCTTCTTAGTTTTTGGCTGAAATCCCTTGATACAAAACACAGATTAACAAGAGAAAAACAAGCAAAGAAAAATAAAGTTTATTAACATGTATACCTCATGTATACATGGGAGATACTCAGAGAAGCTGAGCAGGCCTCCCTCCAAGGTGGCCTAGAATTCAGGATTAAATGCCATCTTAATAGGGATAGGGGAGTGGAATATAGGCCTCTTAGGGGTGAGTAAACAATTTTTAGGAAAGATAAATGGGTCCTTAGAAGAATAGATGGAAGGTATGATCATTTGTGACAAAGTGTGTCTGGGTATGGTGTTGATGTGTAGTCTCCTCTCCTGTGACAAGAATCAGTCCCCGCTGGTGGATAAAATGCCCAGGGTGAGGAATTGATGACAATTGAGTTGCTTTTGGAGGCTCTATGTTGACGCTGATAAGGGGCGTTGAGAACATGTCTCCCTGCTGCGTTTCAAGTGCCTACGGAGCCAAAATATCAATACGCCGCAGCAGCATGTTTTGGGGTGGCAGGTCCTAAACACTCAGTCATATTTTGGGGTGGCATGTTATGCTACCTTTCAGTATTTATCGTCTACTTGTTGACTTGGACCAACACAGGTAGAAATATAAACCGCCTAAGTTCATAGTGACACACATTCAAGGGAAAAAAGTATAAATCATTCATATCAACAATGAAATGGTGGGGTGGGGAGGACATGTGGGATACTTAACATGGTGTTGAAGAAAAGGCCTCTAGGAAAAAGCATGTGAGACCTGCAGAAGGAAGAGCCAGACACACATAGAACATTCCCGGCCTGGGAAGCACACGTACATTTGCCTTGGAAATGTAAAGAACCAATCTATTTGATTTCAGTAAAATTCATGGGTTTTATATTTTTCCCTTCTACTACCTGTTATTTCAGGCCTTTATATGATCTGGGGACCAAATTTTTCTGGATATTTTAAAGAAATCAATGGTTTATCACTCTTGGTTCCTATTTCTTTCCCTATCATAGTTAAGTGCCAAAATAAAGGTCTTTCTGTGAAAATGACAGTTACTTATTCATGAAGCAACCAATATGAACCATTCACTTCCTTTCAAGTCTCTGTAGTAGCTTTGGAGCTGGAGTTAGGAAAATCATTTTCCAAGCAAGGAAACTAACTTGCCCTGGGCCACAGCATGAGTAAATGATCAAGGTGGAATTAAACCCAGGTCTGCTACATAGCCCATGCAATTCCCCCTCTAACGGAGTCTCTCCTTTTGTTAACAGTAAAATTAAATAGTATCAAATCTGCATATAACATACAATCCTGGATTTCATCACTTAAAGGCAATACGTCTAGGAACATCTAGTGGCTTGCTTATATCTGTATTACTGTGTTTTCATCACTGAAACAACTAAGGACTTGTATCAGCCACCGTTCATTCATTCACTTCATTAATTTAACGAATAGTGATTAAGTGCTGCTCTGCTAGACACTTGAAATAAAACAACAGCCAAGACAAATATGATTTCCATCATCACTGTTTGCGTCTAGTTGAAAAGATTATCATTATGCAAATAAATACATAGATAATATATAATCGCAAATTGCTAAGATTCAAGGTTCAGAAAAGTTCTCTCAAGGAAATGACATCTACTGGGGCTCAAAAGAGAGAAGTGGAAATCATCCAAAAAAGGTGAGGAGAACATTCCAGGCCATCCCTAGAAGCAAAATTGAAATCCACAAGGTAGAAGAGCTCTTGAAACATTTAAAAATGTGTTAGGAAGGTTGTGTGGAGGAGCCACCGTGAGCGACTCAGGGAGTGAACACAGGTTGGAAAGTCAGACATGGTGGAAGACATGTCTGAATTTATACGCACTTCCACTTAAGGATTTTGGACTTTGTCCTCAGTCCAATGGGAAATCATGGAGAATTTTGAGCGGAGGAGTGACAGGATCCAATGTGTGCTTTTTAAAGATCACGGCTACTTGCTGTGTGCTGAGGAATCAGTTGGAGAAAAAGGGAGGAAAGGAAGCAGGCGGACCAATTAGGAACCCATTTCAGTAACTGAAGTGAGCCACAAGGTGTGGCTGGTTTAGAGTGGTGTCTGAGAGAGAACCAGCTGACTTAAGGAATACGTTAAAGTCAAGGAGACTTGGTGATGATTGGTATCAGTATGAGAAAATTCTAAAAAGGCTGTCAATTTCTGATTTAACTCGCTGAGTGCAAGAAAGTGTCACTTGCTGAGGTAATCAGGAGTGTTGCTTTGAACATGTCATGAATCACGTAAGGAGAGGGGGCAAGTAACAGCAGCAGGGAGACACGGGAAATATTTATTAAATGCTTACTATATGCCGGGCATAGTTTTTAAGTGTATTTATTTTAAATGTATTCATTTATGTATCATCAGAAAAGCACTAGAAAGCACATACTATTAGTTTCCCTAATTTACAGATTAAAAAAGCAGAAGCAGAGAATTGTTGCAATCTTACACAGAGTGACACAACAAATAAGTTGCGAGATTGGATTGGACTGCAGCTTTCCGACTTGGACTCTGAAGCCTGAATACTACAACCCCAGGGGTCTCTGTCTTTGGTCTTTAAGTAAGCAGTCAGATATAGGAGTACACGGCACAAAAGAGGATTTATTGCAGAGTTATGAATCCTCTGGGGAATCAGCATCACAGAGGAGGTATTTAATTCAAGGGGATGGAACGAAGAGTAGAATAAGAGAAGGATCCCTGGAATGATCCAAGAGGAAGGAACTACAAAGTAGTCTGAGAAAAAGCAGCCTGAGAGGCAAGAGGAAGCCCGGTGAGTGTAGCAGGATTTCAAGAAGTAGAGCAGGCTCAGCTCACTGAGCGCTGCTGAGATGGCTAGTAAGGTAAGAGGGGAAAGTGTCTGGGCCATCTAACACCAGAATGGGCATCACTGAACTGAAGAAAAGTACGTGATGTGACGTGGTGAGAGCAAAACCTAGACTGCATTCGAGACTTAAACTGGAGAAAACCTCCTGGCGCTGCTTGGCTCCAAAGCACATCTCGAGACGAAGAGATTTCTAAGTGGAATATGGGGTAAAATAGATATTCTTTTAATTCACTCGACTTAATGGGATATAATATGACCAGTTCCAATCTTGGTAAGAAATATCTAGTAGATAGAAAAATGGAGGTTGAAGTTGCAGGAAAGAGAGGAGAAATGTAAAGTGGGAAGAAAGGGAAGCATGGAGTCAGAGTGCAGGGGAAGGATGAAGCCCGGATTCGAGGAGGGCAACTTCCTCGGGGGCAACAATGGGCACCTCTCTGAAAGGTTCCCTGGGCGCCCATGTGTGACAGACATGGAACAGTGATGGAAAATGCTCCCTTGCTGTCCTCTGCTTGTGCTCCCTGAGGAATTGCTGTGTCTCATGGGAACAAGCTTGCCTTTCCACATTTCTGAATAAAAGGAGGAATGACTTACATTAAAGAGCACTTAGAAATCTCTGAAGCACTAAACCACACTAGGCATGGATGGCACTCAGCAAAATTTGGGAACAACTGACTTTTTCATTGTTTTTTTCTCTGTATTCCTTCTCTGTGCTCCCTTTCATTCCCCAGTGTTGCCCCATTTTACAGATGAGAAGGAGTCTCGGTGATCCACGGAAATAATTCCAGACATGTCACCTGAGTCAGCAAGCCACCCATCCACCACCCAAGGGTGCCTGGGTCTCCTTTTCTGAGACCCCTGAACTAGGTCTTACCTCTGGCTGTTGTCAGCAAGTGCTGGGAGGAATGCAATCTAATTATCGTAACTCACATGACGACACAGATGATGGCTGCAACTCCCAGGATATGTGCAATTGAAAAGAAACCACTTAAACTTAATGTATCTCTAGAGAAATATTAATATTGAGAGAGAAGATATCTGTGGTCCCCGAGTTTTCTCAAGGGAGCCGTCTGTTCTGCCTAATCTGCCTATCAATCAAGATGGCCCTGTATACACCAGACACGCCACACATGCACACAAAGGCGCACATGCACACATATACACACACTCAGACACACACTCAGACACATTCCCAGACACGCACTAACACATCGAGATACGCATACATTATATACACCCACACGGAATGCACACAAACACACATATACACACGAACACACACAAACACAGATACAGATGCCCACAGTGTATGCTGACATAGCTAAGTATTGTGTATGAAGATCAGTGTACCTGGCTAGTGGGCAGGGACGAGAAAACGTAAAGTTCTAAGTCAGAGCAAAGAGTTTGGATTTATTATTCTAAGTGGAATAGAAAGCCATTATAAGAGTTTTGAATGCAGGCAGGACAAGAATTAATTTTATTTTCAAAATACCACCATGGCCAGACTATGGAGAACACTTACGGGGACCAGAGAAGACGCAGAAAAACCTCTTAGGAGGCAATTGCAGTGGTCCAGGTGAGAAGAAAGCTGTCTGGGACTAGAGTTGGAACAGTGGAGATGGAGAAATGATAGATCCAGGAAAGACACTGAAGAAAATGCTGAATGGACTTGCTGAGGGATTAGACATGTGATGGGGAAAAGCTTACACAACTAGGTGGATTCACTGAAAATGGGGAGGCTGGGAGAGAACTCTGAAAGCAAGAGTTCTGTTAGCCATGGTATGTTTTAAACTCTTGTTTAAATGTCAAGGAGCAGCTGGATATATAAAACCAGAAATGCAAGGAGAGGTCAGGGCTGAAGATAGAAACACAAGAAGTCTGAGAATAGGGATGGGGTTTGGAGCATGGTACTAGAGGATGTTGCAAAGGTGAGGATGCACGTAAAGAAGAGCTCTGAGCAGCTGGGGACCCTCCAACATTTGAAGGCAAACAGAGAAGGAGGGGCAGCAAAGAAAGTAGAAGAAACTCTCAGTGAAGGATGAGAAGTAGCAAGAGAGTCCTTATCATTTTTTATCAGTTTTACTAGCAGGTGAACCAGCTGAAAAGGAGTAAATCTCTTTTAAGTGTTCTCCCTGCAAAAGCTGAGAATCTGGGCAAGGCACTGTAGTGGTTTTAAAGATACGTCCAAGAATTCTTTGATACCCCTCCCTGCAAGAAGCAGAGCTGAATTTCCCTCCCCTTGTGTGAGCAGCATGTGACGAATCACTTCTAATTAATTGGATCTGGCAATAGTGATGGACTATTACTTCAAGATTAGATTATCAAATGACTGCAGCTTTCATCTTGGGTGAGCTTTCTTGTTTGTTCTCACGCTCTCTCAGATCACTTGCTCGGAAGCAAGCTGGATGCTGTGAGGTGACCGACATGGAGAGGACCTGAGAGCCCCAGGGGACAGCTAATCTCAACTTGCCAGCCATTTAAATGAACCACTCGTGGAAGCGGATCCTTTATTCCCAGTTGAACCTCCAGATAACTGCCTTCTCATAAATGTCTTCATGAGAGACCCTGAGCTAGGACCAGCCAGTAGAGCAACTCTCAGAAATTATGAGATAATAAATATTTGTTGTTTTAAGCCACTAAGTTTTTTTCTTTTATCGAGGTATAGTTGATTTACAATCTTGTGTTAGTTTCAGGTTTACAGCAAAGTGACTCAGATATATATATATGTATATACATATTCTTTTTCAGATTCTTTCCCCTTATAGGTTATTACAAAATATTGAGTATAGTTCCCCATGCTATACAGTAGGCCTTTGTTTGTTATCTATTTTATACATAGTAGTATTTATACATTAATCCCAAACTCCTAATTTATACCTCCCCCCTTTCCCCTTTGATAACTGAGCCATAAAGCTTTGTGCTTAGTATGTTAGGAAACAATAGTTAACTAATTCCTCAGCATAGAAGACAGAAAATGCTGTGTGTGTAATAGGCTTCCCCTCTACTGTTCTTACTGCTTTACTCCTAAAAGAAAAAAAAAATCAAATCTGCTAAGCATATTTGGAGAGACCAGAATTGATAGCATCTTTTGTCCACACAAAAATGAGCCCTTGTAGCATGGATTCATGTGTAGGTAACATCTTCTACCTTCAGCTGTTTCGGTCAAAGTACTACCTACCTGAATCAGTATTTCTGGTGATGAAACACAGCCTCATAGGATCAATATACTATGTGTTTCATAAACAATTCCCCAAATGAATTGCTTTAAATGCTTCCCAATCTCCCTAAAATTGGAAGGTCAAGACCAGGAGAACACAGAGAGAGTAAGGAGAATGAAGACTTGGTGAGATGGAAGGGAAAAGCCCAGAAGCCCAGGATCTACCACCACCTGGCCGTGAGACCTGGGAAATGTATCCAGCCTTTGCTCCTTAATGTCTACATCTCTGAAATGAACTTCTGCCCATCTCACAGAGAAATGAGAGGGTTAAATAAAACAAAATACATGAAAAGCCCTTTCAAATGACGAGGTTTTACGATGATCCTGTCTACGCCCTCTGCTAGTGGTGTGTTAATAGAAATCACTGGATAGAGGTCAGTGGTTTGTTTAAGGATAGAATACATTTATTCAGGTGACCCTGAATGTTCCTCTTTCAAATTGTTCATATATTGTATGAGCTCAGCACGTTTTACTCCAAAGCACACATTTCTACTGAAGTGTCTCCAGGTAGCTTCACACACCTGATTCAGCTATTCTTCTATTTTTCTTTAATAAGTGATAATTAGAAGCTTGTTCTTTCCCCTCTTTGATAATTCATGGTCTATTTTATCGAACTAAAGATAGAAAATCTCAGGGAAGAGCTATTGTTTCTGAGTCGGGTTAGAGTTTTCAGCATCAGTTTCTATTCTCATTTCTCTCTGTTAAAATCATTAAAAAGAATCACAGTAATCATAGCAGTCAGTGGGAAGCGGATGATCGTATTAAAGACCACTTACACATAAAACCCACATTTTGAGATGAAATGTGTGTAAACAAAATATATGTGCTCATGCTTGGTTATTGAGATAACTGTGGTATCAGACTTAAATTTTTCTTTTTTATTAGCTTCTTCCTCTCCTAACCTTTAATAAAAAAGAAGGGCATTCCTAGGAAAAGCTGCTGATCTTCAGGAATGAATGAATAAAACCATCATAATGGCAAGATTGATCCATCTAACCAATCAAAGAACATACAGAATTAGTGTCTTTTCATAAAAATTTTTAAATTAGAACATAAATTTCATCCATTTCCGCCTTTGTCTACTTAGAAGTTAATTTTTTTGTAATCAATTCTTTTTAAGGGCCTTTATTAAAAGAATCACTTTTCCAAATGCCTGCAATGTGATCTGTGCTACAAACATGTTTACTTGCAACTGTTGGCTTCATCTTGATTGTTTGAGGTTTTAGAATATTTTTAATATGAAATATTTTGAAAATACTGAAAAATAGAAAGAATAAACAAACACTTGTGTTCTCACCACTAAGATCCAACAAATGTTAATGTTTTCCCTTGTTTGGTTCAGATATTTTTATTGCTTTAAAGAAATGAAGCATTAAGTATTTCAGATATTTTTATTATTTTTAAGAAATGAAGGACATCCCTGGTGGTCCAGTGGGTAAGACTCTGCGCTCTCACTACAAGGGGCCCGTCTTCAGTCCCTGATCAGGGAACTAGATCCTGCATGCCACAACTGAAGATCCAGAGTGCCACAACTAAGACTCGGCATAGCCAAATAAACAAATAATAAATAAAAATTTAAAAAAGAAAAGAAAAGGAAAGAAATGAAGCATTAAAATAATAGGTAAAGCTTTTCAGATTCCAATTTCCTCCTTCCCTTTTCAGGCACAAACCTTACCCTGAGATTTGTATGTTACACTGTCCATTTACATTTTAACAGTGTGTGTGTGTGTGTGTATATGTATATATGCAAATTAAATGAAGTTGAGATGCCAGAATGTCTTTGGTACATTGTAGATGAACACATTCAAAGGCTTAGGGAGGCAGGAATTGGAGTGACTTTATCACGTGTGTCCCATTCACCAACCCAATAACTCTAGTCCAAGGGAGTGTTCAGAAAATACGACATTCACCAATGCGTTGAGAAATATACTGGTAAGGAGAGGACCAACATTCTAAAAAATCTCAGGGTGCTTCAAGCCAGCAATGACGGTGAGAGATGCTCCCTTTGAAACAGGCTCCCTGATTTACAATCTTAAGAGGCAGCTGGAGGTGATGATCCACATAGGCGGCAGGATTAGAGCAGTAATCAAAATAATTTAATCCACAGAGATCTTTGGGAGTGGCTAATTGATTACGGTGTTTCTATAACAAATATATTTGGACACTGTATAAGAAAAATATTTTTAATCTTTAATTCTTGTGAGCAGAGTCTTGACGTTAACTGACACCGTGGAGAGTCACAACTTGTCCCAGATTTGAGCCAGTTTGTAAACTTGGCCCCATAAATGAAAGGAGAACCAGATTCCCGTAAGGATCCCCCTTGCCACACTACCACAAGAGGGTTGTGTAAATCTTCCCTGAGTTTCCCAAAGGTATTGAGTTGGCCAAAAAGTTCGCTCAGGTTTTTCTGTGAGATGTAATGGGAAAACCCGAACGAAATTTTTGGCCAAACCAGAACCTGCAGTCATTTACTAGTGTGGCTGTGCACTGGGGAAAGAACACACAGACTCTTCAGAGATTATTGCACTGGCTCAGAGCTAACACTAATCCGGAGAGATCCTATACATCCGTGTGACCCAGTACTCAGAGGAGGGACTTATGCAAATCAATGACCTACATTATATGGAGTTGAGAAGTGAGACTGTCTGTATTATAATCCAGAGAAAGGAATGCAAAAGTCAGAGTCCATCTCACAGCGGACCAAGTGGATGTGTGAACTCACCTGTGCTTCCCTATGCAGTTTTTTAATGTAAGTCATGCTTCGTCAACAGGAAATATATCCACTGTAGCTCTTTGATCCATGGAGTAAGGACTGAAATCAGGAAGGATCAAATGACAGTGGTTGGAATAGCTCCCTCCCCTTTAAAAATCACTAATACTATGTCAAAGATGAGTGCCACTATCAAATTTGAAATATAAGTGGTGGAGATTCCTGTCCCCTCCATTTAATTCACCTACATGGTCTCTGCCAATGACACATGGATCTTGTAGACTTACATGAACTGTCATAAATATAATCAGGTAGCATTGCCTCTTGCATTGTTGGTCAAGATGTGATTAATAGCATGCCACTATATGAAGTCTGCCAAATGCTTTTTCTCTAGACCAGTTAGTAAAGACCAGAGAAGCAATTTGCTTTTACGTGGCACAGCAGTACTATAGATTCCATTTATCAATTCAGGGCTCTGAAGACTCAGGCTTCTTAGTGGTAATCAGGTTCTGGGGATCTTGATCATCTGACGTCCCACCACACACTATGTTGGTCTGCTATTTTGGTAATATCATTCTAATTGACCCTGGAATTAAATGTGTGGGAATATTAATACAGGGCAACTGAATTCCTGCAAGTTGTCCTTCACCTTGACAAATATGACACTATTTTCTCAGTGTGTAGTCCTCTTTTCTTTACTTTTTCCCTTTACCTAATTAAAAACAAAAATCATGTCTCTTCTCACAATTTTCCCTTAAGTAGCTGCTCTTACAAAACGTGCTCATTTCTTTCTTAATCTCCTGACCATTACTTCTCTGCATCTTTCACTGGTTGTACGTCTTCTCCAACACACACACAAATATCACTCAGTCTCTGTCATCGCTCATAATCTCACGTGGAATGTGCTTTTGTGTCAAAATTCGTGAGGAAAGAGAACTCTAATCTAGAAATTTTGAGTAGAAAAGGATTTAATACAGGGAATTAAAAGCATACCCAACTTGAGGGATGGAGGAACCAAAAGTAAGGCCAGAAGGTAGCCAGACATCTAGAAATAATTGTTCACAGGAATGAGGCCACCAATGAGAAGTCAAACTACAGCTGCCACAGGAAGAAGTGAAGACAGCCTTCTAACTGTCATAAGAATGGCTCTCATTGGAATAATCTACCCAGAAGCCACATAAGAAGGAAATTTTGAGGACGGAGCTCCAGCCTTCTTTCCTATGAAACATAGGAGAATGAGGAAACAGATGCTGCTAAGTTGATAGAAGACAATCCACTTGTTTCCAAGGCTCTAAGCGCATCACTATTAAACATTTATCTCTAATCGGAGCTTCTCCTCTAAGAACCTGTATTATCCTGACTTTGCCATGACAATCTCAAACCTGACTCCAAAACAAAATCTTCACAACAGTCCCGCCTTCTTGTTTTCTCTTCTATCTCTGGGACTGTATTCTCCTGAATCTTTGACTTGCAAATCAGGAAGTCAAATTTTATTTCTTCTTCACAATTTGTGAGTTTCATTGTTTTCTATTCTCCATGATTCCATGATTGGTTTCTTTTTTCTTAACCACACAGGACACATAATACTTCAAGCTGTCATTACCCAGTTTCTATATTTCTACATTCAGTTCCCCAGCTTTCAGAGTACTTTTCTTTCAGTCTGTCCTACATGCTATGCAAACATAGATTTCAAAAACAGAGCTCAGCTGATAAAAACCCATGTGGGTTTCCTCCAGGTCCTCAGAATCCTCAAAATAAAGCCCAAAGTTTGTATTAGGCCCTCCATTATCCGACCCCAACCTACCTCTGTGTTCTTATCTTCTCCAGTCATAATGGGCTTCTCTCGGGGCTTCCTAGGTGGCACAGTGGTTAAGAATCCACCTGCCAATGCAGGGAACATGGGTTCAATCCCTGCTCCAGGAAGATCCCACATGCTGTGGAGCAACTAAGCCCATGCACCACAACTATTGAGCCCATATGCTGCAACTACTGAAGCCCACGCGCCTATAGCCCGTGCTCTGCAACAAGAGAAGCCACAGCAATGAGGAGCCCGCACACCACAACGAAGAGTAGCCCCCACTCACCGCAATTAAGGAAGCCCACGCACAGCAAAAAATACCCAACACAGCCAATTAAATAAATAAATAAATAAATTTATAAAAAAATAATAATAATAATAACAATGGGCTTCTCTCTGTGGTGGACACACAGGATGCTAACACCCATCTCTTTGATTTCTTTATAATGACCGCAACCTGAAATATCCTTCTCATTTTTTTCTCTTTAAAATTTGCCTCACCACAACTACGATTATTCCATGATGTGCCAAAACTTCAGCCTACTTTGATGTCTTGCTATTTCTGAAATCCTATATCTGTACCACACACTTTGCATCTAGCCTTATACTGTTTTTCAGGGTTTTTAATTCAATTCACACATTAATGAGTACCTGCAGTTGCCAGAAACTGTACCAGTTACTGGTTAACTAGTCCATGCCCCGTTGCCTGGTCTCTCAATTAAACCGTGAGTATAACTTGAGGCAGGGAGGATAACATATATTCTTTTTCTGATCTTCACAGTGTCCAGCCCAACTTATTCTACATAGCAGATGTTCAACGGATCCCACTAAATTGAACTGAATTGGTCTCAAACTTGGCAAGAGAAAAATAAGAAGATGAATTCCAAAGAAAACGAGGAGAGAATAGAAGGAAATTAGGAACCATCATTAGACATCTGATTGTCAGATTGATTCATATTGAACCTCAAGCAGAATAATAGCACATTATACCTTCATTACAGCAATTTTCTTCTCCAATTTTGTCAGAGCACAACTTTCCAGAGGGAAATAGATTTTTAAGCTATGTATTTGTGGAGAACTTAATGACACAAAGGCAGTTAAATTCTCACACACTTTGTCCATAATATGTAAAAGGTAATAGCCCAAAGCTTAATTTTTAATTCTGGAAAATGCATCTATTTTTTCCTCTTTAGCTGTTTGAACTACAGGACCCTCCCCTTTGACAAGCATTTAAACAATGAATTTTAAAACAGGGGGCAGAATGAAACCCCTGAGGAACGGAAGACATGCTCCCTCTGATTGCTTAGCTTGCTGTTGAATCATTGCGAGGTCCTCACTGATCAGGCTTAAGAGCAGGCTCAGCATTTAATTTGTTCAACTCTGTCCAGGCAAAATTATCTTAAAGTAAAGGAGGAGAAATTATGCCAGGTTCTAATACACTATTAATGACCAGACACTAGGGTTTGTAAATTACTCAAATAGTTAATGAAGAAAAGATGTCTGCAGGTCTCAGGGCAGGACTGAGAAAATCCAGTTCAAGTAGGAGCAAGGTAGGAAGTGAACCACAGTCCAAACAGGCCAGTAGGGACCTAGCCTATGGGAAGTGGGGTTCAAACACTGTCAGAGCTTAAGACACCTCCTAAATTTCCAGCATCTCTGGGACAGTTTCCTCACACCCATTTTTAGTCCCTCCATTTCCTCCCAAAAGCAACCACTGATCTGCTTTTGTCACTGTCGATTAATTTGCATTTTTTAGAGTTTTGGACAAATTGAATTACATAGTATACACTATTTATAGTTTGGCCTCTTTCACTCAGCATAATTCTTTTGATTTTTACCTATGTTGTTTTGAATACCACAGGTACAAAATAGGAAAAGGAATATGTTTGGTACCATATCTAAGAAATTGCCTGATTTGAGGTTACAGATCTTTTTCTATATTTTCTTTTAGAAGTATTGTTTTAGTTGTATATTTATGTTTGTGATCAGTTTTGAATTACTTTCGTTCATGATCTGAGGCATGGAACAAAGTTGGGGGGGTAGTTTTGTTTGTTTTTGCATACAGTTATCTAATTTTTCCAGTGCTATTCGTTGAAAGGAAGGACTATCTTTTTACCATTAACTGTCTTTGCCACTAAGCTGCCTTTGCACTTCTGCCAGAAATCAGTTATCCTTATATGTAAGGTTTATTTCTGGACTTTTCATTCTGTTTCATGGCTCTATTTGTCCGTTTTGACATCAGTTTCACATAGTCTTGATAGCATTATAATACTATTTGAAATTCAGTAGTATTTATCCTCAAATTTTGTTCCTATGTTTCAACTTTTTAAAAAATATTTTGATTCTTTTGCATTTTCAATGAATTAGAGAATTAGCTTATCAGTTTCTACAAAAACACCTTCTGGGATATCGATGGAGATCATATTGAATCAAAAGATCAGCTGAAGACAAATTATCATCTTAACAATAATAAATCTTCTGATTCATGAACATGCTATATATCTTCATTTACTTAGGTATTCCTTAATTTCTCTCAGGAATGTTTTATAGTTTTCAATGTATAGGTCTTTCATGTCATTTTTTATTCCAATAAATATATTTAACTTTTAGTATTTTAATGTAATTATAAATGGTACTTTTAAATTTCAATTTCTGGTTGTTAACTGTTACTATATAGAAAACAATTTTGTTTTTCATATTGACTTTGTATTTTGCATTCTTACTAAAACCGCTTATTAATTCTGGTAGTTCTTTTATAGATTCCATTGGTTTTTCTACAACCATGTAGTCTGCAAATAAAGAGAATCTGGATTCCTTTTATTTCTTTTTCTCGCCTTGTATAAAAAGAAAAAAGTCTTATATCTTTACTCGTGTAGTAGGCCCTCTATTATCCTTTGACATTTCTTATAGTATGATCTGCTGGCAATGGATTTTTTTCAACTTTTGTGTCTGAAAAAGTCTTCATTTTAATCTCCACTGAAAAGATATTTTTATGGGTAGAAAATTCTAGTTCGATGATTTTTTTATTTCAACACAAGATATTATCCCACTGCCACCTTACATACGTTGTTTTATCAAGAACTTGACTGTCATGATGATATTGTTCCTCTCTACATAAGACTGTTTTCTTCTGGCTCCTTTCAAGATTTCCTATGTATCACTGGTTTTGAGCAAAGTGATTATATTTTGCCTTGGTGTAGTTTTCTTCACGTTTTTGTGGTTGGGGTCCTTTGATATTCCTGGATCTTTTATTTTTTTAATTTTCTTTAATGCCTCTTCTTTTTTTTTCTTATTTATTTATTTATTTGGCTGCATTGGGTCTTCGTTGCTGCACACAGGCCCCCTCCAGCTTCAGTGAGCGGGGGCCCCTTCTCACCATGGTGCATGGGCCTCCCACTGCGGTGTTCTCTCCCACTGCGATGCACAGGCTCCAGACAAGTGGGCTTCAGTAGTTGTGGCACATGGGCTTAGTAGTTGTGGTTTGTGAGCTCTAGAGCTCAGGCTCAGTAGTTGTGGAGCACGGGCCCAGTTGCTCCGCAGCATGTGGGATACTCCTGAATCAGGTATTGAACCCATGTCTCCTGCCCTGGCAGGTGGACCCTCAACCACTGCACCACCAGCAAAGTCCCTCTTGGATCTTTTAAAATCAAACTTGGAAATTTTTCTAAAATTATTTCTTCAAATCCTTCTTTTGCCCCTTTCCTTTGAGGATGCCAGTTACATGTATGTTAGACCATTTGAATTTGTCACAGCTCAGTGATGCACTTTTAACTGTTTCTGATTTTTTTTTCTCTCTCTGGTTTCCTTTTGGTTTATGTACATTGCTATGTCTTGAAATGCATTAGTCTTTGCTTCTGCAAAGGCTAATCTGCTGTTAGCTCTAGCCAGCATATCTTTCATGTCACATTTTATAGTTTTCATCTCTAAAAATCTGTCTTTATTAAAAATATCTTCCCTATCTCTGTGTAATTTTTTAACACATGGAATACCACAATAATTATTCTTGTAACATCTTTACTAACTTTAACATACATTCTGGATCTATTTCAATTTATGTTTTTCTCTTCATCAAGGGTCACATTTTCTTGCTTTTTAGCTGATAATCTTTGATTGGATATCTGATGTTATGAATGTTCCCTTGTTGAGTGTTCCAGCAAGGAAAATGTTGTATTTCCTTAAATACTCTTGAGCTTTGTTTCAGATGTAGTTATATTATGTGGAAACAGTATGATAACCTAGGGTCTTACTTTTATGATGTGTTTGGTGTCAGTAGAGCCATACTTATTTGAAGGCTAATTATTCTCTACTAGTGAGGTGAGACTTTCTGAGTACTCTACCCACTGCTCTCTGACTTATGAGGCTTTCTAGTCTGCCTGGTGAAACAGCACTATTCCCAGCCCAATGTGGGCACCAGGCATCATTAGCTCTAATTCTTTTGAATATACTGAGCAGTACTCTTGTGAACACTCAAAGGGGACAGTCTACATATCCATCGGGCTTTTTGTCTGTGCATCTCTTTCCTCCATTACCCTGTCCTTTGGAGGAAAACTCTTACTACCTTGGTCTCCCTGTGTTCTGAGCTACACCTTTACTCATTATGGAGTTCTCTAGGCTCTACACCTAGAGCCTACAACTTTCATCACATCCTGGAAGCTCTCTCAAGGCAAGGTGTTGGGTAAACCATAAGACTCACCTCATTTGTTACCAGTTTCTTGTAGGTCACTATCCTTTATTGTCTGACGTCTAGTGTTTTAAAAACCGTACTTCAAATATTTTGTTATTGTTGTTTATTTCAGGCAGGAGGGTAAATTTGATCCCTGTTATTCCATCTTGGCTAGAAATGGAAGTCTTAGTCTGCATTCTTAATATTGATAGAGTTAGACTAAAGAATTTCTTTTCTTATGGAAACACATGCAGGATGTGTACCTTCCAAATTTTTAAACTAAAATAAAATTTTAAATATATTTAAAGGACTCTAGCTTGTCCTTTAGATAATATCTATCGAAAATGAATGTCACACACATAAGAAACAAATGAATATAACTTTTGAATATACACACAAAATCAGGAAGAAGTACAAGTTAGTAAAATTCAGCAATATATTAAATTGACTATATGTCATGGCCAAGAAATTAAAAATAATTTAGGAAATTTGTTAACACAGTAGCTCTCTTGTAAAGTAGTTAAGAACATGGACTCTGAATTTAAACAAACCTGTCAAAAATCTCAGCAATATCACTTACTGCTTATATTGGGTTGACCAAAAAGTTCGTTCAGGTTTTTTCCGTAACATCTTACACAAACGAAATTTTTGGCCAAGCCAATCTAATTCTAGGCATGTTCCTTCACATTGCTGATCCATTATTATAAAACTTACCTTTAGTATAAAACTGACTTCAATGGCATTATGAGAAGAATAAATGAAACACTTTGATGCACTCAGCAAAAAAGTTTTAGATACCACATATTTTTTTAAAGTTACTTTCTGAAATTTGCATGGAAATTGCAATGTTAGTAGTGATCTGCTCCAATCTCCAACTCTCCAGAGATTTCTTCAGGGACGTGCATTCAGCTTTTATTCTGTACACTCCCGGCTAAACAAATGTAGATTTAAAAGTTAAAGGATTGCGGGCTAGGCATAAAAGCATTTTCTAAATCTAAGACACTATTATATTATTAGGCCACAAGTACAACTTGATAGTTCCCTCAGATGTTTATAAGACTTGGCCAAGCTCTAAATGCATTCTGCAGATCCAATCTACATCCATTTATAGCTAAATAAGTACTTAGCCTTTGATAACCCAGTGTCCTATCTCACTCAAGAACAGATGACCTGCTTTAGAGCAGTTTCTCCTTCTTGGAAGCATTTTGGACAATAGCTTTTGATTCATTTAACTGACTCACAATTCATGCATATATTAATTCATATGCATAATACATTTATAACATACATAAGAAATACTATCTAGGCTTATGCAGGATGCTGAGTGGGATACATAAGGGCAAAATATTTTCTCTCAAGAGAGATCAGGTATATAAAGAGAAAATACTCATACTATAAGTGAAAAATAATATTATAGAATAGAAAAGCAAGACCAAACTAGCAACAAATAAATACTGAGCACAGAGGAAGAAGATTGCTGTGGGGTGAAGTGGTAGAAGAAAGCTTCACATAGGAAGTGGCTGCTGAGCAGGGACCTAAAAGATTGAGTGCAAGGTGAACTTGTGGAGATGAAGCTATCAGTGAAGCACCATTAGACCTCCTTGATTTTGATGTGCACAAAATCAAGGAGGCATGGGATGTGTGGGATGGTAGAGGCAATGAGTGAACCATGGTTGGCCCATCTGGCGGTGTACGGTGACCCGTGGGAAAGTTTTAGGGGATAGATTTGGGAAAATAAGTTCAAGTGGAAGATTTTATTCTGCAGGTACTTAGGAATGCAGCAGAGATTGCCAGTTGACGCAAATACCCATTCGCCCCTCTCTCTATGGTCACTGAACTTCCTGGTTTAACTGGACATGTGGGTATCCGAAACAAAGACTATTTCCCACCCACCTCTCCAGCTATGAGATGTGAATGAAAGTGGTGTGCACTTCCAAGTAGGTCCCGGGGTAGGTCCTCAAAGGGAAGAAGCACACCTCCTCCCCTTTCACCTTCCACTTTCTCCAGCCTGCTGCCTGAACTGTGAAAGTAGAGCGTGCCACGTGGGACCAGGTGGATAAGGAGAACACTGTGTCACAGCAGAGTAGCGGGGAGGGGAGTCTGAGTCCTTGACACCCTCGGGCAGCCAAGCCTTGGGCTACTCACACAGTATATTTTATGAAATACAAAGTCACTTCTCATCCAAGCCACTGTGTATTACAGCCAACTCTGTGCGCTGAGCTATTGCTTCGCTGTAGTCCTTCCTTAGCCAGGTAAGCCCTAGGATGGCCAGTCACCTTCATGTACCCAGCATGCTATAGAAATGACTTATACACTAACGAATTGGGAAGCGTTGTCTAAGTTAAAACAGGGAATCCCTGGAAGTGTTTGAGTGAGGAAGCGACATGCTAAAAATTGTTTTTTACAAGAATTAATTTGAGGAACATATAGAAGATCAGGGTCACCCGGGGCTAGGAGGAGGGATTAGAAGAATTTATAGCAAAGGGGCATGATGGGACTTTTTGAGATGATGAAATGTTCTATATCTTGATTGTGGTTTTGGTTATGAGTATACATATATTTGTCAAAACTAATACTTGAAATAGGTTTTATACATATATATACACATACATATTGATATATCCTCAATAAAATTGATTAGACATTAAGTTGGCTGTGTGTGCAAAGTATATCAATAGGAGGAGACCAGAGGTAGGGAGAACAATTTGTATCTTCAAACAAAGCTTTAGATCTTTTGGACTTATTCTGGGGAAATAGTGGGAAGAATGAAATTAATAGAAAAAAGACTCATTTTGAGGGAAGAAGTAACAGAATTTGGAGACAAATTGGCCCTGGAACTATTGATTCACATGTGGGAGGATCTGGCTTTTCTATGTAAGGCGTGAGCTGAGCTTCCCCACAGGCTGGTGAACATGCCGTCACAAAGCAGAGAGGGAGGAAGATTGAGCCCACTTACTAGTTAAGTATATTTCCTCAGTCTCTCCAAGTCCCTCACTCATTTTCATTTGTAAAATGAGGTTAATGATGCCTGTAGATTGCAAAAAAAATGTGTGAAGAGCAGAGAAAAAAATGTGGGAAACACCTAGCACCCTCTAGCCTGGTACCTAGTATGTACCATGAATGCAAGAGATAAAGAATGGTTGTAATCACATATTATAAGAGAAAATAAATGAGCTTCCAAGATGATATCAAAGACTCTCCCATATGTGTTTCTAGGAGGTGCTTGGATGTGAGAAAATAAGGACTTAGTTAACAGGAAAGACAAGTCCACTTGTAAATCACAGGATGATGGGACAGGGGGTCTGGTGAGGCAACACGGCAGTCGGCAGTATTTTGTTTTAAAGGAGACAGCTCCTTTTGCCACAGAAGTTTCAGTGGTGTATTAATTTCTCTTTTCTTTACCTCCCTTGACTCACCTGCAGGAGTGGGAGTTGAGACAAAAAGAAGCTCTTGTAGCATGCTGCTTAAGATTCCCCTCATATAAGATTTGGTTCTCAGCCCATTTTCTGTCAGGCTTCCTGAAATCAGAAAGCAATGCATAAAAATTCTCAGGCTTGACAGTGAACTCTCCTGAGCTCCAGACTGGAATTTACAGCCGCCTGTAGACACCTCCATCTGTACATCCTGCAGGCATGTACAACCCAGCATGACCCAAACCAAATTAATTACCCTCCCACACAGCCGTACCCCACTCCAGTCTTCTGTCTAGGTTAATGCCGTTGCCAATTTACCAGATACAAAATCTGAACATTTCAGTTTTCACTTCTCATCTCACATTCCCCAAGATCAATCTGCTGTCAGTTTGTGTAGATTCACCCTTTTGTCATCTGTGCTCTGCATTGTTTTTGACTTCCATTGCCCTCGTGGGGATTCTTTTCTCTCTCTCCTGGACCAAAGCAACAGCAATCTAGCCAGTCCACCTCCAGAAGCTCCAGTGTCCTGCAACTCCAGAGCGCTCCTTACCTAGACTAGCTGAAGGATGGCCCACCCCACAGAGCTGTGTCATGGATGTCCCTGACCCCCTGCTCTCAGCCTCTCACTTGGCTAATCCAGTTAAATTTCTGAAACACAAATCACTTCTCTTTCTGAAGACTTCAATGACTCCCCATTGAATTTACAGAACAAAGTCCCCAAACTCAGATTTCACCCATTTCCTTTCCCATGGTACCTCTTCAAGCCTTCTATGCTCTGTCTAACCACGTGGAATGGCAACCCTGCCCCCCAAATAATGCAACTTTTTAGCCTCAGAATCAGTGGCTCATGGAATACTTGCCAGAGCTAGCTAAGCTCCCCTCTTCCTTCCTGACTCAGGTTGAAGGTCATCTCCTTGGGGTCACCACCTTCATTCCACTCTCTTCCATCCCATATTCCTGAGCAGGGCCCTCACTCACTGAGTATTCCTGTATTAATCTCATTGGTGGGTAGCACGACTGTCTCTCAACCAAATTTTACAGTGCTAGAGGACCAATACCATCTCTTGTTATCTCTGAATCTCCAGGGCACTTTGAATTGACTATTCACTAGTCTGAAAATAATCTTCTTAATTTCTTACTTAAAGAAATGGTGGTTTTTACAAAAGAAAGCCTTTAAAAACAGCAAAGAAACAGTCATTTATTTGCAATGTACCCAAACAGTAAATTCCCTCAGCTCTACTATGTTAAATACACTTTTTTAAAGTCCCATGCAGTTTTATGATTCCAGGTGCACTGCTACCATAAGAGGCTTTTGTAGTCCACTGCTATAAATGTCATTTGTTCGCATTAAGCAAGTGTGTAAGTGTATGAGATGATTGTCTAAATTTATGTTGACCACTCTAGAGAGTATTGAGTCAGGTAATATATCAAAAATGTAGAAATTAAGTATTTATAATTTGGGAATTTTTTTTTTACTCAACACAATGTATGCTTGTTCTTTCTGTGACTGTACGATATGTCAAAAGAGAAGCAGCCAAATTTGACTACTAGCCAAATAATTCAAATAATCCTCAGGGCTGTCTTAATTACTTGGGCATTTTAGGTGAAATTATAGGAAGTTGAGATGTTAAGGAAATTTTAAAAAGGGGTGCTTTTTGTTCTGATTGAGCAAATTATCTACTCAATTTTTATTTAAATTATGGAAAAGATGAAATCTAGCAGTTGATTTCACATATTGTATTCCTTAGACACATTTTCTTTTAAAAATTACTTTAAGCAACTGGGATATGAAAACACTGAAAAGATAAATTGACATAAATGGGCATATTTTTATATTATATCAGACAACTATATTATTTATCATTTAGCCCCCAAACAAAACTTGAAAAGTAAATGGGCATCTTTTTGTCATTTCTCAGTGAAGGTACATACTCTTTTTTTTTTTTTTAAGAACTTTTATTGAGATACCATAAACAGCATATATTTAGAGTGTACAATTTGCTATCCCAGTCTCCCAATTCATCCCCCACCAACCCTCCCTGCTTTCCCCACTTGGTGTGCATGTGTTTGTTCTCTACATCTGTGTCTCTTTTTCTGTGTTGTATTTCCTCTTTCATAGTTGTTAGCATTTGCCTTATGTATTGAGGCACTCCTATATTGGGTGCATATATATTTATAATTGTTATCTCCTCTTCTTGGATGGATCCCTTGATCTTTATGTAATGTCCTTTCTTATCTCTTGTAACATTTTTTATTTTAAAGTCTATTTTATCTGATGTGACTATTGCTACTCCAGCTTTCTTTTGATTTCATTTGCATGGAATATCTTTTTCCATCCCCTCACTTTCCGTCTGTATGTGTCCCTAGGTCTGAAGTGGGTCTCTTGTAGACAGCGTATATATGGGTCTTGTTTTTGTATCCATTCAGCCAGACAGTCTTTTGGTGGGTGAATTTAGTCCATTTACATTCAAGGTAGTTATCGATATGTATGTTCCTATTACCATTTTCTTAATTGTTTTGTTTTTGTTTTTGTAGCTCCTTTTCTTCTCTTATGTTTCCCACTTAGAGAAGTTCCTTTAGCATTTGTTGTAGGGCTGGTTTGGTGGTGCTGAATTCTCTTAGCTGTTGTTTGTCTGGAAAGCTTTTGATTTCTCCCTTGAATCTGAATGAGATCCTTGCTGGATAGAGTATTCTTGGTTGTAGGTTCTTCCCTTTCATCACTTGAAATACATCATGCCACTCTCTGCTGGCTTGCAGAGTTTCTGGAGAGAAATCAGCTGTTAGCCTTATGGGAGTTTCCTTGTATGTTATTTGTCATTTTTCCCTTCTTGCTTTTAATAATTTTTCTCTGTCTTTCATTTTTGTCAGTTTGACTACTATATGTCTTGGTGTGTTTCTCCTTGGGTTTATCCTGCCTGGGAACTCTCTGCGCTTCCTGGACTTGGGTAGCTATTTCCTTTCCCATGTTAGGGAAGTTTTCAACTATATTCTCTTCCAATATTTTCTCGGGTCCTTTCTCTCTCTCTTCTCCTTCTGGGACCCCTATAATGCGAATGTTGGTGCGTTTAACATTGTCCCAGAGGTATCTTAGGCTGTCTTCAGTTCTTTTCATTCTTTTTTCCTTATTCTTTTCCACATCAGTGATTTTCACCATTCTGTCTTCCAGGTCACTTATTTGCCCTTCTGCCTCAATTAATCTGCTGTTGGTTCCTTCCAGTGTATTTTTCATTTCAGTCATTGTGTTGCATATCTCTGTTTGTTTGCTCTTTAATTCTTCTAGGTCTTTGGTAAACTTTTCGATCTTTGCATCCAGTCTTTTTTCAAAGTCCTGGATCATCTTCACCATCATTATTCTGAATTCTTTTTCTGTAAGGGTGCCTATCTCCTCTTCATTTAGTTGTGTTTCTGGGTTTTTATCTTGTCCCTTCATCTAGTACAAAGTCCTCTGCTTTTTCATTTTCTCTATCTTTCTGTGGCTGTGGTTTTCAGTTCCACAAGATGAAATACTGTTGATACTGCTTGATACTGCTGTCTGCCCTCTTGTGGAGGAAGCTATCTAAGAGGCTGTGTCAGTGAAGGTACATAGTTTTATAGATTACTTTTGGATTTTGGAAATAGTTGTTATTACTTTATTCAATCATTTCTTCTCATGTTTTTCCCCCTTGCTAATAATTTTGAGGAGTGAAAGTGCTTATAATGTATAAAAATTAGACATAGACAAATTTTTACTCTCTAGAAAATATTTATTGACACATTTTAATTTTCTTTGCATTTTCTAAGAAATAAACATAATACACAAAATACAGTAAAATGCACTTTTCCCATTTCAAATAAATATAGTTTACTCTTGTAAAAACTTTAATAATCTGTGTAATTCACCATAGTATCTTAATCAGTGAAATAAGGCAAAGAAATTCTCTAACTAAATTGTCACTTGTTTTTGTGATTCAACTTTTTGCTGGAGAAAAGGAGAACTATTCTCTGTAGAATTATATTGAGACTTGAAGACTGCCACTTCTTGTTTGGAGAAGGCAAAGATAAGTTCCTTTATAAAGTGTTTAGTGTCAAGAAGAGTCTCAGTTTGGCAGAAAGATAACATCCAGGTCTTCACTGAATGAACTAAGTTATATGTAAACTTTTTTGTTAATACTTCCTAGAGACCAGACTACATTCTGAATTATAATGATTCCTTTGTATCACACTCATCATTTTTCAAAATTAGTGGTTAATTATTTAAATTAACAGTTATGTATGTAATATAAACCCAAGACAGAATTTTAAAGCTCTATTAACAAGAAAGGTTAAAAATAATGGTGCTATACAGGACGAATTTATCCACTTCACGATTGTTATTCTTAACATTTTACGAACTGAAATCTACTGAATTATACAGACTTAACACAGACTCATATACACATATATCCCTGATCAGTTTAAGAAAATGTTTTAGTTTGCTCTTGTAAGTAGTAAGGATATTTTTAGTAACCAGCAAAAATCACATTTAGGTAGTCACCAATCTTCAGAGTATACTTATGTATAATCTATTTACCCTCAAAAGAATACATCACAAAGTAATAAAAGTCATTAGTACTGTCTAACTTCCTATGTTAGCAGTAACTTGGAACTTTATACACTAGCAAGCTTACAGAAGTAAATCAAATTTACTGTAGCTCCAATCCCACCACAGCATGGCTCATTTACATGGATGTAGAAATGCTGGACAAACTATGCCAAAGTATAAACCTCAAAGCATAACTGTGTTCAGTAAAAATCTTACCCAGGTTATAAAGTGGGTATTAGATCTGTCCTCAGCATTATGAAGCACATCAACAATTGTCCAGGTGGCGCCTTATAATATACGGAACTTTTCCCACTGCCTTTCAAAGGATGGAACATTATGTGCTTGGGTATCCTTTCATGGCAACATTTTTATTTCTACACATTTCTGAAACAGTTAAATGTGTGCTCAAAAAATTCACGAGTCTAATAAAATAAATTTGTGGTTTCCTTCTTTGACAATCTTTATAATTCTTCCATCTCAAAGTGTGTGTTAAAGCTGTTTGCCATGGATGTGTGTTCAAAGATCCTTGACAGGCTTGGTTTCAACAGTTCCACTGAGTGACAAGGCAGGTGCTGAGTGGTGTCATTCTTCAGGGCCATCATTTGGTCTGTCCCAGGCTCTCTTCTATCGTAGTAGAGAGCCCAGAGCAGAGTAATGGTAAGAATCATGGCCAGGATTTGTGTCACACCAATGGAGATCCCCAGAAACCTGAGCACCTGCAGTTGTTTGGTTCCTCTCAAAAAGGAATACATTTTCTTCCCACAACCCTGTAAAAGAAATAACATGGTCAATATTACTTTAGATGTATTACAGAGGGTCAAAATAGTAAAAACAAATCATCTGTATCAGTTAGTGGAACCAAACAACTTGAGTTATAAACTTTCAGACAGTGACTCTCTCCCTATGAACAGCTGGAGGAGAGATAGAGGTGTGCACTCTTTGAAAAGCCTGCCCATGTGATTCTGAAGAGCTTACTCCTTCTGCTGGCTTCCATACAACCCAAAATCGAGAACCATTGGTATAAAATACATCTAGCACAGGGGTTAGCAAATTTCTTTTTGTAAAGGGCCAGACAGAAAATCTTTAAGTCCGTGCAGGTCAACATGGTCTCTGCCGCAACCTCTCACCTCTGCCACTGTAACAGGACACAGCTATAGACAGTACGTAAATGAGTGGATGTGGCCGGGTTTCAATGAAACTTCACAGATAAAAAAGACAGTAGGCCAGATATGGGACACGGGCCATATAGATGGCTGAACCTCTGATACAGACTGATCTGAAATTTTTGAAAATAATGTGTCATTATTATTATTATTATTATTATTATTATTTGTATTCACTGTTTGATTATAGCTCATTTGGTCAGAGATTTTCCCCAAAGATCATGAATGTTTCCCCAGTCTGTTGCTGAAACATGCCAGTGGGTGGAAGTCAATCTATTCCCTTCCTCCTCCTCCACACATGCACACACACACTTCTGTCCATTACCTGTAGCAGAAATACATATGGGAGAATTTCTGGCATGACATCAAGTTTTAATTCTACCAGGTAGGGGTTTGAAAGGTATCTTTAGCTCCTCTTCAGGCTAGAGACATCTGACTTAAAAAGATGAGCAAGGTTTTTGTTTGTGCTTAGTTTTAAGTACAAAGGCTAAGGAGTGCCTATGGTAGATATAGAAGAGAATTCTGAAAGAAGAGGAGAGGAGGGGGGAGAAAATAAGAGATAGAAAAGCCATGATTGAGGAAAATGGGGGGCAGGAGGAAGCAAAGAAAAGAAGGTAGAATGGGACTAACAATTGTCATGTCACCTATTAGGTGACCAATGCATAGGCTACCTGCCATGTCTCTAGTGAACCCACAGCACAGAAAAGATAATTCACTCCTCTAAAGGGAAGCTGATTCTAAATTAAAGTGAAAAATCTAGAAAAAGTAAAATTTTAATAAAATTCAAGAACTTAGAAGATTCTGAGATTTTACTCGAACGCTAACAAATTAGCCTACCACAGTTTCATGGATGCTGCAGAAGACAGAGACAAAAGACTTTATTACTTATAGCAATAGCAATAGCCAGGGTACATGGCAGTTCCTCAATTCCCAAGGGCAACATGAAGAAGGCCACATTGATGCCTGCACACACAGAGGACTGCATTAAGGGAGAGGACCCCAAGCTCAGGGAACCCTAATATTTTATAACAGGCAGTAAACACACCTGCCCCTCATACTGGAGAGAGACACTATCTTCATTACGCTAGACAGTAAACAAACTTGCCCTTTTCTCTGAAGGGAATACTATCTCTACCTTCAAGACCGTTTTCTACGTAAACACCCTTGAAAAGATAGTCCAGAACAAAAGCAGCCAGTGTCTTTGCTTGTAAGACACACAGAAATGCAAGAGACCCATGGAAAATTATCTCCCAACAAGAACTTGACTTTTTGAAGCTTTCATTCTGAGTCTGGGGTAAAAGTGACTCAGTGCTTACCCTACTGAGGCAGCTACCTGAATAAAAAAAATTGATAATTATTAAAATAACTGCCTCCTTGTTTTCTTCCCCGGATTCCATAAATAACTAAATCAAGGAAAGCAAGACTATTGAATCAGTTGCTAATTTGTGCATTGTACTGGAAAAGAGCAATGAATAATACATAATTCTTAGATTTCCAAAGACATTGATCAGTAACTATACTCTAATAAGTCATTATTCGCAAGAAATAAAAATCATGTAAAACTAGCCACAGATCCATTTCAATAATTACCTTTTTTAGTATAGTATGTAATGCAAATTAACAGCAAAACATTAGCAAAGTTTCATCAATTTCACCAAAAGTGAAATTAAAATATTTATAATTAATGCTACTTAACATTGGTTTAATAAAATCACTTCTCTGGTCATCATACCTATTTAATACATACACATGTGCGTGCATGCATGCATGCACAAACACACACACACACACACACACTGTGGAAAACCAAAATAGATGTCACAAAGACAATCTCCAAAGTTCAAATATTTTTCAAAGAGTCCACCTGATAAGACTACTCAGAGAGTCTATCAGAGCCCATTCACTCTTATGCTTATCTGTAATCCTAATAAGCATCTTTATAGGACATGATAGAGATCGTGAGTTGCAGAGTCAGAATTCTGAATTCGAATCCCTGCTCTGCAATTTATAAGCTGTGTAACTTTGGGCATGTTGCTTAATCTCTCTGTGCTTCAGTTTTCTCATCTGAAAACATGAATGATAATAGTGCCTACCTGTTTGGGATGTTCGGAGAATTAAATAAACAAGCACAATTAAACACTTAGAATGTGGTCTCATATATGGTAAGAGCTCAGTAGGAATCAGATCTATCTAGTATGTCAGCCCACAGAAGGTTAGAAAGCACAAATTAAAAGAGATACAAAATCTATGGAAAGCAGGTATTAATGGACAAATATGAGTACCACACCTTTTTTAGAGTATAAAACACCAAATGCACAACCTTGTGTCCCCACTGAGTACTGATGAAACAGCCCTTTCCCACAAGAGCCAAGATGGCAGTCACTTTTTCAAGACAAGGAAGTAACTGTCCAAAATGATTTCTGCCACTGAGATATTGGGTCATAAACCTCCTTGTTAAGCAGAGAAATAGTTAACATAGTTTGGAAAGAGACACATCAAAAATTATTGTTAGATTTTTACCTTTTCAGTGGTCTCTGGTGCTTAAATTTTACCCATGTATCAATAGTTCTTCCTATTGGCATAAGATCTCCCACCCCTTTGGACTAATTCACTCTAAGCTGAATAACTGTGCAGAAAAGGTAATATTTCTTTTTTAAATCTGTGAATAAAACAAATAAGAGATTGATAACTAAGCTACACTCTATTGTGTTTCATATTTTGGCATCTGGTAAAGTCTATTTCAATTTTATTTTAAACAATTACATTTACCAAAAAAAGATAGAGTAAATCACATCATATAGGATGGTTTGGAAATGTGATATATTAGATAACACTGAATGTTCTAGAGTGGGAGGGGAACTTGGAAGTCAATAATTCAACTTTTTAACTTGTAAAAATATGGCTAAAAAGCACTTCTAGAGTGCCATCCACAAAACTGGCAGAGAAAGGACCTCTGAATTGTCTCTCCCCCATATAAGCAATGAAAGCACTAATGAAAATTGTCAGAATCAAGTTTTTTAGAACTCTAGAAATTAACCAAATGCTTGCAGCAATCTGAGGAGCATTTATTCAAGAAAAGCACCTGAATCTCAGGAAGAATAGCAAGCTTTGTGGCATTTTAATTTGCCTTACTCCCATCTCCCCTCCCCAGCTCCGCAGGAGTCTTGAAAATAAACAGCAGACAATTATGGTAAAAACCTGTGGTCTGGCAGCTACCAAAGGCAACAGAAGATGGTTGGAGCTCCTTCAAAGCTCCTTTCTCAGAGAAGTGTCATTTTTTTTTAAGCTCTTTATTGGACTATAATTGCTTTACGCTCTTGTATCAGCTTTTGAGGTACACCAAAGTGAATCAGCTGTATTTATACATTTACCCCCATATCCCCTCTTTCCCGTGACTCCCTCCCACCCTCCCTGTCCTGGCCCTCTAAGGCAACATCCATCATCAAGTTGATCTCCCTTTGTTATACAGCAACTTCCCACTAGCTATCTATTTTACAGTTGGTAGTATAAATATGTCTATGCTACTCTTTCACTTCATCCCAGCTTCCCCTTCACCCCCTGCACCCCCAACCCTGTGTCCTCCAGTCCATTCTCTGCATCTGCATCGTTATTCTTGCCCTGTCACTGGGTTCATCAGTACCATTTTTTTTTTTTTTTTTTAGATTCCGTGTATGTGAGTTAGCATACAGTATTTGCTTTTCTCTTTCTGGCTTACTTCACACTGTATGACAGACTCTAGGTCTATCCACCTCATTACATATAGCTCCATTTCATTCCTTTTTATGGCTAATATTCCATTGTATATATGTGACACATATATACAACATAATATTATCTTTATCCATTCATCTGTTGATGGGCATTTAGGTTGTTTCCATGTCCTGGCTATTGTAAATAGTGCCGCAGTGAACATTATGGTACATGTTGCTTTTGAGATTATGGTTTTCTCTGGGTATGTGCCCAGTAGTGGGATTACTGGATCATATGGTAGTTCTATTTTTAGTTTTTTAAGGAACCTCCAAATTGTTTTCCATAGTGGCTGTAGCAAGTCACACTCCCACCAGCAATGCAGGAGAGTTCCCTTTTCTCCACATCCTCTCCAACATTTACTGTTTCTAGATTTTTTGATGATGGCCATTCTGACCAGTGTGAGGTGATCCCTCATTGTGGCTTTGACTTGCATTTCTCTAATGATTAGTGATGTTGAGCATCTTTTCATGTGTTTGTTGGCCATCTGTAGGTCTTCTTTGGAGAAATGTCTATTTAGGTCTTCTGCCCATTTGTGGATTGGGTTATTTGCTTTTTTGCTATTAAGCTGTATGAGCTGCTTGTATATTTTGGAGGTTAATCCTTTGTCCATTGCTTCATTGGCAAGTATTTTCTCCCATTCTGAGGGTTATCTTCTTGTCTTGTTTATGGTTTCTTTCGCTGTGCAAAAGCTTTTAAGTTTCATGAGGTCCCATTTGTTTATTCTTGATCTTATTTCCATTATTATAGGAGGTGGGTCAAAAAGGCTCTTGCTTTGATGTATGTCACAGAGTGTTCTGCCTATGTTTTCCTCTAGGAGTTTCATACTGTTTGGCCTTACATGTAGGTCTTTAATCCATTTTGAGTTTTTTGTGTGTGTATGGTGTTAGGAAGTGTTCTAATTTCATTCTTTTACATGTAGCTGTCCAATTTTCCCAGCACCATTTATTGAAGAGGCTATCTTTTCTCCACTGTATATTCTTGCCTCCTTTGTCAAAGATAAGGTGCCCATATGTGCTTGGGTTTCCCTCTGAGTTCTCTATTCTATTCCATTGATCTTCCTTTCTATTTTTGTGCTAGTACCATACCGTCTTGATCACTATGGCCTTGTAGTATAGTTTAAAGTCAGGAAGCCTAATTCCATCAATTCTATCTTTCCTTCTCAAGATTGCTTTGGCTATTTGGAGTCTTTTGCATTTCCACACAAATCATAAGATTTCTTGTTCTAGTTCTGTGAAAAATGCCGTTGGTAATTTGATAGGGATTGCATTGGATCTGTAAATTGCTTTGGGTAAGATAGTCATTTTCACTATGGTGATTCTTCCAATCCAAGAACATGGTATGTCTCTCCATCTGTTTGCATCGTCTTTGATTTCTTTCATCAGTGTCTTATAGTTTTCTGCATACAGGTCTTTTGCCTCCTTAGGCAGGTTTATTCCTAGGTATTTTATTCTTTTTGTTGCAATGGTAAATGGGAGAGTTTCCTTAATTTCTCTTTCTGCTTTTTCGTTGTTAGTGTATAGGAATGCAAGAGATTTCTGTGCATTAATTTTGTATCCCGCTACTTTACTAAATTCATTGATTAGTGCTAGCAGTTTTCTGGTAGAATCTTGAGGGTTTTCATGTATAATATCATGTCATCTACAAAGAGTGACAATTTTACTTCTTCTTTTCCAATCTGGATTCCTTTTATTTCATTTTCTTCTCTGATTGCTGTGGCTAACACTTCCAAAACTATGTTGAATAATAATGGTGAGAGTGGGCACCCTTGTCTTGTTCCTGTCCTTAGAGGGAATGCTTTCAGTTTTTCACCATTTAGAACAATGTTGGCTTTTGGTTTCTCATATATGGTTTTTATTGTGTTGAGGTAATTTCCTTCTATGCCCATTTTCTGGAGAGTTTTTTTTTTTTTTATCATAAATAGATGTTGAATTTTGTCAAAAGCTTTTTCTGCATCTATGGAGATGATCATATGGTTTTTATCCTTCAATTTGTTGATATGATGTATCACATTGATTGATTTGCGTATATTGAAGAATCCTTGCATTCCAGGGATAAACCCCACTTGATCAGGGTGTATGACCTTTTTAATGTGCTGTTGGATTCTGTTAGCTAGTATTTTGTTGAGGATTTTTGCATCTATATTCATCAGTGATATTGGCCTGTAATTTTCTTTTTTTGTGTCATCTTTGCCTGGTTTTGGTATCAGGGTGATGGTGGCCTCGTAGAATGAGTTTGGGAGTGTTCCTCCTTCTGCTAGATTTTGGAGGAGTTTGAGAAGGATATGTGTTAGCTCTTCTCTAAATGTTTGGTAGAATTCACCTGTGAAGCCATCTGGCCCTGGGCTTTTGTTTGTTGGGAGACTTTTAATCACAGTCTCAATTTCCTTACTTGTGATTGGTCTGTTCATATTTTCTATTCTTTCCTGGTTCAGTCTTGGAAGATTGTACTTTTCTAAGAATTTATCCATTTCTTCCAGGTTATCCAATGTATTGGCATATAGTTGCTTGTAGTAGTCTCTCATGATCTTTTGTATTTCTGCGGTGTCCGTTGTTACTTCTCCTTTTTCATTTCTAATTCTGTTGATTTGCATCTTCTCCCTTTTTTTCCTGATGAGTCTGGCTAATGGTTTATCAATTTTGTTTATCTTCTCAAAGAACCAGCTTTTAGTTTCATTGATCTTTGCTATTGCTTCCTTCCTTTCTTTTTCATTTATTTCTGTTCTGATCTTTATGATTTCTTTCCTTCTGCTCACTTTGGAGTTTTTTGGGTCTTCTTTCTCTAATTGTTTTAGGTGTAAGGTTGGGTTGTTTATTTGATATTTTTCTTGTTTCTTGAGGTAGGACTGTATTGCTATAAACTTCCCTCTTAGAACTGCTTTTGCTGTGTCCCATAGGTTTTGGGTTGTTGTATTTTCATTGTCATTTGTTTCTAGATATTTTTTGATTTCCTCTTTGATTTCTTTAGTGATTTCTTCGTTGTTTAATAGCATGTTGTTTAGCCTCCATGTGTTTGTATTTTTTACGAGAATTGTCATTATTTATACTATCTAGTGGTTCCCTGAAGAGCTCACTTGCAAGGCTGTCTTTATTTGACTTGACTTGCAGCTAAACCAGGGCAACAGCCTTCTCCCCTGGGAACATTTGGCAAAACATTCAGAGGTAACTGTTCAACATTGAAGCTGCCTGAGGCAGCGGATAACAGTTGCACACAATGGGCTAGTCAAAAGCTTAAGAGGAAAAACTGAAGAATATGAAGTCCATAGTGGGGTTAGCAATGCTCTGACATATTTGTGGGGATCTAGAAAGTTACACATGTGAGTAGGGCCTTGCTCAAGCCCAGGGCTGTGTACGTGGTCAAGAAAGTCTTAAGAAGGCCCTAAGATCTCACCTCTGGCTAACCTTGAGGCTCTGTGCACACTTGGCAAAGGCTGGGAGACTTACTGGTTCCAGATATCTAAGGAAACCTCTGTTCATTCATTAAGTAACCACTAAGCTAAGTGAGCAGAAACTTCAGTGACCCTACATGACAAAGACTACAGACTTTACAGAATTAGTTTAGAAAACTAATTAATGAACAAACACAAACAACAAATTTTGGGGAAGTAAGAGAATATGATTTCCAGAGTTGCCACATTATATTATTTTAAATGTCCAGTTATCAACAACAAGAATTACCCCACATGCAAAGAAACAAAAAAGTATGGCTCATACACACACACCAAAAAAGTCATCGAAAAAAAAAAAATACCTCTAAAGAAAAGAACTCCCTGCTTCACTAGACTGCCCTTTCCATACATGGACAACACTAATTCTTAACAAGTATTTCCCTGTTGAAAACTGTCTTCTTAATAAGGATGCACTGGTCCTAGTTCTGCTCTTAAGTGATTCCTTTTCCATAAGGTAGAGAGCCATATCTGAAAAGTCATCACTTTCCCCTTAACCATTCTCTTCTCCAGACTAAAAATTCCTAGTTCTTTCATGCAATATACACACTTTGTCATCCTGATGATCTCTTCCTGGATTGTACTGATTTCGTCAATGTTTCTTTGAAAATAAAACTGACTGCTAACTTTAAAAAACTAGAAAAGGCAATAAAATATTAAGACAGTCCAGACTGTTGTGAATGGTTTGGATCCCAGTGAGAAAAGCTTTTCAGTTTCCCCAGTAGAGTGGACATGGGATTGTATCAATATCTCTCATGGTCAGCACTTGGCATCCTTAGACATCACTGGGCTTGAAGATTATCTCCACGTCGAGGTGGGCAAGGGTGGTTTATTTAAAGTAAAGGTCCTAGTTAGACTCTTTGATTTTTATAAATAAGTCAGTCTTATTACTTCCTCACTTAGTTTATAAAGATAACCTCCAAATAAAATATAATTTTAGTACCCCCTAGTACTGAGCTTGTCATCAGAATTCATTAAATTATGTTTTATTCTTCTCTATCTGGAACCCCTCAAAAAAAGAGGTGTTATCTACAGATTATTTAAAATAAATAAAATCAGTTGACATATCTAGGTACTTTAAATTATGCCCAAATATCAAACCAGACCACCAAATGCTGCCACACTGGAATGTATGAACCTGTGCCCTTGCATATTATTTTCCACTGAAGTTTATTTTAATGATACTGAAGAACACCATAAGAAATTGCTCTACAAAGTTTGTGAAAAATAATATTGAAGATATTTTCCTAGATAATTGAGAGTAGTGGATATAAAACCCCACTTGAAAAATTACTTTTGAATTTTGCTCCCTTTGAAAAAGTCGCATACTTGCCCTCCAAACATTAAAACGATCCAGATGATTATGTGTCATTTCACCTGGGCTTTCAGAAAGCTCAGGGGCAAATATGAAACTCAACCACAGTAATCCCATTTGCTTTCATATTAAGCATGTCTAATTACCCTTTCCTTAATCTTTACTTTCCATTGCTATTTATGTATTTTTTCCTTCCAGTTTTATTGAGCTATAATTGACATATGGCACTGTATAAGTTTAGTGTATACAGCATAATAATCTGATTGACATATATCATGAAATGATTATCACAATAAGTTTGGTGAATCTCCATCATCTCACATAGATACAAAAGAAAAAGAAGAAACATTTTTTTCCTTGTGATGAGAACTCTTAGGATTTACTCTCTTAACAACTTTTACATATAGCAGACAGCAGTGTTAATTATGTTACTCATGTTGTACATTACATCCCTAGTACTTATTTATCTTATCCAATGCTATTTATTTTTATTATTCATCCATTATATCCTTTTGTTGTATGCTGCATTAAATCCTTTAACAAAAAAATAGAAGGTGTAAATATATAAACAAAAGCACAAATTTCTCTATACTGCATATAATTTAATATTTCTTTGATAACTCAGGAGGCATTGTAGAAACTTGCAGCATACTAGGTATCATGCTGAATTCCAGTGAATTATTTACACAATTACTTAAAGTTAATGACTAACTTTGCAAAAGATCATTCCTCTTCCTGAGAGGACAGTATTTTTTTCCGGATTTCTGTGTATAAAATAATTGTCTGCCTCAGCCATTCTCTAAATTCTTCGTAGAAACAGCTCCAGGGTTTACGGTCCATTCTGCATCCCCTTCTTTGAAGTAATTCAGTCTGAACCCAAGTTGTGAGCTTATTCTGAGCCAGTCAAATAATCATACATAAGGTTTACACTTTTCAGTGTAAACTTGGACGTTTTTGTTGAAAAGCAAGACACTAAGTCTAGAGAAGAAAAATAGATGTGTCTCTATATAATCTATTGTACTATTCATAGATATTTAGTCACATAAACAAACATTTCTGTTGAGTGAGTCAAAAGAGGAAATAGAAATGTTAGAGTTCAAAACTGCATTCCATTTCAGAAAGGTTTTTTTTTTTATTCAAAATAGGAAAGAACTGAATTGCATTTATCTGCTTTTCACAAAATAAAATACTCTGAGTTGATTTATCTTGAGTATGTTTTCTTCCTAAATAAAGCCATGTTAGCCCTACATTAATAACCTCAGATAATTCAAAGGTATGAATAAGACAAGTTAGCTAATCTACTTTACAAGCTGCAATATTAAAATTCTGGTCAACTGTAAATAACAACACTACCTTTTTATCAAAATCACTAATTCCCATATTTCCTAGAATCTATTTGACGGCATGTCAGGATGCCTCATTTCATTTGAGGAAATTATACACTTGAAATTATTCTCTGATCTGTCTCCAAAATGAGTTTCTAAAATTAGAGGAACCCCTGTGGCTTTTCAGTACTCAATATTCACAGGCCACATCAAAAAATTAGGCAGACTTCTAACGTGCTTATGAAAATAAAGTATAAATGAAATCTAGGTGCCAATACATGCCAGTATTGATATTTCAGTAATTGATTTCTCATAATAAACATAACTCCCAAGTTTGAAGTGACTGTGTTAATTATCAGGTACAGATATATAATATTAAGTACTATTTATTTTAAAATTGAAAATTGAGTGGTAGCAGTTCATGAGCTTTAAAGAGGTTGGAGCAAAAGTTCTCCACTGATAATCATAAGCTCTGCAGGGAAAAATATCCTTCCCTAAAAAAAATTAAACAGCAAGTAATAAAACTCACTACAGGATTTTCTGTTCTCTTAAGAGTAAGGTTACCCAAACCCATCCACAGGAAATGCAGTAGAGGGACTTCCTAGGTGGTGCAGTGGTTAAGAATCTGCCTGCCAATGCAGGAGTCACGGGTTCGATCCCTGCTCCACGAAGATCCCACATGCTGTGGAGCAACTAAGCCCATGCACCACAACTATTGAGCCTGTGCTCCAGAGCCCATGAGCCACAACTATTGAGCCTGTGTGCCACAACTACTGAAGCCCATGCACCTAGAGCCCATGCTCCGCAACAAGAGAAGCTACCACAATGAGGAGCCCAAGCACCACAATGAAGGATAGCCCATGCTCGCTGCAACTAGAGAAAGCCCGTGTGCAGCAATGAAGACCCAATGCAGCCAATAAATAAATAAATAAATAAATAAATTTTTTTTAAAGTAATGTGTTCATTAAAAAAAAAAAGGAAATACAATAGAAAAAGTCTTCCTATATCTCAAAAAACAACAGTCTCTCATATCTCATTTAATCCTTACAAGATCTCCATTAGAGAAGCAGAATCCTCAACTTTAAATGACTGTGTTTATTGAATATTTGTCATTTTTACCAAAGATATGCGGTTATAAAGAAACTAGCTTCAACAAACTCAGAAGGTGGTATTCTCTCTAGGAAGGCCAGGTCCAGGGGCAGGCGTTCCCTGTCTGACTGAGCGGAACGTGTATAAACCGCTCATCAGACATCTCTCACTGGGTCATTTTGTCCACCTAAATACTTGTCCTTAACAAGTGGCAAGGTACGAAAACAAGCAAAGTGCGAAACCATATGAAGTCCCCAAAAGTTTGACCTAAATGCTACCTTCAGCCAGCACAAATATTAGAAAAGGCATATTTTCCTGTCATTGCTAGCAAAATTCAGGGCAATTTGGTTAGTTAAAAATCTAATCATAGATCACTAATTTTTCTATTTACTTTAATAAATATGTTAAAAAATTTCTGTTATTGTCACTAGCTACCATTATGCATTGAAGATTTGTGTTTATTATGGGCCTAGCAGTTTGCTAAGGGTTTCTTATTAAGTAGCTCTATTTATTTTTATAAAACCATAATGAGGTAGGTACTACTATTATCTCATTTAATAGATAAGGAAATTGAGGTTTAGAAGTGAAAAAAATCTACAAACACTCAGCTTGCTCTTCACCATGTATTCCATATCTTGAAATTTTAGTGTCTAATTGAAGTATGAGCTTTGGAATCAAATAGATCTGAGTTCAGTCACTGACTAGCTCTATGAAATTGGACTAGGTCACTGAGCCTCTTTGTGCCTCACTTTTCTCATCTGTAAAATGGGGATAGTAATACTGTACCTTTATAGAAATGTTTTAGGGCTTAAATGGCATAATGTATGTAAAATGCTTACTCATAGAGTTACATATGTGTCTCCTACTTGAAAAATTCAATGTGTACTTTTCAATCCCTAATTTACTTTAACTCTCAGCTATTACTGTAGTATATACTACAAACAGGCACTATTCTAAGGGTTGTAAATATGCTAATTCACTCACCAAACAACCTGAGATGGGTACTCTGGTTATTCTCATTTCACAAGTAATAAAAATGAATCACAGGGAGGTTTAAAACTTGCCCAAGGTCACACAGCAAGTAAGGAGTAAAGGGAAGATTTCACCCAAAGAGCCTAGCTTTGGAGCCTAGCCTTAACCTCTGAACCACGCTTCCTCACTAAGGAGAACTCATTCCTAGAATTCTGTCCTTCCTTGACTTTCAGGACACTGCTTTCCATTTCTTCTCTACCTACAATATGTGTCTGCTCTGCCATTAAGGGTTGCCACTACCCAACTTCTGACCTCTGTTACATATATTACCCCATGTCTTCGTGTGGTCTTACCTCCTCCTATGCATTTAGTGCCTCATACACACAGATAACACCTGTAAACTGTTAGCCACTCCACCTGCCCTAGTCTGTTCTCCACTCTTCACAGCATAGCATTTTCTACGGGAACACAGCCTCCTAGCCAGAGACCACACTTCCCAGCCTCCCCTGCAGCAGGCACAGCCACGTGAGCCAAGGGGACATGAGCAGAGGTGCTGAGGGCAGAGCTTCACACATTGGATGTTCTCCTTGCTACTTCCTCCTCCCCCCACTGACTGCAACTGGAGGAAAACAGGAGCAACTCTGGAAGACAGGTGTTAAAAAAGTGGCACTGTCTCACCATCCTGGACCCCTGGGTGAACTTGCGCAGCAGGGCTGCCTGGCAGCCTGGACCAGCGGCCTGGTGTATGAGAGAGAAACAGAATCCTGCCTCATCCAAGCCATTGCATTTGGAGTTAGCACTTTCCTAATTAGTGCACACAAATCCCAGATCTCTGGCTGAGTTCGGTCTCCTGAGCTTCATACTTCCTACTGGATTTCTGCACATGGAGGACCTGACAAGAACCTTAAATGCAGCATTTTCAACATGGAACTAATCAAATACTACCACTCCCTCAATGAACGGTTTTTCATCTCTCCAGGGTCCAAGTCAATGTCAGGCACTCTTGTCCTTGCAGCTTCCCTATCACTCCCTGTCACCCCACACCCACCCAGTCATCACTCTGTTCATTCTCCCTCTTAAATATCCTTCACATTCATCCCTCCTTGCCCTCCTCAATGGCACACCTGAATTCCAGCCCTTATAATCACTCATAATGAACTACCCGAACAGTTTCCTACCTAATTCCCTCCCCCATCCCAGGACATAATTCTCACCTCAACTCACATGCTACAAGACGACCTAATGATTTTTTACGCACAAATCTAAAATTGTTACTTTGTGAGGTACTTTTTCCGGTCAGAATATTATAATGGCTTTCATATCAGTACCTTCTAAAGGCAAAATTTGCAAGTCTCTACTAATAACGCACAAGAGAAAAAAGTTGTTTGAATGGTGAATAGGTAACAGGAAACTCACAATTGGACTACGTCAAGAAAGAGAGTGAAAGAAAAGAAGGCATTTGTATACCTGAAGCAAAACCGGCAGAATAGTTCAAGGTCTGATTAGATCAAGAAAAGCTTGAAGATAAAAGGGATCTTCCTCCCCACCAAGCCCAAAGTGGTCCTGCAGGGCTTTGGATGATAAAACAGATATCACCCCAAGTCTGAGTCAGCCTGATCCCTGCCAGCAGTTACAGAGGAGATAATGAAGTCAGCAGAGAGGCACGAGGGAGTGTCTTTGACTTTATATAAAAGAACCCTGAGAATGGAACTTCTCAGGTATATTCCATCTAAATAACCGCTGAGCTTGAAAGCTGCCTATGGTTCGCTATCCGGGCAGGAGATTCTTTGTGTGTTTATCTGAGAATGGAGCTTCATTACTAATAAATCAGAATCCCACGACTACTCTGTTCTCAGTTTTACTTTCCTAACAATGTCTCAAATTTGTGAACCTGTTTGTCTCTTCATTCGGCAACGACTCACAGACTCAGGATAAGATGCGTGCATTAACAGGATGGATAAGGCTCTTTGAAAGCCAGCGCCTGCCCTGTCCAGCCCTCCTCATGCCCGTGTACCCGCCGTGCTGTCTTGCTTCCAGCTCTAACTCGACACCACTGCCTCTGCCTGAAATGCTCTTTTGGGCCCTGTGCCACGCAAGTGATTTCTGCAGCTGGCTAACGCCTGCTTAGCCTTTAAGATTGGAGGCCCAGGGAACACCTACCTGCTGCGTGCTCCCACTGCACATCTCAATCACAAATACAGTAGCAGTGAAGGACTGCCCACCCAGTGTCAGTGCTCTGATTCAAGATCATCTCATTCCCACCTCTTCTTCTAGCCACCGATGTAAGGATCATTTCTACACAGATCTGACCAACTTCACACTAGTACAACTGGACAGTACGTGGTCAGGGGCTAAGCTGTTACCTCTTGCTTCCTGCCTTGGGCTTCTCTTTCAACACTTGCCCCTAATTTTATTTGCTTGGGGAGTGGTGATTTACTTGGTCCTGACAAGAATCCCACTAGCAGCTTAAGGGCAGGGTTCCCTGGGAGAAAAATAATCCCACAACTAGATAGAGCTTGCCAGCAAGCCCACCCCCATTCCCCACCATATCCTTTTGTACCCACAACACTCTGTCATGTTTCTTCCTCTGGCTCAGAAGTGCTGAGATAATATTTCTGGGTGTAGGATGTTGCGTGTGAAAATTATAAAATACAAGTTGTTTCTATGAGTCAAAGCAGACCTATACTACTGACTCAGCTTTCTAATTCTAACAAAGATGTTAACAGGAGAAGAGTGTTAAAAAGTGTTGCAGGCTGAGATACTTCCCCCCAAAACTGTACACAGATATAAGACATATATCATTTGCCAAGGACAGCAGGGTGTAAAGGAGATGGGTGAGGAGGGACCTCCAAGCTGGGTGAGGGCTGAATTCTTAACTCTCAGCTCACAGAGAGGTTAACACACAACTGAGAGAATAAAAACCTCAAACAAGCCATCCCATGTAGTCACCATGAGCTGCCACCAACTTTAACCTGGGGGAGAACCCTGCGTGTCCATTTACTTTATATGAGCACTGGAGACCTATATACGCTATTGTCATCTGGGTTCTTCATCCTGCAAGTCAGGACTCAGAGAGAAAGATCACATCCCCTTCACATTCATGCCCCTGCCCTTCTCTGTCCCTTTATTTGTATGTAGAGGTTTTCTGTTACTCAGAAATGAAATAAACAACCATCTAAAGAGGCAGAAATGGTGTGGAGCAAAAATCATTTGCCACAAAGGAAACTAATAAGAGTATTTGATATTCAACACCCCATGGAACATATCAAAACTAAGCATACAAAGAAAAAGTGTCCCAAAGGCACACAGCCTCGTGGAACCAGCTTTCCGTCCAGCCCTCATATAACCTCTGTGAATAGCTATGTTTCTGAAGGAGCAGTCAATCTCTTTTAACAGTAGTCTGTCTCCTAAGTACGAAACAAAGAAATGTGTCTTTGGAAGTATATTTTACTTGACTCTCTCTCCCACTTGGCTTCACATTTTGCGTTGGTCCATTTGAAGTAGGGCCTGTTGTGAGCTTGTTTATATCCACTTACTTTTCTCAAGGTGGCACACACGGGAGGAAAAGGCCATTTCAGTTTCTTTGAGGAGATGTGTTTGCTTCATTTCCTATCTGAGAGCAAACACTGTAACTATTCCCTGCATCTGTGGTTCTGCGCACTGTTAAGTAAGGAGCCCCAAGAAAAGCAGATGAAAGCTATGGATCCTATCACTGAAAAATGCATATAGAATATCAACAACAATTTCAACAGTATCACTTTTCTCTCGAAGCCCATCCAGGAAGAACACAGGTCCACGGGCCAGGGGTTAGAAGTCCCTGCTCTACCAAAACTTTTTCTCTACCAGCCTTCTATATTCTTTCTCTCTTATTAGTCTCCAGTCAAGTCTGGAACTTCAGTAACTGATATGGTGGAAAACTCAGCAGATGAGAGAAGGAAGAGACGCATCTTAGTCCTGTATTTTACCAACTTAAACTCTGAGTCTGATGTTTTGCTGAAGCCAAGTCTCACACCTAGTATTTAGAGAGTGTGGTTACACACACAGTCCCAAACTGCAGGGTAGGAAGCAGTCAGGAATCATGGGTCCGGGTCACCTCCAGGGGGGCTTTTACCCTTGCAGTTCCCTAGGCCAAAAAGATACTCTTCGATGCATCTCTGCATGGCTGGGTCCTTTCACCAACTGGTCTCGGTTCAAACGTCACCTCCTAAGAGAGGCTGTTCCTGGACGTCCTATCTTTTTTTTTTTTAATTTTATTTATTTATTTATTTATTATTTTTGGGGGGTACACCAAGTTCAATCATCTGTTTTTATACACATATCCCCGTATTCCCTCCCTTCCTTGACTCCCCCCCCCTCGAGTCCCCCCCACCCTCCCCGCCCCAGTCCTCTAAGGCATCTTCCATCCTCGAGTTGAACGTCCTCTCTTAAGTAATTCCCTCACCATTAAAGCCATTCTTTAGCACATGACTTTGTTCAGAGTCTTCAATGTGCTTACCACCACACGAAATGATTTTTTTATTGCTGTTTTTTTTCTCTTGTTAAATGTCTATATCCCTAACTAGAATATAGGTTATACCGGAGGAGAATTTTTTGTCTGCAACATTCTCCACTATATCTTCGGTGTTCACAACAGCACTTGGAAACCAGTAGGTACTCAAAATATTTTGAATGAATGAATGGGGTAGAACCAAATTGATGGTCAGAGATATTCTTGTCTGAATTTTTAAATCTATACTTTTATACGACTGTAGTTCATTACAGATATTTGAGGAGCTGTGCCAAACCCAACAATACCTCTGATGGAAATGTTTTTTTAAATGTGTGACTGTTGCTATATTTCCGCTCGTCATTTTTCACAGATTTCAAATATGTCATAAAATATTATTGGGTCAGGGACCACGCAGGTCACCAGATGGTTAAGAATGATTTATTTCCTTGATTTCAGACTACTGAAGAAAGATTGCAGGAAGAAAGTCAGTTCTTATCTCTAAGCTTACAGACTATGAAAGATAAAAGGGACCTTGAAGTTCATCTAGTCCAGATTCACTCTCAATTTAAAAATCCATTCTACTTACCGATGACATAGTTGTCTGACCTTGACTTTAATATTTTTAGTGATGAGCCACTCACGATTTTACAAGAGAAACTTTCTCACAATTGGACGGATTTTGATGAGCAAGGTCTTCCTTCTATTGATTCAAAATTTCCTTCCTGTAACTTCTGGCCCTTGGAGCAACAATGAATAAGTCTAGTTCCTGTTCGGAATGATGAACTTTGAAATATTTGAAGACCTCTAAAATATCTCCTTTCAGTACTTGCTACTTTCGGAATAAATTTCCCAAATACCAACAGCTGTCCCTCACTTGTTCACCGTCTTTCAGGTGGTTGATCTCTGGGCACACTGCAATTAGGAAACATATGTTCTCCAGGGCAAAGTGGAATTAAGTCTTATTTTTAATGATGGATTTAATTGTAGTTGAGCCATAAAGCTACTAAGTGATCCACTTTTGTAAGTTAGCTATGCATATAATTATCCACTATGTCACTACCAATATCTGCAACTGTTATTAATTGTGAAATGCAAAAGCAGATTACTCTGATCTAATGAGCCTCTATCTCTGCTGGAAGTCTGTCTAAAGAACATTTCATAACTGATAGTGTCAGCTTGCTTTTGAAAGTCTTTTGATGAAAATATGAAAAAAACTTTTTAAAATAATATGGGCCATCAATTTGCACACGCACAATAGTATGGCTTCTTTTAATCTTAAAATCCGCGTAACAAGCAGTTACAGACATCCTGAAAGTAAAGCATCTCATTATGAATACTACTAGCAAAACTGAACTGCATTTTTAAACAAAAAAAATTAATTAAATGTTTAATGGATTGCTTTTCAACTAAATAATAAAACTGAAGTGAATCTGTCCACACTCAGACCTTGTAGGAAGATATGGTAAATTCATTGATGTTTTGTCATTCTCAGGATCAATACTGGTTGTAATCATGTTAGCAGTATTAATCACTAAAGAAGGTAGAAATTATCACACAGGTAGCCCAGGAATTCCCCATACTGAATTGCCACTCCTAAAAATGAAGCTCACACTAGGGAAGTTGATAGGTTTCAATCTACATGTCTACACTTACCTCTATACTGTAATCATCTGGGGGTTTTTTGGTTTTGGTTTTGCATTTTTTCTGCAAAACAGTTTTTTATCCCAGGAGGAGGTCTTCGCTGGGGCTCACATCCCAATAAATAAATGTCTGTCTGTAATCATTTTTTTTAAAACCTAGTGGTAAGTTATAATGTATTTGAATATCCACAGTTATGTCTGCAGTTAATAGTATCTTAACAATATTAAGCACAATATCCTGTTTTATGAAATCCACTGGACTTTACCTGTTGAACTTGTTAGGTGACCACCCCTACTACAGACACCAACCAATATTCAGTTTTCACCCAGATATAAAGATGTAGCATCATCACTAAGGAACTCAGAGACACTGACTCAATAATTCTTTGTTCAATGAACAATATCTTGTATATTCTTTTCCATTCAAAGCCAAAATGCTACTAAGCATAGTATGTTTAAAATGATAACATCCAAACACATGACTTCCCAGTAGTGTGAGGCATGACTACAAGTACTTTAAATATCTTTTAAAATAAACAACCTGAGTTATTCAGTTGCTTCAACAATTCTTGTTATGAGTTAAATTTCATCCCCTCAAATTCATATGTTAAGGTCCTAATCCCCAGTACCTCAGAATGTGATCTTATTTGGAAATAGAATCCTTGCAGATATAATTAGTTAAGATGAGGTCATGCCAGAGAAGGGTGGGCCCCTAGTCTAATGTGACTGGTGTCCTTATGAAAGTGGAAAATTTGGAGACAGGTGCAAACAGGGAGACTGGCGTGTAAAGATAAAAGCAGAGATCTGGGTGATGCTTCTACAAGCCAAGGAGTGCCAATGATTCCCAGCAAACCACCAGAAGCTGAGGGAGAGGCACAGAACAGATTCTTCCTCACACGCTTCAGAAGGAACTGACCTTGCTGGCACCTTGATCTCAGACTTACACCTTTAGAACCATGACACAATAAATATCTGTTGTTTAAGCCACTCACTTTGTGATACTTTCCTGCCCTAAGAAGACTAATACATTTCTGAATCTCTTAAAAATATTTGGCATTCCTCTTTGTGCCATACCTTCAGAGCCCAAAGCACTTTATTTTGGACATCCTTAAATGTGGCATAGCCTTGTCCTTATTAAGATGAATTTTTTAACAGCCAAAAGCTACTCGTATCTAAGACGAATGAGATGAAACATTTGTGTGGGTAATCCAGCATCTTTTTCAAATTTGTTAATTTACACTATAAATGAATAAAACTGATTTTCGTGCATCTCTACAACTGACTTTGGCAGACAGCCTAAAAGATGTTTTGAACAATAATAGTATTTCTAGGGCTTCCCTGGTGGCGCAGTGGTTAAGAATCTGCCTGCCAATGCAGGGGACACAGGTTCTAGCCCTGATCCGGGAAAATGCCACATGCCACAGAGCAGCTAAGCCCATGCGTCACAACTACAGAGCCTGCACTCTAGAGCCACAACAATGAGCCCACGAGCTGCAACTACTGAAGCCCGTGCACCTAGAGCCTGTGCTCCGCAACAAGAGAAGCCACTGCAATAAGAAGCCCATGCGCTACAATGAAGAGTAGCCCCCGCTCTCTGCAACTACAGAAGGCCAACGCAGCAACAAAGACCCAATGCAGCCCATAAATAAAAAATAAATTAATTAAAAAACAGTATTTCTAGAGAAAAACAGATGTGTGTATTATATTATAAATGGTATAAATTATTACTTTATGTTAAGATGATTTGTGGTACCCAGATACTTGACTGGTAATGTAGCTGGGAAATGATTCCAGCCCATTGGCCTGAGCAGCTTCCCTTCCATCTGATTTACATTTTGAGCTTCCATCCTAGATCAAGACTAAAATAAAACCTTTTGTAAAGATAAAACTGTCATACCTGTGTTGTCCTACACAGGAGCTGCTAGTCTCAAGTGGCTTTTGAGCACTTAAAATGTGGCTAGTGAAACTGAGGAAATTTTTATTTTATTTTATTTTATTTTATTTTAACTGAATAGCCACTTGTAACTATTGGCTACTATATTGGAATGGTGTAGTTCTTGATTTTAATTTGAAAATAGGACTCCCCTGCTAACAAAGTTTGAAATCACCATTAAAAATGAAGGAATAGCTTCTGCTAATAAAGGAATAACTGATGATTCTGATCAATTCAATATGCAAGTTTCTTGGCCACTTGATAACTGATGTTAATTCCAGTGAGCATCTAACTTCATTAAATCAGCTATAACTAACATCACTGATCATTAGCCAGCAGGGGGACCTGAAGAGTTGAGGACAGGATTTTCTCTGGAGAGCAGAGGTTTCTTTTTTGTTTGTTGGTTTTTTTTTTTTTTTTTTTTGGTTTGCTTTTTCCCTCACTATATTTTAGTCTATATGGAAGCTCCAGCCCTTGTCTTCCTGAATGTCCAGAGTTAGTCACACGCTTTGCATGTATGTTTCTAAAGCACTGTTAGGAGGTGGCAGCAGAACTTAGTTCTAGACAATACAGTTTAAAATCCGATTAATTTTAAAACTTAGTCTTTCCCAATTTTCTTTGTTAAAATGTGATTAGTATTCAAATTTTTCTATTGATTTTTAGCTTTGTTCTCTTTCTCCACATTTCAGAATAAAAAAATTTCAGGTCCTTTATGTTTAGACAGAAGAGGAAAACTGCATTGGTGTGTTGTTGATTCTTTACTTCCATGATAAGTTAACGACACGTGGCCTTACCTCTTGATAAAGGTCACTGAGATCTTCCTGGTGGGCCTGTTTGGAACATCCTGGGAATTCCCTAACACAACAGGAATCTGGGGGCCAGTCCATCTCTGTCATTTCCAGCCAGTCGGTGAAATAGACAACTCCACAGCACTTGAACTGCAAAAGAATGACTGGTCAGGCCCAGAAACAACAAAAATATTTTCTTAACTTATGGGAGACTGAGTTAGAGTTCTTAAATTTTTGCACCCAGAGCTAAAGTCACTTCTGTCATCACCTAATGGATATGTGCACATTCTATGTTGACAACAGAAATGTAGGCGGGGACTCCATAATGGAGCAATCCTGAACAATACTGCCCATAACACAGGAAGACAGATCAGCCATGACTGAGGCTCACTGCTCCCCCAATGTAAGATCCCCTACAAGTGATTATACAGCAACAGAGTTAATTTACACACTAACAAAACAAATAGCTGAAATCTTATATTTAACATTAAACCTCTAGCTACTAGGGAATAACTGATCAATCTATTTGCATATTGCCTAGTTACCAACTTCACTGCTTAACAAATTCAAATACTATATTAAAAGTTTCCACAATCTCTGTAGAAAGATTTTTGGTCAACAGCCCATATCACAATGATTACCCCACTGAGATTCATTAGCCAGTAAATTTCCAAAAATTTTTGTGATACAAACATAGGTTTGGTCAACAAATTTTTATTCAGCTGAGTGAGAATCTTGAAAGAAAAAAAACTGTCATAGTCTATCACCATAATCTCAGAAGAAATGATGTGCCCTTAGCTTCAACAAAGTTGGGTTTAAGACAAACTATATTGTCCTTTTTGCTTTAGTCTCATTTTACCGAGTATTAACAAAAACTTTCTCTGGCCAAGATTTAGAAACACTGCTTAAGGACATATGTAGATTAGATTCAGAGTAATTAACTATGAAAACTTTCTGCCCTTGGGTAGAGGGAGGGTACTCTTTCATATAGTCAAAAACAAGGACTACGTATGGGCAGTCACTGAGAAGAATTTTGCCAAGAGTGACTGGCTTTGCGAATTATGTAGCCCAACAGATCAATCTATGTTCAGGATTAACACTGTATCATAAAATATCACTATCCACCATTTCAAACTTCGGCTAAAATAAACTTTAAAGAATTCTGAACTTCTTACGTAAAATGAAACAAAAAAATACACAAAATGATTTTACATTTTTTCACTTGCTTAAATATCTAATTTTTAAAGAGAAAAAAATTATCTTGAGTACTATAAATGATGAATTACTGATGTTATGAGTAATATTAAAATTTTCCAAGAAACTTTAAAATAATTTTAGAATTTTCCTTTTATAAATTTGTTCTAAAAGCCACAAATATACCACAAACATCACTAATTAAGTCAAACGTAATTTAACGTCATTTGTTTTACAGAAGTCATTGAGTACCCATAAAAAACACGTGTGGTAAAATGACCACATTCTAAAAATCATAAACTACTACATTTTCAAGTCAGTCTTTTTAAATCCTTACACACAGAGGAAACCTACCTCTCATTTCCTAATGTCATGTGTTTTTATATGTTGATGACAGAAGGACAGTTCTTGGAACACCCCAACTCCATCCACAATAGAACAGCCCATTTATCTGGTCTCGTCAGGAAGCGAGGTTCTCCACAGAAATGACTTTTCCAAATAACTTATGCATATCACGTTCTGGGCCAAATGCTTTTTTTATTTTAATAAGTCACTGAGATACTGTTTCTTTTTACATGGTTGTTTTTCTTTATCAACAGAAGATACTGAATTGATACTGAAAATTTTCCTGAAAACTCCCTTAAGCAAACCCATTCTTAAGCCACGCATGACTACGGTCTACATTTCCTTGGAGTTGTCCTGCCTCCTTTAGAGTCACATTGTGAGATGGGGCCACTCTTCTAACATGCTATCAAACTGGAAAATTCCACCACCATTTTGCATAAGCAGAACCTGAGGCTCTGAAGGACAGGTCAAATAAGTTGCCAAGGTCACAGACCAGCGAGTGGCAGAGTCTACTTGTTCCCAAGCCTATAGTCCAACCTCTTTGTTAATATAAATAAATAAATTTTCTAGCATCAGTTTTTTTTTAAAAGGTATTAAATAAAGATCACCAGGACTTCAGTGAGAGTCCACTAAAGTGAGGTACATGCCCAGAACTACACCAAATGAGGAGTCAGGAAAACTGCAGCCTGACGAGGTCGCTTTCAGCTCTACAATTTATTTTGGGGGAGGGGTGTTACCAGCTGACTTGTGTCCTTTCTCCCCCACCACCAAAATTCACGCTGAGGTTCTAACTTCCAGAATGTGACCATATTTGGGAAGAAGGTCTTTACAGAAGGAATTAAATCAAAATAAAGTCATAAGGGTGGTCCTAATCCCATATGACCGATGTCCTTATGAGAGGAGAAAATTTAAACACAGACACAGAGGGACGATGACGTGAAGACGCAGGGAGAAGACTTCGGCTGTCTACAAGCCCAGGAGAGAGGCCTCAGGAAAAAAGCAATCCTGCCAACGCCTTGATCTCAGACTTCCAGCCTCCTGAGTTGTGAGACAATAAGTTACTGTTGTTTAAGCCGCCCAGTCTGTGGTACTTTGTTATGGCTGCAGCCCTACCAGGGGCTTTTAAAAACTCTTTCAGGAGGCCCAGAGGTCTTTGTCACCTCCTTTTGGGTGAAATAGGCCTATGATGTGGAGGAGGGAACTTACCACACAACAAATCTGAAAATATGCGTGCTATCATTTGGAGCGCTGTACATTTTCTACCCAGGTTGGGCCCCTCTGTGCACCATCAGAAAAAAAAACCTCGTTTTGTTTGTTAACCAGGATTATCATGGTGTGCATCACAAATGTTAGAAAATAAAAAGCTCTGGGAAGCTTCCACTCAGGGCAGTAGCTGAACACAGCTTACTATAAATTCCTAAATGCTTCACTTATTTTCCTTCACGTTGTTTTTAGTACAAATGAAGAGTAAACAAATAAAGTCAGGAAGCATTTAAATAAACAGGAAATCTGTGCTGCAATGATAATTTTCATCATCTCAACAACTGTAACACAAAGAGCCAGATTTGGAGATTATCCTGAACTTGAACCTCTGCCCGTATCTAAGACAGAGTAACTGAGCAGGGAGCAGGACATCTATTGTGCAAGACACCAATTCTCAAATATTTTGGAGCCCAGCTTTAAGTGCCATTAAAGGAAAGAGATATACTTTGTCATCTGGGACTATCACTCCAATCACAAGGAAACTGCTTGGGAGAAGAACTTAGTTTGAATCAATGGTTAAATTCAAGTCACCAGATTTTAAACATTTAAATATAGTCCTTGTTTGAGAAGATAATGGGATGCAGTGCTATATGGAAGGTAGGTGAGAAAAGCTAAAAGCACTTAACTTTGTAATGTTATTGTTAATAACCATAAACTAAATTAGATCAAACTTATGATCCCATTTAATCTTCTCAACACCCAGAGGAGATAGGTACTTTTATTATCTCCATTTTACAGATGAGAAGACTGAGGATTAAGGAAGTTAAGTAAATCACAGAAGTTCATGTTATAGTAAGCAGCAGAGCCAGAATTTGAACGAAGGTCTTTCTGACTAGAAAGCTCGTGATTTTAATGAGATACTGAGTGCTAATTTCCAAATGAGACCGATTATTTAAATTTTCAGATGATGTTTAAATTACAGATAGCTCTAAAAGTCATGAAAAATTATCCATTCCAATAGAGCTGGGTAATCATCAAGGAATTCTCATTAAAAAAAGGAAAATTTACAGTAGTTTAGCAAAAGGGCTTTTAAAAAATTTTTAAATATATGCGAACTGTGGGAAATGAAGCGGAAATGGTGTACATGGGAAGAAAAGTAGGGCACAGAGCTACTTAAAGTATTTCTCAAAAAAGACCTACACCAGTGGTAACTGAATCATGGGTTTAACTTTTCAGCACAGAGAAAATAACCAAAACCAAAGCTTTGAACACTTTTTTTGAAAGTGTGCCATTTCATATGTGAAATATAGAAAAATGGTACAAATCAACCGGTTTGTGAGATAGAAATAGAGACACAGATGTAGAGAACAAACATATGGACACCAAGTGGGGAAAGTGGCAGGGGGAGGGGGTTGGGGGTGGTGGTGTTAGGGTGGAATGAATTGGAAGATTGGGATTGGCATATATACGTTACTAATAAGAAAAAAAATATCCAATTGTACATTTTAAATACATGCAGTTTATTGTATGTCAACTGTATCTCAATAAAAGTTCTTAAAAAAAAAGGAAGTGTGCTGTTTATTCCACACCCTCAACCACAGAAAATGCAGCACTTACCTCTCTCTGAAAAAAATTCCAAGCATGAGTAAGCCACCGATATCTCGGTAGGCCATAATTTGTCATTCTGGCTTTCAGAGTGACCATGTCTGACCACTGTACTGGAACCTAGCAATAGAAAAAACAAAATATCAGCAAGTACGAGATGCAAACAGCCACTTTCAGACACAAATACCTTCACATATTCACAAACACAATCTCTCACAGACTCATCCACATACACTGATGTGGAATGTAATGCCATTGACAAATACTATCTTAAATTTATATTTGTTTGTGGCTTAAGTTAAGCTCAAGGTTATTAAACACTTACTGAACAATCTCTACAATCTCTGATTTTTGTACTAAATGAAGAGGTACTTCATATTAAGCAAAATAATGCAAAATCACTTGATGCCAATATCAAGTTCAAGGAAATCGCAAACAAGTAAGCTCTATGTTCCGGAGATACACCTGAAGAGCTCCTCTGCACAAGGGATCCCCACTGAAAAATGCCCTTTGATTTGATTTCATAATGCTGTGAAATTGTTGTTTGAAGTGACTGCAGATTGTGGACTAAAATAAAAGGGGAAGAATTAAGAAGGGAAACAGTTCAGCTCAAGTCAAGCCTCACTCTAGAAAAATCTTTCCCAAAATTGGATTTTAGAGACATGCTAGAATTCTAGAAAAATTCTTCTGAAAGTAAAGCATTTTTTTGTGCTCTGACTCTCAAAGCACCTAGCACTGTGTCCCTTAGCAGTGTTTATTCACGACAGGGCTTCAAGTACACAACACAACAGTTGGCGAGAAATCTGGTCAGCATATTATGCTATGTTTTATCTATGGTGACACAGGAGAAATGGGGTCACACAAATCCTAGTCTTTCCACATATGTGGTATTAAAGTAACTCATGGGAAGCTAGACAGACATCCACATCTGATCTATGGAGCACTATGGACTGGGTTAAGCCAAGCAAATTTGATACTAACCCAAGATTCATATTGTGTTGAAATCTTATTTTTCAAAATAGTAATATCAATAGTAGTTTAAAAATTCCTGGCCACAGAAAGTCTTCATTTTGTTCTTTTGATAATTTTCTTTCTTATTACTTAGAAATGCACAGTGCAAAGAAAACACCCCAACAACTGGGCACACAACTTTCTGTCCTAAATAATGGGCTGATTGGGTATACTTTGTATTCATATGGTTTTAACAAAGTTCAGAGAACTAACCCAAGTTCAAATTACTCACTATAAATTCTTATCTCATATCCTTCTGAACACAAAATAAATAGAAGTGAAATAAATTCTCTAGGAAGTTATAATCTGAAACAGTTAATATTATTGACAGATTTTATCTAGAGAAGGAATGATGAATGGGAGGAGAACATGTATAAAAAACAGAAATAATGGGGAAATAGGCTGTCTGATGTCAAATCTCTCAATTGGGTTACTAGAATCGTCTTATTTCTAACTTATTTTCCAAAATAAATGTAAGTTGTTTCCCACTTGTGACCACAATCGATCTGAGACCAAATATAGCAAGAAACAGAGGAGGTCATTGAGGTTCTGGCACAAAATACAGTGATCTGGCCATAAAGGAAAACACACATGTATTGGCTCCTTGCATGGAACAGCTAAGAACACAAAGCCCATTCTATGCAAGGGCTGGGTTCTGCAAAATTTGGCAGCTAATAAACTTTAACGGCACTTTTCATTCACACTGTTATTAGTGCAAAAGCAATAAAAAAAATTCTGACAAACTTTTTTTCATAAAGGACTACTTTGCACATTTCACTTTTAAACAGCCCTTGTTTTATCCTGGTGACTTAATGCGGGAAGATTTACACAAGCAAAACAGTGCTATATGCCTTCAGCTGGCATGGCAGTGTACACCCACCTAGTACCCCTGTGATACTAAGAAAATGCAAGATCGCCCCTTCACAGAACAGAAGTGCCTAAAAAGTATAAATTCCTTTTGGTTTCCTCAAGTTCCTTGGAGTTATGTTAGAGTCAAAATATTTCCTTTCAAATACCTTAAATTAACTCATTTCAAACTTGTTATAACTTGGGAAATTTATCAAATATTCGTATGAAAGAAACACTATACAAGCAATTTTTTAAACTCACTAGAAAGTAAACTCATTTTTAAAAACCTTTTAATTACCAAAAGGAACACAAAAGCTGAGGTGAGGAGATCAAGAATTAACTATACAATTTACTATCTATTACTTGAATGTTAAGGAGATCCGTGTGTTTTCTGAAACCAGGAAAAATTAAAAAGACACTAAAACTGAGTCCCTGGAACCAATTACTTTTTTTACTCCCTTAATATACCGAATTTCTAGGGATAGTGTGAAAATATGATTCTCAAAGACAACAAGAACATTTCTATTTTAATGGGAGATTTCTTTTTGAAGATGGTGCTTAACTTTATATTAAACTGGTTAGAACCTGCCCTGACTTTTCAATTTTTAATAGAGAAAAAAATAACCATAAATTCTCTCTTCTTACGGAGAGTCATCACACATTGAAAGCATGAGTGTTTTCACAGGGGTTCAGCTGTGTGGCAGTGCCAAAGCATCGTTTACATGTAAATTGAAGTATGTAGAGTACCCACTAGTCTATAATTACCACTTAGTATTCAAAACAGTGTCACGGTACAGTAGCAGATTCACCATAGAATCTTTAATAACTGCAACAGTACCAGAGATGTCTTCAATTTTCTTACACAACTGCCAAAATGCCTCTCAGAAGCAAATGTAAAAGAATCTCCTTCTCTTCTTAAGAGCTCTTAAATTTTAAAATGTTGAAGACTCAGCTGGGGAACTTGCCACAAATGCAAGTACCCAGTCCCTGCTTTTCCCTCTATTCCGATTTAGCACATCTGGTCTAGAGCCCTCTGATGTGCATTTTAAAGAATCACCCTGAGGGACTCCTGCTGTAGACAGTCCAAAGACAACATGTTGAAAAAAAAATCATCTTCCTAAAACAGAATTACTCTACGAAGCTCATAATGGGAAAATCTGACCTGCTATGAAAACATTCAGCCTTCACAGACATGCGAAGGTGCTCAACCTCATTGACAATCAATGCACCAATTTTCACTAACGAAGTGAGCAAACATGAAATAAGTAATAATGTCCAATGGAGCAGAGGTGAAGTGCAGGTGGTAAACCAAACACGACTGGCAAAATCTTAAGGTTAAGAAACTCTTATTCTCATTTATTTGAACACACACTTCTTAATCTGGAAGATGGTTCAGCTTGCTGCAGACTACAAGGTATTCACGTAGATTTTCAAGCTTTTCTCAAGTGCTGCTGCAAACGTGAATATTTCCTATTTTACACTCAGAAGCTAGTAAAATTATGTTAGAACATATATTATTTTTTGTCTATCATCTCCATGTTTAAGCAATCTGTGGAATTAAAGATATATATCAGAGTAGAAGAAATGAAATATTACAGATTAGGCTTTGGAACTATGCTTTAGACACAGAAAAGAAAATGTTACATTTCAGAAGTATTGGGAATATTCATTGTTACCAGATAGCATAAACATTCAAATTAATAATCATGTGTCTAACAACTCCGGAGTATCTGATGTAAAAGGTTGAATGAATATTGCTTCAGATTGTTGTTATATTCCATTTTGAACTCACCATAATTTCCTGCTCATATGTCCAAACACCACAAGCCAGTTCTACACAGAAAATGACAAGTAAACTTCCAAAATACTGTAGAAGAACAGAAAATGAATGCTGTTAGGATAGAATCAAAGTAAAATGTGGTCATCAGAGAGAAGCTAAATATTATTTGCTGTTGTTTATCCAAAGGACAAGAAAACGGAGGCACAGATTCAGGCAGCTCCCTCCCTTGGGAGCAGATGGGGAAAATTTCAGCAAATTTTGAGATAAGGGCAGACAACAATTCAATACTCACCGAGGTGGGTTGTTTGAGTAGTGCTCCATTTATCAAATGCTTTCATAATTACTTTGCTCAATGGATAAGACTACCTCATTTTACAAACGAAGAAGTTAATGCAAAGAGTATACACTGTGACTTGCTCAAGAACGTGCGTAATGAATTTTAGAGCCCTAGACCATTGCAGCCGTGTTCTATGCGCCGTTCCTTGCTGCTTCTCCAGCTGTGGAGGTCACTTTACAGAAGCAAACAGTAAAAGGGTGAGACAGAATGGGCTCTCTGAACGTTCACTAATTCCAGCAGAATTAAAACAACTCCATTGCTGTCATGAACCCTCCGCTCCACGTATGGTGCCAGTCGGGGTGGGAGGACCAGGCAGTGATGATTACTGATTATTTCTCTTCTCTGGAATGAAAGCTCTATTACGGGCAGGAACTTTACTGTCTTCCTTGTCACAAAGTAGGTGCTCAATAAGTATTTTTGACATAATATCTGAATAGATAAGAATATATGAAAACAAAGCAGAATGAGGTGTGGGTAAAAAGGAACCCTCCTACACTGTTGGTGGGAATGTAAATTGGTGTAGCCACTATGGAGAACAGCATGGAGGTTCCTTAAAAAACTAAAAAAAAAAGAGTTGCCATATGATCCTGCAGTCCCACTCATGAGCACATATCTGGAGAACACCATAATTTGAAAAGATACATGTACCCCAAAGTTCACAGCAGCGCTATTTACAATAGCCAAGACATGGAGGTAACTTAAACATCCATTGACAGATGAGTGGATAAAGATGTCATGTATACATACGATGAATATTAGCCACAAAAAAAGAATGAAATAACGCCATTTGCAGCAACATGGATGGACCTAGAGATTATCATACTAAGTGAAGTAAGTCAGAGAAAGACAAATATCATACAATATTGCTTATATGTGGATTCTTTAAAAAAATGATACAAATGAACTTATTTGCAAAACAGAAATAGACGCAGAGACATCGAAAACAAACATATGGTTCCCAAAGGGGAAAGACAGGGAGGGATAAATTAGGGGTTTGGGATTAAAATATGCACACTACTTATACATAAAACAGATAACTAACAAAGACCTACTATACAGCACAGGGAACTGTACTCAATATCTTATAATAACCTACAATGGTAAAGGATCTAAAAAAGAATACACACCCCCACACACACATACACTTATGTATATATAACTGAATCACTCAGCCGTGCACCTGAAACTAAGACAACATTGTAAATCAACTATATTTCAATAAAAATTAAAAAAAAATAAAATTAAGAAAAAGCAGAGTGATACAATGGAAAGAGACTGGGAGCTGCCTTGGACTGGGTGGTCAGGAAAAGCCTCCTTATGAAGGTGATCTTTAAAATGAGTCAATAACATCAAGAAGAAGGCAATGTTGATAAGATCTGTGGCAAAGCAACCCAGGAAGAGGAAAGATCAAGGCGAGGTCACCTTTCAAGTGAGCTAGTTAGTTAAGAACTCATTGGTAATGGAAACGCAGAAGGGGGTTGGAATGGGGACAGTAGGTGAAGCATGTGACACTGGGAGTTACAAAGAGCCAGATCTTCACGGGCCAGAGAAAGGATTTTGGATTTTATTCTAAGTGTATTCTAAGTCAAATTCATTAGCAGGTGACATGGTCTGATGCACATTATAAAAACATAATTCTGGCTGTTTTGTGGAAAATGACCTGTAGGAAAGCAAGGGTATGATCAGTGCAACTAAATAAAAGATTGCTGAATTAGGATGGTAGCAGGGAAATAGGAAAAAATGGACTGATTTAGGATTGTGAACCATCAAGACTTGAATGTTGTTTCTTTGCTCATAATTTTTGCCAGAAAGGGGAGGGAAAAATAAAAGAGATAGAAATTTAAGCTGATTTTCTACCTCTTCCGTGATATATCCCCTATGATTTAAAAATATAAATCACTATTAGTTTTAATATGCTTCTTTCATCTAAAAAAAGAATACATAGCTATAAAATCTCTTAGACAAAAACATGCTTAAAAATAAGAATTTGATACAAAAGATAAAGTAATATTTTCTTAAAGAGATCCCATTATACAAGCCCTTTTATTTTCAGCATATGTAGTATTCCTGGTCAGCTTCAATCTACTCAGATCTTGTTTCCAAGTATTGCCTTACTTTGAAGATTTTAGCCTTAAAATAATTAGAAGAAATTTTGTGAACACAGTACTCCAAGTCAGTTTTTCTCCAAATTCACCTTAATACTTTACTTAAGAGATGTCTAGACATGAACAATACTATATCTGCACCTTATGTTACAAAAGGACCAAATGTTCAATAACTATATACTATAAATATTCTTATCTTTGATAAGACCCTAGGAAAGCGTGAGACTCCAGAAAAAAAAATTCCACTGTGGAATACTTTTCCTTTCTCAGATCTCCAACCTAAATTCTTTTCAAAATTGACCTCTGATTACAATGAAAACCAAACCAGCCTGAAAAGGCAAGATCTCTCTAAACATGAAACATGGACATGGGTGAGAATTATGTGTGTTATTGGTAGAAAAAGGTAGGACATACCCTGACTTTGCCTTGGGGATAACCATGCAGATTTCTGGATTGACTTTTAATCTTTTTAAATCCCATTTCAGTCATATCTCTCACTTCTTGCCTCCTGGAGTCACTGACCAGCTCAATGATGTCTGTGCTACACCACAGAAAGGTCCCCAGCACAGGGTAAGTGCCCTGATGTACACAATACATGCAATACCTGAGTAGCTCTCCAGGGCAGTGGATCCAAACAACAGTATGATAACTACAGGCATGACGTCACCTTGACGTCCTAAAGTGAGCTTTACCATGGACTAGCAAAACCATAACTTAAGCTTCTCCATGGATGTATATGTAAAGCCTATATATCTAAAACAATTTTTCATTACAAACTCAAAACTGAGATTACCAATCATGGGAGAGAAGGGGTAAGGTCCATCTGGGTTGGACACTCTTTCAACTGGGGAAATGCACCATTCAGATTTGATGGCCTCACTTGATACAAGTTCTGCCCTATAAAACAATTCCTCTGTCTTTATTCCACTTATACTGAGGGGCACAATTTGATCTTAAGATTGAAAATACAAGTTTCATCAACATTAGAAAACATTCTTGGAGCAAATTAAATGTAAAATGTAATTCAAATAAAATATATTTTACAGATGGTGCTGCAGCTTCCTGGTCACCTGTCTTGGCTTTGTTGTCACTGTATTATCCTCCTACATCGAGTCTTCCGAGACCAAGGAAAGCATTAAATGTCAAATCTATCCTTAATGCAACATATATACATCAACTGCATTTACACTTACATTTTCTTCTTCAGTGAGCTCTGAGTCCTAGATAAAGTCATGCTCACATTGATCATTGCACAGAGAATCACTCAGTCACTATTTAGTTTAAGGGCTGGATCTGAGTGGAGCATCTATAAAATCTGGTAGTAATCCATAGTTTAAATAGAACAAAACTAGCAAAGAATTAAGCGACAGCTCCTTCTGAGCTTTGCTATGGTAGGAAGTGCACATACACACCACGTTTCACCACAAAACCGTCTGCTGTCCTCAACATGACCGGAACATGTGTATATCTCTGCTAATGATGTCAGCATGTGTCTCTCAAGCGCTTACTTTCCCAACACACATGGTTTGCTGAGATGGTCTGTACCAATCTAGTCTGCAGCGCAACTCCCCCTCTCCTCAGTGAGTGCTGTCCTAGAATGGTAGAAACAGCTCTGCATTTGGAGTTCAAACCCAGCTCTGAAACACGCTGTGATCTCTGGAAAATCATTAAACTGCTCTCACTTCAGTTTGCTCATGTGTCTGATGAAGATAAAAAGTCTTCTTCACTGTTATCATCAAGGCTGATTTGACACATGGGAAAGTGGTTTGGAGAATTTAAAATTCTGAATTTGTAAAGCATTACACAAATGCTATTCGGAATTAGTTTGTGACATACAATCCAATATGAACTTGTCCTATCCTGTTGGGTTTGACCTTCATTCCCTGCAATGTGCCACAGTTTCTTCCTCACCATTGTTTTCCAGTATCTCATCTCTTGTTCTTTACCATTTTACTCCTCTCCTTCCCCTTGCGTAGCAGAGCATCTGTGTCTCCTGTACATCAAGCCTCAGAGGCATCAGCTTTTAAACCAGTTGGCCGCCTCACCCACGTCACTGTGCTCGCTAACCTGCCGGACCATCGGTTCTGGCTGGCAGGGATCGTGTTTAAACATTATTTTATTCCCAGTGCCTAAGCAGGACCTGTCACACAGCAGGTATTTAATAAATGCTGGTGGAAATAACGACCAGCTTACCAACTGAAAAAATCAATTTCAGATTTCCTTGAATTTCTCTGACTAATATGTGCTCTGAGTTTCTTGTTAACATTTGATTTCCCTGGACTTCTGCTTACACATTTCTTTTTAAAATATTGCCTCTCTGTTTTACTATGTGTCTTTTTGGAGGATTATACTATGATAGTTCAGTGTGCCTTTAAACATTTAAGACAATTTACATAGTTAAAGAAAAGTTACATAGTTAAAAAAATTTACATAGTTAAAAAAAGTCTGGAAACAACAAATGTTGGAGAGGGTGTGGAGAAAAGGGAACTCTCCTGCACTGTTGGTGGGACTGTAAGTTGGTACAGCCACTATGGAAAACAATTTGGAGGTTCCTTAAAAAACTACAAATAGAACTACCATATGATCCAGTCATCCCACTCCTGGGCATATACCCAAAGAAAACCATAATCCCAAAAGAAACTTGTACCATCATGTTTATTGCAGCACTCTTTACAATAGCCAGGACATGGAAGCAACCTAAATGCCCATCAACAAATGAATGGATACAGAAGATGTGGCATATATATACAATGGAATATTACTCAGCTATAAAAAGGGATGAGATGGAGCTATATGTAATGAGGTGGATAGAACTACAATCTGTCATACAGAGTGAAGTAAGTCAGAAAGAGAAAGACAAATATTGTATGCTAACTCACATATACGGAATATAAAAATGGTACTGATGAACTCAGTGACAAGAACAGGGAAGCAGATACAGAGAATGGACTGGAGAACTCGAGGTATGGGAGGGGGCGGGGGGTGAAGGGGAAACTGAGAAGAAGCGGGAGAGTAGTACAGACATATATATACTACCAACTGTAAAATAGTCAGTGGGAAGTTGTTGTATAACAAAGGGAGTCCAACTCGAGGATGGAAGATGCCTTAGAGGACTGGGGCAGGGAGGGTGGGGGGGAATCGAGGGGGGGGCATCAAGGAAGGGAGGGAATATGGGGATATGTGTAAAAAAAACAATTGATTGAACCTGGTGTACCCCCAAAAAAAAAATAAAATAAAATAATAAAAAAAAAAAAAAAAAAAAAAAAAAAAAAAAAAAAAAAAGAAAAGGAACAATGTGCAGACTCTCCCTATCTTTGCTGAGCTACTATCAACTGAACATTTTAAATAAATAAAGCCTGAGAAAGTGTGTTTATACAAGGGATTTAGAATGCAATCATTTGCATTAACAAGCTATTTTATTTGCTTTAAAAATTATTTAATACAGACTTTCTTAAAATAGCTAAGTTCTTCTACTGTAATTAAACTAAAACTTGTGTTCTATGAATAATTTTTACCCCTAAATATATGTTCATGAAAAAACTGCATCAAGTAAGGCAAGCTGATCATAAGATATATCCTCAAAATGATGCAATTAATTAGTGATTATTTTTCACCAAATCTCTCAAGCTGAGAATAATTACCTTTCAGTTCAAAAATGAGTGCCCTCACTGGGTTAGATAACAGAAGATTAGATAAAACACTGTAGGTGAAATTGCTTTATTGACTTTTTTCAACTATACAAATGGAAGAACATGAACTTTGAAATAAAATAAACCTGGCTTCAGATTCTGGCTCCTTTACATACCAGTTGGATGACCTTGGGCAAACCACTAACTCTCAGTTTCCTCATCTGTAAAATGAGAATGTTAAAATTACCTTGCAGTGTTGCACTAAGGATTCAATCAGGTAACATGCTGTCCCATAGGAAGTACTACCTAAAGGGTAGCCATTATTAACCATATCGTAGTATCTATTAGAATATAAACTCCATGAGTACAAGAGATATCATTATGTTTTAAATACTTAACATATTGCCTGGCACAGAACATGTATTCAATGAATATTTCTTGAATAGTTGTAACTATGACTGGAGGATGACAGCAAGCAAAGCTGTTCATTTCCTCCTAAAGACTATTAGTATCACTCCCACTAAAGAATCATCTAATCCCACAAGTTATTTGGTAAAATCTTCAGTAAAATCCCTATCCAGTGAGAAAATAGCTGGAATTTTTCAAAACATCTTTATTAGGAAACTAAGGCAGGAAGGGTGTGGAGGGTGGAGAAACCAACTTCTTTTTTAAAAATACTGAAATCAATTCGTCTGCTATTTTAAACAAAGGTTGGCCACAGAATGGCAAGAATGGCATAGTTTACTTGTCCCTTTGTCCTCTTGGACGTGTTTGAGGAGGAGGGTAAAGGCATGAAGTCCCACCTTCTTATTTAACGCTTGGTGACTTGTAAGTAAACGCATCCTCCAATAGAAATATAGGGGATTCATTTCCTGTATTAAAGATTATTTCATCTCATTATATGTGTACAGACAAAATAGTAAAATCTCAAGGAGGTCTTTTCTTAAACAAACATTCATTTATAAAAAGGAACTGGTTCCCTGACACCTCCCCTACTCCCCAGGATTTCCCACTAAAGAAAACAGATTAAACACACATCTTTATCGTTCTCCCTGCTGAAGCTTCACTAAAACAACAATAAAGGGATATTTTAAAAGACATAAACCCAAAGATAAAGGAAAAGGAAAAGAAGACAACAGGAAGTATACTTGGGAAGGTACAAAGCCAATAGATGAGTAGTAAATTTCTCAGCAGTCCCCCAAAAGCTGAATGCTTACTCAGTAGTGGAGAAAGCTGGGAACAACCTGACTCACATTACAGAGCCCCCCAAATGCTCAGATGCTGGCAGCCCTGGATACTAATGGAAGTGGATGAAAGTAGAGCTAAAAAGAGGATGACTTGTTGAAAAATTGTTTAGGAAGAAGTTAGAGCCCTCAGGTCCCCTTCCCTACACTATGTAGCTGGGTGACTACCCACCCCCACCAGTAGAGAAGTTAGGGGGTTATTCTGTGGAAACAGTAAAACAGAGTCTCAGGACTGGGGTATAGCCGAGGATAAAGTAGAATACTGGAAACAGGATTGGAGTTCAAATTTAAATACCTTTTCCACAAAGGTTCAAAACCAAAATAGCGCTGGATTTCTCAATAGAATATTAGAAGCTAGAGGCAGCAGAAGAATGTCTTCAAAATTCTAAGGAAAAAAAAGATTTCCAACCTGTAATTCTAGAGCCATCAGAGTTAACATGTAAGGGCAACAACATAGATGGACCTGGAGATTATCATAAGTGAAGTAAGTCAGACAGAGAAAGACAAACATATGATATCACTCATGTGGAATCTAATTTTTAAAAAATGATACAAATGAACTTATTTACAAAACAGAAACAGACTGGCAGATAGTAAAAACAGACTTATGGTTACCAAAGGGGAAACGGGGCGGGGCGGGGGGGATAAATCAGGACTTGAGATTAACAAATGCACACTACTATATATAAAACAGATAACCAACAAGGACCTACTGTAGAGCACAGGGAACTCTACTCAATATTCTGTGATAACCTATATGAGAAAAGAATCTGAAAAGAACGAATACATGTATATGTATAACTGAATCACTTTGCTGTACACCTGAAACTAACACAACATTATAAATCAACTATACTCCAATAAGACTACATTTTAAAAAGAATTAACATGTAAGAGTATATAAAGCCATTTTTAGGAATGCAGGCTTTTTAAAAAATGTATTTCCTATGTGTATTTTTCAGGAAGCTGCTGGAAGATACGCTCCCTCAAATGAGAGATTAAACAGAGCAGGACAATGACTTAGATTCCAGGAAACAAGGAATCTAAAACAAAAGGGCGGCCAAGGAAGTCTCAGGATGGTAGGAAAGGGATATCCCATGACGACAACAGCTTCAGCAGTCTAGACTGGAGTGGGTCTAGAACGTGCTGAGAAATTTCTTAAAAAAAAAAAAAAAAAATCATTGGTAGAATACCCCAAATATTTGAATATATGAAGAGAAAACATACACCAGGGGAAGTTTAAAAAGTTGATTCAAACAGAAATACACAGAAAACAAGCAGAGTTATTAATTCAAAACAACAACAACAACAACAAAACCAACAAAGTATTATTCCAGAAAGAAAAAAGTAAACCTGGTAATTTACCTGGTTCAGCTGTGAATAACATTTATATCGTCATCATCATGTAAACACTGTTCTAACCAAAATGATGATATATCTGTGTTGAGGTGAGACAAGAAGTATGCATGGGGGTGGGGCGGGGGGAGGGATACCAGCTCCTCATCTTCCATAGATGTCAATGGATAGGGCTTAAAACGGAAAGAATGAGAAGAGTTAGGTAAGTACGTGATTTAGAGATATGGAAGTAAATTCCAAGGGAATCTGCTAAAACAAAAATTGAAAGTGGTTGCCTCTTTCTTAGGAGTGGAAAATGCTAAAGATGCAGGACTACTATTTTTCATAAGAAGGATTTTAGAATTAAATTTACTCTACATTTTCTGTATGAAGCAGTCTGATAAAAGTAAAAATAAAATTAAAACAAATAATAGCCCCACCCCTGAAGACTTCACAATCAAGAGAAAGAGGTTGGTAGCTGGGGAATTTTATATGTTTTACACCAAAAAGGTTATTCAAAAAGGCTGAAAATTATAAGTAGCCCAATTATACTTCTTGGTTATTGGGAATAAAGGGGATGGGTGGCAATTGGAAACTTATACTCAAGTGCTGTCATCCTTTTGCTAAATATACCTTCACTAGCTGAAAATTGGAATGCTATAACAAAATACAAAAAGCATATATTTAAATGTGATTTACAGATGCCACAGAGGTCTCTTTCACTAGACCCTATTTGGAAATTTGAATTTCTCCTGCAATACTGCTCATTAAAACCACACATACAGTCTGCTCAACTCAGTGTGAACTGGATTATTTTCCAACTTGGAGAATTCATTTCAGTCACAAAATTTTGAAGCTTAGAACTCTATGTCATGGGCAATTTCATTCAATGAGGGAAACCTGGATTTACTTTATTTGCTAAAGAAACACATATGTTTGTATATATTGAATATAATCAAGTATTGTGAGTATATAAAATTAAAAGTACGAGGGTGAGTCAAAAATTATCTGCACTCCAGTTATATTAAAACTTCTGTTGGCTGCACTGTCATATCAGCACGTTCTGTTTAAGGCTACTGTCTCCCCAGTCACTGCTGCACAGGTGTGAACATGTTACCTCAGTTCATTTGTAGCTGCAGTGCGAGCAAAAATGGATGCCCCACTTGTGATTGGCACGAAAGAAGAGCAGTGTGCAGTGATTCATTTTATGTGGTCTGAGCATGTGCACGTCTGCGCACTTCTGCCCATATTGTTGACACTCTGCAAAAACTTCATTTTGAGGTGTTAAAGCATCCGCCCTATAGTCCTGATCTTGCTCCATCGGACTTTCACCTGTTTGGTCCCCTGAAAGCAGCCCTACGAGGATGAAGATTCACTTCTGATGAAGAAATGAAGACAGTAGTGCATTCGTGGCTTGCAGCTCAACCTAAAACATTTTTTAATGAGGGACTATGAAAGCTTGTTGACAGATGGACAAAATGTATTGAAAACAAGGAGACTGTGTTGAAAAATGATGTATTTGTCTTTTCTGAAAGTTAATTAAAATAAATTCTACAGCCAGAGTGCAGACAATTTTTGACTCACCCTCATACATAAAAAGCATGTAAAAAATCAAGTATTCTTATATGTATACATGTGTATATGCAAATTATGTAATGTGTGTTTATTATGTTAAAGACACATATACATTTTATGTTATTCCTCAAAAAATATTACAAAAATATCACTAGCTATATTTCTGAAAAGAGAAAATGGAGCTGGGTACATTGAGAGGCAATAGAACACTAAGTTCTTCAGAGCACAGTTCCTGGAGCCAAGGATCATGGATTCAGATCCCAGTTCTACCACTTAGTAGTTGGGCAAATCACTTAACCTTTCTGTGTCTCAGTGTCCTCACCTATAAAGCAGAGACAACAATAGTGGCAACCTTATAGTACAGTTGGGAGAATTTAATGAGCCAATACATGTAAAGCACATACGATAGTGGCTTGCACACAGTACATATTAAAACAGGGATGTTGGTGGTGGTGTTAGCAATACCTCACGAGATATCATCTACAGACACCCAGCTACTGAACACACAGGCACACAAGTGCATGGTCACATGGGTATTTACAACACTTTTCTTGCCTTTGAACTAAAACACCTATATTTCCATCTTTGACCTTTTCCAGTAGGAAAAAAAAAGGCTACCAATAATATCAAAATTTTAAGGATGGCAAAAAATTCCTTTTTCCCTCCACCTAATAATGCCTAAAGGCATAAATGCTGCTTTAACTGCTAGATCAAGTTCCTTGACAAATTATATCAATAATTCCATCTTCTCTTTTTATGTTTTGAACTTATATTAAGTCAGTCAGATCAGCTTCTTTTCAAATTAATAGTAAAATTAACTTTTGTTCTTATTCAAATTTTACAATTTTTATAATGAAATATAATATCATATAGCCAATGAGTGCTTAACAGTTCATTACACTGAACTTTCAAAGAAACACTAATAAATGAAATAAGTATTACTTATTTACTGCTAATAACTGATTTAATAAAATTTCTAAGAAAATAATATTTGCCTTGTATAAAATATTTCAAGTAATTTTCACTTTGGGGAAAATAGCTTTACTTTAAATTTTTCATTTCTGACTTCGATCAATCTAATGAAAAGAAGAAAGCAATCTGCCCTAACAAAGCCAATCAATTTATTGAGTGCTTACCTTTATTAAGAATACTAAACTTTATAAGCAGTTGAGAAAGAAAGGAAAAGATACTTCCAATTACTAAAAGCTTTTTTATAGGAAATGCATTCTATTAGTATAAAACTTATCCTCATCCTACCCAGCTTTATGGAGAGAGGACTCTGAGATACATACTATCTAAAGGAAACAAAAAATCCTATATCTAACCTACCATAAATAAAAAATATTCTCCAAACTGTTTTCCTGTATACATGCCAACTGGAAAATAATTTTTACATTAAAACAAAATTGTACCGTCTTCCTTGAACACTTACATAAGTTTCCCTGCGCAAGCAAGCAGATAATCAACCACATATAACAGAATCTCCTCAGTGAGAATATATTTCACTGAGCGAAAAGTAAAAATTATAAACACTGTAAAAGTTATTTTAATCTGCTAGTCTCTTAATTTATAACCCAAAACTCAGACTGTTTTTTCAAAAGTAACTTTCAACATAATTTAAAACCACAAAAGTCAGATTTGCTTATCTTGGAAAATTAATACAATCTAAGACTCACCTCTCTGCAAATAAAAACTATTTCAAAATATAACACACTCTACTGGACATTTGAATATTTTAAAAACACGGTGCCTTTTGACTCCTACCTACATGCTACATAACCAACACTTTTAATAAACAAAAAGTTTGATGAAAGGTCTGCATTCACTAAATGATAAATGATAAACTCCAGTCTCTACCCTGTCAAATGCTAAACTCTGCAAGCTTTCAGCGCTAAGTATCTCTATGTCAGTTGTTTATTTTTCCTTTCCCGGTGATTGGAGTTTAAAAATATTATATTACTTATAGTTAGTAAATAAGAGAATTCCAGTGCCAAATATTTGTATAAGATAATGGAACGGCCGACATTCTGTTAAGAATCCACCGAGACTAACAGTCCAAGAGCACTTGTGCTTAGAACACACATGCACACAAAGCCTCTGTTTCAGCCAAGTCTCAAAACGATGTCACAGCAGACACAGGCTTGGTACTTTCTGAAGGCCAATTATTCACCATGTTCTATGTGTCTTTACAAAATTTACCAAGAAAAGGCAGCATTAAATTTCCTTTCTTTTAAGAATCATAAATGAGATGAGTCCAGTCTACTTTAGAAAAAGCTAGAACTATAAACCAGTTTTTGAAGAAACAAAGTCTTGTCATTTCTGAGCCCATGCAGAAAGGTGAGCTAAAGTAAAAAGTATTGGTATGCTGTGGTCCTTTGTTCTTGCTTACATTTGAATAAATACACAGAAGAATCTCTGTAATAATATATCTTAATTTAGTCCCCCTTTCCATTTGATTTACACTGGTAATTTGCTGAGCTAGTTTCTCTATCAAAGTTATTGGTGAAGTTCAGATTAGTATGTGTTTGCTTCACGTGCTGTTCAAACTATGAGACAGAGAAACGTGTTATGCCAAGATCAGAGGGACTTAGCCAAGGGCCACGGGTTCTCAGGGTCAGTGATGTATATTGTGACAGGTAACACATTAAGGGTGAGGCAATAAAGCAACTGGACACGCTAGACAGGTCACCACGTATACAGTTTCTGATGCTTTGTAAGCCAGGTCAGCTAAAGTCTGCATGCTCGGCCCCACTGCAAAAGATTTACAGCGTGTTACTGGTCTCGGAAGAGGTTGTCTCTATGTATTATTGGGCTAATCCTCAGAATTCGAGACAGGGGTCCCCATCACCAGAACCTGGGCAGAAAAGTACAGAGGAAGTATCCTAAGCAACACAGTCAAAGAACACCAGACTCAATTCTGATCCAAATCTTGCCTCTTACTCAGACCCAAATGTGGCCAGATCCCTCCCAAACACGAGGGGAGCATGAGCTCATCACCACAGGCATCTTTAGGACAATATCACTTACAAGACAACAGGTTAGGAAATTGGAAATTTTAAAAGATTTTATTAGGGAGAAAGGGAATTCATACTTTAATATCTGCAGTAATTTTTTTAAAAGATTTATTTATTATTTATTAATTTATTTTTGGCTGCGTTGGGTCTTAGTTGCTGCACACGGGCTTTCTCTAGATGTGACGAGCAGGTGCTACTCTTCATGGAGGTGCGCGGGCTCTAGAGCGCAGGCTCAGAAGTTGTGGCACACAGGCTTAGTTGCTCTATGGCATGTGGGATCTTCCTGGACTGGAGCTCAAACCCATGTCCCCTACATTGGCGGGCAGATTCTTAACCACTGCACCACCAGGGAAGTCCCTCTGCAGTAAGTTTTGAATCATTCTACATTAGTGAAAGTATCTTTTAAATCACATTCTTTTAATTGTTTTACCTTTATTTTCAGACAAGATATACATTTTAACTTATCTCTGTACCTTCTCCAGGAAAACCTCAAACCAATTTGTTAAAAGAGTATTAGACTTCCCTGGTGGTCCAGAGGTTGGGGGGCTCTGCCCTTCCACTGCAGGGGGCACAGGCTGGATCCCTGGTTGGGGAACTGGGATTCCCACAGACCACGTGGTGTGGCCAAAAATTTTTTTTAAATTCTAAAAAGAGTATTAAAGGGAAATGTTTCCTTTAAATTTTATAAATCTACAAATACAAGTATTTATTACAAGTGAAGAGGTTTATCCTTTTTTATCTTTGTGGTAAGTCTATTCAAGCAAAAACACTTTCTTCCTGAACCAAAAATATGTATTTTCTTTTTTAAAATCATAAAATATAAGAACTCAAGCTGATCCATAGTCATGCTTAATGTTCAGGGAAAGAAAATCATATATGAATAATGATAAAATCACTAAATTGTCACCAAAGTTGCCCAAACATCAGCAATTCAGTCTGACTGGTAGAAGGAACAGTTTGAATTAAATAGTATGAATTACAGATCAATTGTAAAGAAATGCATGTTTGTTACAACAAATATTTTAGCTATAAGAATGATGAAGGGCTTCCCTGGTGGCACAGTGGTTAAGAATCTGCCTGCCAATGCAAGGGACACAGGTTCAATCCCTGGGCCGGGGAGATCCCATATGCCGTGAAGCAACTAAGCCCGAGTACCACAACTACTGAGCCTGCACTCTAGAGCCTGTGAGCCACAACTACTGAGCCCACATGCCGCAACTACTGAAGCCCACACACCTAGAGCCCATGCTCTGCAACAAGAGAAGCCACCGCAGGGAGAAACCCTTGCACCGCAACAAGGAGTAGCCTCCGCTCGCCACAACTAGAGAAAGCCTGTGCACAGCAACAAAGACCCAACGCAGCCAAAAATAAAATAAATAATAAAATAAATCTTAGAAAAAAAAAAGAATGATGAAAAGTAGAGATCCTTGAAGATCTGCTTTTATAGACAGATTAATAATGATTTGAAAGGAGCATGTTCATTATTTGTAATGTTCTTCTAACATGTTTAAAAAGTTTGTTCTCAAACAAGCTAAGCAATTCTACAACAACCCTCTGCTACTAGTCAATTGTTTATGGAACGTTTTTTCCCCTGAGTCTGGGAAATTGCGGCAGCATTCCAAAGAACTACTGTTCTAACCATTCCACAAGAGCCCTTGGCTGGCTGGTCTCCCTAAGGGCATCCTAGCCCCACACCCAGTTTCCTGGTGCCTACTTTAGCTTGCTAACTATAATTTTGCTATTAAACCTGAACTAAACACATCCAGATTAATAAAATTTTATTTATAATGTACATCTGGGGAAAAAATTCTAAAACATTAGATAAACTGCCCTACCTGAAAACCTTTATTCCTTCATCAGTAAAGGCACATTGTTAGAATAAAAATACGTCTTCCATTCTCTCTTCTATCATTAAAAAAGGTTCTCTGAATGTGAAGCCCCCTTAGCCCAGCATGGCAGGACCAGGTAGCTATCTTCTCCCAGGTAAATGAGAAAGGGGCCCAGAAGAAAGCTGCTTCCAGGGTTATGCAGCAAAAGATAGGTTAGATCACATCATTCTTCAGCTTCCTAAACTTCACACTGCAGAGTATGTACACAGATATTCAAGACATCTCCGAAATTTGACCCAGGTTACACAGCCAGCTCTCAGCCCTGCACTCCCAGCACACATCTATCCAATGACCTACACATGCCCTTTGCCAAGCACTCCATGAGCTTCTGAGTCTTATCACAATTGTTCCCTCCACTAGCCTTTCAGTTCCTCAAAGTCCCTTGCTTCCCCTGCAAAGGCCCTTCCGTCAACCTTCACCCACCTCTGCCCATGATTTACCAGCCACTCGAATTCTGCCCTCCCTCCCCCTCAGATCTCAGCTCAAACACTTCCTCCTGTCCCTTTACTAAATGCTCTCGGTACTACAAGGCTATCTATCATTCCTTACAGTTCTTTTAAAGTACTTTAATAGCACAAAAGAGAACCTTTAGAATTAAAATATTTAAATTACAAAAGGCAACCTTCCCATGGTCTCATTAAAAGTTAGCAGTCCCTGTCTTCAACTTAGCTGTGTAAACTCTGCACAGAACTTGAAAATTTATATGTTAAATGCTTGTTTCCTAGAAGAGGCACTGAAACTATTCATATTTTTACTTAATTAGCAACAACTCTTACACTGGCATGTATCATCTAATAAAATTCCAATTTTCTTAAAGATGTTTCATAATTGGAGCCTGTTATTATTACCCTTATCTGAATAAAAGGGAAAATGGGACATCCCTGGTGGTCCAGAAGCTAAGATTCCATGCTTCCACTGCAGGGGGCACAGGTTTGATCCCTAGTCAGGGAACTGTGCCACGCAGCACAGCCAAAACAAAAACAAAAACAAAAACAAAAACAAAAACAAAACCCTTCTATGAATAAAGGGGGATATATATGGATCACAATTCTGAAAATGTAGGTTTTTAAATTTATGAAATTTCATGAAAAAAACTTTAATTCATAAGCTATTATTTAGTCATTAAATTCGTCAAATATTGCATATTAAGTAAATATTAAACATCATTTTTCTAGACAGTTCTTCTGAAAGCTACTTTCCTCATTATAGCTTAAATGACTTAATTCTCTCATCTTTTACACGCATTTGCTTGTCTATTGATTTAACTGTTTCCTGAGTCATCTAGACACCAATATGATTTTAAATGAATAGCTGTTGTTTTACCTTGACCAAAGGAAGTCAACAGATGTTGGAACCAAATGTGAAAGCAAAAACTCCACACAATTGCTGAATTAGCCTTAAGATAGCATTTGCTTAACCTGTAACCAACATCCACAGTGGAATTACCCTTTCAAGGGTATATGCAGCCAGAAAAATATCTGTCATTGAACTCTGCACAGACGAGGGACATTCACCAAATCAGTGGGTATAGATTTATATGGCTTATATTTAACCAAAGCTATCTTAATATATACAATTAAGAAACAATATATAACAAAGCTTAAAATGCTTACTATGACAGAGTATACCTAAATTATACCAAAGTCAGAAATACAAAACCTTGAGTCATTCATACTTCAAACCCTAAAGTAAGCAAAAAGTCCAAAGAACACTCAAGATCCTGTCACAAAGACCCATCACTAAGGGCATGAATATCACGACATTTCCTTTCAAAGACATCTGCTTATGCGCTTTTCTGGGGTATAATTAGAGGCAGTCAAACCAACATCACTTAAAAAACAGAAAGGTTAATTGAACTCTGTCCTGGGCTTTGAGTGCATAGAAAACCGAGATGTGCAAACTGAGCCTCCGGATGCAGAAATGTCTACATTATCTTCGATTTCCTCTGCATGAAATTTCTGTGAGTTTAACAACTAAATTTTAAAACTATAGCTTTAAAAGAATTCTAGTTAACAAGTCAAAATAAAATGCATATATTGAAGGGATGTGTTTCTATTAGATGAAAAACGCATAAATATTGAATAATACCCCATTTCCTGATGTCAAGTAATACAAACATCACTATCATGTGCAAAAATTCTATCTCAGCAAGCTCTGCTGAATTCAGCTGCTTTCCATCCAGTCCCCAAAGTCTTAGTCCAGACCCTGTCCATGGCTTCCAAACACTAGGGTATAACCACTAACCGGCCTTCCCAATGCCTCCAGCCCTAAATGTTACCATTTCATCTAACACTGGAAACACCGATTGACTCTCTATAGTCCAAGGGATAACATCAGACTCTCTCACAAAGGCCTTTATTGTTGGAAGACTTTATGCGCGTTTCATTGCCACCATAGCCACACAGAATTTCTAAGTTTTGCCTAAACTTGCCATGTTCTTTCACTCTTCTGTATCTTTGCACACACTCTTCATGTGGCTTCCCTCTTCCACTAGAAAACTCTTACACATTTTCAGCATCCAGCTCAAATAAAGACTCTGCTGTAAAACCTACTGGAAGTCTCCAACTGCTCCTTAATCTGGGTTCCCACACTAATTTATTTATAACTTTAATGCCATATTTTGCTTTATTTTCTTTGCAATCTCCCATTTCATCTTTGTATCTCAAGTGTCTACTACAGACTGGGTACTCATGTTTACTGATGGAAAAAGGAAAGAGGGGAAGGGAAGAGAGGAGAAAGGAAAAGAGAAGCAGTTTGATTCTTAGGATAAGAGAACGATGGTTGAATTTTTAGAGTTCCTTTTATAATAAGGAAGATTATATTAAAAGATTATATTTTTAAAAGTTGAATGACTACTGAATACCTTGGAATTATAGATGAAGCATATTTAAGCCTTATAGAAATAGTGTCACTAATTAATTAAATATATTCCAATCATTGGATGGTGGAGTGAAACATGTATAGACTTGGAGCGTAAATTGTTTCTGAATACTAACGAAAGGAATGAGCAGCTGTGTATCTCTGGGCATCCTACTTCCCCTCAGGTGTAAAATAAGTCTAACGGTAAAAAGTTACTATTAAGTATTTTCTGAGAAAACAGAGTTAAACTCTGGGCAAATACGGAACATGCAATCAATGATATGATGGACCCTGATTTAGAAATAAAGGTGCTAGGATAGCAACCAAAACTATAAATAGCAAATAATGAAGATATTTAACTTAATAATTTAATTTTAACTTAATGGGCTATAAGTGGCTGTGTAATTATTAAATGTATAACTACTTAAAAGAAAGACTGCAGAATAGTGTGTAGAAAATTAACTACTATTTAAAGATATTCCAGTTTTGCATTATGATTTTAAACAACAGAAAACTGAGGGTGGTTAATTTCTCCATGGCCATTAAAAATGTACTTGATTTCCCTTAAGAGAATCATTTCAAATCTGGTTCAACCATTGGATATTTTATGAAAGCTTTAAAAGTGCTTCCACATAATCACTAGCTCTGTGCAAATTCTCTGGGATAATAATATTAAAGAAAAAGAAAGCGAAAGAAAGAAGAAAGAAAGAAAGAAAGAAAGAGAGAGAGAGAGAGAAAGAAAGAAAGAAAGAAAGAAAGAAAGAAAGAAAGAAAGAAAGAAAGAAAGAAAGAAAGAAAGAAAGAAAGGAAGAAAGAAAGAAAGAAAGAAGGAAAGAGAGAAAAAATACCTTCCCTTTTAAATACAAGGTACTGATCTTAAACATGTAAGGTGCAGGCAACTTAATTTCTGACCAGCGCCTGACAAGTTGTGGTTTGCTGGCAGTTGAGCATATATTAGCATCATACTCTGACAAATGAAGATCTCCTGGTGGTGACATTCAGCTGCTGTCAATATTGTAAACGTCTGTTCAATCTGTTTACATTCCCCTTGAGCTGGCACCACTTTCCTAATGCCTATGTTAATAGCAAGGTAGAATTGCAATAACAAATGAACTTCATTTACTCTACAGCCAAAAGCCTTGGGAAGTACCCATCTAAAGCTTAAAACCAATTTCCATTTAGCTTCAATTTTCTCTTTTAAGGAGAAAAGGAATTTCTGTTACTGAAATTACTTTGAAAGTCACAGCATGTTCAAGTTTATCTTCCTAGTCATTTGGGCTTGTTTTCCCAATATAATTAGAATTTAATTACTCGTAATCTCCTCCTATAAATATATAAAAGTTTCTGTCTGTGACAGTTTCCCATTTATTAAGAACAAATTTGGTTAGAGTAGGGTTGCCAAATTCAGCAAATAAAAAATACAAGGTGCTCATCTAAATTTGAGTTTTAGATAAAAAAATAACATTTTAGTACATGTATATCCTAAATATTGCATGGGACATACTTCTACGAAAATATTATTTGTTGTCTACTTGAAATCCAAGTTTAATTGGATATCCTGTATTTTATTTAGGAAACTTAAGTTAGCGTTCTTTAACAATTTGCACCTATAATTCAATAGAAGGGTCAAATTCATGACCAAGATTTACCAGAAATGTTTTCTTACAGGTAGCTTCTTAGCCTGCAGTTGTTTTTTGGAGGGGTGAAGGTGGGGTGAGAGGGCAAGTAGGTTATAAAGATCTGTTTTGAGCCTCTCTCACTTTTTCTGATCAGTCCGATGAATAATGGCATTTTGACTTTTGCTTAAGCAGCACCGTAGCCCAGTTGCCGGATCTTCTCTTTTTTCTTAGTAATCATTCAAGATATGTGGCAGCTCTCAGAGATACTGGTGGTCTTAAAAAAATAAAAAAAGCCTTCTCCTCTAATCTGGCTTACAGATCTTAAAAGTGATGCACGATTTTGAATCAAGGAAATGGACAAGTTGGATTGAATGCATTGGGCTTATTTAAACATTTACATGCAAAATTAAAAAACCTCCTAATTTTTAAAAAAATTAGGCTAAAAGCTAAAGGACGCAAAGGATGCAACCATGTGAGTTGCATTGCAAACATTTGCCAAAGACCTAACATCCTGTCATATCCTGCATTAGCGCTCACCCCTTTAACACGCCATTGTTGTCTGAACCTATGTAATAGCCAGGCCCTCCCTTAAAATCTCACCCTCTTCACTGCCTTTCAAACACCATCCTCCATCTGCTGTGCTGGCCACTTCTTTTCACACTGCTCTAATTTCCTGTCTATTATTCAATTTCATAAAGGTTATTAAAGTAATAGGCAAGATGAATGGTTCATGTTATCAAGTTGTTTGCAGTCTGGTAGTTTGGGCTGGTTAGAAAAAAAGGAAATTTGTAATAAAAATGCACTGAACTTCAAAAGTTGAGACATGTCCGTTGGGGACGCTGGTAAAGGCCCAATGAGAATGGGCTTCATAGTCAGAAACATGGAGGTCTGAATCAAAGCTTTACCTGCTACCGCTGAGTGACCTTGGACATATTACTGAACCTCTCTGAACTTTATTTGTAATTATCTATCTTAGATGACTGTTGTTGAGTTTAAAATGAAAGATCATAGGGAAAACGTTTTATACAATGTGAGATGCTAAGCATTAATAATTAAATAACACAAAGATACTTCAGCATTTAAGAAAAAGCAGCAATTATAGAGTAAACTTGTGAAGTTGTCACAAACATGTTGGAACTAGACTGTGATGATCTGGATATCATAATCTCCAGTTATTAGCTATGCAAATAGGCAAATCACTGAGCCAATCTGTGCTTCATTTCCTCATCTATATTACAGGAATAATAATAGTATCTATCTCATTAGAATCATGGAGAGGACAGAATTGATTGATTAATGTAAAAACCTTCATATGAAAATTTCATATAAACCTCCACAAGTCTGGAAGCCTTACAGTTTGCAAGCACCTGAAAAATGTTAAGCATTTATCACCATCATTGTCACTATTCCAGTTTCAGGAGGTAGCAGTTCAGACAGATCGTAATGGGCCGGTAGTACTGCAACAAGAGCATTAAGAAGAAATTCCCAGCTAAGGGACAGCAGGAATAAGAGCAGGAAAGAACAGAGCCAGAAAATGAAGTAGGTAAGAAAGCTAAAAAAGGCAGACGAAGGTTTGATTGCAGAAGAGCTTGATGCAAGACTGAACTGTCTCTAAACACTTCATTACCCAACCAGGAGTCTTTCAAGGTTTGGGAACAGAGCAGTAATGTGGTCACTGTTGCACTGTATTAACCAGGCAGCATTGGTTTGGGGTAAATGAGGAGACAACAGAGGCAGGAAGTTTAATGAGGGGGCTCTGCACTGTTTCAGCAAGAGGTCAGGAGAGCCTGAACCCGAGCGTTGCAAATGAGAATAGAGAAGAAGAGATGGGATCCTGAGATTGTAGAACTAGAACCTACAGGACTTGGCAACTGTTTAGAGAAGGAGGCTGTGGAGAGGAAGCCAGAGAAAAAACTGCCTGAGAAGCAGATCAGATGCAGATCAGTTATGAGGGACAGGTAACTGGGGACTGAGACCACAGATCATTCTTCAAGCAAAGGAAAGGCTATTCCGGGTCTAGACAGAGTAACATCTAGAGACTTGCTAGGAGGAGAGAGGTGGCCTGATGGGAATGGGGAAAAAACGGCCACAGTCAGTCAACAGGAAGCAACAACCAAGATCTGGATGGCAGCCAGGGACACAGGGAACAGGGATGCACTGAAAGCTGCTTAGTGGAAAAGAGTACCTCCACCAAAAGGGGCGGGGACGGGATAAAGCAGTATCGATCTATGCCAGTCACCTTCCTGGAGGAGAGGCTGACCACTGGGACTGAGCTTGGAGCTCTTCTCTAGACTCAGTACTCAGAGTAAATCTTATTAGAGGTCTTAGGAGGCAGTAGAGACATTGTCTGTCTACCCACTGTGTATACACTAGGCTGAAGGCAAAGGCTAGTAGTGCCTATATTCTGCATAAATTTTTGAAGGATGAATGAATGAACAAATTACTGGCCCTTAGAACCTCAGTTCTCCAGGTCACCTTTGCATCATAAGGTTCTTTCCAGCATCACAAACCAGCTCTCTATGACTCATTCTGTCTCAGGGACAGCCCGAATTACCATGTTATCTGTCAAATTGTTTTACTTGCATTCAAGCAACCTAATGGAATGCATAAATGGTTTTCAAAATATGTTCCTAAAAGTCTTTGAGGTTCCATGAAATATGCTATCCCACCCCACCCCACCCCACCCCATCCCACAGCCCAGGGGCCATCCATAATCATATAAGCTGGGAGAAGGAAGAAGAATAGCAGCCATACTTAAATTGGTTGTATACATGGGATCATTATAAGACTGTGGTTTTATAAAAGGATTCTGAGGGGTTTTTTTTTTCACATTCCGATACCTTATCCATCCCTTAAACTATAAGTCTTATATAAAGTAAGCCCTTTCGTTTATGTTTAAATTATTGTCCAAATGTCTTAAATTGAAACATGAGATTCCAAATCCTTCCACCTCCTCTTGCCCGAAAGAAGAAAATTAGTGGCATACTGTAAATAAAATACACTCAAAATCATCGTGTAGCAAAGTGAACAGAAGTAAGGCAATGTGCATGTCCCCTTTCTCTGAGAGTGGTTTATTTTTTGCAGCATTTTCTGTTCTCCAATCATGGACCTGAAGAGTTATCCTCCACAAAGCCAAGTAATACATGAACACAGGTTGTTCCTGTGAAATGCAAAGCTTTCGTTCAGCTTCACACTAAGAGTCTGTTTTAATGGGCTTGGGACCGAAGCCAGCCAAGCCCCAGTGTGCGGGAGCGGGCTCCTGAGAGCCAATCTGTGCTCGTCTCTCCCCAGCTCTGTATTCAGTAATAACATGTTAGTAGCCTGAAACCGACCATGCTGGGAGTATTTACACCACAGAAATCTTCAAATGCGACAAATCAGGGCTTTTTTCTGCTCAGATATCCAGCATATCAGCACACCATTAAAAAAACTTTAAGTTCCCTGCAAGAAATGAGTGCACAGATACCACTGAGAACTACTGCAAAGAAAGAAATATACTCAATGAATTACTTTTTAGGATTCTGATATGTCTGCAATTACATGTGAGCAGTTTCAACTACCTGGTGCTGCTAACATATCATATTTTATATACTCAGTGAGCTTCAAAAGTCTATATATAAGCTGTGTTTTTAATTGACACGAATTTTTAATGTTAAAAGAGGGTTTGCTAATTTTTGAAGTAAAAGTAATCATAGATTTTGGAATCATAGAGTTTGAGTGCTGAAGGGAATTTAAGAAGTAACTTAGTCCAACTGTTCCAGAATTAAAAAAAAAAAAAAACCAAACACTATAATTATAGAAACTGAGACTCATATACGAGGATGAGTCAAAAATTATCCGTGCTCCAGTTATATTAAAACTTTTGTAAATTCTACAGCCAGAGTGCAGATAATTTTTGACTCACCCTAGTACACTAGCCTACATAAAGGCAGTGCCAGGATTACAATGTCTGTCTGCTACCTCACCACCTGAATTTCCAAGTGGGTTTAAGTGGTGGGTTTGTTTGAAACAAGAAAAGAGAGAAAGAAGTAGAGTTCCATTACGATGTCTCAGTTCTAGTCCCGAGGGGCCTGTTGGAGTCGTAATAAGGTCCGTGACACTAGGAAAAACTCATACTTTCAAATGAAAATGTCAACACATGACCTGAGTGAAATAATTAAATAGCATACATATTTCCACACCTCATCTTCTGAGTACAGTAAATTCTTGTACTGAAATCATCTCTCATGGAAAGAACACTTCCCTTCTCACAGGATGTTGAACAATGACCACAGATTAGGGAACTGCTATCACAGTTCCCTAAACATGCAATCTTGTGCACTGATGAACCAATAATACATTACTGGTAGGTCTTTTTAACCACAATAAAGAGAAGATATAAACACCGTACCCACGCAAGAAGCAACAGGTTTCTTTTCACTGTTCCACAGTATCCTAGCATCCCCACGATGATCAGGAAACAGCAAACAGCAATCATGACCGGATGAACTACAGGAAAATAAGTCAAGATGACCGCCTCCTCTACCCTGAAAGAAGAACAATAATGTCATATTATAAATAAATAAAATCAGAATGCACCCAAGACATAGTATAAGACACAACTGACTTGTGTTAATAATCCTTTAAATCATCACACCTCAAAGCCGATGACTGGACTGCTATTTTCAAAATCACTGTGCCATCACCAATTTGTTTGCTTGTTTTACTTTTTGTATTATTTGGTTTAGTTTTTTATACAAGTGGAAGCCTTCCTACCTCAGCTCATTTAAAATATAAGATAGGGATCCTCAGTAAAAGGTCGATCTAATATTAGCTCTGAAGCCTTAACCTGAGGAAACCACATGAGACTTTTCACTATTTCCCAGCTAAGAAGACTCTCCCTACTCTTCTCTGGTCTGGGACTCCAGTGCGCACTTTCTCCCCGACAAATGACCTTTCCCAAAGATGTAAAACTGCCATGGAAAGGGAAGTTGGTCTGTATTAAAAGGAAGGGAGGGGGATGCTTTCTGCTAGAAAACTATGGAAAAAAATGATTAACTAGAGCCCTAACAATGAGAGTAATAGTAAAAATAACAAAAAACGACCATTACTAAGTGCTTACTAAGCTCCATCACATTAAGGACTTTACAGAAATGTATCTCAGTTAATCCTCAGGAAAATTCAGAGAGGTATATAATACAATCCGCATTCAGAGATGAAGAAATTGAGGCTCAGAGAAGTTAAGTAAATTTGCCATCTGTGATGTTAGTGGATTGATCAATCCTTGAAATTGGGTAAGAAAATGACACTTGGGGTTTGGTTTTCATTAGCTCGGGAATGCAAAGGCATGAAGTTGGTGATGATTCTCTTAAGGAATATGCCATCCTTTACACACAAATATGACCCGCTGGCACACTGTCAGGACAAGTGAGTGGTATTACCATAACCAGAAGTGTCCTCTAGAACCAGAGGCACCCCTTAATGGGCATGCTAGAAAATGTAAGTGTCACCACGGGCAGGAAAACCTTCCAAAATATCGTGGAGGAGCACTACCGCCTACACGGCTTAGGGCAAAGTCACTCAGAAACTAGTGTCCGAGGAAACCCTGATGAAAGAAATCAATCATGAATTATAAAGCCTACCTTGTTTCTGCAGTTAAAGTCAGAACATTATTTAGGTAGTCCCTCATCCAAGCAGAAACAGCCAACACGCTGATGGACATTAACTGGTGAGGAAAAAAATACAAACTGATGACCAAGGGTTTATGCACCATGCCCTTCAGGACTCATAATAAAAAATTAAGAATTTTATTTATGTAATCATTATGTTTTTTTCCAAATTACCATTTACCACCTGTTGAAATTTACTATTACTATAAATATCTGCCATTCTGTTTTGTAATTATGTCACAGCCACTAAACAGAATGTCACTAAATAGGATGCAGACAGCTGAACTATTAAATACAATAGTTCAGGACAGGAATTGTATAGAACAACCAAATTATCAAATGTACGAGATGAGCCTAAAACACATCATACGTAAAAGCAAGCAAGCAATTAAATACTACTGATGTTGTCCAAAAAGTCACAGAAGCTAACTTCAAAGGACTTCCATTGGCTAAACTTAAACAATTTGAGCATCAAAGTAATAGTCATAATAATAATAATAATAAATGCAATGGTTTAAAATATCCAATATGCTAAAATCTATGAATTTATAATAATATTTAAATAAAACTCACTGACCAGCTTTAGAAAATGTTGGATATTCAACTCATTATTCAGAAACCTAATAAGAATCCAATATTTATCCAATCTTTCCGATACGAACTAAAGAAAGAACCAAAGATTTTTTTTTTTAATAAATTTATTTATTGGCTGCATTGGGTCTTCATTGCTGTGCACGGGTTTTCTCTAGTTGTGACAATTGGGGGCTACTCTTCATTGCGGTGCGTGGGCTTCTCATTGTGGTGGCTTCTCTTGATGTGGAGCACAGGCTCTAGGCTCTCAGGCTTCAGTAGTTATGGTACTCAGGCTCAGTAGTTGTGGCACACGGGCTTAGTTGCTCTGTGGCAAGTGGGATCTTCCTGGACCAGGGCTCGAACCCATGTCCCCTGCATTGGCAGGCAGATTCTTAACCACTGCACCACCAGGGAAGTCCCAGAACCAAAGATTTAATGAAAGTTTTTATAGACAAATATCTGCTAATATGTATAGAAAGCATGATAGAATATCACTATTTGATAATCTTTTCTGAAATATGCATAATTGTTTTCTTGGCAAAGATCCTCAACAGCTACCAAAATTATCAGGTCAGTGGCTCTCAGTCCTGTCTGTATATCAGAATCACTCAGGACTCTAAAAAAAACTACTGAGCCCAGATCCACCCTGAATCGATTCTTGGAAGTGGGCATCAGAAGTGTGTAAAGGCTCCACAGATGTTCTAATGGGTGGTCAGTCAGCACTGAGAACTACAGCATTAAGTGAAAGGTCAATGGGGGCTTTTAGAATTGAGAGATCGGGCTGACATAAAATACCAGATGCCCTGAAAAATATTAGTATCACAAAAAGAGACAACCAGATACAACGTCTCCCAATGTGATGCAATCGGAAGTATTCAGAGATAACTTTGAGGTAATTTTACCAAAAAATCAAACCTGAATCAAGCCTCCAGCTCTAACTATCAGTTTATAGGAAATACAGGGAACAGACTTAAATTTGTTAAATGCCACCATGGGGATGCAACCAACAAAAGCAAGCATATAAGAAATTTTACAGAGCAAATGATCTGCTTTCTTCAATTAAAAAAGCCGGCAAGTGGAACAAAAAGAAGGAAGGAGAAACTGTTATAAATTAAAGGAGATGTAAGAGATTGTCCAAGGCAATGTTGACCTGGTTTGGATGCTTATTTGTTTATTTTATATATATATATAAATATATATATATATATATATATATACTTAAGCTCTTTATTGGAATATAATTGCTTTGCACTCTTGTACCAGCTTATGAGGTACAACAAAGTGAATCAGCTGTATTTATACACATATCCCCATATCCCCTCCCTCCTGCGACTCCCTCCCACCCTCCCCGTCCCAGCCTTCTAAGGCGTCAGCCAATCATCAAGTTGATCTCCCTGTGTTATACAGCAACTGCCCACTAGCTATCTATTTCACAGTTGCTAGTATATATATGTCTATGCTACTCTCTCACTTCGTCCCAGCTTTCCCTTCACCCCCCGCCCCCCCATCCCCATGTCCTCCCGTCCATTCTCTGCATCTGTGGATGCTTATTGAAATGAAACAACCACAAAGAACCATTTATGAGACAACTGGGGATGTTTTGACATGACTGGATATTTGAAAATATTAAGAAATTATTGTTTATTATTTTAGATATGACAATTGGTGTTACTTTTTTTTAAAGACTCCTTACCTTTTAGAGATACATGCTGAATGGTTTAATAAATAATCACGATGCATGGGGGTTAAGTGGGAAGTGGAGGCTGTGTTGGTACCTGGGATTAATTATACTGTGCTTTCTACTTTTGTATGTTTTAAATTGTCCATAATTTTTTTTAAAAACATTTTTTTTAAACAGCAACTATCTAGAACATTTTCCAAATGAGTCTTCCTGGGAGGCTTTCCTAAAAGCTGAAGGTTAACCCTAAGTTCTGAAGGTCTTTCCTATTTTGATGGAAATATTTCTCAAATGTGCCTTAGACTTATCTTCTTAAGCGCAATATAGTGAATTTCAGCTAATTTGACTTTTAATAATTTCTGGCATCTTCATGAACATTACCATTATGTTACAGGTTTGCTTTAAATGCTGAAATAATGAACATATAAGATAGAAATGAGTCTTTACCGACTCAAGGAGTGGCTGTAAAACATGTTCCCTGGATAAGGGCTCCCAGGTAAGCAGGACACATGGAGCTCTGTGACCTCTTGTACAGCGAAGCATGGCCACCTGCCTGGAAAATCAGCTAATGAATTCATACATGTTCATCCAGTTGCAGACACAGTGGATCCCCCCTTATCCAAAGGGGATATCTTCCAAGAACCCCGGTAGATGCTTGAAACCACAGAGAGTACCAAACCCTGCATATACAATATTTTTCCTATAATAATGGGCAGGTAGCATCTACAGCGTGGACACAGTGGACAAAGGGATGATTCACATCCTGGGCCTGATAGCAGGAGATTTCACCATGCTTCTCAGAACCTCACACAATATAAAACTTATGAATTGTCGGTTTCTGGAATTTTCCATTTAATATATTTGGACCATGGTTGACTTCGGGGAACTGAAACTACAGAAAGTGAAACTGAGGATAAGGGGAATTACTGTATTTACTCAACACCAACCATTCTGCCTTATACTGTCTGTGCTAGAGTCACAGACACAACAACGCATGAAAGAAGCAAGATCTCAGCCTCTGTGGAGCTTCCTGAGGAACACAAGGAAGACATATGTAACCCAGATAGGGACAGACTGGAAGAAGCCACGTGAAGCACAGAAGAGGGAAGTAACCTGTTCAAAGTCTTGCAGGTTCTAAATGGTAGAGCTGGATTCACATCCAGGCCTCCAGCTTTGAAGCTTCAGGGTTAGTCATTAACTGCCTTCCAAGTTTAGAAACAAGAGTTATGTTCTACCAACAGTGAGGAGAGGAGCCTGCATAGCACGGAGGGTTCCTTTAAAAAAGGGGGAGTGGCGGGGCAGGGAGTAGAAGGTAGGTCACCTGTAGTGGTCAGGCTCAGTGGGAATGTCTGAACTACATTCTCTACTGAACAAGGGCTCGGGGCTCAATGTCTTAAAACCAGTTAAGAACCCTGGGACCACAGTTCAGAGGCCAGTTATTGCTACCCTCATTCCTGTTGGGAATGAAGAACAGATCGTAAACCTAAGAGAAGTTCCCCAGTGGGTCAGCCGCAGTGTATTAGCCTCGCTTCTAGCTTCTGTAAACTTGATGCTTTAACATCTGTTCCACATGCTTATGCCGGACACACCTTGGTCTGGACAAACTGATAATATGCCTGAGTCCCCTTGCCTTGGTGCCCTTCCACCCACCCTTGGGAGGAGTCCTTCTCCAGGGGACACAGTTTTCATTTTCAAACAAAACCAACCAATCTGGAGCCCACACTCCCAACCACCGCTTTATTGAGCTCTCTCATTCCAGGCCACTCTACACCTGCCCGAATCACCACAAGGTCCAGATGCCAGACAACTAGGGACAGAGGCTGCTGAAATTATTCAAACTAGCCAATTCAAAGCCTACTTACTCTGCCTTGCCATTTCCTTCTCAAAGAAGCCCCAATAAAAGTACTTGCCCAGTTCCCCTCCCTCCCTACCTTGCGATGGACCCTAATGCTTCCCCTTTTGGCCCCCCATGAGGAGACCTGTACTCTCTCTCCAGATCTGTGAGCGTAACAAACTACGTTTTCAGTGGCAGTTGTCTCCTGATCTGTCGGCTTTACCATACCTCAATAATCACAGAACCTATGACAACACACAGGGCTAGCAAGGGATGGACCATGGACTGCTTGATTAAATCTGAGGCTAAGTGGTCTCCATCTACTTGGCCGTATGTGGTCCTCAAATACCCTAAATGTTTAAGAGGGACAGGAAAGTCTAATGATGCGCTATTTTACTTAATTACCTTAATTCTTTTGCAGTTACAAATAATTCTCTCCTCTCTTTATCATTCTTCAAAATAATACCTGATCTTGATTTCTCCATCCTTTCTCAGAGACTGTTTCACCAATTTTCAACATAGCTCTAAGGCAGGTGTCAGTAAATTATCAGAGACTTCATTTTGTATAATATAGTATCAGCGGTTGTCATATATATAGTACTTCCATTCATAACAAAAATGTCATGTTTTAAAACGGCATATTCCAAAACATTTCTAGTATGGTAGAATGGTTAAGGGCATGGTTTCTGAAGTTATTCTTTCTTTTGTAAACTATGTATTGATCCGCTGCTGTTTGTCAGGGACTGTGTAATGTGCTGGAGATATACGGGTTGGCAATAACAGGCACCATCTTGATTCTATGGTGAAATTTACTAAGTGAAGAGGTCACGCATTAGTTACCTCATCAGAGACATAAATGTGTAACTGCAAACTGTAATAAGTACTAGGAAGGAATAATACAAGTTGCTGTAAGAACTTCTTTTGGGATGACTAGCCTATTCCATGGGGTCAAGGGGACGTCTCCAGACAGCTAAGATTTGAAGGATAATTATCAAGTTCATTAGGGAAAGGGAAGTTGAAAAGAACATTCCAGTCAGAAAGAACAGCAAAGGTCCCAGGATGGAAAGCAGCATGATATGCTCAAAAAAGGGAAACTGGCAGGGGGCAAGAATAGAAAGCCAGGCAGGGGCCAAATCACATGGTCTTAGAGATCATTGTAAGGCATATGGTCTTGACCACAATGACCATGAGAAGCTTCTGAATCAAAAAGCCTTGGTTTGAATCTGAATTCCAGCTCTGCTCCTTTTCATCTATATGACTTTGGGTGTGTCACTTAATCTTTCCTAAGCTTCAGTTTCCTCCCATATACAATGTTATAATAGCAAGTCTGACTTCATAGAGGATTCACAGGATGAAAAAAAGAGTAGGATTGTTTTACATATTATCTATTACTATCACAAGTTACTTCTGCCCTCAGGCTTTCTCTTAATCTTTCTCAGTTTAGGAGACAACTCCTAAATCAGTTCAGAAATGGAATCTTTGGATATTTGAAGGTCTAACACATGGACAGGAAAGGCAGCTCTGGATAGAACTAACTATTGGAGTTCCAATAGCCATTCTCAGTTTTGACATCTCTAAAACTGAACCCATCTTCATTCTCGAAACCAGTGTGTCCCTCCCACTGTTTTTCCTATCTCGGTAAATGGTATAACCAACGCTTCAATCACATCCACTGGCACCTTGGCAGGCAGCCTGAACCTCTCCCTCTTCCTCAGTCCTACATCTAATTACTTTCAAGTCCAATGGATTGTTCCTGCAACACGCCTGGTAAATTCCTCCCCCTTTCCTGCCACTTCTGGCTAGTTCAGGCCCTCAGTCTCTTGCCAGGCAATTATAATCACCTTATAACACAACTCTCCAGCTCACAGATTCCACCTCAAGTCCACCCTTCAGTTAGCTTTAGAAAACACAGATCAAGTTCTTCTGCGATAAAGCTCTAATAGCTGCCCCTTAGCTCCTCCCCCTCTCTCACTTCCAATTTCCCCAACTCTCTCCTAGAGAATAAGTTTAAACTCTACAGCAGGACAAACAGGCCCTCTTCAGTCACTCTTTGACCTATCTCTTCCATTTATTTCCTGCCAGCTACTTCCCACACACATTCTGTCCTCAGATGACAAAAGTCCTGCTTGTGCTTCTCTGATATGCAGACCTCCCAAACCTATGTCTTTGCCCATGCAGTTCTCTCTGCCTGGAATGCGATCCGGCCCCAGCCTTTCCATCTCATGAGCAGAGCAACCTTATCCTTAAAGACCAGCTCAAACATCAGCTAAAGATTTTCTCCCTGCTCCCTCCTTACCCAGAGTCAACACTCTTGTCTAGACTTCACAGAGCAGTTATCTATTGCTTCCTATTTTTACACACCCATGGCACTCGAGGACAGACCACTGCTTCTAGTCCCATCTCACAGTGGCACACCAGGCCCAGTAGTAAGACCTGATACATATTAGATGAATGAATGAGAAAATAATGAAAGGAAAATGATTTCAACTTGCCGGATAAGCTAACTATTGGAGAACTTCAGCAAAATTAGGAGATACTTTAAGAAGAACTGAGCTTTCTATATCTGGAAGTTTTCCAGTAGAGATGCTTGCTGAATTACATGATCAAAGATTTATATATCAGGTCAGAAGCTGGCTTAAGTGTTCTCAAAAGTCCTTAAACTACAAATGTTGCATTCTACTTGGCCCTGCTTTTTTTTCACTGTAGTTACCCAAGCTGTGCGTAGAACATCAGTTGAAATAAATAATGGCAACACAAAGCTTTATCTCATAGGAAACAAGCAATTCTGAAAATAAACTGCTTTTTATTATGACATTACTTCCAGCCGCATTAAATGTCTGAGAACAGTTCAATTCTCAAAGAGTGATTTTACTCACTGTTGAGAAAATAATAACAGAAACAACAAATACAGTACATGCTATAGCAAGAAACTAAGCTAAATGAGACAAGGTCACCTCAATAACCAATCCTGATGTTATTAAATCTAGAAGGACAAATTATGCAAGCAATTCAGGACTCCTTACTAATAATGGTATTTTCTACTAATTTTCCAAATTAAAATAAAATAATTCTCCAACTGTCCTTCATGATGATTAAATTACTAGGACACTGTAGTCAACCCATGTACCTAGGTTTATAGCTCCTTACATCTTCTCCAATATTGCAAAATATTACCTGCAGTTCAAGGAAATATTTAGAAAATAGCACAAAGATTACTTTAGAGAAATATATTTAACATACTACTTGGCAGGACCTTTTGCCACATCTGTCTTGCAAAAACATTTAGAAAATGCTAGCTCTCAAAAAATATTTATAAAAATGAACTTTGCTGTGTTGCAGATATATTTTGGTTTTGCTTGAATCTAATCATGTTAAAAAAAACAAAAACAAGAATCAAGTTGTTTCCTAAACCAGAATTTATTATGAAATGTATACCTAGAGTTTCCACCAAGTAAGGTCACAGTCAAAAAACAGACGTTTACAACCTTCAACTGTCTGGCATATATAATATATAGTCTCATATAAGGTGACAATAACACCAATCATTTCTGCTCAAGACAGACAGATGTCTAAAGCCACCCACCTAAACTTTTCTTTTTATGTCAAATCTGTTAGCAAAGAGCAGAATGCGGAAGAGAGACCAGGAACTTAGTTCCATTTCTGTCTCTACAGAGAACTTAGGCAAGTAATTCAAGCTTTTAGAAACTCTGTTAGCACATATTGAAAATGGAGAAGTTGAACTAGGTGCTTTTAAAATTCCCTTCTTTTCTTAAAAAACAAAAGGATTCCAATTGTTACTTATTAAAATGTAAAGGTAAATCAATTTTTGATAATTTGGAGGCTGGCAGCCCAAGGCAAGTACTCCAGGAACATGTCTGCTTCATGTTCCCAAGCCTGTTCCCATTCACCTTTTAATCACTTCATGCCTCAACCAGCTTGCCTTCTAGTGGTGGGGAGCAGAAAAGAGAGCAAACACATCAGTCTACTGGCAAATGCTGTGAAAGCACGGGCACTGTAAATGATAGCTGAAACGAATTCTGGCAATTACTTGTGAGTATCATTTAAGCATGAACATCTACTAATTAGGGCTGAATAAATCAATAGCACCTTGGAGCTGTGCTGACTAATAGTTTTTATAGATCATGTTGCCCTGCAGACAGGGTGACCATACATCCCACTCTGACCAGGACGGTTCCTCTTCAAGCCTCTGTTGTCCTGGCATCATTGTTAATAGAAACAACCCCTTTACCTTCACTCTCAAAATTGTCCTGATTTCCACAATAAATGATCTGGTCACCCTACAGGCACTGCAGGCGAAAGAAGGGTGAAAGGCCTCATTCTACACTGTAGTTTCTGCGCAGCCCAGGAGTCCAGCTTGTGACTGTTCTGAGTGGGGACGATGCGTGAGGGGCCTGCGACTCCAGCTGGCAGCAGAGCTGTGCCCCAAAGAAGCCTCCAGGCCCCTCTCCTCGAAACGCTTCCTTAAGAAGCATGCAGTGGCCTGTCTTTGCTCAGCTAAGCCAACTGCATAAAAAAAGTGTATTAGCTTTGCCCCTGAGACTGAAGTTTATTTAATGTTTATTTTTAAAAAGCACTCACATTTCTCGGAGGGCTCTCCCTTATTCCTTAGGAAGAGTTAAAGTAAACTGTACTGCCTTTCATAGCACAAAGTTGGGGGCAGGCGGAGCATCACTTTAAGAAGTAGTATTTTAATATGACTATATAAATGTTGTGTGAATGCAAACACCCACTTGGCAAGAACCTCTTTAGGGTCTGCATGGGTCAAACACCTAAGGTTCACTACAGAAAGCCAGAGAAAAAGAAACAGAGCATTGAGCTTTCTGTTTTTTCATCTAGCTTGCATATATCCTAAATGTGTGAACCAGATTTCCTGTCTACTTTTTTAGGTTTTCTTTTATAAGCTTCTTTTCATATTTCATTGAGGGCAGTTCGTCTCTCTTGCTACTATCTTTGGTAATGGTAAGTGAAAGACAATGGCTCTTATCTGCTGGTGAGAAAAGAGAGTTTAAAACTACAGATGGGATATTCTACTTCGAGAAAATAATAAACAAACATAGGTGATGAATGTTAAGTGTTCACCAATTTCAGGAATTTCCAAAAAGAACTATATGTATCCATATTTCCAATAGCAGAAAATTATCAACTAAGAATGGCAAACACTCATATCATAAAGCCACAGAAGTTGTCTTTAAAATGGAGGAAAGCTTTCATTTATGAAATAACATGGCACTTAAAGAGTAAAAGTGTGATACATTTGAAGTAAAAATAATCCATTTCCTTGCTCCATCGTGGCCAGAACGTGAATCATGGTCTCAAAAGAGCTCTCAGGGCAGTTTACTCACGTGCACTGTGTCTCATGTGCCTTTTTCCATTACAAACCTACAAAACTCATGACAAACCTCGAAGGTCCGGTATCTATCCGCCAACCCCAGCAGAGCTGAACTGGGATCATGCTTCTTTACAAGTGAAAGAGCCACCTCAACAGATGGTAAATCAAGGTGACCAGATGCACAGCAATGAAAGACTGCAGTGCATTTGTGATCTCGAATATTAAGTGGGTTGTTTCCTCTTAGACAGGTCTATACCTCCCACTTAAAACATTTAATAAGCAAGATATACTTTTTTAGTGAAAAAAAAAAATTCACTGTGTGATAGTCAACTCCCAGAAAAGAAAAACAAAACTGGTCCTCAGTGTTTTTCCAAATAAGACTTTTTTTTTTCTTTCGCTAAAATCCTCACTTGGTAGAGAAGGGGAGAAAACACCAGTATAGTAGAAGTAGATAAGGAAAAGTCTATGTTAAATGCTAGGTGAAGAGTAAAAGGATACAGACTTTGATCCCATAGGTAATGAGGGCAGTTGTCTCAATCCCACAAAACTAGAGCCAGAACAATCGCCCTCTCCATACTCAGGATGAACGCAGGTTCACAGCACACTGGTTTGTTCTGCTTCTAATTCCGGTAAGAACTAAAAGCAAGGACTAAAGCCTTGCTCCTCCAGGTGGGGCACTCAGATCAGCAGCATGGCCCTCACAGAGAAGCTTTTTAGAACTGCAGCCTCTCAGGCCCAACCCCCGACATACTGAGTCAGAATCTGCATTTTAACAAGATGCCCAGGTGATTCGTATGCATGTGGAGGTTGGTGAAGCACTGCTCTAGCAGACTTGGAATGAGCAGGCGGACAGCTAATCCCTTCCTACTGAGGAGGTTTACTTCTCTGCTGCAAATAAATTCACCACCATTTCCAATAGTACAACTTCTGCTGCACTTAGAGAAGAAAAAAAAGAGGACTTTGAATCCCTGTTCTGCTACTTACTAGCAAGTTAACAAACTTCTCTGAGTAACTTCTCTTTACCACTCCCCACAGCCCCCCATTTTCCAGGGCTGTTTTGAGAATTAGATGAGAGAGCAGTAAGGATGCCCAGGAATATGTGAGGCACAAGTAAGGAAATAAAGGATCACTTAACATTGAAAGAATAATGCCAATGTCCCCAAAGTTAGCATACACATTTCATACAATTCCAACAAAACTCCCGACAGATATTTTAATTGTACAAAATAATCTTAAAGTCCATACGGAAAAAGAAACCTTATTCAAGACAAGAAAGGCAAGGGCTTTAAAAGAACAGAAAAATAAAAAAAGAATATATAAAATTCTAGAGAAAAATTCCATTGAAAACAACATATAAAAATTTGTTTATATAAAGTGATGCTCAAGCTCACTGATAGTGGTGGGGGGGGCGAAAAATAAAGTAACAACCTTGCAGACTGGCAAAAATTTAAAAGTGTCATAACACCAATGAGATGGTAGCAAATACTGATGTACATATAATGAGGTGTATTGGTGCTTTTATTTCTAGGGGATAGATTCCCAGCACAGGATTACTGGGTCGAAAGAATGCAGGAGTGGTCGCAACAGGAGCAGTATTAATCATAACAATAACTACTATTACTACTACAAGGATTCCTTTGACTCAGCAATCATCTGCTAGTAATCTACTTATCATAGCAGACTATTAGCATCATTACTGTAGTAGTAGCAATGACTGCAGGTACTACAGCTATACTATGGCTACTGCTACTACATAGATAGCACTTACTAGGTGCCCCTGTTCAAGCACTTTACGTATATTGACTCTAACCCCCTCAAGGACTCTAAAAAATAGGAACTACCATTTGTATTTTGCAGACTAGGAAACTGAGACACAATGTGCCCGACAAACATAGTAAGAATTACATAAATGTTAGCTTATTTTGTTGTCACCATTATATATCCTCTGACATAGCAATCCCACTCCTGCAACTCTAACCAAATGAGAAAAACAACCTAACAAAAAATACCATGAATGGATATATGAATGTACATGAAAGGGTATATGTGGATGGGTGTGAGTAAATACATCTTTGTAAGAAATAAAGAAAAATACAGAGGGATGGCACACTAGGCAGTAAACAAGGATTATTTTGTTGGTGGGGAGATGAGATTTGGAGAAGAGGAGGACTGGAGAAAGGGGGAAGCAATGTTAATACATCAGAACAAAGTGAGAATGTTGAAGTACAGGATAACAACAAAGAAATAACATTTTACATTCTTTGGGGACACAGAGAGCCCTGGAGGAGTTTAAGGAATAGGCATTTTTAAGCAAATTTCATTACTCAGAAGAGTTATATTTTTGTTAAATGACTTGGGTTCCTCTCCATACACACACACACATAATACAAATTATTGAAAAAATTTCCAAAACATTCTTTGTTGAGCAAAAAAGTCCTAGTAATCCCAAGGTTTGAACGCAGTCATCTTCCATGTAAAGGCACTGTCTGGGGGCAAGAAAGCTGAGTTCTGCTCCCAGCACTGTCGCCATTGCGCTATTTGACCCTTGGATTCCAGTCCCTAACCTACACTTAGTTTTCTCATTCCCAAAGGAAATTCAACCAGATCATCTTAAATCCCCTTTTAGTTATAAAAATGTGATGATTCTGTAATTAAAAACAATAAAGTAGAAAAGTGAAAAACTAGTAAACAGGAGTGGCATAATTATTAGACACTTTAAAGAAACTAAGTTCCAAATCTTAATCCCTTATAGCTAAGCAGGTAATTCAACTCACTTAAAACTGTACATTTTTAGAATTAAAAACTACAATGAGATCAATGAGGTATTTTACATTTCCAAGTGGTGAATATAACTACTCAATGCTTTAAGTGTCATGCTGAGAAAAAGATATTGCCATTTTAGATATCTTTCAGATTACTTGTTGAAGTAAGGCTTAATTTGTCACCTTAAAATAGAGCCATCCATAAGAAGTAGTTCAACCCAAATGACATCCTCTAGAGAGAGACCACATGTCACAAGCCTACAAAAAAAGCTGGTAAATGCCATCTGGTGAGCCAAACAAATAAATTACTCATTAAAAATTCTAACAGAACATTTTGAATATAAATTATTAATAGAACACAAATTTGGCAACAACAAAAAAAATTAACTGCCTAAGCATGACAGCTTCCTGAAGCAACATTCAACGTTTTAATTTTTATAGTTTCCTCATACGTTTTATAAATAACAATGTGATTATTAATAACACTTAATGAAAATTTATGCCTGGGTGCAAAGCATAAAAAGTCACTAACTCATAGGGCATAAAGATTTCCATGAGCTTGTTAAATTTTATGTATTCTATTTCCTTAAATGGTTATGGGATTTTCCAAAAGCAAACACAAAATTCCTTAAAGCTTTGCCAACATAGAAATAGTTACATGAAAACCACCTTTTCAGACTATATGGAATCTCCCAGAAAAATCTACTTAGTCTTTTGATAGGATATCTGGGTATGAATTCCTAGGAAAACACACTAAGACTTCTTGCCCCAACCAGATTTTATAGGATGACGTTAAGGAAACAATTTATGGCTTGCACAGTTATCAGAAATTCCTGAAAACAAGCAGTCCCCTAAGTAGTATGTCAAAATTTTCTTATCTACAAGCACAAGCACGTGCATTTATTTATATCCCTAGATTAACTTCAAGTCTAATTTTACTGCCACTAGTATCCAGGGGTGGATTTCTTTTTTCTAATTACAAATGGAACTTGAGCTGGATCAAAGGCATTTTAAGGTCAAAATTTACTTCTCTGAAAAATAGAGGGTGTGATCCCATGTAATTAATTAACGCTTAGCCATGCCCTTTGGCGCATTATGTGGTGGCTGGAGGAAAGCGAGTCCAGCCGTGCCCACCTGTTGTGCAATGGACTGTCTGACTTACCCAAAAGAGCAGATTGAGCGCGTAGAGTAGGCAGCGTAAGCACCTCACAGAATCTTCTCTGGCCATTGTGAGCCCCGGGAGGGAGAAGCCCCATCCTTTCACCACATCCTACCCCCACGGGCAAAACAGCAGCGATCTGCGGAGGGCGGGGGAGAACAGGAGACTTCTCACCACCGCGCTCCCCGCGCCCAGCCCATCCCTCCTCTGCCAGCCCTCAGCTGGGTCCAGGGTCTGCTCCGAAGCCTAGTTCATTCGAGACATCGCTTCATCGAAGATCATTTGTTAAAGTTATAATAGTAAGCTAAACTCCCCAAAGTTCCAAACCGTCTTCATATAACACCTGCTGGGAAGAGAAAAGACTGTCCCCCCGGATGAATGAAGGCGCGCAGTAAACTTGGGTTCTCAGGGGACACGCGGCGGTGTCCTCTGAATTCTGATGAGACGCTCTTTAAAACCTCCCTCAGTCCACGCCCCTCCTCGGGGACAGCTCTGCTCAGAACTGTCCCGAAGGTTGGAAACCACACTACCCCCGGAGATGTCACAGACGCCGCCGGCGACACGGAAGGTGCGAGTGTCCCTCTCATTGGGACAGTTTCTGGGCCCCCCCCCCCCTCCGCGCCCCCTTCCCACCCCGCAGCTCTAGTGTGAGCGCGGGGCACTGGAGGGGGTGCAGCGCTGAGCTGGGATTCCGCCCCGCGACTAGGGTTTCTCTGGGAGAACGTGAGAAATGATGTTTCGGCCCCGGAATGATGGATTAGCCGGGGGCGGGGGGGCGGGGAAGGGCGCAGGGGAATTAGGGCCGGTGCAGCTGTGCAGACGCCGGGTTAGTCATTCACGTCCCCCTCCCCCGGCCCCGGCTCTGGCCGCGACCCCGCGCTCCCAGCCGCCGCAGGAGCACAAAGCCCAGCGCGGTCAGCCGCCCCGCCACCCGGGCGCGCGCCCCCGGCAGGGCGCGCGGGGAAGCGCGGGCGGCGGGGAGCCCCGAAGCCAGGCTCTAAGTAGTTTAGCACACAGCGCCCGGGGCAGCCGCCGGCGGGCGGGCGGGACAGCGGGCAGGAAGGACGAGAGACGCGCGGCCACTCACCGTCGGCGCTGGGCTCCGCGTCCCGATCCCGCGGGGGGACAGGCGGGGACGCACGGCGGGGGCTCATCGGAGCAGGGACGCTCCTCCCGGAGAGCCGCAGGGCTGCATGGGCTCACGCTGGAGACGCTTCCTTCTCTTCCTCTCCCCCCGCCGCCGCCGCCGTCGCCGCCGCCTCCTGGGAAAAAGGAAAAAAAAAAAAAAAAAGTCCTGGGCAGCAGTTGCTGGAAAGTCTCTGCTAAGCCACCTCCCAGCGCCGCTGTCCCTCCCAAGTCCTCGCCAAGTCCGGACGAGGCAGCGGCGGCAGCCAGGGCCAGCTGCACAAACTCTCAGCGCATGCTCGGGCCGCCTGCTGCCGGGGTTGGATCCTGGTGGGTGTTTCTTGTCCCCTCAATTGGCGTGAGCCCCCGCAGGGACGCCTCACCTCTGCAAGGGTCAGAGGGAGATAAAACCTCGGGACTTTGGAAGAGTCCGCGCAGCAAGACCTTTTAAAATGGTGGTGTCGGAGGAGGGGAGGCTGGGTTATAACCATAGGGAAACAGGCTTTTATTATATGAAAATATTTGTGTTTGAGAAGGGGGGTGAAGGAGTGGCCCAACTCCATTCCTGCAATGAGAAACTAGTTTTCACAACCTTTCTAGAACCACCTCCTGTGATTTGTCACTGACAAGGTGCCCCATGCTCCTTCTTATTGCTTTGTTGCCCTCCCTGATTTAAAAAAAACAGTCTTTCTCACTTCCATGGTGCACTAATAGCATTTACTACACCCCAGGGTCGTTATGCGGCGATCTGACACCCAGAATAGGAAGAACAGGTATAACTCTTTCACAAGTAATGCAAAGTTTCCAAAATTTTCACCCAATAGCATTGTTTGAGTTTTAACTGTGATTTTATCTTGAATTGTTATATAGTAATGGGTTTTGAATTTTCTTAGCTAGAAATTCAGGAAGTATTACTACTAGGAGACTGTCCTTCCAAAAGTACCTTCACTTTTGAAAGTAAGAAGTTTCACATTTAAAATATGATCAAATTTTGATGTCTTATGCCTTGTGATAGCCCACATTTCTGATTACGTCTGTGCACATTGTGTGGCAAATAAAGCTTCACTAACAAATGCGAATTACCTAAAATATAAGCAACACCTTTGAGAAAACCTAGTAATAGGAGTCCTTCTTAAATTTCCTTGGGGGGAAAAATGGAGTCCTGTGTCCTCTACCACCTATCTAGTGTCAGTTGCTACTTGACCAGGGTGATGAAGAGACACACACTCTCATTTGGATAGAAGTAAAATTAAGACCTAAAGGGAACTTGAGTGTCCTGAGTTATGGGAGGAAAAGTCTTGGCAAGCAAGTCACTACCTGTGTGTAAGGCAGCAAGCTCCAAAGAGCACAAAGACAGCCATCCACTCCAAATACCAAGAGAAATGTCCAGTCATCCATCAGATGTCCCTAACTCTGGCAAGAGAGTATCTTCTGGAGTCATAGAGAAGAGCAAAGAAACCCACTTTTATCCTCAGTTACTGCTCAAATGAGGGTGTGTGCCAGTTACAAGCAGAGGGCTGCTGAAACCACCTACCATCTGAATGCTGTTGGTACCACACATCCCTCTGAGTGACAGAAACATCCCCACATTGAGGGGAGTCTATGACTGCCATTAAAACTGACAGAAAGAGTGCGAATCATCCCCAGATCTCTGAACAGAGATCCTCTTCTATTTCTAGAAAGTAGTGAAGTACCTTTGAATTCATAAACCTATAAGGGCCCTAGAATAATAAAATTTTGGAGGAAGATGCTTTAGAAGTACATATCCCATCCCCACCCTCACCCACTTTTAGTAAATGAGGAATATAGAACCAAGAGAAGTTAAAAAAATTTGCTCAAAGTTACACCTCTAGTTATATCAGATTCCAAGCTGAAATCCAGAATCATACTCTCTAACTAGTTCAGTGATTCTCAGAATTACTGTATACTAGAACCACTTAGGGATTTTGGACAAATCCTAACACTCAGGCTGTAAGCCACACCAATTAAATTGGAATCTCTGCAGATGTGGCCTGGACATCCAGATTTTCAGAGTTTGCAAGGTAATTCTAATCTGCAGCAAAGTTTGAAAACCACTGCAATTAACCCTTTACAGACCCCTGAAAACTAGCAAAGGAGTTTCTTCAGGTTTAGTTGGATCAAATCCCTCCCCTGTGAATTGGTACCTGGGATTATTCCTATGTTATAAATTAAGAAGAAAACAGAGCTGCAGTCACTGTTCTAATATTCCTGAAGAATGGTTTATCAAAGTCTGTGAATCAACATCTCAGCAGAGGAGACCTCACCACATTTGAGGCACTGCAGAACTGGGTACTTTTAATAGCTTAAACCTGACCGTACCTTCCTGTAACTGGTACCACTCAACTCTAGTTCTTCTGCTTTTTGGAATCCACAGCACAAGCAATCCTTCTCCCATCTGACAGCCCTTCAGCTCCTTGAGGGCAGCTGCTAGTCTCTCCCACTCCAAGTCTTCTCTTCTCCAGGATCATAGAAGTACAGGAAGACTTGACATCACAGCTGTCATTCTATCGGTTTTATATTTTTGTCTCTGAGAATAATGTTTTTCTGCACAAAGGTTGGATAGAAAAATCCCAAAATGGGCATGACAGTTTGAAGGTAGAATAACACATTAGGAAGGTGGGATGGTCTGTTCCTTGCCCTTGAAGTAGGAACCCAGTTCTCTGGCTGTGTGTGCGTCACTCAGTACCTTTGAGTGTGTGGCCACATGCTGAAGATACTAAGACTAAGATGGGTTCCTGTCCTTCAAGAAAAGGCAAAACTCTTCAGCTTAGAAAACAATAGCAGCTACTATTTACAACTAATCTCATGTGTGTCACTCCTACCGTGAGGAGTAAAACTCAGCTAGCTAAGCAGTAATGTAATACAAGTTCTTCACTCCACAAGGCAGTTCATTTGTCCACATCTTATTGCCCTCATTCTGCTCAAGTTGTGCAGGGGGAAGGAGCCATTTGGTAGGATGACTGAATTTCTATTGCGTCTTAGTATAATACCCTTACAGTACACCTGCGGCAGTTCTTCACAATCAATACAGGAAAGAGACCTAATATGTTTTGAGAAGTATTATGTGTCTGACATAATAGGTGCCTCCCATAAACTGTCTTATTAATTCCGCATAATGACACAGTTGGATACTGAGACTCAGAGAGTTGATTTCTCCAGGGCCATACTGGTAGTAAGAAAAGAAAGTGAGATTCTAAGATTGGTCTCTTTCCACTGTTAATCTGCGTTACAATAATATTTCAAATCTGGGTGGGAATTCACTGACAAGCCTCAAGAATAAAAACATTCTAGGCATTTTTTATTACTTCTTGAGCATATGAGGCTGAATTTCAAATATGTATACTCAAACTATGACTGGCGAATCTACTTTAATCTTTTGCTTCTGAAAGAGTATACTCAGTAGGACCTGAGAAAAGCCTTCCAGCACTGAGTTTGGTAGACTTTACTCAACTACAAGCTTAAGGTTGGCAAATAAAATACAGGATGCCCATTTAGATTTGCATTTCAGATCAACAACCAATAATTTTTCAGCATAAAGATGTTCCAAATATTACAGTGGACAAGTATCACATCGGACATACACATACTAAAAAATTATTCATTGTTTACCTGAAATTCAAATTTAACTGTGCATCCTACATTTTAATTTGCTAATTCTGACAATCCTATGCAAACTAGAAAATTCATCTCAAAGTACCACAATAATAAGGATATAAGTAAACATAATATTTCACGTAACAATACATCCAAAAATAGCAATCCATCCAGTCACCAATGACATCAAGAAATCAGTTCTTTTCCCACCTTGCTCTTCTGATATACACAGTGTGACAGCTAATGTCCTTGGGCTACATCTTATACTCACAAGAGAACTGTGTAAATCCAGGCACTATGTACAGTTATCACTTCTTCTAGAGAAGGAAAAATCCATTCCCACCTCTGAATCTCCCTTATGATCAAGGAAACCTCTCCCAGAAGTTTAGCAGCAGGTTATCCACTGTGGTACATTAGCTAGACCCCTGTCACATACTGATGTATGCATGGATTATTGGCAAGGCTATGGGTTAGGCATGACTGGTTTAAAGCAATCAGGACGCCTTCCCTGTGCCTGGGGCAACTCTTCTCTGAAGCATATGGCCAGACAGAGGAGGGCAGATAACTGAAAATAAACAGATGTTGTTTGAACTTAAGGGTGGAGAAAAAAATGGGTGCTGTCGTCTTCTCTCCTGTTCACTGCTGAAACGACCCAGCTCTCAGCCAACAATTTCTGCAGCCCTTAGTTCCTGAGAGAACCACTGAAGCAGGAACCTCCCAGCAATAGCAAAGAACCCTAAGAAAACCCAGCTCACATCATTTCCATCCCATGCCATCAGTTTACGTCCCGTACCCACAGTTGCCTTTGTACCCACAGTTGCCTTTGTATACCATACGATTAAATACGAAATCGCCCAAATTAGCACCCTCGTATAGACTCCTAGAAGAATTTCCACTTAAAGTTTATCCGAACCCATCCTCTGTACAAAGTTCAGGGATTTGGACTCATTTCACCAGCTAACATTGGTCCACATAATTTAGTCCTATTCAATAAATACTTATGGAATTGTTACTACACACTCAGAGTTGTGCCAGGAGATAACAAAAGTTCTAACATAATTTTGACTCCCAAAGAATTTATAGCTCATTAGCATACTTCCTCTTCAGAAAGAGAAATTTATGGAACGTAAGAGCACTTTCCCTTTGTAAAAAAGTCTTAATTGAAACAAACTATAAAGAAAAGGAAGGAATACAGGTTCCATTTACAAACATGCCAAACCCTGCTTTTCTTAGAAAGACCCCTGAGGAATTATTCCATTATCCCATGACGTCAGCTTCTTATGTCCACAATACAACTAGGAGAAAGATAAACAAATATTTACCATGACTATTAGACATTTGTCTTCATCTGCTGACCCTTCAATTCACTTGTGTTTTAAAAATTTTAGTTTACTCAACAGGTCATTAATAAAACATTTATTTATTTACACTAGATACAAATATTTAATTTTTTAAATTATTTTCTATTTGCTAATCCAAACTCTCGGTCCTCAACCTACCACATATAAACTATTTTATGTAACAAAAACAATTGTGATTTTGTGATTATAATTCAGCCTTTACCAAAGTTTTATCACTGAAATTTAGACTTTCTATTTTTATGTTATTTGTGTCTGTGTGTATTAGCCAGAACCATGTGCGGAAAACTAGAGATGTAGTGAATTTTCATTTCATATTTCATGGTATGAATGTATGAATGATTGACTGATGAATAAGAAAAAAATCTAGCATTCCTGCTTTCTTTCAGTGATGATACTGCTTTTTTTTCTTTTTGCTAAGAACTAACAATTGCCATTACGTTTTACTATCTTTGTATTGTCAGTATTCTTTCTTAGAAAGTAGTCTCAAATGATTACTATCCACAGTAATAAAGGAAAAGATATCATGTCAAGAACATAAGTCATTCATACATACCTCATACAGGTAGTTTTAATAACTGACAAGCATTTCTATTATCTTAATATTATTTCTTAGTATTATCAGTAATGGTACTCACTGTAACTGACTAGAAAAAAAAAAGACTTGGGATGTAACATGTCTGTTTTAGAAAACATACATATTTACCAAAATGACTAGTAGGAATTAAATTATGCGTTCTCTGTTGTGAATTTTATATTGATGGAGTTTTGTGTCCCTGTCACCTTAGCACTGGTTCACAGAAAGGAAGCTTCTAAGTCCACCAACATGGAGATGAGTTGGTTCTCACTTCAGAGGAAGTGGCTTCTAATGTGGCAGCAGTCAGCTTGGGCTGCAAGGCAGACTGTATGTTAACTGAATTAACCAGGTCCCAACAGCCATTCCTTAGATCAGACATAAAAATGAGACTGTAACAACCGAAACCTCGTGTTATGTAAGTTTACTCTCTCTTTGGTCTTTTCTTTCCTTTGCAGTCCCCAACTGGCACATGTACTAAGAACAATACAAATAATTTCTCCGCTTCCCTCCCCTCCACAGCCTTCCCTCTATTCAGGCCAGTGTGGTGAGCTGTTCCAAGGACTGAACACATTTGCTGCACATCCAGGGTTTCACAAACGTGCCTCCTTCAGTTATGGGAGCAGACGGACGGGGAGGGCCAGGACCTGAAAACTAGACCAATCAATTAGGGTGTGACTGCAACGTGAGTGAAGACCCCTCAAAGGGCAATGTAAATTCAGGCCGCCAAGCAGAACCAAGTACGAGGGGAATGTGTTGGCAAGGGCGAGGTGGAAATCTCAGCAGGAAGACAGATGGCAGCATCAGAGAGGCCTAGCAAATGGTAACGGGCAGGTGCCCTGGCAGACAGACAGACAGAACCCAGTGGCGTGGGAGCTGGGCAGCAAAAACACGAAAAGGTCCCCAAAAGCCAGAAGAGGACCCCCACCCCATGTCAAGGTGATTTAGCCACTCTCTGCCAAGGCCCAGTCTGGAAGCCTGGTCCACGGAGATGAACGCAGGTTCCTAGAAAAGGATGGTCAAGAACAAGAACCGCAGTCCCAGAGAAATTCCTCTAGGTGCTACTTTGAAGAGTCTTAATATTAAGATGAGAAAAGCTTCTGATTTCCAGATTAAGGAAGATCTTCAGTGCTGGGCTGAGGAGTCGGCCCTTTATGCTGAGGCAGTGACAGCCGCCGAAGGGTTTTGACGTGATCAGGAGAATAACATAAGTGACACCAGCAGGGGTTTAGAGTCAGGCCCGGGTTGGAATGCTGGCTTCCCTCTTGCCGGTAATGTAATAATGAGCAAATGACCTCACCTCCATAAGCCTCAGTTTCCTTATCTGTATACCTGCCTCCTAAAGTGGTCATGAGTATTATGTCATATGTGAAGGGTCTAAATTTAGTTGAGGTCACACTGTCCTTTGAGGTTTAAATAGAATAGGCTGAGCCTCTTTCCTGCAAGCAGTGGGTAAACTTGTTTTCCCCTTGCCATCCCTCTGGGAGAGTTTTGGGATAGGAAATGAAGGGGAAACAGTCCTTTTAGAGTCCTGAATCAGTCTAAGGGTCACCTTGTCGTCCCATGATTCTTTTCCCTAAAGGGCAACAACCTTCAGAAAAAGATCCCTTTCCTCTCAAAGTATTGCCTGTGCAAGACTCCATTCGTAGTGGTCTTTGAAATCTCAAAGAATCTGAGAGGATTTTTGTAGCAGCCCCACATACAACTCAAACAAGTATTAGAAGTCCTGTGGCTATTCCAGCACTACTTATTTCTTCCTGGTTGACTTTTCCTGAAGTTTCCATGTTGACTGACCCCTTCTTCTCTGTTCTGCTCTCCCACTGTTTACTCTCCGGCCCCAAATTCCTGGTCATCTCTCATGCTGTCTTTTTTATTTTATAGTCTTCCATCAAACTATGCTCTAGAGGTCTCAGCTTTCAGAAAATTCTCTTTCTAAAAGAAATTCTGGCTCAAGGCAAGCGGCAAGAGATTCGCAGATCAGATGAAGAGAGAGGCTAGACTGTAGACAGCTAGTTTTCAGAAGAGAACCTGGGATTAAGATAGCTGGGAGGAGTCATTCTGGGGCCAGAACAAATAGCAAACACTGACCTTGGAAATTTCCTTCCAAGAAGCCACATTTTTGATTGGATTAGGTTGTAGAGGAATATATGCCCGGTGGCATTACTGAAAACAATATAAGAAACTGCAGCCTATTAGTGGCGTTTACCAGCTGTCTGTGATCAAGGACAGAATAGAAGAGAGCCCTACCAGTCCCACTGTCACCCCAGGCTGGTGGGAGCACACCCACAGCTCTGCCTCCCTGAGGAGCACCATGGGGAGGAAACTGACTTCACTCACATGACCCAGCCAGCCACTCAACAAATAAACAAGCAAATAACAATAACGAGCCCCAAAGTGGGAGGGAGTGACCAGAACCTAGAGTTGCACAGTGAATGATCTAAAATGCCTGGTTTCCAACAACAACAGCAGCAAAACGTTGAGGCCTGGAAAGAAACAGGAAAGTGTGACTCATACACCAGGGGAAAAAAGCAGACAACAGAAACTGCCTGTGACAGTGACCTGATGTTGGGTCTAACAGAAAAAGATGTCAAAGTAGCCATTATAAATATGTTCACAGCACCAAAGGAAGTATGACTAGAGAAGTACAGGAAGGAGTGACGGCAGGGTCATATCATATAGATAACATCGATCAACAAATATAAATGATAAAAAATAACCAAATGTTTTTAAGTGTTCTAGACTCAGTGATACATTTTATACTTACACATATAAATACATTAGATATAAAAACAATATATGTATAAAACAACACATTATATCCATGAAATATGTTGTTGGTCCCATAACATATAGAAATATCATTGTAATATATTTGCCAATAACAGCAAAAGGAGGTAGGTGGGAGCAAAACTATAATGGACTCAGGAAATGACTATAGGTGATAAAGTAATAATTTTATAAAATAGAAAGGAAAAAAGGAAGGAAGGGAGGGAGGAAGGAAGGAAGGAAGGAAGGAAGGAAGGGAAGGATTCCCTGTCTGCCTCATCAAAGATACTGACACCAGCCCCTATGTTCCTTAGCAAGTTACTTGTGAAGTTCCTGATGCCCTTCTGAGTGCTCAACCCCACTCTGGAGCTGAAACAAGCCTGAAGTTGCAGTGCAGATGGTGTAACAGGAAGGCCAAGCCTACTTGCTACCAGAGCTTCTGAGATTCCCTTTGACTCCAGCTGTGGCCTTTCCCTATTGGCCCCATACTGTTGGTCCAGTACTAATTACGGGCTCCTGCCTTCTTTCCCTACCTGACATTCCAATTTCGAATCTTACTTAGAATCAGAACTCCTTCCCTAAACCCTACCTTCTTGGCTAGGCCCCAATACTATTCTTAATCTCTTTCTCTAGAGGCTCGATCTAGCTCCCTATGCTTCGTGTGTTTTCTTACTTTTCTGGGACCTGTTGGGAATGGACCCTTAAACCACTACAGTACTCCAACCTGCTCAACTTGGAATTTTCTTGATGTTCTTCAAGCTTTCCCGCCCCCGTCAGCTCCCCACCATCATCACCACCCTCCAACACACACACATACACACACTCTTGGGTACTAAAACCTGCAAGAAGCAAGGTTGTGTCTGCCTTGACCCTTCAGACATGTACCTCAACCCCTAGAGCTGGGGCACTGTCCTCAGCTCTTTCCTATATTGACCTGTAAAGATGTGTTGGCTTTTGTGTCTTTGTGTTTGGCCTAAATGTGCATAAGTTTAACAACAAACATTTTAAAGTCTCTTTTCAGGGTTGATTTCACAGCTTATGGAAGTAAGCAGGTTAGTAGCTTCATTCCTAAGTGAGTTTGTGACATAACTGTCTCCCTACTGTCAGGCTGGTTTTTGTTGGTTTGTTTGTTATTTTTGCTGGTGGCTACATAGCTCTCCCCTTGTCTATACCTTGCTCTCTTTCCTGTCAAAAGCAAAGGAAGAAATCCTCTAATCTACTCTAGGCAGAAAATCAGGAGAAGCAAGATGATAGAATGGAACTCAAAGTCAGAGGAAATATACTCTAATGAGAGTCTAGCAAAATGCATGAGGTTTAGTGTAAGGATTTCATGTTGTCTGTTTCTACATAAGGAGTGTGGCTGTGTACCTGTTTTATTCATCTATGTTCTGTGTAGTTAAGGTTCTAAGATCAGTAACTCAGGTCATGAAAGTATTACTGAACTCACCTTTTGAAAAAAGCCTCTGAGAAAATATTTGAAGGAAAATTTGCTTTTCACAGATTGTAATATTTCCAAATCTAATTTTGTTCTGAGCTACTTCAAGCCTATCTGGTGAGTGAAATGACCAGTGAACTGGAAAGCAGAAGAATGAGGTTCTCATCCAGATTTTTCCTGAGCCAGGAAACCTAGAGTTGTTAACTCTAAACAACTCTCCATCTGGAGAAATAGAAAAGTTTTTATCCCTAACATTCTATTAATTTCTTTTATTTTAATATTATAGTTTCAACATTGAGCAATTGGATCACATATTTTTAAATTCTGTCCTTTTGCATTTGACAAAAATTACTAACAATAGTAGGCTTTTTAGAGGCAAAATATTCATGACCTAACATCCTTTACTTAAATCTAAACTCTAAGTGCTGATATGGAGAATGTCCTTCAGTTCTATTGATAACAACAGTTCAGTGTTTTGATATTATTAAGACAAATGACATCTCAGTTGTTAAAGTTCAAAGTTAGGTTTACAATATTAGTTTACATGTTATCTTTGGTTAAAAAAAACAAACAATCTCCTGTCTCTAAGAGGCTTTAGAAATGGTCCTCGTGTGACATAAATCAAATACTTATATTTCCTCTAGGTGTATCTGGCATTATAAGTGTTAAGTTTGCTTTCTTTCTTATTCTTTTATCTTTCAAGTTTGAAGATGACTGCGAATTAAAACATACAATTATATTATGCATCCACATTCATACTTAATCCTATGATTTTTTGTGAATAGAATGAGAGAAAGTTCTGATTTTCAAAAGATATGTTTTCTGCTAAAATGAATGGTAGTGCCAAATGTTTTAGAATTTTTTGCCATGCAGATAATAAAACTACAATGATTGGAGTAGAAATACCAAACTCATTTCAATAACTGGCTCATTCTTAACACACGTTTCCCATTTTGTGTTCTGCATCCTCTATGTTAACACTGAAAAAGAAACACAATGCGCCCTGATGAATACAATTATAACACAAAAGAAATCATTAATGCATCAGAAGAGTATGGTTAAAATTAGGCTTTTGCTGTAATTATCCTCCATTTGAGAAATTTTCTTAATGTAAAAATGATAAAACAAAGCACGAGTATTCACTTAGTTTAATTAGTTAGCGGCACTAAGGCACATTTAATTTAATCTGTGCCCTTTTTATATACTCTGTTTTAATGATCTTAACTATAGAAGATCTGAATATTTTACCACTTTAAACCTTTTACAATACCCCATCATAAAATCTTCCTTATTACACCCTTAGCTCAGATCCTCACAAAACTCCCCCAGACCAATTTCCCACATTGTGCTTGGTTATTTGTGCTGAAGCATTAAAAGAGGAGGGAAAGGATTAAAAAGCATTGTGTGACTAGAGTTAGAACAGAAAAGGAATGAGGGAGGGAAGGAAGCAGGAAAGGGGGAGGAACACGGGAGGGAGGGGGAGGAGAGGAAAAGATATTGAGAGAAGAAGGAAGAGAAGAGAAGAAGAAGGGAAGGGAGGGGGGAGGGGAGAGAGGGGAGGTGGTTGAAATAAAAAAGAAAGAAGCAGAAAAGGAAAGGTTAATGAGATGGCTGAACTGGAGAGAAGCAGAAACACAAAGATGGTTTTGCACTCATAACACTCATTGGTGAGCCAAGCCTGTTTCTTAAAATTATCTGTCTATCTACCTATCTACCTATGTTCCTGGCAGGAGATTTTTTTAATCATCCTTTTTCCTCTGGGATAAAGCACCTGAAGACAGGACTAAATTCTGCCTATAGTTCTTCAAAACAAAAATTCTCCAAGTTCCCTACTAACTTTTTTCCCTTCCTTCCATAACAAGGGAAACTCTGGGCCACGGATTGGACCGAGAGTCCATCCTGTTTCTCAGGATCGTGAGCTCTTGCTGCCCTCTGGAAATGTGGCCCTTAATCAACAAGAGGATTAGTAGGAGGGTAGGAACAAACAACCTGGGTGCTGGAAAGCAACTTAATGTGTGTACTCTATCTTGGATGGTCGGGACAGCCACTCCATTTAGATGTGCTGGCAGAATTGATTTGTATCCACATCAGTTTCTTCCCCTGTTTGCATCAATGGCAGAAACAAGTTTTAATCAATATTTCCTATTAGTACTTTTAAAAATAATTTATGATCAGCAGTTTATTTGCTATTCTGATTAGCTTTTTAAAAAAACATGCTTAGAAAGCTGTGCTAAATGAGTTCTTCCCGAATCTTTATGTATTATGATCTTGAGAAAAATGCTGTTTCTGTATATGAATGAAACCTTGATTTGGACCTATAAAAGCCATTTGATAACAGTTCAATTTTGATTAGAGATCTGAGGTGGAAAGTAACTCTCAAAATAAGTAGCTCTAAAGTCTTTTCTATCACTAAAATTAATGTGTAGTAAAGTAAATGGAAGCATGCTCAGATTCATTATTGAACCAAAATATACACACACAAAAATACGCTGCACACCATTGATTCAAGTTTTCAAGCGGGAGGGAATATTTGGGAACCTATCTAATTGCATCAGAGTTTATATTCATCTGGCAAGCATGGATATTACTCTACCGGTCATTAAAATATTTGATGCTTCTGAAATAGCTGCTGCTCTGAGCCCTTGACTCCCCAGCCACCTGGTTCACTCTCCCACAATTTTTGCATTGCTTAGAAAATAAAGCTTTAAGATTGGGGCAGCACTTGCCCTCCAGGATCTATGGAACATCCATTCTAGTTTGTTGTTGTCTGGACCATAATGTTATTAAATAGTTGAAGTGCAATCTCTGAATGGAATACATGCTGCCATTTTTCATCCATATGAGAGAATATGTTTGTAGTGGGGAGGCGTGTTGTGAAAACCATAGCCTTCTGTTTGTCTGTTTTTAAACTGCAAGCTTTCTTTTCTTCAGTGAGGTCCATCCTATCTCACCCAGTCCCTAGATATCATTAGAACTTGTTCTATATACAGGTGCCAATACGGTAACGCAACTTCCATTGCCACTCTTGTGCTCCATTTCAGGATGCTGTTGCTCCTGGTGATGGAGGCATGACTGCATTGTCGTTGTGTCTCCCTTCTTGTGTTTTTTTCCACTCCTCCCTTGCTTGAAGTACACAGAGGATGTATATGTGGAGGGCTGAGCTGGACCTCCTCCAACCAGTGTAACAATTCTTCAATAGGTTCATCATCAGAGCTGTCTGTGACCCCAGTATTTTCCTATGCAGGTTTTCATGTGAATTCTTTCTTGGGGCAAGCTTCCTTTGGACTTGGGTTGAAGATAGCACTTCTAACAGAAATCAACTCTCCTCACTCATAATTACTGACAAGTCTAAAACGGGACAGCTTTGCTCTCCCCTTTTCAAATGGAGTTCCCTGGGACGAGGACCACCTTTGAGAGAAAGTCCTCCCTCCTCCAGAGGTGCATCCCAAAGGCCTTTGTTCAGGTCCACCATGTTCTGGGCATCACATCGCTTCCAGAAGGTAAATAAAGCCTTCTTGGTGCCATTTAGGTGTGAGATGGTGTTCAGGAGATGAAAAGCTGTTTTGATCTCCACCAAATACACACAGTGGGGTGGACTGCAGGAGTACTTCCTTTCCCTATCTTTCTTACTGCACTTAGCCATCTTCTCAGTTGTTATTCTTAATTGTTCCATCCTAATCCAAAACACATCCAAAATAGTTGAGTTTCTATTTTACATGAAAAATTACTGAGGTGCTGAATAAAATAGCACAATCTTTTTCTGCATTTTGTGAAAAATAAGTATTTTACTGATGTAAATTCTTCTTTTAAATTCATTATTTTGTTTTCTCCCTCTTCTCTGAGGTAAAAGGGCTTCAGGTGAGAAGTGATGGAACATTGATGTGTCACATGAAACTTTCCCTTTTCCACTCAGCACTAATGAAAATATTTGTCTTCTACGTAACTAACAGGTCTTTTCTTTAAAACTTGCTGAACTTGTTTTTTAACTTAGTAACTTCAGTGCAGACCATAACAGGGATGCTTTAGATTTTCATCTCTTTCATTCCTTAGGGAAGAAAAAAAGAAAGAAAGAAAGGAAAAAAAAGTCCCCAAGCTTACAGTCTGAGTAAGAATGAAGAAAAGATTCTTAGTTCATAAAATAATCATTCAAAATAACCCTGTTGGCTTATTAAATTATTGCTTTCCATTAAATATCAAACACTATCACAGACATAATAGATGCAAATTGCCAATATAATTTTATTTTATATTATTATCATATGGAAAGCACAAATAGAAATGGTCATCCATCGTTAATAGATACAGTGCTTTCAAATTTTAACAGTAATATTTACCTATTGGGCTAACTCACATTGAACATACAGGATACCCAAGTTTTTTACACCCTAAAAATATCTCAATTCTACCTGGAAATGCCCTTCTGTAAATCCAGCCATGCAATTTTTAAAAACTGATAAGACATAAAGGTATATACAGTCAGCATAAGGATATTTTACACTGTTTCATCTATCCACAAAATTATTCCACTGAAGCTAAATAAATAGTCATCAAATGACTACCCAGAAGAGTCAGCAGCTGCTTCTATTTAAGATTTTCATATATGTCTCTACTGTCCCCTCCCTACTCCGCTAAATTAACCCTGGAAGGAGACAGCAGGATTAGTTTCAAGAGTTCTTTCTCCCTGCAGGGCACTGGGAGATGATGGAATGGGGAGCAGCTGCATTTCCTGAGCCTACTCTGTCCCTTCTTGTTATTTTCCTTCATTTTCTTCCCCGCCCTCCCTCCCAAGTTTCTCCCTACATTTGTACCATCTCAACTAGTTCTCAAGCTTTAAATTACATTGATATTTTGATGATTCCTATAAGTACATCTCTGCCCTGAACCTTTCTACGGGGAACTCCAGATTCTAGCATCCAACCAGCTATAGGATACGTCAAGTTAACTTGTGCAAGACAGAACTCTTAGCAATGGAACTCTACACCACTTCTGAACAAGTAGTAAGTGGGATCACCATTCACTGAAACAATTTTTCATCCAGAAACCTAGATGTTATCCTTAATTCAGCCTTTTCTCTTATCCCTACACTGTATTCACTCTAATAGAAAGTTCTATCAATTCTACTGCAAAACATACTGCAGTCCTATCTCATGTTCTGTCCCCATCGCAACCAACCTAGTCAAAAAAGACTGCAGGCTCTCAACTGGACTACTTCCTCAGCTTTTGCTACAGGAATATTTGCTCCCTTCAATCGATTCTCCATAAAAAAGTAGTAGGAATTCCTGTCCTATTATTACAGAAAAGGAAAGTGAGGTTCCTGATGGTAAATAAACTTGCCCAAGGCTACACAGCACTAAAGGGTAGAGCTAGGGTTGTAAGCCAGGTGAACCACCTCAGAAGTTCAACAATTTATCCCCTTCCGTATAACTACAAAACGGACCTAATTCACATGTTGAGTTCTCTTTACTAAACTATACTGCTACTTTATATTTAAAGGAACAGTGACCAGAGGAATACTTTTCATGTATCCAAAATTTAAATGGACCAGAAAACTCATACACGCACACGTGTCTGTTACATCTGTTATTCCACTTAAAAGGTGTCTTTAGACAAACACTGAATTGAAAAATAGTGAATTTCAATAAGACGATCAATGGAGGAGATCTTTCCCCTTTTATATAGCTCTCTGTAAAAACCTCACTCTTTTTGCATCCAAATATTGTCAGCATCTTTGACCTCTCTCCCTCTCTCTCTTTCTCTTCCTCTCTCACTCTCGCTCCCTCTCTCTCTCTCTCTCTCACACTCGGATCATCTTGATTCTCTTAACATTGTTTACAGTTGGAGCTGGATATAAAATGCCTCTTTCAGAATTTCAGCAACCACAACAGTATGAAGAAGACAACATTTTTAATAGTTTCCACAAGAGTTTTTAAAGTTTGACCTTTTGCCTCAAATAAGCATGGCGGGGGTAGTGGGGGGGGGGGAGTGGTTAAAAAAAACAAAAAACAAGCATCTACTGGCTGGATGAAAAAAACTAACACTAGGGCATGTGGCTGGTGAATGAAGGAGACCTCAAGGAATTAAATAGGCAGCCCAAAATCTATAGGGACAATTGCTGGGCTTAGGGATTTTTCTCACTCCAATGGCGTATAGGATATGTGATCTCTGGGAGATTGTATGAGGGCAGAACTTCAACCCCACGAAGTCTGAAGTTGGAGTTTTGTGGGGTATCATTTACACTGCAGATCATCGCCTAACATTGCACAAGGGTCTTTGGAGCCTCTGTTTGGCAGCCAGCCATGATCCACTGCAGCAGCAGACTGTCAAGGCAGCTGGTCCTTCATCTGCAGACTCACATACGCACATACTTAGCCCACTGCAGAAATTAACCCCTTCTCACCTAACAACACATACACACCCTTAATTTTACACCACCTATAAAAATCACATCTATTATTCCATTGAGCAATGGCCAGTTGTGTACCACTCGTTTTGTCTACTATCTCTAAGCTTTGCAACAACCCTGTAAGATAGATATTATCATTTTCAACTTATAGATGAGAAAACTAAGAGGTGGAATATCTTGCCCAAGGTCTCAGATCTAGTGTAAGGCTGAACTGTAATTCAAGCCAAGATCTGTCTGGGTCCCAAACCCTCTTGCAATTAATAACTAGCCATCTATTCATGCATCACACAATAGGACTTAGAGAAGGGGCAAAATCTCTTTTGAAGTGCAAACTCGTGAAAAGTCATTAGGAAGTCAGGTAAATGCTAATATTAAGGTTACAAGTCTGTCTTCATTATTAGCAGAGCTAACTTGCTTGAGAACCATAGGAATCAATGAGTACTTAAAGTGTGTGCTCCAATCACAAGGATATGTCATATGTTAAATATTCAGTACTTTAAGGAAACAACTTATTTTAATAAAGCATTAAAAAAAAGTTGTAGAAGTTCCAGAAAAGGAAGGGAATGGGCAATAATGTGGTCAGAATGCAGTAGATTCAAGGTCAGTTGCCTAAGTCTCAAAGGGCCATCCTAGGATGGCATCCTCTAGTGAATTTACCTAAGCTAGACACTGACCTCAACTTTTTGATACCAGAATTTAGATCTGTGTCTGACACTAAAAGTGACTCCTGTTAAATGAGAATTTGGGTTCCTCCAAATTGGTTTTCACGTGGAAAAAGCGTCATTAATAGATCATTAGTTTAAAAAATATTCAATTTAGCATAGCTATATGTAAAAAAGGATGAATTCGTCTTTACAGTTTTCAGTTCATTTTATAAACCTTATTATCCCATGTAGAAAGCTAACACATTTTCACAGTCCCTTTAAAGGAGCCCCTTCATTACTATCTGAAATGAGTTATAAATCTTGTTAAACTCCTTTTAAACATTTTAAACTGCACTAATGCATTTAATATGCTCAATTTTTTTTCTATGCATACATAAATTATGTAACAAACTTGCTCAAGTATTTGAGGAATACATAGAAAATTAATAAATGAAATTTTAAAAATGGTTTCCAGTTTCCTTACATCTTCAAATACTATTGTTATAAAATTGATTATGTTCAGTCACGATGCATGATTCTATATCACTTCTCACTTAGACGTTTTAAAACAACATTACAAGGTTGACCTGTTTTTCTAATAGGTTAAAGCCTCTTACACATTACATTACTTAATATAGGAAGTAAACACACATTAATTAATGTAAAAATATTAATATTACATTTTGGTTCTCTTAAACATTTCTACAATTAATTATAAATCTTTCAGATATGAAAAATTCTTTCTTACAAAGGAAACATACCATCTCACAAAATTTTGGGAGTTATTTCCCCGTATGATTTTTGGAGCTGCCTTCTCATCAGCTCAGTGACCTCAGGCAAGTCCTGGGATAAACCTGGACACTGTCTGTGAACAGGGCTGGAACGTACAGATCCTTGTAGATTACAGCAGCCAATAATGAGGACTTCCGCTGTGAAAGAGCAAAACTTCATGTGACTCATATCCATTAGAGGTGAATCACATCGTTATCTAATTTTCAAGTCAGGTTAGAGTCTCTAACTCCCACCTAGGTGGCCATACCTCTTAATTGGATTTTACTTTCCTGAGTTCTTAAGACAAGTAAATGTATTCACATCTAGGTGTAAAGACATTGGATTGTAAGGCAATTCTGCATTTCTCACATTAATCAAACCACCCAACTCATCCTAGTATTAAAACACATTAAATCGAATTCTGAAATGTCTTGGCACCTTGTCTGACCCTATCTCTCACAGTTTCCAAGGTCATTCTATTGACAGACGCATCTCTTAAGGGCAGATGCACATTAGCTAGGCTCACAAAAGTGAAGTGTCAAAACAAATTCCAGTGTATTGATTTGCAAAGAGAAACACAACTGGTAGGGAAGCCATGCACTTAAAATCCTCTGATGCACACATTACTTTCCTATAAACACGCCTCGTAAAGAGGCAAGCTTTTATCTGAAGGCTGCTTGGTGAGAATGCAATCAGAACAAGAGGATTTAAACATATGATTTGGATGACTAATGACACCAGCACAAGACAATCTGATATATCTGCCAGGGTTTAAAAGAGCCTAATAGATAGCATCCTTTTCTACCCTGTAAGTTTGGTACCAACAGAAAGGCAACTATGGAGTCAAACATATAGAGCTCAAAATATCAGCTTTGTTACTGACAACAGCTAAAGTAGAGAGAGAACTTTAGCTATGCAACTAAGTGCACTTGATAATATTTCTCCATCGAATTAGACCAACTGACATGGTCACTGGTACAGCTGCTCAATCCTAGTTACTTCTACAGCTAGGCGCCTGACTACAAGGAAGTAGAGAGACCAAAATGCATGTATCCCATAGGAAGGTTGGTTTCCAAATAGGGAAGAAAGACATGGGGGCAGGGCGGGGGCATAGAGAGACATTTTTCTCTTCCAAATTTCACTTATTAGATAACACATTTCTCCTGTGGGAAGAAGTATACAAGGAAAAGAAGGGCCAACAGGGTTTCTCTTAGGGAATCCTTCTCAATTCTACATACGGAAATAGATGGTAAGTGCCCTGCAAGCCCTGGCAAGACCCACCTCCACATGAAGATTGCTCTGCTCTGTTGAAGGGCTGGGAAAGTGTTGTGTACCTGGATCAGGACTGCTTCTACCCCTGATGGAGTCAGGATGGACACAGTCCATGAGAAAGATTCTCATTATGAGAAAGAGTCTCGTTTTTCCATGCTTCTATTGAAGATCAATCACTTTCCTCATCTGTAGTTTTTTTTTTTTAAGTTCTGTTAATATGAAAAATCAGGTTGATGTCAAATTACATGGGCCTGGAAGCTAGTCTGCCTTTCAAAACACTCTGCATGTCTCTGCTCTTATTATATCTCAATCTTAATTCCCTCAATTCCAAATTCATGAAGGAGGACCCAGTCCCCCCCAAATCATAATAGAGGTACTGAATAGACTCTGTGGGGATAAAACTCTATCACGAGGCAGAGAGGTACTTTTCTGTTTACATTCTCCTGGGAACTTTCATTTAATAGCAGTAATTGCTTTCTTTTTACAGGTAAGTCTGGCTTGTGGCTCAGTTTTTCAAAGCTAAAGAAATAATTGCTTAGGAATAAATACATGGGTACTGAGTTTATTTTTTTAAGCAAGGGAAAATTAACATAAAATTCAAAAAAGTGGTTAATTCTGGGAGTAGAGAAGGGGAAATGCAATTGGTAAGGAGCACAGGGGACTTTCAAGTACAGTTAAATGTTACATTCCTTAAGCTTATTGTGAGTACAGAGGTGTTTATTGTTATTATGTATAAACTAGTTATATGTTTTAATATTTTACATATGACTAGTACATTTCAAAATAAAAAATAATTTATGTATGATAAAAATGTAAGTGCAGTGATTACATTTATGTAAAATTTTATGTATGAGAGTATATGTATAAAAATAGAGTTGTATAAAATAACAATAATCAAAATGTCAATAGAAGATCTCTCCAGATGGTAAAATTTCAGACGTTTTTGGTTTGTTTATGTTTGAGGGTTTTTTTCTGAATAGTTCTTATATTATTAATATAATTAGAAAAATCAATAAAGCATAATTTTCATTGTGAAACAAAAAGAAATATAACTCCTGCACACAAAAAGTTATTAAATAAAATTGTTTAAATAGCATTGTTTTTCACATTTATTATTAAATTGTATTCCTAAACATGTATTTTTGTACAGTTAAAGAAAAAATAATATCTGGTATAATGTATGCTACATGAGTTCAAACCTCACTCTTGATGCCGGAATCTGTATTATTTTTCTATTGCTGCTGTAACAAATTAGTACAAACTAAATGACTTAAAACAGCATCAATTTATTATCTTATAATTCTGGACCTCAGAAGTCCAACACAGGTCTCACTAGGTTGAAATCAAGATGTTTTCAGGGCTGCATGCCTTTCTTGGTCTTTTTCAGCTTCTAAAGACCATCCACGCTTGGTGGCCTTTTAGCTTCCTACTTCCATCTCTCTAACCATTTTTCCCTCTGATTCTATCCTCAGTCTGAGAGGTTCTTACAAGCACTCAGATGATTAGGTTGGGCCCACATGGATAATCCAGGTATTGTCCCCATCTCAAGGTCCTCGAGATTAAACATATCTTCAAAGTGGCTTTATCCATGTAAGGTAACACTGATAGTCACAGGTTCCAAGAATTAGAACAGGGACATCTTTGGGTGGCTATCATTCTGCCAACAGTAGCTGGCTTACAATACAGAAATGTAATTCTGATCATTTGGTGTTTATCCATATATAATTTTCTTCTATTTTTTAAAAAGATATGTAGAGAAATTTCTTTTAATCTTTAGAAAACATATCATCAAATGTGAACATAATTTGAATTTATTCAAAACAACTTCTAAACAAAAATGGAAAACATTGTTTACAGTAATGACCCAGTCAAAAAATAGGTATTTTTTTAATTATCAAGGAAAAATTCAGTCACTTAAATACTGAAAGCCCAAACTTTATAGATAATTTAGGGATTTAATAAAATAAGGTTTCGTCAACAAACTTTTAAAAAGATAATATAACTGCTACAAAGCTAGAGGAAGAATTATTGTCCATCATATATATATATGAAGTATATATATATACACACACACGCGCACACACACACACACACACACACATACTTCAACCAGGGTTAGCTTTCCAAACAGGTGACAAGAAAGCCAGTGAGAGCCAATTGTGCACCCTAATCAGACCACTTCTTACACCCCATCTATCACCTGTGTCGAAAATTCCTCCAGGAGAGGTTCATTCCTTTGGGTTCAAAACCTCTATTAAAATGCCAGTGCTCAGAATATAAGCCAAATATTAGCAAAAACCTTGGCCTGGATTTGTTAAAAAGTAGTATAAAATTTGACATTTGAGGAGGGAAGTGTCCCAGAGGAAATCTACCAGAAGCTAGGAGTGGGTCATTAAAACAGAAAATGTAGCAATTTAACTTCACCTATTTTCTAATTTTTAAGGCGCCATCCTCTGTCAATAATAAGACAAGTCATGTCAACCTAGCCAGGGGAAGATAAAAATGAAAGAATATACAGGAGTTTTTATTAAATTTAAAAAAATTTAATGTCCTGGCCAGAGAGGAGAGTGACAAAGGATTCTTGATGAAATAATATGAAAGCTAGATATAACTTTCAAGAAATGGAAACAAATATATGCAGCCTATCATAAATTATTGATTGTATTTCTGCCTAATGTTCTATAACATTTTTCCCTGCAGTGCCTGTTGTTTATTCATATTAATCAAAAATAACCTGAAATTAATGCCAAATGCCCTATGAAAATACTGCAAAGCAAGGACATCACTTACAAGATTTCTTCTGCTTCCGCTCTAAAGAGTTTGAAAGCTTTATATCACTCGGTGGCATATTTCATTTTAAGCAGCCTGGTCTACTTTCATCTCCGCTCTATGTATAGCATGCTGGACTATCTTCCTAAGATCAAAGGAACACACTGTACTTTATTTACAAAGGCAAATTTAATGGGTAACCAAGGTACTTATTTTACTAAACTGACTAGTCCCTTTGAACTACTATCTTCACTGATCCACAGACCATGCTCAAATGTGGAGAAGGCTTCCTTGAATCTGGAAAATGTTCTTAGCCTAATTGATGCACTTTCTTTGAACTGCATGCCATGGATTTTACTAGGCTGCAAGTGCACAACAGAGGTTCCTTCAGGACACACAAGTGGCAAAATCCTTTTGAAAACAAAAACCAAAACAAATAAAAAAAACACCAACACTGCAAGATCAAAACTATGTGATCTCAATATCAATAACAGACAACTCCTTCCAAAGTCTGTGATGATGATATTAGTAGTTTTTATAATAATTGGCACAGTTCTCTGTGTTATCTGGCTATGGGATAACATAATGCTCACTTCTACATTGATTTAAGTAGAAAATATATTTGTTTGTGTATGACATTGATATCAACGTGATAGTGAACATATGTGAGGCAAGGTGTTGCAATGGAAAGAATACAAATTTAGGAGTTTTGCATTCCAACATACCACATAGGAAGAGGGTGATTTTGCCTAAGTTGTTCGTGTCTCTGAATCTCAGATCCCTTACCTTCAAAACAGGAAGTCCCTTTTTGTGATAGACATCAATGCTGCTCACCAGAATGTCTGGGTCTCCTGCTTTGGGGCACATGAGGAAATTGCATTCTGTTCCCCATTGAAGTGACATAGGTTGCTGTAATTTGCTTTGGCCAATGAAATGTGAGCGGAAGTAATGTAATTTCTGGGAAGAAGCATTAAGTGGCATTATGAAACTTTACAGAAGTATCGTTCTTTTCAATTTTGGAAGCATGTATTGATATGATATGAATTGTAAGTCTGAGCCGTCATGGGGAAAAGAGCTGCCTTTGAGAATTACCTGGGTCTATGAGTAGAATCTCACTGTTCTAAGCCACTGAGAGTTGTTCTCACAGGATAACCTACTCTATCCTGACTAAGCATCTCTGTGAGATTAATGAAAGCATTAAGTAAATTTTATACTTATATAGAAAGCACCTAGCTGAGTGTTTAGCACATTTTAGTTGATTAACAAACACTGCTTTTTTTTCCTTCTTCTTTTCTTTGATCTTGTGTATTTTTTAAAAAGTGAGCCCGCTGTTATAAACTTCTTACAAAGTTAACAGGATTTTCCCCTCACCCCTTCCACATTTTCCTATTACCTTTTCACCTCTCCTGCCTCTTTTCCCTGACACAACAACCAGCTATTAGAGGCAGAGGTAAAAAAGTACTTCATAACCATTTTCTCACTCCTCACAGCGGCAGTTTCAAAAAAGAGAATTTAAAGATTGCTTAAAGTCACCTGCAATTGCTATTTCTGTCTTTCAGAAACTGCAAGAGTAGTCTTCTCTGGGTTCTTTGTTTATTTGTTTTTGCTTGTTTGTTCTTTCTTTTCTTTTTCTTTCTTTCTTTCTTTCTTTTTTTTTTTTCTGATGCTCTCACCTTTGACTACTTCTTAAGAACCACAGCAGTTCTGAAAAGTATTTTCTATTATGTTTACTTCAGCGTCACAATTTCCTTTCGTCTAATTGGTCTAAAAATCAGTTATCATTTTGTTTAAATTATCTTGGTCTTAAACTGATTTTCTTAAATTTACTGCTGGACCTAGAGAATGGAAGCGTACAGAAATAGAATAAAACAAATTTTCCAGCTCGAGAAATGGCCCTGAACATAGTTGACATCATTAATGGCCGGCATTTGTAGACCACTGATTTTGTGCCAGGCACTTTGCTGAGTACTTTGCAAGTCACCCTTTATGTAATCATCTTCTCAATCCTATGAAGCAGACGTTGTAATCAAGAATGATGAAGTGGAACTTAGAGAAACTAACTCATCAACATCTCTGTGTAGTAATGAGCGGAGCAGAAACAGGTGTCCATACAATTAGAGCCTCCCATCAAGCCATACTGTAAGTTACCAACCCATATGGTTGTAGGCGTACAGAAGCAGGTCATTCTAAATTGGTTTCTCATATACCAAGCACCATTTGACAACCCCACTGCATCCCACATTCTTCCATAATAAATGAAATGCCTACATCTACACACAGGAATATCACATACAGAGAATATTTGTATCTGTAAATTTCTTGGAAAGCGGAGAGAGGAAGAAGAGGTGAGTACTTTGATTTTCTCTTTGCATCCAAGGCTGAAGTAGCAATTATTTGTTTATTACACTTGGGTTATTTACAGAAAGCATTTGCAAGGAGATATTTTTATTCCATATTTATTGAATTACTGAATATGGCTAGATAGATGCTGTTTATGAATGAATATTTATGAATTCATGTATATGAATATTTATGAAACATAGAAATCTGATCCTTGTCTCTCAAGGCTCAGTTTCAGAAGAAGAAATGGCTGAAATATATACTGGATTTTTGTTGTTGTGTGGTTGTGGTCACCTGGTGTGATGCGGAAGAGAATAAATACAGCTCTAGTTTTCTTTGCAGAATACTTCGATTTCATTCCATGGTTAAGTTAATATAAACTGCTATGGAAAAGTATCTCCAGTGCCTTATACTTCCAACCTCAACCTTAATTTTTTACTGTAAGGAGGCTGCTCACAGCACTTCGAAAGTCTTGAAATAGAAAGGAAATATTACATAAAATGAATCAAGAGAGCACAGAGACAAAATCAAGGAGCAATTGAATAGTTATATATGTAGTTTTCAGATTAGTATTGCTTTCAAATGGTAACTAGCTTCTTTATTATCTCACATCGTCTTTATTTCTACCTCAATTTGTACATATATGTTTCTACTATTTGTATGTATATGTATGAGGAATGAAGGGTTCTCAATTTGTACATATATGTATTCATGGAAATTTTCTAGATTCATGGAAAATTTCTTGAAAGTCCATCATTCACTTGTATTCAGCTGTAAAATACTAATTCTACAGAGACAGAGTTAAATGGGAGAAAAATATTTGGGGCTAAAATGTGCCATATACTTTCATATAATATAATGTAGATGAATAAATATTCATACAAATATATGTGCCAGGTCAGAAGGAACTTGGGAGGACATCTTGTTCACACTGTGCGTCTAGGTAGGGGAGTCTTTAAATTAGCAAAGGCAGACAGTTATCAAGAACTTTTGCTTGATTAGCCATAAATTTGCTTCAGGGAAAAGAGCTAGAGATGGGGTGATAAGGAAGCTGATGGTTCCTCAGACAGCGGTTTTAAGTTTTAATTTTGTTAAGTGTTGGTAAATTATGACAGGAACACATGCTAATTATAGCAATGGAACCTAGCAAAAGTTATACAAAGATAAAGGAAGATACACTACCCCGTGTTTCAAACACCCTTCCACCCACGTAAGAGAGAGAACTTGCATTTCACATACTCACAGACTCTCTCTCTCTCTCCCTCTCTCCCTCTCTCTCTCTCCCTCTCTTTTTTCATTCACACACACACTCACAAGTTTTGTTTCTTGTTTTACAAAATGGAGTAATACTATTGTATATATTTACATTAATATGCAATTTGATTTTTGCCTTTAAAAATACATCATATGCATCCTTCTGAGTCAACAAATACAAATAGCACTCAAATAGCTGCATTGTGTGGATATACTGAAATTTAGTTACCCATTCCTCTGTTAGTAACACTCAAATTGTTATAGCTTTTGGCCATTAAAAAATCTTTCAATAAATAGTTATATGCAAATATTTACAAACTGATTATCTTTATATTTATTTATTTCTATATAATAAATTCCTCAAGGTGATTTCAGCCTAATAATTATTTTTTGTAATAAATATTCCCAATATTAATCTCAGGTCTGTGAAATCCACGGCTTTCTAAATAACTCATTTATAGCTCGTTTGCTTATAAGCAGTTCCCTTAATGATCAATTTGTCTAAAACAAAGTCAATATTGAGGCACATGATAGACCATGCAAGCTCCTCATTTGGCTCCCCTTCTTTAAATATTTGTTCAATATTAATTTTGTGGGAGAAAATATCAATTACTGATAATTAAATACCAACTTCAGGTTCAAAAGAAAAATTTATATTATATATCCTAAATATCACAAAACATCTTAATTTTTGTAACTTTCATTTAAAAATCTCTTTCCCATAATTCTTTTAACTGTATTTTTCTTTTCATTGTGAAGGAATTTCTCCCAAATAATCAACTCATCAGGTGGCATGTTAAGGGTTTATAAGCTTAGATAGTAAAATATATCACTTTTTTTCCTGGACTTAGTATGTGCCTGTAGAATTAGAGCGTGGAGAATTAAAAAAGAAAGAAGAAGATAAGAAAATATTTAGTAAGTCAAAATATTTAGTATGTGACTTCTTAAGGTGGGAAAAGAAGTAGAGTGAAGGATAGTATGGTACACTGACGTTTTTTCCTTGGAGTTTTGCTGTATATAGACACATGCATTATTTTTCCATTTATTGAAACTGTTATGCACAAAGCACTAGATGATATGGGGTACTACATAGCTGAGAAGACATAGACCCTGTGCCATACACACATAGAGGTAAACTTCATTCTCCCACTTCCCCTCCATCGCCTCACATAGTGTTGATTTGTTTTGGTCTTGGTCAACTGCTCTTAGAAAAATAATACACTACCCTTTTATTGTATGCATCTCTGATCCCTTTGTCATTAAATTCTCTTTCGCCTAGCTAAAGGTCTTCCGATTCCTACCATATTATTTAATTATTTTTAAAGAACAAACCTAGAAAGATTTTAATAGTTTACAAACATGTTATGTAATCTGAGGGCAACTGAGTTCCAAATGGATCAGGCCTATAAGTCACTATGGTAAAGAATTCCTAGATGACAAAGATATCAGACAAGAAATGCTTACCTATACCTTGATCGTAGGTAATATATTGCATTTTAAGGAAACTACCGCCAAGGGACTATACTGTAATGCTTTGATAGGAGTGATGTTATACCATTACCATTTCTATGAATTCACCCTCACTCCAAATGGAGATTACAGAAGACAAGAAGAATAAATTAAATGTTTATAGCAGTTTTATATAATTGCCAAAAACTGGGAACATGCGACATCACCTTCAGCTGATGAATATATTAACAAACTCGGGTGCACCCGTCAATGGAATACCACTCCGCTATTCAAAGGAATACACTTCTGACAAACACAAAAAACGTGGATGAATCTCAAATGCGTTATGCTAAGTAAAAAGAATCTGACTCAAAAAGTTACATAGTTTCTGATTCTCTTTATATGGCATTCTGAAAATGGCAAAACTATGAGGACAGAAAACAAAGCAGTCAGGGGTTTTGTGTACCAGGGACTCAGTCTGGTAAGAGAGGACAAAAGGGACATAAGTGAAGTTGGGAGGAGGGTGGAACTGTACCCTATCTTGATTGTGGTGCATTTTTCAAAATGCAAAAAGAATGTTTGCTTTGGATGCAAATTATACCTCAATGAAAAACAAACAATGCCACCACCAAAACTGAAAATATTTGCTGGTAACTACAAAACACACTGTCATTATGTAGAGTATACTAACTCTACCAAAACCTAATGTATTAACTTTTATGGATTGCCCTAAGATGAAAGATATAGCAATGGTTTGGGACAGAACATTTTTGAAATTTAATTCACAAATGCCTACATAAATATGATATAAAGCCTGTATGTCTGCCGCTTTAAAATTGTGTGTTTTGTACAGCATAAGCAGAAAGTTGATGGCTTGGCAGCTGCTAGCATTTGTTCAGTTTTCATTATTTGATGAAATGGGAAATAAATCTATTCAAAGGTTCCAATTTTATTAAATAATTAGTTTTAAAAATATTTTTCAAATTGGAAAGACCAAAGAAATTGACATCATGGTTTTAAAAATAAGGGAATTAATTAATAATGGTATTCAAATTAAACATATGTGACAATTTTAGTAACAGAAAAAATAGAATTTTCAGGAGAAACTACTATAAAATACAAATAATTCCTATTAGATACAAAAGACATATACCAAAAAAGCACTTGTTTTATAAATCTGTTAGGAAAATGGAAATATCACTTTAGAAAGAAGCAATAACATGGAATGAGGCCATCAGGAATAGACATTTATTAGATTTCTGGAATTTTTGACCCTTTTCTTTCAAACTGACCATGTGATCCATTGCCAGCCAGGGCCCTGATCCATACAAATATACAGCAGATAATATCAAATTCTATCCTGCATAATTTTTCCTAGCAAAGCACACTTAAAAATACCTTAATGAAAAAACAAAAATGAAAACAAAAAACCAAAAAATAAAAAAAACAAAAAAAAACTTTAATGACTTCTCACAGTGATATTAAAAGTAATTAAAAAAGCATTAATCTTTTTTCTTTTCTGAGTATTTTAGGGAAATGTATCAATGAATTAACTTGGTTACATGAAATCAATATTGCTAGCATGTGGATTTATTTATTGTTTATTTCCAATTGTCAGTCTCAAAAATGTTACAATCTATTTAAATTATCATGCATCTGTTTTTCCATTCACAAATTGATTCCAAGGGAACTTCACCAAAATCTAAAATATATGATAAAATAAAATTCTTATAAAAATCGAGCTAATCCATGAGATTTTCAATTTCTCGAAAAATGAATTTACAAAGAATGTTAATTTTCATTTTATGACTTTTTAAGCCTATATTTGGTTATTTTTGTTTAGTGACAATCTTTTAATTTAGAAAAGAGGATGGTATATGAGATACTAGGGAATGATTTTTGAGACAATGGAGAATGTGCTGATATTCTGTTTAACAACAAAGTGAAAATTGGATACATGCAAAGGATTCATCAATGCCATGTTAATCACAGAAGAGAGTTAGTCTCTCATTCAGTGGTGACTGAAATGTAGACCCGAGTAACTCATGGATCCCTCACGTAGGTGGACTCCGCTGGAAGGCTCGAAAGTCCTAATTCTGCAGTGAGAGTCTGAAGACCTTTACCTCAGCCTGGGAGGTGAGGAGAAGATGCCCATCCATCAGATTAAGCCCTCAGACTCCAACCTCACTCAACTTAAATAGAATGACACAGTCTCACATCCTTGCAAGAGGTGGAAAATATTGATGTGAGCCAGCAAAGTTCAGTGTAAGGAAACGCTGTGCCTCTGAGTGGCCTGGCTCCCTACTGAATAGAGTATAGCGGTCACAATTAAATGTCATAGTGGCATTTATTCTTTCCAGAAAAATCACATGCACAAGGAAATTGGAAATGGGGGAAACAGGAAGACTAATGGAAAGGTAAGTTGCCTTGGGAAGCAAAACTAGACAGACACACTCCTATTAAAAGAATGACCAAAGAGTGAGAGTTTATGCCTCTGGTTCAGCTGAACACGGTGTCCCCAATCCCACAAGTGTTCTTTCGGGAGAACCTGAAGTCTCTGGGGTTTGAACTGCTTACTCTCAAGAGGGAAGAAAAGGATACTTTGTGACACTATATCTCTCCCTCACCAAGTGTTCCAAAAGCTGTGATGGTGCTGAAGTGGTACCTTAAGCAAAATGCAGGGGGCAGAGCTCTGCCTCTGCCCAAGGCTGAGAAAAGCACAAGAATGCTCTCTAAAGCTATTCCATAAGTGCTTAATTGTCAAGGTAGAAAAGCATCTTCTTGAAAGTGATTTTTAATTAAAATCAAGGCTGTGGCAAAAGACTTTATGTTTAAGGGCATGCGATGAGAAAAACCGAACTGAACTTGTGAAGCATACTTCAGGGAAACTTTTTGATGGGGCTACTGTGGGATTCCAGGGAGAATTAGGAATTTGAGTGTAAAGAAAAACTCTTATCAGAGAGAATAAAGAGTTCATCTTGGTTGACTAGTCTACACTGGTGGAAAAGCAAAAACCTGGGGGAATAGGGTTTCGTTAGTATTTCTGATCGTGCAGATCAGTTGATCTCACCATCTTCAGAAAGGTTTAATTGCGTAAGACTGTAGAAAGGAGAAGAAATTTCCAATAGCAAATTACGTGTTCATAAAATACATTACAGACAGAATCTGGGGAAATTTTTATATCCATTATCAAAAGCCAAGGAAACTTAATAGAGGTCGACTGCGTATTTGGAACTAATGGCAAAGGGAAACTCTGGAGCTGCTTTTGATATTTACCCTGTTTGAACCATATACTTGGGTCACAGAACATGGGTGAAGGTACAGATAACTTGTCCAGTTTATACTGACAAAGATTCTCTCCATTACTGAACTTCAGTCAGGCTCTTCTGGGCTCTTTTTCACCTAGACATCAAGCTTTGGGCTTCTGTGTTCATCCCTGTATCGTCCAATGTTAGCAAGAAGCTTGCTAGTCGAGTCCCTCATCCTGCATGATCCCCCAAGTGATGTCTGATCACTGTGACCTGACTTTACCAAGAATCCTATTAGGTCAGTTTAGCCCGAATCCCCCTTTGCTCCTGATAGTTCCTCTGAGTAATTCTCGATCCACCAAGCCCCAGCCTGGGCCCTGGATAAAAAGTCACATCTTTCCTGCTTGTATTCAGAATGGAGCAAGTTCTATCCTGAGGTCTCTTTCCCAAGCTGGAGTAGTTTTTCTGAATAAAACCTGTTTTTCCTGCCTTACCTACTGTCCAGCTCTGGTTTTTCTTTGACCCCTAGTGAAGGGGAAGGCTGCTCTACACTACCCGCTGCTGTCGGAGAGCAGACCTTGCAGATATCTCTGGGCTGGACCTGACCGGGCACTCTTCCAAACAGCTGCTTCTCCAGTAGGGCTCAGCTGATCCTTCTTCAGTGCTGTGGCTCCCCTGCAACATTTATGGTATGATCATATTTGAGATTCAAGTAGTCATAAATATAGCCATTGGAAGCTAGGCTTTTTCACTATAGCTGGTTCTTTTAACAAACTTAGTTCAGACTGCAGTAATATTTAAGGTGCATTTTTCCAGGGCATCCAAGCCTTCACTAATTGTTTTTTAAATCACAGGATCCTTTTCATAATGGCTGAAACTATAAGGCTCAAATAAGAGCTGCCATCAACTTTTTGGCTTTGACAGAGGGAAATGCATTATTAATCTTTCTTATTGCCACCTTTTTACTTGTGCCAATAAATAAGCAAAGTGTGTGTGTGTGTGTGAATGTATAAGAGAAAGAGAAAAACAGGGACAGAGACAGAGGGGGAGAGAGAGGGGGACTGGGGCAGGCGGGCACATCTTCATACATGTCTTGTTATTCATAGGTTGATGTGTCTGTGTGTCTGAAATCTAGGTGTGGAAGGAGAGACCAAACTGTATGGTTGAGGCAAACAATAAAATTTATGAAAAATAAAATTTTCAAAAACTACAAAAATGCTCCTTAACTGTAGAGGCCACGTCTTTGAAAATTCCTATGTAGGAGAATTTAGAGTTGAGAAAAATCGAAGAGTAAGCGAAGTCAGAAATTAACCAATTAAAGCTGTTACACTTTTATGTTCATGATACAAAGCAGAAAAGAAACTAGTATCACTAAGGATAAGATCAATGAATATTAATGAAAGCAAGTAATAATTTGATATGTAGTGGTTTTTTGGATGTGCAACCCAAACCACTATCAAGACTCCATCTCTTCACTGAAGCTTCGACAAGATACATGCACAGCTGCTGGATTAAATTGAGGATTTTGTACAAGCGAATGCAATGTTTATAGAGTCATAGTCCATGAGGTCCAGGCTCAAATCAACAATGCAGTCACAATCGAAGAGATCATTTTAAAATAATTTAAGCTCTTCACTTATATTTCTTAAAGTCCATGAAGGCGGCATATGTCTCCTGCAATGCTTAAATTCTCCTTCCCCCACTCATCAGCGTCTCTCTCAGACAGTAGCTTCTGTGTCCTTCCCTCCAAAATTCCTCTGAAAAACTTCCATGAAAGTTTTAATCCTCAAACCACTGTAATACTCAAATTGTTCTCTTTCAGCCCACCTTCCTTCCTTTAATAGTTCATCACGAAAACTCCAAAGACAAGTGGAATAAGACAGGACCTTTTTTGGAGATCAGTAGGTGTAGTGGTGGGGTGGGGGGGGATGGGGAATCAACTAGATAAAGCCAGAATATACTTTTGTAGATAAGAGGGAGGAGAAAGGACAGTGTCATTCATTGTTTAATAAATTTGCCATCTCACATTAAAATTTTTTTTATCCAAATGATTAATGCTTTTCTGATTTGATGGCTTAAGGATGCGGATATCTACATGCCAATCCCTTCCTTCTTGCTTTCCTGACCCCGTATCCCTCATTCATCTTCATCAACTTTTTCTTGTACCTGACCCAGTTAATGCATGCCTCTGTTAAGGACTAACTTTTCTTCCCATTAACATTCTTTATCTTTTCCAAGCCTTAATTGCAAAAGAAAGTGTACTTTCTCTACTACTTGATTGACTTCTTTTTCTCTCAACTTTATTCTCTAATTTTTATTGAAGCATAGTTGATTCATAATATTATATTAGTTTCAGGTGTACAACAGTGATTCAGTGTTTTTGTAGGTTGCGTTACATTTAAAATTATTTCAAAATAATGGATCCATTTCCCTGTGCTGTACAATATATCCTTGTTGCTTATTTATTTTATACATAGTAGTTTGTGTCTCTTAATCCCATGCCCTTATCTCAGCTCTCCCTGCTTCTCTCTCTAACCACTGGTTTGTTCTCCATATCTGTGAGTCTGTTTCTGTTTTGCTATATGCATTCATTTGTTTTATTTTTTAGATTCCACATATAAGTGATAACATTGAGTATTTGTCTTTCTCTGTCTAACTTATTTCACTGAGCATGATACTCTCAATATAATGAAATATTACTCAGCCTAAGTTTATTCTTTAATTATCAAAGAATAATTTGAAAAATTGCATATTGGGTAATTGACTTAAGTACATAAACCAACTTTAAAATGCTCAAATTTTGCCAAAGGAGAATTTTTTATTGGGAAATGACTGCTATATTTCCGAGTCTGCCTTCAGTTATTCAAGTAAACTCTTAACCAAGAAGATCATGTTTTGTTCAAGACATTATCGCATGACTTGACCTTGGCTGTACAATTTGCTACATGTTTCTTCTGCTCACTGATTGCAAATGCCCCCTTTCAGCTCATTGCAACAGCTGCTTCAACATCCTGTTCACAGTGGTGTTGGGTTGCATCAAGGATCACTGAAATGCCAGAAGACTGGCTGTGGTCCAGGATCTTGGTAGTGGTGATATTATCTGGTCATTTTAGATAAAGTATGCCTTCAATAGATGATGATGAAATATAGTAAGTATAAGATATAGTAATTATGACAAGTGAGATCTTACAAATATGCAACAGGTCACAATCTGCCACTGTTCTTTAGACCTTTAGTTTGGTTAGGAATCTGAAGCCAATATTACAGACTACTCTGCCTTCCAGCCCAGCTGATTTTAATGAACTGTTTCTCACTTAGTGCCCTATTTCACATGTCTTCTGCCTAGACATGTATGTAGTGATAGCCTTGATTCTAATTTGGCTGATACAACTATCGAATGCATACAAATGTATCAGTGATCCAATGCATGCTGTATCAGCCCTTCCAAGTGGTTGTTTTAATGCTCAATAAAATAGCCTGAACCAGTTTTTGCATAATCGTTTCTATGCTTTGAGTCATATGCCCCTGGAAACCTGGCCAAAACATTGCATCTTGCATATATCAATGCCTGACCCAAATAAGACGTGGGCCAGCTACTTCTAGGAACTCTGCCAGTCAGAGAATCTATAGTTTGGATAGGGACTAACTGTGATCATCTGACTCCCTTTTGGAGAATTGAATGTGATAAGGAGGCTGCAGTTACCAAAACAAACAAACAAACAAACAAAAAAAACCCATTAGAAGCAGGCATTGGTTCAATAGAAGTAGTGGAGACAAAGCATTAGGGAGAACGGGACCACATAAAGACTTTGTCATTTACTAAGGCTACATGTAGGAAGGAATAAGGAGGCAGACACAAGCTGAGGTTCCTTGACTGGCCTTCCTAGAGATTATGGTTTATATCCACAAAAAGGTAATGGATTCTATGTCATAAAGCAGGTTGATCATAGCAGCATCTGTGATGCTGACTTTTGAAAAGTTTTTTCCAAATAATTAAGAAATTGGGAAAGTATCTAAAGCTTTTAAAAATGAAATATTTACCTGCTATTTGTAAATTTTTGTGGTAAACATAATAGCCTAAAATTACCATTTTAATCATTTTTAAGTGTACAATTCAGTAGCATTAAGTGCACTCAAAATGTTGGGCAAATAAAGAGAAGCAAGGCAGAGAGGAGTAAGGTTGGTTGGAATATCCTCCTGCCCATAATTTTTATTGTTTTAGAACCAGGGCTTTTGCTACGAGGTAAGATTTTAAATTGCCATTAAAAAAAAAAAGTGCTTGTGATAACTAAGCTACTTATTTATTATTTGGTCTGTGGCCAATTCTTTTTTTTTTTTTCTTTTAAGAACTTTTATTGAGATAGAGTTGACATACAATAAACTGCATATATTTAAAGTGTAGAATTTGATATTTTTTTCTTATTAGTAATGTATATATGGCAATCCCAATCTCCCAATTCATTCCCCTGCAGTGGCCTGTTCTTAACAAACTAAAAACTAAATTTATTTTTGAGCCTAAGACCATGATGGAAAATGTAGCCCTTGATTAAAGCCATTTAGTTTGTATATATTTTAACTACATACAAAAACATACATATAGTCATTCGGGAAAAAATTCAAACTCAAATATTTTGTGTTTTTACCAATAAGTGCTTCATTTTTTAAAAATCAAGTACTTTTTATTTGATTGGAGAGCACTTTTTCAAACAATCACAATTAGACAATTAGAAATTTCTGAACATCCTTTTAATTTTAAAAACTATGTTTTATGAGTCATAGTTCTAGGGGGCTCTTTTGAGAGAATCAGACCTGCATCTATAAACCACAGATAACTTCCTGTGCAAAAACAGAACTGCAAACATTTATACATGTTCAAATTTCAGTGTCTATTCAACACATCTTAGTTAAGGTATGGGTGACATTGAAGCAGCTACAATTTTGAGCCTTAGTCTTCCTTTAGAAGACTTTATTCTGGAATAGGTCCGCTGCATTATTTTGTTTTGTTTTGTGTTGTGTTGTGTGGTCTTGCATGATCTTGACAATTTTTGAAGACTATACGCAAGTTACTTTGCAGAATATCCTCAATTTGGGCTTGTCTGATGTTCTTCCACAATTAGATTCAGGTTTTACATTTTTGGCAAGAATACTACAGAAGCATTGTTGCGTTTTTCCAAAGCATCATGTCAGCAGGCATATGATATTAATTTGCATCATTTCTGTTGATATTAACATTAGTCATGTGTTTAGGTATTGTCTGCCAGATTTCTCAAAATTATAATATTTCTCTTTAACTAATTAATATTTGGGAGGAGATACTTTGAGACTACTTAAATGTCCTATTTCTCATCACGCTGGTACCCATAGCATTCACTGATGATTTTTGCCTGAACTGACTGTTGCCAAATGGTTACTATCAAACTTCATTGTTCCTTCAACGTTTAACAGTTGGCATTTCTACTTAAGTTTTGCCTCCTCAGTTATTTATCATTCCCAGATTTGACTATCATTCCCAGATTTAAACTGGTTCCCAAGGACATCTTAACTTTTTTTTTTCTTTAAGAATTTTTATTGAGATAAAATTGACATACAATAAACTGCATATATTTAAAGTGTACAATTTGATATTTTTTCTTATTAGTAATGTATATATGGCAATCCCAATCTCCCAATTCATCCCACTGCAATCCCTCCCCCCCCAACACTTTCCCCTCTTGGTATCCACATGTTTGTTCTCTACATCTGTGTTTCTATTTCTGCCTTGCCAACCAATTCATCTGTACCATTTTTCTAGATTCTGCATATATGCGTTAATATATCATATTTGTTTTTCTCTTTCTGACTTACTTCACTCTGTATGACAGACTCTAGGTCCATCCATGTCTCTACAAATGTCCCAATTTCATTCCTTTTTATGGCTGAGTAATATTCCATTGTATATATGTACCACGTCTTTATCCATTCATCTGTTGATGGGCATTTAGGTTGCTTCCCAAGGACACCTTAACTTTTTATTGTGTCTAATAGGAAAGATATGAGATGGCTAGGTGCAGTATAATAAAAAAATATATTTGGTCTTTGTCCTTAGTTCCTGACACAGAGGTCGTACAACTCTTGGGCTTTCTGAGTGATATGAGTATCTTTTGTTACTCATAACAAGCTCTTTTCAGCTATATCTGACTTTTGCTGAGATGACTTGGCAAGCCCCTAGATGGCTTCCAAATTGGGATTAATCACAAGGAAAGCCAACCAGGTAATGAGAGGTTTAGGACTTTCAGCCTCACCCTTCAACCTCCAGGCAAGGGAGAGGGGCTGGAGACTGAGTTTAATCATCAGTGGCCAATAATTTAATCAGTCGCATTTATGTAATAAAATCTCAATTTAAAAAAAGAAAAACCTAAACAGCAGGGTTTGGAGAGCTTCCAGGCTGTTGAACAAAGCAAGGTGCTGGGAGGGTGATGTGCCTGGAAGCTCCCTGCCACCCCTACCTCTTGCATCTTGCCCGATGGATGCCTTCCATATGGATGTTCTAAGAAATGCAAGTAAGACAGTAGGGAGTTTCACCTTTCATATCTGGTCCTCTGATGTTCTGATGTCTCCTCTGCCATTCTCAGGGTCTGGTGATCCTCCCACAGCTTTGCCAAATTGTCATGGAAAACCAGACGACAGACTCCAATTTTATAGCTGGACTTCGTCAATCACAAGGATGCCAAAATGAGAGAGACACACACCAGCTCAATGTGACTCCTGGCCAAACCTCATTTCCTTAATTGGACTTGCTAGAAGTGCAATTTGTATTCAAAAAAGAGTCAAGGGATTTTCTTTAGGTCCATTAAGTCATAAAGCAAACTGTTCATGGCATTTAGGCTAACTTATGACAGGTTAGCAAACTTGGGGAGTTATTTAAAAGAGTGCTGATAGTGCATTTTAAAAGTGGCCGCAGTATGTTTGTCCAGGGGAAATAAAACGCAAGGATTTCATCAGTTCATTGAGCTCTTAACTACATACATGATTATGTAGTTTTGACTATTATGGAGATTGATTTCTTCTTCTAGAGAAAAGAGAGGAGGTTGAGTCTTAGAAGGAACAAGACATTATAGAAAACAGAGCTACTTTTAAGGGTAAAATTGCTGTGGTTGTTATTAAAACATAACGGCCTCTGAAGAAAGTGTCCAGGAATGGAGAGGACAGAGTTTGCCTAATAATGCCCAAATCTCCTGCTCCCAGAGTGATAGGTATACCCTTGCTAGGTTTATAATAAGCTATTGGGTTAGCAGAAGATTAAATGATGCCACTTTGGTTGATCAAGTCTAAGGATATGCTGTTGGTTGATATACTCTCTCTCTTTCCATACCAGGCTTCTTCTTGTTCCTATAACACACGAGGCTTGCCCCTCCCTCAGGGCTTTTTACTATCTGTTCCCTCTACATAGAACATTCTTCCCAGAGGTATCTGCCTATATTAGTCAGCTTCAGCTGCTATACACATAAAATGCCATATACTGGGTGGCTTAAACAAGAGATATTTATTTCTCACAGTTCTGGAAGCTGGGAAGTCTGAGATCAGGCACAGATTTGGTGTCTGGTGAGAACTCTCTTCCTGATATGCAGATGGCTACTTTCTTGCTGAGTCCTCACATGGCAGAGAGAGAGAGGGCTCCAGTCTCCTCATCTTCTTATAAAAGCACTGATTCCAACATGGGTCCCCACCCTCATAACCTTATCTAAACCTAATTATCCTCCCCAAAGGCCTACCTCCAAATCCCATCATATTGGGCGTACACAAACATTCAGTCTATGGCACAACGTCTAAACAGGTTCTAATTGCTCCAAGTGAGCTTACTGCCTTCTTCTTCTTCACTTCTTATTGTCCACCTTTTCATATGCTCTTTTCTTTGATTATCCTTTCTTAACTCCGAAGGGCAAATTGGTAAAACACCAGCTGGATTCAGACTGCAAGCTCAGAACTAATGGAAAGGAAAGGGAAAGTATTTCCCTTTCCTTTCCCCCAGCCTTTTCAATTTTTAATTTTATGTGCTTCAAAAATACTTTACGAGAAATTACCAGAAGTAAACTTATATAGCTTACCCAATGAGTTGTTACAGGAATTTTTAATGGGAAATGCTACCTCCTGTGAACTTCACTGAGTCACTGATATATAGTTTAATAATATCTTCTAAGGATTCCAACTTTAAAGCAGGGACCTACATCTTAAAGAAATTTGTTCTGCTATGCTTTAATGCATATTAATAGATTTTAATTAAAATTACAGTGAATAAAATTAACTACAAAGTCAATTAATTTACACTAGCTATTGTACATGTATTCTAAAATATACACTTAGAACAACTTTAGGTCATTAACTACTATTTATTCAGGTTTTAAAATTTAATATCTGCTCGATAAATCTGCAAATCGAAATCCAACATAATTCATTTACATAATCTGCCTTTCATTGTAATTTTTGTTTTAGAGAATTAAAAAACAACATTTTGTTCTGAGTGTAATGTGTGAATTACCACATTCTTTGTATAAATATCTCTGCTTATAGAGTAGCACAGACATATATATACTACCAACTGTAAAATAGATAGTCAGTGGGAAGTTGTTGTATAACAAAGGGAGTTCAACTCGAGGATGGAAGATGCCTTAGAGGACTGGGGCGGGGAGGGTGGGGGGGACTCGAGGGCGGGGAGTCAAGGAAGGGAGGGAATACGGGGATAGGTGTATAAAAACAGATGATTGAACTTGGTGTACCCTCAAAAAAATAAAAAAATAAAAAAATAAATCTCTGCTTACAGAATTCTGTGTCATTAATCTTGACAGTCTTTGGTTAAATCAGTTATATAATCATCATTTTACCACATTCTTGTATAAGTACTTTGGCCTATAGAGCTACGTGCCATTGATTATTCAACTGTTATGTAAAATTGCTTTTTATCAAGGAAAACTCATACTTCAATCAATAAGAATATCAGAAACTTAGTTTTAACAAAAGCAAACAAAAACCTCCTCCATGTAAAGCTTGTTCTCTAGAGTATACCTCGGGTAGAGAGTCACAATCTATAACCGAAATAAATAATAATTTTAAGGAAAACAAGTGGAGAAGTACAGCTTGAAAAAACAAAAAGTTCCATCATTATGGTTAACCTTATAATATACATTCCCATGAAGTTAATATTCTTTCTCTTATTTCCATACATATTTTATCCAATAGAAGAGAAGTATATACAACTCCTACTGACTATGAAAAGGGTTACAGAGACCAGTATAATGTTATTAAGCTAGAAAGGGGGCAAGGCATACTCTAAGTTCACCAACTAATGATTCACTGAGAGTCAAAACTGCTTATTAATTCCTGGATGATTCAGTTGAGAAGTATATTCTAGTAGAACTTGCATTTCTTGGGTTCTAGTTTAGCTGGGTGGTGAAGACTAGGAGTAGCCAGAACCTGGATTTATAATAAATCACTAAGGCCAAAAAGACAGGCACAGGCTCATCTACAGTTGTTGGAAAATAGAGAAGCCCAGTTCAGGAAACATAAAAGAGTGACTAGTATTGGACAACAGATCATACCCTTATACTGTGTGGTAGGCAGCCTCCAAGATGGCCCCCAGTGATTCTCATCTCCTGGCAGGCAGTCCCTTGTACACTCTCCTCCCACATTGAATCAGGGCTGCTAAGCATAACAAATAGAGAAGGGCCGAGGTGAGAGTGTGCAACTTCTGAGGTTCGTTCATAAAGGGCCCTGTGGCTTCTGCTTTGTTCTCTTGGATTGCTTGTGCTGACGGAAGCCAGCCATGATGCAGTAGGGACACTCAAGATTCATGGATCCTGGAAAGAGCCATGTGGAGAGAAACAGATTTGCTGCCAGAAACTGGCACCAATTCACCATCCATGTGAGAGACCCTGCTCGGAAGCAGATCCTCCAGCCCCAGTCAAGCCTTCAGATGACTGCACCCCTGGCAGACATCTTGACAGCAACCTCATGAGAGACCCTGGGCCAGAATTGCTGCCCACCAAGCAGCTCCCAAATTCCTGACAAAGAAGCTGTGAGAGATAATAAATGTGTATTGTTTTAAGTCATGAAGTTTTAATTTGTTGTGAACCAATAGCTAAATAATGCATATTGCAATCATTATTAAGATAAAGAGGCAGACAGAACAATAACAGTACATTACAACATTCAATATTGCAAACACAGGCGTCACTTTGACAGTGCCTCAGATCTGTGGTGCAAGCTCAGAGTTACATTAGCAGCAAGAACTTTGAGAAAGAAATGCCTAAATACATCCTATTGAAAACGTGCTTTGACCACAGTAGTATGGGGGGGGGGGTACAGATGAGAGACTAGTGATTTATGGAAAGAAATCTAAGAAGCCTAAGGCTCTAAATTAGTCATAATCATAAGAACTCTTCTAATATGTATATAGTATAACTATGAATAAAATTACTCCACTTGCTTTTTCAGGTGGAACTTTACTGTGATCTGTGAGTCATGCTGCTATTTGTACTGACCTCTAGTCCTGAGTTTGGACTTTTTTCCCAAGGGGTTATTTTTAGTCATTGTAGAACAGGAACTATGTTAAAGTTACAATTTCTTGATCTGTAAATTAGAAAAAATTTACAATAATTCTAAGTGGGTTCAATTCCTTTTATTCTTGCCGTGTTTACAAAATGACAGTATTTGTGAAAACAATAATTTCATTTTCTATTTTAAGTTCAAAGGAAATTAGCTGTTACTTTCTAAGCTTCCCAGGACCTGCTACATGGATTGCACCCTCCAAAAATTATCTCGATTTTTAAAATACTCTTCACTTTGTTTTCCATTCAAACTTTATAGTGCCCCTACTCTTACTTAGCCGTTAAGAGATAACAAATAAACCAATTCCCCAAATAAATTCATTTTGACAACTCCCAAGGAATAGGCATTTTTACAAAGAATAATACTTTTTTTTTTTTTTAAGAATAATACTTTTAATGGTGGCTTTTTTATGAAGAAATTACTTTTGGAAGGAAAGCCTTCCCACATAGACATTTGCCAGCTTTGCATGAACTCAGGGTTGGGTGTGAGGATCAGCATGGGATTAGTATTTGGACAAATGAGGACATTTAGACCAGTTAAGCTTTGGTGTAAGGAAAGAGTGACACAGAGTTGTGTTAATTCAAGTCAAAGAGATTTTCTTTCTTGCCTACCTTCCTCCACAGACTGGCACTTTAGGAAATTATACTCTTTATACACCTAAAAATACTATGGAATATAAACTAACTTTCTTCCTTCCTTCCTTCCTCCCTCCTTCCTTCCTTTCTTTCTTTCTTTCTTCCTTCCTTCCTCATCTTTCTTTCTTTCTCTCTTCTCACCTTTCTTTCTCTTTCTTTCTTTCTTTCCTTCCTTCTTTCTATCTTTCTTTCTTTCATTTTTTGCCTCCCTTCACTTTAACATACAAATTTGCTCTTTGGTTTCTGTCAAAGAATATTTAAAAGACTGTCTAAAGCATATTTGGCGTTTCTGGATGCCATTAATTGAGTGCTTACTACTTGGTGGGTATGATGCTAACCTTTTCATCTAATGTAGCCATCTAATGTAGCCAAAGAATATTTAAAAGACTGTCTAAAGCATATTTGGCGTTTCTGGATGCCATTAATTGAGTGCTTACTACTTGGTGGGTATGATGCCAACCTTTTCATCTAATGTATTCTTACCCTCACTTAACAAATAGGGAAATAGGAGCTTGGAGGAGAGAGCAATAAATGACTGGCCAGAGCCACACTGACAATATAAGGTAGCTCTGGGACTGGTCCCCAGATCTGCCCAGCTCCAGTGCCCATGACTTTAATGACTATACTATATACTGGGGGGAAATGTAGCTATTGTATTGTAGTGCTTACAAATGTCAGGTCTTCTTCTGAGAACTTTACATATAGCTACTCTTATATTCTTCACAACAGCCTTATGAAGTAGGAGCTATTATTATCCCCATTTTACAGATAAGTAAACTGAGGCAAGGGGAGAGTAAGTAACAGCCAATGAGTTATGGAGAAGACATTTAACCCCATGTTGCCAACTCTTAAGTACATACTACAAATCAATACATCAACAAAAGTTTTTAAAAAAAGAAGCACGGTATATTTTGAAGATTCTGAAATATAAAAAGTTTTAAGAAAAATTAAAGTTAAAATTTGTCTCTAAATTTATTGCCATAGCAATAAAAGCACTAAACAATATCTTATCTACAGCTTTGAATAAGAATCAGTTTTTGGAGACATTTCAATATTCTAATGATCCAAAAGTAACCTTTCAAAACTGCATTATATTTCTTTGAATGTTTCAAGTGCATTTTTATATTTTTATTTTTTTAATTTTTATTTTATATTGGAGTATAGTTGATTAACAGTATTTTGTTAGTTTCAGGTATACAGCAAAGAGATTCAGTTATACATATATATGTATCTATTCTTCTTCAAATTCTTTTCCCATTTAAGTTATTACGGAGGATTGAGCAGAGTTCCCTGTGCTATACAGTAGGTCCTTGTTGGTTATCTATTTTAAATATAGCAGTGTGTGCATGTCCATCCCAAACTCCCAATCGATCCCTCCCCCCACCCCATACCACCCTTTCCCACTGGTAACCTTAAGTTCCTTCTCTAAATCTGTGAGTCTGTTTCTGTTTTGTAAATAAGTTCATTTGTATCATTTTTTTAGATTCCACAATAAGCGATGTCATAAAATATTTGTCTTTCTGTCAGGCTTTCTTCACTTTGTACGACAATCTCCAGGTTCATCCATGTTGCTTCAAATGGAATTATTTCATTCTTTTTAATGGCTGAGTAATATTCCACTGTATTTATGTACACCTTCTTTATCCATTCACCTGTCAATGGATGTTTAAGTTGCTTCCATGTCTTGGCTATTGTAAACAGTGCTGCAATGAACATTGGGTACATGTATCCTTTCGAACCATGTTTTTTTCTTCTGGATATGTGCCCAGAAATGGAATTCAAAATTGCATTATATTTTAATTCATTTGAAATAACTGCAAATAAGGGAGTTGGGATTGGCATGTATATACTGCTATGTTTAAAATGGATAACCAACAAGGACCTACTGCATAGCACACGGAACTCTGTTCAATATTATGCAACAATTTAAATAGGAAAATAATTTGAAAAAGAATAGATACATGTATGTGTGTAACTGAATCTCTTTGCTGTACACCTGAAACTAACACAGCATTGTTAATCAACTATATGCCAATATAAAATAAAAAGTTTAAAAAAATTGCAAAGATGTGTCTTCAAAACTTGCGGTTTTTACTGCATACACAAATAAAATGTTAAAATTGATCTTTTCAACTTCCACATGTCTAAGGGTTGATCACTTTTAAAGATCATCATGCTAACAAGAGTAGATAATGATAACGTGAATTTTTTAAAGGGAAGTCTTTTTCTTTTTCTATATAAATTTATTTATTTATTGCCTGTGTTGGGTCTTCACTGCTGTGGGTGGGCTTTCTCTAGTTGTGATGAGTGGGGCACTACTCTTTGTTGTGGAGCAAGGGCTCTAGGTGCTCGGGCTTCAGTAGTTGCCTCATGTGGGCTCAACAGTTGTGGCTGGCAGGCTCTAGAGCACAGGCTCAGTAGTTGTGGTGCATGGGCTTAGTTGCTCTGCGGCTTGTGGGATCTTCCTGGACCAGGGATTGAACCCATGTCCCCTGCATTGGCAGCCAGATTCTTAACCACTGTGCCACCAGGGAAATCCCAATGTAAATTACTTCAAACAAAATTTTGAGAAAATGGAAATTAAATGGTTAATAGCCGATGATGTTTTTGCAGACTATAAGGAAACAAAAAGGAAATTATGACTAATTCAGCTCTAAATGAAATGAACTAAAAGAGAAGGTGTGTGTTTCTCTAAATCTTGGCTAAATGTCAAGTTTGAAGATATACGGAAATTCCATTTTCCTGTTGGTAAAGCAAGTAATGAATAATCTTGATTTTGAAATAGATAGGTTGCCACCTATAATATATTTCTTTGCTTAAAAATAGATGCATAGTTTAAAGTAAATTTTTTCATAAGAATAATTAAGAACTACTTATTCAATGTTTATCATCAGCAAATTGCACTTATTGACATAGCTATCTCTAAGAGTCTGCAATGAAGATGGTTAACACTCATGCTTACTACTGAGAAAAGAATGTATGATTGCATAATCCTAAGAACCAAGTTGTGCATGAGTGTGTGTTTATAACGTAGGCTGGGAAAGGACGGCAGAGAGGCATGGGTCCTATTAAGTTTATGTAAACGGTAAGATTTTAAGAGAAGTTAAAAGATTTTCCTAAATAATTTAATGAACCTTGATTTTAAAGTTCTGAGCTTTAAAGGAATGAGAAGGAGAATCCATTTGAGCAAATAACTCTTTAAGAAAGAAAAAAAACTAGGAAAAGAAAGCTTTAAACATTGTGGACGCACATAGGTCATCATGAACTCTTATTCTACCAGATTATAATCCATGGCATTAAAGTTGAAAGCACTGTGAATGTGAGAGAGAAAGAAAGCAATTCCTTTCATGAAGAAAAGTTAATTGGGAGGACTCATAAGGGAAAATAATGTCTTATATTTGATATATCAGCAGAAATACATCCAAAATGCTAAATCAAAAGTTGAAGCTAGGAGGCTGGGGAGATTATACATAACTCTGGGGATCTGACACTAAGAAAGGTTCATGGTTGGTGATCTTAATGTAGATGAGGAAATCAGAGTTAAGTTGTAATTGTTGCAACTCATCACTAGGGAGAAAACAATTTTTTCGTCTCTTAAAATTATGTTCTAAATCTTTTTATAGGCAAGTCATTAAAAAAAAGGAAACACTAAAAACAGAAAACAAAAATGTGATCAGAACTAAATTTCAACATATTCATATCATAAGTGAAATAGAATACATTAATCTATTAGATTGGCTGTAAAATAATAACCAACCAGATATGAGAGACATAGTTAAAATAAAATGACCCAAGAAAGGTTGAAAGGAAAAAAGCAAACAAATGCTAATCATATGGGGAAAAGTAAGATTTGCAATATTAATATTAGGCAATTATTAAGTCAAAGCAAAAAGTATTAAAGAAAAAAATACTTTAAAATAATAAAAAGTTCAATCCACGGTAAATATCTCTCTTTATGCACCAAATAACAGCTTCAAAATTTAAAAAGGCAAAGCTGTAGGAAATACAAGTAGACACAGGAAAACAACAACAATAATAATACCTAGCTCAGCATATGATAGATTAAGTTAATAGAAAAACAAGTAAGAATATAAAAAGGCCTAAGTAACAATATCATAGAACTTCTAGGTAGATATTGAATTCAATATCCTCAAAACAAAAACAACTTTTCAAAAATTCCTTTAAGCATTTACAAAAATTTACCACACATTAAGCTACAAAAATTCAGTAAATCCTAAAATGTAGAAACAAACACAGAACAAATTATTTGATCAAAGTGGTAAAATTAGAAATAAACAGAAATAGAAAATGATAACAACATAAAATCCTCACAACTATCTAGAAATCCAAAATTCCCTGGTAAAACAATTTTGGACGTAAAAGGACATCAAAATTAACATTTTATAATATTTTCCATCTATAGTAACAACAATGAAAAAATAAAGCAGTGCTTAAAGGAAATGTTAGTATTATGCATATAAATTACTACATAAGAATAAATGGAAATAAATCTTTTAATCTCAAGAGTTTGCGAACGAACAACCAAATAAAATGAAAAAATAATTGTTTCAGTAAGGTTTTTGGTTGAAACCAATGGATAGCAGGTCTGATAAGTTTAGTTAGTTGATGAATTTATCAGAGGAAACATTAGGTAGCTCACCAACTCTCTGGCAGGACCTATGAACCAGGCTTAGAAGCTTCACAACTAAGAACAACATAAAAACAATCACAGCACTAGATTGAACATACAGTCACCACCGCTAAATATGGAAATGCAGATGGTACCACTAGCTCTGCAAGTTGCAAGCACTTTGTGTGGACACCACCACCCTTAACAGAATGAATTCCTCATAGTGCTGGCTTCATCATTGGTTTCTAATTTCTGATTTGGTCCACTATGAGTTCATCTTATTGGCAGAGCTGAGATCACATGCTGTAAGGAAATCTGGGAAAGCAGTCATCTACATGGCTTTTATTCCCATAAGATAAAGCATTCCCCAAACATAGGCAGCACATTCAATGACAGCTCAAAAATATGACAAATATCACCACAGCTCAATGCATTAGCTGCCCAACATTACACACACTCTTTTTCCAGAGCTCAGCTTCTGAAAATGACATCAGTTAAAGCAACCTAAGATAATGCAACATAATTATATTATCCCCCCATATAAGTGAAAACAAGTTCACCCTCTACTTAAAAAGAGACATTTTAAAATCTTATAAATTACTACATCTAAACCAGCGGAGTCAGAAGGCTGGAAATCAAATATTTGGGAAGAAGGTCACTCCCACTTGAGTTAGATTCCAGGACTCACATATTGAAGAAACAGAACTATATATGGGTCCCTGGTTTAGAGCAGATAGTATATCCTATCAGATAGTACATGAAATCTGATCTTCAATTGCCCATTCTAGCAATCCATAGGGACAGCTTCTTTTAGGATTGTTATATGGTAAGATTTGTGAATCCCTTGAATCAAAACTGATTTTGTTCCCTAAGGAAAAAATTATTGCCACTTCTAACTTGGAAGATTTCCAAAATATTCTCTGTATGACAAAGTTGCCTGGGCCTCATAGACTAAAATCTGGTTGCTGTCGCTGTCAAATTTGACACATGGTAGCTGTAGCTATCAATTCAATCCTGATAAGAAAAGTTCTTGTTGTTGAACCCAAGCAAAATCTCTGTCCTGCCACAAGGCCCATGAAGCAAGCCTTGGAGTTGAACCTTCAAAGTAACTGACTGACATCCACACAACTGAGCACCTTGCTCATAGGATCACAGGAAGCTGATTTTGCAGTGAAGGTCTTTTCATGAACATTCTTATGAGACACAAATATTCTCACATGTTGCATCTATTATCCTAAGCCCTTTGTTACCAATCTTTCAGTCTGTCTTTTTCCAAGTCCCAGATCCTTCAGTCAAACCATTAACCATATCCATGAATTGATGTATCTAATTCCTTACCTCGTCATCCCATCCATGGTTTTTAAATTAACATTGCTTCCATTCTGTTCAGTCTCCACAGACACAGCCCATCCTAACATTTCACCTTCCATTTAACTTTATCACAGGAGAAAGTCTCAGTAGCACGATGCTACTACACATGTTTATTACCACCCCACTCATCACCCTCTGACCAACTAATAACCAATTCCAAAATTCTACTTTAAGGACATGCTCTTTAGGGTTACTTCCGGTACCAACTGTTTCAGCTTTGGTTTCTCAGAAAGCATAGCCTATGGCATAGACACAATTATACTATTAAGGAATAAAACCCAAGGGATGTTTATTTTCTTGATATTGAGCTGCATGAGCTGCTTGTATATTTTGGAGTTTAATCCTTTGTCAGTTGCTTCGTTGGTAAGTATTTTCTCCCATTCTGAGGGTTGTCTTTTTGTCCTGTTTGTGGTTCCTTTTGCTGTGCAAAAGGTTTTAAGCACAATTAGGTTCCATTTGTTTATTTTTGTTTTTATTTCCATTACTCTAGGAAGTGGGTCAAAAAGGATCTTGCTGTGATTTATGTCATAGAGTGTTCTGCCTATGTTTTCCTACAGATGGCCAACAAACACATGAAAAGATGCTCAACATCACTAATCCTTAGAGAAATGCAAATCAAAGCCACAATGAGGTATCATCTTACACCAGTCAGAATGGCCATCATCAAAAAATCTAGAAACAGTAAATGCTAGAAAGGGTGTGGAGAAAAGGAAACCTTCCTGTACTGTTGGTAGGAATGTAAATTGATACAGCCTCTATGGAAAACAGTATGGAGGTTCCTTAAAAAGCTAAAAATTTTTCATACCATATGACCCAGCAATCCCACTACTGGGCATATACCATGAGAAAATCATAATTCAAAAAGATACATGTACCACAGTGTTCATTGCAGCACTATTTACAGTAGCCAGGACATGGAAGCGACCTAAATGTCCATCAACAGGGGAATGGATAAAGATGTGGCACATATATGCAATGGAATATTACTCAGGCATAAAAAGGAATGAAATTGAGTTATTTGTAGTGAGGTGGATGGACCTAGAGTCTGTCACACAGAGCAAAGTAAGCCAGAAAGAGAAAAACAAATACCATGTGCTAACGCAGATACATGGAGTCTAAAAAAAACAGTACTGATGAACCTAGTGGCAGGACAAGAATAAAGACACAGATGTAGAGAATGGACTTGAGGACATGGGGACGGGGAGAAGGAGAAGCTGGGACCAAGTGAGAGAGTAGCATTGACATATGTACATTACCAAATGTAAAACAGAAGGCTAGTGGGAAGCTGCTGCATAACACAGGGAGATCAACCCAATGCTTGGTGATGATCTAGAGGGATGGGATAAGGAGGGTGGGAAGGAGCTGTGGGAGGGAAGGGATATGGGGATATATATATATATATATATATACACACAGCTGATCACTTTGTTGTACAGCAGAAACTGACACAAGATTGTAAAGCAATTATACTCCAATAAAGACCTGAAGAAAAAAAAAAAACTTAAAAAAAAAAACCAACAAAAACAAACAAAGAACCCAAGGGAACAGAGGTAAGTGAAAAAAAAAGGTCATGAGGCAGGGAGGGAGAGCCAGTAGGAGGATGAGTTTTTGACTTGGCCACCTCTTTTTCTCAAGAAGTGTAAAAAGTGCATTTCCAGATAATCACTTGGTGGGTTGGGAGGTGGAAATAGCCAATATTCGTTGGTTTCTATGTTTCAGTGGGGGTCAAAGTTTGTCCCCAAAGTGTGTTAAGTGCTCTGCAGTTCCAGGGTGTGCATGCACAGGCGTGATCACAGAGCAAAAGCAGGAAGTAAGAGGCATGCCTCATGGGCTGGAGGTAAGGATTGCATGGTATAGGTGAAAGGGAGGAAGCACGTTGTGTGAGGAAGACCCAAGGCACCTATCTGGTTGTGCATTGGTGAGGTCAGTCAGAGCTCAGGCAGCTTAGAACAAGAAACAGGTGATGCCAGAAGCTCTGAAGGTGATCATAAATGGTGTCTGATATACAAGGACTCTAAAATAACTAAGTTCTTGATAGTCAGGTCTTGGCAACATTAGTTCATTAATATAGTGAGCCCACATAGTATCTAGTGAGATGTTGAGATAGTCAGCGTCCCTATGGATTACATTGTGGCATGGAGCTGAAGCGAGACGGAAAAGGTGCACTGCTATCCCTTCTAGATGAAAAATAACTTCTGATGGTCTCACTTGAGATATAGAAAGAAAGCATTTCACACATCAGTAGCTGCAAACCAGGTGCTGGAGGATGGGCTTTCTCGTGGAAATAGACCACATCTGAAACAACAGCAGCCATTTATATCACCACGTAATTAAACTTACACAAATCTTCTTTCATTCTTGCAAACAAATTTGTCTTTGGCTAAATGACAATATAAGAATCACAACCACTAAGTCTCTAACTACTCCTTAGTAAATAATCATGAAATTATGACTATGTGTCAGGTACTTTTTTGAGTAATGGGAATACGGCAGTGAACAAAATAAGTAAAATTCTTGACTTCATGGAGTTTACATTCTTGCGAGAATGAAGACACAAATCAAAATAAATAAATAAAAGAATACATTTCAAATATAAGACTATATATTTCATATATATGTATATGAAAGAGAGAGAGAGAGAAAGAGAGAACTTGGTTGGGGAAGGGATTAGGGGAGTAGGTTGACATTTTAAATAGAGTGGTTAGAAAAAATCTCCCTGAGAAGGATGTAATTTGACAGACATCCACAGAGTTGGAGGTGAGGAAGGAAATCATGCATATATCTAGGGAAACAATAGATAGACAGGCCCTCAGGTAAATGCATGACAGGTGTGTGTAAGGAACAGTAAGGAGGTCTTCATGACCTCCTATAGTGAAATGAGGGAAGTGAGAAAGCAGAGGAAAATGACAATGGAAAGGTAACAGGACCAATCACTTTGGATCTTGTGGACCATTGTAAAGACTTTGCTTTTGCTGTGACTGAAACGGTAAACCATCGGCGGGTTCCAAGTAGAGGAGAAAATCATTGGCCTTATCTTAAAGATAACTCCATCAGTCATGTGGAGAACGAACCCTAGAGAGGAAGAGGGAGGGTGAGGGAAGCATGGAGGCCAGTTGGCATTCTACTACACACACACAGAAATATTATGGTAAATTTTCCCAAGCAGACATCTTTACAATTTTTAATGGTAGAATTCATCTCTCTGACATTCCTGAAATGTAATATCATTTTTGAGAACTGGAAGTTTTAGGGGAAGAGAGAAAGTTTCCACTTGACCCTTCCTACTACTGTTACAAAATGGGGATTTTCCCAGTTGCTCAATATATCTATTTCAACATTATACAATGGAACAGGGGAAATTATCCCACACTGAGTTCAGAGCAGCACGGGGTCCGCTGTGAGGCAAAACCAGTTGAAAACTCTACTAATTACACGAGTTCTACGAGCACTTACTTTCATGCGTGGACCATAGAATTCTTCGTACTCAAGGATTAACAATTAGTTTAGAGAAATATCCAATAGTCCCAGAAAAGTTAAGTGTATTGCCTTAAGTGCCTATTGTTTCTTTGGGGAAGGTTAGTAAGAAAATTGATGGCATTGACTTACAATGATGCGAGGTCCCTTCTCCAGTGTACCAACTTCCTCTTCACTAAAAGGACTCTAGGGATTCCAAACTGACTCAGGTATTAGAATGTAATACAGGGATTCAAATCAAGCTCCTGCTCTCCAGATCTTGAGTTTTTGGTTATAGAGAATAAATAGGACCTTAGTGTGCTGCAGATCTATTTAACTCACTGAGACCGGACCAACAATTAGCCCTCACCGAAGATCTTTGCAGGTTAGATCATTCACATTACCATTTAGGCCCCAGTGTTTATTAAGACCAAGCCCATTCTGCCACTGGTAGTTAAATGCCCTGTGTGAGTGCTCATTCTGCTTTGGATCCTAGCATCCCCATTGCAGTCAAAGAGCTCATGCCAACTGCATCATCATCACCAGCATTCCTGGCTTATACAATATTTCCCTAGAGTATTTTTCAAAGTTAGTGGTGCTCTCCTCATAAGTATGTTTCTCAGAGTCTTGGTAAAAGGAAGGTCTTCTGGTCCACAAAGCAGACGTGATTAAGGGGAGGGTAAGAAAAATCACATTTGATAGGTGCATTCCAGCTTTCCTGCCAACTTCAGTTTAGATTCTTCTCATTAAGGAATTTTGACATTTCAAATTCATCAAATGTAGGTCACTGTTAAATATACATTTAGTCAACCAGTCAGAGAACTACTCCCAACTGCTTGTCTACATACACCCATATATATAAATCCAGCCCTACTGAGAATTGTTTCTCCTTTCCTATTTTAGCATCTTCACAATCCATTTCTAATTCTGTCCTCCTTTTCTCCAGTATAAATTAGCACAATCTCGCAAATGTGGGCACATTAGCCTTCTCTTCTTGAGTTTGACTTTGTATTTGGCCTCTTAGTCAGGCTGGAATTTGATTCTATTTGTGAGTTTAAAGAATCAGAGCAGATGCCAGTGAGAGATGAGCAGAACTAGCTTCCCTTGAGAGGTAACTGTCTCAGGAATGCTCAGTAAGGGATTTTCAAGTAACGCAGAAATGGCCTCATTTAACCACAAAAGGAGGATTTGTTTTTTCTGGCAGTGGATGCTAAGAAAGATTTGGGAATTGAAGATCTCTGAGTCATCTAAAACTTCCCACAAGCCCCCACTCCTATTCTTCATACCCTACTCTTTCTTGAGAAAAAAAATCATTGTACTCACACAAGATATGGTAGGATTGTGAATTTCCCTGATGCTGCAACTGTACAATTTGTAGAATAAAATTTGGAGTTTACTGATTACAAAAATAAAATTATTTTATTACATTCATAATTTTTTGGAATTCCTTGAGCAAATAGAGTTTTCTATAATTTTTAAAAAAATTTCTCCAGCACAGTGTTGAAGCAAAGAACATACCATTCTTGAATTCTTCATGGCCTTCACACTGGAGACCAACATAATCCTAATATCAAAATATACATGGAAAAGATTAGAAAACTACAAAACAATAATCCTTATAATCTTAGACACAAAAATCCCTCAAAATATTACCAAATCAAATCTATCAAAATATAGAAAATATTGCTATAGTATATAATCAAGTGGGGTTTATCCCAGGAATGCAAAGTTGGTTTAATCTTCAAAAATCAATCAATGAAATTCACTATCTTATCCGAACAAAGGAGGAAAATCATATATAATATCACTAGACTTAGGAAAAGTATTTGGCAAAACTCAACACCAATTCATAGTTTTGAAAAACAACTTTCAACACACTAGGAATAGAAGGGAAGAACTTCCTCAGTTGGATAAATGCTACCTTCAAAAATCCTACAGCTATCATCATATTTAATAATAAGCTATTGAACACTTATCCCTCCCAACTAGAAATAAGGCAGGAACATTTTCCTTACTAACACTTTTCAACATTATTCTAGAGGTTCTACCCAGTGTAACTGAGGAAAAAATAGAACAGAAGATGTAAATTGTCTGTATTAGTTTTCTAGGGCTTCTATGACAAACTCCAAAGACTGGGTGGCTTAAACAGTATAAATTTGTTTTCTCATGGTTTTGGAGGCTGGAAGACCAAAATCAAAGTGTTGAAAGGGCTGGTTCCTTTTGAGGCTGTCTTCTCTCTGTGTCTTCACATGGTCTTCTCTGTGTGTGTGTGTCCAAATTTCCTCTTCTTATAAAGATACAGTCATATTGGATTAGGGTCCACCCTAATGACCTCATTTTAAATTAATTACCTTTGTAAAGACCCTATCTCCAATACAGGTACATTCTCAGGGGATTAGGACTCAGAAATCTGGGAGAGACAATTCAGACCATAACATTGTCTTTATTCACAAATGATATGATTTTTTTAAATTTTATTGGAGTATAGTTGCTTTACAATATTGTGTTAGTTTCTACTATACAGCAAAGTGAATCAGCTATATGTAAACACATGTCCTCTCTTTTTTGGATTTCCTTCCTGTTTAGGTCACCACAGAGCATTGACTAGAGTTCCCTGTGCTATACAGTAGGTTCTCATTTGTTATTTATTTTATACATAGTATCAATAGTCTATATATGTCAATATACCCCTTCCCACTTGGCATCCATACATTTGTTCTCTATGTCTGTATCGCTGTTTCTGCTTTATAAATAAAATTGTCTATACCAATTTTTTTAGATTCCACACACATGTGTTAATATATGATATATATTTTTTTCTCTTTCTGACTTACTTAACTCTGACAGTTCAGGCCATAACATTGTCTTTGTTTACAAATGATATGATTACATACATAGAAAATATTAAGAAATTTACAAGACAAAAACAAAAAAAACCCATTAAAACTAAGTAAATTTAGCAAGGTAACAGGATATACAGTCAATATTCTAAAATTAATCATATTTCATATATCAATAAGAATAAAGGAATGTTCTAGGGTGACAACTGTGCAGTAAGCACAGCCAACAACCAGTGCTAATTAGAGTAGAATATAAAAAGAGAAACAGAAAATGTGATCATGAATTAAAGGCAGTTGAGGATTTACCAATAGGAAAAATAGGGAAAATAATTGGAAACTACAGGGCGGGGAGAGAGAGAGAGAGACAGAGAAAATCAATAATCAATGGTCCAAATATAAAACAAGTGAAAAACGGCATGACTTGAATACTTGAAGGAGTGTTATAAAGTGGTGTTGAAAACTCTTTCGATTGTCCCCACAGTTGTAACACTGGGTCCCTAAAGAAGAAAATTTTCTTTGCCTAAAAACTAAAAAATACTTTTATTGTCCTAATGTTGTAAATGTTGCTTATTTTTAATCTTTTAGAGTTATCCTACAGAGGATAGAAGAAAGATTAGTCTGTGGTTACAAGGCAAAACATAGTATTCACAAATATGACAATGTAATGATACAGCTGCAGAAGGTAGGAAATTGAAGGAGAAGAGGTAAGATAGAAAATAAAGTGGGCACTCTAGTAACTTCATCTTCCAAGGGAGTAGTCAAGAGGTGCTTCCTCAAGATGTTGGAGTTAGGATTAGAGTTATACACTTTAAGTGTATGTAATTAACATTACAAATATAACCATTGAAACAACAATTATTTATCATACCCTGGAAGCAAGGAGGGAAAGTGTCTATATTCTTATCTTTTGTATTAAAGAGGCAATATATTTTATCCAAAATTAATAATCTAAGAACTTTATAAACATGAAATTTTGAGTTCTTAAGGTAACTACTAGAAGAACAAAAAACAGAAACAGTAATTACCTCCAGAGAAAGGAAGGGGTCTGAGGAAGGATAGGGCAGAAGTCCATTGCATGGCATTATAAACTAATTTATGCTATTAATTTGTTACCATATGCAGGTGTTACGCTGAAAAAAAACTGTATGTATCTATCATCTTTCCCCTTTATTTCTATCTACAAAATTTGGGGACAATTGAATGATCATTTAGAAAAGAGTCATTTTAGATTGCCTCTCTCATATAATAATACTGAAGAGAAAAGTTAGAAACTTACACTCAGCTAAAAATAACTCCATGTTTGTTTTGCTTTTGTGAAATATGCTTGCTGAGCCAACAAAAACAGAAAAACAGGATGACCTAACAATCCAATGTAACTTTAAGATGTTTTGCTAAAAAATGGAATGTTCTGCACCTGCTCTTGTAAGTTTCTGTTTGGAAACTTCCATGCTCTGTAAACATGTGCACTATAAAAGTAAAGCTCACCCTGAGCTCGGAGCCCAGAACTTTGAAGCATTAGCTTGTCTGGGGACACCAGCTTAATAAACTTGAGCTCTCCAACCCTCCGAGTGTGGTGCTTGGTTTCTCAGCGGACCAATTTCTGCAACATTTCTGGAGGCCCCAGTGAGATTCCAACCACGCCAGCCCCTTGAGCCGCTGGACTGGTGGCTTGGCTGAGTCGGAGCGAAGGAGCTCCAAGACAAACGAGGAGGCATGCCACCTAGTGGTATTCCAGGTTCTCTTTCGGACCCGTGCTCTGACTCTCTGGACAGCCGGGCCCGACCAGACTCATTGGAGGGATGGACCAACTCACCATGGATGGCCACAGGATCAGGTAAGGCCCTGGGGCATTGAACCCAGTCAGGTCCCGTCTCCAGATGGAAGAGGAACTTGATCATCTCCTACGGTCTTCAGTAAGAAGACCACCAGTTAGAGACCTTCCCAGAGAGGGGAGGCACTGTAATAAACTCTGGTCTGGATGTGTGTGTGAGTGAGCGCCCTGGTTCATCCTCGTTCCAGGGTGACTGTGTGGCTCCACGACCTTCATGGCTATGGAGTCCAAGTGGGCCCTAACCTGCGGTTCTGTGGTGACCTCATATGGCTCAGGGTGGTGTCTGTCTCTGGGGGACCCAGTCCCTCCCTGTGAGTCAGATCCAGGCCAGGAGTTTGCACTGGCCAGCCAAAGCTAAGAGGCACTTAAGTTCCCCACAGGGACACGGCCAGGACACAGGCACCTGAATGGTCTCCTCTTTTGAGGGGGCACCCACCCTTGTTTGTTTTTGTGACACTGACACAGGGCATATAGACAGAGGTGGGGGAGACAATTGATTACTGATTTGATTTAGAAATTGTGTATGTCCAAATGGCCCTTTTGCCCTAGGGCCCTCCACTAAGATTATTTTCTTAAAATTTTAAGGCTCACTCTCCCCTTCCATCAGCTGACACTTTGAGCTGACTAATTGAGAAATTAGGCTTTCCCTGAAAGACTTGCCCCATTTGCCAGACAGATCTGTACCTCCCTCCCTCTTGGTCCCCTGGATCAGTCTGTGCAGAGTGGCACACTCTAACGTGTTCTCATCTACTTTCGGATTCTCATTATGAGGCTGCTTTCCTCTGTCACCTTTCCTTCATAATCCTCTGATTCCCCAAGGATTTCAGGCTCTTCACTTAGCTGAGAAGTATGCATACTTGCTCCCTGTGCCTGCTCAGTGCCCACAAGAGGGTCAATCACCCCAGACCCTCTCCGGAGTCCCACCTGAAGTTATTCCTCCACAAACCCCATTATAAAAAACCCCGCCTCCTTTCAGCCCTGTCTCCCTGAGACATTTAATGATCAGGGCCATCTTCAAAGAGACACGTACTCGTGCTGTTTGGGAATACTGGGCTTTCCAGGAGTAGCAACATCAGCACTATCTGGGTTCTAAGGCCCTAAGACAAAGCCCTTCCCATGTGCGCCCCTCTCCTCCCTGGTCAAAGAGGTAGATTGCACTTGTCAACATAGGGGGATGTTCCACTAAGCTGACTGTTTTGGATTGTATGATGAAAAACTTTAAGAAAGGTTTTTCCAGAGACTATGGGGTTAAGATGACCTTGGGAAAGCTCCACACCCTGTGCAAGTAAGAATGGCCCACCTTTGGGGTGGGATGGCCCCCGAGGGTACCCTAGACCTTCCTACGGTTAGAGCTGTGTACTGAGTAGTAACAAGGACCCTGGGCACCCAGACCAGTTTCCATACATAGATTCCTGGTTGCAAATCGCCGTTCAGCTGTCTCCTTAGGTTCAGTTCTGTGCAAATAGGCAGGGACATCGTAGGATCTTCACGGCCCAAGCAGCTCTGAGGACAAGCAAAGAAAAGCCGGCAGAGGTTATCCACCAAGAAGACCCTGAAGAAGAGCCCCCTGTGCCTCCGCCCTATATGCCACCTGCTCTGCCAGTTCCTGTCCAGCCTCCTCACCCTTTACCAGACAGCTCTCTGCCATCTGTGTCTCCACCGCCTCCATATCCAGAGCACCCTCCAAGCCTGCTACGACTTTGCTAGGCCAACCAACCTGCTCAAAAGACCACAGCCCTGCAGATGCCCTTGCGAGAGGCCCGAGGCCCACCCCAGGTCAACGAGGATGGCTCTGTCCAGCCAGGATGCCCGGTCCTTTATTATCAGCCCTTCAGCACCACCGACCTTCTCAACTGGAAACACCACAACTCGTCCTATTCGGAGAAGCCACAAACAATGATTGACCTCCTTGAGTCCATTTTTCACACCCACCAACCTACCTGGGACCATTGTTGCCATCTTCTCCTGACTCTCTTCAACACCAAGGAATGCTGCCGGATCCTGTCAGAGGCACGGAAATGGCTCCAGGGCAGCACCAGCTGGTACAGTAGATCCTGCAGCCTGGGCCCTGGGGGCTGCACCGGACGATCGACCCAACTGGGACTTCAAAGCCCCAGACGGGAAGGACTCCCTTGATAAATACCGACGAGCTCTGCTGCAAGGACTGAGGGCAGGAGCCAGAAAATCAACCAACGTGTCCAAGACAACAGAAGTGCACCAAAAGCCAGATGAATCAATCACCCATGGAGTTCTATGAGAGACTGTGTGAGGCATTCCAGGTGTATTCCCCTTTTGACCCTGAAGCACGGGAAAACCAGCGCATGGTCAATGCGGTGTTTGTGGCCCAATATCAGGCTGACATCGGCCGTAAGCTTCAGAAGCTTGAGGACTTTGCTGGAATGAATGCCACCCAGCTGCTGGAAGTTGCAAACAAGGTGTTTGTCAGCCGTGACCAAGAAGCTCAAAAGGTGGCTGACAAGCGCATGAAGCAGAAGGTGGCCCTGCTGGCCACCACACTGGGGACCCCAGGTCTGGTAAAGCAGACTGCTCCCCCGCAGAAAGGGGAAGCCAAGAAGAGACTGCCACTACGTCGCAACCAGTGCGCCTGTTGCAAAGAGACTGGACACTGGAAGAATTAATGTCCCCATCTTGGACAGCTGAAGGGTCAAAGAAGTTCAGTCAACCCAGCAGAGGAAGGTACCAGCCTGAGCCAGCCATCCAAGACCTTATTGGCCTGGCCGGAGTAGGATCAGGATAGGGAGGACTGGGCCCCCTGATTCTGGGCCCCCGGGAGCCTATGATCTCAATGAAAGTAGGGGGTCAATCAGTGACTTTTATGGTGGACACTGGAGCTGAACACTGTGGTGACCACACCTGTGGCTCCCCTCACGGGTCGCACAGCAACTATCATTGGGGTCACAGGGGTCAGGACTGCCCGCTCATTCCACAAGGCCCGCTCATGTCAGCTAGGGGGCCACCTAGTGACTCATGAATTCCTGTACTTACCAGAGGGCCCCATTCCTTTGCCGGGCAGAGATTTGCTGACAAACTTGGGGCACAGATCACTTTTGTCCCCGGGAAGCCCTCAAGTCTCACCCTGGAGAGCAAACCAGCTCCGATAATGGCTGTGACCGTGCCCAGGGAAGATGAATGGTGTTTCTATTCTTCAGAAAGAGAACAAAGGAATCCAACTAGCCTGCTAGAAGAGTTCCCTGCTGTCTGGGCAGAAAAGGGGCCCCCAGGTTTAGCCAAAACCCATGCACCCGTTGTGGTGGACTTGAGGCCAGGGGCCACTCCTGTCAGGCAGAGGCACTATCCAGTACCACGAGAGGCACATCTGGAAATTTGGGACCACATCCAACGCCTGCGTGACGCAGGAATTCTGATCGAGTGTCAGTCTCCCTGAAACACTCTGCTCCTGCCAGTCAAGAAGACTGGAGGGAATGACTATCGCCCTGTCCAGGACCTCCGAGCCGTCAACAACACGGTGATCACTATCCATCCAGTGGTCCCGAACCTTTACACCCTCCTGAGCCTCTTACCCACCCAAGCGAGCTGGTTCACCTGCCTGGATCTCAAAGATGCCTTCTTTTGCCTCCAGCTATCACCAGCCAGTCAGCCCTTGTTTGCCTTTGAATGGAAAGACCCACAAACGGGGAGAAAGACACAGCTGACTTGGACCCCACTGCCACAAGGCTTCAAAAACTCGCTGCCTTCCCCAGAGAAGCCTTGAATGGCACCCTACTCCAGTACATAGACGATCTGTTGCTAGCCAGTCCCACCCAAGAGGACTGCTGGGAAGGCACCAAAGCCCTACTGGCCCTACTCTTCACCACGGGGTACAAGGTGTCATGGAAAAAGGCACAGATCTACAGACAGGAGGTCAAGTATCTTGGCTTTGTCATCTCGAGAGGGCATCAGGTGCTCGGACATGAAAGGAAGCAAACCATCTGTTCAATACCTCGGCCAAGTACCAAGAAAGAGGTCTGTGAGTTCCTTGGGGCTGCCGAATTCTGCCGGATCTGGATACCGTGTTTCTCTGAAACTGCCAAGCCGTTGTACGAGGCCACGGCAGGGTCTGGTAAGGACCCCCCTAGAGTGGGCGCCTAAACAAGAAAAAGCCTTCAAGGAGATAAAGAGACTCTTAACCAGTGCTCCAGCATTAGGGCTGCCAGATGTGACACGGGACTTTAACCTCTTCGTGCATGAGAAAAATCATAGTGCACTGGGGGGTCCTCACACAAACAATTGGGCCATGGCAGCGCCCAGTCGTGTGTCTGTCCAAACGACTGGATCCTGTGGCCGCGGGATGGCCGCCATGTCTCCGGGCATTAGCTGCTATAGTGGTCCTGGTCAGAGAAGCAGACACGCTTACACTGGGACAGAATATAAATGTGAAAGTTCCCCATGCTGTTACCACGCTGATGAACAGCCAGGGACATAAATGGCTGACCAACACCAGAATGACTCACTATCAAGGACTGCTCTGCGAAAACCCACAGGTTCACCTCGAGACTGTGCGGATGCTGAATCCTGCCACCTTCTTACCTACGGAGGCGGGAACCCCCAATCAAGACTGTGAAGAGGTCCTAGATGAAATCTACTCCAGCAGGCCAGACCTGACGGACACTCCCCTCCAGAGCCCAGAACTTTGGAGCGTAAGCTCATCTGGGGCCACCGGCTTAATAAACCTAAGTTCTCCAACCCTCCAAGTGTGGTGCTTGGTTTCTCGATGGACCGATTTCTGCAACAATACAAAGCCAAATTTCAGATTGTTTAAAAATATTAATAAAGAAAGAAATCCTAAAATAACCAGAAGAAAATGGGGTGAGCATTAAAAATCTTAAAACAGAAAAGGCTTTTGTTGAAACATGACATGAAATTCTGAAACCACAGTGAATATACTGATAGATTAGATGCAGACTGGGACGATTCCTAGTCTTTTATTGTATCATGATTTTTTTAAATTATAATGAATCTAATAAGAATAAGTAATACTATTATTACTTTTGCCAAGGGGAAATGTAATGTTTAATATAAAAAAAAATGGCCTCTCTCAAGCTCTCTTCTACTTTTTTGGGTTTTTTTTGATGACTACTGATACATTTGGAAAAAAAACATAGATAAATTTTAAAACTTCCTTGAACACGTAGAGTCTAGTGAAAAGAAAATAAATATCTCTGAATTTCATTAAATCAAAAACAAAAGAACATATGTTTTGGTAAGAAGTGTTGGGCTTGGTAGTTCCCAGAAATAAGTTATTAATACTGCAGTAGTCTACCAAAAAAAAAGGTATCAATTATGTATTAGTATTAGGTGATACATTTCATTTTCTTAATATTTAGATGCCATTGCTTGTAGGGTTTTTTTGTTTGTTCATTTTTTAGTGAGTAAAGAGTTGCACGTGTCAGGGCTCAAGATACACAGTAAGAAAAGTTGTGGTTTCTGTATCTGTGGAACTTTCATTCTAAAATTTTTACTACACTTTTGCATAAAATGTGATATTTTTATTCAAAAATACAAAGTTATTTTCTTTATTTTTATTGTTCTGCTTCTGCTATTATTTTTGCTTTAGGGACTAGAGAAGTAGAAAAAGGAAGAAAACTATGGAGGACAAATGATAATATGATATAAAAATTTGTTTATCACTGCCCTCTACTGTACGATTTTCTCAAACCAACACTATTTGGTTAAGGAGACCACAGTGTTACTGATAGGCATGAAACACTGACCCAAGACGGTTGGGAACTCTTCAACAACAACATCAGATGGGCTGCGGCCAAGGCGTGGAACCAGGACAGCTGGGGCAGGAGGTTCCAGGGTGACTGGGCCAGAAGATGGCGTGAACGAGTACTCAACGTCAGTCATTAGCAATAACCTCAGTCGACATGACATGCTGGCCTGGATCAACGAGTCTCTGCAGTTGAACCTGACAAAGATTGAACAGTTGTGCTCAGATGCATCAGGAATACATCAAAAGATGCAACAATTCCCACGGAAAACTGGCTGAATACTAGCAGAAGACCTTGGACACCAGAAAGGACGGCAAAGATCCCAACATACCTGGGACGAGCAACCTCTGGAGTCTGGATTCCTCGACCAGAAGTCAAGTCTGAGGCTGTGGGAAGGGAGCACTGAGTCCAGAACACTAGACCACTAGAGAGTCCTCAGCCACAGGGAAGATAAACCACAGAGAACTCTCACGGAGGCCTCTGTCAGAGTCTAAGACCCAGCTTCACCCGACTGCCTGCAACAGCCAGTTACCTCACACCAACTTACAAACAAGACAAGAACAACAACATCAGTCTGCAGCAGGTTTTCTCAAACTTGACATTTTGGACCAGCTGACTGTTGCAGGAGGCTGTCCTGCCCCCTGCAGAATGTTTAGCAGCAGCACTCCCCTCTACCCACTAGATGCCAGTAGTACTACCCCCAAGTTGTGACAACCAAAATGTCTCCAGACATTGCCAAATGTGCCCCGGGGGAAAAAAGTCACCCCTGCTTGAGAACCACTGGTCTACAGTTTAGCAATCATATCCATAACGTAGTCTCATTATGAATCAAGGCCCTAGGCATCCAACAATGTGACCTGTTCCCAAGGGTCCACTTATAATCTAGATGACACATAGACTTGCTTGTTTACTCTATCAGTTCAGTCCGAAAAACACACGTGTTGAGCTAGATGAGAAGCCAGCTCAAGTGACAGCATGATGCCGACGGTGCTCCTCTCAGCATCACGCCCGCCAGCCACCACCACACAACTGACACAGTGTGAGAACTCTATTATTAATCCGTTCCAAAGCCCGAACAATGTTGTTTCTGCTACCTCAGCTGACCTTAACTTAGCATTTCGCATATTGTCCACTGTTCCAGGATTTCACTTGGCAAATAATCCTTTCCTCCTTGTGTTCTTGACCTCATTTCCTATTTGTGTATCTGCTTCCCCCAGATTCTAACCTTTATGTGTCTGACCCAAGGCTGATAATGAGACTAGGTAATGAGACTCAGAATTCTGAATGTTTCCTTTGCTTAATGACTTGGCTTGGTATTTTGACTTTTGGACACCACTTGAACACTGATAGCAATGTAACTCAGCATGAAAGTTTTTAGAGAATAAAACTGAATATTCTAAAAATAGTTGACAGATATTGGCTCAGTTTTATATAACTTGGAAAAATTGGGGGATGCAAACACAACACACTACATAGGTTACCAATCCGATTGCTTTCATTTCCCTCTCATTCTCTCTCTCTATACATATACTTCTGATTATAAAATAATTTTAAAGTTTGGAAGATATAGAAATATACAGAAAAAATGCAGTCACTTCTAATGCCACTATCGTTCAGAAATAACAATTGTTTACTAATTAATGTAAATTCAAGTCTAAATCTACATATGTCTATAAGTGTGTATGAATCTATCCACATATACATTTTTTTTTACAAAGGTACTATCATATTCCACACAGTATTTGTAACCCATTTTTTTTGACTTCATAATGTATCATGAGTGATCTCCAGAATAATTAACAACCCACATAGAAGAGGCTGAAGTCATCTGAGTGAGATAGCTCTATCACAGTTTATACAATAAGAGAGACTCAGAGAGTCTAACAGGAAGGACCAGGGCAGCCAGGGTGGTATGGGACACTCTGGTGTCTCAGAGCAGGTGCTGTTTACCAACCAGTAGAAATATTTCAATCAGTTATTTTTTAATTAAGATTTTATTTTTTTAAAACAGTTCACAGCAAAATTGAGAGGAAGGTACAGAGATTTTCCACATACTCCCTGCCTCCACTGGTGCACAGCCTCTCCCATTATCAACATCCTCCACCAAAGTGGTACATTTGTTACAATTGAAGATCTACATTGACACATTGTAATTGCCCAAAGTCCATAGATTAGAATATGGTTCACAACTCTTGGTGTTGTACATTCTGTGGGTTTGGACAAATGTATAACGACATAATGACACATATCCATCATTATATTATACAGAGTGTTTTCACTGCCCTAAAAATCTTCTGTGCTCCACCTATTCATCCTTCCAATTCCCCTCATAACCCCTGGTAACCACCAATCTTTTTACTGTCTCCATAGTTTTGCCTTTCCCAGAATGTCATAGTTGGAATCATACAGTAGGTAGTCTTTGCCTATTGGCTTCTTTCACTTAGTAACATGCCTTTAAGTCTCCTCCATGTCTTTTTATGGCTTAATAGCTCATTTCTTTTTAGCACTGAATAATACTCCATTTGTTGAATGTGCCACGGTTTACTAAACCATTCACCTATTGAAAGACATTTTGGTTGCTTTCAACATTTGGCAACTATGAATAAAACTGCTATAAACATACACGTGCACGTTTCTGCAAGGATGTAAATGTTCAGCTCCTTTGGGTAAACACTAAGGACCACAATTACTGGACTGTATGCTAAGATATGTTTAATTTTATAATAAAACACCAAAGCGTCTTCCAGAGAGGCTGTACCTGTACCATTTTGCATTGCCACTAGCAATCAATTAGAGTTTCTGTGACTCAACATTCTCATCAGCATTATGTTGTCATTGTTACAGATTCTGGCCATTCTACTAGCGGTATCTCTTTTTATTTTGCATTTTCTGATGGCATATAATGTGAAATATCTTATCTCAATATTTTAACACTGGTTAGGATTGTATCGGTGTAAATCAGCTGGTTAGCATTCCTGAATATATTGTATTTTTATAGCTACTGATATAGTAATAAAAATATGATATATAATGGCTGGAAAGTACCTGAATCTGTGGATATTTTATCCACTACATCTTTATATTGGTCTCCAGCACTTTTTCCTTTTGTTGAACTTACACTTTCACCATTCATCAAAGAAACCATCAGTTCTCAATCAAATTTATGCAAATTCCTCTTGCTGAATCACCTAGTAGCATTCTCAAAATCTGACCATATTAAACCACCTACCACATTGTATTTACATGATTTCCCTAACCATATGCTTCTCTTACCAAAATGTACATCCTGTGAAAGCAGAAAGTATGTTTTGGCCATATTTTGTTAGTGGTATTTGCTGTTCAATAAATGTTACTAACATGAACTGTAATAATATTTTTTCTCATGTTCTCTAGGAGTCTTACTTATTCATCACATTAATATTTAGAACTCCAAATGTTTTTTTTTTAAATATGGAGCACCATGAATTACCATATTACTTTCTTTTTTCCCCTTGCCTACTCTTCTAGGCAAGCCTAATTAAAAGCGACTTTGGAAGTCAATCAACTCCTGTATTGGAGAATTTTTTAAAGAGTTCTATTTAGAAAATTCTCATCAGCATTCCACTCCAGTGACTTGAATGACCACTGGAATCCTATTTTCTTCACAGAGCTTAGTAGTTGGCAATCATGATAACTTCGTCCTGCCCTCTCTGGCTTGAACTTGGAGACTCATGAACTTGTGCTTGACCCTCATGCATTCATTCACTCAATAATTCATTACATCTTTATTAAACTCATATTACCTTCAGATCTGTGGATCAACAGATGAATAAAACATGGTCTTTGCCCTTGAGGAATTCCAAATTAGTGAGGGAGGCAGGCTTTATACTACAGTGTAGTGAGTTTCATAAGATATTTATGTACAGAGTGTAAAAAAGCACTGTATCATTGTGTTTCCACATTCTGTTTCTTCAGTGGTAGAAATACCCTAACCAAGTTTAGAAAAATGTTTTGCCCCTACTAGCAAAATAAGACTTCCTAAGCCTTTAATGATTTAATGGTTAAAAACAAGATTAAAATATAAATAAGGAAAAAACCCTTGAATTTTCCAAACACTGCTTCTTGTCAATATTATAGTGCTCCTGAGTGATAAAGGAGAGAAGAAAAGGAAAAGGAAAATCTTTGAAGGTTTTCCAGCACTGTTAAAATCCTCACAGTCACTGAAATGTTTTCATACTGTATCACAAAGAGAAGATGCTTGATAATTTATCTTTACATTACCAGTCTTACTAAAATGAATGTTAGCAAGCCTAGGGCTTTCAAAATCAAACACAGAAAAGTAGTTATAGACTATGATGCCACTGTGTATAAATACATTTACATTTGCCTTCTGTGAGAAGGCATTAAGTAAGCATTCCAGCACATCTACCATCTGGAGCAGATCATTTTCTTAATAAACTCCTCTTTCTTAATAATTTAAGAAAATTATTTTCAAAAATAATCATTAAATAAAATAGTGATAATGGCCAGAAAAGAAATTCACACAGTATACATTTTCTTTTATTAAACTTCATTACATAATCATGCTTGTAATAAATAATTAATTCATTTTACAGTGAAAAGGAAAAAAGTAATGGATTAATCCCTTTTAATTACATTTAAGCAATTTTTGAAAAGAGAAAACATATTGGCATGTTGCACTAATAAAAAAACTACATTAAAATGTAATAGCAATTAAATATCAAACAAGAAAACTAACAATTTTAAAAAGAATACATTTCAATTTTCAAGACATTATTTAAATTCAGGAATATGTTTCATGTATGGGCTAAAATTTGCATTTAACAAACAAAAATATTACCCCAGCAGTTCATAGACAGTTTCACTGTTTTAAATTTAAAATACAAATAAAACTTCAAGTGATCATATAGAATTAAATAATGGAAATAATTCAAGTTCTGTGTCTTTGTCTTTATAAATCAGCGTGCTTTCAATGTTTATTTCCAACCCACTCTTTAATAGGAGTATGTATTGCCAGTTATTAAAATTCAACCATAATTTCAGAGGTTATTTAGAACTTAGACCAACAAAATATTCTTTCAGGGAGGAATATTTTATCACTGATATTTTTTAGAATCGCTGGCACATTGTGACAATAAAAACAGACTGTAAAAGTCGGTTTTATTATTTTTAATCCTCTAAAGACAATGCTTCCTCTTATTTGCCAGCTCCCATTGTAATGGCCTTGGAATAGCACTTACTGGACCATTTACTTAACGGTACTGTCACTTCTACAAATAATAGTTTCCTGATTACACTTCTGTGCCAGGAACTGTGCTAGGTACTCATACGTTTCTCCTTTGAGCCTTGCCACTATCTAACAGGGCAAAGTACCCTTCCTTATTCTTATTTCAAGGGTGAAGAAACAGTATTAGGAACATTGAGTCACTTGGTTCAGGTCATATGAGCAAATAACAGAGACAGTGTTCAAATGCAAGTCTGTCTGATTGAAAAGCCCTAATATACCCAATACTGTTTCCATTTATTCATGCAAAAAAGTAGGAATTGAGTGCCTTTATAAGCTGGGAATAGCGCAGTGCATAAGAAACAGATCTTGTCAGCAAAGGGTTCTAAGATTAGTCAAGCACCTCACTTTCCGCAGAGGTAGCCACTCTCCTATGTCTATCACCCTAGATTAGTTTTACCTATTCAGAAGCTTCACCTCCACGAGTACGAGTCATAGAGTATATACCCTTTAGGGTCTCCACTTTTTTCCCGTTCTCTCTTTCTGGAACTCCTAGCAACAGGTATTGAAACTTCAAGACTGACCCTCAAATTTTTATATCTTTTCTCTTTTCTTTATCTTTTTCTTGTTTGTTCTACTTTCTGTATTGATTTTACTAATCATGACTTCCAAAACGTGCATTTTTAGAGTTTCCCTATACATTTATTCTATTTGCTCCCGTCTCTCAGAGTCATTTCCTTAAGTGAGTTGTTACATCTGAACCTGAGCTCATTTCCCACAGAAGTTCCTTTTCTTTGTGACCTAGCCTGAGGCACAACCCTAATGGTTACTAGTTTATTTGTCTCCATATGAGCTCTCTCCTGTTTCACTGGGCCTGACCAATGTTTACTACTTTGTCAAAGGGTTCCTGTGCTTTGTGAGGAGTCTGACTTTGGACTCCACACTCATGCATGGGAGCAGGTCTGGGGTCTAAACTCTTCTGGGTTGCCTTTTCACTTATGATTTTAGGTGGATGGTTGGCAAGCTTCTTTGCTGTTTCCCTAGTGAGTTTCACAGAAGGAGCAGCCCTCTGTGATTACTGGCTTCTTGCAAGATGGTAAGCTTTAGCTCCCTACATGTCCATGACCTGAGGCTTGTCTTTAAAAAATGATTAAAGAAGACAATTTAGGTGATACAAAAAAACATTAACACTTCACGATGTGGACAGTCTCCATTTGGAGAACTGCAAAATGGGGTGGAAGGCAGGAAGCTTTCATAAAATGAAGAATAAAGAACAAGGAAGAGGAAAATAGAAAATATCTGATTTGCTGGGGCCACACAGTCAAACTTGTTTGGGATAAGTAGGAACAAGGAAATAAACACAGAGCCCACCCTGCGTTTGAGGTTTGGGGGTTTGCTGATTGGATACACTGTGTTTCTGGCTAAGCAGAGCGTTTACAGGGGCATGAAAAGTTGTCTAAATTTCAATTTGCAGATGTGGCACCCTGGGGTGGAGTGGCTCCCTCTTGGGGCTAGAAATTTATTTTATTTTCACTCTACTACAGTCAGAACCCCACCACTCAGCAGTTAAGGCAATAAACTCTCTAGTTCTTTCATCTCCAATTCTTGCTCACTGTTCTGACTTGGTTCACTCTTTATTTCTGAAACCTGAGGGTTTCAAGCTTTTTTCTTGCATTTCTCCAGAATTTCCATTTGTCTTCAGAAAATGGTCTTGTGACAGCTTCAGAGCCAATTATCCATCATTCTTCTCAATATCTTCCCTCTCCCATGCACTGAACCCCCACAGAGCAATCCCCTCTGCAAAGTCTCCTTAACTCTCCTCCCATTAGTCACTTGCTGTCTTCTTCCTCTCTCTCCTCTTCTCCAGATCTTCCCATCACAAACACCCAGGAACCAGGTCAGGAAAGTAGAACCTTCCTTAAAGGTATCTTTTTAGTGAGAATTGAGAGTGGAAAAGGCTGGAAACATCCATAGGTGTGTAAAGTAAGACTATTATCTTTCTGCTTATAGCTGATCTAGTAAGTGGCTCAATGGACTTTAAAGATGTAAAATTAGGTCATGTAAAGACAGCATTTTAATCTGCTTTCTTCCCATTACGCTGCTTTTCATTCCCTGTCATGGAGGATATATTGCTTGGCACAAAGTTAAGAAAATGTTTCAAAGTTTTACTAGCAAGTTTTCAAGATGATTGTTTTCTTTCTAAGATAGGGATGTAGCAGAACCTTGAGATACAAGCAAAGGTTCCCCTGAGGACATGCTATATGAAGGATTTAAATTTTCCTTTCTCTTGGACTCCTGCTAACAGTTATATTTTGCATCCATTTTGAATTTCTTCCCTATATTTGAATTCCTTCTACTTAGCCTTCAGTGCAGTACTCTTACATAGCCTTCCCAGAACCACTTCTCCTCTGAATTTAGTATGACAGTGGCAGTACAACAGTTGAGTTTTATGTGGTCCAGCTTCAAAATAAACAGGGATACAAGGTAACGCTAAGAGTAGCACAAAGGAGCATTTGCAATATGGATAAGTTTCAAGGGGTCTTAACAGTATTCATGATGATAATAGAAGCTGACATGTATTATAACATTTATCAGGCATTTGATAACTGCTTTGCATGGATGATATTATTTCAATCTAACACTCCTATAATTTAGCTACTATTGCTATTTCCAGTTTACAGATCAAGAAACAGAGGCGCAGAGTGTTAAAATAATGTTCTCAAGGACTTACAACTAGTGTCAGAGACAAAGGGGAAAAAAGGCAAAGAAAAAACCAGAGCTTCTCTGGGGTATCTCAGCAACAGGAGCTTGTAGACCACCTATTTATTGCACTGAAATTAATGCAATTTTGCCACCCTGCCTCTTTTCAAGTTTCTTCATTCCCAATTTCAAATCCCAAGAGAATGCATCTAATAGGCCCAGCTTTGGTCTGTCCCTGCTAAGTTAATGAGCTCTGATCAGCTAGTACAGTAATGTAATACAGATACGGTCATCCCTGTGTATGAGGGGCACTGCCAAGAAATGCAGTAGTGGTTGTATGTGCAGCCACTGCAAGTGGTATCTACTGTATGGCCTAATGATGTAAGAAGCTATCACATGTGTGTACATATACAATTTTCTGCAGTTGATACATGCTCCAAGAGTAAGAATTACATTCACTACAAACTCTTGGGTGTAAGATAGGCTCAAGGATGTATTGTATACCACAAGAAATATAGCCAATATTATGTAATAATTATAATGGAAAGTAACCTTTAAAACTGTATAAAAATAAAAAACAAATATCATCATTACATTGTACACCTGAAACTAATGTCAATTATACCTCAATAAAAAAAGAAACAAAAACCAAAACAAAAAGAACTATTGATACATTCATTAATTAAAATATAAAGAGTGTGTATGTATACTGACTGAATTGGGAACCATATATTATCTCTTTTCCCTTAATAAGGAAAACTCCCTGAAGGAGCTCAGTTTACACTGAAATGATGGGACTTCTAATTCTATTTCTTCTATATCTGACAGCATGCCTTTTTAGCTACTCTGAATGAACCACCTGCTGAAAACAACAAAAAATGCTGGGTTAAAAAAAACCAAATTACCTAGTTTACAGGAAATACACTAGGTAATTCATATTAGGATTTCCTACATTGATGAACTGGTAGTAAATGAAGAAATTCTCACAGGGGAAAAAGAAAAAGGAAGGAAGGAAGAAAAATGAGAATATCCTGAGAAATAAGTGAGGGCTAAAGTGAGCTTGATGCCTGTCTTGACCTTAGAACTCAGGAAGTAAAAGTCTCCCCTGAGAATCTATAACAAGCCACTTAGATTTGAGGCCCAAATTCAATCTATCTCTGCAATCCAATAAACCTCAAGTGGAGAATTTAACCTGGTACTAGGATTGATGGTGCCTCCAAGCAACTTGCAGAAGCAAATTCTAATAATCTAGGAAAACTCAATTTTAACTCTGGCCTCAAACAATTCCCAGTTACAACCCCAGAAACACAAGCACAGAGTCCAAAATAAAAACCCACAAGTAAACAGCCACCATGTGCAAAAGCTACAAGAAACAGCAAACAGCACAAAAGACCAATAAAATTTTCAGTATTGGACTTAACAAGACATAAAGTAGAGACTATGTTTAATTTGTATGAGAAATTAGAAAATGGCTCAAAAAGAGAAACAAATAGTACTTTTAAAATTAAAAAGTATTTGAAAAAAAGTATTTGAAAAATTTTAGATGGGCATATAAAAGAAAGACTAACTGAAATGGAGGATAAAGTGAGAAAGTTTTATCAATATCATATAGATGCTCTAAGAGATAATGGTGAAAAATGAGAAGTAAGCAATACTAAAGAGATAATGGCTGAGAATTTTCTACAATTGTTGCAAGACATTATTCCTGAGATTTAAAAATCCTCTTAAATCTTAAGCATGGTTAAAAAAAATTTTTTTAAGGAAAGAAAGAGGAAGGGAGGGAAGGAAGGAATTCATACTTAGATTCATCACTGTGAATTGCAAACATATCAAAGAAATCTTAAAAGCAGCCAGAAGGAAGGGAGGGAAGAAGGAAGACTGAATGCACTAGATTTTAGATAAAAGTACAGAAAATAAACTAGGTAATTCTTACTAGGACTGAGGTAAGTTTCCTTTGAGATTCATCAGTATGACAGGTAAGCATCCTTATTAACAGCCGTGAAAAAGTCTTGAGCAAAAAAACAGTAAAGGAGGGAGAAAGGAAACATAAATGCATAAAGTGTTTCAACTCCGATCTGAAAACATAAACAGAACATTAAATTATGAACTAAAGACACATTTCCCTGGGGGGGGGGTAGTTAAGACAGGTGTACAATAACAATATCCAATCACTACTGAGTACAAACATTTTAAAGCAAAAGGAAACAAACTGAGCAGTGAAGGGCTAAATATAACAAGACTGAACAAATGCGGGGAGCAGTCGAAAGATTAAAACAAAACAAAACAAGCTCCCGGGACTACAGACGTCTAATACAGGCTATTTACCGTTAGATAGTAAGGTTTCATCCGTTATTTCTGGTTGTTCACTTTTTTTTTTTTTTTTCTGGTGCAGGTGTATGTATATATCAATTCCACTGGAATGAAGACGAGACGGACCACAAAACAGAATATGTAAGAGGCTATTGAGAAATATTTGTTCACCTTTTAATATGGGAAATACATATTTACTCCATGTTCTGAGTGTCAACTGTTTTAGTTACATGACAGCCAACCTGACGTCCCACTTACATCTTTAGCAGCGGGTACTGAGGATAAATTCCAGCAATGAGTTCTGTTTTAAACAATCCCAATTGCCCGAACTTTGCCGATTATTCTAGCGCTAGAACCTTTTGCCGTCTACCTAGCACTACTTGAAATCCATGACTCACAAACGCCGGGGCATGGAATCACAGCAGTAACGAACAGGTGAAAAGTTGTTCCTAGTTGTGTTCCGCAGGCGCATACAACTCCCATCATTCCTCGTGCAAAAATCAACAAATAAACAGAGGCACCGCATTTCAGATTCGGCTGCGCACCGTTCGCAACGGCGCCTGGTGTCTGTAGTTTGCACGTGGAGCCCTGCCAGCGTGTTCAAGCCTGCTGGGGAGGGATTAAAACTACACTTCCCACAAAGGCGCGGGGGCGGGCTCCGGTCGGCTTACGTCATCGCTTCAGCCAGCCAATGACCACTCCGGGCGGCGGTGAGGCAAGCGCCGTCAGGCGCCAAAGTGGTTTTTTTTTTTTTTCTTTTTTTTTTTTTTCCGCCGAAGCCGAGCGGGTGCTGCTAGCGGAGGCGCCATATTGGAAGGGACAAAACTCCGGCGACAGCGAGTGACACAAATAAACCCCTGGACCCCCTCGCTCCCCCAGCTCTGAGGGCCGCGATGTTGTACCTAGAGGACTATCTGGAAAGTGAGTGGGCGGCGCTGGCGGGCCCGTCTGGGGGACCTGCGGGCGGGCGAGGGCGGGAGTGGACGGGCTGGCGGGATGGCGGGAGGGAGGGGGAGGCGGGGGATGTTTCTCTCTCACGGTAACTGGCAGCCTCGTTGTGGGCTGCCGGCTCCCTCGACCCCCCCCGACGCACGCACGCACGCACGCAGCGACGTAGGCGCGTACTTTCGCCGTTGGCCCCGCCCCTCTGACGGACTCTCCCTTTGACAGTGATTGAGCAGCTTCCAATGGACCTGCGGGACCGGTTCACAGAGATGCGCGAGATGGACCTGCAAGTGCAGAGTAAGTCGGCGCGTTTGCTCTTGTTTGCTGCGCGCGTTCAGTGCCAGACTTACTTGCCATCGACGCCAGCGACTCTGCTATTTGGTTCTCCTCCGGCTCACTCGCTAGTACAGAAGTTGTCAAAAAGAACCGGCAATGCCAAATCTTGCCTCTTCTGTCTCCCACGCTGCTTTTCTCCTGGCTTTTACAAGAGAAGGTGGCATTAGAGCACCTGTGCTCCTTTCTCGAATTTGGGACTGTGCAATAAAAGTTTCTATACCTTCGCTGAGAATGTAGATATGTTTTAGTGCACATCGGCATAAATGTTGCGAAGATTTTGACTTGCGACTCTATGTATAGAACGTAGATTTCAGCATTTATATTTTTGTTAAAATTCATGCTAGTCAGAATTCCAGAACGGACAACACATAGAAGCACAGGTTATATGTAGTTCTTTAGAGACCCTGGTGATCATGGAATGACCCATTTGAAACGTTACACATTAAAGGATACATTCTCAATTGTCAACAGCATGGTAGTGTCTCAGTCAAAATAAGAAAGGAAATAAAATTTTACTGTAAAGCTTCTTGTCTGCTGTAACAAAAATTTTGTCTTTTCTTCTTTCAGTTATAGCTTGGTAGTCCAGAGACATTTTCCCCAAAATAACCTTGCTCTTTCATAGAGCAGTATTTAGTTTATATGATCATTGTTTTTTTTCCTGTGAAGTTTTTTTAGAGTTTTGTGATTCAGAAAGGGTAAAGAATAAGGTAAATACTTAAAGCAAAAGTTCAAAACAAGAAAACTCTGCTGAGTACAAAATGTGTGTCCATCATGCTCTGAAATAACCTCACACACCTTCCCCCTTTGTGAAATGAATATAATACAGCTGTTACAACTATCTTGTAGAGATACTATATTAAAAATTAAAAATGTGAAATGAATTATATGATACATAATTAAAATGTATAATCAAGTGTACTTTGTTGGCTGTGTGTCACTCCTTTTGTTTGGAGAAATGTTAAGTACTCCTTAATTATTTAACTAATATTAATGGCCGGCCTTCATGGGGTATATCTGCAGAAGTTGTTTTTTGATCCCATGTGTACCGGCTATGTTTAGACTATACATAGAATTAGGATTGAGGTAAATTTCTTATGCTGACAGGTTTTCTTCTTAGAAAAGTAGAGGTGGGGGAAGATCTGGATTTGTGGGTGTGATAGGGAGGAAAGGAGTATCATGGAAAGCAGTGAGAGAACAGAACATTCCAGAGTGTGGGAGTCTTGAGGTAGCTAAGAACCTGTTCCCCTCCCCCCCTCCCCCCCCCCCCCCCCGCCTTAACCACACACTTCCATACCCACTGTTCATGAATATTCTTTTCTCAGCATCCTGTTGGTTTTATGTGGTGCATAATACAAGGTGATACATCATGGAAGTCACTTTCTTCTGTTCAGTGGATTGTAGTGTGAAAGTCTGAATTGTGTGTTTCTCCAGCTTGCTCACGAAATTCATTTTAACTTTAATGTAGTTGAAATGCTAAATATTTGCTAAAATAGTGTTTTCTACAGGATTGAGCATAGATTTTGTCATCAGAGATCTGAGTTCATTTTAGGGCTTTACTAACTTATTCATTGGCCTTGACCACATTGCCACTTCTAAGGGATTTTTATTGTCCTGAGGATTAAAAGAAATACGATAAATAAGAATGTTTAGTGCCTGATACAAAATGGGCATTCAGTAAAGGGTAGTTGTTATTTTATACTTTACCATTACGAATGTTAAGTTCTCTAGCAATTTGGACTTGATTATATAAGTTAGAGGTTTTTTTAAACTTGCATTTTTTACAATAATTAGAATTGTCCAAAGGTAATAGGTATTATGGATTAACAAAAGATATCTCTTTTTCAAATGTTAGGAAATGCACTATTATGCCTGCAAATCTCCAAAACAGTATAGCAAAAAGGTTTTCCTCAATTTATGTAGCAACAAAATCCATTTTATTTATTTTTCCTTCTTTAGCATATATAGAATGAAATGACTGTTGTTAGCATACACCTTAGGAAAAACTTATCTAGAACAAATAATATTGCGCGTTAAGTGAATAAATGATTGTACCTACCACCTTCAGTCATGATATGAGATGACGGGATGCTTAATGGTATATAGCAAAAGATTGAAACCTTTTTATCACATTTTCTTACTGAAAGACGTGAGGATTATCTAGTGGTGCTTTCATTAAGAAATTGTGTTTTGGCATATTTGGCTGACTTAATATCACTAGTTTTTGACTCCAAGCCTGTATCATTCAACAGCTATGGTATAGTATCTATTTACATTGTTGACTGCTTTGACTATTGGGAAATGTTTTGAGGTAACAACAAAAATAAACTGTCAGTAGGGAAAATTGTAACTTTTTTTTTTTTACTAAGGTAATTAAGGCACCATATATTTACATTATTAGAACATGACACATTTAAGTTACAGACCAAGTAAAAGAGTGTATGTGGTCAGATGTTTTTTCTTTTTTCACATCAAAGCGTGTATATTAGTGTATGAGTTCGGTCATCTAAATATGAAATGTTTTTATTATGTCCTAGATGCAATGGATCAACTAGAACAAAGAGTCAGTGAATTCTTCATGAATGCAAAGAAAAATAAACCGGAGTGGAGGGAAGAGCAAATGGCATCCATCAAAAAGGTACGTTCAACACTCTGGATGATTTATCTGTGAATACGGAGGCCCTACGAGGAAGATATCTTAAAATTAAATAGTTTGGGGGATATCAAAATGAGGGAAAGTTATCAGTAGCTCTTTAGATTATAAATGTGTCTTATAAAATTAAAAATGATGTATTACATTTTAGAGCTTCAGGTATAGGAATTTTTAATCATTGAAGCATTTTGGTAAATAGAAAATTATTTCAATAATTAGTGACTTATTAGGGAGTTACAGAACCAATTAAAAAGTACATTTTTTCTTTTGAATTTGTTTTGTTCTAGCTACAAGGCAGTTATAGTTGCTTTGTCTTTAGATCTCTATTGTCTTCCAATTTGGGCCACAGACTAGGGTGAAAATTAGCAACCTTGAAGCATATTTTATATATTTCTGGGTATGTAGGTTGGTGGAATCATAGAACAGAATCCTAAGAGTTGAAAGGATCCTTTAAAAGTATTTTTAGTTTAAAACTGTAAATTTGTACATCACTTGGGCCTAGAAATACAGAATCTTTGAGTTTTTGTTAGTTTTACAGTACTTAGAGCTCTCTTCCAACGGGTATCAGCTCTCCCCTCAAGGTTTGCTTTAAAGGTATGATCGAGTTTATCTGGCGATACAGTGGAAGAACTACTTACAAGCCCTGAGTTTGGTCATGACACTGCCATTTGACTTGTGACATGGGACAACTCCTTTAATATCTCTGAGTAATGATGGCTCCCCTACCCCCAACCTTCATAGAATTATTCAAAAGTCAACTGAGAAATTTGAAAACTAGTTGTGTTATTTATTTTACCACATGGGGCGAACATTATTTCTGTTAGGAGCAAAAACTTCAGAATCTTTTATAGAATTAGTCCTGACTTGGAGGATACTTGGAGGCCCAGGTGTGTGTGAATATAGGCATTCATATATATACATCCTAAAATTATTCATCATCCCTTTATCCTATTAGATTTTTGGTGTAGCTCAGCTTGGATATACCCTAAAAAGTATTTTACTTCATGGAAATACATAGAATTAAAAAAAAAAATTTGCTTTATACTGGGGAGAAATCTGTAGATATTATGAATTGATACCTAATTTAAAGTGAGAATTATAGAACAATTGGAAACAAAGGATATGCAGGTCAGAATCCTTTCAATAGTTGCTTTTATAACAGTTTTAAAAATGGATAGCATAAATACTCTTTACAAATTAGATAAATCTTACATCTTAAATAACATTTATTTTTAAAGAAAAATATTCATTGGCTCACATAATTTTTACTAGTATAGAGGCTAGATTTGGATGATATTTATTTTTTATTTATATCTTTTCTAGGAGTTCTGAACATCTTCCTTTAATCCTTGGCTATTGTCTAAAATTTCTGACTCTACCCCTTCCCCACCCTATCCCTAACTGGATGTTTATTGCTGATGTATAATGACTGGCAGTGATAACAAGCTGTGATAATGAAAAATGCAGTTGTATGTCCTGGCTACACATATTTTTAAATTATTAATTTATTCTTGAAACACAAATTTTTTCTTCAGGATTACTATAAAGCTTTGGAAGATGCAGACGAGAAGGTACAGTTGGCAAACCAGATATATGACTTGGTAAGTAAAATTAATGTGCGTGCTGTGCCAGAAGTCTTTGAATAGTGGATTATGTTTTAAATGGTGGTGGCGTAAATGTAAGAGGAAGAACAGACTGAACTGAATTGTTGCTCTCTTGATCCCATTTAATTTCAGAGTTCAGTGTCTACTTTTTGGTTTCTTTGTAGAAGAGAGAGAGTCCACAGTCAGTAGATCAAGAACTTTACACTTTAGCCAAATCTACATTGCTATAAGATTGTACCTGATGTTAGACTTTTTTTTTTTTTAACAAAAATAGGTATTTAACTTTATTTTACTAATCCTTATCTTCTTAAGGTAATATGCTTACTTGCCTGACAAATCATCTTTTGACGTTTCTGTGGCAAAATACATATAAGAGTACTGTGTTGACAGTTCTTGGTAGTCTGATTAAAATGAAAAGAGACTTATTTGAATCTGTGTTAATAGGTAGTACTCAGCTGTCTATTAAGTGATGTCAGTACATAGCACTCAACAACTGGCACAGGTGGCAAAACTGGGGAACACAAGATTAAATAAACTTTAAAAAAGGGTTTTTTTTCTTTTTACAGTAGCAGCAGCACTTCTTAAAGATTGAAATCATGAAGAAGACAGATATATGCAATATTTCTCAAATTGGTGTGATCATGGTGCTATTTTTTTTTTTTTAAGTGTAAAGCTGCTTCTCCCAAAGTATATATTTCAGGAAATACTCATATCTGGTTCTGCCTCGAAGAAAGTTAAAGCTGAAAACAAATGCTCACTTTTGATTAACTACTTAAGTGTATGGATTCATATCTTATTTTAGTAGTCCTGTCTGGATACAGTTTTATTACTGAACAGGTACATGTTACTATAAACATCATTGGTGAGCATGAGACAGATAAAAGCTGCATACCCCATATGGTATGCATTGTGAATGCTATACTAAACCAGAAAACGTTTGTCGTGTAAAACTGCAGAAAATGCTTAATTGTTTTTATATAGTGAAAATATTTTAATGGCTATAAAGACCTAAGCTCTTTTATTCATACAGTTATTCTAAATACAGTTTCATAAAAGTTACTACCTAAAGAAGGGTAGAGTGGGCTGGTAGCTTGATTTACTGTGGAACAAAACCCCAAAAAAGTTCTTAATTGTTTTAGTCTTGAATTAGGTCTATAAACATAGAGAAAGACATTTCTATTTGAATCCAGGACTAATTTGTTTAGTAACATTCTTCCTCATAAGTAGTGACTAGGTGTTGATCTTTATTTAGAAACTACCTGCTTTTTAAATCATATAGCTCTTTGGTTCTAATCATTTGTTTATATTTTATTTTACTACTTTTTACACCTTTATTAAAAGTACTTCATGCATTTAGAAAAAAATATATGTAACAAATATATACTTTTTAAATATGTGTGTGTGTATATCCATCTCTTGTTTACAAACCACACTGGTCACCCACTCTGTACTTGGTGTAATGGAGTTTTATGTGGATACAGTGGAGAAATGAAGAATAAATGCTCAAGGTATCTGTTAATTAGTTGGGAAGACAGGCCCACAGGGACATGCCCACAAGTAAAATGAAGAGCCTGTATAGAAACATGTTAACAAATACCGATTAATACAGTTGGATATTAAGGAGATCTGATAAAAGACTGAACTAAGTCAAGCAAAATTACTGTTGATTTCTTAGAGTGTATGAAATGAGTTTTGATAGAATTTTTTCAGAGCCTTGGGGCCCTAGATTTAGTATTGTATTGAGAGGAAAGCATTTCACTCAGAGGTAATGGATAAACATAGAATGAAAATAAAAATTAGTAAATTCTTTGAGGGAGATAGATTATTTAGGCTAGAGATTGAAGTAATAAAAGGTGATATAATAGATTTAATACAATGTAATGAATGTAATAGAAAGCGAGGACCCATAATGGATTCATACAGACATGAGTTCAGCTACTTCACTGACAGCAGGGCTTTGGAAAAGTTATTTAATCCTGGAACCTCAGTTTCCTTATCTGTAAAATAACAGTATCAATTTGTGCCTTACAGAAAGATTTGAATCAATCTCTTTCTCGCCCTCTCCCCTCCCCACCTTCCACAGAGAGAGATACAGAGACAAATATAGATACATCTATATACATATGTCTCTGTCTGTCTCCATATATCTCTTATCTGTATCTGTCCACACACACACACACACACACACACACACACACACACACACACACACACACACAGTGCTTGTAGCTTGGCAGATAGTAGGCACTCACTCTTTGAAAGACTCATCTCATTTCTCTAACAAATTTTCTACTTTCCTGAAGCCACTGCTTCCCTTTCAGCTCTGCCCAGTTAAACCTGTTTTTTTTTTACCCCACATACCCCCATTATTTATTTCTAAGACTGTCTTTTGTCTTTTCTCTACTCTTTCCTATCTCTGTCCCTTTCCTTTCCCTCCTCTTTTCTTTTTGTTACTCCCCCGCCTTCTCTTTCTTGCTTTTTAAACACTCCATTGCTTTTCCAGGTGACCATGATATCCTTCATATAAAATCCATTCTTCTTCAGACTTTATATTAATTTATTATCCTTCCACCTTTGTGGCCTTTCTCAGTCTCCTTGGGTATCGCTCAGAGTGGTTGCTGTTCCAAAGGGTTCTGTCCTTGACCTGCATTGTTTCTTTCTCTGTTCAGTGGTTCTCATATAGAGGTAACTTTCTTCTCATCTTCAGCCCCAACTCCAGAGGCTGATGAGACCAAATACCACAGGGTAGAGCATTGTTCTGATGCCAATTTTACCTCCCTTGTCCCCACACTCCCCACCCAAGTTGAGAAACATTTCTCCATTACTTTTCCATGTGTACACTTAGTTTTGGCAATTACACAGTAATTATTCTGTTCATCTTATCTGAGAATTCCTAGGCCCTGGAACTCATTGTATTAAGAGTTAACTCTTATCTTCTTGTTTTACTTCTCTCACTAGCATCACTTCTCATGAATAAATAGTTGTTAAAACATTAAAATCAATTATGCACACTCACTAAATTCCTGTAACATTTAACATGTGAGAGCTTAGAAGGCTCTGTGCTTTGGAGGTGAGTGGGTAGGATATAGTGTAAGTGTAAAAATACAGTAATTTTTATTTATAGATCCTTTACCAAATAAATAATGGTACTTCTCTTTATACAGTTCTACATAATGGGAGAGTTTAACTTTCACTTATTCAGCAAATATTTATAGCTCTCCAGCTATGAGTGGTCCCTGGTGCTGGATCAGCAGTAGTGATGCAGACGGGCAATGGATGTAGGCAAACTAGATTATTGGAGACTTTCTTAAGTGCTATGAAGGAAATAAACATTGTGAAAAGAGGAGGAAAGAGTAACTGGGAGAGGCTGTTAAGAGTCTACTAGCCAGGATGAGTGTTGTGTAAGGAGATGACATCTGAGGTGGTACTTGGAAAATGAGAGAGAGCCAGCCACGTGACAAGCTTAAGGAAGAACATTTTGGGCAGATGATGAACCAAGTACAGTATCTGAGGTGGGAAAGGGTTTGATAGGTTGAACCAGGAAGGTGGCCAGTGTGATTGGTGTGTCGTGAGAAAGAAGAGTGGTGTGAGAGGGGCAGGCAGAAGCCAACATGTGCAGGGCCTCAAAGCCAGTGGAGTGGCGTTTTTAGTCTAAAAGCAGAGGGAAGCCAGTGAAAGATTTTAAACAGAGGAGTGGAATACATCTTAGAGGACGTTTTATGTATGGCTTTACTTTACCATTATATTATTATGGAAATGTCTAGTAAGCATGTATTATTTTTACAGGCTTTGAGATGCAGCAGTTGAGTATATAATTGTGTTTGATTTTGCTCTCAATGTTTTCTATAGTGCAGTGTTTAATTGTATTATTTTTCATGAAAATATTTTAATTACTTTTAAAATCAGTACTAAACTTTTTATTCCTGTGACCAGCACTGTACTGACGACCTCATTTATTAAGGAAAAAAATCAGACCACATAAATATCCGCAAATGAAGAAATTTGTGGAACTAGAGGTTTATTGGAACAAATAACCTTTAAGTAGCTTTAGTGAAAATTGACCAACAGACCAAAAAAAAAAGTCTTATCTTATTAAAATAATTTCCTTCCAGAATCCTGATTCTTACAGTCATTAAACACTTTTTTGTATTCCTCAGCCACCTGCCACTGTCATAAGGCCATATTAGATTACAGTACCTAATAGAGGTGATTTATATATATTCTGATAAAGCTTGAGCTTGTAGTTAATGCTTGAATGGTTTTAGCAGCCTCTTACAGTGCTAAATACCCTTGAACTTGCTTCTTTTTTATATTCTGGTTTATTCCCGAGTTGATTATATTTTAGGTCCACATTTTACCTATAAATTTGAGAATTCCTCATCTGATACTCTAAGGCGATGTATTATGTGAGCTTGACCTTTTGATTTGTCTCCTATCCTTATTGTCTTTTAGGAGAGTGATTAGATGTAGTTTATGTGCTAAGGCCTTAAGTATTTTATTCACCCTAAAGATGGATCAAATTTTCATCTAGTTTAAATATAATTCAGGATGTGAGGAATCATTTTCATGACTTACCATCAGAGAAGTGATTTGCCATCATGTTTCCTTTTTCTTCCCCAGTTTACCCTCCTTATTCACTATTACTAGATCTTTTCATGGATAGGAATTTATCTCTTATTGCCATGGATTTCAGCTTAGAACCTTGTTGACTGAGTGCTCATTGTGAAAGGGCAAACTCGACATCTAACATTTAGAATTTGACAGTGTTGGAAGCCATAAAATCATGGAAAAACTTTTAAAAAACTATACTCAGTTCAGTTTGAGTCCATCAAGTGATACATTTTAAAACTTGAATATTGGAAAACTGAAAGAGACAAAAGAGAAAGAATAAAGGATTACAGCTCTATGGAAAAAAAATTGAAGGATGAGGAATTTTTGTTTGTTTCATGCAGAAGGGCCAAGTCTGACTTAAATATTTTTATGATCGTGAATATATTAACAAATAATGTTGACAGAATTTCCTTTGTCTCTGAAACGGTCAGAAAAAGGACAATAAATTTTAAAAAGTTATGATTCGGGGTTGTAGGATATGATTTAGGGTTGTAGAGTAAGGAAACTTTTGTGGCTAACATTTATTGGCATTAAGTGGGGGGCAAATCAATAATTAGGCTCGGTGATCAGCCTTGTATTAGAAATCTGTGGTTAATGGAAAATCTTTTGATTGAATCAGTATCCTCTTTACTACTGTAAATCAGTCTTACAGTCTTACAGAGTCAGGTGCTTGTGGAGGGGTGCGGTAACTTAGGTTCTTACTTCACTTGATATCTGTGGGGCCATTGTGGTGCTCAGCTAGGATAGGTAGAGGGAATGCACTTAATGAGGTTTCGGTCACATTCAGTTCAGCTCTTGCTGTGGCTGTTTAATATTGTTTAAGTATCATGATGCTTTATAGCTTAAGTTAAATCTTGTGGTCAGCTTCCTTCCCAACTTCTAACTTGACTTAGTACAGCAACGGTGAATCGAATAAAAATAATTCTCATTGTCTGATAATTGCTTATAATATTAATCAGTTCATAATCTTTTTCACCTACCGGGAGGTGGGAATGATGGGAATCTATCTTACAGAACTCCCCACCACAACGTGGTTAAGGCTTTTCTGTGTTTGTTTATTTTAATTATGAATTTGGTTTTTTAAGTTATCAGTTCTTTGGGTCTTACTGCTTTTTCTGAGCTATCTAATATTGGGAATTCCATTATTATTTCCATGTTTTCAGGTGTACTAAACCTTATCAGTACTATCTTTAAGATAATTAAGAAATTCTTAAATGCAGGGGTGGAGTGAGCTAGGGGGGTGTGTATGGTTTCTTCATCTCAGCCCAACCCCTCCAACCCAGATTCCAACACTCTTCCTCTCTATAGTGTCTACATCTATAACGGGCCACACCAGACTTTGTTTTCTCTGAGAATTCTGTTTGTCTTCTTGTCTCTATACATTCTTTAGTTCTTTAATTATTACTCCTGCTTTCCATCTACTTAAAGACAATCCATTTTTCACTATCTAACTCATTTATAACTCCTTTATGTCTACTATAGCCCCATGTTATATATTTTCTTTATGTGCTGCTTCTGTCCCTTTTTCATTGTTCTTCATTTGTTACATCTGGGAGATTTTTATTTATTTGTTTATACCTTTATTGTGTTAAAAATCTTATATAAATCTTGATTTGTCAGCTAAATTTTAGTTCCTATGAGGGCAGGAATTCTTCAGTTATTCTCCATTTACCCAGCTCCAAGCACATGATAGGAACTCAATATTTGTTGTAGTATAGTTGTAGGTAAGAAAGGTGGTGGAGTATTTTCATTGCATTAAGTAGATTTGGAATTTAAATATGAGTATTTTTTCTGATTTCCCTTGAGATTAAATTTTGACAGTGTAAGAGATATTCTTGAATAACAGGTCTGTGTTCATACTTTATTATTGGAAGGGAGTTTACATTAAAGGGTGTTCAGTTACCTGCGGGTTCTTTGAATGGGAGCATGTATCTATAATATGTGACCCTATACGATTTTAAATATTGTAATTACAACTTCTGCCAAGCTCTGCAAAATAAATTGTGTGAAGATGGAAGGAAAATTGAGCTTTGAATTATTGAAAAATCATAAACCAGCACTTCAATGTTTGCTGTTAATATACAAAATACAAATAATGAGACAATATTCTTATTTTTTTCAACTTGAATTATATTACTTTGAGTTAAAAAATTGGCTCCTGAACTTCCTCGGTGGCACAGTGGTAAAGAATCTGCCTGCCAATGCAGGGGACACGGGTTCAGGCCCTGCCCTGGGAAGATTCCATATGCCATGGAGCAACTAAGTCCGTGAGCCACAACTATTGAGCCTGTGTGCCGCAACCATTGAAGCCCATGCACCTAGGGCCCATGCTCCACAACAAGAGAAGCCACTACAATGAGGAGCCTGCACACCACAATGAAGAGTAGCCCCCGCTCACAGCAACTAGAGAAAGCCCGTGTGCAGCAACAAAGACCCAACTCAGCCAATAAATAAATTAAATAAGTAAATTAATTAATTAAAAAAAATTGGCTCCTGTGTGCAGAAGTTCAGAGGGCAATGTTAGGTATAAATACTGAGGCACAATTTATTACAAATAGATCAGAGTTAAGTCTTGTTTTTATAATGCATTAGCTGCTGAATTTGGGAATGTTGCTTAACCCTTCTAAGCCTTAATTTCTTCACTTATGAAGTGAAGACAGTAGTAACCTATCTCAAAAGTTTAGAGCAAGGCCAAGGACTGGCAAACAGACCTTCTGATGCACTAAACACATTACCTGGCATCTAACACCGGCAAATTGTCTTTTGCTACTCTTCTTCCCCACTCCTTCATTTAGATACACATTATTTAATTGAAAATCTTATTTAAATTTTTTGCCCTCTGATGTATCATAGACATTTTGATATTTGTAAGAAAGTAACTCTTATTTGTAACAGTAAATAAGAGGGAAACTAGAGTTTGAAAAAAAGATGTCATTAATAAGATATGAATATTTTTCAAGACGGTGTTTTTTGGTTTCCTTCAAAGTAGTAAATTTGAAAAAAGTATTGAAAAAATTTAATATTAAGCTTAAAAAATACATTAAGACTTGTTACTAGTTTGAGGTATCATAAAATTTTCTGAAATCAGTGCAGAGATCTCTAGGTGAAAAAGAAAATACAATTTTGCTACCTTAAGCAAGGGCAGCAGTATTACAGTAAAACCATTTGACCAAGCTCTTTGTGGAATGGAGTAGTCTGGCTAAAACCCCCTTTTGTTTCAACTCTTTACATAAATGTTTACAACTATAGTGGTCTACTTTCCTGCCTTAGAGAAATGTATATATAGAATATAGGAGCCTCTTTGTTTGTAGACTGAGGATCTTTTCATTCCTTACTGTAAGTCACAGTTATTACGGTCTGACAGTGTGGATGGCCTTGTTATAAGTAGAAGGAGATTAGGCTGAAAGTAATCGCAGTGCATAATAAGAAAAGTTGCGAACCCTCCTGTGCCACCCACCCCCCATCTTTGCCTCCCTTTTCATATCCTACTTCTTCTAAACATTTTCTAACAAATTTCGATTCTGGTTTCTTAAAACGTAAAATTTATTCAAGGAGACTTAGGAGGTATTTAGCCTAGCACCCTCACTTTATAGATTTAAAAACCTGCGGTGTTGGTTAATTGACTTGCTTAAGGATACAAAGCAGATGCATTAAAAGAAATAAAGATTTAGGTTTCCTCGTTAAACTGACACTTTAATAGTGTCCCAAATTGTGGTGGTTATCTTTGATCTTCTTTGAAACAGGTAGATCGACACTTGAGAAAGCTGGATCAGGAACTGGCTAAGTTTAAAATGGAGTTGGAAGCTGATAATGCTGGAATTACAGAAATATTAGAGAGGCGTAAGTAAAATTTACAGTTTTGCATCAATGTTGGACAGTACACATGCACATCATTGAGGAGACATTCATCCCACAGAGACCTCTCAGAACCTGCTGCTTGGTGGACAGTGGCACCTGGGTGGGTTAGCTTGGTCCCCAGCAGTTGGACTGTTTGGGTCCCGGATACTTGGAGATACATCATCCACTCACGCTGCATGAAAATAACATATTCAGTCACTCCATTTTTTAACATGGATATATGCTAGTAAGACGAGTGGTAGGAACAAAGATTTAAAGGAATACAATCATCTAGAAACAAGTCAGCTACCTGGCATTACATGTTTTGACTTTGCCCTGCCTGTTTATACACTTAAGCATTGAGGAAGGTTATTATTTTTCTTCTCAAGAACTACCTTTAAAGCTTTCCCTCAGCTGTGGTACTGAGAAAGATTTTAACAAGTTCTTCAACACTTCCTCTTTTTCTCAAACAAGTCTTTCCTAAACTTTCTCTTATCAGCAAGAAGCCATTTTAATAATTTTCTGCAAGGCTCAACTTGATCTCCTGCTATAATTTACTCTTATCACTTCTAGGGTTTAACTCAGGAAACTTCCCCAAAATGGAGACATGAGCTCTGTTTCTTTAACTAATTTAGCTCTTCCAGCCTAAATAGATAATGTCCATATAAGCAGATAGTGCTGTGCTAAGCCCAGAATAGACCAACTCACTAAATGTTAGTTGAATCAAATCAGTATTATGGCTGATTTCTAGTAGAATTTAATTAAAGGATTCAAGCATCTCTTTTCTTGGTGCATTATTTCAACAGCAAGAACATGTACCTATTTCTACACACAGATGAAAGTTTTTCTTTAGAGTGTTAGGTTACATATATCTCAGTTTATATACTCTCTAGAAGTCAGCTAGGGCAGCAGCCACGCATGAATCCATCATGGTACCCATAGTTGCCATCACTTTAGAGGATCATCTAATTTATTTGAGATACTTTTATTCCAGGGGAACCCCTATCTGAAGATAATAAGTATTTTGAGACAAAATAAAATATTTTCTTTTCTTGAAATGCTGATGATAGCTGTGACTAGCAATAACCCATGCCTATGCAGTACTGCAGGAAGGTTAATGAAGCATCCTCTGTAAGGATGCAGACATATGAAAGTAAATTAAATCAAGTTATAAAAACTGCTCCACCCAAGGGATGAAGATAAACCCAGGAAATTCCTGTAAAGGTATTTTAAAGCTTGATGGTAGAGATTCTATGCATCACTTTTCACAAACAAAATCCCTAACTTTTAGGAAGTCTTTACTATCATATGTCATTTTAATGATCGGAGAATTTTCTTTCATATAGTAATGTCCCGTCGCCTAATACTTTAGGATCTCCCACTAAAAGGTCTTCAACTCGTAACGCTAGGTTGAGTTTTTCAGATATTATCAGTGATGGAGTTAACAATACCCATTCATCCACTTATGTGGCACCAAATGTTGTGAATTCTCTAACTCAGACATTAGCATGCCATGACCCATTTTGTACTTAAGGTGAATATTGAAAAATTGATTACTTATTATTTAGAACGCAGACGAGATTGGCTCAGGGTAAAATTGGCCGTGGTGACCCTCTAATATGTTTGGCTAAAATGATACAGGCATAGGCATCAGAGCTTGCCACTCCTCTCCTGGTTAAGGGGACAGAGTGCCTGTAGTTGATTGATGTGTAAAGTTCTGTGGTGATACCTCATGCGCTGTATCTCTATGCCTCTCTCTTTTTTTTAGGATCTCTGGAATTAGATACTCCTTCACAGCCAGTGAACAATCACCACGCTCACTCACATACTCCAGTGGAAAGTAAGTTTGATTTAGGAGAGCTAAAATTTTAAAGACAGTTAAAACTTCAATATATTATCTATATATTCTCTTTCACTAGCTTTACACAACCAATTGAGAAATGAATATCCTTCCCTTTTATTTTGTGAGATATATTTCTTTCATTGCAGTTACTGTCAGATTTATGTTCTTCATTTGGGAAGAGCATATTTGATTTGGGAACAGGTAGTCTGTTTTCCCTGGAATTCATAGAGGAAGAACGTGTGGTACTAATAGCAGCATATACGCACTACATACAGACAGTCAGTTCTCTCCAGGGAGTGTTGTAACTGAGCTAAACAGTAAACTACTTGATTGTGGGCCCTCTGCCTTTTTCATCCTTGCTTCTCAATTGCTTGTCTTACTGTTGGCTTATAATAAAGTCTCAAATGGCTGGTGAGTTACTGAGTAAATGAGTGGTTATTCAGATGCTAGCTGGCTAGATGACTGTATTGGTGCCTTTTTTTGACAAATCAATTTGATATGAAAGAAAGGTTGATTGACAGTTATTTTAAATTGTAGATAATGTTTTGAAAACAAAATTCTCCTCATGTTATATGTGAAACCACGGTGTATCATGGGTTATCTTCACTACTTTGCTACTGAAGTTTTTAAATGTCTGAGCTGCCTGCTTTTTTTTTAATTAAGTAATTAATTAATTAATTAATTTAATTGGCTGTGTTGGGTCTTTTTTTGCTGTGTGCGGGCTTTCTTTAGTTGGCTTTCTTTAGTTGCGGTGAGTGGGGGCTACTCTTTGTTGTCATGCGCGGGCTCCTCATTGCTGTGGCTTCTCTTGTTGCAGAGCATGGACTCTAGGCGTGTGGGCTTCAGTAGTTGCAGCACATGGGCTCAATAGTTGTGGCTCACAGGCTCTAAAGGACAGGCTCAATAGTTGTGGCGCACGGGCTTAGTTGCTCCGCGGCATGTGGGAATCTTCCTGGAGCAGGGATCGAACCTCTGTCCCCTGCATTGGCAGGCGGATTCTTAACCACTGCGCCACCTAGGAAGCCCCTGAGCTGCCTGCTCTTAATAAAACATGTGATACAGATAGTTCTGTTTGTCCTGTCTTCTCAGAAAACATAATGTTCTATATTCCATGCGGAACTCAGATCATAACTGTAATGGTTTATAATCAGATGAAAGTACAATATTATGCCTTGTCTGTAGTTATCTAAAATTTAAAAACACATGAATTCTTTATTTGTATTCAGAAAGAAAATATAATCCAACTTCTCACCATACGACAACAGATCATATACCTGAAAAGAAGTTTAAATCTGAAGCTCTTTTGTCTACCCTAACATCAGATGCATCTAAGGAAAATACGTTAGGTAAGTTTATTATCTTAAATATGATGGTTTTCTTTTTTTGTTTGTGTTAAAGTAGAGGAAAATGACAGCATTTAAGATTAATTATACAAATTCTTTACCTGGTTCAAGTCTACCATAGGAAGAAAGAAGAAAAAAATATGACCTGAAAATTTTAAATTTAATGGTTATATCTGTGCTGAGAAGCAATATATTTTAAGCGCACTAACATTATGTTCTCTCTAACCATTTTTATTCCTTCTTTAATTCTACACAGGTTGTCGAAATAATAATTCTACAGCCTCTTCCAACAATGCTTACAATGTAAATTCGTCCCAGCCTCTGGCATCCTATAATATTGGCTCCTTATCTTCAGGAACTGGTGCAGGGGCAATTACCATGGCAGCAGCTCAAGCAGTTCAAGCTACAGCTCAGGTAAAAAGGAAGAGGTTTGGAAACAGGATGTTAAATTTTGTCTGAATCCTTGGCAAACTCTAGTAGAAACAACTAGATAGGAACAAAAAGTTTTATTGCATTGTAGAGTTTCATTTTTAAATCATAGTTTTATGATATCTGACGTTTTATTTAATGAAATGAATATGCAGAAATTACCTGATGGATAATGAAAAGTAAAAAATAGATTCATACAACGTCATGCCGATCCCTTCTCGTAACAGTTGCTCGTGATGCTCGTATTCTTGACTGTAAGCCACCAGCTAGGACAATAGTTTATTCTTTCTACCAGTTCCAGGGCTTTCTCTATAGCCTCAGAACTTAGGTGGCCTTGAATTTGTTCACTTCTGTACTGATTATCTGTATTCCAAACTAAGTTACCCATCCTGTAGTTACTACATGAGTGGGTAAAAACCGATCTTAAATCTTTACATAACATAACGTAAACTACAATAATGAAAATAATGGTTTAAACAAAATATTATTGGATAAGCCAAAATAATGCTGTAGCTAGTAAGACTTGAAAAAGAAAATATGCGTACTTACATTTACTAACACTACCAACGAATGCCTTTTGAAGATGAAAGAGGGACGAAGAACATCAAGTCTAAAAGCCAGCTATGAAGCATTTAAGAACAATGACTTTCAGCTGGGAAAAGAGTTTTCCATGCCCAGGGAAGCAGCTGGCTATTCCTCATCTTCAGCACTCATGACTACGCTGACACAGAACGCCAGTTCATCAGCGGCAGACTCACGGAGCGGGAGAAAGAGCAAGTAAGTTGTATTGGTACAGTAGCCCATATCTTTACTACGTTTGAGGACTTCCTGGCATCCAGCTGGGCTTCCCTGTATCAACAAAGGCAGCATGTATGTAATGAGTCAGGATGAACGTTGGGGAGGTGGGAAGACATGGTATTTCCTTCACACTGACTTACTTTGAAAGGGATAAAGCCTTTAAAAAGTACTAAGAGACCTTAATTTTTCTAGAGTCTTAAATTGGGTTATTAATAAATGACTTTCTTTTGTTCATTAAGATAAACCAATTTATGAAACTTTTTTCTACTTATAACCCCTTATTTTGTCATGTGTTTCCTGGAAATTTTTTTAAATAAGATTCTTCATTTTGATTAAGAGCAAGTTGTCTTAATTCTTAGTATTATATCCCCAAAATTGAAATTATGAAAACATCCCTAGATTTTGTAGATGAGATTCTTAGGATGATTATATGAACTTTATCATATGAAAACAACAGCATTTGGCACATCTTTCCAAAGTACCTGCATATGTTCGGTATTCATTCATAATGAAAGTTCAAATGCTAGGGCAAAAGAATTGTATTATAATTGTATCATAATTTATTTTTTAAATGTGTTATATTTTCTGTAAGTAAATGCTGTATTTTCTGTGTTCTTGTACTTTCTGTGACTAAATCTCTAAAAGAATGATCAGTGTAGAATTACCACAAAAGTGTGAAATATCTTAAAAATTTGTTTAATGACCCAAACTTATTATAACTGATGACAAGTTTTTGTATTTTTAAAATTTATTAGCATACAGATAATGGTAAATTTCTTTTGAATTTTGACACTCTTTGTTTCCTGTCCTACGCAAGTAAGGATTCACATTTCAGTTGACGGTTGTGATCATTTTCATCAAATGCTGCTATGTATTTGTATTTTAGATTTTGATGACAAGTGTTCAGTTTGCTTAAAAATACAAAGAATGTCTGTAAGATAGCCGTAACTAATACTAATTCTTAAAAATGTTCCCTACAATTTAAATCAATGATGAGTAGTAACTGCTTAAAAATTTATTCTAAAAACTGAAATATTTGGAAAGAATTTCCTTTGAATATCTTTGTTCTCCAGAAAACAAAACAAAACAAAAATTCAAAATTAAACTGTTATGAAAAATGTTTTGTCGCTCTAAACAACTGTGCTTTTAAATCTGTTTATTAGATTACGTTAGCGTTAAACATTAATTTATATGTTTAGTGTTATTTTATTTCATACCACTTACTTAGAAGTTATTCTCAGGTAACTTCTGGATGCTGAGCAAATAAAACTGATGCTGTTTTTTCAGAAACAACAACAAGTCTTCAAGCCAGCAGTCATCCTCATCCTCCTCCTCTTCCTCCTTATCATCGTGTTCTTCCTCATCGACTGCTGTACAAGAAATTTCTCAACAAACAACAGTTGTGCCAGAATCTGATTCCAACAGTCAGGTTGATTGGACTTATGACCCAAATGAACCACGATACTGCATTTGTAATCAGGTAAAAGTCTGACATAGATCTGTAAAAGCATAATCTGAGTAAACTAGGAAGAAGAGCTATTTCACTTTTTTAGCATTCTTTTTACCCCAGTTAAAAATACTTTTGCTTTTTTCATGGTTTGGGGAGGTGCTTGTAAATAAATATTTGTATTTTATGGATGCTTGGGGGGAAAAAAAGGAAAAAAAATCCTTGCTTTTTAAATATTTTTTTCTCCTGCTTCTTATAAAAATGACCTATTTGCTATAAATACAAAGAGTAAAAAGAAACATAAGTCATCCATAATCTCAGCCCTCAGATACAACCTATAATCAAGCATTTCGATGTACATACCCTACATGGATATTGTCTTAGCCTGCTCAGGCTGCCATAATAAAACACAACAGACTGGGGTGGCTTAAACAACAGGAATCTGTTCTCTGAGAGTTTTGGAGGCTGGCTAGTCCAAAATTAAGGTGCTGACCAGTTCTGTTCCTGTTAAGGGCTCTCCTCCTGACTTTCAGACAGCCCCCTTCTTGTTGAGTCCTCACATGTTGAGGAAAGAGAGCTTTGGTGTCTCTTCCTCCAAGGACACCAACTTGATTAAATTAGGGCTCCACCTTTATGGCCTCCTTTAACCTTTATTCCCTCCTCATGGGCAGTCACATTGGGGGTTAGGACTTTTAACACATGAATTTTGGGAAGGGGCACAAACATTCAGTTCATAATACATATGTACACAGATACACACGTAGGGTGTATGTGTGTTTGAATTTGACAGTTGGAATCGTGGTATGTTCTTTTATATAACTGGCATTTTTCACTAAATCATGTGTACTGAACATGATTTTTCTTGTCATTTTTTTCTTCTCACTCTGTACTGTAACTTATTTAATCAATATTTAGCTATAGATTATTTTAATGGTTTTAATTGTTTCAAAATTACAAATAACATAATAGGCATTTTTATGTAATCCATTTCATACATCTAATTTCTAGCTCAATCCTTTAAAAATAAAATTAAATTGTAAATACTTATACCAACTACCAAATTATCTTCTAAAATTTACAACCAAAAATAACAAATGAATGAATTTGCCTGTTTCCTGAACCCTGTCCAACACTGGATTTTATTCTCTCTTAAAAACCATGTAGCAATTTTGATAGTTTTGAATCACACAGTTGTTTCAATTTATATTAGTAGTAAGATTGGATTTTTTTGGTTATTTTGACGACTTCTTTTATGAATTGGCTGATTTCTTCTATCATTTTTGTCATGTACCTTCTAAAATTCCAATTTTGTGTAGTAATGACTGTCAGTATTTTTCTTTATGAATTCAGCCATGGATTGTATCTTTAGGAAGGCCTCTTCTCCTTGTCCCCTTATAATTGTGTGTTGGTTTTTAAATGTTTTGGTCTAACTCTTGATATGCTTCAATTTCTTCACATTTAAATCTTTAATCTGTCTGCAATATATTGTGTTTAACAGTGTGAGTTGCCAGGCTAATTTTTAAGGATATGCCATTTAAGAGTTTGCTAGTTCTGCTATCACCTGATAAACTTTTTTTTAATATTAATGATTAAGAATATCCTGTAAATATCCTGGCAGTGGAGGTGTAAGTTACCTATGAAAGAACAAAATCATATTCACCCTAGATTTCCCCTCTGTAACACTAAAATCTAGAAGTTGATGGAATATGTCTGTAGAGCTTTGAGGGAGAAATCTGAGCATCCCCACCCTGCTGTCTCCCCCTGCAAATTGTTACCCAGAGAAGCTGTTGAACCTATGCATAGACTCGTATACAGATATTTTCACTCGTGCAGAGAATCAGGAAGTATGCCATCTGGTAAAATAAACCCTCTCTGAAAATGTATTCAGTCCGTTGAGAACATACATGAATTCAAGAATTAGGAAGTTGTGGTATAAAGTGCTAGTGAGGAACAGCAAAAAGAAAAATAAGAAAGGACATATAATAAATAGATAATAAGTTCAGAAGCTTCAATGAAATGGACTGTTGACTGCAAAAATATAAATGACCTAACCTGACTCAAGTAAAAGTAAAAAAAACTTAAGTATGTGAATAACCAAGAAAGAAACTTAAAATCTTTATGAAAAGAACCACCCAAATAGTTGACTCCTTTGTCAAGGTAGTTTACAGAACAAGTTCTTGCAGACTTTCAAAGAGCACATAATTTCTGTGTATCTCCCCCCTACATCCTGGTCCCCAAAAAATTCTTTCAGGAAAAAAACTGTAAACTGTATACAACTATATTCCCTGTTTCTTAATGCAATTGTATATTCAGTGTATTTGCCTCTATTTTCTTAACAGTATCACAGACAATTAATTTGGGTTTAGGTGCTTGTTATAAAGTCATAATAAAAATATTTTTCTTTTAACTAGGTATCCTATGGTGAGATGGTGGGTTGTGATAACCAAGATGTAAGTATTAAATTTTTCTATTTAAGAATGAAAAAAATCACAGATTATTACTGCTTGAATGTATATTTTTTGGTTTACTGTGTCTCTCAGTCCAAGAAAACAGGTTTGGAGTTATATTAATTATAATAATGCTAGGATATTCCTCCCCCACATGGGATAGTGTCCCTTAATGTATTCCCTATTTTAACTTTTTTGAAGCTAATTTTATGGTTTTCCATGCAGATTATATTTCTCAAAAGGTGCTACGTTGTATGAAAATTAGATACACCCTCCTCCCCTTTTGCCACAGAATGCTGTGTTTACTAGAATTCAGTTCACGTCTCACAGTGAAGAGTTGGAACTTTAGAACACTACATTCTTTCAGGAAGCATAATGCTAAGGTGAAGGCTCTAATGTGGGTTATTTTCCTCCCGTTAGTATAGTGTTTCCTACTGTACTCTGCAGGTGTCAACTGATAAGAGCCACTTCTGATACTAAAAAATAAAGAAGGTTTAAAAGAAAAGGATTCCTATTTATTTTCTTTGAAGCTTAATTTCGGTTAGAGATATGTTTTTAATGAATGCCAAGAATATTTTTGTCTAGTAGTATCCACTCCCTTCTTACTGTCACACAGCTCCGCCCCCTTTTGTCCATCTTTACCTCCAGAGGGGTAACAGAACCCTGAATTCTAAAGAAGGACCAATCAGTAATGTCAGGATCCTAAGGTTAATAATAAGAGTTTTAAGTTTTTAAAACAATTTGAAAATCGATCAGGGTTGACTCATGAAAATGTGTACTTTCCTGACCTGCCAGGCTCCCAACAACATGTTCACATAGAGAAAGACTCTCCTTCCACCTCCCTCTGTAGAACCACTTGTAGACTGTTTGTGATTCTTGCAAAACCATTTCAAGAAGACCATTGTAAACTGTCTTCTGGGGCGCTTAGTGCAAATGAGGCATGAGATTTCTGTGAATACCACCCTGTCATTCTCTCTCTGATCCCTCTCATTCCCAGTTGTGCTCTTCTAAGCACTAAGATTTTCTGTGGAAGTGTAGAACCACTTAGTGTATTTCACAGTGGAATTCTTTTTCTCTGTATATCTAGGAAGAGATACACCAGAAAGGAAACCCAGGACAATCCTTTATGTCTTTAATTACAAGTAGCTTGTTTTATTTGATGAGGAAATGAATAAGGCTGAATATTAAATAAAATCTTTAAAATGCTACCTCCTATGGGAGAGACCCATCTCATTTCTTCTTGTCCTTGTGAGTTGGTATCACCGTACTCTCCAGCTTTATGAAAATTAGTGAATTTGTGTTCATTATTTAAGATTATGGGAGTAGATTACGTGAACCTCAGAGTTAACAAAGATGCATACTTTTCTGTCTCCATTTGCTCATCTCTGAAACTTACCATTTAGGCTAAAGATCTGTGTAAATCAGCTCCTAGATGTCAAAGTTCTGTTTCCATGAATCTGATTATTAATATTTAGTCTGCTGGGCATATTTTAACATACTTCCTAATCTTTGACTAAGAACTGCCTCTTTGCATTTTTGCTTTCTAGTGCCCCATAGAATGGTTCCATTATGGATGTGTTGGGTTGACAGAAGCACCGAAAGGAAAATGGTACTGTCCACAGTGCACTGCTGCAATGAAGAGAAGAGGCAGTCGGCACAAATAAGGGTGGTCGTTTCACTTGAGGAAGAAAAAAACTTCACCATTTTATGTAGGACTTTAAAAAAGAAGAAAAGAGAAAGAAGAAACAATGCATTGCCAGGCAACCACTTAAAGGATTTACATAGACAATCCTATAAGATCTCGAACTTGAATTTTATGGGTTGTATTTTAATAATGTAAGTAAATTATTTATGCACTCCTGGTGTGCTCTGAATATGATTCCAGTTAGCCTTGGATTATTTCAGTGGCCAACATATGCAGACATTTGTACTCCTCAACCATTTTCTCCAAGTAATGGGCATTCTATAATTTAGACTTCAGAGAATTCCAACGATGAAGATTTTAAGAAAAGTATTTTATATTCAACAGGTATGTTCTGCTGCATGTACTGTACTCCAGAGCTGTTATGTAACACTGTATATAAATGGTTGCAAAAAAAAAAGTCAGTGCTTCTAAAAAGAATTTAAGATAATGGTTTTTTAAATGCCTTTATAATAAGCTTTGTTTCTATGTGAAACTAAATTCAGCGGGCTGAAGGAAATGGTTCATGTGATAAAGTGGGCTGGTGTCCTCTAGAGTACCTGGGTACATAAACAGAAATTCCTGTAGGTAAAAACTAATCTGTGCCATTAGTCTTTATATGTTCCTGCATCCAGATAGAGTGCAGTTCATGAGGGTGGGAGGGGGAGGGGCTGAGGGGAAAGGGTGTTAAAGTGATACATTTTTATACCAAATGTGTTTATTTTTTTGTGCAAGTAATCCTTAAAATTGGAATTGTATTAGGTGTTAAAATAAAGTTTTTAAAAAATTACTTGTATTTATACTTTACACACTTAATAATGAAAATTTCTCAATTCCAACTAACTTCCAATTTTCATAATCTAAAAAGGACAGAGGCCCAGGACACAGAATGCTGCATAATCTGTTATTTCTTTAATAATGCTTGGAATTTGTGATATGAAAATAAGCGAAAGACATTTTTAATGTAAATTTGAAATGCAAATGTATTTTTCTAGAACATCTCCCTGACTTTTCCTTCAGTCTAAGGGACATGAAAGAAGTCTAATTACAGCAGATAAAATGAAAATAATGGTTATAGTTGTTTTGACTTGAGGCAGTGTGGCCAATTTAAGTAAAGAGAACCCTTGGATTGGAGCTTAAAATTCAGTTCTCTTTTTGATTCTACCACATGTTGGTATGACAGTTAATTCACATCTTTAATCACTCTGGAGCTTATTAAACCAGGGTGATGCTGGTTTCAGGATGTCTATAAAGCACTCCTAAGGTTTTATTCTATAGGTGCTATTTAAATTATAAGTTTTGCATAGTGGAAGTTTTATTTAAGGTATAATGTCAAGACTGGTTGATAGAAAAATCCTTAAAATTTTAGAAATACTTATTATGTCATATTTCTTTTATATTGAAACTTACTGTGCCCATCAGATTTCTGCTTTAATCAAAACCACTTTTGAGCCTCTTAGAACTTACACAGAAAACTATAAAATCTATGCAATGCTACCCAAAGGGTATGGATTAGAGAGGGGATTTAGGGGCCTCTTCCAGCTTCAAGATTCCATAATTCTGAGCTGCTGCAGTCTGATTTTATAACTGGACAGCCCATAAAACTAGGTTAGGTTCATATGTGGGTACTCATGACTTCGTGATACTCAGTATTTTCATGGAGATTTTATAAACCTTTAAGAAATAATATATAACGTAGTATTCAGTTAGCTTATTAGCATGTCAGCTGGAGATGCTCAGTGGTGTTGTTTAATCTTATATATAATGACTTCCGAGCTCATTTGTTTTATAGGAATTGGTCAAAGGAAAAAGCCTTATGTACAGCCTTATTTTAAGAGAAAGTTCCTTGTCAGAGTCAGGAACATCCCTATTTCCAGCTGCTATAGCCCCTTTCAATGTGTGAATTCCACTACTTAACCAAATCACTCAAAAACATTTTGACAAATTTTAAGCTCAAACATTAAATATTTTATGAAGCATGTATAAAGGAGTAAACCAAAATTTTGTGCAATTATTCAGTAATGGGTGGGACCTGTTAATATCTGAAATCTATATAATGGGCCAAACGTGGAACTACCTCATCAAAAAAAAAAAAAAAGTGGCCAAATATTAATATTCTTTGTGACATATACATCAAGGGGTATATGAACATTTTTGGTGTTATAATATACACAGTCAAAATCTTTGTTGTACAAAACTCGTGTAACAGTTGGTGGCACAAAAAATCCAAATGTGGGTTCACAATTTATAGGTGGTGAAAAATTGAGGCCTTACTGCTGTGGAGTGTATATTACAATGTTCATGGTGACACATTTGAAGCAATAAATGGCTTAATTAAATGTCTAAACAAAGCTGTGTTTGATAAACATACAGTCATTCTTTTTAAGGGCAGTTCATTTTTTGCTCTTTTCTCCTTTAAAGCAAATTCCACATATTTTAGATTTTTAACCATCTGTTTTGTGCAGTGTTAGTGCCCTTTGTCCTTAGACCTCAGAAATGGTCTTCTTGATCTAATTAATTAACTAATTAATTATTTTAGTCTTAGAAAAATAAATGTTTAATATACTGTAAGGGGTAAGATTATCTTTGTAGACTTTGCAGTGTTTTCCTTCAACTCTCACATTTTAAAAAAAAATCTTTCAACAGATGGGTTTTAAGAGAAAAAGAATATCCTTAAAGATGTTCATTTTTGTAATTAAACCTTGAGCACCTAGATGTTGAGAATACACAGATGAGGGTATTTGTGTATGTGGGCATGTGTGTGTGAGTGTGTGTGTGTGCGTGTGTTGGTGGGGGAAGTGGGAAGGACAGACATGTTAACAAGGAATTGCTGTATTTTGATAAGTGCTGTAATAGATGGATATACAAAGTATTCTAGGAACACTGAGAAGTTTAACACAGAAGGTATCATTTGAACTGATTCCTAAAGACAGATGAAGCAGAGAAGGTTTTCCAGGCAGGTGAAATTGTTCTAGAGCCACATATATTCTGGGAATTTAAAAGTAGTCCGGAATGAGTGGATGTGGGTTAGGGAGATGTGATGTCAGGGAAGGAAGGTGGAGAGCTGAGAGTCTATTCATGAGACTTTTACCCTGGGCCATGGAATTGTGTGTCAGTAGGAGTAATGATAGTATTTACATATTGTCAGTTAAATGCTTTATGATTTAACAGTTTAGTGAAATCATAGCACTTTTTGAGATTATAAACTAGAGATGACAAAAATTAGTCTATAACTTAGAAGTTGCTTAAAAATTCTAAATTTAAGGTGAATCCTTTCCCCCAATTTTTGAAACTACAAATCAGAATTGCTAGTCGACTGTTAGATTTCCCTATTTAGATGATAAAATCTAAATTATTAAGACAGATTGTAATTTCTGACCCAGGATCTTAATATTCATGTTTTGATTTTGCGACAGAGAAAAAGTTTAAAGTGATTTAAAGATGAAATGACTTCAAAGTTGTTTTGTGTTTAACTGAAGTTTGGTGTAAGGAAGAGATATATCCCCTTCTGGCCATGTCCATTTTAAAGTAGTAGATCATGTATCTCTTATAAGTCAATATTTTAACTTCAAATAAATGACTTTCTCTACTAACAAATTCTTAGAAACCTAGACATATTAAAATGTTTATTTGACAGACATTTAATAATTTAATAAATTCTTCAGAGCCGTATACTTCACTCCTGGCAAAGGAGACTATAAACAGAACATTATAATCGTTCATTTTTCTGCTGCTCATTAAAAATTCAGAAGCCAATGTGGGAAGTGAGGGCGAGGAATGTGTACAGTGTGTGTTGCTTATTCCCGTGCCCCACTTCTACTGGCCTGTTCGTGAATAAGAGTAGTTTCTCATGAGAAAGTGTACACTTGCTAGTCTTTAATGATGAACTTGTTTAAAACATTCACAAGTTTAATATCGCTTGTGGGAAAATACAGTGTTCATACTTTAATTCTTTTTGCACTGTTAAATCTACTCCAGTAGGGGGACCCGCCATGCGAATACGTTAAAATAAGAACAATTATAATTGGTACCAAGTTACTTTAAAAGGCTATCTAGGTCAAATGGATTACAAGGGGCCAGGCAGAAATATTTCTGAATAGTCCTGAACGTAAATATGCGTCAGTTCATTGGCGTGATTTTGCGAATATTATAACTAGCCCAGTAGAAACTTTTAATGTGAACCCCCCAATATGTCCCATTAGAGTTTATCAATCTTTTATTTGTATCCTTGAAGCATTTATATGTTTATCTTCAGTATGACCAAGAATTATTATCTTGAATAGTTTGAGGCATTGGTTATAAGGATAATTTTTTTTCATAGGTTTCCCAAGTGTGCCAAAAGATTTTTCACCGTTCCAATGGCTGTCATTTATGAATGTTGGAAAAAGAATCCCCTTATCTGTTCAAAACAAAACAAAAAAATAAGCTCATATATTAGCATATGATTTAAATATAGAAGTAATCTTTTGACTTTATGTGGTATACTCTGTCAAAGAATGTTTCCTTCTCAGCCACTCAGATTGGCTACATGAATGCCAGTCTTCCTTGGAGTGATAAGACCAAATCTACCCCCTCCCATCCCCCATCACACACATCAGTCTTTCAGGGAGAAAATTTAATGCTGGAAAAATTTAAAAATACTTTTTCTTTTCTGAAAATAAAAATGGATGATTGAACTGTGATTTCGTTTTTGAAAAGAAAACAAGCTAAACTATATGGCTGTCTTGAGACAATTTCTTTCAATGTGTTATAGTTTCCAAGGAATATTATATTTTACATCTACAGAGAAGAGGAATGAAATTTCTAATTAAGTTAAAGAATATAATTTGATACTATGATATAACAAATGGAATTTGTTCATGTTTTATATATTAATTGATAAAAACAGGAATTCTGGCTCCATGCCAAGGTGTACGTTTATATCCAAAAGACAGTAAAACACTGGGGATGTGTAATTCATTGGATTAAATATTTACCATTCTACCCGTGTGCTCACTTCTTGAAGGGACTCCTATCTATTTACCTATCTCTCCTCTATCTGTCCTTTAGAATGTGTGTATATACATATATCTAGCTATAGGCTTTTAGAGCACGGGGATCTTAAAAGTAAATTTGGAAGGCTTAAAGGAAATTACATACCCAAGTTGCATTTGTTCAGGGGAGCAGTATAATTACACATTCAAGAAATGGTTAAAATCTCAATAAAGCTAATTGTGTCATTGCCACAAGCTGCTCTGGCACTCACTATTCTAAATTAAGTAACAGACCATCTTTGGCAGCCACATGTAAAAATTGTGCAACAAACTATCCCTTTGGTTAAATTTCAGTTTCCCAGCCTTAGCACAGTTGATATTTTCTGCGGATGATTCTTTGTTGTGGTGGTGCTGTCGTGTGTATTGTGGGATGTTTAGCAGCATTCCTGGCATCTACACAGGAAATGTCAGTAGCATCTCCCTGGGCCCACAAGTTGTGACAACCATAAAAGTCTCTAGACAATACTAAGTGTCCCCTGGGGGACAAACTTACCCCCACCAGGTTAAATGTTATCAAGATGTGAAATATTTCTTGTGGGAAAAATGGCAATAATATGGGAAAATATTTGCATTTATGATGTATAGACCTCTACAAATGAGAAGTTTTCAATCACTTGAAGAAGGCACTGATAGATACTGCAAGAACAGGGAGGTGAGTAAAATAGTCTCTGTCAGTACTTTATAGTGTAAAGAGATACAAGTACACTAGTAACTAGAATGCAGCACAGAATTTTTTTTTTTTTTTTTTGGCACACGGGCTTAGTTGCTCTGCGGCATGTGGGATCTTCCTGGAGCAGGGATCGAACTCATGTCCTCCGCATTGGCAGACAGACTCCCAACCACTGCGCCACCTAGGAAGCCCCAACACAGAATTTGATAAAAGTGATTTTGGGTACTGGTGCAAGCAAATTCAAAATGCTTATGAAGAGAGAAAGTTGTGAAAGATAAGTAGAGTGACTAGTCAAGAACGATGGAGAGCTGGCCAGTGTATGTCCCATTTCAAAAAGGCAGAACCAAGTGTTGTCATGTGGAATCTCCAGGGGATTTATATGCTCCGAAACACTGGTCTAGTGGGCAATTTACAATGAATGATAAGCATTTAGCCTGGAGGACTGGGTCTATCTGGATTGCTTTGTTCATCTAGAAATTTAGAGACTGTAGAGTGTGTCTGTTCAAACAAACATCAAACAAGAAAAAGATAGAAGGAAAATGAAGATTTTCACTGCGGTACTTTATTTTCACGTGTAAACTGAACAAATGCTGTGCCTGAGGGAAGCCTCTTCAACCCTTTAATACAATTCCCAGACCTCTGCAAATCCAGAGCTCGGCATTCAGCAGCCTAGAGTGGTTTTAGAACCACTACCAAGAAAGAGAAAAAAAAACTTTTTTTTAAATGCACAAAATTCCCATAAAGTTTCAGTGGTCTTAAATTGAAATCCATAGATTTGTACACGAAGTGACTCCACATAATATTTAGGAGAGAGGCAACAGAATTGAGTTAAAAGGAAATTAAGCAAATTTAAATGTTGACTGCATCAGAAATTGCAGAAAAATTGCAAAACTCTTTTAGGATTCCTGTTCATACTCCTCCAGTATATCAAGAATAAGACATGAGCCTAACCGTAGACTTGAACTTTTGGTTTTTCATTATAAGGAGTGGTAGATGTAAAGTTCTAAAGACAAATGTAAGGACTCATGATCCTAAACCTGATATAATTAGTGCTCTCTGTTTACATGGCTTTGTGGGATAACTTTTGATCAGGTGTATGTGTACATACCTTCAAGTAGTGCAGGATTTTCCTCCACAAGGACAGTGTGGGCTCCAAGGCGAGGATCTGACATTGCACATAGACTTTTCTATTCAATCTTGCATATATTTTGCACCACTGAGAGGAGCCACATAAACTTGACCCATGTCGTTGTCCTTATTCTACCTAAAAAACAAGATTTTTCTTTGTGAATTTACAACTAAAGATAGTGATAATATAACAGTATGCTCGGATAATTGTAAATAATATTCTTCCTAGTCTGGCAGTTATCATAATATCGTCATTAATAAATCATTTAAGGAAGAAACTTTTGAGATGCCTGTCTACAGATGGCTAAAAAAAACCTTTAACTTAGAAATTATAGCCATCCTTGATCAGGACCAAACTCTCCAGTTTTATCCTTAGTGGTCTCCCGCTAAGACATAAAACCCGCAGCAACTGAAATATTTGTGACTTTTCAGGGCCCCGTTGAGAAACTGCCACTTTCCTGAAGCTTTCCTTATCACCTTCCCAAAGATGTGAACTCCTGATTATGATTCTACATGGCACTTGACTTATCTCCATATTAGTTGTGGTTGGGAATGCTCTATGTTTATCAGTCTCTTTTCCTTTTCCTCCTGGGCATGTAGCTAAATCTCATTTTCCATCTCAGTTTCAGTTAGGTGGGTCCATTGGTTGGGCTCTGACCAATAGAATGTGGGCCAAAGGATATATGCCAGTTTGAAGCTTAGTCCCAAAAGACCTCTCACATAATTCTCCATGCCCTTCTCATTTCTCAACTGCTAGTAGGATTCAGAGGATCCCAGTGGGTATCGAAGATTCTAGAATATGGAAAGTCACCATGTGGAAGGACCTTGGGTACTAAATGTCTTAATGGAAACTGACAAACACTGGAAAATGGTATGAGTGCAAAACTAGATTTTATTGTAGCAAGTCACTGAGATTTCAAGGTTATTTGTTACAGAAATTATCCTACCCTGACCAATTCATCATTGTGTTTATTATATTTTAGTCATTTATGGTATTTGTCATATGTCTTCTGTTCTCCACATTGCCTGGCATGATGTTTTTGCATAGTAAAGATTCAATATGTAATTCATGATTTAAAAGTATCCTGTTGTATTCAGAGCTTATGGGGAAAGTTCCATAGTCAATATTGGAAGAGAGGTGGTAGGAGCTGGGAAGAGGTCATTCAGACCCTCTAGGGAAGAGGTACTGGAAGGTGAGTGCCCAGGTGCGGCTGACAGCACCCCCAGGACTTAAGACATCACCACTAGTATCTACAATTGAATTTTACATCATTGTGGTCAGGAGCTTTCTTGAAAGAGAAAGGTTTTCTCTTTCCTGTAGGAAACCAAGTGGGCCCAGAATCTGAAGATTTCCTCTTCTTATCAGGTTGCAAAAGAGAGGAAATCCATGTCAAAAATGTATCTCCACAAGCATAACTTTGGAGCCTCAGGTGACCTGTGGGATTATCTAGTGATCACAGAAGCCCCTATTTTATGAGGAAGCTGACACTCAAACAGATAAATTACTTTCCCAAAGTACCTGATGGGACACTGGAATCTTCTCTATTAGAGACAGCGTTATTTCTCTTGTTTAAAAAATAAAATAATTTTTAAAAGCACATTTTTCAAACAACAATGATTAAATTCAACCTCTTCCTTTACCCCCACTTTGTACCAAAGCTGAAACGGAAGTATATTTTGTGTTGGAGAGGTTTGAAGAGGAAGATTGCTGTATTTGTTCCACCTTGAATTTATAGAATTCTAAAAGACCTTCCACGCTATCGATAGTCCCAGGTTGATGCTGCTTAAATACAGGCCTTTGAATACTGAAATGATTTAGGGAAAGAGGTACTTTATGAAATTACTCAATCTGAATTGAAAACAGGAAACATTGCACAAAAACATTCAATCTGAAACACTGCCAGCATCCTCAGGTTCGTTTAATTCTACTGTGTGTTACCCTCCTGCTCCTCTCACTGAACCAACGTGCTCTTTGTCTTTACTGTTCCCTGATTTGACAGCTTCAGACTCTAACACATGCTCCTACTTCGCCTTGCATTACAGCTGGGGCATAAATACCTCCCACCTGTAGTCTCCATCTTCTACGCACTCCCATCCCACGCTTGATATTCTCCCAAACCAGCATCGGCCACCCAACCCCACCTCACAGAATAAAGGAAAGAGAACTAATACTAAGTGCTCAGGTTTGCTTTGGGGGCTTCTCCAAGAGGCCTGATATTTGATAATTATCTGTTCATGTGTCTGACACCAAGCTAGCCTGAGCTCAGCCACAGGATAAAAAACATAACAGACATTCATTCAGCATGCATTTTTCCAACACATGTGCACAGAATGCTCATCTCATACATTATCTCATCTAGTCAGACCAACAACACTTCGAAGGAAGCATTAGCATCCTTATTTCACAAATCTCTTGTTTAAAACCAGGTGATAAAAGGCAGTGCCATGATTCTACCCAGATTGGGCTAACTCTAATGTCAGATGTTGTCTATGGACTCCCTTAGTCTGTCTGTATCTTATTTCCTGCTTCTTCTTTCCAACTTCCCACTCTAACTATCCCTTTTCTCACTTCTGCAGGTATTCATTTATTTACCGTCTTCCCAATGGGTTTTTCAACCTGCCTGCCAGTATCATTTCTAGAACACTAATTTGCCATCTTCTTTCTGATTCCTGTTACTTGAAGTCTAGCTATAAAATTAACTATGCTGTTGTCTTTCATTTCTCCCAGATAGAAGATAATATGATTTTAGCATCTGGTTTATGCTTTCAATTTAATAAGGCATAAAAATAACCCTTTAGGTTCCTCAAACTCTCAGTCTTCAGACTTTTTGCCATAATAGAAATGCGTGTCCATTCCTTTTCACCTAGTAAAGAACTTTGTCTCACCTTGGATCACATCAACAGAGGGACAATTCCAACTTAGAGATCTCACAATTCCTATTATCTCTCAAATTACATTGAAACTATATCTGCCAACACTACTGTTTAGCCATTTCCTCTTAAAACTCTCTTGGCTTCTAAAAGTCAAACGCCACTTCATTTTTCTCTATTTCATTTGTCATGGAATTGAGGACTCTGAATCTATACATAAAACAATATTAAACAAGCTGGAGGGGATATATGCAAGGTTTCGGGATATATCTAACTTCAGTTTGAATACTTAATCTATAAAGCTTTAATTAATCTGTTAAGGTGTTAAAGTAATTTCTTACAAGTGAGAAGTGTAGATGACCTTTTGTCTCTGAACCTATAATAGCGAGGCACCCCTAGGGGGCGCTCCGTCTCACAAAATATAAGTGACAAGAGCGTGCCTAAAGCATGGGATCACTTTAGGGGTGTGGCTCACGGGAGGACCTCGGCCCACAAGAAGGAGTTTGGGTCAGAAGCAGGTCATAAAACCTATTTAGGAGAGCCTTGGAAGAATGTCTGCTATGAGCCTAAAGCCAGCCCTGGGTATCCGGAGTTCGCAAAGCAGAGGCTGGGAGAGGCGAGCCACGTGCCCTGAACAGTTTGCCTTTCTCCATGGCCTTACCTCAGCCGACTCAGCACAAGTGGAGAAGCTGGCTGACTTGCCTACTGGGGGTTCCTCGGGGCAGTCTGTGTAGCACTAGATTGAGTTGACTTCTGGACAGAGCGTGCTGCCTACGCCTTTCTGCTACAGGTCCGTTCATTATGGGAGTGAAGTGTCAGGCAATTAGCCTCTGAAAGACTCAGCCCTAGTCCAGGAAAGGAGTTAATAATGTGATATGAGTTAGGTACTGACCAGAAGATCATTTCCGTCGGAATCAGTGCATACGACAGACCTTCACGTTCTGAGGTCCAGACAGTACCCGTGACCCTCTTTTCCCCATAAGAGTGACCGCAATTCCCTCGAGTGAAGATCCTCCCAATTCACGCACTGAGCCTGCTTTAGGCCCTCCTCGACCTTTGTCCCCAACTGACAAAGGGCTATTTGTTTTTCCAATGCTGTACTAGGAAAAAAAAAATACAGAGGGGGTCAAACATCAAATATGTATTTAAAATTCTGCAGCTCTGGATGGGCAGCCACATTGCAGGGGAAATGAGAAATGTTTCCAGTCTGGGGAAGCCCACCGTCTCTGATCCGGGCGGGCAGCGCTCTCCGGCCGCCCCCAGGACCGAGGAGCCCCGGCCTCGGCCCCGCCCCCTCGCCGGCCGGTGGCGGCGCTGCCCGCCGGCCCCGCGCCCCGCGCCCCGCGCTCGGCTCCCTGCTCCCTGCTCCGCGCCGCGAGTGTGGCCGGCGCGCGCGTGTGGGGCTGTGTATCTGCGTGCGTGTGTCGGTGGGTGGGAGATGCATTGGAGTCATACTACTGGGTGTTTCCTTCCGAGTGGTTTTGATCAGCAGTCCATTAGGGGATCATGGAAAGTATTTTTTTCTGGCTAAAAGGATGAAAACTGAGTAAGTACATAGAACTTTGAACTTGAAACGGAATGAAACAGACGCAAGCCAAACCCTGCGGATGGTAACGGTGTCCATTCAGACCGTGTATTCCCTTTTTACATTAAAAGCCGTGAAGGCTTACAGGAAAGTGGCAATTTAAGACGGAATGAAGGGAAGCAGTTAAGAAACATGAAAGGCTTGAAAGGAGGACTGCTTTAAAACCGGAGGAAAAATGAGGAACTGTTAAGGCGAGCTGGCCTGCGTCCAGCTGTGCAACAGGCACTTTGGTTTAAACCTATTGCGTTCTCCAATGCTGTTTTTAGACTCCAGAGTCACTTTGGTGTTGTTTCTCTTTTCCTGTGAAGCTTTTACTGTGAGTTTAAGGATGTTGTGAAAAATAAGGCATTACCGGAAGCAACAGTTTGGCATCCTGGGGTACGCTCAGGTTATTAGTTACAACTATTATTATTTTGATGTCTTTTTTTTTTTTTTTTTAACCCAGGCCAGCCACTTTTTAGTCATCCATGGAAGGGCTCTTATTAACCGCCTCAGACTTTTGGGACCGATGATTCCTTTGGCAGGACACTTCGGAAAGTTCTTAAGTGGGGATGGAGCGATCTTGATTTGATTTAAGTTGTGGAAAAAGAAGACAGATTTGTGTTTTTCATGCTGACAAAAAATAGCTGCTATGACTTTTCCGGCAACGTGGACAGGGGCCAAGTGAAGCTGGACTGGTCATGGTCTGTCGTCCAGTGTTCCTTTTTCGTCGGCGATTTTGCCCTCGGCCCTTCTTGGTGGGCTTGGTGGTGGCAATCTGTCTCTTCTACCAGACCCTAACACTCCGGGGGTCAAGGAAGCTCACAGCTGCTGTCCCTGGGGCGGCGCCAAGCACACCCACCGAAAGCCAGGCAAGCAGATGCAAGAAAAGAGTCTCCCTGGACAAGCAGTGCTTCCTTCTCTCCGACATGGCACAGGAAATCAGAAAGGTAAGGCGGTCATAAGCTTAACCTTGACATTTTCTGCAAAGATAGCAGCCTGCTTCTCTCTGTCCCTTCGGTAAGACTAAAATTAACTTCCATGAGGTCTGAAAAGGATCCAGAATATACACAGTCCAGAGAGTGACCTTATGACAGTGAAACACATGTTAGCTTCAACTTCTTATATTTACTTCCAGAGTCCTGGTCATTAGTTTATCTCTCAGAATTTCACTTCATTTCTTCTAAATGAAATAGACAACTTGGAGGAGATGGGTGTGATGTGACTTCTTCCTAAAATACTGGGATTCTAAGAGACCTGAAGATTTACAGTTCAGGAACATAAGTCAAGTATTCATAAAATTTGGTAAACATTGAGTGTCTCTTTTCTCAAGGCAGTCCGTATGAATGGTCAGACCATTCTGGACTCAAAGTTACCCCAAAGTTACATTTTATAATTGATTAAGTCTATTTGTCATTGCTGAGCACATTTCTAAAGCAATATATTTATTTCTGAAGCATTTAAAAAGTAGTATAATAGGCTTCTTCAAAAGAGTTGACACACTGCATTTTATTGCTTATAGAATTAGAACAATACAGATTATTCCATACTTACACCATTCTAATTAACTTTACTAATCTTACTTGTCAAGTGTTGGAGAAAACACAAAATGCAAGTAAACACACAGAACTTCTATTTTAATATACTACTCTGCTCATACCTGTTAGTGAAGACCTTTAAAATAATCCAGTCTGAAAAAGGAAAAGAAACACACAGATATTCATGATAGCAAAACCACTGATTTATATGCTACAGCAATAGTGTAGCAAGATAATTTAGGAATCTGTAAGTACTATCTTATGTCTACAGTAGATTTAGGTAGATCCTATAATCATGGTTTGTGTTTGGAGCAGAATTTCTTGTCGAATACCAACTCTTACTGCTACCATTACTGCTAACACCACACCATCTTGTTTTAAAAACTCTTTTATGTATTTCATTTCAGACTCATAATCCTTTGAGCTACGTAAGGTAGGTATGATGATACTCAAAGATGTTTAGGCAGGCCACAGGGCTAGCCTTGTGACCTGGTACATTCATCTAGGTCCTGCTGCAGGGATGATGCTCTAAATAAAAGTAAATTCAAAGCTCTGATAACAATTTGTGAAACCATAGCAGTAAGAACTTACTGAAGTACACGATAACATCAGGTGTGAACAAAGAAAATTTGAAGACTTTTGAGTGACTTATTTTATCAACAATGTCCAAAAATATCTTGACCAAGAAATATGACAGAAAAACAGATAATATAACTAGAAACACATCAAGATGAAACTTCAACAGCAAGTGTGAATCAAAGATTAAAGTAATTAAAAATTTTATATTTTTTGTTAATTTATACCAGCATTAACTTAGCTCATTTGCATTTTTAATACATCAAGTTTATGATGGGTGTAAACTATGACTTTGAAAGTCACTTCTTATTTGTTTCCAATAAGTGTAATTTCTTTAAAATATTTGAGATGGTTTTGCTCTTTAAGTACCTAAAATTTTTGCTATGAATTTTGGACAAAAAGGTTTTTATTCATTAACTTACAGCTTTTCTTACGCACTACTTGACTTTACGGTGACTCCTGTTTTTGCCTGTAACTCAGGCATATGTTAACTGTTATTTGTAGGCTGTCACAGAAAATTCCATTTCAGCTTTGGAACTCCTGCCACTTATAAACCATCTGAAACTTATTGGCTGCTTGTGTAAAACATTCACTCTAGAATGCTCTTCACAAAAAATGCCTAACACATGATGATATTTTTCCACAGTCTTAAATATTTTAACTCTAAGCAAGATTCTGAAGTCACAATTATAGTTCAGAAGCTCAGTGGATATGAAAACTGAATTTCCAACCATTTGTCGTCTACCTCTATTTTCCATTTAACTTGGGCCAGCCATTGGTTTAGAGCCAGTTTTTATTAGACAGAAAGTATCATGTGGAAGTTAGTTAAAATTAAATTAGTTCTCATTGTAATATGTTCCAGAAAAGAATCAAATAATAATCCCTTTTTGAAGATTAAATATTCTTTCAGATCCTCCGCAAAAACAGCTACTTAAGAAGTTCATTAAAAACATAACTAATGAGATGCTACCTAGGTTTTCCTCAAGACCTAAAATATAGCTTTTTAGGCATTTTATAGAAGAAGCATTGTTTCTACCTATAAATTTTGGGTTTTGTTATTACTTTTATTGGCAAACCAAAATATTCATCTTACTAGGACTTTCCCTTACTTGCATCCATCCATCTTTAGGGGATTTTTAAAGTTACCTAAAACATCTGGTTTTGACCTAAGGTTCATGGATTCCAGAAAGTATTTGGATGTATAAGATGTCTACCAAACCCAAGCATTTTATGCAACAAGTTGTGTGTACATGTATGTGTGGTTCTCTGGGAAAAACTGTGATCCTCTTTAGGTATTCAGACCTAAAGAAATACTAGGAAGTAAGAAAATGCTTAAAAAGCAGTACATTTAAACTTTAAAGTAATTGCCCCTTCAGGAAGTGTAAGTTGGGTCTGAGTTTATAAATCTAAAAAAGGAAAAAAAATCTTACTGAATCCATTTGAGAATGTTTGAAAAAGTGTTTCAATGAATGCTGTAGTGTCTGCAGGGATAAACATTCCAAAACCAAAGTATACTCATAGAGTATTTCTCAAATCATAGTTTGCATACTTTCATGAATAAGCAGTAAGTATTTCCCAGTCATTTTGGGTGTAGCTGTTTCTAAGAGAGGGCCTTTTGTACTTTATCAGCCAAGTAACAGAGGGTTCTGTAGTAGCAAATATTTAAAGGTAAGTGACTGTGCTCTTTACACCTTTGCACTTGGGAATCTGGTTCAATGTCTAAAACTGTTTTCAGTACAGACGGAGATCATGGTATAGTATATGCCAACTTTCCATAGTGAGGAAGTGCTTTCCCTCCTCTGGCCAAATTTTAATTCTTTTTTCCATCTGAGCTTTCCAAAGAGCCTTGCTAAGCAGATGTACTTTTGCTATTTCTTCTAGGTTTTCTCCCAATATTAGTTGCTTGTGCTATGTCTAAAATTATTTCAATTTAATATATAAACTGAAGACAATTTCAGTTATCTTCACTGAAGTAAGTCACCCAATAGATTTATTTATTTTCCTAGAATCTAACACGTCCATATTGCATAACATAGGAAGCACATTAAATTATAAACAGACACAATGGAAGAAAATTTCCTTGGTATATACTCCTTTAATGGAAACTTAGCTCTTTGGGGAATATATTTGTACTCACCATAGCCATGTGTTTCTGATTATCTCTTGTTGATGTTTCACGAGGAGGCTGGCTATTTCTTTGTAGTTTGACTCTTTGTTCTCCATTTCTTCTTGACTATTCTTTTCAGTGACCATTCCCTACAATTACTCTCCCAGTGTCCAGTGGTAAACCAATGCAAATAAATGAGTATTTTCACTACAAATATTTTTTTATGTAATCTGTTTCTAATAATGCATAATATATTTAACACTTGAAAATTTCTAAAAACTACTTGTTTAGCTTAGGTTTTCCAGAAACAGAGCCCATGGCAAACACTTAGATGCTAACATTTTATTGGTTGGTACAATCCCAGGAGCATGAGATGGTGGGAAATAAAGAAAGAAGGAGAGCAAACACAAATGGGTGAATTATTGGGAGACATTTCCAGAGAGGCCATATTAAACTATTGCGTCTCAGAACAGGCACGGGGGGAAAGATCAGGAAGAACAAGCAATTTATCTGTCTCCTGGCTTTGTCTTTCATTGGTTAGAGTTGGTCCCATGCTACTTCTAAGTAGTGTTACCTGGACTCTCTGAGCAGCCATGGGAGAGCCAGGGCCTCGGTGGGTGCAGTGCTGCCAGGGAAAAGTGGGGTGGTCCGCCCTTTCAGTCTGTACCATGCATAAGAGCATCTAGGTCCGTGGTGGCCGCGGTAGTGAAAACAGGGTCCAAAACTTTATGATCACAACAATGGCATGAGTAATGCCCATTGGAGGAGTATGTGAGGTAGGGTGATCTAGTGTCTGATCCAGTAGTTGTGCTAATTTTCCTTTTAAAATCCACAGAGATTTCTAAATATATTCCCTCTCTTGGAAAATGACATTACTTTCTTTAAATGAGATATTTTTAACTATCTCACTGAGAACTCTCCTCTCCAACTGAAAAAAAACCCGTTCCTTCATCTTTACCTTTTCTCCTTCTCATCCCTCTCATTCATTCATTCATTCATTCACTCACTCATTTTCTTCATTCATTTAGTAAATATTTGTTGAGCAGTTTATACTTGCCAGACTGTACCAGGTACTGGTAATACAGAAATATAAGGCACTGTGAGACAGACAAGTAAATAAATAGAATGTAGGGAATCCATAACTTTAAGACAATATTTTGAAAAATGAGAAAGAAGTAGAAAGGGTAGAGAAAGAAAAGAGTATTACAAGCAGAAAACACCACATGTGCAGAGAAGAAATTAAAAAAGCCTGTGTGTGTGTGTGTGTGTGTGTGTGTGTGTGTGTGTAATGTGTTGAGGGACCAGAGCAAGAAGGAAAATAAGTGGGGTAGAGAGTTCAGCAGGGTCGAGATGTTGGAACTGTGGGCATGATAAGGAGTCTAGATTCTATCCTGAAGGCAACAGGGAACCCCCAAAGAATGAAAAGCAAAATATGGCACAAATAGACTTATGTTTAGAGTACACACTGCAGGATGGACTGAAGGGGACTGAACTGAAGGCAGGCAGACCAGTTGAGATGCTGCTTCAGAGATGGGAGTGTTGAGGCTGCAAACCACAGAATCCCGAAGATTGCCAGCAAACCACCACACGCGCAGAAGAGGCCAGGAAGGATTTCTCTACAGCTTTCAGGGGTAGCATGACACTGCTGACACATTGATTTCTGGCTTCTAGTCTCCAAAATTGTGAGAAAATACATTTCTGTTGCTTTAAGCCACGCAGTGTGTGGTACTTGGTAATGGCAGCCCTGGGAAACTAATAAAATTGGGGAGGCAGAATGGTTCAGCACATGAGATCTCAAGTCAAATCAATAGCACTTGTTACCTTGTGAACATTTCTTGACTTCTTCAGGATTTTGTCTCCTCTCCTCAAAATGTATATATTATCATCCACCTTACAAGGCTAACATGAGGCTTAAATGAGAGAAATCATGTGAAGCACTTGAAGTGTCTGGCAGGTAGGAAGCGCTCAGTTAGTATTAACTATCAGAATAATTATTATTTAATCTCCTTGAGGACTTACCCATCTCTGTAATTTCTATAGACCCTGACATTTGACCTTCCCAAAGTAGGTGAGCAATGAGTTATTGCTGCAATGAACATAAGTACTTGGGTAAGGAGAATCTGAGATGAAAGCCTTGTTGAGTTTCTCTCCCTGTTCTCCAGCCTCTAAGCTATTGCCTTTTCACAGTAAAATGAGCCTTTAGAATCAAGACAAAACCGAGGGAGGCTGATATGTCACTCAGTGTGAGGCCTGCTTATCTCTAAGCACGGTCTTCTGTTTGGGCTGAATCTTCTCCTTCTCCTTCTCCTTCTCCTCCTTCTCCTTCTCCTTCTCCTTCTCCTTCAAGTTTACTTTGCTAGCATTAACTGAATGTTATAGCTGAGGAAGTGGAGAGATGAGCTGGGGGGAGAGTAGGGGAAAGAGGTTAAGATTTTTGACCCTGTATAACTATGTATCTATTTGTTTACTATCTGTCTCCCTACATAGAATATAAGCTCCTTAAGAGCAAGGACTTTATTTGACTGGTTTATTGCTACATCCCCAGTGCCAAAACAGTATCTGACATGTAATGAGCACTGAATAAGTATCTAGTCAATGAATGAATAAATAAAGAAATCATGAGTTTGAGCATCAGAGACAGTCCTCCTTAAAGCAGAGGCCGGGAGATGAGAGGAACACCTTTCCTCTCTTTGTTCCTTTGCTGAACAATCAGGTCCTCCACTCCATCTTTTCCCTGTACCAGTATCCCTTGAAGTCCTTCTTGTACCATTTCTTGCACTTTGCTACACTGAATTTGCTTCATTAGTTATCATCCATCTCTCTCCTTCTCTTCAGTTCATTTGTCTCTTTGGGATTCTTCTCCTGTAAATAAACATCCTCAAGTATCTATAATAAATTAAAAAAAAAAAAAATCCTCTCCCAACGTATATGCCTCGCTATCTACTCCCCATCCCTCTTGGCTTCTTTGTCACCATCATTTAACCCCTCTTTGTCTCAAGCAATTTCCATTTTTTAACAGATTGATTCTGCCAAAAATTGAACCTTTCCTTTACATGTTTTTATATTTTAACCAGATTTGGATGTAAATATTCTAAAATCGTGTTGATGGCATCTAAATACGAGGCCTATGTATAGGAGGCTTTCAGGAGATGTTGTCAGCATACTAACAGGTATGTGATTTTCCTAGAATTGGTTGGGCTAATGATGAGCATTTAATGCTTGTGGATTTCTCTGAGGGTTGATTAGAGCTATGTTAAATGTTTGTAATGAAGTATGCACATGGGTAAAAAATTGTTCATACTGAGAATTTTATACAAATTCGAACTTGCTTACATTAGACAAACTTTAATGAAGTCTTGATGAAGCTCATATTTAAGCAAGTTATGTTAAATTTCCTTTAAGTCAAGGAATTAATCAGTTTATAGATGTCATTCTCTCTTGTTTTTCTCACAATAGTGGCAATAGCCTCTGCCTCTTTCTCTCTGTAAGCAATTCTGTATCTTGTTCTATAGGATTGGAACTCACATAAGATAAACCCTCTGAAATGGATACACTGACATTATAAAAAGTGCCTCCTATTATCAACTTTGATTCTGTGGCCTTTGGGGTGAAAAGACTGTTTTGGTTTTATTTTTCCCTTTGGTTTCTTTTGGATATTTTTTCTAGGGAGTCATTCTCACTAAAAGAATGAGCTCATGTTCTAAAATAGGATTTATCTTCTCTAACAGAAACTATACCAAAGTTGGAAATCTGCAACGTAAAAGTCCTTTTCAACTTTTGTACTTTACAGAGACTTGTTCAAAATGCAAAACAACACATCTTGGTTCTCAGCACAGGATTAAAAAGGGAATGTAATGTGAAAAGATGCATCAAGTCTTGGTTATATATAAGGATCTTAATGAAAAAAATTTGTTCAACTTTCAATTAAAGTCACTAATAGAGGCTATGGGTACTTAATAGATGAACCAAAGTAATTATTAAGAAGAGCACGTGGATGTGAAAGTGCAGAATGGGCCCTATCAACGTGTTCTGAAATAGAATTACATTTGGTTTCACTAATCCTTACTTGGGGACTCTGAATAGAACCCCCCACCAGTTTGCTTATACTGCAAGCCAATCAGAATAACTCTCTAAGGGGAGGCTCTGAGACTCTGCATGTTGCTGGGGAGAACAGACCTGACTATCCCCAGCAAGGCTTCTAACCCCAAACCTGTTTAGTATGCTGAATAAGCAGTATCATAGAGCATCAGAATGTTGTGGAACAAGCATGGGCTTTCCTACACATCGGTTCAAATTCCAGCTGTGTCATTTACTAGCTATAGCATGTAGACAAATTTTACCTCGATTTCTAAACTCTCAATTTTCTCATTGGAAAAATGAAGCTAACTAAGCCTTACTTGGGAAAACTGAATATGTGTTTAAAAACAGCAAACATGATGGCTGACCAGAGTTGGTGTTCAATAAATGTTGGTGTCCTTCCTGCCCCTGAGAAGCTGGGTTTAAGCTCTTACCTCAAAAATCAGCACTTTAAATGGCTTATATTTGTTTCAGTAATGCATGTATAGTACCTGTTTTTGATCCTCAGCCTATGTGCTTTCTTTATTATGTTTTGCTTAGGCAGATGTTTAAAGTGGTGTGTCCTGTACCAACAGTCTGTCACTTTTCTCTTTGACACTCAGTGCAGTCAAGTGCAGGCACACTCCGCTGGTTTTCCAGGGCAGTGCACAATACTTCCTTCTTCTCCCACTCCAGAAAGTGTTTGCCTGCAAGTAGTTGGAATGCAGCACATGTTGCCCGATTTATAAAGTGTTAATGATTTACACATTTTGGTATGTTAATTCTTTTTATAACCAATATCTTATGACATACCACACAGCTGATCTTGACAAAGAGAACCTGGTAGCTGCTGCCATTCTGACTATGACTACGAGAGCCATCCGGGGAAGAGTGGCCAGTGCAGGATGGGAGAGTCAGGCAAGGGAAAAAGCCTGATGACGAGTCATCTATGGGAAGAAAGGAGAATGTATTTAAAGAGTAATATTGCACCAGGATCCTAGTGTTTCTCGTTGGTTTTGACATAAGAAAAAGTGGATGGTGTCGGGCTGGTGGTGCAGGCTTCTGGAAACCTCCAGAGCCACCTGTTACAGGTCTGTGTATCCGAGGCAGATCCTGCTGAGCCCCACTCACCGTCTCCAGGCAAAGGAGGACACACACAGATGGGGACTCAGTACCAGTGCTGAAAAGATAAGTGACCATGGACAAGTGACTCTTTGGGGTTCATTTTCCTGGACTGTGGCATGCGGGTGGAGATGCATGTTACAGAGATGTTATGGGATCAAATTAGGTATACATTAGGCAGAGTGCTTTGGAAAACTTTGAGATTATAAAAGGCAGGGGAATAAACATTATCACATTTGTTAAAAGGTAAACTGAGGCATATTGGAAATTTTAAAATTTATTTGAGCAAAACTCGATTCCAATTGGGTAGTGCCAAACCGGAAGTGGCTAGGAGCACTCGGATGGCAAGAGCCCAGGGAGAGACTTTTACGGAGGAAAGGCGGAAGGAAGTGGAGCAAGGGAATTATTGATTGGCCATAGCTTAAAGCCTCCTTTGCTGCTTGTGATTGGTTGTCCTTAAGCGTCAGTTTCAAAACCTCCACTTTGATTTGCTTACGTTAGACCACGGCGTTAGAGCCACCTCGGTCTCGTGTCCTCCTTGTTCAATTAATTTAACGAGTCCCAAAGAATAACATCATGAAAATATTCTTATTGCACTTGGTGCCTCTTGAGGGAGAAGAATGTATATATGGAACATAACTGTGAGTACCAGGAATACTCCCTTTTACTTTAAAAAGTTATAGCATAGTGTGCTATACAGATGTCAAGTTACACAGTTATGTTTCAGAATGCCACCAGGAGTCCAAAATTGCACTGTCACGATTGAGTTTCACTGTTTCTTTAACAAGTGATAGGAAGTATAATAGCATTCCAATAGTTTCAGCCCTGAGCCTGGTTCTTCCCTAGTGGAACATCTAGCATTAATTTAGCCAGAGTGCACAGATGCTTCGGGAAAAATAGAACAGGAAATTAGCTTTTCTGTAGCAGTGCAGGAACTGCCTGACCTTAGCTGAGTATCAGCCAGAAAGTCGACTTTCACATTGAGCAGTAAACCTTCCCTACTGGTCACACCCAGAGGGCAGAAGTGATTTCAAATGGGTTTTTCCTCACTCCTCCCTTTATTATTAATTATTTTTTTTCTGGGTAAATAGTGAAAATTAATAATACATCTGAAGCGTCCTACACATAAGCTAAACCTATTTATCCATATATTTTAGTGCTACATAAGGTACTTTAAGAGAAGATAGATTTGGAGCAGTTAATTTTCTTTTTCATGGCGGGGTAGAAAAAGAGGTTTTAAAGAAACAATGGTTAAAGTACTACTATGTCTGCTTTAAACACACGTATTTGCTGTAGAGCAGAGAAAATGTGTTTATGAAAATATATTGTCAGAAATATAAAACCTCAAGGAGCTAGAATTGTCTCCTGCTTTTAATATAAAATAACAACACTTTACAGGAATCCCTTTTCTTTTATATAAATGGGAGGATGTCTCATCATCCAATGATGTGCACTTGGTCTTAAGCACAATTTTTAGCAAAACCCTGAACAAAGTAACCAAGTACTTGTAATAATGCAGCCACTCCCTGCGAAGTCTAGCATTTACACAAAACCTAATAAATTGCTGGCACTTGGATCAGAGCAGGATCAAGTTTACACAATGCCTGGCATATAACACATTGAATGAACGATGAATGGGAACTCATATAATTCGTGCTGTGTGTCCAGTAGAAGACTTCCTGTGGTGACCAGCAGTCCTTAAACTCTTCTTTTGTACTTTCAATTGGATTCTTAAACACTGATCTCCCCTGAGTTCATCCAAGTCCTTCTCCATTTAAAAGATGTCATCACTCCCTGCTTTCCTGGGAAAACCAAAGCAATCTGTTGTGTTTGAAGAAATGGTTTCTTCTTTAGGCCTGACCTGTGAGACCATCTGCTGGACCCTTTAAGAATAAACTGGACTTCTAGGAAGGGAACTTACTTTTCTAGCCAGTAACAGAAGAAGAAGAAAAAAAAAACACCAAACGCTCTTTGGCAACACAATCTGTCCCTTACGGAAAAGATTACAGGGTTTAGGGAGTTGAAAATTTGGTAACAGTATTAGGCGATGTCTTATTCCTTCCTCTAGAGATAGTGCTTGTGTTGTGGTATTACTGGATATTGTTATTTCCTGCCAATTTTTGATTTTTGAAGCAAAAAGTTGGCTATGAAATACTTAAACATTCTAGAATGAGTGTGTAACTTGGAGAGCTCTGAGGTTTTGAGAGGGACATGTGAGGCTGTGTTATGAGGCGGTGCTGTGATAGTACGGCATCTGGCGAGGTGAGGAGGATCGGGGGGGATAGGTTAGAGGCTTCTAGAGGGGAAGCTCAGGGAAGAGGGCTCTCAGGGCTCAGGCAGGCTGTGGAGGATGTTACCCAGGGTAGTCCCTGAGCTTGTAGATGGGTACTGGCCAGTGAGCTGAAGGGACGAGGTGAGGAGGCCATGGAGAGTGAACAGCCACAAGCGTGCTCAGAGTAAGCAGAAAAGCAGTGTGTGCCAAGGCATATGTGTGTACTTAAGGAGACGTGGTCTACACATTCGCTGTAAGGCAGGATATTTCTTTTATGCAGAATTTTGGATATTTAACCCGTTCTCCCATTCTTTTTAATTCTCTGGCCCCGATATGGGTAGGGTGAGGCAAAGTTCCTCTGGATTTGTGAGATACGTGCCTCTATCCTGTAGCTTGTCCTTCAACCAAGAACTGGAGCTTACCTTTGCTGCCCTGGAGATGCAAGACCACCTGCAAGGAGGATGTTGGCTTCCCATCCTTAACAGTCTGTGCAGTTCCTGGGGACCCTGGCTTTCTGGGGAGAATCCAAATAAACTGGTTGCTACTTGGATGTGAGTGCTAAGGGGAGAAGAAAGGAGTCAGGGATGCTATCTGCATGGACTGACAATATTAGACACTTGAAGTGGCCTTAGCAACCTCTCTTGGGAGTATGAATGTGGTGACTGGATCAGCAGTGGATGGAGAATCTTAATCCCCATCTCAGTGCTTGGATTCTATCCTTGCATCCGGCAGGTGTTTTATTTAGGCTGGACTCTATCCAGGGGAGGGCATATTCACTTTGGTGCTGAAAGAGATTCTTGGCTGGCCACCACAGGTTTTTCCATGATGGCCTGGTGCAGAGGCCTGGGGTCTTTGTGTGTGCAGTGGTGAAGTGCAGAGAGGGCTAGGAGGAGAGTTGAGGTCATAATTTGGGCAGGCGGGGCAGTGGGAGGATGTGCAGCAAACCTTATAGTAGGGAGAGTGTAGAGAAGAGGATAGGATTGAAATGGAGAATGAAAGTAAAGTGTTCAGAAAGCTAATAGGTGAGTCCTATGGAAGGTCCTAGGACCAAACAATGGGGACCGTATTTTTTAAGCCCCAAAGAGGGAATGTAATGTGATAAGGGGCTTTTTATATCCTGGTTGTGAATTTATTTATAGGACATTATAATAACGTATAAAATTAAATCATATTTACTTGTGCAATGAACATACTGCCTAATTTGTATCTAGCACCCAACTCTAAGAAGTGTGCCATTGTTTATATGGTATCATTGGCCACATTTTATTTTCGTAATGGTACGTTTGCTGTGACACTAGATTTTTAGCAAAGAAGAATGGTAGCAATGGTGATCCAGTGATTATTTTTAAATGCTTTAATGCCCCAATATGTAAAAACAACTCTTTCATATTCTACTTGTGATGGAACCCGTATGAAATCATATGATTGAAATTTTTAACGTTTTTATTTTGTTAAATTAATTAAGGAAGGAGGCCGTTAGATTGAGGTGGTTCTGAGGCTGTGTGGGCCTCTGTCAGCAAACCAGAATCCAAGCCTGTGAATGGCTCAAGGTCCTGAAATCAAAACATCAAGGACAACAGTCGCAAACAGTCACCTAGGCTTTAGGCTACAGCCCAGGAATAATTTCCTTTCTCTGCTTCTGCAGTTTCTGTATATAAGTCTTTCCCCAGCTCCCATTGGTGGAGTGTTCTTAATCACTTCGGGTTTGGCGCTTTCCAACTGCTATGGGTTTCTGCTCAAATAAACTCTTAAAATTTTAAATATGCCTCAGTTTATCATTTAACAATTTAACGTATTTTAATTTGTCAACAGGTTCTTTTATGCGATCACTTTTATGAGGTATTTAAATACACCTTACATTTAGGAGGGGATATACATTTTCTAAAGCTTTTATTTCACTGTTTGAGTCTCTCACAAGGGTGAGAAAAGTAGGATGGAAAGTTAATGTTCATTTGCAGGTGAGTAAAGGGAAGTGCACCTGGTGGGGCTGAAGTGGTGTCAGCAGATAATGAATGGGTAGCGGGCAGGAAGTAGAGCAGAGACTCAGGATTCGGAAGTCCTTGGGTGTTGCTGGCAAGCCTTCTGACTTACATTCAGAGTCTCCGGCACCCATGAAACTGGTAGATTGTATGCTGCTTAGGTATTGTTATTATTGTTATGACCCCAGTGTTCTTTCTCTTCTGTTAGGTTGCCTTTGTATGGACTTCCTATTTTAAGACTGAATTGCTGAATTAACTCCTTGTTTTGGCATGAGGGGACAGAGACTTGCTATTATTTTAACATTTTCCGAAAGAACAAGGTCTCTTCTTGTCCTCTGCTTGGTAGTTCATAATTGGGGATTGTCAATTTTATATTTTCTTCATTTCGGATGTCCTTTAACGACTGCTGACAGTCTAAGATTCAGGGGGCTGGGGAGCTGTTACTCTAAGACCAGCAAACTTGATCAGGGCTTGAGGATGGAAAGCAAATAGTGTCTTCCTCCTCTGAAGTTCCGTGTGATTAAGTGTCGGATTAATAGAAGACTGAGAATGGGAAGGAATTGTAGAGAAAGAGGAAAGCAGCAGGAAGGAGAAGAGGCAAAAGAGGGACACTCAGAGTGGCTTTTATTTCATCCAAAATGGAAAGTAAACTCAATTGTGGCGAAAGAAAAAGCAGTCTACACTCTTTTCTGATCTCATTTAAAGTTTTATCTAATTCTTAAAGATGTCTCAAAGGAAGCTATCATGACCACCATCTCCCGGCGAGTCCTGTGTTTTTGTAATCTCAGCTGGGTTTTGTTATGTCTGTAAAGTTTTAGCAAATATAAACCAATGGCCCACAGCTGTGCTTCGTGGGTGGCATCTCAAGGAAAGGAGTCTTGAATTTGTTGGAGGAACAGCCTCCAGAAGAGGCTCTAAAAGATGCTTAATAGGACTTTCAAAACAGCTAGAAAAGAGAATCAGAAATTTGGGAGAAGCAGAGAGGGAATCTAAGTCCCTCCATGGTGATTGAAATCGATGAGTACTTCAGGGGGTGGGAGGGGTGGGATGTGTGATAGGCAGCCTGCAACTGTAGGGTGTGGGGAGGCAAGAAATCACAGCAGCAGACTCCAGATAGGGACTCCAGGAGAAATTCCTGTTCTTGTGTTCTTGGTTTGTTTTTAATTTCTCCCTGTCTCCAAGATTCCTGCTCTGTGTGTGGGTTAGCCTGGGGAAGGAGTCAGCAGCGCACAATTGAAGCTATGCCCAGCATGACTGTGCATTGGTTGGGGTTTGAGGAGCTGAGAAGCAGCCTTTTTTTCCTTTTTTTCCTGTCTTGCAAGTTGCTCTCCTCCAGGTGCTCCTGTTCTCCTTCCTCCGGCTACACAAGCTCTATACTGCGCATCCCTCTTAGAAAGGCTCAGCATGGTTCTGAGTTGGGAGGGAGGAGAAGGGCATTAGACAGAGATGACCGAGGCATTCTCAGGGTTTACCATCAGGTTATATGCTTCATATTTTATAGGTGGGGTAGGGAATCTTTTCTGATGGGCAAAAATCATACTATATCTCTTAAGTCTTAGTGTTTCAGATGTTCCCAGTGGACTAAGGCAATTTGATGTTACTTCTCATTAAATATTTTCTGGCTTAGGATGGTCTGGTCAAGCCCTGTCCTGCTGTCCTCTTCTGTTTTTCTCTTTTGTGCCCCCCTCTCTTCTTCTCGTGTGTCAGGCTTACAGACTCCCTCTCTGTTTACTTAAGGTCTTCACAGCACCTCCTTTCTTTGGGACTTTTCTCCCCACGTCTGGAATGTTTTCATCCTTTGTACCTGACCCCTCCCTCACTTCCACTCCGAGGTGCAAATGTCCTGTTGCTGCCTCTCCTTCTGTTGCAGGAAAGAAAGTGGGGCGCAAGAGGATGGTCACATCCCAGGCCTCAGGCAAGTCCCTGGGATGGCAGCCTAGTGTGGGTTCTTGGCTTCGTGCAGGAAAGAATTCAAGAGCAAGTCATAGTAAAGTGAAAGAAGGTTTATTCAGGGAGATACACACTCCATAGACAGAGTGTGGGCCATCTCAGAAGGTGAGAAGCCCCAGGGTATGGGGTTGTCAGTTTTTATAGCGCTGGGTAATTTCATAGGCTAATGAGTGGGAGGAATATTCCAGGTATTTCAGGATGGGGCAGGGATTTCCAGGAATTGGGCCACTGCCCACTTTTTGGCCTTTTGTGGTTGGCCTCAGAGCTGTCATGGTGCCTGTGGGGATGTCATTTAGACGCTAATGTATTACAGTAAGTGTATACTGAGGCTCAAGGTCTAGTGGAAGTTGACTCATCCACCATCTTGGACCTAGTCTGTTCTAATCAGTTTATGTCATGTCCTCAATGGCTGTCATTCTTTTAAGGGTTGTGTCCTGCCCCCTTCCTGTCACACTTCTACACCAAACCCAGCTCTACAGTGTGGTGTACTCACTGCCCTCTTCTCCCAGTGCTCTGCCTCCCAGTATTCCCCCAGTGCCATTAGATGCCTCCTTAGGATGGGTGACAGGTCTCCCTCTTGTGGCATGGTCACCCAGGTCACTGAATGCTTCCATTTAAAAAAAAAAAAAAAAAAGCCACAAACAAAACCCAACAAAACTTATTTTCTGCATTATGGGAACCATGACATATAGTTCTTAGGAAATCCTGTGATTTAGGTAGTAGCAGTCTGGTTTTTTGAAATTCTATCCTATAGTACCCATTCATCCAGAAAACACAAGAAAACAAGAAAACATCCTCCCTCTACCTTAGTAGGTCTAGTTTCCCCATCCACCTCTTCCCTGCTATGGTTTTTTGTAAACAGCATCAAAGTTCATCAAAGTTGCACCTCAGTAGAAAGACCAGCATAAAGTGACCAACTTTTAAATTCTCCACTGCTTTCAAGGTTTTGGTTTCCTACTAGCTACTTAACAAGATTATAAGTCATGTTGCATTACCTCCACTTGTATCTTCATTGCCTGTTATTTCTTGTTACCTACCTGACCGTATTTACCACTCACAAAATAAAAAGTACCCCTGCTGCTGACTTTCAAGGACTTCTGTTTTAATACCTCTTCTTATCTTTTCTAAGAATTACCTTTCTTCCCTCATTGACTTTCATACACAACATTCATAACACCCGCAAGCAACAGCAGCATGGCCATCTTGGGTCATCTTTGACACTTTACCCTGACCAGATATCTTATCTTGATGGGGGAAAATTTGAAGTTTATAACTTTATGCTAGCTCTGTTTCTGTAAAATCTGCTTGCTGTGCCACGATAAGAACAAAATGATCTAGTTATCAACTGTAACCTTAAGATGTTCTGATAAGTATGGAATGTCCTGCTCCTGCTCATGCAAGTTTCTGTTTGGAAACTCTCCCCCCATTGCATGTAACCCATAGCCACTCCCGTGCTCTGTAACTGCCCATAACCTATAGTAAGTATGTAACCAATCAGTTTGTGCCAAACTCAACTAGAGCCTTGTTTAAACCAACCAATCAGTCTGTGCCAATTATAGCTATATGCCTTAACCTATATAAGGAAAAGATTCTCCTGAAACGGGGTCCCAGAATTTTGGAGCGTTAGTTTGTCTGGGTCTGCCGGCTCAATAAACCTGAGTTCTCCAACCCTCTGAGTGTCATGCTTGGTCTCTCGTGGGATCAGTTTTCTGCAACAATCTCTGCAGGAACTTATCTTGCATGACTTCATTAATTGTCTGTTGTTCCTCCCACTAAAAAGTAAGCTCAGTGAGGGCTACAACTTTATCCAGTTCTTCACTGCTGTGTTTCTCAGAACCTAGAACCATGCTTGACACATAGAAAGCTTTCACAGATATTAAATAGGTAAATGAATGAAGGAATAAATGTTGAGAAAGAGCCAGTGGGAAAGGAGTGGGAGGGGAGAGGAGAAGGATGCAGGAGAAGGAGCTAGAAGGAGAACATTCTCAGGGATTTGAGGGTGGAACTTGGGAGGAGGTTTGTTGCCTGGTTGGGGGTGGGGGTAGTGTGGAGTCTGGAGAATAAGCAGAGTGATTGCCCGTTGATAAGAAGAGGACGGGTTTCTTCTATGAAAATCAGAAGAAAAGAGGAAATGTTAGTTGTGCTGATAGGCTGTAGGTTTGCCAGAACAGACGCTGTGTAACTCAGTGTGTTTTCTTCTAAGAGGGCTAATTTCCTCTGCCAGGGGGAGGCAGTTATCTGCAGAAAGAAGGAGGTAGCCAAAGAGTGGGAAATTTTGTCCCTTTGGAGAATGTGAGAGAGAATTGACCCAGGAAGCATAGTGGGATCGTCTGGGGAGCAGGAGGACTAAATTGTCTTTGCCAACCAGGATCTGTTCAACTGACCCCTTTTCTTCAGCAGCTCTTGGCCACCCCAGCCCAGGGCAGGTCAGGCGGGCTGTGCGGAAATCTTCCTCGGCTCTCTCAGCTAAGAATTTCCACAGCATCCTCTTCCTCCTGGTTTACCTGGCAGTGTCATAATTTATTATAACCGGATGCTTGTGTCTGCTTTTCTTGATGGGCGGTCAGCTCTGCGAGGACAGAGACTTGCCTGTCTTGTTTGATGCTGTATCCCCAGCTTGTGTCCATGCTTGAGGTTTTGCTCTGTGACTGTGATGCAAGTACAGTGGAGCAAGGGAATTTAATGTACCGGGTAGAGAGTATTGGATCCTGGAATCTGAGATGTGGAGGAGGAAGGTGAAAAGGAGGCTAGTAGAAAGTTGGCATTAGGGGGAAAGAGCAGCGGTTGAAGAACTGATATATTAGGAATAAATGAGGAGAGCTGGAAATAGAGGAATGTGATCAGAGAATGGAGTGTCTCATTTTATAATTTCAGAGATGGGGCTGTTTGGGGGAACACAAAGATCAAGATTTAGCCAGTGGAGTGGGAAGTTGCAGTGAAGTGGAGGAGAGAGTCATTAGGGATGAAGAGGTCATGGATGTCTTATGACTTGAGATGCGGATGTTGAAGTCTCCACTGAGACTTTCTAGTGGATTTTTCCACCTGACAGTAAGTAAAATAATGAAAGGGCATGCATATATTTAGAATCAGTGAACTCATACTTTGCATTTAGCACTTATTCATTTGCTCATTCACCCTTCCATTCACTCTTAGAACCTGGCAGTAAGCTGTGTGTACAATAATGACCAAAGCAGACAAATCTAGGCCCTCATGACACATACAGACTTGTAGGAGGAGCAGACAGCGAACAAGTAATTTATAACTATAAATTGTGAAGAGTGTCAGAGGGATAATTAGATTGAGGAAGAGGTGAAGATGAGTTTTGGCAATAGCTATTTAAGTGGGCACCATTTCATCAAAGCTATATTGTGGATACTTTTTAAATATTGAAACTGTATTGCTTTTGTCTCTCTCTTATTTGTTTAGAACTTACATCAAGCCACAGATGGGTAAATTTGCTTTACACTGGGTGTTGGGTGTTGGGATAACCCGCAAGTACAGTTTGGGGGTACATTCAGAGGGTGCTCAGTTGTCATGGAGTAGTTCTGAGAAATTTGTGATCGCTCTATGATGGGCTCAAGGTTCAGCTGAGTCAGCTGCGAGATGGAGGCCAAGGGTCACTAAATTTGTTCAATGAAGTAGGAGACATTCTCAGAGGCTCTGCTTGCATATCCAGAGAACCTGCAGTTCCTAAAGTGTCCTACAATTATAAATAGTGTTTAAGTAGAAAATATATAGGATATGCATCCTAAAAAACTCCATCCATTTTATTTCTTGAATTCTCTAAAATAAGTGTATTGTTTGCCAATGGAAAAAAATTCTCTATTCTTTTAGCAGAAAAATTAAAACATAATTCACTATGATAGACTCTACAATATTTCTAAAATGCCAGAAATCTAGACAGCATGGCAATTTGACTTTTAGTTATATATGACACACATCCGAGGTCTACTATATGATTTGTATTTGCGCATCAAAAAATGTCATAAATACATGGCTACTTTAATAAATCCAGAAAAAAATCTTTCTGTCGTATGGAAAAAAACTAAGTTTTATTTCTCATCTCTACTATATTTTCAAGAGCTGTATTTCTTGCTTTTGTGGTAAGTCTTGGTGAAGACTTTTAGTACTAACTGAGAAATATAGTGCCTTTATAATGTAGCTCTTTAGTGAATTTTTTTTTACTGTAAATTCATTGCTTTGCTCAAGTATTTGACTCTATTTTTGTCAGTCTTGCCTCTTTTCAAAATTCTACTGAAACAAATTTCTTAATACAAATTTTTACCACTTTCTATCCCAATCTTCCATGGTAGTATTTATTAAAAAAGACTTTTACATATTGAAGAAAAAGGTGCTTGTATTCATTCATTCAAAGAATATTTATTATGTGCCCATTATGTGCAAGGACTATTCTTAGGTTGGAGAAACAAAAGTGAACAAAACAGACAAAAAGATATACTTTCATTTACCTTCTTTTATGGTGTGGGGAAACAGACAGTAAACATAATAAAGAAATCATATTTTTGCCTTAAAATAGAGAGAAAAATATGTATCAGGGTATTAGAAGCATAAAAGTTACTGTAGAAAGGCTTTTTATGACAGACTAAACTATATTAATTGAAAAACTTTATAGAATTCCTATTATAAAAACAGAGTTATGATATGATATTGATTTTTATTCAATTTTACTTGCATATATTTAGCATCGTTTATTGGCGGGATGCTGTTGGACACTTTCATACAGAAAATAGTAATTTCGCTATACAATCTTGTGAAGTAGGACTTGTTACTTCAGCTATACGTATGAGAAAACTCTGGTGTGGGGAGTTGCATCGCTGTCCCTAGTGGATGAAGCACTCAAGTGGCAGAGCCAGACTCCATATTCAGATTTTTGATTCCTAGCCCTCCTCTGTTCTACTCTACATCGCTGCATCTAACCTTCCAGCTACTTAATCTCAACACTCTATCCTAAGGCAGCATAGAGGCTTCAGATTTTGAAGTCCTTCCAATAAAAATAATGTGTTCAGTTATAAAACAACTTCCGTGTAGTCTGGTGAAGTGATTTCTGAGGGACTTTTCTGTAGATCTGTCAGGGGGAAGGGAGAGAAGGAAGTGATTTGGGGTTTAGAGTGTCAAAGTCCAGTAACACTCATTCTTTTCTAAATTTTCCCCAGCAGACCCGCAGGTCTCAAGTTCAGCTGTTGTAGTGATGGCCAGGTTAAATGTATTCTTCCACTAAAAATATATCCTCAAAATTGTAGGACTTGGTGTACCCCCCAAAAAATAAAAAATAAAAAAAAAATAAAATAAATAAAAAATTGTAGGAGTCATCAGGAGCTCTCATTTCTGAAAGTGCTGCTCTGGGCATTTGGTAATCCCGCATTTGCCGGTGCGGTTGAGATAATTGTGTTTCACACACGCAGTGCGTGCACCTGTTGTCGGACCAGCTAAAACCGTTCTCACCCCTTGGTATTGGGCCATTCTGCTGATACAGGGTGTTATAAATATTACAAGGACAGGAGCAGTTTGTATTACAGGATAATACAACATAATTTGATAGACAAGCTCATTTCCTATTTATTCTCTGTAGTCTGAGACGTGAGTTAAAATTTCAGTGTGTTATAAAGGTTATGATAAAATATGGCCAGTAATTAATACTTTATTTAGAATAAGCTCTCTGTAAGATCTGCTGGTAATTGGGAGTGGGAAAGGGGGAAGAGGAGTTATATCTTTCAAAATAGTAGGAACTTGAATTTTGAAAATACACTCTCCTCGTGTGAAATCACTGCTGTACCTGAGCCAGCTGTAATTGAGAGGGGCATCCTGTGATTACGGAAAAAAATAATGTGAGAAGCGAGTTCTCGACACTGCATTTTGCTTGAGTGACACCGATATATTTGGAAGCATCTGTCTTCCCCTTTCACCTAGACGCATGTTTGTTTATTTTGGCCTCCTATGGGCTACTGGTTCCCTCTAACTCCTGAGTCCAGTGGCTCAACCTGTATTTGGTTTCAGATACTCCTTCTTAAGAGTTTATCACTATAAACAACTACAACATTTGTTGGGGAATTATGTCCCAATCTGCAGTTAAATTCTTGAGTTTAAATAGTTTCGTTATCAATAAAATGCAATATCCTTTAACAAGGGAAAATATCTGATCATGTTTTCCCAAAGTACCCTGTACAGAAGGTGTGATAGCTGGTGTTCTCTTTCTTTCCTTTGTATTCATCACACACATATTAGCCTGTGCCAGGCAAAGCCCAGACACAGAAACAGTGTTCCTGACGCTTTGCTCTTTTTGACATATGATTATTTTAAAAACGCATCTATAGGACTTTCCTGTATGCCAGGCACAGCTCTAAGCACTTCACAAATATTAACCCTGTAATCCCCACAGCAGCCTTAGGAAGAAGGTACTGTCCAGGGTCACACGGTTAGTGCTGGTGTTACCAGGGGATTCAAAGCTGGTAGCCTGGCTACAGAGTTTGTGTCCTTCTGCACTGCACCATGCTTTGTCTGTTAATCTTCAGATAGCCATCATGTATATGCAATGAAAAATAGGATATGGTTCCTGCCGTCAAAGGGTTTACAAGCTAAGTCTGTTTCTTCTTGATTTCCGTATGTATCTTCAAAAATCCTATCTTGATAGAGCATTACGGTCCATTAATTTACTAGATACCATCATTTATTAAGTATATACGATGTGTACTAGAGACACAGGGACAATGCAGGCTGTCTGTTGAGGAACTCACATCAGGGAGAGACAGTTTCATATGTGCTGATGGAAGGATGTATTGCAATGAAAATTTTCCAATGAAGTACTGTTTGATTTGGAGTTTGCTAATGGGAGAATGGAGAGAGAGGAAGGAATTGTCCATTGAAGGCACCATGGAGTCTGTTTGAAGGAGCAGGGTGGGACCAGGAATGGAAATGACTAAGAGTATGACATGACCAGAGAAGGAAGATGGGGTCTAAGTTCAAATGGCCTGCATTCCTTGATAAAGATGTGGAATTGATTTGATCAGCAATGGGAAATAATGAAGACATTTAAGGAGTGAAAAGACATGGTACAAAATGTGTCTTAGATCCATGAAATGGACAGTTTGATTCAGAGCTGCCACTAAAAGTAATGTGGATTCCCAATTTCATTTTTTTACCTCTTCCCAATCTGCCTTCTCTAACCCCTTTGTCTCCTCTTCTTTGGTATCTCCCAGTTTTTTTTGTTGTTGTTGTTGTTTTTTTTTTTTTTGCCTAATCCTCCATTCAATCTCATCACTCCTTCCAGCTGTAAAATATATCAAGGTTTAGTCACAAATTTTCAGGAAAACGCATAGTATCTGCTATTAAACTCTATAATGAATTTCAATGTCAACATTCTTTCTACTTGACAATTCAAAACTTCCCTCTTGTTAATGGTATTTCAAACATCATTGAGAGAAAGAATATTTATTTGGAGGAGCAATAAAGCACTGAAGGAAGAACCTAAAATTATGATACTGCAGTGTTACTCTCCTCTTCTCACATGAAGATCCATCCTGCCTGACTGAGATGCATTCAGATTTTGCTAGGTCCTGATGGAGAGAAGCAGCAGTGTCATGTATCTCCAGAGAGCTCTGGGATTGCTTCTCAGCTGTACTCCCATGTCCTTCCGGCGCAAAATCCATCCTCCCCAAATCTGTTTCCTCTACTGTGTTTACCTAAAAGAACCGTTAAAAGATAAGGCAGCTGGAACTACTACAGAAAAGTACAATGCGGATGAAAAGCGTCGCTATTAATTTCTGTTTTTCAGCCAGAGTTGAGCTCGGTATTTCTATGCCACGGTATTCCTCCATGACCTCTATGTTTTCATGGCCTGAAATTTTCATCTTTCTGGAATAGTGAGAAAAATACAGTTCACCTTCAGTTCTTGCAGATGAGGTTGCTTTTGTCCTTGTCCGCCTTTCAGAGCATCTGTCTTTCTTTCATTTCCAGAGAAAAACTTAAAAGATGACTTTCTGAATGGCCCCCGATTTGCATTAATGATCTCCTTCAAGGGAAATGTGCTCCTTTTTCCCCTTGAATTTTAATGTGTTCTTTCTTTTTGTAGATTGAAGAGTCAGTTGAGACCCACTTCGGCAGCCATGGCAGAAGAGCTGTTCTCTGCCGGCCTCCTTCCTCCAGCAAAAGGGAGCTTCAGCTCCACCAGCGCATTCTCACTCAGCATCACTATACGGTTGTCATCGCTGAAGAAAGGCTTGGTGCCGACCTTGGGCTGGGGCTGCTAGAAAAAGGTCAGAGTCCAAAGTAATTACCAAAGTTGCTTGCCGTCTAATGTTAAATACTTTCTGGAATGTGCTTCTATCTGCCTCTAAAAAAATTCACAACGAACCAATTTTTACCCATGATCAACTTTCTTGCATCATAGAAAACTTGGCTCCTTTTCTGCTTCCTCTTCATTTTCCTTTAGCTGCATTTCTTTATTCCTGAAATTATTTTGTTTATATTTTTGTAGCATTTTGGAGTTGCATAGTTCATCTTTAAATGCTACATAAAAAATGTTTATGTTTATGAACCTGAATACATATTCTGCCCAGCACCAAACTGCTCCATATTTTAAGAAAATTGCTACTTCATCTGACTGCAAGTGGAATGTGCTGGAAATTGTTTCGAGAAGCCAGTTTAAATGTGATTCACAGATTGGCTGTAAATGTAAAAGAAGTATAGATATTTATCTCACACGCCATTACTAGTCAAGTACCTTTTATTTCTGTCATTTGAAGTGAAAAATAAGAGACGAGTTTTTAAACAAGTTATTTGAAAAGAAAGTTGAGTAGATGAGGAGGGTCAAAAAGGGCAATACCAGCTGCCATTTCTTGAGCAACTAACCATGTGACGTGGTTACTGTATCCTTGGCCTCACTGAATCCTCACTGAAGGCCTGTGAGTATGCTGAGATGAAGAAATAGTCTTCCCTCCCCCAGTTCCAGAAGAGGAAACTGAGGCTTGGAGAGGTGCAGTGACTCACCTTGTATCTTCAATCTGGGGTGATGGAAGGCGCAGGATTTGAAGCCCTGTGTTCTGCCTCTTACTTCTGTGCCTGTCCTCTTCACCTCCACGTTGCCCACTCCCTCTTTGGGCCCCGTATCTTGCACTAATCTATCATTATTAAGAGCTACCAGGATGTATAGCACTCACTCCCCGTGAGCTAATCAGATTTTTGTCTTTGCCACAACACAGTATATGTTATTCTATTTATCAAAAGGGAGGGGAGGAAAAGCAATTTGAATCCATTGCTGATCTCCATGATGGTTTCCTTTGGGAGAAAATAGTCAGATCTCAGTGCCGTAGTTATTTTCATTTGTCATTTCACTTTCAACCATCTTGACATCCTCATAGCACTTGCTCTTCAGTTAGGCACCGCCTTGCTCTCTTTTTTTTTAAACAATTAATTTATTTCGTGGCTATGTTGAGTCTTCGTTGCTGCACGGGCTCTCTCTGGTTGTGGTGAGCAGGGGCTGCTCTTTGTTGTGATGCACAGGCTTCTCATTGCGGTGGCTTTTCTTGTTACAGAGCGTGGGCTCTAAGTGCACAGGTTTCAGTAGTTGTGGCACTTGGGCTCAATAGTTGTGGCTCACGGGCTTAGCTGCTCTGCGGCATGTGGGATCTTCCCGGACCAGGGATGGAATCCGTGTCCCCTGCTTTGGCAGGCGAATTCTTAACCACTGCGCCACCAGGGAAGTGTCCCCCCCCTCCCCCAGCTTGCTCTTTAAAGTGCTAGTTTATGGTGGTCATTGAAAGAGGCTGGGGGACATTTAGCCATGATCACCCTTCACTACCATCACCTTTTACCATGTTGGTGGTAAAGTTATAAGCTGCTTAGCTAACAAAGCTCCCAATGAAGAAAGCCCCAAGAGATCCACTTTGATGAAAAGACAGTTCTTAAAAATGTGCAGAGGCCCTTAGGACAGATCTTAAGGAATAGCATTTGCTGGTCCCTGCCCCCAGGAGAAGATGGAAATCTTGAGCTTTTGGAAACAAATAATAAAAACAAAAAGGAAGTGGAAAGCTCTGAAATATCAAAGCAGCTGGAAACAAAGTTTACAAATCTCACTGGGGTTGGTTCTATTAAGAAGGACCAATCTAAAGTTCTGTAACATCCCTAAAAGATATGGTCAGAAAACCATTGATCAGAATAGCTGTCTGTGTTAAGGAAAGATATAAAACGTTTCGTCTTCCTCTCATCCCGTAAATTATTTTAGCCCATCGATGAGCCAGGGGATTGACTGTATAACCACCACCTTCGTGCCCCAATGAGCTGTGCCCCTGAAATCCTGCAAAGCACCAGCCCTAATGCCACAACACAATTGTCTGAAATCCCCGGGTTCCTCTGCCTCCTTAGTGCTGCTACTGACTGTGTGTGGGCACAACATGGACTATATGTGCATTTCAACATCAATTCCAATTTTCAGTTTTCTCCAGTTGCAAAACAAGGAATGTGTCTCTTCTTTCCCTTGATGGCCTTAGGTCGGTTTTACAAGAAAAAGGAGGATGACTTTGCAGCCCCCAAATACCAAGAAAGTGCGAAGAGAGCCTGAAGGCAATAGAATCTGGCAGCAAAAGGAGCTGCCGAGCCCAGGAGCACAAGATAACTAGATGGTGTCACCAGAATGTGTCAGTGTAAATATGGATTTGGCTCTCTTTCCCCACATTTCCTCAGCTTTGAAAATATCCATGCCTTTTTCTGGGTATTCTTTTATTTTGTATAGTAAGATATTTTTCCTGGATCAGGCTCAAGAAAGGAGAGCAATTTTACCAGTATGGGAAATTGATTTTTGGTTTTCATCGGGTTTTGTAGTTTTCACTGTGAGAATATGTGCATCGAATACCTGAGATAAAAAAGTTCTATGACTGTCATCTAACATGTCACCAATGATCTAACCTACAGAAAAAAAGCCACTTTTTTAATTGTAGTTTATTTTCCATGGCCACACATTTAATCTACAAATTATGTTTGAAGCACTTACTATCAAAAATGTTTTCTAGAGATTTGATTCTTGTAAACATTTTTTTTTTGCTTTAGTTCCATATATTCACCCCATGTTTATTTTACTATCTGCACAACAGCAGAAAGTGGGATGCTATATTGGCACGTTTAAACTTCATCTCCCCATGTTGAACAGCTTGGGGAAAGTGCAAGCAATTCAGGATGATCTGGAGACCTACCTCACCTATCTTTCATTTCACCATTGCAGTTTCTGCTGTTTGATAACCTGAAATTTGAAACTATTACATTAAAAACAAAATAGGCATTCCCACAAATGTTATTAAGTACGCAGGTGCAGATTTGACACATTTATAAAATACATTCTTAGTCCTAGGAAAATAAATGTAAAGTGCATTTTCCCTATTCTACCCATTCATTTCACCTGCTTTCCATTCTCTTTTGACTCGACCCCCATCATTTCTGCTGATCTCTTTTTTGTGCCTTCCCTTGAAGCGTAGGTGGCCTTTTTCCAGCATGAGGCCACTTCTTTTTTAAACTTTTAAGTCCATAAATGGATAAAATTAGAAAAAATAATAGAAGGGTGCTAGTCTAGGCAGGCAACATCTTACTATTAAGTATAATCTGTTCTTGCAGAGTAATGTTTGGGCTTCATATTGTATTTAATTTTCCCACTAATTTAGTAAACATTTACTGAAAGGAAAAGTAAGCAGTCTTGAGTTGTAAATTCAAATATGGGCATTATGTTTTTCCCTGGTTAATTCCATTCTGTGATATAACAAAAAATTGGTGGCTTTAACATGAACAACTATAGGGCTGTATATTTGACCTTAAGCAAGTTAAGTTCTCTAAGTCCTAGTCTGATTATCTGTTAAAGGCAGTAATGATATTTACCTCACAAGAGTATGTAGCAAGAATTTAATAACTTTATCCACATCCATCGGAGTTCTGGGCAGAAACAAAGTAAAGCCTCGCCAACATTTTTCTCATTCAGTAGTCTGGGAGTGGGGCCCAGAAATTTATATGTTAAAAGCAGACACAGGTAATTCTTATGTGTAGCCTAGTTTGGGGAGCACTGTCCTAAAGGATATACTATTGGTTCAAAGAATAGCAATCTTTGGAGTTAATTTTGGGAATAAAACTATATAAAAGTCTGCTTGCTATAATGCCATTGAACTACTTAAGATTTATTGGTATAGTTATTTATAAGCATTTCAACTTTAAGCTGATTTTGAGAACAGTAAGAGGACAATTGTCTTTATAGATTTATGCCTACAAAACCTAGCAGAATGTGAAACATATACATTTATGGTCCTTCAATCCCCTGCTTTGGAAAAATATATCTTATGTCCCTGAATTTGTAAGAACATTTAATTCCCTAAAGGAAAAGATTGAAGGATCAACCAATTATTCCCTTTCCTAGTGTTCAGCTAGTATTTAGTAAATCAGTGCTTTAGTACAAAACATGCAATAGTATAGTGGTCTAAAAGAGTAGGTGTTTTTCAGAAAAGTTCTTAACCTATTCCCATGGCAACATCACGAAGGGTGTGATCCAAGAGACTCTGATTCAATGGACTTTATCATTGGATCAGAATTATTTATGATTACTGGAAGAGTAGAGCACATTTAACAATTTTCTGTTCACTCCTGAGTACGTCCTGTGCTTTTAAATTAAGTGTGTTATATAGTCCATGTGAAAAACAAACTGCTATCAAAGCTACAGAATTGGAGTCACTCTTATAGTTTCAAACTGCTCTTGTTTTTGTAACTTGAGGGTTTTACACGGAATGGGTTTTGAAGAAATACAGAAAGTAAAAGACCATATAAATTTTCTTGCCAGGGGTTGGCAAACTGTGGCCCACTGGCCAAATCTGGCCCAATGTCTGTTTCTGTAAACAAAGTTTGATTGGAACACAGCCACACATTTGGTTTTGTACTGTCTTTGGCCGTTTTTGTTCTACAACAGCAGAGTTGAATAGTTGCAACAGAGACTATATAGTTCATAAGGCCCAAAACATTTATTATTGGGCCCTTTACAGAAAACATTTGCTGACCCATGGATCTAGGCTAATTCTATGTCATTTGATCTCATACCAAGCTGATGGTTAAACTCTAGGCTGAAGTAGGTTAGGTTTTTAACTTACATCAAACCTCATTCAAAAAGGATTCGATGGTTTATAGTCAAACATATAATAATAAGATTACTAAAATGGAAATATAAAGTTAGGGCTCAAACTGGATGTTCCTCTTAGCTACCATAATTTCGGCTTAGGTTTGGCTTGAGCTGCCAAGTACCCAGAGTGACAAGGGAAAGAATAGAAGTTTTACTCTCAGGACGGAGGGAATTCTATAGTTCCTTCCCCTGATCTCCGACATGCCCAGGTAGTACATTTAAAACAACTTTTTCAAAGAGATTTAAATTGAGGACATTGTGTAGTAGGTCAAGGGCCAGAGCAACATTTGTATTGCAAAATGAAGTGGATGTCATATCTTGGTTTACATAGCAACCTTCCAGTTCGAGCTGAGAGTGTAACATGACAGCATGGTATAGTGAAAGCATTTCTAGGAAGGGCTAGGGTTAATACTGTGATAAATCATATTTATTGATATTTGTATTGATATTACATTTGATATATTGTGTTTGAAGATGGTATTTTAAATACTATTGTTACAGCTTTCCCCCCACTAAGGATACTGTAATTTACCCAACTGTGTTCTTGGGGTGCACTATTAAAAGATAGAGTCAACAGAGTGAGAGATACAGATCATTACTTAAGGTTGTAGAAAATATATTAAAAAAGAAAAAGCCTATTTCCCTCCCTGTTTATAATTTCATAGTTTCTATCCTCCCATAGTTTTATTTACATTCACCTGCACTCTTAAAAATGTCCAACACATCCATGTATCATTTGAAATTTAGTCCAGTTTTGAAGGTTTGTTTCTAACGGCTACTTTGCCAAAAGCTGTTCCTGCAGTTTGTATGGAAAAGAAACATCTATTATAGACCAATCTTAACTTTCGTAATGGAAAACGTATTTCAAATTTTTCTTCATTCGTATTCAAAAAGAAGCCATAAAGAAGTTGAGATTTCAATTAAGTAAGTAAGAAGAACTTCACCTCAATAGTTGCTTTCTTGGGGAACTAGTAGACTGGTAATTAAAGAGAATAAGTGCGGAGTAAGATTGAACCTGGGCTGGACGCCCTAGTGTTCCCTTTAATGGTTGCATTACCCTGGGCAAGTTAGCCGCTCAAAGCCCTGGTTTTCTCTTTTGTAGTGGATTGTCTTGAGATAGTTCTGAGAATGGCACGTGGTAGGCCCTCCAAAAATGGGAGATAATATTGCTCCTGCTGTCAGCAACTAGATACAGAAAGGAGACTGTGAATATTCCTTTGTGAAGAGGTATGTTTAAAGTGCGTTCTGTAAGTCATGGAAAGATGCTGCTACTGGATAGTTTGCGTTAAATGAACGTGATGGTCTCCCTGTCAAGTCCTTTTCAGGTCTCCCTCCCAACTTAACAGGTATTCATTGAGAGATCTGGGTTGTAAACCCTCCTGAAATTCCAACACACAGTTTCTTGGATCACTCCATTAGGAAAAAACAACTTAACTTCTAAAATATCTGTCTTCTCCTTGAGGTCAGGAGCCCTGTCTGCTCAGCTTATCACATAAACCATGCCCTCCACAGAGGAGCATTCAATCAATATTTATCTAATACATGAATAAACGAGGATAAAATAGTACACCAACAGCTGAACCCCTTAAATAGTGAACTACCTCAGACTTTCACATTAAAATTTAATTCCTCAACCTTTCATTTTTATGTAACTTTATAGGAAAACTGATATTCTATTCATGCTCAAATCTGCTGTTATAACAAAAAGAATTCAACCACATGATCAATAGTAGATAGAGCTAATACTGTATACATCAAACGGTTCTAGACTGTTGAGGTTTTTAATGCATGTGTCCATTTTTAAGAGTTTTTCCCTTCTTTGGCTTTCAAGACTCCTCCTTTAGCGGTGTTCCTTGCCCCATTGGTTTTGTGGGGAGGGTGGATGAGTTTAATTCTAAACATACGCAGATTCGGGTGCCTTGAGCTTTTCATATGGATGTATTTAGCAGAGACTGGAGGTCAGGGCAAGACATGTCGTTTTGTGGGTTATCTGCTTAGAGGTAACAGTTGATTCATTGAGGGTTTAATATTCTGTAAAACAATGGAACACACAGCGTTACCTAAAGATTCTCTCCAATAAAGGACATGGAAAAGTAAGCATATAGCTTTTTCAGCTCATGAACGTAGATAGCATTAAAGGTCAAAAACCCCATCATGTCACTTAGGTCCTGTTTGTGTCCTCTGCCTTATGCTCTTGGGTTCTTTTCTTATCATAGTGTAAAATATTCACTGTCATGCTCTTCCAGTCCCTTGCTTTGGAAAAACATATCATCTGACCCAGAATTTTTATAAATGTACTTCTCTAAAGAAAAAGAAAGAGGCACCATCAAATTTTTCTCTTTCATAGCATCCAGGTACTATTTAGTAAGTCATTGTTTTAGCTCATAGAATGCATAGTGGCGTAAGAGAGAATAAATGTTTTCCAAAAGTTTTAAACTTGCTCCCAGGGTAGAGTCTAAGTAACATGTAGTTCAAGAGACTCTGACGCAGAGTGTATTTTATTGTTGGGTCGGAATTATTTATGTATACTTGAAGAGGGCATATTTCTACAGTTGTAGCAGAAACCAGAACTGTAGCAGGAATGAGAAAATAGATTGTTCCCATTGAAAAGACCGTTTCTGGGAGGCCCTGCAAGTAGTTGGGCCAATATTGTTGTATTCCCATTGTTTAAGGGGTCGCTTGAGTACAAGATTTATTTGTAGTAACCCTAGAAGGCATAGGACCTGTTGAAGGATGGACATTGTATCAATCAGACTTATCCAGCAGTGGAACAGCCCATCTCAAAGGGTAGGAAGTTTTGATGGAATGGGAGCAAAGCAGAGATGCTGCTGAGGGAGTTGCTTCATTACCCAGGAGAATGAGAAAAATCACCATCCATGCCATTTTCAAATCTGCAGTTCTGGGACATGCTATACCATTTGTACATAGAGGTGGGAGAAAGCAAGACAAGATTTTAAACCTGTATCATTTTAGGATTCCTGTTCTTTAGTCTTTGTTTTTAGTCTCCTGTCCTCTGGGCAGAAGAGTGGAAGGGGAAGCAAAGAAGGAGTGCAGAAACATGGATCTGGAAGCAAAATTGGAGGTGGTCCCTTTTGGCTAGCAGTGCCCGTTGATAGCAGATGCTTCGTCTCATCACTTAAAATTTGAGAGCCTAATGAACTCCTCATTCCATTTCCCCTCCAGCCCCACACCAGCACCCCTGCTGCCTTCCTGAGTTTAATATGCACTGTGACCGTTTAGCAGGAAGACAAAAGAGTAAAGGTCACATTCAAAAGGCACAGTGTGTTTTGCCGTGTCGGTATTTTGCCTCGAACACACTTGACATACGTTTTTTATTAGGCAAGTAATAGGTTTTGGACGGTATCAGAGGCACTTCTGTGCCTTTAGTTAATCAAACTAGAAGAGAAAAGAAATTGAATCAAAGAAACGTCTAGGGCTGCACCATTCTGTTTTATTGTATTATGACACATGGTAATTGTGTGTTCAGGTTTATTGTTGTTTGCCTCATTGCTCATAGAATTACTGATGTATTTACGACCAAACAGAATTTGTTCTTTAATTGGCAGAGGAGAGCTCAAGGAATGTTTATTTAACCTTAACTCGGTTGAGTTGTTTATACTATAGGGACCTGAGTTCAATTTACTTTAGTTTTTGCAAAAACTTTCTTATTTATAAAAGTTGAGTTGTGAGTGACCTCCCTACTCTGATGTTTCCTTTACCCTCCACTGTGCAAAGGAACAAAAAGCCACTGTCTCATTTTTACTCCAAAGAAACTAAACTACTTCCTTTACGTGGGTTAGTTCTTTCAATTGAAAATGGTAACCAGATGTTTACTGAAATCCCTAGCATTTCTCCTTCAGGCCTCGCTTCTTTCTAATTGTTTAATCTTTTTAAGTTTCATAGAGACTAGACTGGGGATTTGAGTTTTCCATGGCCAGGAAGTGTGTAATGCAGCTTTGAAGATACTTTCTTTGTACTGTTTCTTTAAATGCACTTTCTTCTGCTTTTATTTTTTAAAAAGATGCAGCATGGAAATTTTTATAAGTTTTTATCTTTTTATAAGTAATTTTTACAGGTCATTGTTCTTTTCGTATTTCTTTAGAATTGAAAAGACTGGGTTTTGCTTTTTTGTTTGTTTGTTTTGTTTTGTTTTGTTTGGAAATTAGACTTTTTTGGCTTGGTTTTGCCACAGACTAAACTGTGTCTTGAATGACAGATTTAATTTGTAAAAACAAATATTCGTATTATATTTAGGTGGATAAAAACTCCAGGAAAGAAAACAAACTCCTTCATATGGGACCTTTCAAGTGACAGAGTGTGTGGATTAATTTAAGGGAGTTTGGAGACTCCAGATATAGAGTGTTTACCATACTAGTGTATTATCAGATTTAGCTGCTTTTAATGTTTTAGACCTTGTCCTCAATTTGGTAGGAGTTTGGGAGCATCTAACCGTATTTTCAAGACTGGCTCTTAATTTTTGTATCACTTTTACTTTCCACTCTCAATGTTACAAATATTGTTGAAACATCCCTAATCACTTCCTCTTTAGACTTGACTTTCCTCAGTTAATTACTATTTCCCCCTGAATATCCTGTCTGGTTTCTGTCTTATTTTTAGCTAAAGTTGCTTCCTCTTAACAGTGGTCTCTTCCTGGAAGTCCAAACCACAGTTTGGGAAGCAAAGACTTAAGGAAAAGTAGATTTATTTTTCCTTGTTAATCTCACTCTAGTTAACCCTCAAAAATCAGACTTTCACCCCACCACACCTCCCAAAATTGTACTTTCAGAATTTACCAAGAAACTCATTTTTGTTACAAAACCCAGCCACTATATTTATGGTTGCAGTGTTTTTGGTAGAAGAGCAGGTTTGAGCCTGAGTAGAATGTAAATCAGGCTTTAATGTAAATTCAGTGAGATAATTTCTCAATTTCCTTGATCTTACTGTAGCAGTGTTTCCCAAACTTGGTGAAATGTATGAACCAGTGGAATAAACACCATCCTAGCTAGCCCTGAGTGGGTGCTACAGGGTCTGAGATTTTCTAACAAACCCTTTTCTCTCCTAACTTCCTTCACAGTGCCCTTGCCTGCTTCTCCCATTTTTCTGACCCCTCCTCTATGTTCGTCCTCCAAATATGAGCATATCTCCAAGACATTTATCCCTAGTCATCTTTTTTCCCCTGTCTTGATACTCCCTCAAGAAATTTTTCTACTCTACAGATTCAATAATCTCCTCTGGATTAGTGGTTGCCAGAGGCTGGGGGTGGTGATCAAAGGCTACAAACTTCCAGTCATAAATAAGCTCTGGAGATGTAATCTATAGCATGGTGACCATGATTAATAATACTGTATTTTATATTTGAAAGTTGCTAAGACAATAGTTTGTAAAGGTCCTCATTACCAAAAAAGAAAAGTATAACTATATGTGGTGATGGATGTTAACTAGACTTATTGTGGTGATCATTTCACTATATATATGCATACACAGAGAGAGAGAGAGAGAGAGAGAGAGAAAGGGTCTTTATGTTGTACACCTGAAACTAATATAATGTTAGATGTCAGTTATGTCTCAAAAAAATTCCTCTGGGGATATAACCTCTAAATAATGTTGAATCCTAATCTGTCTATAGGCAGAGTTTTGAGAAAGCATGGATTTTCCAGGTACCTAATAGATGTTTTGATTTATGTGTCCTCGGGCCTCGGCATGTATAAGTGATGGATAATGCATGATGCTTCCACTCGGTGGGTCTTGGCTGCCACGTTTCTCTGACTAGTACTGCATTCCCTCAGCCGCGTAGGCTCTAAAGCTCATCCTCAGGTCCTCTCTCTCCTTCAGTCACAACACACATCGGGCACCATCAGCCCTGTAAAGTGTGCCTTCTCTCAGCCATGGCTCCATGCTGCTTACAGTTACTGTGCCTCTCTTGTGCTGTCACAGTTAACTATTACTCTCCCGTATGCTGGTCCCGTCCTTCTGCTATACATCCTCACCACAAGTGCCAGTTTCATATTCCACAAGCACAGCTCTGCTCACATTACTTTCCTGTGCACAAGTGTTCAATGATCTCTTATTTCCTCCTAAATAGAATGCAAATTTCTTAGCCCAGCATTCAGAGCTTCCCATGCCATGGAGGCAGACACTTCCTCATCCCTGCGGTAGCATGGCTCTCAGGCTTCTCCTCACGCTTGAATTACCCAGAGAATGTGAAAATTAAAGAAGCCAATGCCCAGGCCCCACTTCAGAAAATTATATCAGAATTTGGGGGAGGGGACTGGATCTAGGCGTCACTGTGTTTTTTTTTTTTTTTTTTTTAATTCTTAACTTTATTGGCCTAAAGTTAGTTCTTATTTTACTTGAGTTTTTTTTTTGGTTTGTTTGCTTTGTTTTGTTTTTTTTGTTCACACCACATGGCATGCAGGATCTTAATTCCCCAACCAGGGATCTAACCTGTGCCCCCTGCAGTGGAAGCGTGGAGTCTTACTGAGTTCTTTTCTTAAAATTTATTTTATTGAAGTATAATTGATTTACAATGTTGTGTTAATTTCTACTGTACAGCAAAGGAATTCAGTTATACATGTATATACATTTTTCTTCATATTCTTTTCCATTATAGTTTATTACAGGATGTTGAATATAGTTCCCTGTGCTATACAGTAGGACCTTGTTGTTATAGTAGTTTACATCTGCTAATCCCAAACTCCCAAACCATCCCTCCCTGCTCCCCCATCCCAAACCTTGGCAACCCCAAGTATGTTCTCTGTGTCTGTGAATCTGTTTCTGTTTTGTAGATAAGTTCATTTGTGTCGTATTTTAGATTCGACATGTAAGTGATGTCATGTGGTATTTGTCTTTTTCTATCTGACTTACTTCACTCAGTGTGATGATCATAGGTCCATCCATGTTGCTGTAAATGGCATTATTTTGTTCCTTTTTTATGGCTGGGTAGCATTCCATTTTATATATGTACCACATCTTCTTTATCCATTCATCTGTTGATGGACATTTCGATGTTTTTATGTCTTGGCTATTGTGAATATTGCTGCAGTGAACACAGGGGTGCATGTGTCTTTTCAAATTACAGTTTTCTCCGAATATTGGACGTCATTAGTTTTAAAAGCTTCACAGGTGATATTAATGTGTGGGCAAGATGGAGAACCACTTTGATTGGTCTGCTCACCTTTGCCGGGTCACATTTCAAAGCTTTCCACTTTGCAGTGCTGTTGAGGCTTTTGTCTCCTAGAATTTCCTCCTTTCTGCCATTTCTAAAAATGCAAATTTATATATTATATAAATTCACCTATAGATTCCCCTCAAACTCGAAATGGTAAACAAGTTAACTAAGGCCTGATCACACATTCTTCATACACCTCTGATGCCTGGATTATGCTTGTGTTGTATTTTGTATAATTTTTGTCTGTTAATCTCATCTCCCCTTGTATATGATAAAACTTCTTGTAGAACAGGGAGTATTTTATTCATCTATTTATTCATTATTCTGCACAGGACAGTGTCTTGTGTATACTTAGTAGGTACACAATAAATTAATAAGCAATTGAAGACATAAACCTACAAATATACCAATAAAAGAGCTGAATAATTCCTTCAGATAGTCAAGCATCATTTGCTTCTTCGAAGTTTAGAGAAAAAAATAGTGAGCGCTTGATAGGAAATAGCTGTATTGTGGAGCAAAATGAAAAGTGCTTCGAGCTGTGTCTGAGCAAAACCAATTGAAGAACAGAACTCACATGTCCACTGCCTTTAGTGAAATTTCTCTGTAACCTTGTTTCAGAGTCAGTCAAGCCAGTGAGGTCTCTATTTTCAAAAAAAGAATTCTGCCAGTAAGTTAATAATAACCTTTAATAATAATAACTCATTTCAGCTCTTTCTCTGAGGAAAAATATGAAAGTCATATGTGAGTCTCATTATTCATGCAACAAAATGATCTATTTAGAGCAGGGAACTCTTGGAATTTTAAAAATCTGTTTAGCATTCCATCTCGTTATCAGAGTGACCAAACAAGTGATTAAGGGATGTAGAGGGCAGAGATGACTCTCAGGGGGCTCTGCTTCTCTAATTGCTAGCTCTGTATTTTATACCTACCAGATGGTAAAGGGAATCCTTCCCTGGATGTTTTCTTAAGGGACATCATTTTGGCAAAGCTCGACCATAATATCTACCAATTTGCCAGGACTATGATTCTCAAACTTAGCATGCGTCAGAATTGTCTGGAAGGTTTGTTAAATCACAGATTGCTGGGCCCTACTCCCAGTTGATCTGATTCTGTAAGAATGGGGAGGTGGGTTAAGAATAATAAATTCCCAGGTAATGTTAATGTGTAGGTCCTGGACCACTTGTTGAAAACTACTGTCCTAAGTATTTCTTTATTACAGATTTTCAGGATTTCTCCCAGAAGCACAAAGATGTTCTGCCTATTTCCTATTTAAGTATTTAATGGCCAAACAGTTCCCCTTTTGCCTTGCTAGGACCCTGAATCAACCTTCTACCTTGGTGAGAAGCCCCCTCCTAAATTTGCACAGATGCTAAACCCATTAATTGTGAGTTGATATGCAAAACCTTGGTAAAGTTAACTTAGTTCTTTACAGTCAAGACCAATGATCCCATTTAAAAATGATAGCAAAAGGTAGCTGAATCTAAACTGTCTTTGGACATGTTGTGCTTGCTTGAAGGTAGTGGGATCAAGGTAAAAATATGGACAGATGATTTATTCCAAATAATAATTATATGCTCCCAATGAGAAGCAAGATGGTACTATGGAAAAGAGGAATACTGGCTTGGGTTGCAATGTCTATATGAAACCATGACTAAGTTACTTAGTTTCTTAGAATCCTTTCATTTTACAGAAGATTAAGATTTTTTGAATTAGATGATACTTAAGATTTAGTTTAACTGGAAAATATATAAAAAGAATAATAGAGAATGAGGGAGATTACCTAAAATGCCACCAACAAAGACAAGTTAATTTGGGACATATTTCTTTACAAGATTTTTATACATTTTATACAATTTTCTAGTTTGCTTTTTTAGCATACTATTATATCAGAAATATAGGCCGTAGAAACTTTGTTACATAAAATTGTATTACTGGATATGTTTAATATTTGCTTAATTTAATGTCCTTAATATTTCCCATATTGTTGGATATTTATGATATTTCTAATGTTTTGCTGTTGTAAATGTTGCACTCACAAAATTGTTGTTCTATGGACGTGTAGCATGGAAAGCCAAGTTCACAGGTGTAGTATAAAACAGATTGTTTCTACTGGACATTGGTACTTGCATTGTGGTAGGAATGCTGGGAATGCCAGAATGGCAGGCACATTCCATGGTAATCTGAAGGCTCATCCAAGAGAGCCAGTATCAGGAATAATGAGTGTTTGCCCTTCCATTGGTTTGTTTGCTGAAGGATTCCTGCTCATTATTTGTTCATTGTTAGAGAAATAGCCTATTAAGATTTATCAGAAAAACCTTACCTTGTGTTGTCTGAAATCTCTAACTCACAACTGTACACAGCATGACTATAGCACCCTGAAACTGATTTTGTTTCTTGTCTTATGGAAAGAAATTCTGTTACTTTGTCACACTGAGTATTCTACATCACTTTACATCAGAGACATTTTGAGCTTTAAAATGATTGAGATCTAGGTTAATTTTACGTATAGTTTCATTTTCATATAGCAGTTGATTGGCATCTTACAGTACTTTGAAAGATGTACCGTGTTTGAAAAGCCTCAGTGTCTGTTTTTCTTAGAGAATAATAGTTCTTTATTTGAATGCACATATTCAAACCACATTTTTAGTAAATAGTTTTCCCATTTATAAAGGTGTTATATGTTTATGGTAGAATATTGAATCAAACATTTGCAAGTACAAAAATGAAAGTGGAAATCACTCCAAATCCCACCACCCAGAGATAACACAGTAAACAATGTTGTGCATGTTTCCTGGCATCTCTCTAAGCATAACACACAGGCACACACACATACATCCACATGCCCACACACACGCTTACATCCTGCCCTTTTGCCTCCTGCTTCTTTTTGCAGTCGTCTACCCCCCATCTTTTAACAGATACTTTTTTTTTTTGGCTGCACCACACAGCTTGCAGAATCTTAGTTCCTCGACCAGGGATGGAACCTGGGCCCCTGGCAGTGAAAGCACAGGGTCCTAACCACTGGGAAACCAGGGAATTCCCAATACATTTTTAATATTTTGATAAAAATAAAGACTGTGATAAAAGTGTTGCCATATCAATGTAGTTTTTAAGAATTGTAATAAATTGTTATATCACTAGTTTTAAATTAGCCTTTTTTGATCATTAAGTAAATGCACTGTGCTATGTAGTTTATATACATTAACGTGTTGAATTCTCATTTCTGGTCCACAAGGTAGCTATTTCTGTTTCACAGATTAGGAACCAAACAGTGCATATCATGAATGGTGGAGCTGAGGTTTGACCCAAGGACTGCCTGTCTCCAAACCTGAGACTTTAACCACAATATCATCCTAGTGTCTTGAAAGTGTATGAAAAATATTTGCTTCATTCTTTTTTGTATTATATTTTGTGAGTATACCATAGTTTTTTAACCAAGTTCTTCTTGACAGATATTTAGAATTTTTTCAACTTAATATAAAATACTGCAATATTTGCTTATATTGCTTTTTTGAGATTTGGGTGTAATGTGGAATTCTTGTATCAATGGGTGAAATATTAAAACTGTGGTTCCTCCTGCCACATTCCTCTACAAAATGATGGTTCCTATTTTCACTTGTATCAACAATGCTAGTTCTCCATGGATCTTCAGTATCAGATGTTATATTTTTTTAATCTGATGAAGTTAAAAATGGCACATCATTTAAATTTTTAAATAGGAAAGGAAGTTTTACTTACACATCAATTTAAAAATATTTCTGTTTTTCCAAATGTTGTTTTTAAATTTAATTTTTTATTTGTAAATCTTTTTTATACAAAGGGTATGAATAACCAGTTTATATTTTCACATCTAAATGCCAAAGCAAAGAAGAAAAGATGATGAAATTCACAAAAAGCTACAGAAAGATCATTTAAAGTCTAGCATATCACTTTACAGTCACAGGACTGACAAATTTCAAAATTGGTGATATCATCTAATTGCTGGTGGGCATTCCAGGAAAAGAAGCTCTCATACATTGCCTGTAGAAATGTGCAATATTGTAGGCTTTTTTGGAAAGCAATCTGGAAAATCTATAACATTTGAAATACTTAAAGTTTTTAAGCCAACGATATTATTCTTGGAAGTCAATTTGATAGAAATTAAAGCATTAAAAGATAATAAACTATATACATAAATCTTAAAATTAAAAATGTAAAAGAAATAAAGAAAATGGTTTTAAATAAGGATAATCAAAAAGGGAATTCACTATACAAATTTTGAGTAGTAAATAGTTAGAAAAATAACAAATTATGTTCCAAGAATCTCTGGAGAGATGGAAAACTAATGTTATGAGATTAGAAGAAACACTGATTGTGCAGAATTCTATTAAAACATGTGGAATAAAATATGCTTCTCAGATGTGTAGGAACAATACACTTTAATACTATGGTACAATCTAATAGTGCTTGGCATAGTTTCGTATTAGCCTAAATATCCTTCATCTCATAGGTGACAGAATTATTAGCCTCAGGAGACACTTCTGACACCCCCTAGGCATCTGGGAGTAGGGCCAATTTTAAGAAAATTATGAAGTGGATGGAACATGTTTTAGGCAATAGCCCTGCTTACCCATTACCCAGTCCCTCCTAACCTCAAGCACCCCCTTTAGGGTCCCACAGGGTGGCCTAACTAGTTAGGTCACACCTACCACATGGGGCTCATTGCTACTCACTCATGAAAATGTACCTTCCTTCACCATCACTTTCAGGGCTCAAGATGTCACATCTTCTAGCAAAAGTACTTGTACTGCCAATGAGAGAAAACTGCTGATCCCAGTTCTAGATAACATGTATGAATTTTAACTGAGGCCTCATACTGATGAGGTCCTCTCTTTCCCTTAGATCAAAACCACCTATGGGTGAGTGTTGAGCTAACATACTCTCCTCCTATGGTACGAAGGCCTATTAACGAAACATGAGAGGGTAACGCAGAGTTGAGAGAGATTATTTTCTGTGTTTTCTAAATGACACTCCATACCACTCTATTCAGAAGCCTTAAATAATAAACTGCAAGACACATAGAAGATGTCACACATGTTTCTTCAAAGTTTACCACTGAGATCCAAGTTTATCTGCCTGTAACTTACCTCCCACCCAATCATCTATTCATTAAACAACAAATACTTATGTAGTACTTATCTACTAGGCACTGTCCTAAGCACTTTACAAGTATTAGCTCATTTAATTTTCATAATGGTCCCCCAATAGTGCTATTGTTATTACTAGGAGTTCTGAGTTTTATGTCAGATTCCATCTGCTTTTTGGAATGATCTTGAACAAGCTCATTAGATTATCTATTGCTTGATTTGAAAATGGAAGATAAGACCTGCCTCATAAATATCTCACAGAAATATTATGATTGGTTTAAGCAGATCTCAAAAAATTATTGAAAATAATGCTTTATGAATAAGAACTGTGTAATCCTAAAATACTTGTGGCATTAAGTAATAAGCCATTGAGAGAATTGATTCTTTTTCTCATGTTAGTGAGCTATATTTTCTCAAGACTTGATTCTCATCTGTGCTGAATTAGTATGGAATTATTCTTAGAATAAATTTTAAATCAATGACTCCCACCTCCCTCAGATTGCACACAGTCCCCAGTGTATTATTATACAATGTTAAACCAGATATGATTAGGTTTTATTCACTGCATTTTAAAGAAGTCATGCAAAATGACTTTTAATAAAGCAGGAAGAAGGAATAATATTTGGTTAAATGAAGTGTCACCACACTAATTATACACTAAAACCTCCTGCACCATTCTGTGGAATTTGGTACAATGAGTGTCTATCAAAAACTCAAGTCAAGTACTCAAGTAATAAAAACCCAATTTCAAGCATCAACCTCATTGCAAGGATTATGACAAGGACATTATAGCCAGGCATCAGAATATTTTATAATTGACACTAAACATGTTTTATTTAACACATAGTTATTAAACATGAGCTATGTGTAGGACACTAAAATTGGCATGGATGGAGAGAGAGCATTAGAGACCTTTCAAAGAACTATAGGGCAGAGGTGTATATCAGCGTTTCTCAACCTCACGTGTGCATACTGGGGATTTTGTAGTTGACAAATCTGATTTGGTGAGGTCTAAGTTGGGGACTGAAATTTTTCGTTTCTAACAAACTTCCAGTATATGAAAATGTTACAGATCCAAGGACTGTTTTTGAGTAGGAAAGATGTACATATTTAACTGTAATATAAGATACAATAGGAGCAGTATGAAGAGCAGAAATAAAATGTTCTGAGAGAACAGAAAAGGAAGGGACCAGTTCTGAATGTGGGAGTCTAGGAAGGTGTCACTAGTGGAATACTTGATATGTGACAGTGATTTCTCAAGCAGATTTTGGAGGGAAGAGCATTTATCAGTATGAGCTGCATGTTAGGGCACACAGGTCTGAAAGTGTATAGATCATATGGTAGCTCTATTTTTAGTTTTTTTGAGAACCCTCCGTACTGCTCTCCGTAGTGTCTGTACCAATTTACATTCCCACCAACAGTGAAGGAGGATTCCCCTTTTTCCACACCCTCTCCAGCATGTATTGTTTCTAGATTTTTTGATGATGGCTGTTCTGATTGTTGTGAGGTGATAACTCATTGTAGTTTTGATTTGCATTTCTTTAACAATTAGTGATGTTGAACCTCTTGGCCATCTGTATGTCTTCTTAGGGGAAATGTCTATTTAGATCTTCCACCCATTTTTGATTGGGTTGTTTGTTTTTGTGATATTGAGCTGCATGAGCTGTTTGTATATTTTGGAGATTAATCCCTTGCTACTCCTGGGCATATATCTGGAGAAACAGAAAGATACATGTACCCCAGTGTTCATTGCAGCACTATTTACAATAGCCAGGGCATGGAAGCATCCTAAATGTCCATCAGTGAGGAATGGTTAAAGAAGATGTGGTGTATATATATATATATACACACACACACACACAATGGAATATTACTCAGCCATAAAAAAAGAACAAAATAATGCCATGAGCAGCAACATGGATGGACCTAGAGACTGTCATACTGAGTGAAGTAAGTCAGACAGAGAAAGACAAATATCACATGATATCACTTATATGTGGAATCTAAAAAGATGGTACAAATAAACCTATTTACAAAACAGAAATAGAGTCACAGATATAGAAAACAAACTTATGGTTATCAAGGGGAAAAGGGGGGGTGAATTGGGAGATTGGGATTGACATATACACCCTACCATATATAAAATAGATAACTAATAGGAACCTACTGTATAGCCTGGGAAGCTCTACTCGGTTTCTCTGTAATGACCTGTAATGACCTGTATAGGAATAGAATCTAAAAAGGAGTGGATATATGTATATGTATAACTGATTCACTCTACTGTACAGCAGAAACTAACACAACATTGTAAATCAACTCTACTCCAATAAAAATTAATTTAAAAAATAAATGAAAGTGTACGGAGTCTCAGGGGCCAACATGGGTCCATGTGGCTGAGAGGAAGTGGGGGTTGGGAAGTGCTGCTTTGTGGGAAAGGGCTAGAGGACTAGGTTGGGGTGGGTATGAAGGGTCTCCATTGCTTTGCTAAGGAATTTGATCTGTATTGTGTTGATAATTAAAAGATCTGTGTTTTCAGAGGATGATTGTGGCTTTAGGGAGGAAGGTGGACTAATGAAGGGAAAAATAGAAGCAAGTGACTATAGGAGACTTTGCAGAGATGGTGAGAGCTTAGATTCAGAGACTGTGATAGGATTTGGAAAGGTCAGGAAATATTTCAGAAATGCTAATTTAGAATGGGCGGGAATTGGAAATCAATGGGGAGTGGAATGGGAGACAAGTACAAATTGAAGATGATGTTATGCTTTCTAGCCTGAGGGGGAGAGGGTGGCTATACCTTTGATGGTAAGAAAAATGGAAGGACGGACAGATTTCTGGCAGGAGATGCAGGTTCTGATTTGTACGTGTTCAGCAGGGCATCTGTCCTAGGATGTAACTGGAAATCTGAAATGTAAGAAAGGTTGAGGAATGTAAATTTGGGAGTCAGTAGTAGGGAAGCAATAGCTAAAGCAATGAATGCAAAGAAAATCACCAAAGGAGCTGAATTTAGAGAGAAATGGGAACAAGTGAAAAGAAAGGCTAGAAATTTGGGGAGCTGCGTGTATTGATGGGGGTGTCAAACCCTGACCTTGATCTGTTTTTCAGTCCTCTGTATTTTAAATATCATTGGAATTGTCATTATTGGAGAATCCATCTTGTATAGAAAGTAATTATTTTTCACTGTCTGCATTGTAGTGCAGATTGGTTTTGTAATACAACATTCTTAATATAAAATGCTTGGTGAGATGTGTAATTAATATGTGTCTAGCTACAGTCATATACTTAACAGTCATCATCTTATTTTCCCTGGGGAATATGTTTCTTCTGATTTTTTAAAAAAACTAAAGTCTGTACTTTATTTAAATTTTTAAACTTTTTACCTAATGTCCTTTTTCTCTTTCAGGATCCCATCCAGGATACATTACGTTTAGTTAAGTGTTTTCTTAGGCTTCTCTTGGTTGTGGCCATTTCTCAGACTTTCTTTGTTTTTGATGACCTTGGCAGTTTTGAGAAAAACTGGTCAGATGGTTTGATGTCCCTCGACTGGGTGATGCCTGCTGTTTTCCTGAGTAGCCTAGGGCTATGGTTTGGGGGATTAAGACCACAGAGGTAAAGCATCATTTTCATCATATCATATCAAGGGTATGGACAACCCACACGACTTATCGCTGTTGAGATTAACCTTAATCACCTGACTGAGGTAGTGTTTGTCAGGTTTTTCCACTGAAAATTATACTTTAATTTCCCCTTTCCATACGGGACTCTTTGGAAGGGTGTCGTTGTATGCAACTCGTGCTGAAGGACTAAGAAGTTATGATCTACCTCCTTGAGTTTGTAGCAGCTATGGAAATTATTTGCTGTTTTTCCTCAGCAGAGATTTGTCTCTTCCTCCCCACTTATTTATATATTCAATAGTTGGTTTACGTCAGTATGCACTAATGGATATTTATTTTATACCAATATTACTTTACTTATTTTTTGCTCAAATTGTTCGAGTTTGGACCATTGGTTCCTGTGCCGCTTTAATATACCTCCATCATTGCTTTTGTTTATTTGTTTGTTTTTTTGCTTGGTTTTGAGCTCTTCCTCATTTTCTGGCACTACGATGCTCTAGACTCATCTTGTATACTTATTTCTCCAGCCCTTGAATCAGCTGTATCTTTCCAAGGACCCCAGGTTCCTCTTATTGGAGAATGGTATTAGAAACCAATATCTGAGCGTTAGGTGCAGTCTGATTTTTAAATTGCTGCAGAGTTTGTTTCTTTGAAGGTCTCCTAAACTGGTGAGAATTTCAGACTTTTAGAAACTTGGTAAAATGCAATAATCAGAATTTTCTCTCAGGCAATAGTCTTGAAGCAGTAAAAGTTTAAACACACATGGACACACATCTAATCAGTTATGCTTTGATAGAAGACTATAGAAGTGGCATGAAAATCTGTAAAAAAGAAAGTCACTTTAAAAAAAGAGAACAAATATATGGATACCAAGGGGAAAAGAGGGTGTGGTGGGAGGAATTAGGAGATTGGGATTGACACATGTGCACTATTGATACTATGTATAAAATAGACAGCTAATGAGAATATACTGTATATACAGGGAACTCTACTGAATGCACTGTGGTGACCTAAATGGGAAGGAAATCCAAAAAAGAAGGGATATATGTATATGTATAGCTGATTAACTTTTTTATACAGTAGAAACTAACACGACATTGTAAAGCAACTATACTCCAATAAAAATTAATTAAAAAACAAAACAAAACTCTGGGACTTCCCTGGTGTTCCAGTGGTTAAGACTTTGCACTCCCAATGCAGGGAGCCTGGGTTCAATCCCTGCTCAGGGTTCTAGATCCCACATGCCACAACTAAGAGCCTACATGCCACAACTAAAGATCCTGCATGCCACAACGAAGATCCCGCATGTGGCAACTAAGACCCAGTGCAGCCAAATAAATAAATAAATGTTAAAAACAAAAACAGAAAACAAACAAAAACCTATGAAAGAAAACTTTAGCAAGCCTTCTAAAGTAAACATTTTTTGAGTTTATTTCATAAGAATAAACTGATCTATTTCTTTTCATGCTCTTCTTAATGAAAAGTTTCTTTAGAGCAGGAGTCTTTTAACTTTTGCAAAAGTTTAATCATGATGTTGTTTTCTTGAGCTTAGGTTAGAAGAATTTCAGGAGCTCAAAACTCTTCACAGAAGCAACCTCCAAACCTCTTTTATGGCAGAAAGCAGTAGACATTAGGACAGGAAAACTTTATCCCTAGTATGGATTTAGAACGTCAAGGGGAGAGTGGTTTAGAATTTCTCTGTGGTGAAACACAGAGTTTTCATCATCAGCTCTTAAAGGATAAGGAGCCAGAGGCACACAAGCAAACAATCCATGACCAGACTCTTGGGGCAAGAAACCAGATTTAATTAGATTTTGTGACCATGTTATGTAATACATCAAAAATCTCAAGTTTCAATATGTATGCTTTCTTTTAAAATGAATTCTGAAAATTGAAATATACAGTCCAATAAACATCTACTAAGTGTCTACTATAATCATTGTTAGATATGAGAACTTGAATGTTTGTTGTCCTTAAAGAAAAGCCATGAATAAAATTAATTAAGTATGGGTGCTGTGTTACTGTTCTGTAGATGCATCATATTAAGAATACAGTTAAGGGAACTGGTTAATGCAACTTGATTCAGAAATAGCTAATTTATATTCAGACAATCTTGTGGTAGAATCAAGCATAGAACCCAACTTATTATCAATAAGTTAACAATGAATTCATGAATGTAAACTATCTACTAACTCTGGTAAAGGAAGGATGCAAAGAAAGGAAGACTTTGTTATGTGATGAGAATCTTATAGTTGTGAAGAAAACATACAAATGGAACAGTGAACGTATGAAATATCCTCGTTATATATATATAATAAAGGAATATTATGTATTATTTAATACTTTTTATATTATGAAGGAATATTATATATCCTTTAAGCATTTTCAGTATTTCACACTGAAATAAAACAAATTTTAGGAAATCACACTACTGTGTCCTTAAGGAGTATAATAGTATATAATGCTATGAATAAGTGAATGAGACTTGGCTTTAGTAGCTATGTATCTTAAAAGTTGCTGGACAAGTTTATTTTCCAAGTCACACTTTAGAAATCTTTTCTGCTTCAGTCAAATGTATGTGTTAACAGAAAAGTTTCTAATAAGTAAAGCACTTAGAATCTGCTATTAGCTTTCATAATTAATATTACAGTTATTTAAATGCAATGAATGGTTACCTTTGTTTTTCTTATTTACTTCTCTCCTTCTTTCTTACTAAGAACCAAAATGTATCTTTATGTCCTTTTTAAAAAAACTACTCTAATGTTTTGTTATTATTCATCCATTTATTTTTTAAAGATTTATTTTATTATTTATTTTACTTTTAGCTGCATTGGGTCTTCGTTGCTGCGTGCGGGCTTTCTCTAGTTGTGGCAATTGTTGCGGTGTGTGGGTTTCTCATTGCAGTGGCTTCTCTTGTTGTGGAGCACAGGCTCTAGGCGTGCGGGCTTCAGTAGTTGCAGCGCATGGGCTCAGTAGTTGTGGCCCACAGGCTCAGTTACTCCGTGGCATGTGGGATCTTCCCAGACCAGGGATCAAACCCTGTCCCCTGTACTGGCAGGAGGATTTTTAACCACTGCGCCACCAGGGAAGCCCCTATTCATCCATTTTTAACTTTTACAAAAATATTTCAGTATCTTAGCATTTGATGGAGTTTTAGTTATTGGTCTACTGCTCACATTCAGTTATTCATTCCTTTATGCATTTAGCTAATAGCAAATACTTCTTAAATTCTAGCCACTGTTTTAGATACTGAGAATACAGCAGTGAATAAAATAGACCCAGTTCTGCCCTCGTGAAGCTCACATTCTAATGGGGAGAGACAAACAATAAACAGACAGACAAGAGATATATAATCTGTCAGATGATGATAGATGCTTTGGAGAAAAATAAAGCAGGAGTAGACTTGTCATTCTTTGAGAATAAACAGCATTTATAGGAATGATGCTATCTGAGAGCTCTCTGTTGTGCTCTGAATTGGGTTACTGACCCGGTAGACTTTATCAATGAGGAGCTCATTTGATAGCCAGGAAATGATTGTTTGCTTTACATGGCAGCCTGCCTATGAGAGACTGGAAATATTCTACAGGCAGCCTCCCTCCGTAGGGCAGATGCTTGATTAAAACAAAAACAAGAACAAAAGCCTTTAAAAATAGCTCTTACTTTTGACACTGAGATGTCAAGTTGTTCCCAAGAATGCTTAGAGAAGGATAAAAACTAAGGTCCGTGCCATATTATGTCTGAAGTGATAAAGCTGGACCCTGACATATCCTCCTAAAATCGTCTGTGGGGTTTTCATTGCTTCCAGAGCCAACACTGTGGAGGCAGGATAATAAGCAACAATGTTCCACAGTTTATGGGGGAGAATCCTGTAGATTTTTCATGTTTTTGTCATTTTGAGATGGAGCATGGAACATCCACATCCTGTTTTCCTAGAACTATGTCCTGTGACCTCTCTACTTAAGGGCTTGGCTAGCCCGATCTGGGAGCTAGTCCTGCTCTGGTTTCTTTGTGACAGGGAAAGAAATCATTTTAATCATCAAAAAAAAAAAAAAAATCTGAGAAACTTCTAGAGATTTCTTCTCAAAAGTAGGTGGAAACCCAGTTAATATTTATGGTTCCTGAGTACATGTGCAGTTGAGAGCTGTCTCCTTTTACACATGAATATTTCTCTTTCTTCAGTTACCAGTGGTGTCACTAATAATGTTTTAGGGTGCTCTTGCTAGGGGAGGGTCTAGGAATACCCAAGTTATACCTGTTATAGTCTTTTTTCCTCCAAGGTCCCAAAGGAAAATAGAAGTTGAGAAAATAGCAAAGCTAGATAGTTCCTCTTTGTCTCAGTTTCTTCTTTTGTAGAGTATGTGTAATAATTGTTTCTACTCCACAGTGTTGTTGGAAGTTCTGTGTAAGTTAGGCATCAAACCTAAGTGTCTCTGTTGCCTCCTGCATTTTTGAAGCAGTAATGATGTAATGATCACAAACATGGCTTCTGGGGCTAGACTTCCTGTGTTCAAATTCTCTTCCCATCACGAACTAGATGGCCAACCTTGGGCAAGTTATTTAACCTTTCTGTGCTTAAAAAAAAAAAGAAAATGTGCATCTATCAGGGTATGGTGTAGAATAAATTAATTAATGGAAATACTTGGGACAGTACCTGGCATACTGTAAGTGCTCAAGAACTATTTGCCATTGATTCATTATGCTACTATTCCTTATTTATTAGTGTGGCCTTGGCGCCCAAATCCTAATGCAGTATTCTAAAGAGTTAGGCTGAGTCACATAAAGATCTCCTTTCCTTATGCCAGGAAAACCTAAGAAGCCATCATCCAAATTGGCCAGGATCTGCTTTGCATGCTTTTTCCCCAATCCAAATCTTTTTTTTTTTAATTACTTTTTATTGGAGTATAGTTGCTTTACAATGTTGTGTTCGTTTCTGCTGTACAGCAGCAATCCAAATCTGACTTCTCAGCTCTTACACTAGTGTCAGCCTTCAGGGGGCAGAAGGAACACATCAAGTAAGACCAGCACCAAAAATATTTACCTCAATGCCTAGAAAGAGCCTGTCCTGGGCCACTTATAACTGTGACAACAGCCCCGAGACAGACTGAGTGTGGAAAGAGTCCAAAGAGAGAGTGTGAGGAAAGAAATGAAGACAGATCCACCTAGGAGTGGGACCTCGTCCACGTTAGCAATCCAACTGAAATGACATAAGGGAAAAACATGGCTCCAGGCCAATCCTGATTTTTTTTCAGCTCCTTAGAGAAAGAATGATTCTACGTGGCCACACTTCAGTCCTTGCCAACTTTAGCATGGCCAACCAAATGTCTCTGGAGTTGAAGTGACCTTACTCAATCTTGTGGAAGAGCATGGCCAAAGATGGAAATCAGAGGGCTGTTCAGACATTCTTTAAAGACCAGTTGACCAACTGAGCAAATATCAACTTGCATGCAGTCATTTCAACAAAACCAGTTTACCTAGGGAACAGGCCTAATTCATTAAAAGTGAAAACATGGAACATCAGCTTGCTGAATGAACAATTCATGGAAGACTGACACACCGGTGTTTTACACCAGTTCTAAGGACTGTCCGCTGCTACTAAAGGCAGAGCCTAGGCAGAGCTGGGGCCAGGCGGGGCCACTAAGGTAAACTACTGAAAATGTGGGAAGCTGTCCTCAACTGTCAGTGGCTGCCTTTTAGGATATAGACCCAAAACTTCAATGTTTTCCAATGAAAGCTGAAATCTGGATTTTTATGTGAATTGTGCTGATTTTTGCATTTTGGCCAACACTCAAAATTAAAAACAAAAACAAAACAAACACTGTGCAGGCCAGATACACCCCATATGCAGGCATTACTGCCCCTGTGCGCTTGCAGTCTGCAATCTCTGCCGTCCACCCTGGGCATTGTCCATTAAACACTCATGCTTTTATCTTGTTGAGCGTGGCCCCAAAGCTTCACAGTATATAGTAATTTGTAATCTTGTTGAGGCACAAATTTATATCCCAGATGCTCCAAGGTTGACTTCTGAATGTGATTTACTTCACTAGTGAGTGTGCTTTGCTCTCTGCTCAGTTTCTAGATTTCAGTATGGCTTTGGGGTTTTTTTAAACCAAGCTTGAATACATAGCACCTCTCATAAAGCAATTAAAGTGTTTTTCTTTCAAAAAGGGCTGTGACCTAGCTCTAAAGTGTTGATGTCATTAAATCACACGAATGGGAAAGAAAAAGGGGGGGGAGGCTTGTGGGAGTTGGTGGAGAGAGTAGACTTGTAGATAGAAATGAAGAGAAATCGAAAAGGTCTACTTTAACTAGAAATTTAATTAGGAAATAGAGATTTGGAAGTTTGATGTGGAATTCAGCAAGGGTAACAGTAAATGGAATTTTGAATAGAAGTAATCAGCATATTTTTCAGACCATAGTAGCAAGAATTAAGCAAGGAGGATATGAAAAGATCACTTAAAACTTTTGGTTATACTTTACTTCATTTTAAGAGGAAATTGATGTGCTGTAAGGTATTTTTGAAATATTTTTAAATTTAAAATATTAAATATTTTTGAGAGATGAGGGGTAACCTTATGAATGTCAAGAAACTGTGTGATGCTTTATAAGTTAGCCTAAATCCTTTTTGATGTTTAGATCCCTTATAGATTGCTAAGGGCAATGACTTCCTGCTATTTACTATTTACTTTCATATTTCTAGTACAGTGTTCAGCTCAGAGGAGGTTCTTAATAAATTGAATGCTTTGAATTATTTAAATGTGTCTCCAGTTTCAAACATTTATCACTTAAATATATATTTCTTTCTATCAACTCTAGAAATTGTGTGTATGCCTTGGTAGTGAAGAGGGGGCATACTCAGACTTAGGAATATGAAACATACTTTGTTTTTAACACCCAAACAATGCAGTCCATAATATGAAATTCCTCTCTCTCTGCATGTTCTTATCTTATTAAAATATTTAATTGCGTATATTATGACAGGAGGTTTCTTCTAGGGTTTTAGTGTTTCCTGTGCTAGAAGTAATATCGAATGAAAACAGTCTCTGTGTTTTCCCTTTTGAATCCATATCAAAAGGTTTTGGCTGAAAATGCCAGGTGCACATTTAAAATAAAGTATTGGAATCATCATGGAGTATTAGGTTTTGGCTATCGGAATCTGTTTGTAGTTTCCTTCAAAGGGAGAGTGCGTGGGACAGGGTAGACCCTTGACACATAAGACCTGATGGCTATTACCTGGGTGAGATCTCTCCCAACTCCAAATCACCAACATCATTTCTCCTTGTTCTTTTGAACTCTTATGCTATCTTCCAGCACCTTGAGATACATCAAGCAAACAGAGAAGCTTTAGGACAAGAGCTCAGATGTTAACTTGAGTTCAGTTGTCTGGATCCTTTTGTTTGGCAGAGAGGTTTCCCTTCCAGCAGCAAGACGACTACAGAGGGACCAATAGCTCAGACAGCACAGGACTTGTCAGATGGAAAAGGACTTGATTAGTGGAGAGTAAAATTTCATAAATTTACTAATTGTCATAAATCATTCTTCCTCATCAACTTTTTTTCCCCCCTAATAATTCTTCTTTGGAAACATTATGCTCTCAAGTGAGAAATTCTAGGAAATTTTTAAAAGATAGAATTTGGAGGCATTGGATATATTCTAGCTTTTTGAAGCCACTAATAATGCAGGAAGTGACTTGTGAGGTCTGGCATACATAGTTACTTGGAATTTGAGCCACAAAAGATGTCATGTGTACAGGAATTGCTTCATTTTCTAAACTGAATTTCCATCCAAAATGGAGAAAGTTTCCCAGGTAGAACCAATTCTTTTATATATTACTTAGGTTTCTTTTTCTGTTCTTTTTTTTTTTTTTTTTTGAGAAAGATATTTCTATATTGTTTCTGAAATAATGTGTTTACTACCCTATCATTAGCCAGTTATTCATTCATCCATTTAACAAATATTTCTAAAGCGTCAATTATATACAAGTTATGCTGATACAAATTTATGTAAATAGATCAGAAAGACTAAAGGAAAATAAAACCATATAGCCATGTAAATGTTAATTTTTAAACGTTCAGGTATGATGCAAGAATATACTCTGTTGAGATTATTTTGGCAAGTAACTATGATGTATTGGCAAAGAACTTTGTTCTTGGTGGAATAGCTGAAATGTCTGTGTTATATTCTGTATTTCGAAGTCAACTCTGCTGTCTATAACCAGAACACAAATTCCTTTTAGACAAAACCTAACTTAAATTTTTCATTAAATTTTATTTTCTACCCGGCACAACTTTTTCTTTGTAAGAAAACTTATAAAAACATTTTTTGATTTTTAACATCTGTGAAAAGTAATGGTAATATGGAGGCCTAGAACAAAATGTTCAGTATTTTGACTTATTATTATTTGATTTTACAACTCTCTCATCTCTTAAAAGACTTTATAAATTTCTTTCCTCCCAATCTCCAATTAAGGCTTTATTAATTTATAAAATTAGTGACTTGAAACATTCTAATTTTAGTATTTTAAAGGAATTTTATGATATAACTTCAGATAATTGGATTTTCCCTAAGATACAATGTTAAAGTATTAGTTCTGCTTAATTAGAAAAGTTGAATTTTAATTACTTCAAATATTAACTTTTAAGTATATTCAGAATCATTGTTACTTGTGTTTTAGGATTTAAATAATTACGTTCTTTAATCTGAAGAAGTAAATGGTGCCTTTAAGAATCTGATAAAAAATTGTTTGTTTTTCCATACTCTTTTGCTGTTAGGTGGTTTGGGCGCTTGGGATCTGCTCATTTGCCTGTCTTCTAGGAAAGCTGGTGGAAAACCCTGCATATCCAATGAAGACATGTGCCTGTTAGGTTTACATCAAAAGGTAAATATTCTTTTTCAAAATGTGCAGATTTTATCAAACCTATGGATATTAACACCAGTATTTCCTGGTCCATAATGTTGAAAAAAAAAAGTTTTGAAAAATTGGAACCGTTGCATCTTTGGAGAAAGTTTCAATGGCCATGCCTTATACACTTTACCATAAAATGTTCACCATTTTTGGTTTGATAGGATCCCCTTCAACTTCAGCTGCTATCAGTAGGATCCAGTTTTACCTAGTGGGTCCCAAAACTTGACCTTGAAATATATAGCCTATGGTATGTTGCTTACCTTGGCCACCTCGTCATCCAGAGTAGTAAAGATTTTATTTACTAGATACCGGTTTTGACTTTTTCAAACTTAAGTTGATATCCTGAATTATCAAAAATTTATATAGTTTGTTATTAACTTTTGAAAATGACATCCAATATCCACTATTGTGTGTAACCTTTTATAAACGCTTCTAGAAAATTTAACTAAAAATTATCAGATGCCTACAATGTGCTAGTCACTGTGCTGGATAGTTTGTATGTGCTGTATTTTTGATAACTTTAACAAATTTGTGAGAAAAGTGTCAAAGCCAATGACTCTTTTTTCAGTAGTAAAAGAGTACTATAGCAGCTACCGTGGTCATGCGATATTTCTGTAATTGACAATGGTGATCACTCCTTCCTTCCAACTCTTTCCTCCCTTGGCCTTTAGACTGAGCACATTCTTTCGCTTCTTCTTGTACACCTTTGGCCATCCTTTCTGTGTTCTTCAGAGCCGCATTTCCTCTGCTATGCCTCTGTTCCCCAAAACCGCCCCTAAAGTGTCAACGACCGTTTGTAGTTGACGACTTCCAAATCTACGTCTCAAGTTCAGAGCAGTTTCTCAGGCTTCAGGCTTGCATGCGTAACTGCCCGCTGAACATCTCCATTTGGATGCCACACAGGACCTCAGACTCAACCCAGAGAAAGTGAATTCATGGTTTTCCTTGGTAAACTCACTTCTGCACTTGTACTTAGAAGCTCTGCAGAACTGCTCTGCTGACTGTGTGATTAACCACTCTGCCACTTCCTAAGGTAGAAATCTGGTCTTCACCTTTGAGCCCTGCCTCTCCCTTGCCATCTGCATTCTATCAATCACGAATACTAAGGAATTTAACTTCTAAATAGTTCTCAAATATCTTACCTACTTTCCATATTGACTACCTTTATTCTGGTCAGACAGTCACCATGTATAACCAGGACGATTGCAGAATCCTCCTCACCGATTTTTCTGAAACGTGTTTTCGCCCCTGAAATCCATCCGGCTCACAGTTACCAGAGTGAAAAACAGAAAACACTGAATTAACCTGATTACTTCTGTGCTTAAAATCTTGCATGGCTTCCCATCAGCTATAGGATAAAGTCGACAATATTTGCTGTGTGTTTCAATGTCCCAGCAGGAAACAAAATGCCACACTCCAAAGGATTTAACTGAAGAGAAACTAATGAAAGAGCTATTTACAGAGCTTTTGGCAGGATAGGAGAAACAAAAAAGGTTATAGGCACCCAGGGACTAGCAACATTATAAGGTTTTACCACCCTTGGTCTGAAGGAGGGTATGTACAGTAGGATGGTGTAGGAAAACCAAATAAGAGCCGGAGCCAAGAAAGAGGGATCTGTGGAAAGGAGCTATAAACATAGGCGATGTAGCCATTGCCAAATCATAGCCCTGCAGAAGAGGAAGCCAGAAAGATAAGTATTCAACCTCTCTCTGCTCCCACTTTCCAATCTCTTGCCCAGGCCTCCTACTGAGAACCCTTCTAAGTGCTTACATATTTGTTTATGTCCATTCTTTACATATGAGGACACTGAAGCACAGAGAGATTAAGAAAATTACTTAAGTCCTCTTAGCTAATAAATGAAGTTTCTAGGATTCAAACTCTGGCAGTCTGACTTTAAATTCTGTGTGCTTAACCATATCACTATAGAACCTTTTAAGATAAATATTTAGATGCTGCACTTAAAGCCTATTCTAATGAATATTCCTAAAGAATACATAAATTCTAAATGATACATATTAGATAACTGTCACTTTGGAGCATGAGTAATTTGAAGTTTTGTGAACCATGACTCATTTATGTAAACATAAATATTCAAAACAAAGTTGCTTCAAGTTTGTTGGGTACATGTTAGGATTGTCAATGACTGTGGAATGAACAAAGAAAGGGCAGCTGCTCAAATTAGGATTACTCATCAGTTTAGAATTTTGGAATTTAAGTGCTTAATGAAAATGATCTTAAGATCTGTTATAGAGGATGAATGACCAGGAGTCTCTCTAGCCAGGAGGAAAGTAACAGGAGTTTAAAATTGTATTGGTCTCTGTGATGCTGAAAGTGAAGCAAGGTCTGCTATTTGGGATAACACCAAGTTTAGTAAGTGGCGCTCTACCTCACCTTGAACAGACAGGTCCTAGTATTTCAAGAGCAGAGAAATTCGTTTCTAGTTCTGAATGTTTGTAGGATTAGCAATCCCTGAATCCGGGATGCTAGTTTTTAATACTTGGAGCACTGAGAACTACTGAAATGGCTCTTATTTTAAAGCTCTCTAGAACATTTTCAGGTGACTGTGATGGAGTGATAATTACATGTAAGAGAAATGGATAATAAGACTTCTTTTTTTTTTTGATTAGCTGGTTCCCTTCTTGACATTAATTCTCTTCCTTATGGATGATACGGAACAGTTTTCAGAGAAGTTCTGATTTTTGATAAAAGACGTGAACATCTCTACAGGTCTAATGAAGAAAAGGAACAGTTCCCTAAGATACGTGATATGTGTCACTCTCAGTGTTCATGAGTGACCAAAAAGCTTTTTCCCCTGGGTGCTTTCTTACACTTTATATAAATAGCCCAAACTCAAATGTCTACTTTCTTTAATGAGTTAATGGTATTACTGCAGTTTTAGTTTTTTTTGAGTTATAAATACTTTCTGAATGTTTATAATTAACATTATACTGTTGTTCTTATGAATGAAATACGACTCAAAATAAGAATGATTTTTTTTTTTTACTTTTGCTTCTGACAGTATGTAATGAAAACAATTTAGACGCAGATTACCACAGATTAGGATTGAAATATTTTTAAATGCACATTTCTTTTCTCGCAGTTTGATCTCAGAAATATCTTAGGGCCCAAATGTCATTATCAATTTTTTCATATGCATTCTATTCCTTTCAAAGATGCAGAAGCTTTTGTGCCAAGAAAAACAGCAGTCTGTATAAAATACACACCCACCCACGTGTGCGCACACATATATAAAGCATTCAAACCCAATAGAAAGTTGGTATATATTAAAAATGACTCTCTGGGTGGTAATAATGTGTCAGTGTAAGTTCATCAGTTGTAAGGGACGTACCACTCTGGGGGAGACGTTGATAAGGAGGGAGGCTGTGCATGGGTGGGGGGAGTGGATATATGGGAAATCTCTGTACCTTCTGCTCAGTTTTGCTGTGAACTTAAAATTGCCCACCCCAAAATAAATTCTATTAAAAATAATTATTGCAGTATTAAGCTGGAGAAGCTCATTGTATAAAAGTCAGCTAATCCCAGTGAAAACGTTTTTATGTTCCACTTGATAATGGTGCAAATCTTACGTATTTTATGATGTACATAAAAATAAAAAACACTAGCATATTGAAGAACCTTATTAGGTTTAACAATTAAAAAGTTAAAATATGTGTAATAAAGTTGATTTACCACAGCTGCAGGACCCATAGCCTTGTATGTGTTTATCTCTTTGTGCCAGGTTATTTAGTTTAACTGCTTAGCCCGGTGCTCAGTTGCAGAGTAGAATGGAGACGATATTTCTAGTGTCACGTGTCACCACAGTCACGTCATCTTCTTTGACTCTGTGAATTCCAAAGATGTGCTTTGGAGGAAAGAGCAGTGGAGGAGGTCATTGGGTGGGGTATGGGAAAGTGAGAGCAGTGGCTTCCTTTGACTTGGCTCTGGCTTTTTGAAGCAAATGCTTTGTTGACCCTGAGCCATTTCATCACTGTGACCCAAGGTCTCATATGAAAAGTCATCTCTCTGATGTGACACAACAACTACCCTTGTATCTGAAATCTGTGCAAACTCTACTCTGTCTTTGCAGCATCTACACATATTCTTCTGGCCCGTTAGTTCAGTTGCTGTTATCCACTTAACCAGGGCTCTGCGATTCCTTTCAGTTTGTAGAGGTCAGGACAGCATAACAGGGATGCTCTAAGCATCTGCAACGGCGGCACATTTACTCTGAGCCCCTCAAGAAGTGGGAGAAGGTTTTCAATAGGACCTGTGTCCGTACACAGCCTTCACTGCTACTTAGCTAATGCTGCTTCTTTTTCTGGGCCCTTCTATCGTTAAAAGAGTCTATTTAGTCAATAGCAACTGAGTGATTTTTTTTCCTTAAGTGGAGGAAAATGGTTCAAGTTTATTGACTTTTAAACCTTGTCACAATCTAATTTAGAAAGGTCCTTTGTGTGTTAACAACAACGGCAAAAAAACCCCAAACCTCTGTGATGGGTTCCCCAGACCTTTGCAGCACTCTGTCCCCTCCCTCCAGCCTGTCTTAGGAATTCTGAATTGAAAACGTCGGGATTTGGGGAAAGCCCTTCTTTTCCTACGTTTAGACTCTAAAATTGATCACTTTTGAGTTTGAGTCGTGGAGGCATCCCTAAAATCTAAAGTGTACTATACACTTTTCTCAATTCTCACGTTCACAAGAGCGGATTCTGCTGAAGCCTGGGCTTTATGTATGTTTGACCTGGGCTGAAGTTTACAGTTTGCTGAATAAACGGATAGAGTTAACAAGATTGCAAAGGTTAGAGAACTTTTAATCGATGAACTGTTTCAAAGCACTTTAAATGAATCATTTTTTAAAAACTACAACTTATGACTGAATTATTGAATTGATCAAAGCTTAGAGGAGAAGTGGTATCTAGAGACCCAAGGCTCTATTTTTACAAACGGAGAAACTGAAAAAGAAAAATAAAGTGATGTGCTCAAGGTTCTAATTTTGTTATGTGCCAGAAGTGGGACTGCAGCCCATGTTCCTGGTTCCCTCTCTTTTCTAGGGTTAGAGCTGCAGCTGAGTCCCTTTTATCCAGTCAGGCCCACAGGCCACAGTAAAGAAACTCTAATACATTTTTAGTGTAGAGTGAATGAATTTGAAAGTAATCAATAATGGCTCAAAAATGAATCTGATTTTCAAGCTGATTTACACTCAATCTTTCTGCTGGTTTTAATGAGATGTTACCATATTTGGCATTTTGGGGAGATTTAGTTGAGAATAGCTAATCTGTAAATTCAGAAGAGGAGGGAATTAAGCTTGCTTATATCTTTTCTTTATAAATTAAAAGATATGTTTGAATTTATGACATTAATGAAGCTTTCTAAGAACAAATTTTTGTTAAAAGAGAGTTTTGTGGTGACTGAGTTTTATATTTGAAAGCAATAAATACCCTTCAGTATGAAGTGAACACTATAAATGCTAACAGGTTTAGCATTGAATTACCACTAGACGTCCGTGATTCAAATCACCGAGGGCCTTTGGAACTTGGGAGTGTAGTTGATTTTGAGGAATGTTTAGTGCTGTTTTTTGGCAAAGCAAAATCTGCAACTATCAAGTTAGTAGTGTTGCTCTATATGCCATACTGATATAAATTATGTCCTTTTTTTTCCTAGCAAATATCATGGCTTTGAAATATATCAAGGTTTTAATAAGTATTCCCAGATATTTTGAAGATTTCTAACGACATGTTTTTATTTTATGTTATCAAACAAACCACTCTCTTATTTTGGAATTTAATACTGACTTCCAGATATTTGAAAATAGGGGGTGGGTGGTGTAGACGATGCTTCACATCTATACCCTGTATGCTGTTTGTGTTTTCTTTGCTTTAGGATTTATGAATGCCTAAGTCACTAGAATCTTTTTTATTCCTTTCAGGTAAACATATTACCAGAAATACAACATCAGCTTTGCAGGAAGGAAGGATTATGTCAACTAATTAGAAGATTTCCAGGTAATCTTTCATTTGCTTCCTTATGCATAAACCTGTGAGATACATAGGCTTCCTCAGCAGACACCAACTAAGGAGCTATCAGATCAGCGTACTAAGCTCCTTTGTTTATCAATTCCACTATCACAAACCTTCCAGAATCCACAAGGTTTTGCCAATGGGAAGACCTCGATAATGAGGAATAACATGAAACATTGATATTCTTTCTTTTAGTTTTGCCTTCTGACTTTCTAGATGAATATTCCCTTTTCTTCTTATATATTCGTCTTCAAAATAATTGCTGCTTCACTTTTAAGGCAATTATTTATAGTACTTCTTATTTATATAAAACTTGAGGTTTTTAAAAAACGTATTTCTTTATGATTAAGTGATTCCGATCTTAAATTTGTTCCTTCTTTCTGAAGTTCTCTCAATTTGTCTTGACAGCTTTAGAAATTTGGGACAAAAATTACCATCTTGCTTCCTCATAGAATCCCAGAGTGGAAAGAACACATCAGATGGCATATGAGTCTTCATAGATGAAATTATAGCCTACTTGAAAACCAATCAGTGAAAGAGTCTCTCCGATTTCTAGTTTAAAACCCACTTAATGTTTAACAACTTATGCCCCTAGAAAGTACTGTACTGTATAACTAAAATTTAAGTCCACATAGTTTTAATTATGTTTTCTAAAATTAATTTGTGTATGAGTTGAATCAGAAAACTGGTATCTTAACCCATCAGCTTTTCCATGGGGTTTCTGCTTCTACAGCAAACATGAACCACACTGGTATGTCCCATTTTAAAGGCTACAGTCTTCTATTGTCATTTACCAAGGATTAAAATAAAATAAATGTCAGCAATTAAACTTTCAATTTAAGATTTATTTAAAATAAATAATAGCTGTATAAACCTGGTTCTGCAGTTATCGTTTTATATCACAGTTGTAACTGACTTCCTAATCTCTTTGTTTTGTTTTTGTAAACTTTAGCTGGATAGTTTTTTGTTTTATAAAAAAAGCTAATGTTTTTGTGAAAAGCAAGGAAAATAATGATTCCCACTAATACATTATAGATAAGAATCTAGGAGTCCTTTAGTTAAGGTAATCTGAAAAACATTTGTTTACATTTTGAACAGAGCCTACATACTTCTTTTTGGTTTTTGTTTTGTTTTAATTTTAATTTTTTTTTGGCTGCATTGGATCTTTGTTGCTGCATCTCTAGTTGCAGCAAATGGGCGTTTCTCTTGTTGCAGAGCAGGGGCACTAGGCACGCAGGCTTCAGTAGTTGCGGCTGCGGAGCGCAGGTTCAGTTGTTGTGGCTCGAGGGCTCTAGAGCGCAGGCTCACTAGTTGCAGTGCACGGGCTTAGTTGCTCCTCAGCATATGGGATCTTCCCGGACCAGGGATCGAACCCGTGTCCCCTGCACTGGCAGGCGGATTCTTAACCACTGAGCCACCAGGGAAGTCCAGAGCCTACATACTTTTAAAGTATGTTTTTCTTTGTTGCTGTTTACATTTCAAGATAATAGATTAGCATTGGAGTTAGCAGAACAGAATCATAATAATGCAAGCCTGTTTGTAGCCAGAAATGGATTATTAGTTTTAAAAATTTCCCCAAACAGCTCTTACCTAAGTTTATATTTTGCTTCCATAAAATGAAAGTTTTTTTCTGTCTTTTTTGCTTTAAACATTTTTTTTTTCCTCAAGAACATCTATAAGTTCTAGACATATGTAGTCCTGTCTAGTTTGTAATGTTCTATTTATCTCTGTGACTAACAAGGTAATTTCATGGAATATACAGGCTTTTTAATGGAATTATTTCTCCTATAATAACATTACAGGAGAAATTTCTTATATGCATAGCTTTAAAGGAATATGTCTACAGCATTGTTTTCTGATATAAGCTTTATAAACAATAGCTTATGTTGGAACTGGCTATGAATATACAGTATACAATATAAAATCAGTATTCACAAGATTAAAAAATACGTTATTTGTTGTGAATACTGAATATTTAATATTGAATACAGATTAGATAGCATCATGCCAGTACCTAAAAATATTTTAAAAGGTAAAGTACTATTAAAAAGATAGCAAAACTAAACATAATACTATATACTTTAGCCATTTTATTTAAAGCCAAAGTGGCCCATGCCGTTTTGAGCTGTGTTTCATTTAGAGACAGGCAAAACACACATTTTGAAACCAGAGATTTTAGCTCCACCAGCTATTAACTGTGTGAGTCACAGTTAGGGTGTTGTTGGTTTTTGTTTTTGTTTTTTAATCTGTAAAGTGAGGATAGTGAGACCCTTTTCTCATACTTAATTTAAAAAATATAGTCTACAGGTATGTCCATGCATGTGGGTAATTTTATTTGAAGAATGAAGAGTATCATATACTATACTAACACACAGTGCTGTAAAATGGTAACTGGATCATCCTAGTTTTGAAAAGTCCAGCAACAGGCCTTTCAGTATTTTCTCTCTGTATATGATTGATTATCACTACAATTTTATGTCTCTGTCAAAAACTGTGAAGAGTCTGAGATTTCACCTACTTCCAGGCTCACAAGTCTGCCTGCCACAGTTTCATGGGAGCTGGCAGAAGACAGGAGACTCCTGGGTCAGAGACAAATGGCTTCATTATTTATAGCAATAGCAGCAGCCAGATTATCTGCATTCGCACTGGTTCACTGACTCCCAGCTGCCACGGGGCAAGTGAAGAGGGCTCGGTGGTGACACTTGTACACTAAGTGGTTTGCTTTTCAAGAGCAGAACTCCGAGCTTAGAGAGCTTGAATGTTCTCAACGGTCAGTGAGTATGCCTGCCCTTTGCCCCAGAGAGGCACATTAGTTTTGTTATGTTGGACAGAAACTTCACTTTGCTCCGGGGTAGATACCATCTCTATCTTTCAAGGCTATCTGCTGCATAAATATCTTTGAAAAGATAGTTCCGAACAGATTGTCAGTGTCTCTGTTTGCAAACGATGCAAAAAATGTGAAAGATGCATGGAGAAGTATCTCCTAACCATTTCAGAGAAGAATACCTGACAGGTTCTAGCTCTGACGCTTAATCAGTGCATAATTCGCAGCAAGGTTTAAAGCCTGGTTGTGCTTCAGTTTTTTTAATCTATAAAAATAAGACGTTTGGCAATGATTAATAACGCTGAGATTCGGTGATTCCACTGTGCCTTTTCCCCATATGGACGTGCTGTCCTAGGCTTTATCTCGAGCCGTAGGTAGAGACAGGGATGCTGTGAAAGGAGGGATGATCGTCCTGGTAAATGTGAGTGGGACCTTGCAAGTGTGGTAGGACAAACAGAGTTTGGGCCAGATGCAGGGGAGCATTTGAAGACAGCGTGTAAGACTAACACAGTCTGTTCTGTTCCCTAGCCATGCAGAGTGTACCTGCCATTAGACCTATGACTCACATTGAAAGGCACAAATCCATGGAATTTTTACTGGCAAGCCCAAAGATTTATTTTTACCTTGCCATTTAATGCTTTGGTGTTTGAAAACAAATGTTTCATAATTTTTCATTGGCCTAAACTTTTTGCTAATGGTTTTTGTTGCTTTTTTATTGTTTGGTTATTTTTGATAAACAGATTTTTTTTCTATATTTGAGATATAGGTACAAAACATCAGGGAGATTGTTTTCCTTGGGTGGTTGTTTTTGTTCTCTTTTATGCCATCCAAGAAGCCCTGGTTAGGAGTGTGCCAAAGTTTTGGCTATTACTCGTTCTTTCCAGTAGTTTTATCTTCATTCTGAGCACTGGCTTTTATGCGCAATTTGAAATGTACCCAGACTTGTACTCAAAGATAGCATTTTGAACATTTTAGGATCTCTGGCCTCATCTTTTTAGTAACATGTGAGTACATAAAAAAAGAAAAGGAAAACGATAAATAGAATTTACACATTTTGTTCTATCTAAACAAGCCTGGACTTTAAAAAATTATAGATATTTACTACCAAATATAAAATATATCTTTAAATAACATAATTGAACTTACTTTAAAATATTAACCAATAATAGTTATGTGTCTCACAAGGAACTGATGACTGTTTTTAAAATTCTAGGTCTAAAAATTTCTGTTTATCGTATGATATCAGTGAAGTGTTGTCAGGGAATCAAATAGCCTAGCTTGAAATCAAACAAAGCAACATGGAAATTGTCAATGCTTAATACCATCTGAGGATTTTTATTGATTTCATTTTTTGCTCTCCTCTGCTAGAAGGAATGTGCTCCTTCAAACAAGAATACGGGAAATGAGATTCCCAGTGTTAAAGAGCATTGGGAACTTAGCTCTGTGAGGCAATCAGGCACACTTTCAGAGAAGACCAGAGTTTGCTTAATCTCTGTGCTCTCAAACGCTGACATCCCCTCTGTGTGTCCTCTGAATGGTCCTTCATGCCACTATCTTTCCAAAGACTTCCGCCTCTGTCCCGCAGGTGATTATATCTTTTGTGTAAAACATTCTTTCCCCACGTAAAACTCTCATCTCTTTAGTATGACTGACTTCAGCTAGGTGATAGCAGAAAGTAAGCTGATGGAACTAATTCACACTAAATTATACCCTCACTCCAGTCATAAGCCTCTTAGATGTATTTGCATTTTTATAAAAGAAGTTTGCAAACCCAATGAATTTCTAATTGGTAGAATTTCTGGAAGTGCATTCAAATTCCCATTCACTTCATCAGCGAGTGGTCCACTCCCAAAGCTTACTGAATCCATCTACTTTTCTCCATCTCTACCATGACCAGTCTCATCCAAGTCAACCTGCTTTCATACACTTCCCACTTCTTTTCTTGATCCAGTCCATTTTTGACACTATAGCCAGAGTGATCTTTTCCCCCATCTCTTTCAGAAATAAAACAAATTTATTAGGCCTGCTCACAGCAGTCTTCTAAGGACTGAACAGTGAAGCCCAGGTAGCTAGCTGTCTGATGCTCTGAATTGAGCTGGGAATAGATTTTATCTAGATCAGAAGTCACACACCCAAATGTTCACAAGAGCCTGGCATGGGACATAAAAAGTTTGTATCAAGTACAGAAGCTTGAGAGACCAAATAACCTGCACATTTTCAGTATTTGGCTTGTCATCAAATGTATAGACTCATTAACATAAGGCATTTGGGTTCCAAGAAGAGAAGAGGAGTTGAAGACACAGGAAAGTACAAGGCAGTACCATGTGGTATCATCCAGGTAAACCTCAGCAGAGTGGCCATGTTGGAAACATAAAGTTCTCCCATGCTTCTCATCCCTGTAAAATTCAGTTATCACTAAGATTCAGATCCCATCCTGCGGCCTTGTCCTTCTCCCACTTCCTTATCCCTGTACTTCTCTCCACTCCTTCCTCTTAGCACATGTTTGCATTTCTCTAAACCCTTGATAACTCCACCTTACATTTTCCTCACAAAACAGTAACTTTGCTAATCCCTAAGGACAGTGAAGCTGGGTGTTCTACTAAAACCTTAATCTCTGGAGTTGGGAGGGATTTGTTGGCATCTCTCTTCCAGTCCTCCTTGCTTTCATCTGTCAACATCCTGATCATTCAGAATATTCAATAAAAAAATCACAATCTTGGTTAACTTCTTCTGGAGGCTTCAGATCTGCCATCATTCTTGTCAGTTTTGACATCCACCCCAATGACCCTTTCATCCTCAGCGCTCTTTGATCTCATCAAATCCATGACCTTCGTTTGCCTTCAGCTTCAGCCTCCTGCCTGTGTAGCCTTGCTGATTAGTAACTTGCATCACAGACAACTACATCCATCTCTGAGACTTTAAATGAATTCACCACTTTATAATCATTGTGTTTCTGGCTTTTTTACGCCTTCGATGCTCTGAGCCTGGAACCTCAGATGTCACTTTTGGTACCCTTAATTCTGCTACTTTCTCCAACCCCCTCAGTCATATTTGGCCATATTTTTTTTCCTACCAAGGCTGGACCACTTAGTCTGCCACTTGAAGTATTCCCCTACAAGCATCTGTATTTTTCTTCCATATCAGCCCTTAAGCCACCAATTAAGAAAAACCCTACAGTCTGACTTTTCTGCTCCCACACAATAAACACTGGAGAAAATTACACAAGTTCGCTGTTCTCTTTTCCGAGGATGTCCTCCTCACTTGCTGAAAAGGAAATAATCGTACAACTCCTGCAATTGTCAGCTCAGCCACCAACCACCAACGCAACTGGCTAGTGGCCTCTGAAGCAGCCTCTCCTAATTTCCCTTTACTTGTGAAAACACGTTAAAAATTTTAAGAACTACTCCTATATAGAAAGTATATATTTCTACTTGCAATATAGAAAAATATAGGCGGAATTACCATGCATTCTAAGGCTGATGGAACCAAATTGTAGTTCTTAATGCTCGGTTCAATTCAGTTTAGGTAGAGAAGAACCTCTCCTCCGTGATCAGGATGTATTTCCAAAGAACAGTCAGCAGAATGTGCTGATGGTTTGGGTGTGGTTTGTAAAAGAATGTTTCCTACAGCTTTAGTAAACCATCAGTTGGGCTAAACAAGTTAGATGCCGGGAGTTTACATCTGTCATTCAACTGTAGGTCTCAGAAAAGTAAACCTCTGAGAAAAGGACACATTGCTTCCAAGCTGAACATATTGTTTTTCAAATGAAGAAAATATGAAGAAGAAAATAAATATTCTGGTCCACCAACCCAGAGATAATATTTCATATTGAAAATCTAAACCATTGTTACTCAGGACTGCCTTCCAAGTGACGTCTACCCGATTTGCTGAGGCAGGTTTACACTCTTTCCTCTTTGTTTCTATTGCCCCCGTGAAAGCTTCCATAACAGCCAAGTCACAGTGCATCTTAGTTGTATTTGTAGGTTTGTCTCCCTACAAGGACAGAGACTCCCCGAGAGCAGGGCCTTGTTAATTCATTTCTCAAGTTCAGTGCATGGGCATAATTGCTGGTATGTAATAGTTCCTCTAATATTTTTTAAATGAAAGACTGGAGAGGATGCTAACGGAGGGGGTTAGAATTGTGGAAGGGGAGCCCTGCTGATCATCAGAGGGCTTTAGCCATGCTTGGACAGATTTATCCATTTACTCACTACACTAGCTCAATATTGAATTGGTGCTATGAGGCAGAGAACAGCACAGGAGAAGTAGAAAATACTGTTTCCGTCCTCCAAGATACAATTACCCATTTTGAGTAATAAGGAATTTGCATCTATGAAAGAACTAGAGAACTGTTGCCATATTACACACACAAGGCAGAAAGACATCAATAAATTATGTGATGTGGTACCCACGTCTAGCTGATTACCATTGCAGCCGAGAGACTGGTCACCTTGTTCCTGTCTAAAAAGAACACCCTTAACCCTTTCTCACATTGTTGGTTATGCTTATTCATGCAGGCTGGAGATGGACATGTACTTCTCATGGGCAGGCTTGTATTTTTATACCATTTCAACCCAAAAGTCTTTAAATATTTGTCCACCATTTCTTTACAGGGGAGGATAAGGACTCACTGCCAGAAGGACGAAGTAGGGAAACAATGGTGAGAGGTGTCTCTCTTTACTTATCCGGTGATGTTTTACGACTTCTTATAGATGAGCTCTCTGGGCAGTTTTCTTCATCTTAATTGTCCTGCATTCAGGACAGAGGAAATAAATCCAATACTTCTTGCTGACTATTGTTGCTTCAGCGTCTTTTTCTCTGTGGATCCTGTGAAAAGCAAGTGAAGATGTCTGAGATGTGGCCAGAAAACCTAAATCAAAAAGAAAGAGCATTGATGTCTGTTGCTGAGCATGTGAGGTGGATTATTCTTCTTTTTTAAGCCCTCAAAAAAAAAAAACCAAAAAAAACCTTAAAACCTTAACTTAAAGAAAAAAAAAACTCACAAGCCTTGTGTAACATAGGAAGAAATGAAATTGCTTTGATTGAAAAAGGGTAGGGTCCTTTGTCCTCATCTTTACCTTTTCTTTTCTTCCTTTTGGTGGCCCCCAGAGGCCACTTCCCACCTGTCTGACCCCTAAAAAGCCCCAGAGAGTTCAGCCTGGGAACCGTGACTCTAGATTAGGAATTTTAGAATGGAGGGCATGAACAGCCGTCAGTGGAGGTGGAGTCTGTTTATCAAGCCTGATTCTATTTTCAAGCGTGAAACTTTGCAGAAATGCTCTCTTTCTTTCCTGTATCCTGTTAAGTGTTTTGGCCACCCATGAGAACGAAAATAGAAATCAGATTTTAAAAATGATCAGATATGCATTTTTAAATTCTTTTTACCTTTCTTTTTTATTATACCTTTATCATGCTAGTGAGCTACATTCGTTATGAAAAGAAGAGAAAATACATAAGCAAAAAAGCAAGAAAAAAATGGAAATTTAGTGAAACTACCTAACTTTCCATACCTTTCCTGTTCATGAATAATTTTTACATATAGAGTACTATGCAATTCAAGTGTGAACAAATCATGGCATGTTTATCAGTGGAAAACTATGAAGACATTAAAAGTGATAGAGGGACCTCCCTGATGGTCCAGTGATTAAGACTTTGCCTTCCAGTGCAGGGGGTGTGGGTTCCATCCCTGGTGGTGGAACTAAGATCCCACATGCCTTGCAGCCGAAAAACCAAAACATAAAAGAAGCAATATTGTAACAAATTCAATAAAGACTCTAAAAATTGCCCATATTAAAAAAAAAAAATCTTAAAAGAAAAGTCATGGAGATCTACATTTATTGGCATAGAAAAATATTCACACTATATTGTTGAGTTAAAAATAAAGAGGAGTAATCCCAATATATATATTACATATATTTATATTGCTATACAATTTACCTATTTACACAATATCTATGTAAAATATGTTAATAATATATTTTGTTTTAAAAATATATATTTGTATATATACCTATGTATACTAATTCATTTAGTACTCACAATATCTCCATGAGGGAGATATCATTATTATTCCTATTTAACTCAAGTGTAGAGAAATTAAGTAAAATTTTCAGTATTACGCATCTAACAAATGGTATCTTCGCATAGTCAGTATGAGTCTGGAGTCTGCTTTCTTAACCACTTCACTCCTCCAAACTCCTCCGGGTGGCATTCAAGGCCCGCCACTGGCTGAGGTCCCTACATTTCTCCCTGATCTCCTGTTGTGTCCCCCAACCTAACTCTCTGCTCAAGCCAAGCCCCTGCCGTCACTGTCCCTTCAACACCAGCATTACTGCCGGCCGCCTTTTCCTGCCTTTACCCTAATGACCTTATTTAACTTAATCATCTCTGTAAAGACTTTTTCTCCAAATGCAGTCACATTCTAAGGTACCGGGGGTTAGGCCTTCAACATGAATCTTGAGGGGATACAATTCAGTCTGTGACAGCCGAGGAAGAGGCAGGGAACTGTGATTGGCAGTTCACCACATGCATACGGTAAGAGGAGACTAGATCCCCAAAGGAAGAAAGATACTGGACAGATAAAAACAATGAATGTGTGTTATTATAGGTTTTTGATAAATATTTGTTGATTGTTTATGATAAAGCCCATGGAATTCTTTAGGCAGAACAAATCATTCTGCCTACATGATTCATTTTAAAGTAAGGGGATATTCCTGTTCCCTTCTCTTTCTTACTTTCTACTGTGAACCCCAGTTCTCACGTGTTCTCAGACCTTTCTCTGCTCTCCAGAGCTAGCTAATATGAGAAATTAATTCGTTCTGCTCTACTTTCCTCTCTCAGGTATATCCTTTTTTTCATTGAATATACTTCAACCCAAAATAATAATTTTATGGGTAACAATTTTAGGGACCATTGCAGACCAGTCGGAATTTCATGGAAACTGTTGAATCATGCAAATGCAGCGATCACCTACTGAGGCTGACCTATCTGTAAAACTGAGCAGTCTGCCTGTGAGCCATAAATCTCTAAAGGAACTGACCACAGACACAATCAAACAGAGATTTTGAGAAAACGATAGCATCGTCTTGCTTCATCCCTGAAAATGGGGGATAACAATTTCCTTTTCATTACAGCCTGTTAGTTGTAAACTACATCATTCTTCTTGCCATTTGGCATATCTTAAAAACTAAGAAGCAAGCTTGTCAGTGTGCCTGGGATATATACTGTGAAGTGCTTCCTGCCTGGCCACTGGCAAGACAGGAGGGAGGGTTCGGCGGAGGCTGGTAGCACTGGGGTGTGAGGGTCAGTGTGAGCTTTGGGAGACTCACTTTTTCTTTGGGAGAAGCTGGATCGAGCTCAGCGACCCAAAGGTGCTTCTTGCTCTGGTGTTGCTCATGACATTATACTTTGCACTTTTGGCATCGGGCCAGTGTGACACGGACAACACATCTATTTCCCAGTAAACATTCGGCAGCTCCTCATCTATGAGGCTGTGCTAAAAGACCGGGAAGGTGAGAGGGAGCTGACTCATCCCTCTGCTCTTTGGTTAAATGGCCCTGACCTTTTAAACTTGAACTGGTTTGATGAACCTTTACATTTCTGGTGCGTGACTTGTGTACCTCCTGCCATCGTGTAGGTATATGTATTTATTCTACTTAAAGAGTTTGTTATCTTGTTCCAAACACTGGGACACACAAGGGGCAAGACTGCATAGCATACTTGTGACAACATGTGTGATTCTGATGATTAATTGTGATTTTCAACAGACCATAAAGGAAGAGGTGATAATAGAGATACTCCCTTTTGTTGTCCAAATCTTCCCAGCAAGTCCCCATTTACTTATTTCTGTGCTAAACATAGGGGAGTAGCATTTCGTTTAAATGGTACCAAAATAACTTGTTAATACACGAACAACTTTAAACAACAGAACTGGGTTCCTTTGCATTACATAATGAAAACTCAGTAAACTACACTTGTGCTTCATGAATTTGTTTATCCTGTTTGCCCAGCCTGCATTTGTTAATCAATAATTTGTTCCTCGCTGTGTGGACACGTTCCATGACTCAGTATTGCCCTCTAAAATCAACTCTACCATATTCGTTTGCCTTTTGCTCAACAAAGACATCGCCCAAGCAGGGATTGTGATGTTTTCCCCATATCACTTCTTCCTGAGCCACTGGCTTTGCAACAGAAATACTAGCAGAGAATCTGAAATCTTGGTAAGATGCCTCCCCAAAACACCACTTCAAAATAGATGAAAAAGTCTTACAGAAATGGCCAAACTTTTTTTTTTTTTTTTTTTTTTTTTTTAAATTTATTATTATTTTATTTTATTTTTTTGGGGGGTACACCAGGTTCAATCAACTGTTTTTATACACATATCCCCATATTCCCTCCCTTCCTTGACGCCCCCCCCTCGATTCCCCCCCACCCTCCCTGCCCCAGTCCTCTAAGGCATCTTCCATCCTCGAGTTGAACTCCCTTTGTTATACAACAACTTCCCACTGACTATTTTACAGTTGGTAGTATATATATGTCTGTACTACTCTCCCGCTTCTTCTCAGTTTCCCCTTCACCCCCCGCCCCCTCCCATACCTCGAGTTCTCCAGTCCATTCCCTGTATCTGCTTCCCTGTTCTTGTCACTGAGTTCATCAGTACCATTTTTAGATTCCGTATATGTGAGTTAGCATACAATATTTGTCCTTCTCTTTCTGACTTACTTCACTGTGTATGACAGATTGTAGTTCTATCCACCTCATTACATATAGCTCCATCTCATCCCTTTTTATAGCTGAGTAATATTCCATTGTATATATATGCCACATCTTCTGTATCCATTCATTTGTTGATGGGCATTTAGGTTGCTTCCATGTCCTGGCTATTGTAAAGAGTGCTGCAATAAACATGATGGTACAAGTTTCTTTTGGGATTATGGTTTTCTTTGGGTATATGCCCAGGAGTGGGATGACTGGATCATATGGTAGTTCTATTTGTAGTTTTTTAAGGAACCTCCAAATTGTTTTCCATAGTGGCTGTACCAACTTACAGTCCCACCAACAGTGCAGGAGAGTTCCCTTTTCTCCACACCCTCTCCAACATTTGTTGTTTCCAGACTTTGTGATGATGGCCATTCTGATTGGTGTGAGGTGATACCTCATTGTGGCTTTGATTTGCATTTCTCTGATGATGAGTGATGTTGAGCATCTTTTCATGTGTTTGTTGGCCATCTGTATGTCTTCTTTGGAGAAATGTCTATTTAGGTCTTCTGCCCATTTGTGGATTGGGTTATTTGCTTTTTTGGTATGAAGCTGCATGAGCTGCTTGTATATTTTGGAGGTTAATCCTTTGTCCGTTGTTTCATAGGCAATTATTTTTTCCCATTCTGAGGGTTGCCTTTTAGTCTTGTTTAAGGTTTCTTTTGCTGTGCAAAAGCTTTTAAGTTTCATGAGGTCCCATTCGTTTATTCTTGATTTTATTTCCATGATTCTAGGAGGTGGGTCAAAAAGGATGTTGCTTTGATGTATGTCAAAGAGTGTTCTGCCTATGTTTTCCTCTAGGAGTTTGATAGTGTCTGGCCTTATATGTAGGTCTTTAATCCATTTGGAGTTTATTTTTGTGTATGGTGTTAGGAAGTGTTCTAATTTCATTCTTTTACATGTTGCTGTCCAATTTTCCCAGCACCACTTATTGAAGAGGCTGTCTTTTTTCCATTGTATACTCGTGCTTCCTTTGTCAAAGATAAGGTGCCCATATGTGTTTGGGCTTACTTCTGAGTTCTCTATTCTGTTCCATTGATCTTCCTTTCTATTTTTGTGCCAGTACCATACTGTCTTGATCACTATGGCCTTGTAGTATAGTTTGAAGTCAGGAAGCCTGATTCCACCAACTCCATTTTTCCTTCTCAAGATTGCTTTGGCTATTCGGGGTCTTTTGCGTTTCCATACAAATCGTAAGATTTCTTGCTCTAGTTCTGTGAAAAATGCCATTGGTAATCTGATCGGGATTGCATTAAATCTGTAAATTGCTTTGGGTAGTACAGTCATTTTCACGATGTTGATTCTTCCAATCCAGGAACATGGTATATCCCTCCATCTGTTTATGTCATCTTTGATTTCTTTCATCAATGTCTTAAAGTTTTCTGCATACAGATCTTTTGCCTCCTTAGGCAGGTTTATTCCTAGGTATTTTATTCTTTTGGTTGCAATGGTGAATGGGAGAGTTTCCTTAATTTCTCTTTCTGCTCTTCCGTTGTTAGTGTATAGGAATGCAAGAGATTTCTGTGCATTAATTTTGTATCCTGCTACTTTACTAAACTCATCAATGAGTGCTAGCAGTTTTCTGGTAGAGTCTTTAGGGTTTTCTATATATAGTATCATGTCATCTGCAAAGAGTGATAATTTTACTTCTTCTTTTCCAATTTGGATTCCTTTAATTTCTTTTTCTTCTCTGATTGCTGTGGCTAACACTTCCAAAACTATGTTGAATAACAGTGGTGAGAGTGGACACCCTTGTCTTGTTCCTGTTCTTAGAGGGAATTCTTCCAGTTTTTCTCCATTGAGAACAATGTTGGCTTTTGGTTTGTCATATATGGCTTTTATGATGTTGAGGTAATTTCCTTCTATGCCCATTTTCTGGAGAGCTTTTATCATAAATGGATGTTGAACTTTGTCAAAAGCTTTTTCTGCATCTATTGAAATGATCATATGGTTTTTATCCTTCAATTTGTTGATATGATGTATCATGTTGATTGATTTGCGTATATTGAAGAATCCTTGCATCCCAGGGATAAACCCCACTTGATCGTGGTGTATGATTTTTTTAATGTGCTGTTGCAGTCTGTTCGCTAGTATTTTGTTGAGGATTTTTGCATCTATATTCATCAGTGATATTGGTCTGTAGTTTTCTTTTTTTGTGACATCTTTGCCTGGTTTTGGTATCAGGGTGATGGTAGCCTCATAGAATGAGTTTGGGAGTGCTCCGCCTTCTGCAATATTTTGGAAGAGTTTGAGAAGGATAGGTGTTAACTCTTCTCGAAATGTTTGATAGAATTCGCCTGTGAATCCATCTGGTCCTGGGCTTTTGTGTGTTGGGAGATTTTTAATCACTGCCTCAATTTCTGTACTTGTGATTGGTCTGTTCATGGTTTCTATTTCTTCCTGGTTCAGTCTTGGAAGATTGTATTTTTCTAAGAATGTATCCATTTCTTCCAGGTTATCCAATTGATTGGCATATAGTTGCTTGTAGTAGTCTCTCATGATGTTTTGTATTTCTGAGGTGTCCGTTGTGACTTCTCCTTTTTCATTTCTAATTCTGTTGATTTGCATCTTCTCCCTTTTTTTCTTGATGAGTCTGGCTAATGGTTTATCAATTTTGTTAATCTTCTCAAAGAACCAGCTTTTAGTTTTATTTATTTTTCTTATGGTTTCTTTCCTTTCTTTTTCATTTATTTCTGCTCTGATCTTTACGATTTCTTTCCTTCTGCTCACTTTGGGGTTTCTTTGTTCTTCTTTCTCTAGTTGTTTGAGGTGTAAGGTTAGGTTGTTTATTCGATCATTTTCTTGTTTCTTAAGGTAGGACTGTATTGCTATAAACTTCCCTCTTAGAACTGCTTTTGCTGCATCCCATAGGTTTTGGGTTGTTGTGTTTTCATTGTCATTTGTTTCTAGATACTTTTTGATTTCCTCTTTGATGTCTGTAGTGATTCCTTGGTTGTTTAATAGTGAATTGTTTAGCCTCCATGTGTTTGTATTTTTTGCAGTTTTTTTCCTGTAATTGATATCTAGTCTCATGGCGTTGTGGTCTGAGAAGATGCTTGATATGATTTCAATTTTCTTGAATTTGCTGAGGTTTGATTTGTGACCCAAGATGTGATCTATCCTGGAAAATGTTCCGTGTGCACTTGAGAAGAAAGTGTAGTCTGTCGTTTTTGGATGGAATGTCCTATAAATATCAATTAAGTCGAGATGGTTTAATGTGTCATTTAAAGCTTGTGTGTCTTTATTTATTTTCTGTTTGGATGATCTGTCCATTGATGTAAGTGGGGTGTTCAAGTCTCCCACTATAATTGTGTTACTGTCGATGTCCCCTTTTATAGCTGTTAGCATTTGCCTTATGTATTGAGGTGCTCCTATATTGGGGGCATAGATATTTACCATTGTGATATGTTCTTCTTGGATGGATCCCTTGATCATTATGTAGTGCCCTTCCTTGTCTCTTTTAATAGTCTTTACTTTCAAGTCTAATTTGTCTGATATGAGTATTGCTACTCCAGCTTTCTTTTGACTTCCATTTGCATGGAATATCTTTTTCCATCCCTTCACTTTCAGTCTATATGTATCCCTTGGTCTGAAGTGGGTTTCTTGTAGGCAGCATATAGAAGGGTCTTGTTTTTGTATCCATTCAGCCAGTCTGTGTCTTTTGGTTGGAGCATTTAATCCATTTACATTTAAAGTGATTATTGACATGTGTGTTCCAATTACCATTTTCTGAATTGTTTTGGGTTTGTATTTGTAGGTGTTTTCCTTTTCTTGTGTTTCCTACTTAGAGAAGTTCCTTTAGCACTTGTTGTAAGGCTGGTTTGGTGGTGCTGAATTCTCTTAACTTTTGCTTGTCTGGAAAGCTTTTGATTTCTCCCTCAAATCTGAATGAGATTCTTGCTGGGTAAAGTATTCTTGGCTGTAGGTTTCTCTCTTTCAGGACTTTCAGTATATCCTGCCATTCCCTTCTGGCCTGCAGAGTTTCTGTAGAAAGGTCAGCTGTTATCCTGATGGGTTTTCCCTTATATGTTGTTTGTTGCTTTTCTCTTGCTGCTTTTAATATTTTTTCTTTGTGTTGAATTGTCGTTAGTTTGATTAATATGTGTCTTGGTGTATTTCTCCTTGGGTTTATTCTGTATGGGACTCTCTGTGCTTCTTGGACTTGGTTCATTATTTCCTTTCCCATGTTGGGGAAGTTTTCCACTATAACCTCTTCAAATATTTTCACAGACCCTTTCTTGTTTTCTTCTTCTTCTGGGATGCCTATAATTCGAATGTTGGTATGTTTAAGGTTATCACTGAGGTCTCTGAGGCTGTCTTCTAGTCTTTTTATTTTTTTATCTTTTTCCTGCTCTGTGGCGTTTATTTCTTCCATTCTATCTTCCAACTCACTTATTCGTTCTTCTGCCTCAGTCATTCTGCTGGTTAGAGCATCTAGAGTATTTTTAATTTCAGTTATTTTGTTATCCATTGCTGTTTGTTTTTCTGAGTTCTTATGAACTGTTTCTTGTACTTTCTCTAATTTGTTATCGAGATTTTGTATCATTTTAACTATCATTACTCTAAATTCTTTTTCAGGCATTTTTCCTATTTCCTCCTCATTTATTTGGTCTTGTGGGGTTTTTTCCTGCTCCTTTGCCTGCATGGTGTTTCTTTGTTTCCTCATGGTTGTCCAAGCTTTTGGGGTTGCTTGTCCTGGTGATAGAGGTGTTTATAGAAGACTGTCCAAGCCTCAGACTAATGTCCAAGTATTGGATTAGACGAATATTCAGTCTAGGAAACACATACATGTATAAGACACACAATTATTGAATCCGTTAGGACATAAGGCTCTAGAAAGACCTGACAGAACCCCAGTGTGCTATCAGATATTCAGAGAGAAACCCAGCAGAAATTGACAACTGAAACAGAACAAATCAGAGACAAAAGCAAAAGCAAACAAACAACAAATAACACCCTACACATACAAACATCAATCCAGGGAGATTTTGTAAGCTAGGATCAAATATAGAAATGAGCTGGAGTACCACCAGAGAGAATGGAGATTCTCAGAATGTAATTAGACAACTGTACTAAGAACTAAGATAAAGACAAAAGCCTAATATTAATACCAAGGCAGTGCATCATCTGGAGAAGAGAGCAAGGAGTCTGAGCAGACCGATAGTGTTGCTTATAAGTATGTTAAGATAAAATACACTTAAAATGGCTGGAAGAAAGGGGAACAGAAGAGCGTAATGTGGTTGGAGATATGCAAAGAAAAAGAAAGGAATAGAAGTGTATAAAAGAAAGGGATGAAAGGAAAGTATGAAAGATATTTTGTCCGTACTACCAAAAACTTAGCTAGATATAGAAGTATTTTAAAAGGCAAAAAAAAAAAAAAAAAAAAAGGAGTAAAAAATATCCTTAAAAAATTATGTTGTAAAACTTGTAGATCCCTTAGGGCTAAGATCGTATTTAATAAATCAAAAAAAAAAAAAAAAAAAAAAGGAGAGAAAGGAAAAAAAAAAAAAAAAAAAATCCAGAACTGATCCCCGAATGGACCAGGTCAATAGGTATTGATACTACTATTTCTGTTTCCTTAGCGTCTCAGCTGTAAGTGTCCTTTTCCTTGCCTTGGGTTTTTTTTTTTTTGCGTTATTCTGTGACCAGCAGAGTTTCCTTTATTGTTCGTCTGTAAGCCTCGGTGTGTGGGGAGGGAGAGGGTGCAATAGTGGCTCCTTCTCCTGGGAGGGAGTGAGCAGTGGCACACTGTTGCTTCAGTCAGGCTTGGAGGTGCCTGTTGCAGAGGGCGCTGGTGGCTCAGGCGTACACAGAAAGTCTTAGAGTTGGGCCTCTCTCGGGGTTTTTTCTTTTTGATGCTGGTTTTTTTTTTTTTTTTTTCTCTCGGCAGCCTCCCTGCTGCTGGCGTTGCAAGGAGTTTTAATCTAGCCCCGCCCGAGCGCCTGAGGGTGCTTGTTATCCCTGAGCGCCTTATGTGGCCCCGCAGGGCGTCTCTCCGCTGCCTGTTGCAGAGGCGCAGAAAGAGAGAGAGAGGCTATGCGCGCGGCTCCTCCCCCCCGCCCGGGAGCCTGCAGCCTCCAGCCGCCATCATGGCCGGGCAGCTCTCAGGGATCGGCACTCCTCTCCGCGGACCTCCTCCCTCCTGTCCTCTCGGTCCGTCACCCTACCGGCAACAATGTTTCTCCCCCTGAACCAGCTCTCCGGTTCCCACGCTCCCGCTCCTGGACCCTCCGTTCAGCCGCGGATCGATGTCTCTGTCCGGGAACGCTGAGCTGCACTGCGGACCCTCCGTATGTTTCTCACTCCCTCCCGTCTCCAAACTTTTTTTTAAGCCATCAGGGGCTGCTCTACTTGGGGATTACAAGAGCTAGATTAAGAATGGTGCAGAAGAAATCAAGCTCTGGAACTTAGCTGCTGAAGTGGTGAAAATTCATCCCCAAACTTACCTACTTGCCTTGTTTTGTGAGCAAACTCAACAAGCAAAAGAGAACTATTCTATAGATATAATTTTGATTAATTTGTTTCTGTGTGTACATATGGAGACAGACAGACAGACAGACAGACACACACACCCACACACACACAGACAGAGAGAGAGATTTTAGTGTTGGAGGATATAGGTGTTGAACTTTAAGAATCTCTTACCCAGTCTGCTTCTGGTGGTAGAGGTAGATATTGAATAACAACAACAAAATTACAAGTGTTATGAAAGAGAAACAATGTTAGTAGGTTTACAGTGCTCATGGCTTGTTCATTCATTTTCAGGGAACACCAGGGCCAGGCACTGACTTTTGACTTGCAAGATATTATCGATAATTGAAAATGAAAACCCACTAAAGTGATGCATTAGCTTTAAGGCACACAAATTCATAAAGTGTATGTTATGGAACACATTATTCATGGGAAGATGCTGCTTGTTATGACTAGTCTCTTGAACTTCTCATTAGGACTGATAAGTTTTTTAAATAAATTTATTTATTTCTTGGCTGCTTTGGGTCTTTGTTGCTGCACACGGGCTTTCTCTAGGTGTGGCGAGCGAGGGAGCTATTCATTATGGAGGGTAGGCTCCTCATTGTGGTGGCCTCTGTTGTTGTGGAGCATGGACTCTAGAGTGCAGGCTCAATAATTGTGGTGCATGGGCTTAGTTGCTTTGTGGCATGTGGGATCTTCCTGGAGCAGGGCTCAAACCCATGTCCCCTGCATTGGCAGGTGGATTCTTAACCACTGCACCACCTAGGAAGTCCCAGGACTGATACATTTTAATAGGCATTTAGTGTGTTGCAGTCTGACAGATCCTGTTGAAATATATATTGATAAAAACCAAAAATGGGAGTTGCAGCAAGATGCAAACAAAGCAAAATACATTCATTTCCCTAAATAGAATTTTAGACTCCTTCATTTGTAGTTGAAGTTATGATTAGAAAGTATACATATCTTGGCAGAATTATAATTAACTGAATGAATGGGGTTGTTTTGGAAGATGCTTTACTCTTTGATGATGGGTTGGGTGTGCTTCTGTCTGGGAAAGACACAGACTCTGTTATATGGTAAACCCCATTCAAATTCTGTGATTCACTGTTTCAGTAACTTTGGGGACTATTTTCTTTAAACTTCTCTTAGCACCATCTAATGGTGAAATATGGAACTTTCTCTTTTCTTCTGAGTCATTTTAATTGATGACATCATAGTCATAGCAGCAGTACAATCCCAGTGTTGATGGTCATTTCACAAGAAAATGTGTAGCTTATCAAAGGGTCAACTTACCCCTAAATAGACGAAAGTAGGTCATTCAGCCACATTAACTGGGAAGGCCTTTTGAAGGACTGTCTTGCCTCATCCACTTCTGAGTATTTGTGAGATGCTCATAAGTACTGATACGAATCCTAGCCTGAGAGATCAGAAGAATTCTAACCTGCAACCTAGTGAAGGCAGAAGTCAGGAGTCCTGTGATCCCCGTATGAGGAGTCCTGAATTCTAGTTCCACTAACTACTAACTATAGTTACATGACTCTGCATAAAGTACTTGGTCCATTGTGCCCTTTTCTAGACTTGTAAGACAGGAACAATCACACTGACCATTCTTTCCTCATAGAGTTGTCATGAAAATGCTTTATAAAAGAATGTATGTTGTAAATCTATAAAAGTAACATGTAAGGTATTATTTCTGTATTGCTCAAGATATCCATGGGTTGATTTGAAGAGAAAAATTGAATGAGAGAAAAACTGAATGAGTTCAGTTTTTCACATTGACCTAATATATATTGTTCTGCTTTTTGGAGGCAGGCTGATATGGAAAAAAACCCTATTTATGCCGAAGTGTTATCTAAAGTTAGAGGTTGAGTACAGATGATCATCAAACACGATTAATAGTAGTTTTGTGTTTGTTTTATAAATAGATTGGGGCTTCATGATTTATGCCACAAGGTTATATTATAGATAAATTACCCTCAAATAATAACACGTGATAACTAATTCTTCACTTACCGCATGTTGGACACTGTGTCAAGGCCTTTATCTACTTGCTCTTTTAACCCTGTAACCATGTGGGGCAGATACTGACATGCCTTCTTTAGATAAAGGAAAGGAAGCTCCAACAACGTCTGAGCTACACAGCTGGAAAAGAGCGGACCCATATCTCAGGCACCTCCTGTAACAAGCTTGAGCCACTATACAGCATTTTAAGCCTGTCCTTTATATGCAAGAAAGTAAGAAAGGTGCTATTTAAGAAAGCCTGATACCTGGGCCTAATGAGAAAGAGAACTTGTTTACAACTTTATTATTATTATTATTATTATTATTACTATTATTTGATCAACTAAAGTAATTTTTGGAATTTCCTATTTATAATAATATTTACATAAAAGGAGATATTAAGTGAATTTGCTGCAGGTGGAAGATCATTTTTGTTTTGTTTTAGCCTTTTTTTTTGCTTGTTTCAGTCTTTTAATAGGGAACTCAGGAACAGGTGGGAATCACCAGCCCTGGGAGAATCAGAAGCTCAGGTCCTCAGCGCTCACTGGCACTTTCTTGGGGGTCCTCTTTGCCTTTCTTCTGTTACCTTTTTACCTGATGTGCCCACTCAGGCTCAGCGCCTCAAATCAGCTACACCCATTTTTAGGCAACGTAGAAAATTTCCCTTGACAAACCTCATGCAGCAGCCATAGGCCTGGGCTTCGGGGCGACCCAGCTGCGGGTGTCGCCACCAACCTGAGATCTGGGCCTCAGGAAGGATAGTGACCACTTTGGGCCGCATGGAAGGACCAAGCGTTCGTTGTCCTGCCTCTTCAGAGCTGCTCTTCCGACCTTCATGGGAGAGCTTTTAGAATTCACTGGCCGTGCTGCCAAAGAGTTTATAAAGCACCACGCTGGGGATGTGAAATTAATGGGTGTAAGTAGAACCAAATTACGTTTTGTGGGTGATATATGATTTCTGTAGAATTAATCGTTCTCGAAAATGGTTTTCAGAACAAGTAATAGCTTTGACCTGATTGCACATCTGCTGTTGGGTAGTGGCGCGCGCAGACGGAGCCCGGCTGCGTGCGTGTGGATCCCATCTTGATGTCTTAATAGCCCACTGTCCTTGGGCAAGTTTCTTACCTTCTCTGTGCTTCAGTTTTCTGTCTGGAATGTAGGGACAATAATGACTCTGCCTCCTTGGATTGGTAAGAGGATAGAATGAGTTAGTACACTTAAAACACTTGGGACATTGCCTCATACACAGCCAGACCCACGAATGTTAAGTATTTCATAAGCATTTCCAGAAATATTAGTTGATAAGTACTAACCATTGCTCTTATCTAGTTGGTGAGACCCACGTTTTTCAGGATTCACTAACCTGGGAATAAAACTAGGATCTTAAAATGGTCACCAAAATAGTTTTTTCCTCACCTGCACTCACTATCTTCAGGCTCCTTCATCTCAAAATCCTGCTTCCAATCACCTTTGGATCATCCTAAAGCAGTATTTCCACTCATTCCTATCAGACCTAACGTGCTTTTTTTTTTTTTGATAAATCTATTTATTGAGCTCTGGTTGATCTGGAAGGAAGTATCTGTAACTTACCTAGACACATCATTTCAATAAGCCCTAATGTAACGCCCCCACTTTAATATAAAGGACAAATGAAAGTACTTTATAGTTTAACAATTTGTAATCGAATATGTAAACGTTTAAGCATAATGACACCATAAGGTGTAATGAAATAGTCAAATGCTCCCTCTTTTATTTTGAATCTGCATGAATGTGACAGGTACAGATTCAGATTGGTGCAGTTGGATTGTAAGGAAGCTAAGACTTCATGGGTCCCATTGCTATTGGTGAACAACTCTTGAGAAATTTACAAGCAAAGCAAAGTATAGTGTTCCCTTGCTTGACTATGAAATTGTATTCCTGGAAAATTCAGTGTATATTAAAAGTGGGTAAAATGCTGGGGTTTATGTATAAAATGGAATCAAACTCTGGGTTCAAATAATTACCACCAGGCTTTTCATCCACTTCAGTGTCCAGTGAGACATTCAAAAGTGATATGGGATGGGGGAGAATTCATCGTTTTGCACAGAGTGATGTTCAACATAATAACAGCTGTTGTGATATGCGCCCTGGCCGATGAGAATGGACATCTAACTATTCAAACAGCCGCTGGACTCTGTGCCTTACCAATGCATTCCAAATAAACACCAGCCTTATCCTACACAAGTCAGGGATCTAGCCTTTATAACCCTCATCTGTTAAATTTCAGTAACATTCTTAATCATTGCGATGGCGTCAAATGCCCCCTTTGTCTTAGAGGGTGTATCTTATGGGCTCATGAACGCAGTTCTCTTATACTCGTTACCATGTCCACTATTTACCTAACTTCAGCTCTGGTGCCCTGTGGTCGTCTGCTGCTGATGTGCACTGCTGGTCACACCCACCAAAGGTGTTCTGCCACTGGAGTCCCACGTAGCAGAGGCTGCTGCTGCACCTGCCATTGTCTGTGCTGTCCCAGGCCCAGTGTCAGGGATCCTGAGCCTTATGCCCTGCCTGATTCTCCCCTGGCTGCTACTGAAACTGTTGGTGACATGTCCTGTGTACCAGACACTGTCTTGTCCATTGGCTGGAGGTCCACTGGTGTTCTCAGAAGCCTGAATAAGTCAACACTAAGTTGATTTAGTAGTAAAAAATCAATAGTCAAAATCTTTCTTCACATCGTAATGTTTTACTATTGCATGTATTACACTCTGACTTAAAAAACATTTTTTCAGTATTGTTTTAGCTTCTGACCTAAAACCTGGAGTGGAAGTAAGGCCTGTGAAATATAGAAGCAACATACTAAAAGGTGCCCTCCTCTTTCATGTCATCCTGTTGTCTTTGGACTTCTCTTCTATCCACTATTTTTTCTTTAGGACAGATTCCTTACTATTAGGCTTCACCCACAGCTCTTCCAGTCAGGCCCAGACATAGTGAATTCCTAGTTGAACATGGATTGGTGTCACACTAAAACTCCATCACACTGGTAAATAATAACCGGATAGCATTCTTGTCATCACTCATTGACCATAGGGTTTCAAACAACAACAACAACAAAAAGTAGGTGTCTTTTTTCTAGTTTTGGGGGTTAGGATGGTTGTGTTTAATACCATTGAGTTCTAACAATGTCATGACTGGACTTGAAATATTTCTCTTGAGAGTATGGAAATAGGGCTGCATTTATCCTTCAAATATAAAGCCATAACTATTTATATTCCTGCGTTCCAAATATTGCAGAAGCAGGAATGTTTACTTTAACTCTAAATACAGAATTAAGAAGAAAAGGAGAAAGATTACATGGTTAAGTAAACTGATTATGCCTAATTTATCTTTTCAGTATTTTGTAATGTTTCTGTTTCTAGATTCCTTCTCTTAGTCCTGTGTAGGTCATTCAGCAGCCAATTTTAGAAGAGCTTGTGTCATATAAGGGAAAGAACTTTAAACTATACTCATACTGGGCTATAAAAAGCAAAGGTACCACCCACAAAGTGATATTTAAAATTTTCCAGTTACATGATTTGTTGGTAAATCTACACATGTTGTGCCAAGAGCAAAATAAGCAACGTACCAGGTGTACACCGAGCTTTTAATTAAGGGAAATTTTACCTTTTAGACAGATTTTAATAGGGTATTTTGCTGTTTGTAAGCCATTGAAATAACATTTTTTAAGCCACTTGTGGGTGAAAAGCCCCTAATTATATGGAATATAGCTCACGAGGGAAGCAAAACTGAAAAACAATCCAAAATCCTAGAGTCTCCTGTCAATTCTGAAAATTTCTAGTCGGAAACAGGTGCCCTAAGTTCACCTCAAGCTCCTGGGGCTAATGGATGCCATGAATGGCTTAAGTGATTTGGTAAATAAAAGCCAGATTTGGGAAACTGAAGAAAATGCTGAGTAAAAGAGCAATATTCTGAGAGAACGCCTCCATCGTGGCGGGTTGGGGACCAGGTGAGTGGTTGTGAGGCAGGAAGCTGAACCCCTGAATTGCAGATCATCCCATGGATAATGGCGGCCGTGAACTTCTGTCACTTTTCACTCTAGCTCCGTAAAGTGGAATGAACACTCAGAGTTCAACTTTTCTCCTAATAGAAACTTCATGTACTTTTCTCTAAATCAGATTTTGCTCACCTGGCCCCCCCACCGCCCGCCCCTGCCTGCCTTTCCCTCATCGTGGTACACCCCAGCAGCCAGCTGGGCCAAAGGGACCTGACCTTGGCCCCGGGGATGGAGTCAGGTGCGGCAGGGGGCCTAGGCAGAAATGGCTCCTCCGAGAGAACGCTGAGCGCTACAGTGTGCTGAGCAAACAAATAAATAAAACACCCCCTCCAGCAACAACATGACTTATTGGTAAATAAGCCTTGAGGAGTAGTTTAAATTTTTTAATGATTCTGTTTTGTTTTGTTTTTAAGGGACAGAATGTTGGGGACAAAATGGCAGTCAAAGGGGAATTGGGGGAATTAGCCTTACTCAACACGCAATGAAATTTCTGCCAAATTCTGCTCTGACAACCCCCTCTTCCCCATAGATATCCCTGTCCTCACCCCAGCTTGCCAGAACACCATCCTGCACATCCTCTCCCCATTGGTCTCTTAGTTCACTCTTCTCTCTCCAGCTCATTTATATAGATTTAAAAATCAATTTGTTTTTTCCCATTACTTCAAACAACATTACAAAGACTTGGTTCCCAAATAAGCATGTGTCATTCTTTCTTAGAGGGGAAAAGATGAGCAGAAGACCCATACTTTGATATTTTTTCACTTTTACCCATTATTTTCCCCTTAAAGATGGCTTGGATTCTTTCTACTACTAACAATCCAAGCTTTTGATTCAGCTTCCATAGGCTGGGTCTACAGAGTCAAACTCTAGCAAAGAGTTTGATTTTTTTTTTTTTTTTTTTTAGCTGCACAGCAAGGCTTGTGAGATCTTAGTTCCCCGACCAGGAATCAAACCTGGGCATCTTGCAGTGGAAACATGGAGTCCTAACCATTGGACCGCCAGGAAATTTCCAAGAGTTTGATTGTTAACTCATGACTTTGAACCCCTGAATGATGCCACAGGTCACAGAACTTTTTAAAGCAATGACTACACAACCCTAATTTAATGAAAATGACTGAGATTATTGGGTGCCAGAGAATTATTTTCCCTAAGACATTTAGTGTATTTTGTAAGAAATAGCAAGATATAAATGACTTGTTATCCACCACCCACCTATTTTAAGGCATCTAAATAGCAGCTTAGACCTGGAAGCTCAGTCTGGGATTGCTATATGGGGACATGCAAACAAGTGGTGTTAACTGAGGTAAAATGCTGATGTCAAAACTCTAAAGCCTGAATTAGAGTGTATTCAATCTCTGGAAAATAATATATGTATATATAATTATATTTTATATAATATAAATATATTTATATTATATATTAAATAAATATATATATTAGGTTATATATATAATATATACATATATATGCATATGTATACACACATGCAAATATATGCTGAAAGTATCTTGGCAGTACAAAAGTTGAGAGATGTATGAAGAAAATACCAAGGATATTCTTATAGAAAATAGTTATTTGAATGTAATGTCCTGGCTTAAATTCTACCCAGAGTAGGGAGTTTAGGGGAAAAAAATTTAAAATTTTAACCACCTAATTAACATCTTTAAAGACCAACAGTAATTTAACACTTCAGTTATGAAGACCCTTAACCCCTTTGGCTCAGTTAATTGGTTAATTCTTTAGTCATTTAGAAAATGCAAAATAGGCCAAATGTAAATACCTGGCTAATGATGGGGTTACCCAGCTCAGGGTGAAACTGAGACACCATTTCAGAAACTCTTTTCAGGCTCTGCCTGGCTTCTGACTCTTGCCCTTTGTACCCTCATCTCTCAGGAGTGGACTCCTGTGTCGTTCAGCCAAGACTGACATCCACAGACTGCAATCATATCGCTGGTCAATTGCGGGGAAAGAACCTGAGGACAGAATGGTTCCGTAGGAATATGTTCAGTGTCGTAACCAAAAATCTTTTCTGACTTATTTCCATGTTCTTAACCTATTTCTGGCATTGGGATCTCTGATGAAATCTCATTAGATTTCATTTTGGCAATTGCCTCTTGTCTCTGTATGTTCTATATTTGTCTCACTCTTGGAGTCAGATATTATGAAAATATTGATACTTTAAATATTTGTAAATATTATAGAAGTAGAGAAGGAAATTGATGGTAATACCATATACATTTTATTGTACCGAAAATATAGGGTGAAAGTTGAAGGCGGAGTTGGTCTGTGAAGTTGCCATTAAAAAAGAGCTATGTTAATGCATGGTTTCACTTAAAATAGGTGCAATGACTCACCTTGTTTCTATCTTACATTTAAATTGAGATTGACTTCAATATACTTAAAAAGTATTTGGAATCACTGTTACAAACTTCTAGTAAGTCATTATTATGCTGATGTAAATGATATCAATAACATTTCATGGTTTACTCCAGAAAATGTTGCTGAGAAAAAGCTTAATATTAATAAAGTGATTAACTTATTTTCACAGTAAGTGGGCTTAGACAGCTATTCTATTATCATATTTGTTGCACTCTAGGTACTAATATTTGTTGGAGATTGTATTTCAAATTGTTATTAATGATGCTCATTAATTTATACCAAATTATTCATCTTCGGTCTTGCTGAAGTAGCCAACTACTTTTTTTCCCTTTTCTTTTCCCCTGGAAAATTATTGTAGAAAAAGATCAAAGCAAAATTAAGTTGCTATAAAGTAATAAAATAATCTTTCATGCTGTTTGGTCATAGCAGTGAAATCATAGGAGCAAGAAAATTGAAGTAGTAGTCTAGACATAGCCTTTATTGCCAAGGAAAATGAGCAGAATTCAAAGTTCTTATGTTGTCATGGTCAAAACATAGAGCAGTCCATGGAGAAAATTGTTTCTGTAGAATTGCATGACTTTGACACTTTCATTGAAAAGGAACAGAAAGGAGGGCATTTATGGCTTGCATTTACTGAGAGCTCAGTAAGCGCTTGATTGATTGATTGGTTAGTTGGTGGAAACTTTATGCAATGACTCTCCCTTTAAAGCACATTGCTATGAAATTGATCTGGTCATTTTTATGGCTCAAATTGTGTCTCCACTTACATCAGGATGCGGACTGCATCTCATTTCCTATAAAATAAAGTGGAAGTTATTCTTTTTCCCAAAAAAGTACTATATTGAATTACTATGCTATTTGTTTTTGTGGTTTGATGCACCCTTATATACTAACAGCATAGGAAAGATATGCTGAAGCTATAGAGTGTAAACTATTGGTATCAAAGCCACATAGGTAATAATATAATAATGTCAGGTCTCAAAAAAGGAATTTTGAGTTGCCTGACTTAAGGCTGGAATTATGTATCAATAATGCCTTTATGTGTTTCGTATACTCATTCTCTCAAGGATACCCTTCGGCCCATGCCACTTGCATAAAATGAAAGTAAAATTGTGTTAAGGAGTTGATGTGTTTGGAGTATATAAATCCTCAAATTATAGCATTTAAGTTCAAGTGTAGGTCTGAAATAGTCCAGGGAGTTTTATCTATGTGTCGTAAATAGTCTAGGGAGTTTTATTTACGTGTCATAAATCTGTTGACTAAGATGTAGTTCTGTTGACTAAGAGCTAGTTGTGCTGGTTGTTTGCGAAGTCTCTCCCTGAACAAAATACAGAGGAACAGACAAATATTGCAGTAACTGGGTCATTCCTCAGTTTACCCCATTTACAGAAACTAAGCTTACTATAGAACTCCTTTAACTGCTTTGTTGGGCTACCACAATGCTAAACTTTTTTTTAATAAATTTATTTATTTATTCATTTATTTATTGGCTGCACTGGGTCTTCGCCACTGCGGGCCTTCTCTAGTTGAGGAGCTACTCTTCATTGCAGTGTGCAGGCTTCTTATTGCAGAGGAGTCTCTTGTTGAGCAAGACAAGCTCTAGGTGCACGGACTTCAGTAGTTGTGGCACGTGGCCTCAATAGTTGTGGCACACAGACTTAGTTGCTCCGTGGCATGTGGAATCTTCCTGGACCAGGGATCGAACCCATGTCCCCTGCATTGGCAGGCAGATTCTTAACCACTGTGCCACCAGGGAAGTCCCCACAATGCTAAACTTGAGGAAAGTCACTAAAAACTGCAAGTGTCTTTATAGGCCTCCTACAGTAAGGATTCTGTGTTTTATTTTGGGCTACACATTTATGCTTATTACACATACTTCCTGATTTGTTCTTAACTGACTAATGTCAAATGTCAGATGTTTAAGAATCGCATGAAAGAGAATTTAATAGATTAGCCTTTTTCTGAGAGCCAGCAGTGGTGAGAACCCCTTAGTGTTGGATGAATTCAAAAGAAATAATATTTTAGTTACACTTTGAAGTTTCCAAAGTGACAAACACATTTTCTATATTATAGAAGAGGATTATGCTAAACTACTACAACAAGTTATTTAGAATTTTTTGAACATTTAACATATGCCCAGTTCTGTGCAAGGACTTTAAAGGAAATTCTGTATTTAATCCTGTTAGCATCCGTATGAGGTAGGTTCTTCTTAATACTACTATTATTCTTCTCATTTTTCACATAAAGACACAGAACTTAGAAAAGTTAAGAAATTAGCTCATGGTCATAGCTATGAATAGGAATCCATTTACAGACAGGAGTTAGGATTTTTAAAATAAATATTACTTGAAATATCATTTGTAAAATATTTTTCAAAAAAATATTGGTTAGCAACTAAATTACAATGAGCTGGACAATTTGGAACATGCGTCTTTATGGGTTTCACCCATGTCTTCTCAGGCCCAGGTTCAGCTTGTGTAGTAAAACAAAGGGAACCCGGGCCCCCACATCCCCCCTTTTGGGCTGTCCCTCCCTTACAAGGGGCAGCCATCCTCTTGGCTGTCTGCTGCTGGCCTTCTCTTCAGCGGCTTCCTGTGCTCCGCGTGGGTTCTGTGGGCTCTGCTGACATGAGGCCTCTTGGCCTTAGACAGTTCATTTTGAGGGGCTGGTCTCTGCCCCTCACTGGAGCTGCCCCAGTGGTGCTGCAGTGTCCTGATATGACCGTAGCCAATCACGCCCACTCTAAGGTACACCACGTTGAGGTGGAGAGACACTGTCTCTACCCATTTTACACTCATTTCCTAGGTAGTAAAGAGAAAAAGGTTACATCCATACAACTCTAGTAAAACCACTCAGCACTTTGGCTTGCTTGTCCTCCTCATTTCAGTGGCTGTATTCTGTGACCAGTGCACGTATATCTAGTTATTAGGATAAGAAGAAGCTGAAGTTCACTTATTAAGCAGGGATTCCTTGAGTTCCTATTCAGTGCCAGCCTATGCTTGGCACTAGATATGCAAAGGACGGAAGAACCCAGAATCCTTGCCCTCATAGAGTTTATACTACAGTGACCTGAGAAAACCCTTGGTTGCACTGAAAATAATCCCTCCTCTCTAACCGCCAATGAGTGATCGAGTTTGTGAACTTGACTCTACCTTGGGTGTCTTTCCTCCCCATTTTGTACACTGCTCAAGAGGTGAAGGGGTGGTGATAATCCCCAAATACTTTCTCAGCGTGTGGGAACTTGAAAGAGGGCCCAGCTATAGTCTCTTCTATGAGGTTTTTTGGGCCTCATGCAAATATAATAGCTGGTTGATCCTGCAGAGCACTCAAGATTGCAGGAACACAGCTGAGTTCACTGAGGGACCACATTTCAGCTCTGGCCCTTGGGCCCTTGTCACTTATATTCTCCATTAGGTCATACTATACAGCATATATTTAAATATACAACAAAACTCTTCCCCTAGGATTACAGAAATTTAGAAATCGTTTAGTTATTCATTCAGTGTATATATTTTTTTAGTACCCACTGTGCTGACTGCTCTGCTTTTTCATCATCGTGCAAAAGAAAAACCATTAAGTGGTGAGGACATTCCTAGTCTAGGAATTGGTAGAATTTGAACTGTGCTTCTATTGTTTTCAAAGCATATGCTACATACTCATTGAGTGATTTCAAGGTCATGCTTTGTGCTAGACAGGATTCTCCAGAGAAACAACCAGTAGGAGATCGATCGATCAATCGATCGATCTATCTATCTATCTATCTATCTATCTATGTAGTTGGGGCCCCCTTATCTGTGGTTTCGCTTTCCAAGGTTTCAGTTACCTGTGGTCACTCATGGTCCAAAAATATTATATGGAAAATTCCAGAAATAAACAGTTAATGAGTTTTAAATTGCACACCTTTCTGAGCACCGCAGTGAAATCTCTCACCATCCTGCTCCATCCCACCTGGGCCATGAATCATCCCTTGGTTCAATGTATCCCACCTGTTACTCACTTAGTAGCCATCATGGTTATCAGATCAACTGTCTCAGCAGAGCAGTGCCTGTGTTCCAGTAACTTGTTTTACTTAATATTGGCCCTGAAGCACAAGAGTCGTGATGCTAGCGATTTGGATATGCCAAACAGAAGCTGTGAAGTGCTTCCTTTAAGTAACGTTTCTCCGCTTAATAAGGAAATAGAAAAATGTATGCTGAGATTATCAAGATCTGTAAAAATGAATCCCCCAGCTATGAACTTGTAAAGAAGGAAAAAGAAATTGGTGCTAATTTTGCTGAAGCACCTCAAACTGCAAAAGTTGCAGCTGCAATAAGTGCTTAGTTAAGTTGGAAAGGCATTAAATAAGATATTTTGTGAGAGGGGTGGAGAGAGAGGGGTGGGGAGAGAGAGAGAGAGAGAAGGCACATTCACCTTATTTTTATGGTAGTATATGTGTTATAATTGTTCTATTTTATTATTAGTTATTATTGTTCATCTCTTACTGTGTCTAATTGATAAACTTTATTATAGTTATGTATAGGAAAAAACAGTATATAGAGAATTTGGTACTATCCTAGGTTTCAGGCATCCACTGGGGGTGTTGGAATGAATAAAGGGGGGAAAGGTTACTGGGTCTGTCTATATCTATATATCTATTGAGGGAGAGAAAGAGATTGATTGAGAGGAATTAGATCACATGATTTTGGAGGCTGAGAAGTCCCGCCATCTGCACACTGGAGATGAAGGAAATCTGGTGGTATAGTCAATGGTGTAGATTCCAGTCTGGGTCTGGAGGCCTGGGAACCAGTATGCTGAGAGCAGGAGAAAATCAGTGTCTCAGTTCAGTCAGTTAGGGGAAGAGCAAATTCAACCTTCCTCTGACTTTTTATTCTAGTCAGGCCCTCAGTCGCTTGGATGAAGCTCACCCACATTGAGGAGAGATACCTACTCTACTCAGTCTGCCAATTCAAATGCAGATCTCTTCCAGAAGCACCCTCACAGACACATCCAGAAATAGTGTTTAGCAAGCTCTCTGGGCATCCCTTGGCCCAGTCAAGTTGACACATGAAATTAACCATCACCCTCCTTTGTCATTCCTGCCCATGGACAATTTAGCTCTGAAATCTTCTTTTGCACGTTGCATGTTTATGGGCTCTCTTGCTTCCCTTCAATAGCCACCATAGTGCAGCAAGAAAAAGCTTATGAAATTGCTGATATGTAGTCAATAGTCAATCATTTTTGACCTAACAAAAGGCAATGTCATATGTTTTAGCCTAAGCCATGCCCTGCTGCCATGTACAAATTCCCTTATTTGAGATCAGAGCTAATATTATTTCTATCTCATTCATTCTTTTGATATGTGTACACACACACACACACACACACACACACACACACACACACACACATATAATTATTTCTCCAGGACATGTGGCTGGTGAGAAGACCAGGGCCCACATTTGTATTTACCAAGTTCAGGGTTGTATAGGCTGGATATTCTCCATTGGCCCCTCCAGATTCCCTCTAGACCCTTCCCCAGGAAGCTGCCCTCCACAGACAGCATCAGCAAGACTCCTTTGGCCCCTGACTTCTGGCAGGAGACCAGAGCTCAGGGGAGAGAACTTTAGGCCATTTATTCCCTAGCTGCTTCCCTGGGGGACTCTGGCTCGGAAGTGCCTGCGCGCCTCTGCCTCTGGCTGTGACTCTTGCCCTGTGCTCTCTCTCACTGCTGTGCCTTTTGCCTGGGTCTGTAATTGGCTCCCTCCTGGGCTAGGGGTGGTAAGAGCTTCCACTGGTCAGCCCTAGGGAGCTTCACTACCTGGTGTGTTTTCCCTTATCTCTACTCTTGTGTTTGTTATCAACTCCTTTTTTGATAATCTCTCTCTCTTTTTTTAAATTCTTAATTGTATATTGAAATATAGTTGATTCACAATGTTGTGTTAGTTTCAGGTGAAAAGCAAAGTGATTTAGTTATACATATTCATATATCTATTCTTTTTCAGATTCTTTTCCCACGTAAGTTATTATAGAGTATTGAGTAGAGTTCTCTGTGCTATACAGTAGGTCCTTGTTGATTATCTATTTTGGTTAGTTAGTCTCTTGTAGTCTCTTTACTTATGGCTTTGACTCTGTCATCCATCCATTTTCTCCCAGTACCCTGACTGATGCAGTTGTTATCTGGCTACGACTCCAGTCTGTGCATGTATCAATTGCTCTAATTATATTTTCTGTGCATGGAAGTTCTGAGGGTATCTTTGCAGGCTAAGGAGTAAGACTTGTAAATGCCCTCAGGCAGGAAGAACAAGTAATACATTCATAAATACTTATCTACACTTCTAATCTCAAAACCAGTTATTAATTATTAATTAAAGGCTATTATCTTCACTGGAAGTTTTAAAGTAAGAAAAATACTAAGTTTAGTCTCTTAATATGAAATGCAAGACAATATTGAAACATTTGTGAAATACACTTTCCTATTAATTATTAGCCATGGGGCAAAACATTAAATCAAACACAATATAAATTTGACAGCTAATCTTTGCTAGTACAAGTGTTTTCCCGTGTCTAGTCTTTGCCTGTGATGTATGTATGCCACATAGAAGGGAAAGAATAAATAACCACATAAGATACTTTTAATACATTGAAATGCTTGTTTTGTTCTCCAACTGTACATTAGCTTAACCCCCAAACCTTGTTCATTGCGAGAACAGATATTTACTACACACTTGTATCAGCATCTTCCTTTACAGGAAACTGCACCACAGTCGGTAGGTACTCAGGACCTGGCCAACCAGATATTAGAAGGCACAAAAAGAGCCATCTTCAGGCATCCCTAACAAATTGCTCATTTTTATTCTGAGCGAGTAGTCAAGTTATGGCTTCAGGACTCTTTAAAATAAGCCAGGAGTAGTCACTAAATAATAGTACATATGATACTTCACATCTGTATCTGCTACCAAATCAGACCTCATAGTGTGGGGTAGGAAAACCTGAAAGATGCATGCTGGGCCCTCCTTATTTAATTACTTTCTGAAAATATTTAGTAAGTACATGTTAATGAATTACAAGGCCATTTAGAAGACTGAATAGAGCCTCATCTCCCAAATTCCTTCCAAAAACAGAAGCTAGTTTTGGCATTGTTAGTAGGAGATTTCTAGGCTGCTCTGTGTGTTTGGGGGCCAAGGGAGAAGGGGAATGGAATATTGAAATATATGGATTGGACTGGTCTATTGAGAGAGCCTTGATAGATATGCCCAATGAAGGATACATGGAATGGTGACTACCGACAAATCCTTGACCCTGTTAAATAAGAACCTATGGTTCTTAGAGTTTCCACAGTTATTTATTTAGCGCCATAAAATGCAGTTGCGATTTTTAAAGATATTAACAGACCTTATTCTTAATTTTTGGCTATAATCAAGAGAAATGGGAATAATTTTCAATGTCAGGGGACATCTGATTAGAGTTGTGGGGGATTTTTGTTTGATTTTTGTTTTAGCATTGTTAAAACCTCCAAACCTGGAATGATGTAATGGAAGTCTGATATATATATCGCAAATGGTAAAAATTTCTTTAATCAATATTCAGTTTTATTAATCACGGTTTCAGGGGCTGATGTGGAAATTTGACATATTCTTGGCAATTCCTGTATTGGATTCCTTCAACTTCATGTTATAGGCTCCTCCACTTGAACTGAACTGGAAGAAAATGACATAAAATTGGGTATTCTTTTGACACATTTGCTGACTACTTCCTCAAAACCGTTGAGCTACTACCTTGGTGAAACACTTAATATGTCCAGGTTTTTCAAAGTCACCTCTGCGTGGGCTTCAAACTGGTGCTGTGCTTTCTGGTAGCAAAGGTGAAAGGGAAGTCAGAGGAAATTACACTGTTCTCATGTTGCACAAAAGAAGGCTACACATTAGCTCTTCTGGAGAGAAAAATTTTCCCTAGTAATAAATTCTAAAAAATGTCTATTTAGTGAAAAAAAAAAACACCCCACATTTTCTTATAGCAAATGTAAAAGATTATATAAATGCTTAAACTCTTGAAGTTGTGATTCTCAAGGAAAGAAATTACCTTAATGACTCTTCATTTGTCACCTCCAAAAACAAGCAATTTGAATATTTCCTTTATCATGATGTATTAGAACTTCATTAATAGGGAAGCCTTACAAATAGGCTATCATTTTTTGAGAAAGATCACACTGTGCTAAATAATGAGATATGGGAATACATTGAACAGCTTGACTTCTGCTGACTTTTACTTAAGAGTGTGAGTGTTTTAAATTAGACTGTGTTAGTATTGATGAAACGGGCACAAGGGGGAAAATAATTTAAAGGCTTTGTTCCATTTGAGGAGCTAGATAAATTGTATAATTTAAAAATAAAGCACCGTGACCTGGCAATAAGGAAACAACAACTCTCATATGCTCTTGGAAAGAGTGAAATTGGGGCAACCTTTTTAGAAGGCAATTGAATAATGTTGATCAAATTTACAATGCATTTACGCACTGACCCGGCAATTACACATACAGATTGGAATTCGCCCCTAAATAAACTTGTAAAAGTACACCAAAATAGATGTATAAGAGCATTCATTGTAGTATTTTTGAAACAGCAAAAGAAATATATTACAAAAATAATCTAAATACACAACAATAAGGGAATGATTAAGTTAAATGTATGTTCATTTAACTGAATACTCTAAGCCTTAAAGAAGTATAAGATGATTCTGCATATGCTGATGTGGAAAGGACCCTAGGATGGTAAATAAGCCAGACAGTGACCATTATAATATCTTTTTTGGATAATTAAAAAAAAAAACAGAAATATCTACACATATAGGTTTATATAGATATATTGAAATTTAAATTTATGTATTAACGAATCATCTTATCCATTGTTTGCTTATCTAGACTTCAAAAGTGAATGTGTAAGCATTGGTTTTGGTGGGGAGAAGTCCTAGATGGGCGTGGATTGCCAGATGTATTCTTTTTTCATTTAATAGCTTTCTGTACACTTTGATTTTTCTGACCTTGTACATACATCTATTTTTTAACAGTATCAATGAGTGTTCAGAAATAGGTGATTATTGTTGGCCTTTATTTTTATAGACTTCAAAAACCCACTAAATAATATTTTACAAAATAATGAAGCACTCTTGTTGAGGTTACCAAGGTCATGAAGCATGACAAAATCTAGGATGTGAAAGACTGTGTTGTCAGGAAATCAACTCAAGTTGTCTTTGTAGTAGTCTCACCGCAAACGGAGTCAGCTCCTGCAACCACCATCTCCTAACAGTGAGTGCATCTCTTAGCTGTATGGAAGATAGACCCTCTTGGTGCAGGACAGAAGGGGACATTATAACTGCTTCCTTTTCTGAGCAAGAAAATTTGAAATCAGTTATTATAATTGTTTTTCCAATCTGTGGTAAGAGAACATACTGCAAAGCAAATGCCCCTCTAAATATGTCTTCATGATCAATGGATCTAACCTTTATTCAGAATGGGGAGAAAATTTGCAACCTGTTTCCCTTAGACCCAGTACTTTAAACATAGCAGACTGTATTTTAGAAGCCATCCCAAAAGGAAATAATAGAATGACTGTCTTTTGTTCTTTTGAATCTTTTCAGAATTGCGACTTCCGGTGAGCCCCTCTGTATGTCTGGATCAGAGCATACAGTTAAAGCTGAGTACTTCAAGTCACCTTTTAAAAACAGTGAAGTCACACATGTGGAAACCAGGGGGCTGGAGACGTGAACAGCTGTAAGCTAATCATCTTGAATTGTTATATCAAGCATGCATTTTAGGGGATAGCTAATAAGATAAAAGCGCCAAACACATCTATGGGTTTTACATGTTTTAATTATTAGGTTCTGTTACATAAATTTTCAGCTATCTCTTCTTAATAAAGAATGCCACCATTGATTTTCTTCTAGACTAATTCAAACCTCTCTTGCCATAGAATAAACATTGGCTAAATAGGACTCTTATCTAGGAAGTTACTTTAATGGAAATTGAATTTAAAACCTTGACAATGTGGAACTATAAAATTTTAACTTCTATTTTATACTCCAACAGCATGCCTTAGTCTGTGAGTAAGGCTGAATGATTTTTTTTCTATTATTATTTTTTTATGGCTCTAAGAAAGCAACTGTAGGGTGCCAAGTTATTCCACTTACCTCCAGGGAAAGGATTTTGTTGTGTAGATAAATTATGGTGAAAAATTAAGAGATTTTAATTATCTTATCCAAGACACAAAATTGTTTGCCTCATGTAATTTTATAATTATTAGGTAGTATTCCACAGTTAATAGTTTTTATTGAAGAATCATATGCATTTCTGCTTACCTAGACTTCAAAAGATGAAATAGCACATTCTTTTTGTTGATCGAACTTAGATATTAGAAATATAGAAAAATGGTGCAGAAAAGAAAATAATTATTCTGGTATCATTTATGATGAAAGTATTTTTGTTTCATCACAAAATATTTAACTAGTGTTATTTTTCCTTTTTTAGACTAAAGTGTTTCCTAATACTTTATCCCTTAAATTAACCCCTAATTATCTGTGGTGCAGGTTATTAGGTAGAATCAAATTAGTGGGGAAAGTATTTTGGCATATTTCTGGCGACCTGTCCACTATTGAGAAACAGTATCTTTTCTTGCAGAGGAAAATACAGAGCAAAGGTAGGAGAGGGCAGAACTGGAAAATTTCAGGGGTTTCCTAAACTTTTATATGTATCACTTTTGTTGGGATGGTACCAGATGTGACTAATTTAAATTTTTTAGATCTTTAAAACTCATTTTAGGTACAATTTTAGACATTGTTTAAGGAGATCCATACACTGAAGGCTGGAGTCCAACAAAGGAGAGATTGGAGGTACAAAGCGCTTAGGTAATTTACAAATTACATACTCACCCCAAATTATGGAGCTTTAATTATATTTTTTTATTTTTTAGGAATCAAACCACAGCCCTTGCTCCACAAGAAGCGCTCTTGAGAGCCAAAGATTTATCTGTAATTCTTAAAGCATATGTGCTGGTGACATCCTTAACTCCTCTGCGTGCATTCATTCATTCAACTGGCACGGTTTGGAATCCACCAAAGAAAAAACGCTTCACTGTCAAGGTAAAATTTCCATCGAAGCAGTTATTTCCCACAAAGTATGTTAAAGATAAGTAAAGTGAGTTGGGCTGCCTTTCTCCGACCTTTATGATTACCAAATCCCGTGGAACAAAGATTGTACCATTTTATTGCTACAAGCAGAGATTTTCATTCAATAGGTGCAGGTTCAAAAATAAACTGGAAACAGCTTAATTCACTAGGCATCACAAAGGCTACATCTATTTTCTTTTCTTTTTTCTCTCAATTCATCATTTTAGTTCAGTCCTTTGACCCATTATAGAGCTAGTTCTCAGCTGTGGTCTGTTTTTCTTGACTTGACTTTCCACTTATTCAAGAAAAATGTAGTCAATGCAACAAAGGAAAATATAATTTTGCCCTTATGCTTTTGTCTTCATTTTTAGGAAACATAATGCCTATTTCATTTCACCATTCAATATGGAATATTTGCTGAGTAAAAAACAACACTCTCAAGGGTGCCTGACATAGTAAGCCATGACATAAAGCATGATGAGAAAGTTTTCAGGGAAGAACTGAATAATAACCTCCCAAAAGTTTAGTTATAAGAGGTAATTCAGGTTAGCTCAGTCAAAAATAAGGTCTAGTGAGAATATATTTGATAAATTTTAAGGAGTTCCTGATTTTACAGGAATAATTGTTCAGAGTGCAGTTAAGGGGAAATGCACACATGCATTCTTTCCATTTCCTCCCATTTCCTCTTCTCTGTTTTCTGAACAATTATTTCTGTAAAATCAAAGATGCCTTCAAAGAACAAGTACTACACGATCCCATTTATAGAAGGAATCTAAACTAGTTGTATTCACAGAAGCAGAGAATAGGATGGTGGTTACCAGGGGCTGGGGAAAGAGGGAAATGGGGACGTGTTAGTCTAAGGGTATAAAATTTCAGTTATGCTAGATGAATAAGTTCTGGAGATCTACTTACAGCATAGTGCCTATAATACTGAGATTTGCTAAGAGGACAGATTTTAAGTGTTTTTATTATTAAATAAATAAATAGGGTGGGAGGAACTTTTGGAGGAGATGGATGCATTTATGACTTGATTGTGGTGATGGATTCATGGGTACATATTTATCTCTAAACTCATCAAGTTGCATGCGTTAGATATGTACAGGTTTGCATATTTTAATCATAAAAATGGTCGTTAAAAAAAAGAAGGCACAAGTACCTTTTATAGTTTCAAAAGATTTAGTAGTGACAGTACATGATACTTCGCAGAATTTTTCTTACGTAAACTGCACTTTAAGTTTTGGAAAATCTGGGACTTCCTAGGTGGTGCAGTGGTTAAGAATCCGCCTGCCAATGCAGGGGACATGGGTTCGAGCCCTGCTCCAGGAAGATCCCACATGCTGCGGAGCAACTAAGCCCGTGCTCCACAACTGTTGAGCCTGTGCTTTAGAGTCTGTGAGCCACAACTATTGAGCCCATGTGCTGCAACTACTGAAGCCCACATGCCTAGAGCCTGTGCTCTGCAACAAGAGAAGCCACGACAATGAGGAGCCCGCACACAACAACGAAGAGTAGCCCCCACTCACCGCAACTAAAGAAAGCCCGCGCACAGCAAAAAAGACCCAACACAGCCAATAAAATAAATAAATAAGTAAATAAATAAATAAATTTATTAAAAAAAAAGTTCTGGAAAATCTTCCAACAGTGAAAAATTTTTCAACGACATGTTTAACTATTGTCAATTAAAAAGCAGATAAGCATGATAAAAGATGCAGGTGTTAACACTGCTTAGTAACATAGGTAACTGATATTTTAAGGAAATGGTGTTGATGACTTAGGTCTTAAGGGTGGTTTATTTTAAGAACAATCATCTTATCTCAACTATATTGGTATATATGGTTTTTAATTAATCTTGAAAAATTGGAATCTAGTTTAGTTTGTCTTTCCTGTTATCTCCTACAAGTCTTCACAGTGGCTATTTATATTTCCCTAAGAACCTTTAATTATTCCCCAGTTCTCTTTCTCTTATTAACTTGACTTGTATGAAATTGCTGACCATTGGCCATTTTTGACCTACAAAAAAATTACAGTTTCATATGATTCAACCAAATAATTGGAACTCAGATATAGAGAGACACAAGAATTGTATTCTTCTATTCATGTCACATTCATGTATTCGACAGATGTTTGTTGAGCAAAGACCAAAATCCCTGTCCTTGTGGAACTTGCAGCATTTGTGTGTGCAAGCCTCCTCTATTGTTTTATCAGTTTTATTTAATACACTTGTTCCCATTTCCCACTCAATTCTCTTTCCTCTCAAAGGCCATCATTATAATGATTTAATGTATGTCTTTTTGTGCACATTGTTGTAAAATAAGCATTTTTTATTTTGTTATGCATGCAAGTATCTTTAGCATATATATTGTATTAGATCTTTTTCTTTTTCTAACTTAAAATATGTATATATTTTTTTTTCCGGCTGTGTGGCATGTGGGATTTTGGTCCTTGACCAGGGATAACACCTGTGCCCCCTGCAGTGGAAGCATAGAGCCCTAACAACTGCACCACCAACGAGGTCCCTCTGACTATTTTTAAAAATGCAGCACTACATGTTTTTAGGAAGAAATCTTCCACATTGCTATGTGTACATCTTCTGGGTTACTTCTCACTGATTTACAGTATTACTGATGTGTATTCCATTATAGTTTACCTATCCACTGCTCCAGTGATAGACATCTAGATTGCTCTAACCCTTGGCTAAAGCAATCAATACTTCAAATGTACAAATCCCTGTATCTACCTCTTTATGAACCTGCATATGATTTTCTGAAGAATATATGCCCAGAACTGGAATTGCTGGGTCATAAGACATGAGTTCATTTGATAGAATTAAACAATGCCAGTTTGCCCCTCAGAATGCCTGTCGGTTTCCATACCCCCACAATTAGGCCAGCATTTGACCTTTTCCAGTTGTGACAGGTGAAAAGTGGTATCTTGCTCTTGTAAATAGCTCAATTTGTCCTCCATCTGTTAACTTTATCACACTGTTCTTTTTTGATTAGTAATCTTCAATCGATTGATCAAATTAATTTTTCCTTATGGTTCCTCTTTGGAGATTCAGTTTCAGAAATTCTTTCTTATCTCTAGGTCACAAAGATGTGCTTCTCCATTTTTTTTTCTATTACCTTTATAATTTTTCCAGGACATATAAATATTTAATTTAACTAGAGTTCTCCTCTGATCCAGTTTTTTTTTTTCTAAATATCCATTTTCACAGGCTAAAAACTCATCATTTCCTATGAATCTGACATCACCTTTATTGTTTAAGTTTCCAAATGTATGTGGAACTGCCTCTGAGGTCTCTATTCTGTTCCTTCTGGCCCACTTGTTTTTATTATTTTGGGAAAGTATGTTTTCATGCCTGACAAGGGAGGTTCCTGTTGTCTACTTTTTCTTTTCAAGGTTAAGTTAACTATGTGGTAGACATTTATTTCCTTATAAATATTTTAAAATATCAAGCATACTTTTAAAATCCTACTGGAATTTCAATATATAATAACACTGAATTTATAGCTTAATTTTTGAAGCATTGATTATTCATAATATTGTCTCTCCATTTATTCAGGTCATTTTATTTGTCCTTTATTAGAGTTTAATTTTGTTTTTTTCCTCCACAGAGATCTTGTATGGTCTTGCTTAAGTTTATTTCAGGATTCCTTAGAGTATTTTTGATATTGTTTTTTAAATTATATTGTCTAGTTGGTCATTACTGGGATAGAGAAATACTATTTTTAAAGTTGAACTTCTATTTGATAAACTTGTTCCGAATTTCACTATTAATATCAGTGGTTTTACTAGGTGTTTTATCTGCAAATAAGGTCATGTTAATCTCTTTGCTTTTAATTCTTGGCTATCTTCTTTTCTACTTCCATTTTTTTTTTTTTTCCTTTTCCTTGACTACTGTTGTCCAGAATCTCCAATACTATCTTTAAAAGTAGAACTGATAGTGGCTGTTCTTGTGTTGAACATCTTTTAAGATGGATATATCTCAAGTTTCTCTGTTAAGTAAAATGCTTGCAGTAGGTTTTTGGTATTTAATCTCTGCAATCTCTGTCAGAGTAGTGAGAATAATATAATTAAGTACAATGGTTGTGTCATTACATTTCAGCCATTACAATTTATAGGTCGTCTTGTTTCATCTGTACCCTCTCTACTCCCTTTCCTTAACACTAATTTATTTTGAAACAAATATGGGACATTATATGATTTCATTTATAAACGTTTTTAGAATATAACTCTAAGACATATGGATTTATAAACTTTACCAAGCCAAGGAAATTCTCCCTTATTTTTAGTTTGCTGGGAATCTTCATCATGAAAAGATTTTGAACTTCGCCATCACTTTTTTTCTGCATTTTGAGATAATTGTGATTTTTTTCCTCCTCAAGTTTATGTGTATTATATTTCTGGATTTTCTGTTAATAAAATCTCCTGGCATAAATAAGATAAAATCTACTTGATAATTTGGGGCTAATTTCAATACTCTGTTGGATTTGTTTCTTTGCAATTTTTATACTTACGTTCATAAATGATGTGGATTTATATTTTCTTACATTTCTCATACTTGGGTTGAGATTTTTACAGTTGAGATTACTGTAGCTTCGTAAAGTGAAGCTTATAACTTTCACTTTTTTTCAGCTTTTTGGAACAACTTATGTAAGATACAAATTAGCTTACCCTCGAGAATTTGGTACAAGTCTCTAGAAAAAATAGATTTGAAGGTTTTTTTAAATAGTATCAGCATTTCAACTTATTTAAAATATTTTGGTTGATTTTGAGTTCTCAATTGCTTCTCGTACAATGTGGCAGTTTTTTTGGGGGGGTTACCAATTTCATCAAAATTTCAAATTCTTTATGGTCGATTATAATGTTTTGATTTTTGTATCTGTTGTGTCTATAGCTATATCTTTTTCAATTTATCCTTTGTAGATACGTGTTTTCTTTTTATTTTTCGATTAGAATTGCCAGAAGTTTTTTTTTTTATAGTTGGTTAAATCTTTTTAAAGAAACTAGTTTTTTATTTTGTTAATCTTTTCATCATTTTTGAAGTTGTTGTTCCCAATTTCACAGATTTATGCCCTTATTTGTGGCATTTCTTGGCTTCTAGCGTTTTGTTTGTCTGCTCTACTATTCCTTTATAGTTTCTTCATTTGAATATTTGCCCCCTTCATGATGAACATTTTTTGTTTCCTAGTAAAAATGGCTAAAGCTATACATTTCTTTTGTGTCCTGCTTTAGTCATGGCCCATAAATTTTGAATTAATTTAATTCTAAGTGTTTTTTAATATTCTTTATGATTGCCTTGTTTAATTCAAGGTGTTTAATAACATATTCAGTTTATAAACAAAGGATTCTTTGTCAGCTATCCTTTTGTTATGAATTTCTCACTTACTGCATTATTATCAGAGGACAAATCTTGTGTGCTACTTCTATCTTGAAAATTATCCAAGCCTTTCTTTTATTGGCTAATAATCTTTATATTAAAAAAAATCTTCCATGGGTGCTTGAAAAGAAAAACTCTATGTGGGTATAGAATTCTATACACAATAATATTTAAAGGCTCACTTATGAATCATATTTTGCAGATACTATTTTTTTTTTCTGCTTGATCTGATAGTTGTTAGTGGAATGTGTTAAAATCTCCAACTACAATTGTTGGTCTGTTTCTCCCTGCCATTCTGATGGTTGAATATATTGAAGTTATATTGTTTGTTACCTGGTTATTTATGATGGCTACAACTTCTTTCTCCATAGTGCCTTTAACCAGTATGTATTAGCTTTCTTTTGTCTTAGGATATTACTGCTTTAATTTCTATTTTAGTCAGATATTAAGATTGCTGTGAGTTCTCTTTTGGTTCATATTTTTGTTTTCCCATATGTATTTTTTTTTATTTTATTTATTTTTTATTGGCCGTGTTGGGTCTTTTTTTGCTGTGCTCATGCTTTCTTTAGTTGCGGTGAGTGGGGGCTACTCTTCGTTGTGGTGTGCGGGCTCCTCATTGCCGTGGCTTCTCTTGTTGTGGAGCACAGGCTCTAGGCATGTGGGCTTCAGTAGTTGCAGCACATGGGCTCAATAGTTGTGGCTCAAGGGCTCTAAAGCACAGGCTCAACAGTTGTGGAGCACGGGCTTAGTTGCTCCGCAGCAAGTGGGATCTTCCTGGAGCAGGGCTCGAACCCATGTCCCCTGCATTGGCAGGTGAATTCTTAACCACTGCGCCACCTAGGAAGCACTCCCATATGTATTTTTAATTTTTCCCTTTCGACATGTCTTTGTAGTAAATGTATTTTTTAATAGTCAATATAGTTTTGGAATTTATTGTTTTCATCCAATCTGAGAATCTTCATTTTTATTATTTTTTAACTGATTTGCTAGATTGTGATTATGTTAGGACTTATTCCCACCATCTTATTTTTTAAAAATTTCAATGCATTCTTTCTGTTTTATTTAAAGTATCTTTTCCTGCTTTTCACTGTAAATATTGAATTTTGTCCTGTAAGCTTAAAAGTTATACATTCTTAATATAACATGCAGTCAATATCCTTCATTTAAGACATACACTCATACTTATTTTCTCCTATTAAGTTCTTAAATTTTTAATGTTTCCCACTCTGTCCCTTAAGACTAATATCCTTTGCTCTCTGCACAACTTCCCCACTTTCCATCATCACTGTAGATTTTTAATTCTGGTTGAAATAATCACCTTTTTTGGTTTTGTTTTAGAAAACAAAACCAAAATCATAAATTTTATCAAGGAATATATCACCCTCACATCCCCTAACTGTTCACAGTATCCTCCTAGTTTTGTTTCTTATTGGTGTTTTCAATTTGGGTCTGAAGTCTTTACTGTTTAATTTTGGGAAATTTTTTTCCATTATTTCTTGGAATATTTTTGGTCATTGTTTTTTCTTCTTACTTCTGTTGTCCGGATTTTGACCCCTTCATTTCATGTGCCAATTCCTCTTAACTTGAGAACTATGCACATTTTTACTTATAGCTATTGATTTCTTACTGTTTTTCCACTTGCTTCTTTTTAATGATCCTTTTTTTTATATTTCACTTTGCTACTATCTACCATTATTTCTAATATGAGTGTATTAATCATGCTTATTTTAAATTCCTAGCCCATTAGATTTAGAAGTCCAGTGTGCTCTCCATTGCCACAGAGCCCCTACTCTGTTAGTTTTAGGAGCATGATATGTGGCAAATAGTTTATTGCTTTTCTTTCGAGGTGGCTATACTTATCATGTGTCCCCTATTTTGTCCTTTGAGCCTAAGTTATCCTGCAGATACTATTTATTCTAGCCATTATCATATTGCGGGAAGGCCAGGTAAATCCAAAAGACGGATAAGAATGAGTTCCAGGCATTGTAAAACCACTTTTGATCACTTCTCTCTGCTACCACAGTATCGGATGACTTCCTTAGTCAGAATCTCACCCCTTAATCTCTTAGGTAGAAAAGCCCTGGGAGGAGACACTTTCCTTCATTATAATCCATCAAACTTTGGGTTTGAGAGAGAATAAGGTGGAGGAGTGAGTGCCGGATGTGATGTAATCCCACGTCTCATCAGCTCCTCACTTGAGCAGGGCATTCAGCAACCTGAATCCTGGTGTGAGCTTCACATCCTTAAGAGAGAAGTAGCAGGCAGTGATTATGCTAGGGGACCACAGGGGAGAGGCAGGAGGGAAACAAAAATGCATTCCTCCAACCTGTCTTCTCAAAGAAACCTCTGGCAACACCCTCCTCAAATTCTAGTGAACCCTGCCCACTGCCACCACTGGCCAAGCCAGTTCAAAATATCTTTCAAAATTGCTTTCACACAAGTTTTCATTTGTTCTTTAGTTAAATTCATACTTCAGTCCCATTTAACCTATAATAGTTCACCATCTTGATGGGAAACTGAAGCTCCTAGATATTCCACATAATTGTTTTTAAGTTTTTTTTTTCTTTTTTCTTTATTTAAGCACCCCGCCCCCCAACCCCAGTCGAAATGACCGGTAGAAATGATATGCTTTTTTTGTGATAGATTTCATGTATTTCCTGAAAGAAAATCATATGAAAAGAAAGCTCTTTGTGATTTGGTTTTCTTTAGATTTTTATGCTTTATTCACTACTTTGTTTCTTATTCGTATCTTTGTGGTGTCTGCAGGACAAATGCGTGGGAGCTGCAGTTGTAGCACAGGAAAGCATGCAGCTCGTCATTTTCATCCTCTCCTTGGGATTTGTCTTTTCAGGATATTGGCTGATTATTCTGGACAATACTGTTATCTGCTCTCAAAGGGAGGTAGTGCAGCTTCCTGGGTTAATGTGCCAGAGAGCAGTCATTTCCTTCTCGACATCAAAGTTATACTTGATGCTACAGATAGATTCAGAGAACAAGAGTCTATTTATTTATGCTTTAACTGAGGTACTGACAGCATCAGTTAAAACAAACAGATTATACTTACTTGTTAAATCACTTAACCATCGTCCAAAATATGGCTTCCTTCTGGTATCTTTAGATGTGAAAAAAATACATAGAAATGTTTTCAATGCTAATGTGGAGGACAGGACCAAATCCCACTTTAAAGACTAACCATGAGATATCAGTGTTTTAGTAAATACTATTCTTAAAATTCCGCAAAACATAATGTGTGTGTGTGTGTGTGTGTGTGTACTGAGTCCTGAATCCAAAGGCTAAATTATTTGGTTAAATCAGTAGTGATTTATGCCCTGTGCAGTGAGGCAAACACACTAACTGGTTATCAGTGGACATTTATAGAATATTCTGGCAGCTAAAAGGGTATGAAAGTAATAACAGATATAACTCTGAGCTCATTTATTTCCAATTAGGTCTGCTGCTGAGATGTTTTATGTGCTAAAGCTTTGAAGAGAGTTGAAAAATAACATTAATGCAAATTTGAGACGTAATGGAAGTAAAAGCTTTATAAACTAATTTTTTTCTAAAACCCCCTTCTGTACAGTAACAATAATTTAAAATATGTTAGATGTTTCCAAAGAATGTTCAGATTTAAAAGGGGGAGGGAGATGGAAAAAGGGAAAGAAAACTAATAGTAAATGCAGCATTTGATTACTATATCCTTTGATCCAGTTTTAAAACAACCATTTTTGCTGCTGTTAAGGCAATGTCATTTTCTTGGTGAATATAATAAATCCAACTTCAAGCAATATTTTATTCAAAAATTTCTTCCCTGAAAAAGCTCTCAATTCAATTATAAAACACTCCAGTTATACCTATGAATTGAAGAGTAGAACTCTTCCACAGCCACTTTAACTATAACTTTCTGTCAAAAAAGTCCATGCTGTCTTTATACACAGGTCATATAGATTAACTGCAAGAAATTTAAATTTGGTTCTTAGAGTAATAAGTCAAAGTTATCCCTCCATCCATTGTAAAGTTATCCAACAGAGAGGAAACTCTCCTATCTGTAAATTCTTTATGGTGTCTGGAGATTCTATATACCTGTGATCATAGCTGACTGCTTTGATGAAAATATATTGCTGGAATGATTTGTGACTTCTGACAGGAAGACGTATCCAAAGACTTATTTTGTTGAGCTGAGCCATAACTTAAATGAATTTGTATTTTGATCAACCATTCCATATTTGAAGATGTTCTTTTGTTGATATTTGGTATTCAGAGGTTACGTGAGGATAATTCCTTGAACGTAATCAGCTCTTGATAAATGCTTGGGTTGAATTCAATCAAAGATCATTTAAAATTGTTTAACCACGTGAAGAAATTGCCCAAGGCTATTTAATCCCTAACTATTCTAATTCAGCCCTGGTAATTTGTAATGATCTTCTAGTGGCTTTCCAGTAAATGTAATAGACAGATGTCATCACCTGAATTTCTGGGCAGGGCCATTTTGATAGGAAAGGGAAAACATAGGACATTGCAGTCTTTTCTCAAGTCAGTGTCAATGAGAATCACCTCCAGTGAAAGCCAAAGTTAAAAGCAAGCTCCTGCTCAGTTTCTAAATCACCAGCTCTCTACCACCACTGCATTGGCCTTCAGGGGACCATTCTTCCATTTCCAGTGCCTGCAGTTCCCTCTCACATTGATGCAGTCAGCAAATGCGCACAGAGGAGAGAGTGAACCTTGGCAAAGAGGGGCATGTTGTGATTTACAAGGACCCTTTTTAAAGGATGCATATATCTCTTGTTCAGTTTTAGAAGCATGACACAGCTGCAGGGACGAAGTGAGCCTCATTTGTCGTCCATATCTATACAGTGCCTTTCATAATGTCGGGTGAGATAGCTCATATATTCCCAGGGTAAAAATGAGTAATGTCTTTGGAAGCAGGTATAAAGGTACAATATAGTTTTTCGACTCAAGAAAGTGTTCTTCTCCTGATCTTCATTTTACGTCTAAAATTGCAGACTATGGAACAGACCTTGTAAAAGACTTTTTCACTGAGCATCTGGTCCTTCTGTAAGCCTGGTAGATTTATGTCAGCTGTAGAAAGAATGTGAATAAAAGCCTGCTTCTGGGAGTTTGTAAAATGAGTTGATGTATTACTTAGTCTACTCTTGCTTGGATTAAATTTAAAAATTGCATCAGGGTGTTCATTTTAAAGTATGATTTTATATAAGTAGAAATTATAGATAACCAGCATAAAATTAAACATGTGACTAGAGCTGACTTACAATAAAAACCTAAATAATAATTGCAAGGTAACACTTATCTAATCAGCCCACACTGGTGTTAAATATTATTTCAGATATATGTTTGCTTTAGGAAAAGAATGATTATTTTGCAACTGCACAGGATTTTAAAGTGCAAAAGCGAGAAATAATTTTATGTTGTTCACGGCACTGATATGTTGATGGCGATTTTGTCTCTTGTGTCGAAAAATTTCATTTATTCATTCCTTTTATTCACTCATACATTTCCAACTTTGTTCCTTAAAAGGTTTCAGGTAATTCTGTACCTTCACTTATTCTTGATACTGAACCTAGATTATTAGCTTAAATAGGAAGAGAATTATTCATTAATCATGGCTATGTTTACTTGATCAAAAATGATCATTTAAACACATGACCCTAAGCTTTCAGAACAACAGGCAAAACCTGGAGAGTGCCAGGTGCCCAAAAATATTAATCAGTGAATGATTGTCTATCACTATCATTTTTATTAAAGGTATTTTATTAATTGTAACTTGCTAAAAACTGAAATTTGGGAAAATATTTAAGAGTAGGTTCTACAACAGAAGATAAATGTGATGAATTTGTATATACCACCTTTGTGGTATATGCAAATCTCCTCTGAACTAACGTAGTGAACTGATATAATTATCTGATATGGACACATTATATATATGCACTGTAGTAACAACATAAAGGTGACACTTAACCCTAATCAATAAATTTGCTAATTATTTTTGCCTTTACTGCAAGAAAACTGATGGACAGGTGTTAACTATCTATGCAGAAAAATGGAAGTTAACTGACATTCAGGGACTTCAGTGTGAGAGCAGGTGAATTCATTCAGGATGTTTGAGAGATGGAAGAGGGAAGCCCTCGGTGATATTTTAGGGTTTAGGGTGTGTATTTGCCTACTCCTTTGCTCCCTGACCCCCTTTACCTGTCTTGTTCAAAGCCCACTTCTCATTGGCGCCATCTAGTGGATGCCTGTGTGGGGATGAGAAAGATGCCCAGCAGAGGATTTGCAAAGAGCAAGTGTCATTTCTCCTAACTGGAGCCTAGAAGTCGATGGCCTGTGGACACCATAGAAGCTCTTATAAATTAGTTTATGCAGGCTCTTCCTCTTTCTCTTGTTATCCCGCACAGACGTATTGCTCTGATTTCTGGTACACCTCGCTGATCAGAAGTGTATAAAATAAACAAATTTTTAAGAGTAAAAAATGAGCATGAAAAATGAGGACTCTTGTAAGCAATGCTCCAAAGCAGTTTAAGCATCCACAGAGAACACCATCTTAATTTTTCAGTTTCTCATTATTTCTTCAGTAGATGAGCTAGCTAAGCCAGAAAGATGTTCAAAGACAGAGCAACTATAATCTCTTCCTGCACTACCCTCCATATGATAAAGATTTGTTAAGATGAATCTTTGGGTAGTGGACCCACGAATTTTGCCTTAGCAAAACTCCTTGCCATCATCCTGATTTTTTCCACTTCTGAGAAGGCACCTAGAGAGTTACTGAGTTTAATTTCATAACCCTTGACTCCTGGACTTTGACAAGGCTCACCTGAGTTTTGCATCCCTGTGGTAGTGTTAAATATCTTCTGAGGACAAGAAAATATATTGGGAGGGAAAAAAAATCAGATAAAGTAAATAAAAGAATCAAGAGAATAAAAACAAAGCAGAAAAATTTACTTGCCTAAATACATGTAAAATTCTTGAAAGAAGAGATTATGTTTACTGTTGATTTAAAAAAGAAATACCTTCAGTGCCTGACACAATACTTAATACTGAGCAGACAGAGGGGAGAGAGATGGCTTGGAATAGAGACTGCACTCATCAAATTGCTGGAAAGAGTGATCAGTAATAAAATAATTCCTTTACAAAGTGTGATATGAATGCAAAGTAATAACAGTGAAGACAATGGCAGTAAATGTTGCCAAAATTAATTACTTTAATGCTTCAGTTTATTCTAAAATATATACCCAGTGGAGAAGACAGGTGATATATACATTTTCACTTTAGGTATAGAAACAAAATAACTTTCCAACAGTACATTCTGAAGATTATTACAAGTTTGTCATTTTAAACATTTCTATTAACAGTTCCCTTTATTCTTTGAGATTTATTTCTAAGGCTGTGACAAATTCTAAAAATAAAATATTCCCAAATGTGCCAACCAGGTAAGACTGATTTGTCTGCTAAAAGAAGACAGACTTTTGCTCCCTTCAGAAGAAAATCTGACTTGCATTTGTCTTATGTGATTTATGCATTGTAAGTTTAAAGTGAAATACAGCCTTTTCCCTCCCGTATATTAAAATGGGGATTCAAATTTGAAAAAAAAAGCAATATTCTCTGAAACCTACGTAGCTATGTGATGAAACAAAATAAAAATACTGTATTGCCCTCAAGTGGTCTTTGTAGGTATTGTCTGAACTATCGAATAGTGAAAGAGAAAGAGAGCAAAAATACTTGGACAGCAAATCTTTCACCGTTTTCTTTCACTGGATTATGCATATTTATTTTTAAAAAGTTATTTTATAATCCATGCTGTGGTAGTAAGGCTATATTGCTAAGTAGAGATCCTAAATGGGGATAAGTTTTCAGTGCAATTTAAATTGCTTAGGTCACACAATTATTTGGAATGATGATATCAACATTTGTAAGTCACTGGGAGTTGTTTTTCCATTTAAGGAAATTTTACAATACATAGTTGTTTTTTTTTTAATTACTGTAAAGTTAGCACTAGCACTTTCAACTCAGCATCCGAGAGTGCCTTGTTTTTATCCCTGTATCTTTTTTGTGTACTTCTGTTTGATTTCAACTGAACCTCAAATCGGTTTTTAGCCTGAATTCCTTTGAATTATATAAATGACCTAATATTGTGAGATGGAACTGAAAGTTTGTCTTTCATTTCTCTGAATGTTACTAAGGCAGACAAAGATGGATTCTTTCTCAGGATTCTGCACACATGCATCTTGATGTATCCCATACATACTGCCATATACAGACATATTTCATTGCTTTTGTAAGTTCTATCTCTTTGGAGCATCTTCCAGTAAAGCAGTCATTCTCCGATTTCCTCGTTTCCTGAAATGGAGCATCCCATACCCCCCACTCTAGCCTCTGTCTCATAACAGCTTGTCCTCTCTTCCCCACCCCCATGCTTATGAAACTAGTTATTAGAAGCTCTATGAAGCAAGTTTTACCATTTGGAGAAAGGGACTGCAAACAAGAGAGGAATCCCAGGTATCCCTGTATTCATATGTATTTTATGTGGTATGTGTCCCCCTCTAAACCAGCTTCCGGATGCCTGCTGACTCGACTTCCAGAATCCAGCAGTTCCAGCCATTGCGGCCTCCTCTACCTGTTTAAAAAACTACTGTTCCAAAATGATTTCTACCAGAAATTTGATTCCAGATATATTTGAAAGGCATGAGAATTTTCCCATGTGCTTGATTACCCAAAATCATCTACATGAAGAATATGTATTCAAGTCACAGAGAGTGAAATTATTAGTCTAAACTCAGAAATCACAGAAGAAAAACATTATGCTGGGAAACTATGTTACATTTTCATGCTTTCAAGGAGTTACTGTTAAAGGCAAGAGAAATGTGATTTTAAAACATGAATAGGACAATGATAACATTCTTTCAGGGTGAGTGATAAGCATATATCCAATTGCATTTTCACTCTAAAGGAGAGAGAAAATAAATCACTAGTACTGGATCTATAGCGCTGGATCTACAGAACTAAAAAGAAAAATCCTGAAGCATGTCCTCTAGAGGCCTAGAGACCGATGTGCAGCAGAAAGATCCTTGCACCAAGTGTGTGACCTCAGGCAAGTGTTTCAACCTCTCTGAACCACTTTTTGTATCTGAAAAATAGGACTAGTTTCCCATGGGTTAAATGAGTTTTTTGATTCCTTGTACAAGTACTTACTGGGCATTTCTCATATGAAGTGTCTCATATGCTAGACATTGTGTTAGGTTCAAGTGATATAGTAACAAACAAGACAAAGTCCCTGCTTTCGTGGATTTTATTCTTGTGTTGAATGGTAGATGAAATACAGATTAAAAACTAATTATAGGCATATAAAGAAATACAGATAATTATAGATTCTTATACAATTTTGAAAGATTACTTTCCATTTACAGTTATTACAAAATATTGGCTATATTCTCCATGTTGTACCACACAGCCCTGAGCCCATCTTACACCCAGTACTTTGTACCTCCTCCTCCCCCACCCCTGTATTGCCTCCCTCCCCCGACTAGTAACCACTAGTTTGTTCTCTATATCTGTGAGTCTGCTTCTTTTTTTGTTATTTTCACTCGTTTGTTGTATTTTTTAAAATTTCACACATAAGTGATATCATACAGTATTTGTCTTTCCCTGTCTGACCTACTTCACTTGGCATAATGCAGATTTTTAATAGAGCTAAAAATGAAATGAGGAAGGATGATGTGTAGAAATTGACTGGGTTACCCACTTTATGAAAGGTAGAAAGATGTCCCTGACCAGGTGACATCTGACCTATAACTCATGGAGGAGACTCATGTGAAGAGCTAGTGGTGCAGCATTCCCAGTAAAGAGCCCATTCCAGTGCCCTGAGGTAGGAGAGTGCAAGCTTAATCACAGAATACCACAGTGTCCTGATTTGATCTGCCTTTTCAAGCCCACTGTGCTGCTTTGCAAACAGATTGCAAAGGATTGTGAGGGGAGACAGAGCGATCAGTTGTAAGGCATCGGGTGAGGAGGGTGGTGGCTTGGACGGGTCGGTGAGGTAGTGGTCTAAAGGTGAGAAGGTGACACCTTTTGGAGGTAGAAACGGGAGTCAGTGATGACTTGAGAGAGAGGCTAGATAGAGAGGGCTCAGCGAGGACTCTGCAGCCATTATGTGACTGGTAGTGCCCTTTCCTGAGACGGAGCAGATGGAAGGGAGTGGGACAGAGAAACGGGAAGTGAGGAAGTGGAGAAGAGATGTTCCTGCTCTCATGGAAGATGACCCATTTACGTGCTTCGTCCCTGTTTGTCCGGTTCTTAGACCTCCTTTGCTCTGTACCCTGCCTGAGGGCCCTACACAGAATAAGTTCTTGCCTTGCCAATTTGGTGTCTCTTTTCCTGCTCACTTGCCTCCCTGCCTTTCTCCTCCCCATCCGCCTTCTCCCTCTTGTCGTTTCCAGCAGAGGTATCCTGTCACTTCTAAGATGTGAGCAGAATAACTAGTTGCTCGTCCTTCCTAGTGTGACAAGGCAGGTTCCAGGTGTCCAGGTCCCCATTTCTGTGAAAATAACCCAGGCAAAAGTGCCTGCTTCTCAGCCACCTTGGGTTCAAGGGTTATCTTCAATAAGACGGGACCTCAACTCACAGGTTAGTTCCCGAGGAGGATAGTGGGATGGTCAGGTGTGACGTGTTCTGATAAGAAGGTGAGAAGAGAATGCTTAGGAACGTGCGCACCCTAGAAAGGGTTCAGTTTATCCAGTGTTTAGGGTGGAAGCCAGAGTGAGGTCGAAGGGGTTTGAAATGGAGAAGCCAAACCAGACGCAGCAGGCCTTTGACTGTGCGTTCTAGGCACTGAAAATGAAGAAACGTGACGATCTTAGGTCATCTTTTCCCTCACATGGGAGGTTTATGAGACAAAGAAATGCAGGCTTCATTTCAAAAAGAGAAGAAAACAAGGCAGACGTTAAACGAACAAAAAAAAAGCAAATTGAATTAGCTTTTGTGACATAACAAACCACCCCTAGACTTAGTGACTTTGAACAACAAATAGTTACTGTTTCTCATGATTCTGTGGGTTGCCTGGGCAGGCTCTGCTGATCTCTGCAGACAGCTGGTGGCTCTGCTGGGGCCGGATGGTCTAGCCTGGCCTCACTTACATGCCTGCCTGTTGGCTGGGTATCAGCTGGGGTCACGGCTTGCCCAGGTGTTTCTCATCATCCAGCAGGGACCCTGTGTTCTTTCCTAAGGTGGCGTTGTCCCGGCTCCCAAGAATAGCAAGTGAGCAAGCCCTAAAGGCCAAGTTCTTTTCAAGCTTTTGTTTATGTAGTGGGTTAAATGGTCACTCCCCAAAAGATCTGTCCATGTCCTAACAGCCAGAATCTGTGAATGTGACCTTATTTGGAAAAAGGGTCCTGGCAAATGTACTTATGTTAAGGGTCTCAAACTGAGATCATCCTGATTATCCAAGTGGGTCCTACATCCGATGACACATGCCCTTATAAGAGAAAGGCAAAGGGAGATTGGACACACAGGGGGAAGAGGAGAAGACACACAAAGGGGAAGCTCATGTGAAGATGGAGGCAGAGATTAGTTACATGCCCACAAGCCAAGGAATGCCTGCAGCCACCAGAAGCTGGGAGAGGCGAAGAGCAGATTGTTTCCAAGAGTATTAGGAGAGAATGTACCCATGCTGACACCTTGATTTTAGACTTCTGGCCTCCAGAACTGTGAGAGAATACATTTCTGTTGTTTTAAGTCCCCACGTTTGAGGTAAATTGTTACAGCAGCCTTAGGAAATGAAAACAGTTTGTATGACATTTGTTGGTGTTCCATTGACCAAAGACTACCTGCCACAGGGCTAAGCCAAGATGTAGCGAGTAACAAAATAGACTCCACCTCTGCAGGAGGGAGTGGTGTGCCCACAGGAGTGGAAAGAATTTGTGCCCAGCATCTGCAAACTGCCACATCAATGAAAAGAAAGATTTTCGCGTTAAAGCAGATTAATGGTTGGTTTCACAAGATGGAATTTAAGTGTGAGAACAGAGAAGTATTCCAATTAGGGGCAAGAGACAATGAGAAAAAGGGAGGGGAAGGTATCTTGTCTAATGGCTTCTCTCCTCTAGATGAGGCTGCAATTTCTAATGGTTGTATGTCCTTCATGAAAGAAGGTGGAGGAAAAAATCTACCTCTGATACTTTGGTGGGAAATCAGTGTGTTTAATCTCTGTCTTCTTGCATGTATATGATATTTGTGTTGGATCACGGAGTCAAAAGTAACTAAAAGGAAAAGCAATGTTGATGATTTCTGTACTTGTGCATAGTCAGGTCAACTCAGTTGTGTTCTGAAATTGCTGTACAATATGGAGAGGGATTCAAAAGAGAAATGTTGGTTTTTGCCTTCAAGGAGTTTTCTGGTCAGTGGGAGAGAAAGACATATGTCAACAGAAACAAATGCTGTTTCACTGATACGTGTTTATAAGGAACTCTAACACAGAGCCGAGTGCAGTAAATGGCTGGGTTGCAGGGACAGTCAAGAGTAAGAATTAGGACTTCCCTGGTAGTCCAGTGGTTAAGACTCCATGCGTCCACTGCAAGGGGGCACGGGTTCAGTCCCTGGTCAGGGAAGTTCTGCATGCTACATGGTATGGCAAAGAGAGAGAGAGAGAGTAGGAATTATTCAGTCTGGAGAAAGTGAGGTAGTTTTCATAAAATAAATGGCATTTCAGCTGGGCTTGGAAAATGAGTAGGGTTTCTTTAGAAGTAGGGAGGGGATGTTTACACTTACTTTGGAAAAACATCATAAAGCATGCAGGTGGAAGGTGGGTTATAGACTCAGAAATATGAGCTGCTGTAGTTGGCTAGAATGTGTATGTATTCCGGGGTGGGAAGAATCCTAGGGTAGCCTGAAGTGGGAAGGGTGGAGAAAGAAGGAAGGGAAAAAAAAGGCCTAGGGCTTGTGGAATGGGGGGAACCAGAAAAGCTGTGTTAGAGTCAGATCCTAAAGGTCCTGAATTTCATGCACAGTAGATTGTAAAATGACCCCCACTGTTATTTTATATGTCTCAATGTATTCTCAAAAATGGTCTCATTTGATAGTTTTAAAAACCCTGGGAGGGGGCTTCCTAGGTGGCGCAGTGGTTAAGAATCCGCCTGACAATGCAGAGGTCACGGGTTCGATCCCAGCTCCAGGAAGATCCCACATGCCACGGAGCAACTAAGCCCGTGTGCCAAAAAAAAAAAAAAAAAAACCCTGGGAGGTAGGGTGATATGTTCCTCACCCATTCCATGAATGAGGAAATGAAGATTCATGATTTAGCAGAGATGACAGAGCTAGTAAATGTGATGAGAATTAGACACAGATCTCCAGTGAATAAAATCCCTCTTAATTAGCGCTTGGCTCCTCGCAGTATTCAGCCGTGCCCTGTGTGCCCTCCACAGAGCATGCTGATTGCTGCACACGAGCACTCTGTGCCCGAGGCAAGGACCTGCATGCTTACCTCATGGCACTGATGAACTGTGAGTGCAAAAAGAAACAGATTTGCTTCTGTACAAGCAAAGTTGAATATTTATAAAAGAATCAATCTGGGAGAACTGCAGGTGAATTAAATGTGGGGGAGCAACTTTCAGAGTTTCATGTGGGAGAGCATTGCAAAACCTGGAAAGATTCTGCCCTGAGATTTCTTTGCAAGTGTCTTTACTTCCTTGCTTTAACTGTAATAGTAACCCATGCATTATGGGTGAGGTTTCTGGAAGTTAGATGCCTGGCAATTCCAATTAGTTGACCCATAGGCAAATAAAAGAGCTTGGCTTTGTAAGATTGACAGAGGAATGCACATTCATGTTTTCTAAATTCAAATAAAATGTTGAGGAGTTGCATCTGTCACTTCTTGAGCTCTCATACAAAAATAGCTGTCCCTTTGTAGCAAAAGGGTAAAAGGGCTTCTACTGTTTATTATACCACCTCCTTCTGTAAATATTGGGGATATCTAACCTTTATGATTTGAACAGTGCTTCATAAAGATCACTCTGACAGCAATGAAGGAGTAAGTGATTTGGAGGAGGGAAAACAGAAGTTAGTAGTTAGGACCATAGGAATATGACATTCATTTGGGCTACGTAGAATTACATTGAATTAGAATTCTAAATTATGAGCTTTTAAATTATGCATAATATCTAAATACTCATTTAAAATATCCCATATAAAAGAATGAGTTTTGTTTGAACACTAGTGAGAGAGGTGTGAGGTGACTGATATGAGAGAGATATGAGAAAATAGCAGAAGGTTGTGAGAAACCTAGCATGGATTTAACAAACTTCAACACTACAGCCCTCATAAATTAGGGCAATTTGCTCTATCATTTTCTTTATTGTACACCCAGAACCCATTATTTTTTTTAATCAATTATTTATTTTATTGACTGTGTTGGGTCTTTTTTGCTGTGCGTGGGCTTTCTTTTTAGTTACTGTGAGTGGGGACTACTCTTCATTGTGGTGCACGGGGCTCCTCATTGCCGTGGCTTCTCTTGTTGTGGAGCATGGGCTCTAGGCGCATGGGCTTCAGTAGTTGCAGCACCTGGGCTCAATAGTTGTGGCTCACGACCTCTAAAGCGCAGACTCGGTAGTTGTGGCACATGGGCTTAGTTGCTCCGTGGCATGTGGGATCTTCCTGGAGCTGGGATCGAACCCGTGTCCCCTGCATTGGCAGGCAGATTCTCAACCACTGAACCACCTAGGAAGCCCCAGAACTCATTATTTTTATAATGAATACATTTCCCTTTCTTTTGTGATTGGCCATAATACAATAAGACCTAAAATAGATGCCCTGCATAAACTATCCAGAATATAAATGGAAAATATTTTCCCTTTTTACTTTTTTACTCATTTGAGAGTATTTGTAGATATATGGGATAGGTATCTTTCTGCCAGATGCATCCCTGTTTGCTAATTTTGTACTGCGTGTTATAGATATTACCTGCTGTAAATATTACCAAATTTCAATGGCTTTTTCTACTCAAGACAATTAATGAAAGATGGAAAATTTTCCAAATAACTCTCAGACCTTATTTTACTGGAGACTTAAAGAAGATCTGTGTTTTAACTGAAATGGAAATAGTTGTGACCTGCTTGAACAATGGCATTCATATAAAGAAAATGAGTAGACATATATCCACAGAGTCCAATGATAAAATCTTTACAACTTTAACTTCTGCTCTTTACTGTAAAATTTCTCTGATGCTTTATATCCTACTGAGAGATTCTAGAAGGGGCAATAAAGATAACCTGCCAGTTCCTTGAGAAGGTTGAATATAATGCATTCAGGGGTCTACCAGTCTAAGCAAATAATTAAATTTTTATGCTCTTCATAGCCTTTTGTGTTTTGGTACCTTGCTCCTGATCAATTTTCTGATACACATGTGGGAAATCTAAAAATTTTTAACCATGAAACTGATTAAATCACACAGAATCTACTTTCTGAATTTCCAATTTTAATGTGTGCTTGAAAGCTTAGGGTTATTAAGAAGTACAAATGAATAAAATTATTCATGTCACTGGAAGCATGAAACTCACTTAAATATTGGAGTTTCGATCTAATTCCAGAGAATGAGTAAAAACTATCCTAATTTAGGCTCAGTCAATTAATTTAGTTTTTCTGTGGTTTACCCTAAAGCAAGCCAATTTTCAATGAACTAAAACAAATGATGAGAATATTTATGTTCATAAATCATTTGACTTAACACAAAATTTGTTCTTGATCCAGGCAATTTGATTTAAGTTACAGAGAAGTGTTCTTAGTTTTTCCAAAAGGTAATTAGATTATACAAATGCTCAAGTTGTTGAGTTGATATTTTAGATGTGTGTTTGAGAATTGTGACAGTTTCAAACACATTTTCCGGGAACATAGAAACACAGATGATTCATTCTTAAGTATTCCCGGGTCCATCCACATTCCCAAATCCAATAAATTCAAAGCCACGATGGCAGAGCTAATGCTGGGGCTTTGCAGCCAAGCAGACTGACTTCAACACCCATATTGGTTACCTCTTAGCTGTATAACCTTAGGCAAGTTATTTGTGTTCTCAGCCCTCAGTTTCTTCATCTATAAAATGGGGATAATGAGTATCAACCTCATAGCATTGCTGTGAATATAAACAAAACAGTGCATGAGAAATGCACAGTGTCTGGCACATGGGGTCAGCTTGGCTAAGGTTAGTGAGTATTATTAAGTACGACATAGAATTATATCCAAATACCACATGTGTGTGAAATGAAAAATTACATCAGTGCTTAGGTTTGTAATGTAGTCATTTTTCCCTCCCTTTCTCAAATCTTTTTCCTCTTTTCCTTCTGTTTTTATATATCTAATTTCCCCCCTGAATCATGCTCCTTTAAATCACAAAGGAGACTTTTTGCTAAGGTCCAGAATGCTCACCAGTCCTTCACCTCCTGCCACAGCTCTTTGATGTACAGCAGATGTGTTCTCTAGGCCAGACACATCCAGAGCTGTGATCCTCAAGGGGGGTGTCATGTGCCTCTGGGATGCCATGAAGACTCTGTAAAGGGTTCACAGGCCCATAGAGAGTTTCAAGAGAATCAATGCTCATAACTTCGTCTTTCACATGTATGCATTCCTAAAATTTGATCTTGTTGAGACAGTGCCTCTAAAGCAGGTGCTTTTCCCCCCATCCCTTCATGGACACTCCTCTGCTCTTCAAAAGAAAGACCTAGCCCTCATCTATCTCTAATATTATGATAATGATTGCTCCAGGGCGAAAAAATGCTGCAACCCCTCCCCGAAACAGGCACATTTAAGTATGGCTTTCATTAGAGAAAGAAGAGAGTGCTAATCCCTAAGTGACAAATCCTCCACAACTCAGATCATTTTCAGTTTTTAACAAAATTAAATATTTCATGATAAATCACTATGTGATTTTTTTTCATGTACTTTGGAGGAAGCTCAAGGAATTAAGTCATGTTGCTATAACTAAACCCTTCCATCTACATCTGTGTATTTATGTGACTAGATTTTCTCCATGCTTACATTGAAAATAATATTAATACCAATGCTGAGCCTTTCTCATTCTAACAATAAATACTATTGTCTCAATGGATAAAAAGACTCAACTAATTGAATAAAAAGAAGTCATATCCACCTAAGGGGTGCATTTCCAAAACAATTTTACTTTTTTATTTTATAAATTATTTATTAAGATTTGTAATATATTTCTATTTTTCTGACCAATTGTGTACAACAAATAACTGTAATCATAACTCTTTGGAAAAAATATTTTAAAATTTAGAGCCATATGGTGACTGAAATTTTATTTATTTATTTATTTATTATTTTGGGGGGGGTACACCAAGTTCAATCATCTGTTTTTATACACATATCCCCATATTCCCTCCCTCCCTCGACTCCCCCCCCACCCTCCCTCGATGTGACTGAAATTTTAAATGAAATTTGTAAACATTTTTCTTATTGGGAATTATAAGGTGATCAAAAAATACTTTTGTATATAAAATGTATTACATTGGGATAACATTCTGAGGTATTCAAATTCCTTCAGATACATTTTAAGAGTTTGGCAAGTGCCAGGGAGAGAGAATGATTAGGTCAGGGTCAGAGAGATCCCAGTTGTGTCTGTAAAAGGCAGAATAATAATATCGATCAAGAACAACAGACTTAAATTCCAACTGGATTAAAAAGAGGTAGATTTGAATGCATATTTTATTTCCCTTTTAACTTGGGAAAGAACATAAACTCTTGGATTTCATAGATTTAATTGTGTCCTTAGTTCTACCATGGATAAAATTGAGTCTTATGTGGTATTTCCTTTTAAGGGAAAATATCACATGAGGTATTTTCCTTTAAAAAAAAACCCATATTTTCCTTTTAACCTGAAATGACCGTCCCCTAGACTTTGTGTTCCTTCATCAATTTGTCCTCTATTCTGGATCATTCCTACCAGCATTCAAGCTTGCTGTGTAATATTTCTCATACTAAACAAGCAAAAAGTTCAAGGTTAAAGGTTGTTTCTAGATAAAACGGTGACTACGAGGAGATGGAAACTATTTCCGTTATTTGTAGGAGGGGAGAAGTGGAGTGGGGAGGGGCTGTTTTTTGTTCCATTTCTTTTACAAAATTTATAACCATTAAAAAGTGATTTTTGGACTTTTGTGGTACAAAATTAACAAGTGATTAAACATGGTTGTTGGAGGGAGTGAGGCTGTGAAAGCTGCAATATTACTTAAAATTTTTCCATTGTGGTAATATATACATAACATAAAATTTACCTTCTTAACCATTTTTCAGTGTACAGTTCAGTAGTATTACCTAGGTTTACATTGTTTTGCAACCAGTCTCCAGAACTTTTTGCAAAACTAAAAGTATATACTCATTAAACAACTTCTCATTTCCCCCTCCCGCAGCCACTGGCAACCACTATTTTATTTTCTATTTCTAGGAATCTGACTACTCTAGATACCTTATATAGGTGGAATCATACAGTGTCTTTTTTTCACTGGATTATTTCACTTAGCATAATATCCTCAAGGTTCATCTGAGTTGCAGTATGTGTCAGAATGTCTTTCCTTTTTAAGGCTACATAATATTCCATTGTCCGATACACTACATTTTGTCTGTGCATTCAACCATGGATGGATACTTGAGTTGCTTCCACTTTTTAGCTATTGCAACTCATGCTGCTGGGAACACGGGTGATCAAATATATCTTTAAGACCCTGTTTTCAATTCTTTTGGCTCTGTACCCAGAAGTTGAATTACTGGATCATATAGTAATTCTATTTTGATTTCTTGAGGAACCTCCATAGTGATTTGCATAGTGGCTGCACCATTTAACATTCCCACCAGCAGTGCTCAAGCGTTCTGATTTCTTCATATCCTTACCCATACTTAATATTTTGTGTGTTTTTTGATAGTAGCCATCGTAATGGATGTGAGGTAATATCTCATTGTGCTTTTGATTTGCATTCCTCTAGTGCCTAGTGATACTGAGCATCTTCTTCATGTGCTTGCTGGTGCAAAATGATTTTAAGTAATAATATTCTTCTTTATTTTGAGAAGATGAAAATTTCTCTCTCCCACATTGAGAGAAATTCTGGTAAACTTTAATAAGATGCAATGCTATTAAACACTACTGAAATTTCAAAATATTGAAATATCGTTATTCTGCTATAGGTTCCCAGTTAGTCAAGAACATGACTTAAAAAAAAAAAAAACCTCTAATATTTGTTAATCTTTCATCCTGTGTTTTAACACATATTAAATTTTCTTATCGCAAAAATTCTCTCAGACAGCTGTGAGCTTCTATTTTTCAAAGGTTTTATTACAAGTCACCAGAGAATGCTCATCCTCCCTCTCTCACCAGATGGAAACAAGAGATAAACATGTGGTCCTAAGGAGAACATTTATGTTATCCAGAAGCTCCAGTAAACTATTTCTCTTATCAAAGTCTCTGTGGTTTCTGTAATGTTATACTTAGGTTTATTTACTCAACTGTATTTACTTAATACCTACCCTGCATTAGATACTGACCACCCAAAGATAAAATGGTACAGTGTCTGCCCTAAAAGATCTCGTGGTCTGGTGGTGAGAGCAAACAAGAAATTCAGCAAGTTTAACACAGAACAACATGTTTTGAAACTGAGAGCAATCTGCCTGAGGTCTTATGGGAGGATAAAGGAAATTGATCAGGTAAAGCTCAGAATTTAGTATGGGAGGGGGTGTGAGAGGTGGGGTGGGGGAATGAGGTGAATAGAAGGACAATTTAGAAATATTTTAAGATATCAAAAACATAACTGAAGATTTCCTACAAATATTTTGAAGTTCATCCTCAGTTCCTCTTGTCCTTCCATTTTTAGTTAATAATTTTGACCCATCTACGTATATTTCAAGAAGTTGCTTGAATGGATAGATGTGAAAATTACAAATACCTCACTGAGTTATTGCTTGAATTTTACACAAGTATAAACAAATGGTGATGCTTTAACTGCCTGGTTTTACAGCCATGATCTTACAAGGTCATTTTCTACATAATTTATTTTGCACTAAATTTGTATTTCATTTTTGCACTGAAGGAGGAAAATTTATAGTTCATAAAATAGTTTCATGTCATGTTAAACGTTTTAAGATCTTTTATTTATTTTTACTTCACTGCCAAGGCACTGATTTCCTTGGGATCTTATATTCTCATGTTTAGGTAATTCAGAAACATTGATTAAAAGTCTTGATCTAGAGACAAAGAAGTCTCCATGATATTTGAGTTCATGGTTGATTTTAACTCAGCAATGAAAGTGAAGGTGTTCTTTTAGGTATTGGTGCTTGGGTTTAGAAAGCCCCTGAGTGATAAGTATTTTTGCAGTTCTGATAACTTTGAACGGAAATACCATCAGGTAATTACAGATCTGATATTGTCTCATGAGATCATCAAGCACATTTCCCTCTTTGTACGTGCGAGCACATTGAGATGTGTAGAACTCAGGTGTTTGACTAAGGAAATATAATTAGTGTAACAAATTACAATATGAGCAGACACTCAAAGAAGTCTTCTGCTTAGCCTAAGTGGATTAGTTTCAAAAATTGATATAAGTGTTCTTCCCTCTCTGGGCGACTTATTGAAAGTTGAGGATTGAAAAAAATAATAAGCATTTGAATGATTCTACTTTAATTTCTGGCATATGTAGTTTGCTTGCCACTGTACTAAATAAGTTAGAAATGACTCATCTAGAATTTTCTTTGACTTGAAGGACTTAAATAAATGGAAATGCATGCAATGAGATAGAAGGAAATGCATATAGAGACAAAGATTGGTAACAGAACGAATACAAAAATGAAGGAAGTCTCTTTTTTGAACTGTGTTTTTTAAATGCCATTTCTATCTCCTCTCTCCACATTTCTGTTAGTAATGGCAACTATCTTCTTGTCCCCCTGCTTTCATGATTGGCAGTTGAGGCTGGTCCTTCTCTTAGCAGGCTGAGTTTTACGGAAATGGGAGAAAAGCCAGTTATTTCAGTCCTTCTGTTCTTCTCTTTCACTTCTGCTGGGAGACATACCAGTGATGGGGTCTATTTACCTACTGTTCTTCTTTATTCTCTCTTTAACATGTTTCTATTGAAAGGCTTATCATATATTTTTAAAATGTTCTGCCTTGATTGAAGGAAGCCTGTGGACTTTTAACTAATAAAAAGGAGCTAACGTGTGCTGAGTATTGATGTGTGATGGGTGGTGGTGTACCTTATGTACATTCTCTAATTGAATCCTAACAATATCTCTATAAAGTTACTGTTAGTAATCCCCCAAGGTCTCACAATTTCATAGTATCAGCATAGAACCAAAGTTGAACCTCAGACTTTTAGCTTCTATATTCTATAGAGTTACCACTGTGCAGTGTACCTTGTCCCCCAAAGCCCAGCACACAGTGCTTTCTACATGGTGAAAAATTAATTACAATTGAAAATTAGGACATACACATTTCCACAGTAGAAGACTAAATACAGCCCTAAGTATTAATTTGCTAATTATTTTTCACCATGGAAGATATAATTTGATAATCAATCTTATATATCCTATGTGCTACACAAACATTTCCAGCTTTCTTAAATTATTAACCTTGACCTCTGTGATATTCAGCAAACATTAAAATGGAAAAATGCAATAATATTATCAATAACCCTTTCTATATACAATGGTGAAGTAAGTGAAATTTGATGAGTTGCTTTCATTTGGAAAAACATGTTACTCTGTTTTGACTCAAGGGTGTTAATATTTTTAGTGTTAGCCTTGATTTGTTTTCTTTTGATCATACAAATTATTGCATTTGTTTTCCTTAGTCCTTAGAGAGGGAAAAACATCCCAATTGCCAAATGCTAATGATGTGTTTATAGGGTCTTAAAGTGTACATCTCATTAGGCTTCTGTTTTTCAGCTGGGAAAAGTTTATGAAGTCAGCATTTGTTTCTCTTGGGTGAATTTTGCTTGTGTATTTTAAAGATAATTTACCATCTCACTCAGGTGATTTTTGCCAATATCTGTCCTTCATTGTAGCAGCAAAAGTTTTTCACTCTGCAGTCTTACACAGCTGAGATAAATTTAGTCTGCTCTTCCAAAAATATTAACAGTATACCTGCTGCATGTTTTTTCAAACAATATTTTTTGTTCTTTATTTTTGAAAGCCTATGTTTATCCACAGAAAGTTTATGAATCAATATGAGGTTCGTTTTATACTTTTTAAAAAAGTTGGACTTGAACTTTGGTGTTAAGTATCCCCAGGGTATAGTTTTGTTGTTGTGGTTGTTTTAATATTTAAGCAAATAAAAATAGCTATTTGTGATACCAACTCTAGTGTTTCACTGAAGACATAAGTGTAACATCTTGCCCCTTTTTGTCATACGGCCCCATTCTCTCTAGCCACATGAAGCCTGAAATTGAAATGTTAGGAGGACACTGAGATTCTCTTAGATTCTTTTCTGGTTGGCTAGAGCTTCCACAGCGAAATACCAAGAAGAAGCAATTTTAATATAGTTCTTTTTGTTCTGATATATGCAGGAGAGGGATAATTATAAAAAGCTTAGATTTGAATTTCATACTTTACAGTGATTTCTAATTTGGCATCACAACTCTCTTGTTGGTAGGTAGTAACCCATTTTAAAGAAAAGAACACAAAAACTGAAGACGTGAGTTGCAAGTCCAAGTTCACCTAAGTAGAAGAGTCCCACATTAAACGTGGTAGTTCTGATCACAAGCTCTGTGATAGTTCCACTTCACTTTCCATGATTCGGTGCCACGGAATGAGAAGAAAAGTGGAGTAAGCACCTCTAAAGTAATTAAAATTACAAGATGTTTTGGCACCCCACATTCAATTGGAAGGCTTATAATATATTTTTAATGTATGTAATATATATACATTATATATTATGTGATAATATACCTTTATCATATAATTTACCTTAAGCATATTATATACTCTTTCAGTATTTTTATATATGTATATATAAAATATGTATTTATGTGTGTATATATGTCTTAGATGATCAAATTTTCCCTTTTTTTGAGTGTGTCAAGGAGAGATAACCTAAAGGGATCTTTCACATTGTTCGCTCTGGAAATGGTAGAGAGACAAACTGAGACTGTAGTTTCAACATATGAATCCTTTACTTTGTTCACAGCTGCAAACATTTTTTGAGACATTCCTGAGAGCCGGTTCACCTCTTCAGGCTTTTGATAATATGAAGGAAGCAATTAGTAAACTCCTGCTGGCAGCTGAAGTATTCAGTGAAACATCTACTCTGGGACCAAAGGTCTTCCATAGGTAAAAAACAAATTTTAATGTTAAAAAAATTCACAGAAAAACCCCCACCTTCTAAAAGTTGATTGTTCGTGAAAATGTATCTTAATTATCACAAGTAGGTGGTACTTGGGAATTTTATATCAGTATAAAATATGAACTTCTAAGCTTATGTTTTCTAATTTGTAGATCCTAAAACTTCAGAGCATGTTAAAGACTCATCAGTATTTAAGTAGTGGTGACAAGAAATGAAGCACAGTTATTTAAAGTATCTTTTTAATCGCAGCGCCTTTCAAACTCAGTTATTTTTATCATGTATGCTTTCCATTGACTAGGTATATTTTTATTTATAGACTTTTATTAACAAAATTCAATAACATCTCCGTACCTCAGTTTACTTGAGGATAATGTAATGCCTTTTTCTAGGGGAATGTTAAATCTAGTATGTCAGAAAAAGGAGGTGTGTGCATGTAAGCTTTATCAAGCTTTCTGTGTGGGTAAGAATGCCCAGTATGGAGGAGTGGGAGAGCTTCCTTTTCCATATTACGTTTTTATGAAGTCACTTCATTTTTTTGCTTAGTGTGTTATGAATACTTTAGATATATTTGTATTTTCTGTAAGGAAAAAAACAGACTCCAAGTCCAAAGATAATTTGTATTCAATTTAGATTATCCAAGCCACTGCTGTTTGTAATTAGTATGGACCTTGAAATTTAACCTTCATGACTACACGTGATATAGTATCGAATAATAGAGTAAATACAGCAAATAGAATGTATTTTTGTTACCTTGTGTTTTTTTTTCAGATGCAGATTATGTTTTCAACTTTTAACTTTTGATATTGGTTATGGCAGTGTCAGGTCCCCTGTAGTGCTCCAGGTGAGTATGCCAGAGTCCTCATGGGAGCTTCCCCTTTGGCTGAAGGGGTGTGTGTGTGTGTTGTTGTTGTTTTCATTCATAGTAACCAATCAATAAGTGCAACTTGTGTCAAACTTACTATAGACATATTTACTGTGGTTCAGAGAATTAACTAGTATATGGAGTGTCTATGATTTGAGTTACAGTACCACCTCTGCATCGTTGTTGAACAAACATGGATTTTTTTAATGGTTAAACCACTGTTTATGAAATAAATGTGGCATAAAGCAAACTATGTGCTAATGCAGGAAAATAGACATTTAAATAATAGAAAAGAGCAGGTTACCTAGCTTAGTCACATGGGCTTATAAATTTACATATATTTAATTTAAAATTGGCCTATATTTTAATTTTAAAAGCCATAGGAATTTTTGAAAAACTTGTTTTCAGTATTTGTATAAATATATGTAACTTGAAGAGTGGGTTTTTAACACTGATTCTTTTACTTTCTCTTAAATTAACTCATTCAAATCATCTCCGCCAACTTATTTTTAATCTATAATAGCCCTCAGTGACAAGAAGATTTTAAAAATTGATTGCATTAGTCTATAGAAAGCGATCCTGGAATGTGGCATGAGAAGACATGAAGAGAAACAAAATAAAATTATGTGCAACCAGAGTTCGACTTCATACTACATTGACTGGTTTTCAAACTATTATACAAGGAAAATGATTACATTATATGTGGCTCAGACGTTTGGTTGAATAGTTCAAAGACTTATCCCTAAAATTTTGAAATTTTGTGAATCTATATCTTTTAATGGTCATTTATTCATTACTTTACACATATATGTTTATATTATGATTTTTAAAATTTATTGTTTAGAAATGTTATATATTATTTCCATAAACATAAGGCCTTCAACAATAGTTTTAAGATAAACTAATGTGATTTTGTAAAACAGTTAATGTTCTTGTAAAGAATCATATTTTCAAAAGAACATTGCTTAGATTTTATAAAACTGTTGACCTCCAAAAGGACCACTAGATGTCAGTTCTGATCTATAATCCAACAGGAAATGAATCATGTCTTAGAAGTGATTCCGCTGCATTAAAAGTAAGTCAGTGAAAAATATTTGCTGTGATTTTCCTCTTTCACAGGTGCATGAGCATTTAAATTTTCAAGATGATGATAATATGGATTTTGAGGAACAAAACACAGAAGATTTTCTTTTAAAAGATGCTTTCAATTTTCTCCTGTCTAATGAGTCTTCGCTTTCCATATTTTCTGAGATATTTCAGAGACTTTATAGATCAGGTGTATTTAAGGTAAGTGCATATTTTTGTACCAACAAATAATTTTAAATTCATTTTTTAGAAGGTGCCATTTTCTTTATTGCTCAGTTAAGCAACCTGATAACTCATTTGAAATTGATTCGTATCCATTATATAAACCTCTTAAAATTTTTCTCACCTAAGGACCATTATTATTTTTATGTCTACTAGGTATGTGAATGACTAATGATGATGAAATTATGGGTTGAAAATGAAGTAAAGCAGTTCCTAATTCCCGGGGAAATGTTGTAGTTATAATGAATAATACATACTACCTGTTATAGACTACTTTAAAGGGATACCTGAGCCTTTTGGAGGCAGTTAGAATAGTAGTGAGTGCTCTAGATTAACATCAAGGGACTGGAGTTATAGTACTAATTTTTTTAAAGCATTCACACCTGGTTAACATCTTTGGTTAGCGGCTGATGATTAGGGAGTAGTGTTTCACAGTAAGATTGGTTAATTTTTATGATCTGTTAATACAAGTTTTCTTTATGTATCAAAAAATCTTTACAGATTACTAGGTACAGTATTGTTTCCTCTGTTTCTTTTGGTTTTAAAACCATAATTGGAAAATTTGGAAAAGTAGAATGTGAAAGGTCTCACTGAGAAGCAGTGCTCTACAGAGAGATGGTTTTGAGAGAGATGACATCATAGACTGTTGTTTCCCTGTGATTTTAGTGATGCCTTCTCAGAGTTCCCTGTTTCCTTTCCTTAGTGAGTAGTCGTTAAAACCGTTCCAACCACTTGACCCAGAGGGAATGGTAATACATGCATCCTTTGCTCTCAGGGATGCATAATAATGAAAAATGAATGTGAGAAAAATGGGGTGGGGGGTGAGTATGTTTACTAAAATCTGTGAAACTTGAAAATTGTAATGTTCCATATGTGAGGTTCACGTGTAAATTTGCTGCTCTGATCTTTCGTACCCTGAAGGCTAAAAAAAGACTTTTTCTGCATTTCCAAACTGTCACACTCATTCTGTCCTTCTGGGCCCAATTTCCTAACCTTACTACCGAAGCATTACTGAGCTATTTCAGGTCCTTTTGTCAAATATGAAGTTTTCTTATATTCCGACATCATTTTGACGAGTTGAAGATACTATGTATTATTTAGAGTTCATTAGCCCAGCTGTTTATAGAGTTCAAAATTTGGTTTTTAAATTGTGTTAAACATGATTTGACTTTGTAGCAACTGCTTAAGAGTTGTGTTTTTTTCCCCTATTATAGGGTGAAAACTATCAAAAAGAACTAAATCAATGCCTATCTTTAGAGGAGATTAACTCAATTATGACTTTCATAAAGGAACTGAGGAGTTTGGGACAATTCCAACTGGTAAAACAAAAGAGACCTTTGATTCCTCTTAATTACTGAGATTATAGTAGATCAGCCATAAGCTACTTGATTTTGACTTAAAACTAGGTGGATATTTCTTTAAGGAATAGAAATCTTTGTAAGCTTCTTTTCAGAGATACAATTATTAAGATGAACAGAATGCATATTCTTTAAGAGTTTGCAGATAATACATAACCTGCTAAAGGTGAAAGAATATAGAATTACTATAGCTGGCAGGATTTGATAGTTCTTATGGGGAAAATGCTAACATTTTTCTAAAGAAGTTTGCTTTTAGCTTTAAGACATTTACATGTAACCAAAATTTCCTTCTGCTTATTATGCCCTTTTTCATTTGTGTAAAAGTAAATATTACTCAATAGAATAGTAATATTTTTAAAACTACCTAAATCTTAATTTGTTGTAACGCCATAACAAAATCCAAAGAAAGAAAATGTAAATAATTATAACTTTTACTGCTTTCAGCCAAAAAATATAAATGGCATTTATTTTTTTTTCTATGTGTTTTCCTGGATTCTGTTGTTATTGATCAATACCAAAGGGTAATTTATTACATATATACATGCATACTCGGTACTTATCTTGTTTCTAGTTCTGCCCCTATGTAGGTAAATTATATTGGATTTGTATTTTTCTACCTAAAATTTGCTTATACAAAATATCTCTTTAAAATAGCATGTTAAAAAGTCTACTAATGATTTATTATTAATCTGTTTGGGTTCAAAGTAAGCTTATTACTCCAAAGATGACTTAATTGATGGATTATTTTAATTAATTTAAATATAGTAAGTATTACATTCATGACACTTTGGCTCAGTACTATACACAGATAGTCAGAGAGGCCTGGCTTCATCCTTCAGGAATTCTTAATTTAAGATATTGTGAAAGTAAAGAACATCTCCTGGCACAATGTGAAGAATAGAAGAATTATTTTGTAGGAGAAAGGGCAAACACTAATTTCCTGACTTTCAGAGTAGAAAGACGATAACCATAGATTTTTTGTGGTATGATTAATATCTCTTACCCTGACATTTGTAAGACACTTGTAATCCAAGAGAATTTCTCCTCATTTTTCCTGCTACCTGATTCACTCTGTTATTCAGCTGTTTTCAGGTATCTGTAGAAAGGAGATATCAATTTCCATTCAATGAAAAGAGAAGTAAAATTCACCCCATTTGAAAATATAAACATCAGCAAAATTAGTTCCTTATAAAAAGTGGCATTTACCTTGACAGCAACACAGAAAATTAAATTATGGTACAGATAATGGATTTTAAATAAATATCTGATTTTTTAAATGTCTGAATATATAAATATAAAGCCTTTCCTAGTAATACTACATTTTATTTTCCATAACTTATTCTGATATTCTGCTTTTGTATATTCCTTCTCAGCTCCTCCCTCCTACTACTCCTGGGTTTCAATCTTTGATGCGTGAGTTTTATCATACAGCAAATCCTATGGGAAAACCTGGTTTCATCCTGAACCAATACTGGTCTCTTTTAAATGTATTTGAACAATTTCAGCTCCTGAATAAAAAGGCACAGCCACACCCGCTGGAATGGTAAGAGAGCCACAAATTTGAATTGTGCAACCCTAAAAATCTCTAAAGATTGATTTCAAAAGGCACTGCCTACATTAAAGAAAGCAACAAAAAGAAGTGTGTCCAAAAATTCATGCTCTGGGAAATAAGCTTCTTTAAAACATTGAAACCATAATGATTCTAGTGGTCTTCAAACACTGTAACAAAAATATATCCAACAGTTTTTCAAACCAGCAGGATTTGACTCCACTCAAAAGTCATGGTTAAAATTAAAAGTTTCAGGCTAGTTTCATCCTGTGATATATATCCTTGAATTACGGGAGCATCAGACAGAAAGAATTAGGTGAGATTTGTTTTATGAACCATCAGTCAGTGTGGAGCCTGAGCCAGTATGAGCTTTCATTTAGAGTTTTTGAGGCATGGCTTTATTCTGGGCAAAACCTATCCAAATTTATAAATATGTCTGTCTCTACCGCAAGATTAGAACTTTTTTTTTTTTTTTTTAAACTCTTTTTTTTTTTTTTTTTTTTTTTTGGCACACGGGCTTAGTTGCTCCGCGGCATATGGGATCTTCCTAGAGCAGGGATCGAACCCGTGACCTCTGCATTGGCAGGCGGATTCTTAACCACTGAGCCACCTAGGAAGCCCCAGAACTTTTTTTTTTTAGAAGATGGAATCTCAGAGAGAAGCATTCAGCCAGGAGAAAAGATCCTTGGGCTCCCATGTCTACTTCCATTCTAATGAGGTGTGGTAAGAGAGATGCTGGGCCATTGAACATAGTAACACCCCCAGTAGTAGCTGGGGAAAGGGGCAAGGGCCCATGGTGCAGCTAAGTTGGCTTCCCTTTTATATGATGGAATTAAGCGAGTATTTGACTTGTCTATTGCCAGGAAAACAGAAGTAAACCGAACCTCCTAGGAGGATGCAAGACTAGATGGCCATGCACGATCATCAGTGTCTCTGAAGTTACCCTCACAAACAGCCTCAATTCTACTGTCTTGTCTTTCATTTCCTTCCACCTCAGGAGACAGTGAAGACAGTCCTATTAGAAAAATTTTTTCATAGTTCAAAAATACAAATAATCACATATTCGAAGAATTCTTAGGTCGTCTCCCAGGACCAGAACTCACTTTTATTGCCACAGGTTATGCAGTTGGCCTTATTCCCTCAGTACTCCGAAGTAATAGGATTGATGGATGGTTTTGTTTGTTTGTTTGAAAATTAGGTTTTAAATAATATAGCTCAACGTCCCTTTGTTTGTTCTTTGCACTCCTTCAGTCCAAGACTGTCTCGTTTGTCGTTATTGATGGGGGATGAGCAGACTTGATTTACCAAAGAGTCTATTTAAGTATGGTTTTTAACTTTGAGTAAGTTCCCTTGAGATATGCAAGCTTTGGAAAGTTTATTCCCCACATTTCTCTTAAGGTCCACATTTGTTATAAGGTTAAGCAATTGACTTAAATTTGGAATATTGAATTTAAACCTATTTCTAACCCTAACTGATTCCTTCCAACAATGAAATTTACTCCAGGTCTGTTGTAAATATAGTTAGGGAAGTCAGGACTTTTCTGAATCAGACAGACTGGGATTCAAAAAATCCCAAGTTTAGATTTTATTAATTACAGCAGGTAAGATTTTCCTCTGAAATTCAGTTTCCGTACCTGCAAAATATGGATTATACTATCTACCAAGTATTGTTTCAGGATTACATAAGATAACCTCCATGTATTGCATAGTGCCTTGTGCTTCAGTGCAGATAGGTAGTAAATATTAATATACTTTCTGTTTCCTGTTCCGTCCTTTGGACCTTTGGGCCTTCTATCCAAAGGTCACTTTAAGCATTGACAATGGGGTATATATTTTTCTTTCATTTACAGGAAAATCAAGATAAGTATGAAAGATTTATCTACGTTAACATTGAGATATGTAAACTTGAAGTCTCTATCAAGAAGCAGTTAGATTAATTGTTTCTAGAAATTTTAAGAAAGACTAATTAATTTAATTATCTTCAGGGTTACCAGTGAGTGTATATAAATTTAATTATCATTCATGCTGTATTACAAGGAAGATACGTGTCATACACATTTTCCAGATGAGGAAACTGAGGTGCTGAGAAGATGGGTCATTTGCTCAAGCCATGCAGCTAATTGATTTGAAACTAGGACCCTGGCCTCTTGTGCCTGATCCAGAGCTTTATACCAGGACCTCATGCTGACAGGAAGGTCATATGTAGTCATTCATAATTGCCCTTATCTTCACAATGGTCACCTCTAGTTTCTTACACCAAAAAAGCCAATTTTACATACCTATCCTATCTGTGGGGTTTAATGACTTCCTCCACCCTTTTAAATGAAGATCACCTGCTTATAGCAACAAGGTAAGGAGAAATAATGGTATGGTTAAATTTCAGATTATGTGGATGTTCTTCTCAGTCTGTGCCTTAGAGTTTCCAAGGCTTCTTGCTTCAAAACTTTGTAATGTCAAAAAAGCAACATTTAGAGAAAGTGACACTCATGTCTGTGTCCTGAGGCTCAGAATCCAGAGGTCCCAACAGAATTAGTGGAAATCTGAACAGAATAAAAATACTAAAATCAATGTGTGTGTACTCTCTGCTAATTTTCACTTTACTGGATATAAAGTAGCAAGTGTAATTTGCTCTGATCACATGCTTTCCATGAAAATCCACATTTTCAAAGCAAATAAGTTACTCACAAAATTACACAAGTAATCACTGGTGGGACACCTTAACATACAAAGCATCTCATTCCATTAAGATAGTAACATTTCTAAAATTCAGTTTACGTGCGTTTCAGGGTTGTATCTTTTATGAGCTTTGCTTCGAGTATTTACTTCATTTGAAATCAGAGATTTATTTTTTACCTTGGCCTGGCGCTCAGACTTCAAGTAAATGTATCTCACCCCATGCTTGTTTTATCTATTTCTTCATTCCTTGGGAGGAGGAAAGTATTTTAAAGTAAATCCTAGACATCATTATTTTTCACCACTGATTACATCACTGCACATACTAAAGGCAAAAAAGACTTTAAAAATAAAACTGCAATAAAATTATCACACCTTCCAACATTAAAAATAGTTTTAGTTCCTTGATGGTTCTTAATTTCCTGTCTGATGTTTATATTTTGAGTGAATTGAAAATGCCTTATTCATCTCTACTATAGTGCACAGTACAATATCTGGGACAATAAATCTTTATAAAATGTAATTTAACACAGAGCGTTTGATTGAATCTTCACAGCATCCGTGTGAAGCAAGGCCAGTATTGTTATCTTCATTTCACTGGGGTGGAAATGGAGCCTTACAACACAGCACAGTAAAGTCAAGTCACATCCTGCCCAGTATTCTCTATCATCAGGACCAGCAGTTTTTCTGTCTGCAACTTAGATTATTTTGGTCCTGAATTTGAGGATTTAAAGGGCAATCTGGCTGAGCATTTAGTTATATAACCGAAAAATGAGGCAAACACACCAAGATATAACTAACCCTTAACATTCATTCCTGTTAATCAGAGTTTAAGGACAGAAGCCTTGGCAAGACAGGTCATTTTCTGCATGCTATGCTTAGATTTCTTAGATTATGTGATGTTCTTCTCAGTCTGTGCCTCAGAGTTTCCAAGGCTTCTTGCTTCAAGACTTTGTAATCTTAGCCAGATAGATTCCAATAAGAATGTGTATTCCTGAATCACTTCTGTTGGACCTAGGCTATCAGATTGTTCCCTTTTGGACCAAAGAGTGACTTTTTGCCCTGGTTTTCTTCAAATGTGCTTCTGCTGATTAGAGATGATGAGATTTCCATCCACCTCACTTGAGGCAAGATTGCCAGTTTTGAGGAATGAAATCCAGAAAGTTTTTCTGTGTTCATCAAAATAACTGTGCTCACACACAGGAAAAAAGATAGTGTGTTAGATGTAATTTCCATGAATTTTGTTCAGTGCATTGATCCAGAGTTGTCTGATATATTGCATTTGCAGGAATTCTTTCGCAGAGGATGAGAACATTAAAAATCCACAAGTACCATTTGATGCAATTGAAAATAAAAAAGGTAAAGGATGTAGTCCCACTTCTTTCTGTATAAAAAAATAAGTGTTGTATGGCTAAAAACATAAAAAATGTTTAGCTTTATTAGCAATCAAAAATGAAAAACTGGAAAATGCTGTTTTCCCTCAAATTTGGAAAGATGTTTCCTCTTAAAGATAACAGAGCTGGGGAGAGTGTAGGAAAATGAGAATTCTCATGTTGCTGGTGGGTATATAAATTAAAACAGTCTTTATTATGGGGCCATTTAACAACATGTAAGAAAAGCTTTAAAAGTTATTCTTACATACCAGAAATTTTACTTCTGAATATTCATTTTAAGGAAATAATTAAGAATGTACACAAAAATTTAATTACATAAATTAAATTACTAATAAATGAAAAAAATAGCAACTACCATTATTGCAATAATAGTGGATTGGATTAAACTATCGTCATCCAATAAAATACTATAAGGCCATCCTAATATTGTGGGAAAATGGTTATACATGAAAGATGTTTAAGATATATTATTAAATGAAACAATTGGCTACAAGCAACATGGACCTCAAGGAAAATTTAGGGTGATTTTGATTTTCTCTTTTAAGCTTATCTGTTTTCTATTTTTTTCCTTCTAAAGAATGTCTGAGCTTTTTGTCACATGAAAAGAAAATGTTTCTAATTTTAAGAAAAAAAATGAAAAGAAGTACATGTGTCTATTTGTTTTTAAAAAAATCGAAGTTTTCCTATTACAAATCAAGGTTTAATCCAATACAGTGGTTCTGGGTGTGTGGCCTCCTAGACCAACAACATCAGCATCATCTGGGAAGCCTGGAAGATTCAGATCTACTGAATCAGAATCTCTGGGTATAAGGCCCAGGATTCTGTATTTTAGCAAGATGATGATTCTGAGGCATGCTAAAGTTTGAGAATCACTGATTTAATAAAATGAATCAATAAAGTGAGGGAAGAACTGATGTTAAACTGCTGTTCTGATTGTCTTTCTCTCTCTCACCATTTTTTTTCTTCTCTAAATGATTGCTTTAAGCACGCTGAGTATTTTTATTTATTCCTTTGTCCCATCAGTATTTATTAGGGAGTTTTTTAGATAAATGTTTGGTTGAATTTAGAAATTTAAAGCAAATATCAGTGGAACCATCTGGATGGAATTTATGTAATTCTAATGATTTGAGAAATTAAAGCCATAAGATCATAGAGCTAGAGGAATTTTGAGAGATCAACTTCAGGCAATGGATGGCATTCATTTTCTCCCTCAATATTTTCTTATTTGAAATAATCATTTTCTGCAATTTGACCCAAATAACTTCTTTTAGCTTTTAGTTTAACTTAAAAATGCTTCCTGATGTAATAAAAATTCAACAATAAAATTCTGTGTTTTATTAAGTTATCCTGAATTTCTGATACCTGAATATGTATTCTTTTCATTTTAATTAATAGTTTCATTTTTTTAAAATTTACTTTTCCTTTTTTAGCTGCAGTTCCACAAATTATTAATGAAACCGAAGAAATACATTGCAGTAATGGTGAGTTCCATTGACAGTGTTTCAGAATCATAATCAGTAATTAGGCACAGCCCTACTTTGAATAAATCATCATATTTGGGCATCTTTAGGCCGATAATATATTTTATGTAAATTTTCAGAAGTTGTGGGATTTCTGAATGAGTTTATATTTGTTACTTTTGCATAAGAAGATTTTTAATTTTCTATTTTTTGAAAATGAAATATTATGTTTTTGTATTTGCTTGTTTAAAGACAGTAACTTCCAAACCTATTTTGAGGGGCCCCAACGGTGCTAATACTTTGCTTTGCAGACTCTCAAATGGAAAAGCTTGGCACCTCCTCTATATATTGATTTTTAAGGCTCTCACCACACAACAGTGATCCTTTTCTACCAGATTGTTGATATAATGGATAGTACTTGAATCGAGTTTTCTTTATAACAGTTGACAGTTTTTAAGCCAAATTTCAGTTTATTTTCTTAAAATTCATGAATTTTTTATGAAGGTTTAATCAATAATATAAATACATATATAATAGTAATATATTTTAAGAGTTACATAGATTTTTAAAATTTTAAATAATTTTCTTCAGTCTGGTCAGTATTATTCCAGTGGTCTTGCAAATATATCATTCTAGGGAATCTTACTGACTTTTCCAAGATCACAGTGCTGTTAAATGCATGAGCTGGATCATGAAACTAGGTCTTCAGATTCTTTGTCCAAGCCTCATGAATTATCTTCATATCCTATAATAATATGATGAAAAAATAAGAATTCTATTTATCAGGTTTATTTTTTGACAATGTATATCTTTTTAACATATATATACATATATGTGTATATGTATATAATTGGTGCTGAAACATACACAGAAAATTTAGCCTTTCACAAAAAAAAATCTACTCTGATAAAACATTAAGGGTGAAAACAATAAAATTTATGGACTAAAATCTAATTTATGATAAATAAAAGTCTTCCAATTTAATAAATCTAGTTTGTCTCTTCTAAAATGCAGTTGAGCTCCTTCATTATGTTTTAACACTATCATTAAAATCGGCATAAGTTGAGAGGTGATACAATAATGTGGTTTAATAGAATCAACAAACATCCAATTAAAGAAAAATAGCATTTTAAAATAATTTATTTATTTGGCTGAGCTGGGTCTTCATTGCTGTATGGGCTTTTCCCTAGTTGCAAAGAGCGGGGTCTACTCTTCGTTGCAGTGAGTGGGCTTCTTATTGCGGTGGGCTTCTCTTGTTGTGGACCACTGGCTCTAAGCTCAAGGGCTTCAGTAGTTGCAGCATGTGTGTTCAGTAGTTGTGGCGTGTGGGCTTAGTTGTTTCATAGCATGAGGGATCTTCCCAGACCAGGGATCGAACCCGTGTCCCCTGCATCGGCAGACAGATTCTTAACCACTGCGCCACCAGGGGAGTCCCAGAAAAATAGCATTTTGAATAAAATACTGCTAACCAGGAAAAAGTAACATATACTTACAGCATTCCCTCTCTGTATTTACCAGCCAATCTCCCACTTCTAGAAAAATACATGCTACTCAGTTCTCTTGGGGGACTGATACCTAGTGTGTAATGGGAAAAGGACTAGATTTGAGAAAACTAGGAGCAAGATTAGAATGAGCATTTGTTGAGGGTCTAGTGTGCCAGGCTCTGGGGTATATCAAGAAAGCCTCTTCACCTTTTTAGTCTTTTGTTTTCTTATTTATAAAAGGAACGACTGTACAAGATAATCTCTTTCTTTTCCCCAGTTGTCAGGTAACATAGGGTAGAGGGTATGAACATGTTAAATAAGCTCTTTAACTTTGTTCATATTTTATGTTGATTAAAAACTAGTCCTACCTGGTCTTCAAAATTAATCTTCCTACTTTTCTGGTATAAGACTTAAAAAAATAACTCCATAATGCCGTAGAGCAGGTGGGATTATCTTTCAGGGTCTAGGCTGTTTTTGTGTTTAATATGACTTATGATTATCCCTCAAGTGGGCAACAAAATTCTGTGGTCAAAAGAAAGCCATTAAAAGCAACCAGAACTTCAAACAGCTTTCCCATATATACTTGCCAAATATGTTAAGCAGCCTGCTACCACCTCACCTCACACTAGGTTTTCCGCAGAGCTAAGGTAAGCTGGCCCGAGACAAGTTGGGACTGGATTGGGAAGGATGCCAAGGAAACACCAGGTGTTTGTAGGCAGCAGCACTGATGATTCAGTTGAAGGTGATGTCAGGACGAAATCAGCTTTCAAGCAGGCATCTAGGATGCAGCACTTAAGCCAGAGGTGAAGAGTTTCTGATGAAACCAAAAACAAGCACTTGCTAAAATCTTGCTGAAGAGAATGCTTACACATTTTCTCTCATTTAGGGCTGAGTTTCAGTGTTGTAAATGGGCAGGCCCCATTGAAAATGTTCACTACTAAGTGAAAGTATAAACTGCAGGGAAATTAACTCTCCGTGATTATTTTATAAAAATATATAAACTGTCAATACATTTCCTATGATCACTATTTTGAAAAAAATCTTCTACTTTGCTATTCATCTAACTGGCTCTGAGCATAAAAGTATAATGCAAGTATTTATGTTCCCTTTCTGCCTAGGAAATGGTGCTCTTGAAAGCACATTCCATATCCCTGAACTCCAGCTTGTTTAAAGTGTTAGGTTGAGTTCACAGTCTCCACTAGAATCAGATCTTATGACCAAAAGTAGCCTGTTTTTACTGTGCTTATCTCAGTGCCTTGAACATAGACTATGCCAGAAAAAAAATCTTTGATGAAAAAATAAATGTGTTATTAATAAGTGGTTGAATTCCAATGAAAAGCTATCGTCCTTTTCAAGATGAAATCTAATAACACAATCTCACCCTTATTCTTTCATTTTTTATCTTTTATTATAAAAAGTTTTAGGAGCTGGTAGGATCATTGAAATTATACATGCAGTCCACCTACATCTGTCACCCAGATAGAATCTTTCATAACAAATAAAATCAATCAAGCAGGTATTTTCCCAAGTCACTGAGTTATTCAACAAATTGACTAATTATTTTTTATTGACTTTTCCCTACAATGAGATTACAATATATCTGTTGTATTATTATTGTTCTTAATTTGTACCAAAGTATTTTTTTTCTTCCACCAGCTGTGAAAATGATCACAGAATGTGGGTCAGAAATTCACACATTTATTCACTTTCACCGTTTTAGGGCATAGTGGGAGTTAAGCTGACACCTAGTTCTCAGAACTAGAATAAAACACCTATCAGGTTTTGGTGGTGCATCTTTCTCCATGTCTGGCAAAGAAATATAAAATTTTGGTATTGTTGAATCAGAAAGTCCAGGATGTCATGGGAGATGGGAAGGAGAAGCCAAGGAAGTGGTTATGAAACGCCTTGTAAGCTTTATTGGGAGCTTGGCCGAGATTCTGGAGGTGATGAGAAACTGTTGAAGAACTGAAGCCAAATCATCAGATTTAATTTTAGAAAAATTGTTGTGACAGCTGTATAACCATAGAGGGAGAGAGAGCAGTTAACAGGATAATCGACTTTTCTTTAAGTTCAGGTATATAGTTTCCTGTGGCAAATTTGGTGTTATCTTTTTTGTTGCTATGTTATTAAACATCATTGAACATCTCATTTAAAGGCAACAGAAGACATTTTCATTTTACTGATTTTTATAGAATTTTTTGTGTTTATTGGAATTTTGTTGACTCAAAAAATATTTTTGGCACAAAATAATTATTAATGTGTCTTTGAGAAACACTTGCTTTTGAGTAATTTGTTTATTTCAAATATGAACACAGTATAGTTTAACGGTGGCTAGTATATGTGCCTAGAAATATATTTTTATTTTTTCTCACTAAGATACTTTTTTACAAAATTGAGCTACCAAATAGAAACGCTTTTTTAAAAATGGCTTAGAATCAATTATACGAAGTAATATGGTAGGTTCTGTAACAGGATTGAGCAGAGGATAGCATTTCCTTCTTATACTTTAGGGTACTTTCTTAGGTTAAGATGGTTGGAGTATGGTGGGGGGGACGGTTTCATGTTTTTGTGTCTAAGTGTTTGGTATGATACTGGATTTCACATTCTTTGCTCCACTCTATTGCCTGTAAGCTATATATCAAGCCAGTGACAGTTTAATGACAGTCACCATCAAGAAAATTTCCTTATTCCCTGCCGGTATCCTTCAGTCACCACTCCACTGAGTCATCGCCCCCCATTTACACAGTTGCTTGATATATGCAGTAAATGCTATGAAATGTTATCAGTCCACTGGAGAGACATTTTCTGACCGTCTGTGCCTTTAAACTTTTAAAGGCTGAGCAAAAAAAATATCAACTAAAGTCAACAAGTGTTATATGAGACAAAGTCTATAAAATTTGACAAATAGAAAACCCAGCTGAAGCCACAAATTAATGATGACCAGAGTACCAAATGGAAAATCAGCAGCGATCACTATTCAAAAGAATTTTAAAAACCTTAATCATATAATGTTTTTAAACATTTACCCATGCCACCGTTGTGTTTTTGTCATTGTTTTTGTTTTTTTAAACAGATAAAGACGCACAATGTCATATCAAGCAGATATTCACACGTCCACATTTGGAACTAAATCCTGAGTTTAACCCAAAGATCAAAGATTATTATTCTGAAGTCCCATTCGATGTGGTAACACTGACAATTGGAGCAGAGACTTCTAAGTGTCAGTGCAAAGTGTACCTGCAGGAACGGGCAGGACCAAGGTATGAGGGCGCCGACGGGCTGAGGGGTGACATCACAGTGGAAAGAAGACCTTGGAAGCAACCTTTGAGGATGGTTCAGGAAACCTGAGGCACAAGATCTGTTGGAGGGATTGCCAGCGTGTGAAATCCCTCTGCTTTGCAGATGCCTTGGTTAAAAAGAACACAGATGTGCCCTACTGATCTATTAACAGTCTTTGTGTTTAATCTTTGTAACAATGTTGTAACGGGAGAATCTTGTGATATGAATTAGTAAAGAGAACTCATTCAGGGAAAACTGAGTTGTTGTTATCTTCATGTTTTTAGATTGTTGAAGAGTTAGTCCTTCTGAACAGTAGCCTCCTTCTACCCCAACCCAACTCCTCAAGTTTTTGAAGATTTGGGTGTCGATTACTTAATAAACGTTGGTGACAATTTGCGGACGTAGTAACACTAACTTTCCTAGTCTCTTGGGGTTATTTTCTATTGACTCTTTTGAGCGTCACCAACTCTTTGGTTTATCATTTGAACAGAAGATAGAATCTTATGACATGCCATGTCCATGGCAAGAAATATACTCATTTTCCCATGGTATAGCGAAAGAAATGCACTCAGCATTCCTGGGAGCTAAGAGAGAAACATATAATAGAAAGAAAAGAGGATTCAAGTCAGACCAACCTGGGTCCCAACCCTGACTCTACCGTACTCTGCTGTATTTAAAATGGGGACAATCATAGTTTTTGTATGGAGTTGTGAGTATTAAATGAGAAAATGTATGACCCTGACAGGTGGTTAATAAATATTAGTTCCCTTCCCTGTAATTGATAGGGGACTTGACTTGCTCTGCAGGATAATTCTTGACATACCAAAGTGCAATGAAACATAAGTTAAAATATTTTTTTCACATTTTAGGTTTCTTATGAAATTGTGCAGACCTTATCTGTTTTTAATGCAAATTTTAGACAGTTAATAAATGTCGATGTATGAATCAATTTGGGTTCTCTCTCTCTCTCTCCAGCTTTGCCAACTACCCTCTGGGCTTAGGGATGAACAAAATCTCAATGCTTGTGGTGGATGAATCTCCAAGCCTGAGTGAGACCCCAATCACGTACAAACTCACCATCTATAGAGAAGACCGCCCAAGTCTGCCCTTGTTTGAGGACTTCACAGCATGCGGTTTTGTGCAGGTAAGTGAATTGTACATTTGCATATGGGTTGAATTAGGAGTGATCCTTTAACCCAGGTAAAAAAGGCCAAATGAAAATTATTAGGGAAAAAAATGTATGCTTTCAAATCCAAATAATTGTGGTCTCATTTCAAAAAAGACTCCCAGCCAGGTATCTTAGATACCTTTTTGTGAGTGATTTTCTTTTAAGTGTGGTGGCTATTCCCTGCACTTATAGCGTGCAGTGGATTTATTGTGGTTAATATTGAAAAAAATGCCTGAATATTCACACTTAGTTAAGAAATTGGTTTTACATTTCCTTTTTAAATTGTGCTGTGTTTCTTGGATTTGTCCCTGGAACTACTTTGAAATTCTAAACTAGATTCAGTGGAATTTGTTTCAAAGAATGAGAGGAAAATTTATGAAACTATTTTACGAAAGGGATACCAGATGAATGAAATTAAATTTCCTTGGATAGATACATTTCTCCTTCACTTCTTGTAGCTTAATCATTTCTGAAGGCTGCAGTTGCTCCTATGAGCAACACATGCCATTCCGTAGCCATGTTGATTTTGGAGGAGGGAGAACATCACCCAGAGACTTGGTCTAGTTTGGTGGTTCTTTCCTCTGTGTTTTCCTATTTCAGGAGTCTATGTATAACGGTCTATATTTGCTTACATCGTATACCCTGGCTACAAGTGATTTCAGGGAAGTAGTAATTAATACTCTTACCATATCTACTGATCCACTTAGAATAATTGCAACTGTGTCATGTCTCAGTGATTGATATGCCAGTGGGAGCATGAAACACAGACGGTTAATAAAAGAGAGAAATGGCCTACTGGGCTTCAGTGAGTAGGATGGATACCATGCTTTCTTAAATGTAGTGGCTACATAGAGTGTTCTCCCTGCCTTTACCCACTACCAGCACAATCTCAAATCTTCTCGAGAATGGAACACTATTTTGTAAGGGTACTTATTGCTGAGATTTTTATTTTTCAAGAAAATATATGCCTGTAATTTAGGAACTACGACCAACTCGAAGGGAATTTCACAGAGGTGTAAAGATTGGTCTAAAGCAGGACAGAACCATTATTCTGAAAGATATTAGTAAGTGTACTTAAAGAAAGAGTAGTGTTGCATGGTTATGAAGCAATGGATTAAACAAAATTAAGTAGGTTTCTTTACTGTAGAACTTCTCTGATCATTTCATATACTTATTTAAATGGTGGGCCTTCAAAAGAAGAATATGTGGTATCCAGCATTTCCAAACTTATTTGACATCTTTTTAATGGACTACTATCAATATTCTTCTATGGAACACAGTTGAGGAAACACAGATCTAGACTATGGAGACGGCTTCAAGATTATGTTTCTCTCAGTTATCCACTTTTCAGTTTGCTTTCTTAGGATTGCTATACCTCAGTTTTTTCCCGAGCTGGAAAACAAATAATAGAGCCACACCAAAAATGTTCCTGAGGGAGGGAACCAAAACCTAGAGGGAGGTGTGCTTTTGTCTAAGTGTGCGTATGTGTGTATGTGTGTAGTTATTTCCAAACTAAATATTCTCACCTTCTTTGGTGTGTGACTTATTTTTTGTTTTCCTTTATCTCACTCTCATATTTTAGATAGAAACTAACCCTTAGAATAAATCATCTTTGAAGGAAAGCTAATAGTATGAATGATTTTTTTCCAGAATATTTATGGTTACCAACAACAGTTATTTTTACTTCAAAAAGCACCGTAGATTTAATTTTAATGTAGATTTTATTTTTAAAAGTCTCTATGGGTAACTACATTTTTACCGGTCAGTATGCTTGACTTTTACATGGAGTAAATATATAATAGAAGTTTAAAAATAGAATAAAATTTCTATGTTAGGGCATGAAAGAATGTATTTTTACTTTTCACTTCTCACCAATTAGGTTTGTACTGTTGGATTTGTGCTATATCTTTTGAAATGTAATTGTGTTACCCACAGTTATTGGCATAGCTGTATATTTTGATTCCACTCTAAATTTAAACATGGTAAATGACTCATTCCTTATTCTGCTATATGCAAAACCCATTTAAAATTTTTTAAATTTCCAAGTGTTCATAAAAATGTAAAATCCTTATGCTAGATCTTTGAACACTGACATTCATTTCAGGAGTATATGTTCCTTCCTGGTCGTTCGGAGGGACCTTTGTACACTTAATTGTAGTTACATACACGAGAAATATCTAGGGAGGTGTCAGTAGGAATGGAGATGATACCACGAGTAGAAAGGGACATTGTAGAGGTGGAATCTGCAGGATTTGCCCACTTGTCTCTGATTTATCCTTTCTTTGTCCTTCTTATGACACTATTCTGGTTCAGTTCTTATTACTTGTTGACTCAAATACTAAAATAGTCCCCACCTTGGTTTCCTTATATTTGTCTGACTCTTTTCCAGTTCAATTTTGCAAGCTTGATCTTGATCAGCTTAAAGTACACTCTGTCATAGGCTTTGCCAAAAATACTCCAAGCTGCCCCGTGATGGTCATTCACTTCTCTCATGTTGGTCCATATGTTTTTTCAGCTTCGTGTCTCATTATTTGTCAGTGTATTTTATGCTTCTGCTAACCTGGCCTGTTTACCCTTCCCCAGACATGCTTCGCAATCCGTGACACTGTCTGGGGCTGTCCCTCCCACTGGAAACTAAAATGAGTTTATTTGATGTCACTCCAGAAGCTGTGACTTGAATTCCAGTGTAGGAGTTTTGATCCAAGTTGTATAAAAGAGTTCTTTAAAGGTCAAAACTGCTCCCAGATAGATATTAGTGACTATCATTTATTATGTGCCGGGCTCTGTCCTAGACACTTTACACTTATTTACAGTCTCTTTAATCCTCACAGCATCCTTATAGATTAAATTTTGCTCTTAGCCCTCAGTGTCAGAGGAGAAACCGCAAAGATCAGAGAGGTTAAAGAAATTGCCCAAGGTCACACAGCTAGTGAGTGGCAGGGCTTGGATTCAGATCCAATGGTGCCTAGTTCCGAAGTTCATGTTGTATTACGTTGCCTCCTGGCTCTCTCACATGTGGGGACTTTTCTGTCCCAGGAGGTATCAATTGGAAGTCCATCTCTCAAGGAGCAGATGAGGAATTGGATTAGATGATTTTTAAGTTTCCTTGACCTTAATAAAATGAGAAGTCTCATTGACCCTTGCTGTATTATGAAGTCCTCTGATTAAAGTACACTGCTGCTGAGGTGGCCTCGTGCTAGGGTGGGCTGCCTCAGTGGGGATGGGGCCTGGGGCCTGTGGAAGGAGGAGCGACCCCAGCCCTTGCCCACGCCTGCCTGCTCAGCTCCGGGCTCTGCAACTGCAGGCCATGTGTCCGCTGAAGAGCAGACCTGCCCATAGGCACTCCAGCAAGGATCCAGACCCCTAGAGCTTGCCACCCGTGATTGCCTGATTCCAGTTGTCTAGTCAAGTATGCTTTAGGCTCTGCTAACATTGGCAGGAACCTTCCTCCTGAGCCCAAGGAGAAAGAATAAACTAGCAAAGCAGGCGCTGCTGTCCTCCAGAAAGTGGTATTCGCTTGGTCTGCTTGGCAGGAAGGACCGCCCTTTGGAGGATGGTAAGGGGAAGCCCCTTTCACACAAACTAGGGATCCTTAGGTGGGATGAGTGAGGGCAAAAGGTGACAGTAGAGCCTGGCAGCCAGACTGCTGGGTAACACTTTGATCTGCTGGTGCCATCTGATTTTTTTTAGCATTTGCAGCTTCCGGTGAACTAGGGGATAAAAGGTCAAGAAAAGTTGCCAGAAAATTACGAGGCTGAGGTGGAAAGGCACTTACTTCACAAGGAGAGGATAACCCAATGGCCAAGTAACATATGAAAAGATGCTCAATTCCACTGATCATCAGGAAAGTGCAAATTAAAACCACAATAAGATACCACTACCCACCCACCACAATGAAAAGCACTAAAAGGACTGACAATACCAAGTGTTGGAGAGGATGTGGAGCAATTTTTCATTCATACACTGTTGGAGGGGAGTGTAAAATGTTCGCCTAGTATGGAAAAATGTGGCCGTGTTACTATAGCTAACATACGTATATCCTATGACACAGCAATCTTGCCAACTACGTACTGAAGATAAATGAAGTCATAGGTCTATGCAAAGATATATCCAAGAAATCTTTTTTTTTTTTTAACTTTTAAAGCATTTTATTTTTTAGAGCAGATTGATGTTTACAATAAATGAGAAGAAGGTACAGGGATAACCCCATATACCCAGCCCCACACATACACAGCCTCTCATTATTAACATCACTCATCAGAATGGTACATTTTTTACCAGGAATGAACCTGCATTGACACATCATAATCACCAGAAGTCCATAGTTTACCTTAGGGTTTACTCCTTGTGTTATAAATTCTATGGCTTTGGACAAATGTATAATGGCACGTATCCAACATTATAAAATCATGCAAAGTATTTTCGCTGCCCTGAAAATCTTCTATGCTCCACCTGTTCATCTCTCCCACTGCCCACCAACCAACCCCTGACAGCCACTGATTTTTTTCATTGTCTCCATTGCTTTACCCTTTCTGGAATGTCATACAGTTGGAATCATACAGTATGTAGCCTTCTCAGATTGGCCTCTTTCACTTAGTAATATGCATTTAAGTTCCTTCCATGTCTCTTTGTGGCTTGATAGCTCCTTTCATTTAAGCACAAGAAATCTTCATATCAGTTGTATAATATCTAAAAGCTGCTTATAAAATCTAAAAGCTGGAAAAAGTTCAATAGGTAAAGAGAGAAATTCAATGTAATACTATTGAGGCATTTAAAAATAAACTATTGATACACGTAAACATGGATAAATCTCCAAAACATTATGTTGAGAAAAAGAAGCCAGACATACAAAGACATACTATGTTTCATTTATATGAAGTTTAAGAAGAGGCAAAACTAATCTATAGCGGTAGAAATCCAAATAGTAGTTACCTAGAAGGTGTGGGAGCTTCTAAGCATGAGGAAACTTTTTGGGCAAATGTCCTTTATCTTCATCTGGGTGGTGGTTACATACGTAACTAGGTGGTGTATAGATGTATAAAAATTTAATTAATTGTGCACTTCAGATTTGTGCAATTAACTGTGTATAATATACTTACAAGTATGTTTGGCTACATATAAATTATGTATACTAAATATAAATTATACCTCAATAATATAAGAAAAATACATTAATGGGGAAGTATGTAATATATTCTAAGATATGCCTCCCTTCTTAAATATATTGATCAGAAATAAGTTAATTATTATGCAGTTACCTTAGGCAATAGATTATATTAGGAAAGTGTTACTATAATATCAAGAAAAATATTAGAAAATTCTTGTGGGATGTATCCTACAGATGATTGCAGAAAAGTATTTCAGTCATTTATAAGAATCCTTTCCAGGAGGTCTTAATTTAAAGTTTATGTGTGGTTCCACAGCAGTACTCTAGTATAGAAAATGGAAAAGTGTCTAATAAGTGCTAGTATTTTTTTAGCCTTCCTTTTAGAAACCGTAAAATGAGTGAACAGATAATGAATGACTAGTGTGGATTGCTTTAGACACTCAACTAGGCATGAGAGGCCTTGGGAACTGGGAGGAGTCAACAGCAGAGGAAGGATTTTCTCACCATGGGCTCCAGTTAAAATTCTAATCAGAGACCTTTCCCTTATTTCTCTTTTATGCTTCATCTCAAGAGTCTTTGTGTTTCATGGCAAGCTGATGCTATGATGAAATGTAGAATACAAAGAGTGAGGGATAACATTTCTACACTGTCAATTCTCAGGTATTTTTGAATTTCCAAGTTAAGTTAATCGCTAAACAGATATACAGTATGAGGCTTAGGAATTTTTGGTCTTCCAAATGGTTCTTTTCTTTTTTTGCCAACAACTGTGGTGCCTTTATTATATTCTTAAGGTTGAAATCCAGAGTTGAACTATTGCATATTAAATGATAGACCGTTATACATGTATTTGAATCCCCAAAGCCTGTACGTGACAAGCTAAAAGGAAATGGATTAGCTTCCCCTTCACCCCCCGCCCCCCCAAACCTCGAGTTCTCCAGTCCATTCTCTGCATCTGCGTCCTTGTTCTTGTCTTGTCACTGAGTTCATCAGTACCATTTTTAGATTCCGTATATATGAGTTAGCATACAATATTTGTCTTTCTCTTTCTGATTTACTTCACTCTGTATGACAGACTCTAGGTCTATCCACCTCATTACATGTAGCTCCATCTCATCCCTTTTTATAGCTGAGTAATATTCCATTGTATATATATGCCACATCTTCTTAGACGAAGTGAGAGAGTAGCATAGACATATATATGCTACCAACTGTAAAATAGATAGCCAGTGGGAAGTTGTTGTATAACAAAGGGAGTTCAGCTCGAGGATGGATGATGCCTTAGAGGACTGGGACGGGGAGGGTGGGGGGGAGTCGAGGGAGGGAGGGAATATGGGGATATGTGTATAAATACGGATGATTGAAATTGGTGTACCTAAAATAAATAAATAAATAAATTTAAAAAAAAGGAAATGGATTAAACTTTATTTGTTGGTTAAGGGGAAAAATTATAATTCCTCCTTATTTTTCAAATTAGATTTTGGCTTAATTGGATTCCATTATTAAATTTTAAATAAACATAAAAGGCAATCCACCTTCAAATAACCAAAAAAGTAGAATCCAATCTGTGGTTAATCAAGCCTCCTAATTTCTCCTTCCCCCATTCTCTCACCTTCTGGATATCAACTATTCATTTTCCTATTTCACCAAAAGACTGACAATAAAGAGGAAAGCAAACATAAGGCATACCGGCCAATTAAAAAATCAATTACTATGACAGTTTGGTGAATAAGATAATTTAATTAATTTGTTAATAAGCATTCTGTATTGTTTATATAATCAAACATTTTAAGTACCTACTTAGCCATAATTAACTATTTGAGTTTAGTGTCTATTTCTAATTATATTGCCAGTTGGAATTTATATATGGTAGCCACAAAGGCAGCTCTTAGTTGAGTTATTATCAGGGAGGGAGGAAGGGCTAATTTACATGACTGATATAAAACAACTAGAGTTGGACCATGGCTTCTCAGTCTCAGCATTGTTGATACTGGGGCTGGATACTTCTTCGCTTTGAATTATTAGGGAGCTGTCCTCTTCATCGTAGGATGTTTAGCAGCATCCCTGGCCCCCACGGGCTAGATTTCAGTCGTGCGTCCCTCTCCAAGCGGTGACAACCAAAAATGTCTCCAGATGTTGCCAGGTGTCTCCTGAGGGGCAAAATCGGCCCCAGTTGAGAATCACTGATGTATATCAATAGGAGGTCTAGCTTTTCTACTTTCTACTAGTAAAGCTAGTAAATCTGTAGTGGATTTACTAGAGGTATGAATAGTTTAAACGTAATCCTTCAGTGTTGAATGTTGAAGAATTATTCTTATCTTTTTTCATCCTTATATTTTTAATCATTTCTGTAGTCAATACTAGGACTCTGACAGCTCTTTATGCCACTCATTAATTTGCCATCTTTTCTGTCTAATGTAATTATAATCAGAAATATGCATTCAATTATAGAAAACATGATTCTTAATGAAACATAAAAAGTCAAATAACATACCTAGACTATTTCATTTTGATTTATCCATAAATTGCATAATGTTTTGCTGTTAGGAAGAAAGATTTAGAAAGTAATAAACTGCTAATGTTGCTGGAATATGTCATGCATAGGAATTAATAAGATATGTTTATGTTCTAAGGAAATTAAAATACATATGGGGAAATATTTCTTTTAATATCTCTTTCCAAATCAAAAATGTTTGACATGGATAACAATATAGCATCCACAGGAATTGATTTGTATAGATGATCTATGGTCTCATATACATTTTGTCTCCAAAGTGTTGTGCCAGAAGAGGGTCATAAATAAACTCTACAGAAAGGTCATATAGTGAAAGCGTAGGAGACTACATTTCATGGGTCCATTTGCTAGAAACAGCTTTCATTTTAAAATAAATTACAATTAATAAAGAAAGGGAAAATACCAAGGAAAGAAAAAACTACCATTAAAAAATGATGTGTCCAGCATTTAGCTACACATTTAAAACTGATATTTGCTACTTTATTAAGAAAAAAATCTAATTAACAATCTAGATGCTGTTATTAAATGATGTGTGAATGACTCCAGGTACAGCATTTGGAAATGCTTTAAAATGTTCCCATTTATTTTTTGTATCTTTACAACACCACAGAGGACTGTTATAAAACAACTCATGTGATGGTTGTCTAATGTGTTAGCAAACGTCAATTATGAAAGAAGAGCATTTAGCAGTGATTGCTTCATGAAGACCTTTATGAAGTTGTAGTATGGGTTAAATACTCATTTTAGTGGTTTTTAGTTACCTTGCTTACCTCAGTATATCAGAGGAATGGGATTTAATTTTTCAAGGATGGGGTCTGTGTTGTAGTGAAATGCCCCCAGCCAGCAACTAGTTATTAAGTATCTGCTCTGCACTCTGTTCTTAGAAATTTGCCACCTGCTGTAGAGGAACAACACTGATAGCAGCAGCCGCAGAGGGAGGAGGAGTAGTCATGCAGCAGTTATAGAACTTTTATTATGTGCCAGGCATCACGTTAAGCACTTTATCTTCCTACCTTACTTAGTGGTCTCTACAACCCTAAACAGATGATTTTTTTTAATCCCCTCCCTTTTTCTAACATATGGAGAAAGTAAGACTTTAGAATAGCTTGTCCAGGCTTTCTACATAACACATGTAGCTAGTGGCAAAGGTGGGATTTGAATACGAGTCTGACTCAAATCGATCCCCTTAACCATTACTCTGGACCAGAGCATCTAAAACCCTCCTCACACTTACAAGCGAATTGACCTTTCTGGGAAACTCTCATTCAGCCAGAATTCAACGTGTTAAAATTTAGTTAACTAAATTTGTTTCCATGGCCATGTACAGTGAGAATTGTTATAATGTTCTGGAGTCCCTGCAAAATTCTGAAGTCTTATAATCTTTACTTTGGTGGGTGATATTAGATATCAGAGTCTTCCCTTTGAGAGTCTACCTATGACGAAAGTTTTAGAGCTAATATCTGATATTTTACTAGACACCTTATATATCCTAATATCTGACTATCTTTATTGGTATCCAATATTTAAATAGGGTTATAATATTTTTACATATTAGAATAGCCAGAATACTATTATTGCCACTAATTGTTAAAATGATTTCCAGTGCACAGGCTTTTTGTTTTTAATGTTATGCTTGATTATACAATTAGAGCAATTTCCAATTAATTGTTTTCACTCTTTAACGTGGCTACCTTATTGTTTCTATTAAAACATCCACAGTACATTTTTTCAAAACTTAAAAAAAAAAACCTTTGTTCACACAAACTGTATAGCAGTGAGAAGGTTGTATTGTGGAGCTGACAGTTTGACAAGCTTCAATAACACATTCATCAATGTGAAAAAAACCCCTGCCTTTCAGACTAGTTTAATCCTCACAAGCAGATTAGATAATGTAGGTGATTTTTATTATCTACTCCGCCCCACCCCCTTCTATGAGGAAACTAAGTCTTAGGCTAAGTATTTTATATTTTTATATTTATTGACACATTAATTTACTTATTTCTATCTATATTTATGTATAGATTTATATTTTATATTTATGTATTGAGATTTTATATTGTGTTGTATATTTTGGTGATATTTCACAAAGCCTCACGAGCAGTTTCTTCGAGGGTAAATTTCCTCCTCCGATGACTTCCTATGACATCTCTCTGCCTTTAATGAGTGAAAATTAAGTAGGCTCGAATGCTATGATCGGATACTGCGTTTAGTTTTTAAGCATGTAGAAAAGAATGTCTCCTTTGTAAAAGAACATTCTCTTGCTCTGTAAATAGGATGAGAGTCAGTTTTCTCTGTGGAAATTATTTTATCAGAGCAAACTGCATCTTAACAAAGTATCTCAGGCTGTTTTCCTAACCTGGTGGTTAAAAGTCATGGACTCCAAGTCTCATGCTTGTAATTGCTGTCAGAGAAACCTGACTGTGGTCCCGGCTCTGCTTCTAAATGCCCTCATTGGCCTAGCATAATGCATATAAACTCCCCTAGCTTCAGTTTTCTTATCGTTAAGAATAAGACTAGTAATAGAACCTATCTTATAGCATCAGTCTGAGGATTCGGTTAGATAATTGGTGCAGAGTTCCGGCAGAAGCCAAGTGCGTGGTCAAGCACCCAGTCAGTGTTGAATTAGCATCATCCTCGTTGTCGTCATCATGAAAACTCTTGGTCTTGATGCCCCTCGAGGGCTTAGCTGCAGGTGTACAGAGAAGGAGATGGGGGAAGAAAGAGGACAGCAGAAGAAGTAGGAGCCAGTAGTACCGAGAAATTCTGCAATTATAAAGGAGTCAGGACAGGAAGGACAAGTTGGGAGTTAGAAAGGACAGTGAGTGGCCTGAGCTGTTCCACATGGTTGCATTCCTGAGGTTCATGGGTCCTGGCACTTTTGCCTTTGTGGACTCCTTCTTTCAGGAAAAAAAGTACCTAAAATTATCTTTTACGACTGTGTTGATACAAAGTTGAATATATTAATATTCATCTCTATAAAGACATCTCTGTAGAGAATAAAGACTTTTCTTGGACCTAAAAGTTCATTTTTTTTTCATTCTAAATTTAAAGGAGATTCAAACATTTTCCTGGGCTGCTAAAAGTAGTGTGTGCTGTAGGCACGGTTCCCACTGTGCCTAGTAGAGAAGTGGCTCTCATCGTCTACTTCCCTCTGCAGGATCTGCAACAGAGGTATCCGTTTCATTAGCAATGACCCCAACTGTAGGCATTCTTTCAAGTCTTATTAAATGTCCTTGACTTCAGCACTTAGCCTTCTGCAGTTGTTTCAAGTTCTGTGTACTAAGGCTGGGCAACCTTTTACCAGCGTTCTTCATGAGCCCACAGAGCACCAAGGAGAATGATCTGTTATTGCCATGAGCAGTTTGCACACCCAGACATTCTAACGCAGAGGCCACCTAGGTGCCCAGTGAACCTTCACAGACACCAAAAGCTTGGGAATTTTGTGTAGCATTGTTTTCTTAAAAAGCAGGCAAAGATGAGAGGGGTGTGTTCTTTAACTCACGATCTCTTTTAGTGCTTTTATAAATTATCTTTCTGAGTTGGTGAAAATGAGTTACGTTAAACATTCACCTCCCGAGTTAATGTAACTCATGGTCAGATAAATTATGGCTTAAATAAAAACGTTTGCTCAGCACATCTGTTTCTCCATGTTTCTCCAAGTCACATCTGCTTCTTTTACAAGAAGAAACAAACTTTTACTACCGTTAGTGCAGCAGCGCCAAGATCCTGTGGAAGAGAATCTGGTCTTCCTGGCTTCCGACAGCATCCGGAGGTTTCCCTGAGTGCAAACTTCTGCTGTATACACTCATGTTCATTTGAAGTTTATGTTTTGGCATTCTAAGAATTAGTCTTCTGAGTTCAGAATTATTGGACAGGGAAATAGACAAAAAAACCTGGGAGGTTTTTAAATAAAATATTCTGTTAGATTTACCGGATTTCAAATGTGACATTTGAAACTTTGAAGGAGGTTTAGTTAAAAGAGAATCAGATAAAAGGTCCTTTTTTGATAACTCCAATTCCTAATACCCACTTTTGCGGGGGCTTTAATAGCTCCAGAGCATCCCAAGATCTTTAATTTCACCTTCTCCATTTTCTTGCCCATTTCTCAAGTCCAGATTAACTCTAGCAAAGGTGCACACCAGAATAGTGAGGGTAGTAGTGAAAGAGGGGAGAGACCTGGGGTACTAGGGTGAGCTGTTTTATACATCGTCCTCCCGCTCCAAAGCAAGTCTAGAACATGACTTATGTTTAAAACGACATTTTTGGCTTCATCAAACAATAGAGTTTGGCTGTGTATAAGACAAGTGAAGGCAAATGATGTCTCTGGGCCAGTGGTTCTTAATCTTTCGGAGGAAGCAGGTACCCTTTTGAATATCTCACGAACGTTTTGACTGTGTGTCTCAAGGAATAATGTACAATCACATCCAGTGCTGTATACAATTTCAGAGATATGAAAAAGCCCAGGTTAAAAAAAAAAATTCTTATCCTAGCAACTCATAATCTGAAGCAGAAGATCACTAGCAGCAGCGTAATAAGGACAGTTTCATTTCCAGCACAAATGTACATGATTGTAATTCAATTTATTGAGCACCTACTTTGTCTTTGCAACTGTACTGTTGACATATATTATTTGATTTGTAGTTCTAATGATAAAGAAATTAGTATCTATATAACAGTAGTACGTTTTGGAGTTATGTGTAGTTTTTCAGTGATCTCTGTGAGCTCAGCAATTATTATAGTTTTCAAAGTGCTACCAAATCTAATATTGCCTTAGAAGGAAACATCTGTGTGGTGCCACCTCACATTTGCTTTCACAGGCTCAGAAAGTGGTTGTGAGTTGTAGATCATGGTGGTCCTAGGAGCTAAATTTAATAATACGTCATTTGGGCAACTTCTGTTGTCCTCATTAGTCAAAGCCATTGCTGTGCTTTCTTTCAGCAGGCTATACCAAATTGCTTTTTGTTCAAAGAAAGGTTGGCCCCATGACTCAATTAGGTAATGCCAAGAAAATTTCCACATGCAATTGACCAACTCTAAGCTTTCCTTCCACAGGCGTGTGTTGTAGGAACAAGAACGAGGGATGGAGTATTTCTTGCAGATGGTTTCACCACTTGCAGAACTACAAGCTGGTTTGACACATGTTCCCTCAAGGCAGAATCAGGACACCTGATTGCCTGACATATTTAACTTCTTTTGAAAATGCTGCTAATTTGTCTCTTTTATTTTTTTCTTTCTTCTTACCCACATCCATTTTTTTTAGGCAGGACTGGTGAGTTTAAAACATTGAGCGTGACCGCACTCTTCAAAGCAGATCAGACCTCTCCACCCCATGGCCCCCCAACTCTTCAGAACCTCATTCTTCAGCAATGTGGTGCAGACCTTTACTGACTTTTGGGGGTTTTCAGCTCCTCTGCCTCCCCTCCCTCTCACCTCCCAAATGCTTCACGATGAGCTTTCCAGACCTAATGACTTGGAAAATAAATTTTGCATGTGGAATTCTTGACCTGATAGGTTATTTTAAAATTAAATTCCTGATAAAGTTAAGAGACCCAGATTTCAAAGGTTTTAGAAATAATAGGGAGGGAAACATTTTCTTTAAGTGAAATAACCTCTCTTAAATACTTTCATCAAAACATTATTTATGCTGTCTGGATTTGAGTTGCAGTTTGTCACGTGCGTGTTTGGAGACTTTATGAAAGTTTCTTATTTGTCAGGAATATAACAGTAACGGCCCCATAGGGTGGTTTTAAGGAAAACCTGAGTTAATATTGTGAATAGCTTTGAATAGTGCTTGGGCACAGGAAGAGCTCAATATACGTGTTTGCAAGATATAAATAGGCAGATAAATAAAATATGTCTTCAGGTTGGTATAGGAGGAAAGTTTAAAACAGACTTAATTTTTTTCTATTGAGGTCTGGCAAAATGAATTGGAGATTTTTTAATTGCTTATATTTAAATTTAGATTTAACAAGATGTAAACATGTGATGGGCTTTGCAGAACAAAACGCCTTTGCTAAATTATACTATAAATTTCATAGCGAATATGCTAAAACAAAAATTTCAGAATTGAGTGTAAAATTTGCCCTGAACATGTTTTAATTTTGATGGTTGTACAATTAATTTTGTGTGTCATCTTGTTAGCAATCTCAGCTGAGAGACTGAGAATTCAAGAGTTTTCAACAAAAAGAGGGGAAGTATTTTTTTTTGCCAAACACGGCAATATCCTTCTGGTGGATTCCATTAAAGATGAGGAGCTCAGTGTTCCCTGTGCCATTTTTACAAATGAACAGCAAAGGGCAAAGATTAATAGCTTTGTGTCATCAGGCACAAGGTATAACCATAATTTAATATTTTAGTATGTATAATCACTTTTTAGAAGAAGGACTATCATTTTGAGAGCCATCATTTCAAAAGACAATAAACTTAGTTATACCCGATAATAAGCTAAATGAGAAAACGAGTCTCATTCTGTATGTACCTCATAATTTCAACCCAAACTGCTAAACTCTCCCCCACTTTTTTAAAATCAGAATTTGTTCCAAATGGCTTTTGGTTATTTCCCAAATGTTAACACATCTTCATAGATTAGAAATTTATCTCTTTTGAGAATATTTAAAATGCATAGGATCTAACATTTTTTTCACCACTTATTGTGTGCCAGGTCCTATTCTAATAGCTTTACATTTATTAACCCAATTCTCAAAGCAAAACACATACAAGGTGGACACTTGGATAATTCCCATTCCACAGATGGAGAAATGGAAACCCAGAGAACTTCCTGAAGCTCACATAGCTTACAAGTAGCAGAGTCTATTTTTGAACCCAGGCAGCCCGGTTCCAGAGCTCTGCTACTTGTAAGCTATACTCTTAGCCACTCCACTCCACTCCAAAACTAGATTGCTGAAATAAGTATATGTTTTCCAAAATGCTTTGTCCCCAAATGTTAATTTGTAGGTGGTTGTCTGGATCATGTAGTCATTTTTTTTTTCTATAAAAGAAAGTTTACAGGTGGTTAGGTTACAGAAAACCTTCAGAAATCTTTGTCAATTATATCTCAATAAAACTTGGAAAAAATCTTCTTAACAGAGGATATCATTAATATAGTGGGAAGGCCTTAAAGAGGGGAGCCTGCAACATTACGTGCAGGGCAAGGGCTTCAGTGGCCAAAGCTGTAAGTGGGGCGGATGCCAGTGGAGGAGAGTGTGATAGCTGAGTATGTCTCTAGCTGAAGGATTGACCAGTAGCTCTGTGGGCAGCAGGTATATTCATTTTTATGACATTTGTGAATCTTGTGTTCCGACATCACACTAAACTTTAGAGTTGGGGGGATCTTGGGTGTCTAACTCCTCATCCTGGATACAAGTAAACCTCAATAACTTGCCAAGGCTTATTGTCAATAATTTATGAAGGTTCATTGCTTGTCAGTGCAGAGTGAGGATGACAACCCATGGGTTGGTTCTCAAACCTCCTGGCAGTGGGTAGCTATACCCTATGTAGAAGAGGTACTAGAATCCAGACCTAGATACGGTTCCTGAGTTCCTTGAGCCAGTTCTGCATCCTTAAGAAAGTTGCTAATGTACCAAGCTGATCTCCCTGTGTTATGCAGAAGCTTCCCACTAGCTATCTGTTTTACATTTGGTACTATATATATGTCAATGCTACTGTCTCACTAATGTAAAATCACTATTTCTAAGTTTATCAAATGAATGATCGATTGCAAATTTGCTGACCACTCTCATCGAATCAAACGAGGTCTCTTCTTCTACTTTAGAATCTGTACCTTACTATTCCACACCCTTGTTTGTTGTCTATTTGGCATCCTCTTGATATTAAAAAATCTATCCTTTTGATGAAAGGAAGGCATTATATTGGGAGACAGTTATAAAGCATTATTTTAAAAAATCCTCCCTGAGTAATGTCTCCAAAGATGAGACTTATTTTGGTAATCTGCAAATCTTCAATAGCCAGTCAACAAATACATTTGTCTGCGTCAATACTGGCACAGAATGAAAAAATAATGATTCGTGTAAAGCCCCCAAAATAGCATACACTGCCTGGGACTCTCTGGCATCCTCTTTCCCATGCTAAGTCCACCTGTGATCACACTAACCCCTCGGTCTGGCCCGCAGCCCTCCTGCCAACTGGCCACATGCTGCTAATGATCAGCCTCTCACCCCCTTTCATAACCAGAGCACAAATATTAGATGAATTTCCTTTGAACCTAGTTTCCCTTTGGCTCTTAACATAGTCTAGCTCCTTAGAAGAATTACTTCAGGTTCTGGGAGCCACAGAATCCCTTATTAATCATCTTTTTTTTTTCCTGAATAAGTGAATATGAAAAGAATTCTTATACATCTCCAAGGTATTTGATACCTTGCATCATGATTGGAAACAGTGTCCCATTTCTTAAATATTTAATTAGAATCTGTCTCTGCAATATGTGGAGTATTAACTATCAAGCCCTTAAAAGAATTACTAAGGTTTCTCTGTATAACAATAATAATACTAATAATAGTCAACCACAGTCATTTTCTCTTTAATACTAATTCTGAGAATCTATTTCCTTAGATATCTTTATGTGTAAGTGACCAGACAACAGCCAATCCATATTTAAATAACTTAATAACATAATAGGTGTTGTATATTAGTAGGAATATTCCAGGAATAGTATATTCTTTTTAACACCATTATCTAGTTAGAATGCTTTTACCCATAATGATAATAATTTCCAGCTGTGTCAAATCCTAAAAGTAAAGCACCAGCCCCCCCAAATATGTTTTGTTACTGAAACATGTGTAAACAATTACGAATATCTAAGCCATACTGGCATTGGTTTTCAGACTCTCTCCAAAATTGTAGGGAAAAAAAAACGCTTCTAATAAGTATGTTGATAGATACATCTGACTTCAAAAGTTGCATTTGCAGACCCGCAGAATAAAGATTTCACTTTTTATTGGGTATAATAAAAATGGTATAAAGTTTAAATTTTACATTCAAAAAAGAGTAAAAACATCTATGATATTTATCCTTCTGAATAGTAAAACTCAGATTTTTCAAAACTGCCCTGATGATCCATGGGTGGAAAAGAATGGTTGCTTTTCAGTAAGATTCTGCTTTGGGGGAGATCAAAGAGGGCCTCTCACTTGATCAAAAGTTTGTATTTGCTTGTTCATGTTTTGTTTTGTTTTGCTTTTTCAAAAAATCCGAACAGAAGTACATGAATCCATTAGGCTAAGCACATGGATTCATTTTGCCAGGAAAGAATTTGAGGGAATACACATTGTTTAAATCTTGAAATGTTTAGTTTAAATGGGTTTTTTTTTTTTTTTTTTGCTTTTTTTTTGGCTGCATTGGGTCTTCGTTGCTGCGTGCAGGCTTTCTCTAATCGTGGCGAGCGGTGGGGGTTACTCTTCATTATGGTACCTGGGCTTCTCAGTGTGGTGCCTTCCTCTGTTGCGGAGCACAGGCTCTAGGCGCACGGGCTTCAGGAGTTGCAGCGTGTGGGCTCAGTAGTTGTGGTGCTGGCTCAGTAGTTGTGGCTCATGGGCTCTAGAGCTCAGGCTCAGTAGTTGTGGCACACGGGCTTAGTTGCTTCTCAGCATGTGGGATCTTCCCGGACCAGGGATTGAAACTGTGGCCCCTGCATTGGCCGACGGATTCTTAACCACTGAGCCACCAGGGAAGTCCTAAATGTATTTTTTAAATGAATCTAACTCTTACTTTTCACCAGAAGAAACACTCACAGCCTCATTCATCCTATTTTAAACACAGTAAATTCCCCTACCCGTTAGCACAATAGTCTTCAAGATAGTGAAGGATATCTTTATTATAACACTGTACTTAACTAACAGTCTGTTCCTGGAACTTACTGTCTCTCTACCCTCTCTCTGACTCTCTCTCTCTTTCTCATTCTCTCTCTTTGTCTCTCTCTCTCTCTTTCACACGCACATGTGTGCATGGGTGTTCGCATGCATATACACACACACACAGTAAGTTTCTTCAGGCCAAATTCTAGGTCTTTGATCACCCCACTTAGTACAATGCCTAGAAAGATTCTTAATTAATATTTGTAAAATTGAATGATACCTTAAAGCTAAATACAAAATATATGTTCTGTTTTTTAAGTTGTTAAGCTCTGGGTCATATGAACACAACCTTTAAAAAATGTGAAAATGCGTCATCACGTTTGTAGGAGTAGTGTTGGCATCATTCCTGCCCCTGAAGATAACCAGATAATGCAAAGTTTCTAAACTCTTCATGTCTCAGTTAAAAGAAAGCCTCCTTCTTAGCCTTAGACTTTCACATACTCAGCATCAAGAGAGAGATGAGAAGACTAAGAAAGAGAAGAGTTGCCTTTTGGGGAATGCATTGCTCTAGAAGTAAGGCTACCTACTTCCCACCGTTTCTAGGGGAGAAGGGTCCATGATTTCACCTCTCTGAAGTAATCGCCTTCAAAGTTTGGAGATGATTTCAAAGAGAGAAAGGTGTTTATTTACCTGGTTGGATGTCTGCTTAGTTACGTGGCTTGCAGAATGGCCTTGTACTAAGAGAGGGAGAAAGAGCTTTCTAAGATATTGTAATTGGTGAGGTTCAGTGGCTAAGAAAGGACAAACACCTAGAACTATATCTATACCAAGAGGTATATCTCAGGACCTGGAGATATATCTGTCTTAAGCCACAGCCCCCAGTGTTGAAGCTGTAGAAGGTAGAAAACTAGGTTCTTCTGTAGGCTAATTAGAGACTCAGCGTGGGACAACTAGGCACCTTACGCTGTAAATGAGTTCAGGTGGAAAAGGTAGCTGAGACTCAATGCTCCAGGCAGCTACTTCATCGTCAGCATTTATTTGGGGCTACCTTTGTCCACATCAAGTATAGACAATGAGCTAGGTCAACAATGAGCTAAGTCAGACCACTGGAAAGGAGAAATCTCTTCCCTCTCCTTCCTCCTGACTCAAATCAATGAGGAGTGAGTTTAGGAAAGCTAGGAGAGAACAGATCCCATCCACTACCTCCAGCCTTCTGGTATTAGTGTTCTATTTCTTTGTAATAAATTATCTTAAATTTATCAGCTTAAAACAACATCCATATAAAATAGATAACTGTGTATATATAGCACAGGGAATGAAACTCAGTATCTTATAATAACCTATAATGAAAAAGAATGTAAAAAAGAATCTATATATACACACACATATAGATAGATAACTGAACCAGTTTGCTGTAAACCTGAAATTAACCTGACATTGTGAATCAGTTATAGTTCAATAAAAATTTTAAAAAATCCACAACATCCACTTACTAGTTCACAGTTTGGTAGCTCAGAAATCCAAGGACGGTATGACCGAGTTCTCTGCTCTGGGGCTGAAAGTTGAAACCAAGGTGTTGGTTAGGTGGAATTCTTGACTGGAGGCTCTGGGAAAGAATTGGCTTCCAAGTTCATTCAGATTTTGCAGAATTCAGTTCCTTGCAGCGGTAGGACTGAAATTTCGGTTTCCTTGCTCACCATCAGCCGAGGGCTCCTCTCAGCTCCCAGAGGCTGCCTGCATTCCTTGCCATGTGGTTCTCTCCACCTCCTGAGCCAGCAGTGGAGAATCTCCCACACCTTGAATCATCCCTCTCAGATTCGTTTCTCTCTCTCTGTCTTCCCTATCTCAGATCTCTAAACTCAGATTTAATCTCCCTAATTTAAGGTCAGCTGATTTGGGACATTTTCACATCTGCAAAAATCCCTTCACAGCAACACCTGGATTAGGATTTTCTTGAAAAACTGGAAGAACATGTATATACACCAGGGGCCAAGAACTGTAAGGACCATCTTAGGATGAAACCCAGCATAAGCTGTAGGAGCTGCAAGTCTAGCTTCCCTGGGAAAGCTTTGGGTCTGGCATAAAATTAAAGTTTTAGTGAATAGGCTTAAGCCTTTCTAATGAAAATGAGACTTTTTGTAACTGGCAGTGACTGAAGTGTAATGATACAGAGCTTTAGTATCTTTAAGGGATCCAGGCCCATTAAGACGGGGGATAGGTTAGTCAATGAAGCATAACAGTTGTAGTTATGGAAGAAATAAAATGATTTCTTATTTATACCTTACAAGTTGAAACTCTTCAATCAGAACTATTATACATTACTGGAATAAGCTCATGCAGTAGAGCAGTCTATTGTAATAAATGTCTACATGCCATGTTCTGTTCTTGGCATATTTTATCACTTTTCAGACATGACAACCACATGTGATTGGCAGTATCATCACAGCAAACAAGGGGCAGACCTGGGACTTAATTTCAGGTCTCATTGATATTCATTGTTTTAAAATTCATGATATTCATTCTTATACAATTAGCTGCTCTTAAGCTACCAAGGTATTTTTGTCCCTGATGACAAATAAGGAAACCTGCTCAGCCGTGAAATAAAATGCCTAATATCAGAACCTTGGATTTTTCACAATCATGTTTTGCCCCAAATAAATTCCTATAAGTCTGATATACAGAATGTGATTAGGCTTCCAAGTGTGTGTTAGTTCCTCTTCAAGATTGGCAGTTTCACTGCATTTTATTCACATTTGTTTGCCTTTTACTTAAATGAAATGACTTAAGACGCCTGGGACAGACCCCACTGACCATAAAGTGTTGCAAATACAAATCCTTTCAGAGGTGAGTAACATACATGACAGAATTAGGCCAAGTGTGAGGCAACAAGAAATAGTAGGCACTGTGGAAAATGGAAAGCATGTGCCTTGTTCAAAGTGATCAGCTACTGCTCAGCTCAAAATGATCATGCCATTTTGGAATTCCAGCTCAGTATTATCAGATCTCCTGAGTCTTAAAAGAAATTTTTTTTTTGGATTTTGATGGAAGACCCCTCAAGTTTTATATGTTGGTGATAATTTTTTAAAAAGAGGACCCTCTGTGGGACTTCCCTGGTGGTCCAGTGGTAAAGAATGTGCCTTGCAATGCAGGGCACTCCAGTTCGATCCCCTGGTCAGGGAACTAAGGCCCCGTATGCCAAGGGACCCCTAAACCTGTGTGCCACAACTAGAGAGCCTGCGTGCTGCAGACTACAGAGCCTACACGCTCTGGAGTCCACGCCCCACACTAGAGAGAAGCCCATGAACTGCAACAGAGAGCCCGTGCGTCACAACAAAAGATCCTGCGTGTCACAACGGAGATCCCACGTGCCGTAGCTAAGACCCAACACAACCAAAAAAAAAAAAAAAAAAAAAGGACCCACTGCAAGCCAAACAAACAAATAAATAAAAATTCTGTGATCAGATTCAACTCACAGACTGTCAGTTTGTGTCTCCTAATATAACCCAATTCACTCATATTACAAGTGATGAACTTAATCAGTATGTGCGGGGAGGAAGGATGGGAGCTGAGGAGAAGGGATCTAATGGTTAGAACAACTTATGTTGCTAACGTTCAAAACCCAGCTTGAACTGAGTTTTAAAATAAAGGGGATTTACTAGCTGCTGTAACTGAAAACATCTAGAGATATTTTTGGCTTCATGTAAAGATTGATTCAGTGCTTAAATGGTGTCACCTGTTTCCTCTCCATCTCACGGGGGTACATTCTAGTTGTTGCTTCTCCCTCAGACTCTACCTGAAAACTTTTGGGCAACTGTGGGTCCTTTTAGGTGTCTACACGTGTCTGTGGTCATAATAGACTTCATATCCTCGTGGCGCATTCCTAGAAGTTCTTGCAAAATCTGCACAAATCCCATTACCTAAGATTTGATTTTGTGCCCAACTATTTACTATTGATTAACTTAAGCCAGTGAGGTCTATCTGTAGAACTGGTAAGCAGTCAGTCACCCAACGCGCATAGCTGAGTGTGGATAAGAAACAATTACCAGAAGAAGTTGGAATACTCTTTCAGGAGAGATGGGTGAATTCTATAAAGGGTTCATCTTCTGTGAATACTTCTTCCAGTCCTAGGACTTTAAAGATGGTTGTGAAATACCCACCTCCAGTCTCAACCCTTCTCATGGACTCTGCCCACTTCTCCAACTGCATATGAACCACTTTTACTTAGATAACCCACCTTCTGTCACATTCAACATCTTTAATGTCAAATTCATTATTTTTTATCCCCTCCCAACTTCCCACGACCTTCCATCATAATCTACTTTAATAGTCAAGGTCCGTGGGTGCAAGAAACAGAAATCAATTCTGGCTAACCTAAGTGGAAAAGGAACTTATCCAAAATATACCTGATAACTTACAGAACTGAGCTATTGCAGGAAGACTAAAGAACCAGAAAATAGATAGGAATCAATGGAAACCGAAGAAGCCACAGACAGTGTCACACCATGAGAACCCTCTGGTCTGGATGCCCCTCCTGGCACCATCACTCCTGCTATCACTAGCTGCTACTTCTGCCGCTGCTGGTGAATATCAGGGCCGATAGGTAATCTCTAAACCGTCCCTTCTTGTGTCATTTGCTCCAGACTCAAAGTCTTGGAGTGGGGTATCCAGTTGTCAAGTTCAGGTCACAGGTCCTTGTCCAATTCACTAGACAGATGGAGCAGGAGTATCAGGATTTCATAGTACAGGATTCCTCCTAAATAAGAAGAGATTGAGTAACAGGCAGTTAAAAAAGTGCCAAGTGTGCCCAATTCTGACATTTTGTTGAGCCTCACATCAAGAGGACAGTTACCAGCTCAATGTAAGTGAGTGCATTATCATACCTATAGCTCCCCCAAAACAGACTAAAATAGGTGCCCTGAAGAAGCAATCAATTTCTCTTCAAAGTATCTGCAGCGCAGAGAAGTTGACTACTTGGGGGCAATATTAAAGAAGGAATTCAGGCATCACAGGGTGGGGTGGACTGGATGACTTTTTAAAACCTCACTCATCAGTACATTTTAAATAAATGAAGAGTTAGAAGGAAATCCCAGTCTCAGTTTACTGCTAGAGACTATTCTCTTTTTTTCACTGCGTGTGTGTTTGTAGATACCAAGGAGCAAAAGTTTAGGACATCACAAGTCTGACTAGAGGGGCTCATTAAGACCCTGTGATCACTCCCTTTCCCAGATGCCATGGGCCCTGTGCTGCTGCTGCCTGCTTGGCCCAGGGTTTGAAGGGGCTGTGTGCCAAAGCAGATGTGGAGGATTAGACCCGTGCTTTGCCATCTCATTCCTCTCCAGTCTAGTATACTTCTTTAGTTCACGTCCATCTAGACCTTAGCTTCTTAACTGTCACCAATTGCTTGTACAAACAGATGATACCCTCCCGCAGAGAGGGTTGGACCACTTTACCAGGGCTCACTGTCCTTGCTATAGTCGGCTGCCTTCAATGTCCTTTCATTCCTCTCCCATCACTGCTTTTCCTTAATACTAGTGATTCTTAGACTTGAGCATGCATTGAAATCTCCTGGAAGGCTGGTTAAGGCATAGATTGCTGGCCGCAGGCCCAGTTTCTGACTCGGTAGGACTGGGGTAGGGCCCAGAATTTTCATGTCTAAGTTTCATAGTGATGCTGATTATGGGCCTCTGGTCCAGGAACCACCCTCTGAGAACCACTACCTTTTAATATCAGAACATATGCCTTTCTTTCTCATATAAAAAACACCTGCTTTTAGGATTATGCAACTCAGGTGCATTCTCTTTTCAATACAGTTCTTCCGTAGTCCATTTATTCTATGATAGGAAAGACATTTTCTTTACTTCTTAAAAAACCCCATTGTGGTGTGTCTGAAGAAAGTAATTTCTAGGTAATGTCATCAGGGAGATAGCTTTTCGAGGGAATAAAATAAATCCTTTTAGTGGTGCTTCCTGTAACTTGACTTTCAATCTTATATTGATCACTCTGTATTCTTAATGGCACAAATGTGTTTTTATTCATTTTCTTAACATTTTCCAACCTTTCTTATAAGTGATTCTGAGCAAAAAAGATGTTTTCCTATGTTGTATTTTTTTTGAATTCTCCAAAATTGTCAAAGACATTTATGTTTTGCTTATATAATGTATTATATCAGGTTACTCAATCTGACTTCAATGATTATTTTGATAACATAAATGATTATGTTTTTTAGTTTTTATTTGCCCTTGCTAAACGTAATTAAAATCTATGAAAACAGAAAGGAACCAAAACAAAAAGGAAGAACTCACCAAAAATCAGGTAAAAGACCAAAGTAGTATATTTTGGATAAAAGCTATGTTTAAGAATCCAGTAGGTGTTATTTTCCTTGTTTTTTGTTTGTTTGTTTGTTAGTATCTGTTTTGGTAAAAGTGACTTTTAAAAGCGAAAAAGTTCTTTTTGTTAAACATTAAAAAGTTGAAACTTCTAAACTGACCAGTAATGAAATTAAAGGCAGTGCTCATTAATGGACCAGATTCGTTTCGCTACATCTTATTGTATGAATATATTCAACTACTCTTTACCCCATTCCTCCTAGTATTAAGGCATCAAAGAGTGATGATATGTTTAGTAATCATCTGACCAATCTGTACTTCATTAAAAAGTCCTTTTCTTAGAAATTAATACCTTCCACACTCTAATTTCCTCCTCTTTCATTCTGTCTCCAATCTCTAGAGACTTCACCACAGAGTTCACAATACATTCTCTTCCTACTTCAGTCCTCTGTGTGATTAACTATACTGAGTCTAAAGTTCTAAAATTCTTCCTTTCTTTTTCTTCTTTTGGGTATGTGGGTGGGTAGGGGAGGTAAAATTTGTACAATTTAGGAAAAGTCTTAAAATATTTTAAGATTGGCATCTATAAAATCCAACATTTCTTTTGATTCTGGCTTTCACTTAAATCATTTGTTTGTCAAATTTCTACATGATCTCTTCAGCATCAAGCCAAAATACGATTTCTTGTATTTGTGGCTTTCATACACTTTGTGCTATTCAGAGTCATCCAAAGTTATAGAAACATTATAATGTATGTAGCTATTTTGACAAATTAACATCCTTCTTATTAAATCAGTTCAGAACATATGGACACCAAGTGGGGAAAGTGGGGAGGGTTGCGGGGGGGAATGAACTGGGAGATTGGGATTACCATATATACATTACTAATAAGAAAAAAAATACCAAATTTTATACTCGAAATATATGCAGTTTATTATCTGTTAACTGTATCTCAATAAAAGTTCTTTAAAAAAAAATCAAAAAATGGGCAGAAGACCTAAATAGGCATTTCTCCAAAGAAGTCATACAGATGGCCAAGAGGCACGTGAAAAGCTGCTCAACATCACTAATTATTAGAGAAATGCAAATCAAAACTACAATGAGGTATCACCTCACACCGGTTAGAATGGGCATCACCAGAAAATCTACAAACAGTAAATGATGGAGAGGGGAGAGGATGTGGAGAAAAGGGAATGCTCTTGCACTGTTGGTGAAAGTGTAAATTGATACAGCCACTATGGAGAACAGTATGGAGGTTCCTCGCAAAACTAAAAGTAAAGTTACCATATGACCCAGCAATCCCAATGCTGGGCATATACCCATAGAACACCATAATTCAAAAAGACACATGCACTCCAATGTTCATTGCAGCACTATTTACAATAGCCAGGACATGGAAGCAACCTAAATGTCCATCAACAGATGAATGGATACAAAAGATGTGGTACATATATACAATGGAATATTACTCAGCTGTAAAAAGCAATGAAACTGGGACATTTGTAGAGACATGGATGGACCTAGAGACTGTCATACAGAGTGAAGTGAATCAGAAAGAGAAAAACAAATATCGTATATTAACACATATATGCAGAATATAGAAAAATGGTACAAATCAACTGGTTTGCAAGGGAGAAATAGAGACACAGATGTAGAGAACAAACATATGGACACCAAGTGGGGAAAGCGGGGAGGGTTGGGGGGAAATGAATTGGGAGATTGGGATACCAAACTGTACACTCTAAATATATTCAGTTTATTGTATGTTAACTGTATCTCAATAAAAGTGCTTTAAAAAAAAGGTAAACACTATGGAAAATGGTTTATATTTACTAGGAAAATTTCCCCATGATACTGAATTTTGAATTCAAAGTAATGAGGCTAATTTTCATGATTTGCTTATGTTTTTATTTCAACTTCTTATTGACATGAGTCATTTTCCCTAAATAAAATTAACACTCAGAAAAAAAAAAGGATCAGTTCAGTGTACCTGATTTGTTTACTATAGAATGCTAATTGAGTAAACCTAATTTACCCCCCACCTCTGCCAAGAAGGCTTCAATGAGTGAATGCCTTTTTTAAAAAAACCACTAGTGCATTCCACCAGAAGACCACATTTTGTGAAATGTTACTCATTTATACACAAGGATCGGGTGTGGCATCAGAAGACCTGGCTTTTCGTGATGGCTTTGTCACTTATTACCTTAGTGACATTGACATGCCATTCAGTAGAAATTGCTATGATCTTTAAAGTGGAGATAATAATATTTGCCCCAGCCTATTTCATTGGATTGTAATTAAGAATAAAATGATAATGGATAGAAAGGACTTTTGTAAATTACAGAGTGTTATAGAGATGAGAGATACTGTATCATATTCATTTATATATTTAGCATATTGATTAATTTAAAATGATTCCAGTTCATTTAGTTTTTGGCATTTCAGTTAAACATATATTCTAACACCATACTCTATCAGAGGAAAGGCCACTGTTTTTCTCTGATATACGCTGAAATTTGTAACCGATTGAATGAGCGCGTATTGTAAAAACAACTCATGATGATGTTCCGTCTGCCAGTTCCAAAGGGATGTTTGTCTTTGAATTTTAAGAGGCAAAATTATTTTGGTTCCTTTTATCTTTAGAGTAATTCCATGTTTCTTCTTCCCTTTAAAGTTAAGAATCATGCAGCGATAAAAAAATGTACAATAGGTGATGGCATTTTCCTAGATGCTACAAGAAACAAATGTAGGAAAAAAGTTCTTTAATGTAAAAATTCCTAAGTGTTAACAGATCGTGAAAATTGGCAGCAACTGTTGCGCTGAGGATCACGATCTACAAGTAGAGGGCAGATAATTCCACCGAGATGAAAAGAGTGCGTCTGGTGTTTGAGCTGTGACCACGTTTGACTTTCATGTCCTTTTGGGACACGACACATTTTGTGGGAGAAGAAAGTTAATGCAGCTGCCTTCACTCATCAGTCAATGCGACCCAGCCCCTCAGGGAGGAAGGCAAAGGCGGCTACACTCAGACCCACCAACCTGGCTGATTAACAGCAAATTTGCTGGTAAAGTCACCCTCTGAGTCTGTCCAGCCCATCAGAACTAGAAATGTAATTTAGATGATTATCTCTATGCCCATTAAACCTTGTGACCTATGCAGTTCGTTTGAAGTTGGCCTGCTTACAGTTGCTAACAGGAAAAAAAAGGATTAACTCAAAGGTCATGAAATCAGAGTCCAGCCAACATGATGGCAAAAGAGCGTAAGAAACCTTCCTCAGCCCTTGTAGGAGAGAGGAAGGACCCTATGAACATGGAATTGTCAGCAGAATTCATTTCTTTATGGAAAAAGGAGTTCTTTGGAATGGAACCAAGGCTGAGTCTTTCACCCATCACTAGTTTCAGCCTGTTTTGTTTGATTTCTAAGCATCATATTTTATCAAGGTGGGATATCCCATTTAAGACCATGGGGTTGTTGAAAGGGATCACAGTGTAAAGTCTGATTGGGAAACTTAATGAAGATAGTAGATGCATTATCTGCATCCCATGACTATTTGAAGCAGATACCGTACGTAACATATTGGGGATCTGATATAAAAGTTAAATAACTTTGTGTGGGTTTTACGGCATGAAAGAATGGACTAGAACCCATTAGTTTTAGCTCTCCTCATGAGTCTACTGCTTTTAAACTTGCAAGAACTGAACTCAGTTTCTGAGGTCCTTACTCCACTCAGCCTCTCTGCGTATGCAGAGTGCTTTGTTACTGGCGTACTTTTTAGACGCCATAACAGCATGAGTATTGATTATTGATCAGAGCTGTAGTATGCAAAGAGAGTTGCCCAATAAAAGCTGTTTATCAGCTGACCTCTTTACCCAGTGGGTAGATTTTCACTTCGATGAAAATCTGAAGTGATTTTTTTAAATTTATAGTTCTTAAAAAGTTAGTGAGAAAATACTAATATTTCAAAAGTAGTCTTCCCCAACCATGGGATCAAAATTCTATATTCTTTTAAGCATTACATTTACTATGATTAATGATTTTATTAATCATGATTTTTTTTGCCAAAACACGTTCCTATATAATTTTTTAGAAATAAGACTATTAGCAAAGCCAGACACTTCTATATGGCAAACTCTATAGATGTTTTATGGTCATTAAGAAAAGCGAAAATCAAGTTTAAAACCTCAACTGAGTTTTTAAAAAATTTTTTTCTAGATTTATAATGGCTGATAGCAATTGAAATTAGTATCAAATACAACATAAATATAGGTACACATACTTGCAAAGTGTTCTGATGAAACAACTTTAAAATTACAGGTTTTTTATACAACTTTGAAAGCTCCATTTACAGTTATTACATAAACTTTCCATTTACAGTTATTACAAAATATTGGCTGTATTTCCCCATATTGTATAATACGTCCTTGTATGATACACCCTATCTTACACCTAAAAGTTTGTACCTCTCACTCCCCACCCCAAGATTGCCCCCCCACCATTGGTACCCACTAGTTCTCTGCATGTGTGAGTCTGTTTCTTTTGTGTCATATTCACTAGTTTATTGTATTTTTTAGATTTCACATATAAATAATAACAGTATTTGTCTTTCTCTGGACTTATTTCATTTAGCATAATGCCCTCCAAGTCCATCTATGTTGCTGCAAATGGCAACATTTCATTCTTTTTTATGGCGAGTAGTATTCCATTGCATGCTAGTAACCTACAGACCACATCCCTATGTAAGTCCTGGTCCCCTCTGTACACTGAGCAGAGTGATTAGGTGAGCCACAGAAAGACTTGTACCAGGTGGACAGAAATCAGTATCTTCTAGATTGAATGTTTGGAGACATATATTTATAGGTTTACAAATACATTTACAGATTTTTCTATAAGTCCAGTGTTTAGTTTACAATGCTAGGCAAGTATTGAAACCCAAAAATATATTTCTTTTTATGTCACAGTTTTATCAACTCTGTCCAGATTGAAATACTGTTAATGTTTTTTTTCTAATTTTTTCTCTATTTAGAATTTGAACTATACTAGAGATTTTTTTTCTTTTTTTGCTATAGTTAATAAATCTTGAAGATTGTAGAAGAAAACTGTTTTCTCATAGAAAGGTATAGTGGTGTTGATATCAATAAAATATTTTTTTCAATAAAATATTTTAATAAACATTTTCAAATATTCTTTCAGAATTTTGATTTATGTGCCAGTCTGTTTAAAATATAAGGATGACCTATCATAAATGGATAGATAGATAGAGATAGACAGATAGATAGATAAAGGGGTGAGTCAAAAATTATCTGCACTCTGGCTGTAGAATTTATTGTAATTAACTTTTAGAAAAGACAGATACATCATTTTTCAACATAATCTCCTTGCTTTTCAGTACATCTGTCAACAAGCTTTCATATTCCCTCATTAAAAATTGTTTTAGGCTGAGCTGCAAGCCATGAATGCAGTGCTGTCTCCACTTCTTTATCACAAGTGAATCTTCATCCTCATAGGGTTGCTTTCAGGGAACCAAATAGGTGAAAGTCTGATGGAGCAAGATCAGGACTATAGGGAGGATGCTTTAACACCTCAAAACGAAGTTTTGCAGAGTGTCGACAGTGTGGACAGAGTGTGCGGACATGCACACCCTCAGACCACAAAAAACGAATCACTGCACAGTGCTCTTCTTTCAGGCAAATCACAAGTTGGGCATCCACTTTTGCTCGCACCGCAGTTACAAATCAACTGATGTAACACATTCATACCTGCACAGCAGTGACTGGGTACACAGTAGCCTTGAACGGAAAGCACAGATAAGACAGTGCAGCCAATAGAAGTTTTAATATAACCAGAGTACGGATAATTTTTGACTCATCCTAATAGATAGATAGATAGAGAGATAGATAGATAGATAGATAGATAGATAGATAGATAGATAGATAGATGATAGATAGCTTAGACCAAATACTGTGTATGTTAGGGGTTTATATTACCTATCATTCTGCTCAAAGTCAGCTCCCAAACAGAATATACTCTATGATAACGTGGAAAAAATGCATGTAATTGATTTCTCAGTATGTAGACACATCCAGCTGGCTCTGCCTATCAGGCTAAGAAGAATAATCTAGATTTAGTATTGAAGGATTTGCAAGTCCTTAGTGATTAATAATTCCAAACTTTATACAAACGAATATGAATCTGGATAAAGCATATGCACTGCCCTATGATTGCTTTCTTTGTGTGTGCGTACATGTTTTGAATTCCCAACCAGAAATCAGTATCCCTGAGGCACAGACCATTTTGCAGAAAGGCTGGAAGGGACTTGATATCCTCCCTTATTTTTTAGGTCAATGACATGCAGTTTTTCAGAGGTGCTTGTAACTACTCACTCACAAAATCAGTGTTTTAAGTGTCGCTATTCATTTAATTACCACAACAGCCCTTGCAATAGATACTATTATTAACCCCCCCATTTTATAATTATAAAAACTGAGGCTCAGAGCAGTTAAGTATCTCTTAGATCACACAGGATAGTGGAACTGGGATTCAAAGGCAAACAGTTTGATTTCGGAGTCTTATATTCTCAAGTCCTCTTCCATTCTGCCTCAGCTAAAAGCCATCCAGGTCATTACTGCAATAATGTTTCTTGCATTCAAATATGAATATTTCAAGAAAGCTACAAAATTGAAGTTGGGTTATCTTTAAAATGAAGGTCTAATTTTTAAGTTAAAATACATTTTGAATTAACGACTATTGTATTCTGGAACTTGTCAGCACGACACGGCTGTTTGCCCAGTGTAGGATGAGTGATGGAGGAAGGCTAAAGCTGGCACCAGAATGAGCCACTGAAATGAGACAAGCTGGGAAGCAGCTCTTGTTAACAGAGTGTCTGTCAGGCAAGGCTGTTAGACCATGGGATATGGCTTATCTTTTTTCAGAGAAGTAGGGGCAGTAGGGGTACAAGAAGCAGCATGTTGACTTGAGGTTGAGAGACCTCCAACACACAGGAGGCCCGAATGAACGAGGCTTAATGATTTAGGACAGGCAGGTTTGAAGCACGTAAGGAATTAGTCCAGTGCCAGCAAGACCCTCTCCACAGGGATAGGGTTAGAGTTATAAAGGTTTCGCATGCTTAAAAAAAGCCTGGAAATAACATGAATTTCATAACTGTTTTTTAGAATGTAATAACAACAAAGCCTACCAAATAACAATGAAAGAGGGGAATTTCTATAGCTATTTCAGAGTCACTGCAGTCATGGAAGCCACCACTATCTCTGTTTCCTTTGGCTTTCCTTGGATTTTGTTTTAAGTGTTTTACAAGGAATCAATAGCTTTTGTAATATCATATTTGGAATATGACAGAAAAAGAATCACAGTTGGAATATTACATTAAGTTTTGGTTTGCTCATTACTAAAAAGAAGAGATATAAACCAATTGGATGGAGTTCAGAGAAAAGCAAGAAAAACGATTAAGAGAATGAAAGAACTGATTTATAAGCCATGATGAAAGGAACCAAATATGTCCAAATGCAGAGAAGAGGAGCATGACAATGGCTCACGAATATCTGAAAGGTGCAGTGGCTCCTTGGAGGAGACACATTTTTTATCTGTATCACAGCAAGCATATCTTGTCAAACAGATTTGGTTTAGAAAGAAAAATCACAACTTTGTTCATTTATAGAAACAGTGGAGAGAATCACTTGGATATAACTTACTGTACACTTTCTCAGCAGGTAGTCTCCTATTTGGAAAAAGACCAGGGCCATCTGAAGTAAAATACAAGTTATTTATATTATTTCTATCATGGGAATTTCTGCAATAGTTGGAAAGGAAGCACTCATGATTATAGCGACTAGAAGTGCTCCATAGAATACGGTTGGTAGCTTTATGGTAAATCTTCATATTTTGACCTACAACTACTTAATTTTACTACCTGGGAAGTAAGAGCGCTCTGGCATCAGGATGCTTGATTTGGAGTAGTAAGGAATGGTGGCAGTTAACGTTTTGTATTTTGGTGTATTTGTTGGTTTTCATGGGAACGGCCACTGAGATTTATATGCATTGGTGTCAAATTATTTTCTAGCTATTGATATTTCCCCTTCAGTTGTGTGACTTCTTAGTGAGAGAGATACAGGTTCCTCTCTTGACTGAGTCACTTACTAGCTTCTTAAGGTAGGGATAATGGAATCTCACCTCCTTAACTGCAGGGATTAAACAGGAACAGTCAGGTATGTCAAGTGGTCGAGCCCATAGAAGGTGCTGAGCTGATATTAGTTTCCTCTCCTTGGCACCCCCTCATCCTCTCTTCATCCTCTCAACCTCCATTCAAGCCAATTCTGTGCAAATCCCTGCCTTTACCCATTTTTAATATTTTCCTAGAAAAATATTAGAAAATGCTGAGTTTAAGTAAAAACTCTCAATTCATGAAAAAAATTCCCCCCCAAAGCCTTTAAAACTTTGAATAAACCAAAAAACCAAACAAACCCCACATATATAGACCATATATTTACCTTAAATAGTTGCTTCTTTGGAAATGCTGGGTTGAGGTATATGGTGAGACAATGTCTTTGAAAATATTTTTTATGGTTTTAGATTTTTTTTTAATTAAATTTTTTATTGAAGTATAGTTGATTTACAATGTTCTGTTAGTTTCAAGTATATAGCAAAGTGATTCAGATATATATGTATCTGAATATATATATATAGGTACACATACACACACATGCATATATATGTATATATATAAATCATGTACATTACATATTTGGACATTTTTTGTTGAGCTATAGCTGATTTACAATATTGTGTGTTTCACGTGTACAGCACAGTGATTCAGTCACAACCCTCCCCCACACATATACATATCTTTAAAGAATATATGTATAGCTATTCTTTTTCCTTTTAAGATCCTTTCCCTTTATAGGTTATTATAAAATATTGAGTATAGTTCCCTGTGCTATACAGTAGGTCCTTGTTGGTTATCTGTTTTACATATAGTAGTATATATATGTTGATCCCAAACTCCTAGTTTATCCCTCCTCTTTCCTTTTCCCTTTGGTAAGTATAAGTTTGTTTTCTATGTCTGTGAGTCTACTTCTGTTTTCTAAATAAGTTCACTTTGTCATTTTTTTAGATTCCACATATAAGCCATATCATATGATATTTGTCTTTCTCTGTTTGACTTACTTCGTCCATCCATGTTGGTGCACACAGCATTATTTCATTCTTTTTTATGGCTGTATAATATTGCATTGTGTATATATATCACATCTTTATCCATTCAACTATCAGTGGACATTTAGGTTGCTTCCATGTCTTGGCTATTGTAAACAGTGCTGCAGTGAACATTGGGGTGCATATATCTTTTTGAATTATGGTTTTCTCTGGATATATGCCCAGGAGTGGAATTGCTAGATCATATGGTAACTCTATTTTTAGTTTTTTAAGGAAACTCCATACTGTTTTCTATAGTGGCTATACCAATTTACATTCCCATCAACAGTGTAGGAGGGTTCCTTTTCCTCTACACCCTCTCCAGCATTTATTATTTGTAGACATTTTAATGATGGTCATTCTGACCAATGTGAGGTGATACCTCGTTGTGGTTTTGATTTACATTTCTCTAATAATTAGCAATGTTGAATATCTTTTCATGTGCCTTTTGGCCATCTGTATATCTTTTTTGGAAAAATGTCTATTTAGATCATCTGCCCAATTTTTTTTTATTATATTGTTTGTTTTTTTGATATTGAGCTGCATGAGCTATTTGTATATTTTGGAGACTAATCCCTTGTTGGTTGCATCACTTGTAAATATTTTCTCCCATTCTGTAGGTTGTCTTTTCATTTTGTTTTGCTGTGCAAAAGCTTTTAAGTTTAATTAGGTCTTGGTTGTTTATTTTTGGTTTTATTTCTACTACTCTAGGAGACGGATCCAAAAAGATATTGCTGTGCTTTGTGTCATAGAGTGTTCTGCCTGTTTTCCTCTTAGAGTTTTATAGTGTCCAGTCTTACATTTAGATCTTCAATTCTTTTTGAGTTTATTTTTGTATATGGTGTTAGAGAATATTCTCATTTCATTATTTTACATGTAGCTGTCCAATTTCCCACCACCACTTATTGAAGAGACTGTCTTTTTTCCATTGTATATTCTTGCCTCCTTTGTCATAGGTTAATTGACCATAGGTGTATGGGTTTATTTCTGGGCTTTTCATCCTGTTCCATTGATCTATATTTCTGTTTTTGTGCCAGTACCATAGTGTGCTGATTACTGTAGCTTTGCAGTACAGTCTGAAGTCTGGGAGCCTGACCCCTCCAGCTATGTTTTTCTTTCTCAAGATAGCTTTGGCTATTTGGGGTCTTTTGTGTTTCCATACAAATTTAAAATTAAAAAAAAAATCCTTAGAAAAGAAAAACAGGCATTGATTGTTTGTGGAACTTAGGCCTGTTCACAGAAATGAACAAAGTTTAAAGAAAAAAAGTACAGTGGGCAGTTCCTTCCAATGAACACGCTGTGGGAAGGTGATGCACTGCAGCTGAGTGATTGTCCCGTCTGGAGGATAGGTTTGGCTATACTTTTTTAAGTTCTGCTGCTATAATGTAATGAAATTATATTTTGTGATAGTAACCGATGCTTCTTCCTTCTTTTTCTGGCTATCCCTACCTGCCTTCACTGCAGGAAGTAGCTTATGCCCCAGGTGGTAAGGCTGCTATAGCATGAACAAGAAGATAAAGTCAATTCAATAAGCTGAATTCTGCATTATAGAAAAGGTTTTTAGGAACCAGTCCCTCACAACCACCCCCAATAGAGAAGGGTTCTTTGAACTGAAGGAGTGAAAAGCAGCAGGGAAGAAAGAGAGCTGAATACTGGGAAGTGTCCCTGAGGAGAAGCCCTTGTAACAAATCCTTTCTGTCCCCAGAACCACAAAGCTATTGGAGACCTAGTAGCACAGCAGATTTCTCCCTCACTTTTCTGAATGCGACCGGTAAGGAATGGGTAAGTTGAGCCAGCAACTTGGCAAAGCAGGAGAAATGACAGCATGAACATTCAGCATGAATATTAAGGATATAGCACCTGAGACAGCCCCATCAAATATCTGATGGCCCCATGACCAAAGGCAAATGCATTGAGAAGTTTCCCATCCTCTGACTGCCTTGAGGAACAGGCATTTAATGAGAAATTATGTTTCTTTTTAGAGAAAGTTATACTTTCACATATCTGTGTTTGTAGTCTGTGAAACTTGTAGCTAGTATACTAATACATGTGTGTATTTTTGGTTACGGTGAAAGATGTTAACCTTAGGCTATGATGTCGGGTCAGAGACGGGGTGGGGGTGCTTGATCTGAAATATCCAGTTGAAGTGCATTTGAAGAAGAGTCTTAAACATGAAGAAAAAGCTGTGCAGCCAGGTGGGCAGGACTGTGTATAATGTTGCAACATGAACAACAGTGAGGATGGATGGGAACGATCCATCAGAGAGTGAAGCAGCCAAAGCGGTGAAATGTGATAGAAGGATTTGAGCTTAGATGACAGAAAGTAAATGAATGGTGGCCCCGATAAATACATGGGGAGAGCAAGACAAGCTGACTTTGTGGAGAGAATAAGGATGTTCACCGGACCAGCTGAGTTGAAGGCACAGGTGAGTTATGTAGCAGAGGTATCAGACAAACAATAGAAATTTGAAGGGGAGGGTTGAGACTGGCGTTGGAGATATGGGTGTCATTGGTATAAAAGTGATAACTGAGTCTGTGAAGCCAGATGAGATTATCCAAGAAAGAAGGGGGAGAAAAAATATCCAAGGAGAGAATTCTAGAATAGTCCTGTATGTAGAGAGTAGGGGAAAGGGAGGGGCCCGCATAGGCAATAGAAAAACTGGCTCAGAGATGTGGGAGGAGAAAGCATGCCTTGAAAAATCAAGAAAGATGTTCCAAAAGGAGTGATCAGTGGAATCAAACACTGGAGAGGAGTGGGAGTATGAGCTGATCTCTTGGTCCAGTCAGTTAGGAGGTTAGAGATCTCAGAAGGTCCTGTTTCTCTGGAATGGTGAGGGCAGATGCTAGGTTGCTAGGGGTAAGAAAGGAGTGAGTGAGGAGAAATTAATAGCAGTAGACGTATATACTCTTTGTAAGCAGTTTGGCAGTGAATGAAGTGTAGAGATTGATCGTTGGAGTGAGGTCAAAAACAAAGCATGTCAGAAAGCGTCCAACTTAACATCGTCCTTTACGTTTTAATGTATATGGGCAATAAATTTAAAGGATAGGGAGGATTATTATCTGAAGATGATTTTATGCCCTACATCTTGATGACGTACTATCACAGTGGTGTACGGAATGGAATGTTTCTGGTATTTCCTCCCAAACAGCACCAGAAGATGGTTTTATTCATCACTCTATATCTTCAAGCCTTTAATTATGGAACTCACTTTATTTGGTTCCTTATTGTATTCTCTATTGTCTGCCTAAATTAAGTGTGTTCAGATGCTGAAGATTTGAGATGAATAACAGCTCAATGGCAATGACTTTTAAACTCAACTAGCAGTTTACTGTTAGCTTCGAAATCACTGTGTATTAAAGTTACTGTTTAGGTCTGGTCCAAAGTAATGAGGGAGAAATACTTTTTAATTAGTAATAATAAGAAGTCAAATTAATCACATTCCTTAGGTAGTCTGAAGTTTCCTTAATAAATGTTTAATGTTTTCAGTTATTCACACTGTTTGTGAATCAAAAAGAAGCTAACAATGATTGTGCTGTGTTCTGTGATACACATTGCAATCAACAGTCTCACACTTAGAGCACAGAGCTTATTTGCAGTTGTGTTTTCCTGTTTACTGTATGACTTTGTCAAAGTTCACATCGCTTTGCTGCCCTCTCAATGAATGAGGTTTCTTGGGTTTTCCCGAATCCTGGAAAAATAGCAGATGTAGCCCAGACGGTGTCTAACTTTCTTCCTGACACATTCCCAACTAGAAGGATTTCATAGCACTTGGGCAAACTGCGAGGAAGTGTGTGATGATTTCTAAAGTGACTCATTGTGTTTTCACGTGAGTAGACTATCATACTTTAGGAGAGACAACTGTTTTCAGCTGATGGCCTATTTTACTTTTTTTTTCAAGTCAATATGTGAATTGTTTCCTCAGATTTTTAGATCTATATTTCTCTGAGAAAATAGAACACTGAAACGGAAATAAACTTAATGCTCCAGCAACTGTGCTTTTCTTTTGAGAATTCTCAGGCTCTTAATTTGGTTTTCGGCATTATTCATATACAGTTGCAAAGATACACTCTTTTCCTTTTCAATTAGAATATATCTGTTTTTGTCGATTTTTCGAGAACACTGGATTCTGTGTGTTTATCAGTTCCATTGGTAGTTTAAACTCTATCTAATTTTAATTTTTTACAAAACACACAACAAAAGTTAGACTTTAGAAACGTCAAAAATCACCAAGTATGCAGTCCATCAGGTGAGGATTTAATATTCATCTTAATGCTTTGAAACCAACAGGTTTCTTAAAAATAATTATTTTAATACAACTAAACAGAGCTCATACAAAAATCTAGAATTATTTGGTAGTTTTTTGCACACTCTTGTTCCCCAAGTGTCCTACATTTGCTCCCCCCAGTGAATTACACTGTGGCACACCCTCTTTATGCTGCTTACATCTGCTATTATTGGCCCCAGGTTTCAGTGCCCCTTAGATGTGTCTTTACTACGCAGTGGGGAGAAAGGAAGAGAGTTAAATTTGTCCTTTATGGTGAGAAGGGAGTACTGTCATGATCAATCAGTTGTTTTTAAAATGAATACCTCATCTCTGATACTTAGTAATTTTTAAAATGAATGTGGTGATAAGCAGGGATGTGTCTGAACATTTAATTATCTCCAGACTAACTTGACTCTTTTTTGCAAAATAACTTTTTAAACTATTTTTTTTATCATTTTCAAGAAATATCCAATAGCAGGAATTCTATTGCATTCAGGCATATTGCATAAGATAGTGCGTGATGATGCTTATGTTTTCATTGATTCATTATGAACTGATTCACTAGGCTTTCATGTGAGTTATTATCATACTGCAGGAGAAAAATTGTTTTCAGCTAATAGCTATTCCACATTTTTTTAAAAGAGTTAAATGTTTTCCCTAGCTTGCTTGACACAGAGGTATATTCTTTGGGTATCCATTAAGATTTAGGGGTATTTCACTCATCATGTGAGAGCAAAAGGCTATTCCATGCAGAAGGAGCATGAAAAATGAAAAATAAACTGGGTCATGAAGTTCCCAGTTGCTCAAATACTTAAATGTTTACATATTGGTTGGTAAAGAACCACTATCCCCAGTCCCGGCAGTGATTGAATTATATTGGAATCTATATATTTCTTTGGTGAAATTCAAGGTAATTGTTTGAAACACATTTCTCACAAAATGTTGCTATGATTCATACATAAATACATTATTGACTTTTAATGGTAATCAAAAAATGTTTTAAAAATGTCCATTCTATATCAGAAACATAACATTAAAAGCTCTTTCCAGTTTCATCTCTAACTAAAAGATACTTCTCAGTCCTAACCAAAATGTCGTGGCTAATATTAAAAGTTTGCAAGTATTGTTACTTGCACGAATACATTTGTAATATTTTAATCAATCCTAGTAAAACTGTTAAAACCTACATTCTCCAAAAATGTGAGGAAGGTGTATTATTAGGTCCATTTTACAGATGAAAAAAAGTCACTTTCCAAAGGTCATACATCTAGTTTATGGCAGGTCTGGGATATAAGTGTCTGACAAGTCTAGATAAAATGATATTAGATGCATATTAGTTGAGTATGTTTCAGTTTCACACCTCAGTGTGGTTCTGAATTACATATTTCTGGACAAAGCTGATATATGGAAATTCAAAAGCCATATCTATTCCAGAATAAACATGGGAAACTATTTACTGGGCCATTAATGTCTATCTGCATCAGTTGTGTCACACATTTACTTCCCTCACAAAAATATTCTGCACTGGACTCCTCCAACATATTAAAATATTTCTATTCTTTTATTTATTTTTTAAGTAATTAATTAGTTTTTGGCTGTGTTGGATCTTTGTTGCTGCGTACAGGCTTTCTCTGGTCGTGGCAAGTGGGGGCTACTCTTCACTGTGGTACATGGGCTTCTCATTGCGGTGGGTACTTTTTTGTTGTGGAGCACAGACTCTAGGCACGCAGGCTTCAGTAGTTGTGGCACACAGGCTTAGTTGCTCTGAGGCATGTGGGAACTTCCCAGATCAGGGCTCAAACCCGTGTCTTCTGCATTGGCAGGCGGATTCTTAACCACTGTGCCACCAGGGAAGTACTCTATTCTTTTAACAATAAGAAACAATGAAAATCACTATAAGGGCTACAGTAAAATTAGAACTGTCAGCCCACACTAAATACTTAAATGAAAGCATTTTAAAATTTTAATGGTTACATTTCCTGAAATAAAAATTCATATAAAATTCATAAAAATAATGCCAGAAGACTTAGGTAGACCATGTTAAGCTATTTATTATTTCATTAAAAGCAGATTAGCCCTTATCAAAATGAAAGAAATCCACTAATGGAGAGAGTAACTGGTAGCCACTCAGCAAATCATTTCCCTTCCTTCCTTCCTTCCCTCCTTCCTTCCTTCCTTCCTTCCCCTTTCATTCCTCCCTTCTTGCCTGCCTTCCTTTCCTCCTTTTTCCTCCCCTCCTCTCTCCCTCTCTTCCCCCTTCTTTTTCTTCTTTCATTATTTGCTTTGTGCTCGTTGAGCATCGGTACATTTCTAAGGCTGAGACTTCTCTTCGGATTCAACGGATGTTCACTGTAACTGGAACCAGCACGCCACAGAGAAGGAAACACCACAGGTGAGAGCATAAGTTCTAGAGCCAGACAGCAGCCCTGAGTTTCAGTTCCAGTGTTCCCCTTGCTGTTGGGGTTACTTCGGGCAAGTTACTTTACGTCATCTCTAGGATGGGGATAGTCGTCCTTACTTGGCTGTGTCACAGGAAGCATTATTTAATTAAACAATTTAATTATGAAGCCTGAGGACCACTGTGCCTGGTACGTGTAAGGTGTCTGAACTATGTTAGTTCCCTCTTTTTACTTTACTCCCCTCTTTCACCTTATTCCCCTTTATACTAGCTTTTCTTTTCTTCAGAGTTATTGCTGTTTATTATTCTAAGGTCTAAACTTTGTCCTTTTGAAGAAAAAAATTCATTTAGCTTTTCTACAGAGCTTTACAAAAATGTAAGAATCTGCCCCCAAAATTGTAATTATTAATAGTTATAAATAATTCGTAGTAATTATGTCCCATGGAACCCACAAGCTTCCCCCAAGTGCCGAGTGTTTATCTAACATTTTGGGGCCTAGAAACCATTTGGCTTTGACAACGTAATAAGTTCTTTCCCTCACGGTTTCCAGCAGCTCCTCCTTCCATTCAGCTTAGAATTTCTTCTTTTCGTAGCTGTCAGCAGGAAATGAAGTGGCATATAGCAATAACAGTTTTGAAATTTAAGTGATATTTGCTTCCAAGTTTTTCAAACTTTTGAAAGCTAGAATCGGTGACAGCTGTCAGCCAAGAGGAATTTACTGAGTATTAATTTGGACATAGATTTGAGAACATAAAGTGCTGTTATCCTCAAAAAACTTCCCAAGGGGAGGTAGGAAAGAAATCCACTAACGCAGAGAGTAACTGGTAACAGTTCAGCGAGTCTTCTTCCACCCTCCCGCCCTCCCTCCCCCTTTCGTTTCTCCCTTGTTGCCTGCCTTCCTTCCCTCCTTTTTCTTCCCCTCCCCTTGCTTCCCCCTTCTTTTTCTTCTCTCATTATTTGCTTTGTAGTTATTGAGCATCATTGCATTTCTAAGGCTGAGCCTTCTCTTCTGATTCAACAGATGGTCACTGTAACTGGAACCCCAGATATCTGCAGAGTAGTTCAGAAGGCGGGGAGTCTTCTGTACATCACGTACAGTGTGGCTTTCACCTTCATGTTTCCTCACAGGCCTCTGCCCCTGGTAGACAAAGCAACAAACAGCAGATTAGTGAATGAGTAGCTGTAGCAAACTGCTCCAGGAAATGTTTAACTGGGATGAAATACCTCACCTGTTAGTAGCTGAGGGATTAGTTGTGAATAGAAGAACATAATTAGTATTTTTTGCCAGGTGAATTTCAATTTTCCTCTCAAAGCTGGTTTATAATATATATGAATAAGGCACAGAACATGTTTAAGTTTTAGTAACTGAAGATGTACTAGACTGTTAATGATTAAAGATTCATGCAGCTCACTTGGGGTTGGGGGGAGAGTTGTTCTCTGCACTTCTTTAAAAATTATTTCTTTTGTGTGACTCTTGTCATCCAAAAGGAAGGAAGTGGAACCACAGTTGCAATCTTCAGTGGATGTTGAAGCGTTTTGATTTAGCCATGTTTCGTATTATTTACACAATACATTGACAATGTAAAAAGGGGAGTACCATAAGTCCGCAGGAAAATTGAGGGCAAACAAACAGTTTTTGTGAACAGTTGAAATGTAAAAGTTGAGAATCTGGTCCAGTTTCAGATAAATGTAAAATAAATAATGTAATTATTTTAATTTAATCCTAAAGCTGTTTTTCATTATTTCTGGGTTTTACTACACCCATCAAAAGCCATACAATGCGTAACCTTTCTTGTTAAACTTTTAAGGGGACTCATATTTCCTCTTAATAAGTTTTGCATCGTATTTCATACAGAAAACCAGTGGGTGGGATTTCCATTTCTTCCAAGTTTAACAATAGTGAAGACAATTGTTAACTATTTTCTGAGTTATACTTTGAGTACACTTAACACTTGCCTGCATCAAAAACCTGGCAAAGAAATGAGGTGGGTGAACAGAAAATCAATGCAAAATGGATGTAGTAGAAGTGTACTTATTTCCCACCGACAGTAAATTGATGGGGGAATAGGAGGATTAATAAGTTTTTCATAAAAGATGAACAAGTTCTCTCTGAAAACAGTCACGTTTCCTTAACAGAGTGACCCTTGCAAAGCCTAGAGGAGGGAACAATATTCAATTAGGTATGCAGTTGAAAGCATAAGAATAACCGTTGCTCTGTCTGAAACTGTTTAATTCTCATGGTTAAGTACGGAGTGAAGGCGACACAGGGATTCCTTTATGAGGAGCTTCACCCCATTCTGTTCTGCAGTTCATGAAACATCAGTTTCATGATGAAGCATCATGCGATGAAACATCGGCTTCAGAATGGGGTGCTGCTCATCATGAATGAGTGTATAAGGTGTGCAAGCCCAGGTAAGGCTCAGTGCAACCCTGTCACCACTCTGGAGACCCAAGGCAGATGCTCGAGCAATGTCATCACTTCTATATTATTCTATACGTCCTTTATGAAGAACAATGTATTGTCTCTGGACATTTTTAATGGCATATACAAATATAAATATTTACTAGGCTAAGAAAATGTAGCAAATGATATACCTCTATTGTAGAGATAGAATGAGATACAAAGAATACTCCACATTCTTACTCTTTAGTAATTATACATATATGTCAGAAATGACTGTGACAAATACCATAGGAAAATACTTATAGTAGGATCATTTCAGAATATCTATTTTTTACCTCAAAGAAGTTTAAATTTTAATTCCAAAATCACTCTTAAATCACAGGAGATAAAATAAATAGGCAATATACAAAGGTTGATAAAATATTATATTTTTATGTATATAAAATGCATTAAAAAATTTGTGTATTTTATTGCTTGTAATTAAGAATATAATTTTAAGCTGTGGAATCAATATCTAAGTAAGGCAGAAACTAGACAGAGAAAGGTCAAGTTCAATATGACTACCTTCTGCACTTCGTTCCCCATCTCTACGAAGCACCATAGTTTGGAAGTGCAAAACTCAGTGAGCAACTGCATTTGGTGAACATGGGCAAACTGTGTTTACTGGGGGTTCTTATGAGGAATTTCTGTTGCTGGCATGTGTCCAGTTATCACGGTGTCCTAATGGGTTTTTAGATCCACAGCATGCTGCTGCTAACTGAGATGCTCTGCTAGAATAATCCATAAGCCCCATGCCAACAAGACGAAGGGAAGCAATGAGCTGGGAAAATTGCAGTGGACCGGTAGTCATCCAACATAGGGCACTTCAAATGCTTTTCAAACAACGAATTAGCCATATATGATAATGTATTACAGTGTCAAGAACTACATCCAACAAACTGGATATAACACTGATGATTATGGAATATATGTTTTTAGTAGTTACACTGGTTGCCCTTCCACAGCATCATTAAGGAAACAGACCCAGGAGAAGAAAGGCATTTAGTTTCATATATTTTTATTTGCTTTCCTTTCCAAAATGTTATTGCATATTCAAGATCTTTTTATTTATAATTTCGAGCAGACAGGGAAACAAGTTTGCAAATGTCCAAATTTTTGTTATGGCCTTTATTCTTTCTCTATCTTTGATAAAATATGCTTCAGATTTTGCTTCAAGACTTGCAAATTACCTAGAAATTGTACACATGGGGATTTGTAGGGAGCTTCTTCTTCCATAAATTTAAAAGTTAATGAAATAATGTTTGAATATTGTGGGTGAGACACTAGCACTTATCTTCTACATGGTTATTATAAAAGAGAGTCATTATGGCTGTATTTGGAATTCCTGATATTTTATGCCTCCACAAAAATGCTATCCCTAGGCCAGTATGAATTTTTTATTTTCTGGTGCCTGAAAAGCTGAACACCAGCATAATATGCAATCCTTAGAAGTTTCACAATTCAAAGATATTGTGAATATATCTAGCAAAACTATAAAAATAAAGCATCAAACGTTATAGGTGCCTAGCAGTTTATCAATGAAATAAAGTCTTTTGTGAAACTCTGAGAAATGAAAGAGTTATGCATTGTATAAAATTGCTAGAAATATTTTTATCTTTAAATTATCTTAAGTCTTTATAAGTCTGGTGGCACTGGTTTAATCAAGCTGGTTTACAGCTGGCTTTCTTACCCAGTGATACAATTTGTTTAAATTTGTCTTTTCTAGAGGAGAAATTTTCCCTCTCCACCTTCTCAAACCTTCACAAAGAGGTAAAAACTCAAGGGACTGTGTTTAAGCTTATATCTCAGTGAGCGAGGACATAGTACTTAAGGGATTCTGCACTTGGGTACAGCCTGCTCTGCTGCTTCTTGCATCCCTGCAGCTTAAACTATAGATCCAGCTAGGGACTGCTCCCTGGCATACCTGGCCAGCTCTGAAACATACTCATTCATTCTTTTCATTGTAGATGCAGTTTCCTAGGCACTAAGATACGGTGGTCAACAAAACAGACATGACTTTTCTTCTGCTCTTATGGGCTGTACAATATATTATTTGAAGATTTAGACATTAAACATCCAAATAAAGGATACAGTAATTATGGACTATGTAAAAGTTCTATAAGAGAAGTGATGGACAATGACATAGAACCTTGTAGGTAGGGTTGTCAGAGAATATCTCACTGTGAAGGGGATGTTTCAGACAAGAGGAAACCAGTCTTAAGAAAGCTTGGGATAAGAAAATTCCAGGCATAGGAAAGTGCCTGTTTAAAGGTCTGTGGCAAGAAAGAGCTTAGTGCTTTTGAAGAAAAGAAAAAAGAAAGGTCAGTTTGGTGAGAAAGTGATTAGACTAGGGAGAAGGTGGTACATGAAGAGAATGGAGAGGATGAAGAGGTACCCAGGACCAGATCATGCAGCTCTTTATAGAGCTGGTGTGGGCATTTAGATTTTATGTTCGTTGCACCTAAAGGCACAGCAGACTGATCATGACCAAAATTAAACTTGTGATCTTCTTTTCTGTATCAGCCAGGTCAACCAAGAACAGGAAACACTCCAGGTCCTTCAAACAGAGTTAATTTAATCAAGGAAATTGCTTATACAGGTGATAGAAGAGCTGAGAAGCAAAACAAAATGATGAAGCAACCTAGAGTTTACAAAGTTTCTATCACCCTAGAGGGACAAGGAGAGGATCTGACTTTTCAGACGCTGGTCTCATTGCATATTACAATGTGGCTGTAAAGTCTGGAACATAGACTTTTAAAATTTTACTTATTTATTTTAATTTTACAGATTGAACAACCAGACTCTATGTGCTTCTTGATATGATGTAATAAGAAAGAATGCAGTACCACCCAATTAGATGCAATGTTTAGATCTTGTTAGGCTCATGATTCAAACAAACCAATGATTAAAATAAATTTATAAACAATAAGAGTAACATGTGTAAGCAATAAACACTGGATATTTGCTGAGATTAAGGAATTTTAATTTTTTTTAAATTTGACAGTGGTATTTTCGTTACATTAAAAAGTACTTATCTTTTAAAGATACATATTGAAGAATTTACAGATGAGATGACATGATGTCTGGAAAAGGCTTTACAATAATCCACTGAGAGTAGGTGAGGGAATAGGAATTTAGATAAAAGAAGACTGACCATATGTTGCTAATTGTTGACGATAGGTATTCAGTATACCAATTAATCTATTTTTGTTTTGTCTGAATGTTCTACAAATAAAACATTAGAACCAAACAACTTTGTGGGGATGGATGGCACTTCCTACAGGGAGTTTGTGAGGAAAAAAGATAAGCGATGCAAAAATTGAGCCTTGAAGACCAGAACCTTTAGAAGTGGGGAAAGGGAAGAACCAGAAAAGAGACTGAAAAGGGGAGAGGGCAGGGCAAAGATGAAGAAAGAAAATTAGGAGTGTGTGGCATCACAAAGCCAAGAAAGAAGAGGAGTAGTGATCAAAATATGTGGAATGTGACTGGCAGAAAAGTCCTTTTCATCTCAAATGTGATTTGGGGCTCTGTTATCTCACTGGCAAGAGGGTAGAAAGATACTAAGGTTGGGATTTGGTCTTGGGACAGGGACACATTGCTCCTTGTACTTTGAGTATGTGACCTGCCCAGTTTACTAAAAAAACACTGGGACACAGACCTGAACCTGGGTGACTTTAGCCCTCATTTGCCATTATCCTTTATGATTATCTCAGGTACATCTAAAAGAGAAATGGCTACATCTTACAGTGAGATTCTGGCGTTCGTCAGCCCTGAGTATTTATTGTCACATAATAGTGTTCAGTGCTATGCTCATGTCTGTGATCTTCCATGTTCCAGGATAGTTTTTCCATTTATAGTGGATATTGTTGAAGTCTGTGTGAAGAAGACTCATAAAATCAAAGAAAGATTGTTAGCATAAATAATTTAGCCACGATGCCTTGCAATTTATGAAAAATAAACAGTGTATCCATGGGTAATTTTTTAAGTCCCCAAAATTTTTTGAAAAGAAATGAAATTGACTCTAGCCGAAGCCTTGTTCTACTTTAAGTTTTTTTTTTTCATATACATTGCCTTTTTTTTTTACCATCTTAACTTGATGTCCATTTAGGATAGAGATGTAAAGATTTATTTATTCATTCCACAGATAAGTCAACCAGTATTCAGTGAGTGTCCATTAAGTATCAGGCACTATTACAGACACCAGACAGTGGACAAGAACCAGGCAATAAATAAAAACAGACAAAATCCCTGCTTTCATGAAAATTACATTTAGGTTTAAGAGATATTTAAAGTTAAAAAAATATATACACAAAATGTCTTGTAGTGATAAGCACTATGAAGAAAGATCAAGCATAGTGAAAGTACAAAAATTGAGAAGGGTGCTCTTTTAATAATCAGAGAAGTCCCTGTGATGAGGTAGCATTTGAGCAGAGACTTAATGAAGTGAGAGAGAGCCTTGCTCTCAGGGAAGAACAGCCTAGGCAGAAAGAGCAGCAAGTGCAAAGGTCCTGAGGTGACCACATGCTTGATTTGCAGAACAATGAGTAGAGGAGGCAGTGTGTCTCCAGCAGAGAGAATGAGGAGAGGAGTGGAGAGATTGAGAGAACAGGATGGGTGCAGGAAAGTTGGGGAATGGAGACAGCCCATGAAAAGCCTCGTGGACCACACTAAAGACTAGATTTTATTGTGAGGGGAGGGGGAAGGAATTGGGTGGTTTTGAGAACAAGCATGGCATGATCTGACTTAGTTTTTTAAAAGATTAGTGTATTTTCCATAATGTTTATTGCAGCACTATTTACAATAGCCAGGACATGGAAGCAACCTAAATGCCCATCAACAAACAAATGGATAAAGAAGATGTGGCATATATATACAATGGAATATTACTCAGCTATAAAAAGGGATGAGATGGAGCTATATGTCATGAGGTGGATAGACCTAGAGTCTGTCATACAGAGTGAAGTAAGCCAGAAAGAGAAAGACAAATATTGTATGCTAACTCACATATACGGAATCTAAAAATGGTACTGATGAACTCAGTGACAAGAACAAGGACGCAGGTGCAGAGAAAGGACTGGAGAACTCGAGGTTTGGGAGGGGGTGGGGGCTGAAGGGGAAGCTGAGACGAAGCGAGAGAGTAGCACAGACATATATACAGTACCAACTGTAAAATAGATAGCCAGTGGGAAGTTGTTGTATAACAAAGGGAGTTCAACTCGAGGATGGAAGATGCCTTAGAGGACTGGGGCGGGGAGGGTGGGGGGGACTCGAGGGAGGGTGGGGGAGTCAAGGGAGGGAGGGAATATGGGGATATGTGTATAAAAACAGATGATTGAACTTGGTGTACCCCCCAAAATAATAAATAAATAAAATTATAAAAAAAAAGATTAGTGTATTTGTATGTATTCACCCATTGTTTATCTCATGCTGTAAAGTTTATGGATATTTCTTAGAAATGGTCAAGCAATGCGTAAACATCTCTTTATGCCTTTGGAGCTCCACAAGGCCATTTAAAGTTCTAGAAAAGCTCATAAAGTAACTTGTGGCAAATAAATGAAATATTTGGTATGGTTGCAAGGTATTATTAACATGGCAAGTTTGCCTTCCTAAATATCAATTCGATACAGCTGTATTGGTTGAAAGTAACTTCTAGCCCATTTTCTCCCTTTTTCTAATTTGCGCAAGAAGAAACTGAAGCCAAAAGCAGTTTGTTTCTCTGATACACATATCTGAGTATTTTAAATGGGACAAAGTCTGAAGTTTTCTCACTTTCAGTCCTGTGTTTTTCAGACACTAACCTGTTCTAATCCCATGTTCTGTTTTCGTGACTAATATCAATACTAACTTTAGAAAAGCTAGAGAGAAAATTTTTCTAGACACGGGAAAACAAGAAAATAAATCAATAACTAGGTGATATTTAGTAAAATACTTTTTATTCACCCACTTTTATTTCCTGTTATCAGGGAAATGTATATCATTTTCTGACCATCAAAAACTCTCTCAAATAATGCAGACTCTCAAACTCTGAAAAATGAAATCAGCTCTGAATCATTCTACAACATTTAACAAACACCTGAAGTTGAAACTTGAATGTGATGACAGGATTTTACTAAATCTTGGTGAAGTCATACGAGTTAAACTACAAATTAGTTTACAAAAGTCACACATGTACAAATCAAATTTTCCCCATCCCTAAATCATTGCTGAGTTTTAAATCCTGTCTGGCCAGTCTTGACTGTTACTGTGTTGGTTCCTTTTATCTGTAAATGGCAAGGTCATTTGGAGGTAAGAGCCATGTGGTATTAGGGAAAGAGAGATTAAAAGAATGAGGAAAATATTCCCAAATCTCAGAGGATAGGTACTTGGGGGGAAAATAAAAGAATCGTATGATGCATGCTTTTGCCACATTTTGGAATATAAACACAAATCCTAAGTCTTCTAAAAACACTGAGCACAGGAAGAAGACAAGGTGTTTAGAGATTAACAAATAGTTTCCAGATTTCAAAGGAAATTCACGCCTTAGTGGCCAAAGGACATGTAGTCTACAACATGTAAAGCACTGATTTCAGTGTATTAAGGAAGACTTCTTGGAGGAGGTGACATCCAAGATGATTTTGAAGAACTGGTAGAAGGGAGGCTGTGGAGGAGGGCACATTCTCAGCCCTCATGAGAGGGATGACATCGGAAGTAAAGATGAAAAGTGGTTTAGTGTGTCTGAGAAACGACACGTAGTTCAATGTTGCTGGTGCACAAAACCCAACAAAAACTCCCTCAGTACTTTTATCCAGTGGAATGGATGCATTGAAACTCATTTGCTATGTTGACAGCAAAGAGTTATTAAAAGTTGTCAAAGAAAGACTAATGTTTTTTAAGCGCCTTTTAATGAAGGATTTCAGACAACCTGGGCAAACCTTTATTTTTGTCTACCTCCAAGATCACTGTGAGCTGAACGGAGATCAAGCCGTAAAGTCAGGTAGCAAAAATCCTTGCAGTTCTCCACAGAAAATAGAAATACATTAAACAGTATACTTAGGAAGACTTGTTTGTGAGTGCCGAATCCTAACCACTAGACTACCAGGGAGCACAGGAAGACTTGTTTGAGATTTTTGGTGATGCTCTTTCTCCTCGCCTCTATCTATGCTTGATGAGTCAAGTCCTAGCTTTTCTGCATCTTTAATATCTTTTGAATTTTATCTTCATTATTTCTCACTTGGACTTCTGACAAACTTTTTTCTCCACTTCTAGTCTCATGCAGTTCTAGGCACTGAAGTGATTTTTCTCAGGTGCAACTATGATTTTTATTCATAAATCTCTTGGCCCCCACACCCTCTGGATAAAATCTAGTCTCCTTATATAATGGCCCCCATGGTTCCAGTTGCCATATTGTGCCTCATCTCCTGGACTCCTCATTTTACTATTATTTCGTCTAGTTTGCTGTTCTACACGTGCTACCCCTTTGGCTTGAAGTGCGTTTTTCTCCTTTTCCTGGCAAATACGTTCAGTTCACGTTTAATCTCTCCTAGGAGCTCAGTCTGAAGTTTTCGACCAAGTGTGGGAGAAAACTCCAGGCTTCCTCAGGTTATCTTTACTTACCTGTCACAGAGCACATATCACACTGTATTATAAGGGTTTGTCTTACCAGCTAAGAACTTTTTAATGCCTGGAATTCTGTCTTTTATTTATGTATCTTTCACGTCCAATGAATTGTTTTTAGTCAAAGGTCTCAGTAAAATATTTGTGAAATAAAATGAATTAATGTGTTCTATCCCTAAAAGTCACCCACATATCTCTATTTTTCAAATGTAAAAAATACGAAGGGTAAGTTAAGGTAATTTTTTTATATAAATTTGCCTCCCTTTCTATCAAAACTATGCGTTGTATACTTTAGAATAGACTTGTAAAGGCATATTTTTCAAAAACACTTCAGTGAAAAACTTCGTCAAAATTGTTGTTAGAAAGGCTATTATTTCTGCAAGGGAGGGCTTTGAGTTGAAATTTGGGGTTCTTTCTATGGTTGTTGAAGTAAAAATGTAGCAATACAATTATGTACAGTCTGTGTTCATTTTTTATACTCTCCGTCAATTCTCCAGATCCTTTTGGGGTGATGGAATGCCTGTGGCTTCCTGACTAGTGTGGCAAAACAGAACAGTTCTAATTTGCTTAACTTTGGGTGGTTACTGGTCGCATGCCTCTGTGGTTCTTTTTCATTGAATTTTGAATCCGAAATATCAATTTCAGACCTCAGTCAAAATGCATTTTTAATTGGCAGGCTCATCACAGAAACTGAGAAAGATGGTCTAAAGAAAAAAGGAAACTATTTTTTGAACAATTCAAATTTATACACTGTTGTTTGATCTCTAGTCTAAATGGCAACAACAAAAATACTTCCTAGATAATGAGTATATAAGTGAGTCTATAAATAGACTTTTAGGTACTTGAAAATACCTTCTGTAGCAATCCTGTTTCCAGTGTTATGAGCAAGCCAGAAGCAAAGAAGAATGAAATTGGGAAGAGGAAAATCAGTTTAAGCTTCACCATTATATTTGAATTTGCAGCTGTTAACTGCTACATCTACTGACTGCTTCCTAAATATCTTTGGCACTTTTTTGTGTGCCATCTTATTTTTTTCATTCCCCCCCATCTTCTCCTACAGCAGGGAGAATACGTTGTGTGTATGATGGATGACATACATGAGTTTTCGTGCCACTTTGTGTGTATACTCTCTGAAGTCAAGTAATAGCATCCTTGAGTACAAGGGCTAACCTTACCTTATTCTTGGTACCCGTCACATAGCTTAATATTGTGCATCAAATATTTAATACATTGTGCTCAAATTTGAACGACTAATACTTATTAGGAGTTGGGGGGAGGGGAGTAGAAGGATGAAAGGATAAAGAAATTTTCAGAAAAAAAATCACCTTTTCTTTGTGCCTGTGTCTATATGCAAAACACGTGCTTTAGAATAAATCAATAAATGTTCTTCCCCAGTGACAAAGAGAGTACACTTACATCAAAACTAAGGAATAGGCAAAACATATAAGATTTTTCTGTTTTCAGTTGAGGAGAAGCAGAGCACTTACCCCTGCCTTTCTGACAATTTGTCGCCAGGCTCAACTATGTATTTTCTGGGAACTTCATCAAGTAAAATCATTCTAAGACACTACTGCTTTCAAAACTTAGATCACATTTCCTTTTGGATCTAGGTCCTGACCAAGAGCATATAGAACTCTTAAAATGGATTAATTTTTATTCTGTCCATCTGATCTCTTTCATTTATCATTTAATAAGTTGACACGGGCTGAAATACACAGAGACGTGGAATTTCGGGTTACCCAAAACGAACTCCTCTGAGTCAGTCAAATTTGTGGTTTATGTTTTAGCCATCACCATGGTTAATTTCTATTTGTTTTTACAATGCACATGAACAAATGTTCGATAAAAAAATTAAATGAGAAAAAACCAGAAGTGAAATGTGAGAGCAGTTAGTCCGGCCAACGTTGTATTAAAGATACCAAGCTAAATGGTGGAAAATGTGAACAATCTGGGTTACTTTAGTTGAAAAAATAAACCATTGATAGTACCCTAATACCTTTAAGGCTTGTTTGGCGGATGTTAAAGCTTTTCTTTCTTTAGTGTGGAAGTTTCTATTGGGTCATTTCAACTAATAAAATCAAAATCACATTAATTCAGTTTCTTCCCTAATTTCTTCATCTTCTCCTGGGTCATGTGAAAATTTCATCTGTGTCATGATGTGCCCCAGGATTCTAAAGAGTAGGCTATAAGCAAATGGAGGAGAGGAAACATCACAGAGGCAAGGTAGGGGAAGCGGGGGGCCCCACCATTTCTTGACTGCTTACTGTGTGTTCTGCTTTATTTGGTACCTTTATATCAGGTACCTTTATATATGTTGCATCACAAAACCCCACTACACATGTGTCATCAGCTCTACAGATGAGGAGCTCAAGGTTTTAAAAGGGCATTAACTTACCCAGGGTTAGTAGTAAAGATTTAATCCTAGTTCTGATGTATGTCAAATGTTCACTATTTCTAATTAACCTATAAAACTGGGATATGAGTAAGAAATGCCTGATATAAAAATTCAGAAAGAAAACCTATGTATTTTCTTATATATGTATCATAAATTAAGAGTTAGAAATGAATATCTGTGGACTTCACTCATCTATGCAGGCTTGACCTCTATTACTATGGTTGAGCAAGCACTGACTATCATATATGTTTAAATGAGAGCAGTAACAAATGTTCATGGCACTACCTGAATAATACTGATTAAAAATAATTAATTATCACAGACCAAACTATAAATTTATTTTGCCAGCTTCCCAGGCCATTGAAACAGAGCCTGTATCGTCTCCACATAGCAAAATGGTAACTGATGATCATTCCAATTACCAGCTGAACATGGTTTGGGATTTTTTTTTTTCCTATTAAATCTGTCAAGCTTTTCAACTCAGTGTGTCTCATTGCTTATTAGAAAATGTAATATAACATGAAGAACAGAAATGAATAGGAATTCGTTTGTGTTTTGGGGCTCTCTAATGTCTCTAAATGGAAAAGGAGTTTTTAATTTCATAAATTCTATTAGAGAAGAACTAAAATGATCCTTTTTATTAGTTTTTCTAGAAATGGCATGTTTTTCTTTTTTAGTGTACCACAGTATACAAACCACCATACTGAAGTCTCTTGCTTTTATTGATCAGTCTATTAATATTCATTCAAAATTAGGAGATACAAATATAAACATATATGGCCTCAGACCCATTTAGTAGACATGATAAAATATCTACGCAGATATCAATATCATTAACCCTGGAAATCCTTGTATAGAATTAACAACCTGATTATGAAGACACGTAAGTTAAAAAATATTTTTCCTTTTCTTAATTAATCTCATTTCTCTTGGGGATGCTGGGGACCACTTTTCACTCTACAGTAGCCCTTATTAAAACAAAGAACTGCTCATTTGTCAAGTGATTAAAGGTACGTCAACATAACTAGTGTGGATAATTCAGGTAAGGATTTAATGTTTTTAAGAATCTAACCATTTTAGGTCGACAGAGAAGTACATCTAACACACTTATACTAGACTGAAAATGTGAAATACTGCTTTAAATGTTTGCTCTCGACCCAAATGTAGAAAAGTTTGCGCAAGTCACAGCCCAGTCATAACTAAATTTACCTCGAGAATATTTCAGCTCATCTCCACCTCGTAAGACCATTGAAAGGGATAGAGAAATTTACATATATATCTAAGAAACTTAAGGGACATCCAGACAGCTATGAATTTTGAAGAAAGTGTTTATCTTCTTCATAAAACGAACAAATAAGTGTTAAGTTTATTTTTCTTGCAAAAACACTACGCAGTGCCTATTCCTGGTGTCATGACTTCTAACAAAACCTCAAGCTTGGTCGGTGTTGGTTTGAATATGTTCTCACGAAATCGCTATAAATCAACTGTGGAGAAGTAGGGGTTTTTCTGGAGTACAGGAAGCTTTGTTGTGTTGTTTGGCAGTTGCTTTTGTGCCATGAATGTAACACATGAAGCTACTTTTGCCGCTTTCCTAGAAGGCAGGGGGAGATGGTGTTCAGTGGGTCTGCTGGTTGAGTAGGCCAAAGTAAACTTTGTTGTAAGCGCTGTCTCGTGGTGGAATACATTCTTTTGCCAAGCATGTCATTCAGTTTTCAGACATAATTTAGCTGCTTCGGGATGTTGGGAGCAGAGAGGAATTTTGCTATTGCCTGCTGGAATAGTCCTGGTGAATAAGATTCGGGGGGAGAAGATTGCTGTGAGCAATCTGTTGCTAAGAGCTGGAGAGAATTGAAGCTTCAGTCTGCTCAGTTAGCACTAGCTGTATGCAGTCTGTTGTGGGCCTCGTGTGACAGCTACCTGCAGACTGGCGCTCAGTAAGCCAGCAGCCTCCAGTGTACCTTCTGACTGCTTGCAACCAAATGCTTAATCAGTAGCTTTTGAGAAAGCACACGATTAATAAACCCATAAAATTCTCTTCTCTGATTAAAGCAGCAACTCTGCGGCAAAATCTATTAGAGTTTAGTTAGAGACCATTATAGTGGAGAAAATAAATTATGAAAGGGCAGATTTGTAGGTGCTCTAGGAAAATAGATTTGGCTGGGCTCGTCCTGTCTCCCAGATGTGAGAATTAAATGGGAGTCTGGGGACATGTTAAATTTAGTGCAGGACGTAGTTATAAGACAGCAGGGGAAAATACTGAAAATACTGTAACTGAAAGGGTGCAGCTTTCCTCCACAAAATGCACATTGATTTTCAAAGGCCAGAGAGTGATTCTTCAGGCCTTGAGCTACTGTACGCTGATGGGGAAGACCAGACGTGTCCACGTTTCAGATCACGCTTCCTTCTTTTTAAATTTTTTTATTTTTAAATCTTTTTTTCCCACAAGTCTATCTCATTAGAGCAGGGAATCTTTAATGAGATGATGGACATGAAAGTCATCTGGAAACTTAAACAACTGGGTTCAGTTGTCATTCAGCCTTAACTGAACTCAGTTTTCATTTTATGTAAGTTTATTGCACTTGAAGGACATCAAGTATAAATTAAAATAAATGTTTGCTTCTCCAGACGTGCACACTACAATATGCATTTTCAAAAAGCAGTTTGTCCAAACTAGTGGTTACCAGTGAGGAGAAGGGGGGCGAGGGGCATTACAAGGGGCATGGGAGGTACAAACTACTGGGTGTAAGACGCGCTGCAAGGACGTATTGTGCTGCATGGGGACTACAGCCAGCAATTTGTGATAACCGTAAGTGAAGTGAATCTTTAAAAGTTGTATAAGAAAAATTGTTAAGTAATGCAATATAACAGCCCTCTAAAAAGGATGCTAATGAAATAACCATGTGTTGCACAATGAAAAAAGTGTAGTTCATCTACAGATGGCCAGCAGCAGAACTTTGTTTTATTTTAGTTCTTCCTTTTTGAAAAATTACAGTTTTTTTCCTAAAGAGTTTCTAGTAAGTCCTGATGTTTGTTAAGGGAAAATGCCTAGATTAGTTTTTTTTTAAATAACAGCAAATTAGTACATTGATTCTCACCTTAAAATGTCTTGCTTTTTGTTTATTTATTTATTCCTTTAATTCTGTAAATGTTTACTGATGACGTAAAATGTGCAAATTCATGTGAAATGCTGTCAGGGATACAAAACTAATAATAATACCACTAATTCCATTACTATGACTACTGTTTCTAATAGCAGATCACTTACAAAAGTGATATACATCAAGAACTGTTCTAAGCGCTTTATGGAAATTCATTTATTCCTCACAACAACCCTAAGAGGTAGGTGCTATTATTATGCTGATTTTTGCTTTTGAGGAGAGTGAACCACAGAGAGGTTAAGTAATGGGCAAAGTCACACAGCAGAGCCGAAGTGTTAACTCATTACACTTGAGAGAGAGAGAGAGTGTGTATAGGGGAAGGAATAGAAGAATGCCTAGCAAAGTGCTGAGGGGACCCAGAGGATGGAAAGTCCCAGCTATTGGGAGGACTGTGGAACTGGGCTGAACCTTGGATGTTGAGCATGAGCTGAACATGCAGAGCTGAAGGCTGGGCCTGCCAAGCCACAGGAGTGGAGGAGCAAGCTGCCCAAATTACCTAGTCTGCAGAGTATACACAGCTGATTATGGGGGTAAAGGTAAAGTAGTAACTTGGGCCAAATTATAAAAACCCTAAAGACCAGGCCAGGGAATATGGCCTTTGTTTAATGCCCATGGAGAATCATTGATTTTTTCTTTTTTTAATATTGGGGAGATGTGTTCAGAAACGTGTTTCACAGTTTGTCTAATAGCAGAAGGTTGCCACTTGGATTGTGATGGAGAAACACTGATACAACTTATTTATTATAAAAGAGTCAAAAAATAGCGTTTGGGGATGGCAGTTATTATGCAAAAGACAAGCTAGTTCCAGGAGAGTATTTTATTATTTAAGAAGAAAAGGCCTTCCATGCCCCTCCATCTTGGCGTCCATACACTAGAAAGTCTCAGAAAACCTTGTAGAACCGGCCTGACAAAATGAGAAGCCTTGCTGTTCACATGCAAAGTCCTGAATGTCATGGGCAAACATCTTTCTTGATGGCTTTCTGAAGTTTCTTAAGTGAAAGCTCCTCTTTGATAGTTATCATCAGTGTGGTTCCTTGTGTACATGCTACGCTTCCACGTGAAAGATGAGTAGTGTATCAGATCCATTTTCATTATAATTCTCCTCAGATGGCGAGTGTGAGTGGAGCGGGCACACTTTTGTCTGATTGAAAGCATCTGCAGTTTATTTTCCATGGTGTTGTTCCCTGTTTCTTTACTCTGACTCATGCCTTGGAGAACACTGCCCAATCCCGCTGTTTTCCTGTCGAGGCAACTTTCACGTCAGCTGCCATCAAAGCTGCCTTCTTACTAGGCTCTGGGATGCTCTGGGCTAGAGGCTGCCCTGGATACTCAGGTGAAATACAGCCACCTCAGACCCCTCCACCTGGCTATAGATATGGGTGGTTACAAGTTACCTACCACTCACCAGCATAATTATGTTACAGATGTGGGATGACTTATCCAAATATGTGATTTTATCATATTTCTATCAGTAACTGAAAACACAGCCTAAATTAGTTGTTTCCTAGCTTTACTGTATGGACCTGCGGTGTTCAGTGCACATCTGAAGATTTTCTGGAGCAAGTATGGTAATAGTGGAGGTTTTAATCCCTGGTTTGTTTTTTTCCCTTAGCCTCCAAGGAGTAGAGTGAGAGAGGTTATGAAAAACAGTGGCCACCTATTCGATAGATACGAATTCAATGCCCAGGAATAACTACCTTCTGTAAATGCCTAAAATCTATTGAAATTTACTGAAATGCCATCAGAATGGTTGAGCTGCTGTAGGAATGTCAAGTGCACGTTAGCATCCTGACTGGAGAGCTAAGGAGAACCTAACGAGGGGTCTCAGAAGGTATCAGCTCAGCTCTACTGGACCTTGCTCACTGAGAGTCACAGGCTGAAGGAGGGAGTGGACAACAGGAACGGCCCACACCAGCCTCATAACAGTGAGTCAGAGTGTGAACACCTCGAAAAATACGATTCACTTCACTGGCTCTCCCGACCTTGCCACCCAAATTAATTCAGGCAACACGTATGTTTTGAATGTCTTCATTGGGTAAAGCATCTTTCAGTGTGCTATAGGAAAATACAAAATGTGGGAAAAATACACTTCCTGTTTTCTGGGCCAGTGCCATCCAGTGGACAGATAATGCCAGCCACATACATAATTTTAAATTTTCTGGTAGCCACATTTCAAAAAGTAAAAAGCAAGAGGCGAAGTTCATTTTTCTAACTTTTTAATTTCAAGGAAAGGGAGAGCACATATTCTCACCAACATGTCAGCAAAATAATTGAAATGCTACTTGATTTATCTTATAATATTTTTCCATCATATGCCGGTGTTTCTCTTTTGCTGGTAGTAAACTATATTTACCAATTGTTACTTTGTTCTCTTTTAACCATAATTTTTTAGTGAGATTATAAAAGGCAGAGTTCATTTTAATAATGTTTTTAAACCAAATATACCCAAATTATTTCCGTATATAGTCAGTATAAATTTATTAATGAGGTACTTTACATCCTTTTTTTCATATTGTTTTCCAAATCTGCTCTGTATTTTGCACTTACAGTGCATCTCAAACTGAGACAAGCTGCATATAGCTCCTGGCTACCATACTGCACAGCACAATTCAACACACTTAAAAATCCATGTAGCATGAAAGGTGATAAAAATAAAATCTTTTTACATGGTGCTAAAAATATAAATCCTGCAAACAAATGGGATGTTCATAATATTTTAATATTTATCATTTAATGAATCAGGGCAATGTTTCCAAAAGTATGATCTGAGAAACACGGCTCTTCCTATAAGGTGTTTTGCAGAAAGTGATGTGAGGTTATATAGGATCAGAATATTCTGAGTTAAACAAATTTTCTTCTGCTTCTCCGCTGGTAAAAGCCTCAGATATGCTGATGTGCAGTGTAGATTTCTGAGAAGAGAATGTATGTACAATATTTCCTATTCTTAATTGATCATGAAATTGTTTTTTCACAGAACATCTCTTGGGTCTAGTGTTACAGGGAACATACTATGGAAAATGCTGATTTAAGCCCAAAATAAGTGATGTAGGAATTTGGAAATCAGAAAGAGGCCAAATAGAGAGGTCCTGGGAAGCCTTCCTGGGGATGTGGGTGTACCTTCAGTTCATTCTTCTCCAGTGGGTCTAGCAGCATCTCTCTCATAGCATTTAGCCCACTTGGCAGTTGGCAGTCTCCCTCAAATGTTTTTAAGTTCCTTACATGAAAAAGGAGATAGAGTCTTACTCACATCTTGAGCCCACACTGGATCAAGTACAATTACCAGTAAGTATTAGTGAGGTTGAATTAAGTAGAAAGTTCAATAGAGACCAATGCAAAAAGAAAAATGAACTTTATGAGCCCGAGAAGGGATGAATCACACCAGCCAACTTGGGGTTAATGGGGAAATGAGCACGGGAGACAAGTACCATTCCCGCGGAGTGTCTCTCAGCTCCCGGCAGGCATTCAACAGCAGGGTCTTTCCTGGGAGAATATTCACATTAAAGGCAAATCAGAGAACAAGAGAGGGCAAGGAAGGCAGTGGGCAGAAGGGTAGACCAGGCCAGGCAGGGAATCGCATACCAAAAATTTAACAAACAGAAACCTGCCTTCACTGTAACAAGTATGGGAGTTTCTGCCTTTACCGGATAGATCTTTAGGTTTTTGGAGAAAATGAGATCTGAGACAAAAGGCAGGAGAAGGCGTGTGTCAGGGGAAGGTCAAGAACCAGAACTTGAGACAGAAACTGTGGAAAATATACTTTTCTACTCCAAGAAACATGATTTTCTGAAATCAATTATTTAGAGATGAATGTTCAGGATGTTGCCTTCTTCGCAGTTTTTGCTGCTTTTCTCATATCTAGATATGGGGTGATTGGCCGCTGCCCCTACCTGGTAAACTCTCTAGGAATCTAATTTCTGAATCCACTTCAGAGACACAGTCCTTCCCAGAAGAAGACAGAAAACGGAAAGTAAAGCAGCCTCCATTTCATCTTCCTCCCAACCTTTGCTCTTCACTTAATCTGCAGCCCCTCTCTTTTCTTGTTTGAAAAATTCTGGTTTTAGAAATGGACTTCCTCCTCAGCCTGAACACAAAAGAAGAGAAAGATTCCCACTGCCTTCCGCCACTGACAACAATATTTGAATCTTTGAGAAAACAAAAATGTGAAGTGAGACAGGGTATGCTAAAGAACGTTGGGTGCAGTATAAAGAGATGAAAACCGGCGTAACTGTAACGATAGACTCTTCCCAGATCTCCTGGATATATTTCAGGGAATATTTTTTCCATTCTAGACTTAGACATCAAAAAGAAAAGGCAGGTTCCTTAATTCTACTCCCAGAAGTCCTCTCCAAAGCATTACCTTTGACCTGGCTTCCGATAGCCAGACACACTCTTTGAGCTTGTCCTTGTAAAGTTTTGACCATTCAAAGAATGCACCAGGCTGGAGATCAAAGGACTCTTCTGGTTTACACTTGGCTGCTAGGACAGCTCTGTGTTGTGCCCCTGCTGGAATCAGCGCTGTGTCTTCAGAGGAGCCAGCCACAGGCACAGGGTGACCAGTCACTGGAGACACGAGGAAGTGGCGAGGCTATGCTCCCCACTTCCCAGTGAGAGACGGTGGCTGCCATGCCTGGCTGGGAAGCTGGGAAGGAAAGAATTCTAAGCCTGCAAGAGCTGTAGGACATTGTTTGGAGGTAGGAGTCTTCTATCCAGATACTGTCATCTTTTTTATGATCATAATCGCAACAGGACAATTGTTGCAAGAAAAGAATTAGTTTCCTATAGATGTATTTTTCTCCAGTTGGAGTCCAGAATTATCAAAACACATTCTGATGTATTAACTCATTTGACCCTCCTGGTAAAGGGAGCAAGGTTGAGAGCCACCACACACTGATGGAAACTTGAGAACAGAGTGAATCTTGTTTATTATTGGACTTCCAATCCCTAACAGACTCTTGGTATGTAGTGGGCAGTCAATAAATATTTATTGAGTGTATCAGTGGATACCCATTTGCAAATGGGCAACCTGATTAGGAAATAATTGATGATCTTGCCAAAGACAGCAAAGCTATTAAGTAGCCGAGTTGGTGCTATAGCCCAGATTTTCTGATACATTTTCCAAAGCACCTCCAGAAAGGCTTGTGTACCTAGTAAGTTCTCAAAACATGTCTGATGCAAAATATGTTGACTACATTTTTTCTAGAATTCTTCCTCCTTTGGGCTTAGGCTTTTGTTAATTTCTGAAACCAGTTGCTCCTATTTTAAGACACTGACGTGCAGCCCATCATAAATAAAGATGACACACCTGGCCCACCACCAGAGGACATGATCCATCCATTCCAGATCTTTTCCACTCTTCTCAAGCTTTCATCCTTATGCACTAAGTCTCGACAGATCATTAACAAGATCAAAGTCATCTGGTATGAACCCACAATGTCTCCAAATTCTTCTATACCTTCATAGATTCCTCCTCTCTCAAAGGCTAACCTCTCCACTGCCCTCGGACTTCACCACCTCCTGTCTCCTGGAAGCCTTGCTCCATCAATTCATTATTCTTCAGATTCATCCTTTCTACTACCTCCTTCCTCTCTGTCAGCAAACATACAGGTCACCTCCATATTTTAAAATAATTGTTTCTCTATCCTTGTGACTCCTGGGGACATCTTACCATCTTTCCACCCCCTGCAGCATGGCTTCCACTCTGCCAACAGACTATTCTCTGCCATCCCAGAGGTCACATTTGGACATCCAAGGACAGAAGATTAGAGGAAAGAATAGAAGAGAAATAAAAGACAGGGACAAAAAGGTGGGAAGCTGCTTGCTAGTTGGGGATATGGAGCTGTTCCCAGGTCTTGGAGTTGTCACTGCATAGTCAAAAAAGCTAAGACATCCCCCTCTCCACCAGAACTCCTCCATTTGCACCTGCTCTCATCGCAGCCCCATTCTCCACTCTCAAGGAGAGGAGGCCCAGAGGGGCTCAGAAGGGAGAGATTCAGCAGAGACTGCATTTCCTCAACATAGTCAGTATTTCCCCACATTCCAGGACACTCACAGGAAAATAAATCCCTACTTTAAATTTTTCTTTCACCTACTTAATGATGTCTCAGCTTCAAACCATGTGTTCCAAAATGAAGCAGAAGGGGCTTAAAAGACAAACTAATGTTCATTTTCAGTTTAATTACAAAAATAATAGTATCCTTTGCTTTTCTGCCATGGTGACCTAGATACTCAGCAGATCAGAAACCTAAAAATCCATAACAGGCTTTACAAGGTAGAAGCCCCCGAATGAGAAGTATTGGAAAAAGACTGGAGACACTGAAGGAAAACTTCTGTAAAGTAAACGTGTTGGAAAAGCTCAGCCTTGTTCAATTTCATCTGGGAAAAGGCAGAAGGAAATTCTATACAGAGAGATTTCAAAGCCTGCCCATCAGCACACAGCTACAGGGAGCCAGCTCTCAGACCCTGCTCCCGTGGGTGACGATCCCCAGGTGTCCCACCTGGGCCGGGTCTGGTTGCTCCTCCGGAGCGATGGGCAGAGCAGATCTCAGTGTCCGAGCAGTGTCCAGGTTGTACTGCTCATCCCTTCTCAGAGGACTGGTCAGTAGCCCAGATGATCTAAAAAGGAGAGGCGTATTATCTCATTTCCCCTGGATACAATACTAGTTAAAAGTGGAAAGAATTATAAACAGAAAGTTACAGCTTCATTAAGCCCATGATGCAGGTCAAGTTTCCTGGCAGCCAGTTCTGCCGCAGGCTAGTGTGAGACATGTAGTCATTTACAGGCAGAAATAATAGCAGATTATATAGTCCTTTCTGTGCAACATGTGTCGGAGCTTTATATAGCTATTAATGTTCCTTTCCTGCAGAAAATGGTCAGAGAAATATAACCAAAAAGGGTCATTGCCTAATCTTGATGATTCAAATGGGGGCTGCAGGCCACCTTCATAAAACATTGGTTTTCTTTTCTGAAATGCAGTTCCTTTTCATTATTGATTCAGAAAAGCCTGAAATAATTTCCACTCTGGAAAGTGAGGTTTATTTTGTGGATGAAGATTGCTAATGAATTTTAAATACTGAGAAAATGACATGACTGTACTAATAGGTATAATAATTACTATAATTTTCCCTTTATTGAGGATTTTTTTTAAAAATTATATGTTGTCAAATACAGGAAGTCTTCCCACGTTTTATGAGACCATTAGAAACATTGCCCTTTATAACTTAGAAATAGAGAAATTATATACATTTTTAGAACTTGGGATTTTATAAATCCCCCTTACCTGTCAATGAAGTAACACTTCCATTTGGAGTAAGTTAATTATTTCACCCTGTCTTTTAATTTTCACCCTGTAAGTAATTCTGAATTCTCGATTCACTTTTCATACTGTAGGAAAAGATTTTCTGGACACTCTTCAGTTGATATTTAAGAAAGTCTATTTTCAGGATACAAAATGGACATAATCCTTGTTATTTTGGGTTATATTTGGATATAATCTTTCCTTCATACCTTCAGAGGTTTCTGGTATTTTGTTTTTTATTTTTATTTTCTGAAAACTGGGCCCCAGTTAACACTGAGCTAATTTTCCTTTTCAGTAGTCCCAAACTAGAGAATGGAGTTATATGTGATTTTATATAAAGAAATAAAATTTGAACCATTCGTTTGGCTTCATCTTGACTTTCTCAAAAGCGTTCACCTGTAGTGATTCCTGGGTTCAAGCTAACACTTTTCTGTCTTTGAAGATATAAAGAGCTGTGATCTGTTCAGTTTCAATGTATTCTTTTTTTATAAATTTATTTATTTATTTATTTATTTTATTGGCTGTGTTGGGTTTTTTTTTTTGCTGTGCGCAGGCTTTCTTTTTAGTTGTGGTGAGTGGGGGCTACTCTTCATTGTGGTGTACGGGCTCCTCATTGCCGTGGCTTCTCTTGCTGCGGAGCACAGGCTCTAGATGCGTGGGCTTCAGTAGTTGCAGCACATGGGCTCAATAGTTGTGGCTCACGGGCTCTAAAGTGCAGGCTCAGTAGTTGTGGCGCATGGTCTAAGTTGCTCCGTGGCATGTGGGATCTTCCTGGAGCAGGGATCGAACCCATGTCCCCTGCATTGGCAGGTGGATTCTCAACCACTGCGCCACCTAGGAAGCCCAGTTTCAATGTATTTTAAATATTCAGAAACTAAAAGGCTCTTTAGTAGAACACGGGTAGGTAGCAAGTAGAAAGCTGAAAGGTACTCAGCCATTTAGTTTGTGAACTTAAACCAGCTGATAAAAGCTGACCTTGGACCAAATATGGGCATCAGCTTCGTGCCTGTGAGAAAGGAAAGCTCATCCCTCTGACAGGAAAGCTGCTGGACAGCTACTGGCTTTGGATTTTTAAACTGGGGTACATCCCGTCATCTGCTCCCTGTATGTGAGTACAGGCAACAGTAACCTTCCTTATTCTGCCTTGAAATGGAAGCTACGTCAATGCTAAAAGGAGTTTCAACTGCCAGAGACAGATCCCCTACCTCAAAAGAAAAAAGAGGGACTGAATGCATAGAAGTGGGGCATGGAGCTTTCCCTGAGAGGGCTAACAAGAGCAAAATAATGACATTTTTCTCTGGCAAGTTTTAAACAGATAATTAAGAATCCCTGTCTTCTATTTCTCCAAAGGACAAGCCTTAAATAGGCCAAAATAGGCAGCCGGGAGTCGTGAATATTAATATCACAAAAAAGGTATTCGCTTTATAGAAGGATATTTTGCATAATTGAAAACTCCACTGATCTAATTAAAATATAATTTTCCTTACTGAAATTTAATTTGCACAGAACTTTTAAAGAACATATCTAGGGTATAAAACAAACCATGATGATCTTTTGTTAATGGCTATTTTTTATTATTTTTTGTTGCTTTTATTTCAAACGTTATGAAATGTATATAACAAATCATGAATGCTTTTTCTAATCTTGCCCCAAACATCACAGTTTGGTATAAATACATCTAGCCTTTTATCTATTGCATATATTCAGAAAAAATGAGACAAACTTTTGTTTGTAACGTTTTCCCTTGCAATATTATGGCTATCTTTCTAGATCCATACATACCAATTTGCTTTATTCTTTTTTCTTTTTAATGGTTGAAATACTACTGTGAACCAAAAGAAAAATTTACTTATAATCCCACTACTTTTTTTTCAAAAAGTTAAAAAAACATAGTTAAACATCAGATGAAAATCCACTCTCCACTCATCTGATCACCCACATTTATGCTCTGATAGCAAATACTATTAACAGTTGGGAGAATATTCTTCCAGATTTTGACCACATTGATACTGATATGTCTATATACACATCTGCATATATATGTATATTTTAAATAAAAATGAAACAGTGCTAAAATATTGGTCTGAAACTTTCTTCTTCCTCCAACCTTAATATGTATGTACATCTTTTCAAATCAGTGATATAAAATTACCTCCATATTTTTAATGGCTGCATAATATTTTATTATGTGAATGTAGTGTATTGACGTAGTACTTTATTGACAGGCATTCAGATGGTTTCTTATGCTTTGCTATCGTAAATATTGCCCATTCTTTGGTATATAGATCTTTATATACTTGCACCCTTATTTCTGTAATAAAGATTCCTAGAAGTGGGATTAATAGATGAAAACAAATGAGAATTTTGAACTTTAATATATCCTGCCAAATTACTTTCCATAAACAATGTATGAGTGTGCCTGTGTCCCCCCACCCTCACTGACACTGGTGTTTGTTACAATAATATGTATTAAAGTCAAAAATACAAATCACATGGTCAGCCCAGGTCTCAGACACACTGACAAAAAACTTGCACAGGGAAGTGCTCCATTAATTTATATACATCACTGAGAGATACTGATTTTTCTCTCCAATAGCACTAATTGCAGGTTTTCTTATTACCAAGGGGGATGTCATTACATGCCAAGAAGCTGAAAGAGAATTGAATTGATATTTAATATTGATTAAATATATGGCTTAATGCAAATCATATATTGAGCAAAGGCCAAAGTGACTTAAAACCCATATTTATTCAGTAGATGCTATTGTCTGCATACTGTCTATGTTGTCTAGTTCTTGGGGCAAATATATATATACATGTATATATAGATATTTGTATACATGTATATGTATATACATATATGTGTGTGTGTATGTGTGTGTATGCGTGTATATATGTATGGGAGAGAGATTCATATATGTACACATATACATATATAAAAATAGATATAGGTACATAAATATCAATCTTTGAGGAAGCTTGAAGAGAAGAATATACCTACCTATAGACAAGTAGTTACAATAGAGTATATGTCTGATAAATGTATTGTGTTATGACATTATAGCAAAGAGAACAACCTCTTTTGGGCAGGAAGGGGAGCGGGGGCCAAGAAAAATTTCTCACAGGACATAATAGTTTTGTGTGGCCCTAGAGCATCCTAGGACTTCTAGGAGGGGGTGAAAGCATGGGGGAAGAGCAGATAGATCGTGTGGATGGAATACAGGATCATGATGGGAACAGTAGGGAAAGGGTATTCAAAAGAGAAAAATTGATTTCAGTTGTGAAGGATTTTGGTTGTTATGCCAAAAAAATTGGATCTGAGCCTGTACCCACTGGTGAGCTAGCGGATTTTTACAAAGTTGAACAAGTAATGGTAGAACATCATCATTCCAGAAAGATGACAAATCATCACTCGGGTGGCCTTGTGCAACTTCTCATAACCCAGAGTAAATGACTAGTCAAAGAAACATTAATTTGACTCTGAGAAACAGTATTTTGATAAATATCATCATACTTGTCCCCTCCTCAGAATTCTACATTTAAACATTTTATCCCACCGTCCACTCGACAGTCTGCCTGCATATTGCACAAACATTTCCAGTTCAACAACTTAACTGAACAGCTTTCCCTTCACCTTGCTTTATTCACACACCATCCCCTTCCTTCTCATTTGTCCATCCAGCAGCCCAAAGATTTCCAAAGGTTATTCATTTTCTCCTCTTTCCTTCACTGCTTATAACTTCCTCCTACACATATTTTGTATCCTGGCCACTTCCTCACCATCCTAATTCAGCCTGTCATCCCTTTCCCTGAACATTTATAATAGTCGTCTCCTAACCCACCTTCCTGCCTCTAGAGTCAGAAGTCTCCAGTCTAGCTTCTGTATGTCCCTTTAAAAAGAAAAACAACAACAACAACAAAAAAACCTCTTTATAGAAGTTGCTTTATATATAGTTGTTTTACACTGTTGTGCCTGTTTTTGCTGTACAGCAAAGTGAATCAGCTGTATTTATACATATATCCCCATATCCCCTCCCACCCTCCCTATCCCACCCCTCTAAGTCATCACCCATCATGGAGTTGATCTCCCTGTTTTATGTGGCAGCTTCCCACTAGCTATCTATTTTACATTTGGTAGTGTATGTCCTTTTTTAACATACAGATCTAATTGTGTTGTAAGATCCCACTCCACCACCGTCAACATTAAAATTCTCCTATCATGTCCACGATATATTATCAGGGTAAAAAAAAAGGTTACAAAACATAGAGAACAGTTTAATTTCACTTTTGTAAAATAGATGCACATGTAACAAATACTATGTGTATAATACACAAGTAGAACAGTATGCACGTATAGAGGCATGGGGAAATCCACAATGTTACCTGTACTTTACATTTTTATTTTTAAATTTATTTTTTATTTTCCAGCTTCATAATGAACATATACTATAAATAGATAGATAGATAGATAGATAGATAGATAGATAGATAGATAAGAGAGAGGAAAGATAAAGCCCAAATGCCTTAGCATAGCTTATATCACTCCATACTTTGGTCTCTGATTCCCACAAAACCTAAAGTTGAGCCATACCTGTGTCCTTGATGTTCTTAAAATATACCACACCTCTCTAATTGTTAGATTTTGCATGTTTAGTCTCTTTTCCTGAAGACATTTGTTTCCTCTTCTCTTCCTATTCATCCTTCAAGTCTCCGCTCCTTTTCAACACTGTGTTCCTTGAAAACTAGAGCTGTTTCATCTTATTCATCTCAGTATTCCATGGTTAGAGTACAGCAGATGATCCCTGAGTAAATGCATGATGAATAATTTCTTGACTATAAGTTGAAGATATAGTATAGCCTCTCTCAACACTTACATTAACACTTTGTATACAACCTCCAGAAAGAACTTCAAATGGCTTTCTCTGTTGTATTAAACAGTGGCTGCTCATCGTAGTCAAAGCTTCAGAAAACATGAATTTCTAACTGTGTTATTCCTCTATTTTTAGAAAAGGGCCCATGGATGTTCTAAGTCACATTTGAAGTTTGAAGCTTTCTATTTTTATTTAATTTTAATTTTTAAATTAAATTAAAAAAATTTTTAATTTATTTAAATTTAATTTTAATTATTTAAAATGCATTTCATTTCTTTAATATGGAAATGACTGCAGTTGTTTTTAAAATCTTAGAAAGGACTCATTTAACTACGTATGCAGTCATCCCTTGGCATCTGCGTTGAGGATGCTCAAGTGCTTTATATAAAATGGTTCAGTATTTGCATGTAACCTACACACATCTTCCTTTATACTTTAATAAATCCTCTCTAGATTACTGATAATACTTAACACAATGTAAATACTGTGTAAATAGTTGTAAATACAATGTAGATGCTAAGTAAGTAGCATGGCAAATTCAAGCTTTGCTTTTTTTTTCTGGAATCTTTTTCTTTCTATTGATCGGTGGTTGGTTGAATCCACAGATGGGGAACCCGTGGCTATGGAAGGTTGACTGTATATTGCTATCTAAATTCACTGAGAATTAAATAAGCCTACACTTATTATTTGAAAAGAAACAATGCTAGGTGCATATGAGCAATAAATATTGGTATCCTCATTTTCAGTATGAGGAAACTGAGCCTCAGAGAAAGTAACTTATTTGTCCCATGTTACACAGCTAGCATAAACACAGGTTTTTTTATTTTAAATTCCAGAATGATGTAAGGAAATGAGTTTTAGAATCATACAGACTTGTGTCTGAATTCTAACCACACATGAGGCAAATTACTTAACTCTGTAAGTGCTGTTTGTTTAGAATTTCTCTTCGTGGAGCAAATACCATCAAACTCATAGCTCTGCTGTGTAATGTGTACATAATGTGACCATTGGCACATGCTATTCCGTTCTAGTCATAGCCTCATTTATTGAGCCCTTGTTGTGAATCACGCATGGTTCTTCATTGTTGACGTGTATTCATTTGTTTAATTCTCTCATTGGGCTTGTACGGCAGGCTTTCACAGAAGAGGAAACTACCCCAACTCAGGGTTTTATCCGCCCAGGATCACAAAGTGGTGGAGCTGAAATCTGAAGTCTGCAGTCTCATACAATAGCACTCACCCTTAACCGCTGTGCTACTAAAAATATTAGATCTAGACCCCTCTCTTCCCTTTATCATGTGCCACCCTGGCCTCAATGAGTCTGTTTTCCAGGACTCTGCATTCAAGCAAACTTCATAGGTGAACTCTTTAGTATACTGTAACCAATTTCAGGGGCAGAATAATGGATAGCATCTGATGTAGCAAAGAAGTGTGGCTGGTGTTTTTCAGAAAAGAAATCCCACTTTAAAATTAAATTTAGTAGAATAGTGTACAGTCTGAATAATGACTTTTGTTATTGATACCCAGGAAAATTGTGAACAAAGAAATGAGTGTATTCATAGAATAGGATTATATCATGTACCTAGTAAGTGACTTACTTGAAAAGGAAAACTTGCAGCTAACTCAAGAACTTATTCTTTCCCAGGAATGATTTCTCAGTTATGCCAGACAGATGTCTGTCATCACAGAATATTTCTTTTGTTTATAATTTTTAAAAAACAGTAAATGGACTTACTATTAAAAAAATAGTAAAATGTAAATTATTTCCATATAGCTTTGTGGTATTTTCTTTTGTTTTGGTCTTTGCTGCCACATATGAGATTTTTCACTCCTGACCCCATCATAGAACAAGTGGTCTCACACGATTCCTTAGTTCAGTGTTTTTGACACAACCTAGTCATCAGAACAGCTAAGTTTATCTAGATTCTCCTGGTCATGGGTTAAGAGATAGTTGAAGAGATTTCATAAAAAATGACTTTCTCCTCAGAAATTAAAGCTCTGAGACAGCTGAATTATCTTTAGTATTAACAATGACAACTTGTTAAACACTTTTCAGAATCAGCTTTACTAAATGCTAAAAATTTATTAGAACACCTTACTACTGACAGTGAAAATAAGGAAATCTAAAGTTTTTTGCCAAAAGTTAGTTTAGTTGGTCTACACCATTATTTTTTGACTTAACACCTATGTACTAACCTCCCAGAAATCTGCATTTCATGGAGCACATTTGGGGGAACATATAGCCCTTCTCTGAATTATTATATCATTTTCATTTCAATAAAAATTTCAATAAGAATTAAAATAGGGTTTTGAAACTTTATGAAACACCATAGGGGATGATTAAAAAAATAATGGCCAATCTATTGAACAATTTATTCTCCTAGATACTATTTTTTTTCCAGTCATCAGCCTCAGCTATTGAACCATTTAATCACATCCCAGCTCCAATGACAAGGAATACCTGGCATAAGGAAGGGGGAATCAGGGACTTAGCCATGTCTAGTGCTATGTCCATTTTGGTTTTGACCTGTCAAAGTTAGTCAATACAGTGGAGCCTTAAGACACAGATGGCCTTTTAAAGATAAAACACCGAGGAGGAACCAAGTATCAGATACGGGCAGGGTAACAACTGCAAAGTTCTAAGACAAAGCCAGGCCTCTGACTTTAAAGCAACATTCCCCATAGCTCGGCTCTGCTAGGCCAAGCAAGCATATCTGATTGGTGACGGCAGAATCCCACAGCTGTTGACTCATGCAGAGAAGTGACATACTGCGGAGATCAGCTTGAAGTGCCACGTGGCTGTGGATTACTGAGAAGCAGTGGCAGAAGGCAGGTCTGCTGAGCATGTGGCCGAGGAGGGAAGACCCAGTGGTTTCAGCTGAGTGGAGGGAGGCACCCTGGGGCAGACGCGTTGCAGCAGCCTTTTGAGGCTAAACTGTGGAGACTTAGAGAGATGTGATCTATAAGGGCTCACTCATCAGACTTGGCTTTGAATGAAAGAGCCACTTCAACCCACACAGTGAGTTGTGACAACCGCTTACTGGTAACGATCAAATCACAGCAATAGTGTTCAAGTTCAGGAAATAATGAGCTAATTTAAAACCCCTGGGGAATTTAAGACAAGCTCAATGACAATCTTATGTCTTGAAATTTCTCCAGGACACTTTCTTATAACAGGGTCCTGGAGTCTTAAGTTCCTCCATTGAGACGGGCAACCCTTAATTCTGTGTTGGATGCCTAGGAAGATAGCACATTTTCCACAGGAAAATGCCAACTCCTCCCTGGGCAAGCTTGCTGATAACTGACACTATCAAGGCTTGAACTGATACGGCTGGGGTAGGTTCTGAGCAAACTGCTTCAGGGTTTTGTAACTGACGCCATATGTTTTACACAGTCCCCAGACACAAGTAGGCAAAATCCACTCCCAATCTGCTCTGGATTGTCTTGTGTGTTTTATGGCTAAGGACCGAATCCCAAGCTAATAATCACAGCAGGGGGAAAAAAATAGCAATTTATGAATTAGGGTACAGCTGTCTTCAGTTATAAAGGATGCCCACTCCTTTATAAGCATTGGCACAGGAGATCAGCTGCCTTGAGCTGCCGTCACCCCTGCCTGTCTCCATTGTTTCCACTGCTTGGAGGCCCGTCAGCGCCTATCTGCATGGTGAACTCCACTATATTTCCAGTTGTAATCTCCTTGGTAAAACACAGTCGATCCCCTTCCTTTGTGCCAACCCTGTGTCCAGAACAATTTTCATTACAGCAGTTTAGCACTTTCTACAGCAGTTGTGTGTTTACATATCTGTTTTCTCTGCTAGAACTCCATGAGGGCAGAGGCTGTGGCTGGCTCGTGGAGATGCTGAACAAATGTCTGCTAAAGGAATCAGTCGAAAAAAACAAATGAATAAATGTCATAAACTATAAACTTCTTTGGAGAACTGAAAACACGTGACAAATGAATACTGATGATTTTGAAAATCATATGAAAACAAATATATTCCTTGATGATAGGCAGTAATAGATGAGTATTCATTGTCTACTCTGGGAATCCATGTTAAGTCTTTAGTTAATAATTAGTTGCTTAATGTGCTAGTATTCAAAAGTAAAAGCTCTTTGAGTAACAAAGCATAAGCTGGGAAGGTACTTGGAGGCTTTTTTCCACCAGAGGGAATAGATTTGGCCTGAATCATACACACTCTTGCCTAGTCCCACTTTTGACCAACTGCAAGCATTTAAAGTGCAGCTGGTTATGTTTAGGGATGCCATCTGTAGCCATGAAAAAAGACTCTTCTCTGATGAAGAGTTAATTGGTCTAAATGTTTCATAAACATGATCTTTATGTCTTAGTACAGTGTGTTTTGTTTTATTTTGTTTTGTTTTTCGGTCTATGAAGCGTGGGTTTGAAGTCAGATAGACCCATGGTTCCAGCTCTAGCTACTTTAGTCACTAAGGAGTTTGATTTCAGAAAAGCTTCCACAAAAGTCTACAAATCTTTATTTCTTCATCGGTTGAATTAGGATAATATTCACTTCAAACAGTTGTAAAGAGTCAATGCAGTAGTGTATAGGATGTGCCTTTCCCAGTGCTTGGCATAACCTGCATTTTCTATAAATGGCATTTCCCTCGATCTTCACCAACTCACCGGGAGGCTGTTATCTCCTGAAGAGTTAGTCCATAAATACGGTAGGTCTCTCTTTAGCCTGTAGACTGTCCTCCCACAATTCCCATAATTTTTAAGAGCAAAATGCTTGTAGATCAAACTTTATGGGACATCCATGAATGCCAATAAGATGTGACTACACAAAGCCATTGCTCTGCTGTAGGAAAGAATCTCCAACAAAAACTTTTCAAAAGCCTTTGAATGGTTAAAACATTCTTCTATCATCCATGTATTTTTGCCCTTCAAGAAAACTCTAAAATATGGCGATCAAATTACACTAATCTTTTAACTTTTAATATTAATTTTAGCATTACACAAAGTTCCCAAACATCCTTACCCAGCTTCCCCTTATGTTAACATTTTACATGATGATGGTATTTTTATCAGTACTATCAATCCTAAGAAGTTAATATTGGTACAGTATATTTAGTTAACCAAATAATTTGTATGGATTTCACTAGTTTTTTTAAATTAATTAATTAATTTATTTATTGGCTATGTTGGGTCTTCGATGCTGCACTTGGGCTTTCTCTAGTTGCGGTGAGCAGGGGCTACTTTTCATTGCGGTGCACGGGCTCCTCATTGCGGTGGCTTCTCTTCTTGTGGAGCACGAGCTCTAGGCACTCGGGCTTCAGTAGTTGCAGGACACAGGCTCAACAGTTGTGGCACACGGGCTTCATTGCTGCATGGCATGTGGGATCTTCCTGGAGCAGGGATCAGACCTGTGTCCCCTGCATTGGCAGGTGGATTCATAACCATGGCTTCACCTAGAAAGTCCCAAATTTCACTAGTTTTTAATGATGTTCTTTTCCTGTTCCAGATCCCAAATTGCTTTTAGCTGTCATGTTTCTTAGTCTTCTCTAATCTGTGACACTTCCACAGTCTTTCCTTATCCTTCATGACCTTGATACTTTAGAAGGAGGCAGGTCATTTACTTTGTAGAATGCCTCTCAATCTGGAATTGTATCATGTATTCTCCTCAGTAAATGAAGCTCAACATTTGTGGCAAGAATACTACAGAAATGATGTGTTTCTCTTGATCACTTGATGAGGGTAGTGCTGGCTGGGTTTCTCCACCGTAAAGTTACATCTTTCCCTGTGTAATTAGTGAATATCTTAGGGAGTGACCCTTGGACTGCTGCTAGAGTATTTTTAGAGTATTTCGTAAAAGTCTGATTAACATGTATCTAGACTGTACAAAGAAAGGACTTGCCTGTCATAGGACAATTATTTTCAAAGCTATCTAATTTTTGCATTGTTAGGATATGTTTATACTAAAAATGAATATTAACTTTTGATCTTATCATATCACAGCAGTTTGGAGGCTCAGTTTTAAGTGCATCTTCTTCTTCTTCTAAACAGAATTAGCTACATTTAGCATGCTTTGAGTTTAACTGTGGATGTATAGGTTACTGATTAGTGGGTAATCTTTAAAAATATGAATTAGTGCTACACAATTACTATTAAAGCTTCAAAGGAGGCAGAATTTATACCTTAAGACATGTAATGATAGAATTATTTTGTAGCCTAACATACTCCCCCCGAGTTTTAAAATCTCACAATTCTAAGGATCACTGTGTGTGTGTACCTGTGTAGGTGTGTGTAGGCGTAAGTGTGTTTGTGTAGGAGTTACCAGATGAATGTAGTTAGGAAGTGCCCACATGGTGCCCAAAACTACTGTAACTGCAAGTTTTATTAAAATATTCAACTCTGTGCCACTCAGGTTTAATACCAGAGCTACATTTTTAAAGATCATAACTTCCTATACGTTATTAGTAGACTATTTATAAGTGGAACGATCCAGGCTGAAATACTTACAACAGCACTTATGTTCACTATGACTGATCAATAACCCCTTGGAATACCCACTTGGTATTTTATATGTGGCAAACATTTGTTATGTTTGGTGTCACGTTATTGATAAGTACACATCTTTTAAAATATCTCTATAGTCTACTGTCTATTTCCACTCACCACTACTTCTCCTTCAGTCTACAAATAATCGATTTGCTTCTTTGCAATATGAAATAAGCTTTTCTTTTTGTCGTTGTTATTGTTATTGTTCTGTCATTTCCCAAACTGATCTAGCTTCTGCAAAGTATGAAGAGAGTCCATCATTGTACATTCAGCTCCAATTCCACACTTCTTTGTTCACAAATCAAAAAGAACTGCACTTTTTCAAATATCCAGACATATAAATTCATCCTTTTTTTTAATTTGCATTCACATCTACCCTTCTGGATTCCATCTGGAACCAAAACCAAAAGTGTTGAAAGACCACAACAAAGGCTGCTTTCCTTGGAGTTTCTAGCTCACCGGAAGTGGGAAGCATTAGTCATTTCACAGGCCCCATCTCACTAGATTTTCCAGTCCAAATTCTATAAAGCCCAGAGACTCAGCTGTATTTCTAAATTGAGAATACAGGGTGCCTTTCAAAATGGACTTCAGCATCCTAATTAATTTGGAGACAATTAAAAATGAGAAAACCGTATATTATTAGTTCAGGGATTTGCAATGCATGAGAAGTATGAAGAAGTATTCCAAATATTGATGTCATATTAATAAATTTATTTGACTAGAACTAATTCATCTGCTTATAATTTGTTTCAATTTTCTTTGTTCCTGAGTTCATAGGGGACTAAAAATTCTTAGGTAGTATAATATATGGCCACATTTCTGCTGATATTTATTTAAGGAAAGAAACACACACAATGGTGTTATTTTATATGGTGGTTCTTACTACTTTGATTCCAATGTGTTTTAAATAACACTATGAACTCCAAACACAAATAGCAACTCAAGCTGCATATACAATTCTGCTACCCAACACCAAGTTCCACTGTTTTTTAAAAACAATTAAGATTGAAAATGTATTTGTAAACTCTCGCTAAAACAGGATAACGTCAAGCAGTGAAACACATCAATTTTTAAAGCAGCATTGTTAGAGATCCCTTCTGCACAAAGTAGAATGACTTGGCTAGCTACTTACTTTCATTAAAATTCAAAATAAGGCAATTATATAGGTAAACCTTGTTCACTGCACATATTTTATGAGAATAAACTAAAGTCAAAATATCCCCTAATCCTCAAAGATGTTTAATTTTGTACTGTCCCTTAAAACAGCAGCTGCTTAGTAAAAAATTGTGTAAGTTTTATAAAAGGGGGTAGAGCTTAGAGATTTATCTGATAAGAATCTTTTTTAAGGACACAAGGGGGGTCCTTTTTTTTTTTTTTTAGTTGTGGCACACGGGATTAGTTGCTCCGCGGCATGTGGGATCTTCCTGCAGCAGGGATCGAACCCCTGTCCCCTGCATTGGCAGGCGGATTCTCAACCACTGTACCACCTAGGAAACCCAAGAATCTTTTTTAAAATTAATTAATTAATTTATTTATTTATTGGCTACGTTGGGTCTTCAGTGCTGCACTCGGGCTTTCTCTAGTTGCGGCAAGCAGGGGCTACTCTTCGTTGCCGTGCACGGGCTCCTCATTGAGGTGGCTTCTCCTGTTGTGGAGCACAGGCTCTAGGACCGTGGGCTTCAGTAGTTGCAGCATATGGGCTCAATTGTTGTGGTGCATGGGCCTAGGTGCTCTGCGGCATGTGGGATCTTCCTGGAGCAGGGATCAAACCCGTGTGCCATACGTTGGCAGGCAGATTCTTAACCACTGCACCACCTAGGAAGTCCCTGATAAGAATCTTTAAACCAAAAAAAAATTAAAGAAGCTTAGTTCATTGCCACAATCTTAAATTCTGTGTCATTAGAATAAGCCAAGGATTAAAATCATGATTCCAAAATAATTTTACTGATCTCTACCCACTTCCTATCATGGTCTCCAAACATTATCCATGCAGAACCTGAATGGCCGTATTTTCACTCAGTTCTAGAATGCTTCCTGCTCCTCCTTCTACCTGGTAGTTCTCTTTTAGTTATGTTTCCTCTGATAAACTGTAAACTCTGTGAACACTGGACAGTGTTAAATGACTATGCTGGCCCATAGTCCTTCACGGCCTTCAGAAGGAACCAAACCTGCCAGCATCTTGATTTGGACGTCTAGCCTCCAGAACTGTGAAACAAATTTCTGTTGTTCAAAGTACCCAGTTTGTGCTACTACATTACAGCAGCCATAGGAAACTAATTTACCTTCAAAGGAGCTATTAGTTCTTTTCTGATTTTCTATCCTTTTACTTTACAATTTTAAATATTATTTTCTTTAGTTAAATTTGTATTTTAAAAAAAAAGTATGATTTAGACCAATGGTAAAAATCTTCAAAAAGAAATTCGTTTCTGCTTCCCTATCTCTGGCCTATCATCCTTAATCTTCCAAGAAAGCCACTGCTGAACATTTCCTGTGTATCATTTCAGAAGCTCTGTATACACAGTCAAGCATGTATAATTTCTAGCACTTTATGTGACTAAGATCAAGGTGTGTATAATGTCCTGCGACTTGCTATGTTGCTAATATATCTTATATCTCTCTCCATGTCTTTACTCTGCCTCCTTCTCTTCTAAGAATTACACAGTGTTCCATTATATAGATGTATAACTTATTTAACCAGTTCCCTGTTGATGGACACTGAAGTTGTGTCGTTTTCAGTTATTACACGAAGTGCTGTAGTAAATTTCCTTGCATATGAATCTTTGTAGACTTTGCCAAGTATATCTGTAGGATTAAGAGTTAGCTGTATAATTATATTTGGGAGATGTTTCCAAATTGCTTTCTATAAAGCATATAAATCTTTTAATATGAATTTATATGCATTGCAGTCTTTTCTTCATGAGAAACATTCCGTTTTAGGATCACTGTGGTGTGTAAAAGATGATTTCAGGTGGATCGTGCTGTACTGATTTATCGTTAGTATATACCTCATCGAACTCTTCTGTAAATGTTCATTTGGTGTCCAGTACTGTGAATCACACAATAGCTACTATTTTATGGCTGGCTGACTATAGTACAAGGAAAGCAGTTGTTGCATTTAGAGACAATGTGAAGACAGAAAATAAGTCATCCCTTTGGAACAAGATAGGGAAATTAGCTCATCAGGAATCTCTTGTGGGAAAAGGAAGAGTCCTGATCTGGAAGAGGACTCTGACTTTCTGGGGACAGGCAACCATGCCAAAATTGTCAAGTCTGAGTGGTCACTACTGACTTATTAGAAATAGCCGCAGCCCAGGGGAAGGAAATGGGTCTGTCTGAAAAAATCTGGGTGCTACAAGGAGTAAATGTATCTTTTTAAATTTAGAATGTGGACGTTTTTCATTATGTAGAGGAAGAAAGGGAGAACTGTTTGATCTTAAAAAGAATGATTCTGTAGGGCCAAAAATGTAGTAAAGGTTTAAAGATACCTACAAGGTGAAATAGTCCAATTTGATATTGCTCTAAAAATATAGCAAAATCACATTAAAAAATGAAAAATACTACTAATTCCTCTGTGGCCAAATACTTCTGTAAAAAACTGAATGGGCTTCTAGAGGAATTGGTAACAAGAACAGTGGTCATATATTCATGGGTAAGGCAGAGGGCAAAGCCAAGGGCACTTTAATATCTCTTCTGTTAGTCACTACAGCATTTCATGAAAAGTTAAACACATTTTTTAAATTATGTGCTGCATATGGACACCAAGTGGGGAAAGTGGGAGGGTTGGGGAGAATGAATTGGGAGATTGGGACTGCCATATATACATTACTAATAAGAAAAAAATATCAAATCGTACACTTTGAATATATGCAGTTTATTGTACGTCAATTGTATCTCAATAAAAGTTCTTTAAAAAATTATGTACTAAACATATATAATTTCTGCACGTGTTTGAACAAGAAAATCCATTAACTACCTTATTGCACTCTATTGAAAGCTATGACAGCCCATTCAGGAATTTGTGAAGCCTCCAGCAAAGGGATACCCTCTAACTGTGGAGCAGCTTTCTGGGGTTAATTTTAAGCATCTCTGCTAAATACTATCTTTTCCATGTATTTAGACTCAGGAGCTCCAAGAGGTGACATGTAAGACCAGAAGCGCTGTTATTTAATTTCTGGAATATGCCCGAACCTGACCAAATTACTAATCACACCAAGCGAAGAAAGAATGAGGGATGCTAATGAGTTTTTTCCTTTCAAAAATTGTTTAATTTTTTTATTAGTGGGGTTTATCACTTTTAAGATCTAAAGGGATACTTAAGGATTCATGTGGCCTGAGAAAAGATTTCACAAACTCTTAGAGGAAGAGAGAAGTTTGGCTGCATGCTGTATTTCCATAGTGGTTTGACCACGTAGGTGTTTTTCTTCCAATGCAAGAAGTGTAGAGGCAGGCAGCCCGAGGTCAGCGTTGTGGCAGCTTTGCAGCATCATCTGTGTCCTACTTTCTATCTTTCTGCTCATGGTTGCCTCATGGTCACAACATGGCTGCTTCTCCTTCAGGCTCACCTCCACATTCCTAGCAGAAAGAGGAAACAGAAAATGTGGCATCAAGGAAACAAAACTTTTTTTTCAAAGCTCTTTATTGGAATATAATTGCTTTACACTCTTGTACCAGCTTTTGAGGTACACCAAAGTGAATCAACTGTATTTATACATATAACCCCATATCCCCTCCCTCCCACAACTCCCTCCCACCCTCCCTGTCCTGGCCCACTAAGGCATCACCCATCATCGAGTTGATCTCCCTTTGTTACGCAGCAGTTTCCCACTAGCTATCTATTTTACAGTTGGTAGTGTATATATGTCTATGCTACTCTCTCACTTTGCCCCAGCTTCCACTTCGCTCCCCACCCCCCCAACCCCATGTCCTCCAGTCCATTCTCTGCATCTGCATCCTTAGTCTTGCCCTGTCACCACTGGGTTCATCAGTACCATTTTTTTTTTTTTTTTTAGATTCTGTGTATATGAGTTAGCATACAGTATTTGTTTTTCTCTTTCTGGCTTACTTCACTCTGTGTGACAGACTCTAGGTCTATCCACTTCATTACATATAGCTCCATTTCATTCCTTTTTATGGCTGAGTAATATTCCATTGTATATATGTGTCACATCTTCTTTATCCATTCATCTGTTGATGGGCATTTAGGTTGCTTCCGTGTCCTGGCTATTGTAAACAGTGCTGCAATAAACATTATGATACATGATTCTTTTTGGATTATGGTTTTCCCTGGGTATATGCCCAGTAGTGGGATTACTGGATCATATGGTAGTTCTATTTTCAGTTTTATAAGGAACCTCCAAACAAGGAAACAAAACTTTTCCAGAGATCAGTAGCCAATTTCCACTTATATTTCCTTGATTGGAATTGTGTCACATGACCATGTTTAGCTACAAAGGAGACTGGGAAATAGGGTTTTGTTGGTTTGATTTTTTTAGTACTAGACACATTGCTATCTCCAGCAAAACCAAGGTCTTTCTCCTGGAAAGGGAGAAGGGAGAATGGATATTGTGTAGGCACCTCGCATGGTCTGCTGCTGTATCTTCTCTCCACCCTTCACCATTTTATATTGAGAAAACTAGATTCAGTGACTTACTCAATAGCACACAGCCAGTTTGTAGCAAAGCTGGACTCAAATTCATGAGTGCAAGTCCTAACACAGTGGTGCTTTTTCCAACATATGCCACTATTCTCTTATTGCATAAGATGTGTACAGCTCCCCACTCCAGGCCATACTGATACCACCTTTTCTTCTAATTCCCCCAACTCCGTCGGCCAGTCTCTGGACATTGGTCTGCATTTGGTCATATGACTTGTTTCTTTCAACTTTAAGGGTCGTGTTATTTGGCTGCAGGTAGAAAGTGATTAATATCTACTCTGGGGCAGGGTGGGGGGTGGAAGGGTGGGGCTGTTCTGGCTTTCCTTTAATGTAAAGGGGTACACTCTACTAACTACAGAGATGAACTGCTGAGGAGTAATTCAAAAGGCAGCACAGAACACAATAGAACATTCTTTCACCTAAACTACAGAGAGGAGGATATGACTTTAAATTTCATTTACTTCAAGAGCTAATGTCCCTTCCCCACATTCTGCTTCTTTATCCTTTGCAGTATCGCTTTGATTCCTTGCCTACCTTGGAGTTTACTAGAGTCCTGGCTGTTTAGTTAGTATCCCAGGGCTGACCTGCTGACTGTGGAAGAACAGGTTCCCCATGGGAGCCTCCACCTGAGGCGGAGTTGGCACCAAGCCGGGGAACAATGCAAGCAGGAAGCCAAGGTGGAGGTTCTAAGCAGCAGGAGTGGTTACCTCTTTCCAGATCCCACTGGCATAATGCTTTTCTGTGTTTTGCATTACGTTCACTCTATTATCATAGGCTCATATCCAGGAACCTGGGTATTCAGTGAGTGCAGCATTGAACATTTAAAAATGTGATTATTCTCTATTGCCAGTCATTTGTTTCAGCAGCTTTGAAGTCAAGTCAGAACATGCTTCTGTATTATGACAATACATTTGTTCTAAGCTGCACCGAAGAGGATAATTAGAACAAATGAGATAGGGATTTCAGTTCAGGATTAAGAAGAAACTCCTGATGATGAGCTAGATTGTGTTGCTTGAGGTCAGGGACCTGCCTTCACAGCAAGGCACTTTGCAGGTCCTAGCTGTTAAATCAGTACCTTTCCATTTGAAAACTGTATCCAGATTTGCTCAGGACCACATCATGGATTTATCATTCTTCCTCTGACTAGGAGTTTGTATCAGATACCCTTGGAGGTACATCTCAAGAAAAAATGTCATGATTTGATTATTAAAATATAGATTGTGAGCATATTAGTTTTTTTAATAACTTTTTTTTTTTTGCCTAAGATGTCAGATAAATCCTTTTCCCACCTCAAGACCTTTGACATGCAACTCCTCCTTGAAATTCTCATCCTGCCATTTTTCACATCCTTCAGTTCAGATGTCGTTCCTCAGAAAGGCTGCCTGTGACAAACGTATCCGAAATAGCCCACACCCACTTATCAGAGATTGAGTTTGGTTTCCCACAGGACAAGCCATTAACGCACCATCCATCTTTCTGATTGATTGATACAGCCAATGACATGTCCAGTTTCGACAAGAAGAGACCAGCTGGCACTTTGATAGCATCTTTCTAATGCCCTCCAGATGAGTGTTAGGATACAATCACACTCACGCACACCACAGAGACCCCAATCATCTCTAGGCAAACATTTCTCTAAATCCAGACTTTCAGAAATGTTGGTGAAATTAGGCTTCCTGACTTCAAACTATACTACAAGGCCACAGTGATCAAGACAGTATGGTACTGGCACAAAAATAGAAAGGAAGATCAATGGAATAGAATAGAGAACTCAGATGTAAGCCCAAACACATATGGGCACCTTATCTTTGACAAAGGAGGCACGAATATACAATGGAAAAAAGACAGCCTCTTCAATAAGTGGTGCTGGGAAAATTGGACAGCAACATGTAAAAGAATGAAATTAGAACACTTCCTAACACCATACACAAAAATAAACTCCAAATGGATTAAAGACCTACATGGAAGGCCAGACACTATAAAACTCCTAGAGGAAAACCTAGGCAGAACACTCTATGACATCCATCAAAGCAAGATCCTTTTTGACCCACCTCCTAGAATCATGGAAATAAAATCAAGAATAAACAAATGGGACCTCATGAAACTTAAAAGCTTTTGCACAGCAAAAGAAACCATAAACAAGACTAGAAGGCAACCCTTAGATTGGGAAAAAATAATTGCCTATGAAACAACGGACAAAAGATTAATCTCCAAAATATACAAGCAGCTCATGCAGCTTAATACCAAAAAAGCAAATAACCCAATCCACAAATGGGCAGAAGACCTAAATAGACATTTCTCCAAAGAAGACATACATATGGCCAACAAACACATGAAAAGATGCTCAACATCACTAATCATCAGAGAAATGCAAGTCAAAGCCACAATGAGGTAGCACCTCACACCGATCAGAATGGGCATCATCACAAAATCTGGAAACCACAAATGCTGGAGAGGGTGTGGAGAAAAGGGAACCCTCCTGCACTGTTGGTGGGACTGTAAGTTGGTACAGCCACTATGGAAAACAATTTGGAGGTTTCTTAAAAAACTACAAATAGAACTACCATATGATCCAGTAATCCCACTCCTGGGCATATACCCAAAGAAAACCATAATCCCAAAAGAAACATGTACCATAATGTTTATTGCAGCACTATTTACAATAGCCAGGACATGGAAGCAACCTAAATGCCCATCAACAAATGAATGGATAAAGAAGATGTGGCATATATATACAATGGAATATTACTCAGCTCTAAAAAGGGATGAGATGGAGCTATATGTCATGAGGTGGATAGACCTAGAGTCTGTCATACAGAGTGAAGTAAGTCAGAAAGAGAAAGACAAATATTGTATGCTAACTCACATATACGGAATCTAAAAATGGTACTGATGAACTCAGTGACAAGAACAAGGACGCAGGTGCAGAGAATGGACTGGAGAACTCGAGGTTTGGGAGGGGGCGGGGGGGTGAAGGGGAAGCTGAGACGAAGCGAGAGAGTAGCACAGACATATATATAGTACCAACTGTAAAATAGATAGCCAGTGAAAGTTGTTGTATAACAAAGGGAGTCCAACTTGAGGATGGAAGATGCCTTAGAGGACTGGGGTGGGGAGGTTGGGGGGCACTCGAGAGAGGGTGGGGGGGAGTTGAGGGAGGGAGGGAATATGGGGATATGTGTATAAAAACAGATGATTGAACTTGGTGTACCCCCCAAAAAATAATAAATAAATAAATTAATTTAAAAAAAAGAAATGTTTCAACATTATTTGCATTATTGATAAATTGAATGCAGCATCTCAGTCTGAAATACCTGAATTTAGGTGACTTCGTGGCATGTTCACAGTGTGTTTCATGTGGAATGTATTTATTCTGGAATGAAACAAGATCTTCAGTTTTGGGGGTTTTTGTTTAATAAATTTATTTATTTATTTATTTATTGGCTGCTTTTGGTCTTCATTGCTGCATATGGGCTTTCTCTAGTTGCCACAAGCAGGGGCTACTTTTCATTGTGGTGCACAGGCTTCTCATTGCTATGGCTTCTCTTGTTGCAGTGCATGGGCTCTAGGCGCATGGGCTTCAGTACTTGTGGCGCATGGGCTTTAGTAGTTGTGGCACAGGGGCTTAGTTGCTCCACGGCAGGTAGGATCTTCCTGGAGCAGGGACTGAACCTGTGTCCCCTGCATTGGCAGGCGGATTCTTAACCACTGCACCACCAGGGAAGTCCTTCGGTTTTCTTCTTAATTATGTGCCTGGGAAATCTCTCCATCTTAGTCCATTTAGATCTATCTTTATACATGTTCTTTATGCATTGCATGAGGATTTCTCTGGAGTGGACTCTAAGAAGTCTAACTTTGGGGTTATGGAGTCTGTGAATTTTTAATTTTACTGTAAACTACCTTCCAAACTAGCTGGACTAATCGGTACTCCTTATCAGCAGTGTATAAATGGTAATTATTTCTCCCCGCCCTCCCTAACATTTGTTATAAACTTTTTTTTTCAGTCTGATAGATACATAATGCCGTTTTTCTGGCCTTAAAAAAAGGTCTCGTCTCCACCAAAGACAAATGGATAGATAGATGAATAAATGGATATCACACATACATTACCATATATCATCCATAGATGTTTATTCAGACTAAATCTTCTCACATCATTATAAACTTTGTTGTTTTTAATTGCTTTATTGTAATGAACATTTTAATAGAAATCACAATTGTAATTTTAATTAGTTTCCTAAACTTCAATTTGTCATGAATTAAAAAATGAAAATATGTATACCCAGTTAAGATTTCAAAAAGTCACACACTACCCCCATTCCTTTTGTTCTTTAATATCCTGGACCTTTTGGTATGAGATCTAGGAATCTGAGTTGGTAGTTAGGATATTTGAAAGTGTGAGGGGAGGTGACCAGAAATTGCTCATTAGAGGCTGAGATACAGAGTAAACAAGAGGTCAAACCAGTTATTTCTCTCCATTACTGAGAATTTATAGTATAAAAAGGGGGACAATTAACTCAAGCCTTTTACACATTCATCAAATATTTATCATTGTCTACTGTGCGCTAGGGACTGAGTGTACGTGTCAGGAAAATAATTATCCGTTCTCATGGAGTATTTAGTCTAGTGGAAAAGGCACAAATAACAAATGTAATTACCAAGTGGTGAAGAGTAAGAAGGAAACAAGTGATGCTGACATGGACAGAAGCTGATACATAACTTTCAAGAGACTTAAAACACAAAATGATGCTCTCCATGCAAAATTAGGAAGAAAGCATTCCTGACATAGATTGTAGCATTTTTACCTGGCCTTAACTGAGGTAGACTGAGAGAACCCGGTGAAAAGGGTGGCAGTGAAACCAGGTGAGGTCGGATAGAGGGACACTGGACAGGTACAGGTGCCAATAGCTTTGTAGGCTAAGCTATGAGAAAATGAGAGTGGGGCGACCTGTTGGAGCAGAGAAGAGATTTCAGACAGAACCAATGAACTGCTGCTCTCCGATGCATGTGGCAGACTATCAAAGGCATTGCTCAGTACAGAACATGTCTCCCTAAAGAGTTTCATTGCAGTGAGCTGTTACCTACTTTTATATATGTGAAGATGTTTTAGATGAAATATATGTATTTGATTCTATTTATAGCATATCATAGATCTTTAATAAATGTGTGTTGAAAATGAAATTTATCTGTTAAATTAACATTCTCCCCAAATATTTCCCATTTCTTTTCTCACATGGAGTCTTTTCCCCTTGTCGTCTATGAATTTTTAATGAGTCAACAACACACAGGTATATCTTTTAAAGTAAAACTGCCATCATTTCTTTAAAAATTGGCAGAGCAATAACATGGCTATCAAAGCCAAAATAAAGATTAAGTTATCATTAGAATTTATATGACTCCCCTAATGTAAGTAGCTATTAATAGCAAAATCAACTATTGATGAATAAATATCAAGAGGGGGTAAATAGGAATTTCTCCCTTTTATCCATAAAGGTTATTTGACACAAAAAGTCCTATTTTTTAGATTTTATTACTACCGGTCAGGTTAATTACTGTAACAGCTAATTTTTATCATTTTAACGCAGGATTGTGGTTTGCTGATTCAACCAGAGGAAACCTGTGGCTTACAGCCTATTTCCTCTGACTACATTGAAGCCATTTCACAGCCCGAAATAAAGACTTGTCCATCTGGGGACACAAAAGGTGACTATTACACTGGATATCATTTCTATTTCTTTAAAAAATCCCTTAATATAGATAAGTAGTAGATGCTTATTTAAACTATTCTTGTACAAAAAAGGTAATGTGATACTTTTTCATTAATAGGAACTGCAGCACATATAATTAATGTAAATGCATTGTTTCAATATGTGAAATATGTTGATTAATCAAATGCTCTTCTTTTCACCCTCTGCTCTTTGCCTAGTTAATGCATATTCACCTAAAGATCCTAGCCGAAAAGTCGCTTGTACCATAGAGCCCTCCTGAGCCTCTGACTTGTTTTCCTTATATATTTTCATAGCACCCAGTGTTTTTCTTCCATGGCCTTTTCCACAATTATTGAAATGATTAAGTGTGTAATTGACTGTTTGATATCAGTGTCCCCAGGCTGTCACCTGCATAAGGGCAGAGAGTCTGAGCTGTTCTCACTCTACTAATTCACTTAACACTATAGTTTCTACAGAGTAGGTGCAAAAGAAGTTGACCTTGTGAACCCAAAGAACTGCAAAGGATACAAGTTCAGTTTTAAATCAATTCTTTTAGTTAAAAAAAAATCTTTGGAAATGGTCTCTAACGTCTCCTATATATTGAGCATGAATAGAGGCAGGAAAGTCTTGGTCAAATTCAAAGTCAAATTCAATTACAGTGTTCAATCCTGCCCAGGGCAGACCTGGAATGACACAGTTTGGTGCCACTGTCCATGTCCCCTGTTTTTTACCTTCCCCAGCACTCTTCTTTCAGTGGAGACTAGTGGGGTTAAGCCAAAGCTTAAATGCCTCCAAGGCAGTAAGAGGAGCAAAGAGCATCTTCTCTTGCAATTCCTGGTGACCGCACTGGCCTCCTGACCCCAAGTCTCCCTTCATCTTAAAAGTCTGAGAAAACACTCAGGAGCTTTTCTACCCTAGCCATGAACTTCACACCACAACTTGAACAGGAAATGAGTTTCACAAATGGGTGGGACAAATTGCAATTTGGCATGCACAGTTAACAAACGTGGGCATTTCCCTATTCTTGAACATGTGTCCTAAATAATAAAGTACAGTCAGTGCACAGGGAGGGATTTACCCATTATGTTGTGTCAGGTGGTAAGATTTATGATTCTTGGCTAAATGAGATATATACTCTTATATACAAAGCAGATACCGATGTGTCTAGGTACTTTTCCATCAGATGACAATTTATGAGAATCATAAAACAACTTAATTCTATTCCTCCTACTGAACCGAGTCAAAAGTTCTTCAACAAAAAGTTGAAGATACACTTCTGAGATTCCTCAAGAAGTGGCAGCTTCTTCTGTCCATTAAATTTGCAGTAACTTATGTCTGGCCCTGTTCTGAAGCTGTTTGTGTACCTGGTCCTTACAAGACAGGCCGCCATAGAACGGGGGCCTTCTGGTAACTTGAGCAGTTACGCCTCTTTTAAAAAGCCCCCAATATTGACACTGCAATCAAGCCCATATTCCTTAACCTGACAATAATCTGACCCCTCCTATCTGTCCCAACTTGTCCCAGCTTCCTGACCTCATTTCATGCTGATAATTGGCTGAAGGAGTCCAGGCACCTGTCCATGTAGTTCCCTGCTCCTAAAAGTCTTCTTCCCATCTTGGTCTAACTTCTCCTAATGCTATATCTTTCTCTCCAGGAAGTCCTTCTTTACCACCCCACCCCCAGATTTACTTCTATGCATCCAGAATATCTTGGACACATGTCTATAAATAGCACTTACCTCATTGTATTTCAAGTGTCTAATTTGCATGTTTCTCTCTCCTTCTCTAATAAGTAGTCTTCAAAATGTAATAATGCAGCCAAGCAAGGGAAGGGAGTGGCACAAAACAATCCACAAGGATGAAGCAAGTAAAGATGAAAGTATATGTACATTTATTTTTAATTATGCTTATGTTTATGTTTTATGATGGATGTAATATATACATATAAGAGTATATGCAGGACTTCCCTGGTGGCGCAGTGGTTAAGAATCTGCCTGCCAATGCAGGGGACACGGGTTCAAGCCCTGGTCTGGGAAGATGCATGTCGCAGAGGAACTAAGCCCACGTGCCACAACTACTGAGTCTGTGCTCTAGAGCCTGTGATTCACAACTATTGAGCCCTCGAGCTACAGCTACTGAAGCCCATGCACCTAGAGCCCATGCTCCGCAAGAGAAGCCACCACAATGAGAAGCCCATGCACGGCAACAAAGTGTAGCCCCTGCTCGCTGCAAATAGAGAATGCCCAAGTGCAGCAACGAAGACCCAATGCAGGCAATACATAACTAACTAAATAAACAAAGGGTATACATCCATGTAGTACAGGGTAGGTGTATTAATTATGTCAACGGTGCATCAGCAATAAGTTTGTACTGATGGCTGCCCTAGATTTCAAGTGTCCAGAGCAAAGATTGTCCTTATTCATCTTTAAGTGTCTAATATATGATTTAAAAAATAGCTGCTGAACTAAAACCAAGATCCAAGCCCTTCTCTCTTCCACAGAAGACTGTGAAATCAACCAAGGGTAACTACTCCACCCTTGAGGTCCTAGAGACCTAAAGATTCAAGGTGATTGAGTGTGACCAGAGATAGCAGTTTGCAAGAATGGATTTTTTTCTGCCAAAGATGATTTCCTTCCTTGATGGTAGGACTGCCTTCTGTAGAAAGAAGTTGTCACACTAGATGACATTGGAAGGACGTTTATCTTGGTGCTCTAGCTTTAGCTTATAAGGCCATAGACTGGTTTCAAAATCTTATTTTCACAGCACATTACAGTGACTTGGCAGAACTGGATCCATTTTTTTCTCCTTGAAAAATCTTTTTTTCAATAACACTAGCTAATATAATTTTGAGTGACTTTTTTTTTTATTAAGTTGAATTCTAGCCTGTAGAAAATAATTTAACTATAAGACACAAGCTAGGAATAAAATCTTTTGCTCAGGAAAGAAAAAATAATTCTTCTAATTTGCAGAAAGAAGAAATTTATATGATCATTGAATGAGAATTACCTTTAAAGAAAATAGTTTAGATTGCATTTTATAATATGTAAACAAAAACTTTTATCGTATCTTTTTTGGAAGGAAACAATAACTTACACTTTAATACTTCTAATATTGAAAATATAGATATATTTTTTCTTCTTAAGTAAAAACTGCCTTATTTTATAGCTTTATAGAGTCAGGAATTAGTGCTATCATTTATATGATTTTACATCTCACCATGGCCCTAAATCACAAAGTTGAACTTCTTTTCTCCATCATTTTACCCAATCTGATTCACTTAAGTGGCTGAAATCTAACTTGCATTAAATATAAAGCTAAAACGATAAATTAAATAACTTCTCCCAAAAGGCAGTTTCATTCCTCAGAACGTTATTCCCTGAGACATATGTCATACTTTATTTCAGAAATCACAGCTTTGATTCATTCATTGTTTAAATATATAACATAGAATTTATGTCCTTCTTTTTGACAATTTTTGTTGAACTGGAATCATTTAAAATGTTAAGAAAGCCCAGTCCTGCAGATGTTGTACAGATGTCTATTTCAAGTAGTATTACTAACTCACAATAAAAAAGGCATTGTGAAGCAATACAGAAATGCAGAGTTACGACTATAAATACGAGGGTGAGTCAAAAATTATCTGCACTCTGGCTGTAGAATTTATTTTAATTAACTTTTCGAAAGACAAATACATCATTTTTTGACACAATCTCCTTGCTTTTCAATGCACTTTGTCCATCTATCAACATGCTTTCATATTCCCTCATTAAAAAACGTTTTATGCTGAGCTGCAAGCCACAAATGCACCACTGTCTTCACTTCTTCATCAGAAGCGAATCTTCGTCCTCGTAGGGCTGCTTTCACGGGACCAAACAAGTGAAAGTCCGATGAAGCAAGATCAGGACTATAGGGAGGATGCTTTAACACCTCAAAATGTTTTTGCAGAGTGTCGACAGTGTGGGCAGAAGTGTGCAGACATGCACACTCTCAGACCACATAAAATGAATCACTGCACACTGCTCTTCTTTTGCGCAGATCACAAGTGAGGCATCCGTTTTTGCTCGCACTGCAGTTACAAATGAACTGATGTAACATGTTCATACCTGCACAGCAGTGACTTGGGAGACAGTAGCCTTGAACGGAAAGCGCTAAGACAGTGCGGCCAATAGAAGTTTTAATGTAACTGGACAGCGGATAATTTTTGACTCACCCTCATAGATGCTTCAATAATGTGTTAAAGTCCTCCTAGATAGAGAGTGATATGTATGTAGGGAAATGGAAGGTCATTCACCAGACCTGAAATTGTGGCGCTATTGCTTAATGGGTAGACATTGAATAAGGTAGTTTTCTGAAATTCTCATTAAATTTAAAAAGCAAAGCAAAGAAAAAATTGTATTGTTACAGGAATAAATATTTAAGTCCACATTACTTTCGGACCGTCCTGTATTTCAACTTTCTGCTTCTGTTGACACAGTCCCCCCTAAAGCAATTCTGCTGTATGTATTCTTCCCTTCCTTGGAAGTCATACTCTTCTAATCTTCTTTTCCTTCTGTTTCCTTCTGTCTCTCCCAGTTTGTTGCTCTTAATATACCTATACTTTTTCCCCTTTCTATGATCAACCAGTAGGAGCCATAAACTAGATCTCTTTCCGTATTTTATTATTTGTAACTACTTCCACACACACAAACCCTCACATACACAATTCTGACATCGCTGAGTCATGAAAAGTAAAATGTGCCCTATTCATCCCCTGAAAGTAGAAATTCTTCCTGCTGAAATTTATGTCACACCAGATACTTTTGTAGCAGAACCACAAATAAAATCCAGAATGGATAAATGTGTTAAAAACTTTCCTTTCTAACTTAGAAAGTAGCTGAGACTATTTAGCTCCTTAATATTTTGAAAAGAAGCAGTAACAGAAGCCAGATCTTTTGGGTAGAGCAGATGATTGTCGGAGACATCAAGGTGTTCCCCGTAAAGGACACAAATACCTACTCATATTTAACATACTGGTTCACACTCCATATCTGAAAAGGTGAACAGGGAAAAACCAGAAATCAAAAATCATTTCTTGATATTTTTCTAATAAATTATTAATGTGACCACTCACACTAAAAGCTGCGGTGTTTTGAATGCATGTTACTTTATCAGTAAAATAAGAAAGATCTTAAATGCAGCTTTTTGAGAATATTCATTTGTCTTATAAACATTTACTAAAGCTTGTGCCCTACTTTGTGCCTGAAATCAGCTGGTAACAAAGGTGAATATGATATGGTAACCATGCTGGGTCCTTTAAATACATTATCCCATTAAATCCTTGTACCAATTATGTGAGGAGAACAGTATACACCTCGTCTAACAGATGAAAAAATTAAGGCAACAGAGCTAGAAAGAGGAGAAGAGATTTACAGCAAAAAGGCCCCTGATCAAATTAAGGAGCAATCTCTATTCTTCAAAATAATTAATTAACAGAATATTAAGGTAATTGTCTTATTATATCTTGACTCTCTGGAGAGCAGAGAATATAACTAATATTGGATTGGTAACCTAAACTTGTGTTAGGCTAGGAAATGTGTGTGCCGACTACTTCAGTATCAGTGGCTCCCCGTATACTTTGGTCCTATTAAATGCCTCGTGTGCTATTTGAAAATAAATAATAATTGAGTAGTACCCTATCACCTTAAATTTTTTATAAGTATGTGTTTTTACAGAACAGAATTCATACTTGACTTCAACATGAACTGTTATTTCAGTACTTTACTACTTGAGATTCCATTTGGTTGGCAGGAGGCCATGCACTGCTCCACTGGTTTTATGTAAGAGTGGTCTCCTCACTGTGATTTCTGTATAGACGTGCCATCACTGAATTCTAGATTTACTTGCAAACTGTAATTTTATCCATAGAAACAGAACCAAGGAAGTTTTGCTTTCTATTCTAGGCCAGTGGATCGTGCCTTGCCTTAGCTGTTCAGACAACAGGACCTGTGACTGGAGAGAAATCACTTGGCAACCCCACAACTGCCAATATGATGTCCTAACTAAGTCTCAACTCCAGCAGTGTCTGGGAGGAAGGAAGGTAGGTTCTGGACCCAGTGGGGAGACCTTTCATGTACGCCACCCGCCGCACCAAAAGCCCTGCCATTGTATCTACTAGACCAGTTCCTGCTCCCTCACTCTGCAGAGGACAACTAACTGAATGCAGTTTGGCTTTTTCAATGAATGCGTTATCACAGAAGAGCCGTAACCGTTTTTGCTCAAAATGCTCCGTTATTTCCAAATAAGTCTACTTGACAGATTGAGGCAATTAAAATTGCGTCCTGTGCTGACCCAGTTCCATGCTGGTTTTCTCAGCCCACATGGGTAAGAGCTGGCCACGTCAACTGACAGTTGGCGATTCCGAGCAGCTGGCCTCGTCAACTGCGGCTCTCGCAAGGCACTGCAGTTAAAACAGCCATCTGTGGCTCGCACAGGCGGTGGAATGCTCCTGCATGTAAGACTCCTGCTCCAGCTTACCCCATGCATGGCCTTGTTTTTACACACTAACCTCCCTGATCTTCTCTCACGTTCTCGGGCAGGTCTCGCATGGACCTCGCTAGGCTGCTCTTCCTTTAGTGTGGCTTCTAAGCTGATTTCTTGGACATGCAGTGTCTCCTTGCTAGGCGTGCTCTGACTAGGTAGATTCCGGCAGAGCTCTTGGACATGCGAACTGGGCACGTAGACTGAGGTGCTTGGTTAACGTGAAGTAAGTAACCCTTCTCCAGATTTTGAAAGTACTTTCTATTAGATGGACATTTCCTCACAAATTGTTTGTAAACTCTCACACATGGGCAAGACTGATTTCAAAACCTGATTTTTTTTTTTAAGAAGCTCTATGATTCATAAAGAGCAGTGGACTAAATATATGTCAATTTTTCAGATTAGGTCTATGTTCAGATTTTCTACCAGCAAATGGTTTAAGAAGAATGACAGGGGAAGAAGCAAAGCAGGGGGATGGACCTCTACTTCATGGAGATTCCAATGTGAATGCCCCAAGGTTCATGACTGAGAGGACCTCTAAAGATAAAGTAGCAGTATTAGTTAGTTTCAAAAAGGGAAGGGAAGAAAACAAACATCCAGAAACTTCTGTTGCTGTGTTATTAACTGAGCATTGATTCTGTACAAAGAACTGTGCTAATGACTGTTTGACACCTTAAATCTTATCAGACAGTAAGCTTCAGGAGGGCAGCCAACGTTTTGATTCACTACCATAATCTTCTTGCTTGGCACAGTGTTTGTAACAAAATAGTCAGTTAATAAATATTTGTTGAGTAAATGAATAAGTTAAAATTTTATTTTTTCCTAATCACAAGTCTGTGAGGTAAATATTTTTATATCTGTTTTCTACTTACGAATATTAAAGTTCAGAGAGACGGAGTAATTCACCTGTGATCACACATGTATGTGAGTGGCCGCTACTCAGGCAGTTTGAACCACCAATTTGGACAACCCAACCTCCATATCCTAGAAATGTAGGACTGGAAGCAATGAAAATAGTTGTTGCCGTAAGAAGTCAGATTTCTCCAGACTCTTTCAGAATATCATTCTGACCTCAAAATTTAGAGTGTTCAGGAAAATTCCCAAGATGTCACCGTCTATTAACCAGAAAGTCAGTAGATGTTAAAGTTCGTCACTAAATCCCATGGCTTTGGACAGGACACATTGTTTCTCAGGCTCATTTTCTTCATCTGTAAAATAAGAATAAGTCTATATGATCTAGTCCCATGCTGTAGATGAATCAACTTTGTAGAAAGCTAAATGCCTTCTTCCCTGTCAGTCTTAAAATACCATAGCCTGGGTGGCTTAAACAGATATTTATTTATCACAGTTCTGGAGGCTGAAAGTCCAAGATCAGGGTGCAAGCATGGTTGGATTCTCCTTCCTGGCTTCTGTTGGCTGCCTTTTTGCTGTGCCCTCATAAGGTAGAGAGACAGAGAGAGCTCTGGTATCTTCCTCTTCTTATAAAGACACTAGCCCCATCATGGGGCCACCACCCTCATGACCTCATGTAGACCTGTTACCTCCTAAGGCTCCACCTTCTAATATCATCACGTGGCAGGGGATGGGATTGGGTTTCAACATGTGAATTTGGAGAAGACGCAAAAGTGAAGTCCACGATACTGTCTTTGTTCATTTCAAGGCTAATTACTAGCAACTCTACAAAGTAATGATAAGAAAAAGGGAAGATCTCCTCATCCTACATGTTAGAGGGAGGTGATGTTACACAGTCTGAAAATAAAGGCCTGAGTTCAGATCAGGCGATCCGAGCAGAGACCAGCCAGCTGGCTGCTAAGCAGTGAGGGCTTCTCTTATAGTGACTCTTTGGGTTCAGAAGCATCCTTAAGACCTGCAAGCTCAGAAACTCAAGTTTGCCAGCATACTGGCAATGGTCCTCCAGAGTCTGTTTTGTTTACCAGGATGCTAATGTACTCTATACACACAAGGGAAGCATTGTACATTTTTAGCAGAGGAGCGGCACAACCAGAATTAGAAAAACCATCTTGCAGCAGTATGGAGACTGCCCAGGGGGAGGAGGAAATGGGTATGGGTGCTGGGCAGGCAGAGGCTGTTTAATGGGAAAATGCCATCATGACGCACTGAGGAAGCAAAGAAAATAAAGAACATGTATAGAATAATCTCATCGGTACAAAACCTAATGTGTACATGCTTACATACATAGAAAATTTCTGGAAGTAACAAGCCCTTAGGCATGATTACGTAAGTGGAGGGAAGTAGGGGAGGCGTGGGGTGGTGACAGGACTGGCCGTATATTCTGCCAAGCCCAGGGCAGAATGGAAGTGCAGTACCCTGTGTTCAGTTAAGAACTTTGAGAAGGCAAAAGCAGAGCAATAAACCAAGCACAAGATCCTTTTACACACAGACCCTGGGTGAATGCCCAGGTCACATGGCTGTGAAGCCAGTTCAGGTAGTAAATTATGGTTGGCGAAGCATGACGAGAGCTTTTTAAATACAGGTTTCCCCAGCTGTCCAAAAGCGGTGTGCTCCTATGAAGCCTTTCATAAATCGAAATGGAGGAAAATGAAGAGTATCCCCCATTTTCCAAAAGTTCAATTTACAACACTTTGCTTTTCTGAAAGACCTATGTTAGTACCCGTCTTTGCTAAGCAAAAGAAATCCGAGGAGGATTTTCACTTTTAGGAAAAAATACCTGTCCTAACGTAGGTCTTTCAGAAAAGTGAAGTGGTATAAATTAAACCTTCGGAAAGCAGGGGACACATGTATGTGTATTACCTTTATTTTTACAATGTGTGAGCACCTTTTAAAATCCAAAAGTCTATATTTTAAAAAGCTGTATAAATCAGAACTTGGGCAGAGGCTGTGGAAATACAAAGAAGGGAAAAACTGAGAAGGAAATTTTATATTCCAATTCACAGGACTTGGTAATGTGCAGACAGGTTTATACACTCATATACCACACAGCACAGAGAAAATTGTGTAAACATTCACGATTACAACCATGAAATAGCACTTATTTTAAGAAAGCTCCACGTGTGAATAGGAGTTGGTTAGCAAAACATTTTCCCTATACATCTATTTCTCATTCTCAATAGAAACATACAAAATGATCCTGAAATTCTTATCTTTCATTACTTGAAACAATTAGATTCTCATCCTACCCAGAACTTTTTATAATCACCATTCTATTTCAAAGACAAATACATGTCAAAGCATATCAGTTACAAAAATAAAAAAACAAGTAGCACAAATATTTTGTTTTATAAATGCCCGATATGCTGACTTTTGTGGGGGATGGGCTAGGGGACTATTTCTGCCATGTCAGACATTCAAGAAAAGTATTTGAGTAATACTATTTGAGTAATATTATACAGAAATTGACTTCACAAATGCATAAGGACAGCAGGGAGTAGTAAGAGCCTCAGAGTGGCCCTCGGGGATGAAGTGACTTTTTTATTCTTTGAGGGCATCCGTATAACTCTGCTGCCCCACATCAGAAACCTTGCAATCTTGGGACTTCCCTGGTGGTGCAGTGGTTAAGAATCCTCCTGCCAGTGCAAGGGACATGGTTTCCATCCCTGTTCCAGGAAGATCCCACATGCTGTGGAGCAGCTAAGCCCATGTGCCATAACTATTGAGCCTTTGTGCCGTAACTACTGAAGCCCACGCACCTAGAGCCCGTGCTTTGCAACAAAAGAAGCCACTGAAATGAGGATCCCGCACACCACAATGAAGAGTAACCCCTGCTAGCTGCAATTAGAGAAAGCCCGTGTGCAGCAACGAAGACTCAATGGCAGTAAATAAATAAATAAATTTATAAAAAAAGAAAAAAGAAACCTTGCAATGTCAGTTATCCCTAACATTTATCACAGAGTAGAATCCAGCTGATCACTTAACACAGTTAAGCCCAGGACACTTTTTCTAATTTTGGGGATGTCAGCTTGTTTATTCCTTCATCTAGTTTTAGTTGAGCTAAGAATCTGTTCTAGGTGTGCACACCATGATCCTCCAAGGTGCCAAATTTCTAGTAGGAGAAGACAAATGAAACAAGTGATTGTTACTATATAAGGTGGTAATTGCAAAGGTTGGGAGACGCCTAGAGGCTGGCACCTGACCAGAACTGGGAGGGTCTGCAAAAGTTGCCAAAAAAGAGAAAGTGCCTGGGCAGAGTGGTGTTGGCAGCTACAGGCAATCTACCAGTCACGTGACTTTGAAATGGTTTAACTGAACCAGAAAAAGATGAAGATCTTCATTCTTTTCTCAGAAGAACCTACGGTGAGAGTTGTATCACTCAAGCTTAGTGCCGTCTTTGATTTTTCTCTTACTGGAGGGAACAGACGCTGGGCAGGAACCAAGCAGGTGAGGCGTGCACTGGAGGTGGTTCCAAGTGACTCGTTTTCAGTGTGCTCCAATTTACGCATCTTGGATTGTGTGAACGTGGGGACATACCTAGACATGCAATTTCTAACCCTTACTCATCTGAAGACTTTCATTTAATATGGAAAACAGACTTTTTCCAGTGAGAATCCAAAAATGTCACTGTTACAGTGTATAGTAGTGCAAATACATTGTGCTACAAAAAAACAGAAGTTTATTTTAAATCCTAATCAAGGCAGCCTTTAAAGGAATACATTAAACTGAGTTATCTTTCTCCAAAGAATCAAATTAAAAGGCAACAGGATTTGACTGGGCCTGTGAGAATTATTGGAAAGTTAGGCCTTCAAATGGCATTCTGCTTTCTTTAGACTCTCCAAGTAGTCGTTCCTCTCAGTTGAATTTCCATATGTTGTTATTATGACCTGTTACATTTTTACCACCGCTTTACCTGGATGAATGGAAGGCTATACTTGGAAACGGAAGCCCACCTGTGGGGAAGGAACAAAACACAAATGAGTTGGGGTTTAAAAGGGGGTTCGAGTTTCCTGTAACTTTGACCAGGAACATCACTGCACTTAATGGCATGTAAGCAGGACCGAACTTTTTATGCTTCAGTCCTTTGCCTTTACTTCAGTGAACGGGAGGCTGATCTCTGAGGAAAGATGGCACAGGGTTTCTCCTCAGAGCATTTGTGTCAGTTTTTATGGCATACTCGTTTGTGTCTGGAGGACAGGTAAATATAAGACCCCTTGAACTCTAAATTTATCCAAATGTGAGTTATGTCATTTCTAGGCTTTTGTAAATATGTATAGGTTTTGTGATGTGTTGTCGTGTTGAATCAAAGCAAATTCCATTGAAAAAGTATAAGCTATGTGTTCAATTATACTCCAACAGACGTCTCTAAATAGATACCCACCTCTTACTTAATAAACTTTGATTGGAACATTTATAAAAATTTATCAGAGCATAGCTTTGTAATCACAGTGCAAAATACATAGGAAATAGTTTAGAAGTAGGATAATGAAATTTCCAAGTGAAAAAGCTTAGGAGCCTGACCAAACCGAATGAAACAAGCTTTTGTTTTGTTTGTCAGAAACATAGTTCAACTGACAAACTCAGTATTTTATTACTGAGTAATAAAATATCTGAGAGAAGAGTGCAATTAAGAAAGGAAAATATAAAAAGGCAATATTTACTGAAAGTATTTAAACTCAGCTGTTAAAACAGGAAATGTAACTTACATTTTTAGGCGATGTTTGCAAGTTAAGTACTGTCTTGGACTTAAAGGTGTTTACATATTTGAAGTACGCCCAATTTATAATAATATGCTCTGACTAACGTGCGAATTCCATTATGATTACACAATTCATTGTTGCTTGTCAGTTTCAGTAAAAGGGGGTGAATAGAAGGAAAGGAGTGTACCTGACTCTCACCAGGAAAGGCTGGCTTACACATAATGCCCACAATCCAGAGAGAAGGGTAAAATTGATAAATTTGTTCCAAGCAGCTAGAGGATCTATGTCTGGGTGATACTGTTCAGTTGTTTTCCTTTTTTTGCCAAATTTCGTGTGTTTTAAAGTGACTTACCTATGTGTCAATTTTCATCTGTTCTTGACCCCAAAGAGCAATTTGGTTGGCCATGTATAGCCAGCTTAATCAAAATGCATCATTGAAAAACATTCGTTACAATCATATTGCATTTCACAGAGAGATGCTTTGTTGAGCTAGGTTTTCATCATGCCCCAAGTATCATTAGCCATCTGATCAGTCTCAGCTTCGTATTAGAGCTGAATCACCCTACACCTCACTTAGAATGGGAAGTTATCTTATGAGAGCAGTGGTGCTCAGTCATGGGGCTCACAGGAATCACTGTGGAGCTTTCTAAACCTATCGGCCATGCTTGGCCCTGGACTAGATGAAATGAATAAGACGCCTCCTCACCTCCCTTTCATTTCCTTTATTTACCAAGATGAGAGCTCTCCAGTGAGCAGGCGTTGCCTAGATTAATGGACGAGAAGCTCCCGTATAACTTCCCCTCTTGGAAGGCTCCCAGTGTGTTGCTATTACCTGGCTGAGACCTGTGTTGGCATCTCCGTGCACTCTTTTGGTTCAGAAGAACTATCCCCATTTCTGCGAATGTTGAGGATAGAACCAAGCAAGAGGAAAGAAAGGAAGATGGAAAAACAAAGGTTTTTTCTCCCCCATCTGTGAATTCTACATCTTTCCCAGCTTCAACAGATCGGAAGAATCTGAGATGCTAACAAACTACCTTTATATTGACTCAACCCAGACAGCCCCCATTGCTTCTCTTCCTTTCTTTATAATTTGCTTTGCTGACTATGTCCTCGTCACTTTGGGTGACTTTGGAGAAAGGAGGTAATGGAGTAAAATATTTACATGTTAAGTATCATCATCATGAGTTCCCTTTATTCATGATGAAATAAAATGGGACAAAATTTGTTTTATTGTATATTTCAATCAAAAATTCCCAAAGTCTGTGTTGCATTTTCACTAATAAATGATATTTCTTGCTCTTATTGTTCCCAGTGAAGCAATTTCTCTAAGAACAGAAGTCCTTTTATGCAATATGTGGATTATAAATTTAGTCTTTTATATACCTCATACTTTTACTAATTCACAGGTGGAAAATCTGAACTTAGGGTTTTTCTTTTTTTTTTTCCCCAGAAAGACTTAGCACATAGGAGAATGTGGTAAAGACTAGCAAAGTGTTCATTGAACTCATTTCCTCCCCTTCCGGGCACAAAGCTTGACTACATTTCTCAGTCTCGCTTGAAATCAGGTGTGTGAGCATATGACTGAGTTCCAAGCAATGGGATGTGAGCAGCAGGGATGTGCCCAGCTCCCAGGGTGGGCCCATAGGAAACCTGGCAGCTCTTCACTCCTTTCCCCAGCTGGATGTCAGTGCCCAGTGAGTTCTCTGCAACCATAGTCCAAGAAGGCCGGGTCTGCTCATCCTGGGACCTGAATAACCTCTCTGCCCCCACCCCCACACATCCCCCTGCCTGGAACCACCGGGACGAAATTAACTTCAATTGTGTTTAGGCTATTCTACATTTCTGGGCTCTATTTGTTAACAGCACGTAACCTATCTCACCTAATTAGGGACCCTATAATGTTGAGAAGTTAGAAATGAAAATAAAGATAATTAAACCACTCCATAGTTTTTAAGAAGACCATTTTAAATAAGCCTAAGCTTTAATAGAACCTAAGAACCACATGTGCTCCTAGGTCCTATGGTCCATAATGGTGTGAAAAAAAGTGGAAAAAAACACCAACCCCTATACTTTTCAGTGATACTTTGCATGCCAAGTTTTGGGAATAGAACAGATGCAGAACTCTTGTAAACATATCTTTGTCTCCCACTGATGAACTGAGATCCAGCTTCTAATGACACAGCGAAACACAGATGTTTCTGCTCCTCTCCAGAGCCCCCCTTGATGGAAGCAGGCTCCCCTCATTGTACCACAGGAGCAGAAGAGAGATGCTGCATAGGAAAATGCCATTCAATCTTTAGAATACAGCTACTACTAGAATTCAAAATACAAGTAGCATTATTCCTGTGATAGGTTTATCGAACCAATGTTTAATTGACTCTCTTAGACGATTGTTCTATAAAAGTAGAAATAAAGTTTAAGCTGATTGTTTTTACGTGAATTTTCAAAATGCTTTTTTTTTTATAAATTTATTTATTTATTTATTTATTTATTTTTATTGGCTGCGTTGGGTCTTCGTTGCTGCACACAGGCTTTCTCTAGTTGCTGAGAATGGGGGCTACTCTTCATTGTGGTGCACAGGCTCCTCATTGTAATGGCTTCTCTTGTTGTGGAGCATGGGCCCTAGGTGCGTGGGCTTCAGTAGTTGCGGCACATGGGCTCAATAGTTGTGGCTCACGGGCTCTAGAGCACAGGCTCAATAGTTGTGGCGCACGCGCTTAGTTGCTCTGTGGCATGTGGAATCGTCCCAGGGCAGGGCTCAAACCCGTGTCCCCTGCATTGGCAGGCGGATTCTTTACCACTGCGCCACCTAGGAAGTCCCAAAATGCTTTTAAACAAATGGATTTACTGTTATTGTTGCCGCTGTTGGTGCTTTTGTTTTTTTAATAACCTAAAACGCCAGCGTCTGTTCATTTAGAAAATACAAATAAGCAAAAAGCATAACCTGTCATGATATCATCACTTCAACCAGGGTCTTTTCCATGCATCCATATGCTTTACTTTTACAAAAATGCAACAATTATTTACATTCTGATTGTAATCATCTTTTTATAAATGTTAACTAAAATGTCCCCATCACAATATATCCATATTACAATATCATTGCTAAACGACTAAAGGAATTCAAGTGTATAATTATACCTTAATATAATCAATCTGGTAGACATTTATGTTGCTTCCAATTTATTTTACTCTTAAAATGTATTTTCATGGGCATCCTTAAATATTTCCTAGAAGTGGAAAACTGCCAATTTAGATACACAACATCAAAGTTTCCAATCATCCATTTAAAAAATGAGGACTGACTTTTACTCCAGATAGTATTCTGGACACTTGGAATTCAACAGTTAAAAAAAAAGAAAGAAAGAGGACTTCCTAGGTGGCGCAGTGGTAAAAAATCCGCCTGCCAATTCAGGGGACACGGGTTCGAGCCCTGCCCTGGGAAGATTCCACATGCCACAGAGCAACTAAGCCCGTGCGCCACAACTATTGAGCCTGCGCTCTAGAGCCCATGAGCCACAACTACTGAGCCCATGTGCCGCAACTATTGAAGCCCACACGCCTAGGGCCCGTGCTCCACAACAAGAGAAGCCACTACAATGAGGAGCCTGCGCACCACAATGAAGAGTAGCCCCCGCTCGCAGCAACTAGAGAAGGCCCATGTGCAGCAATGAAGAGCCAACACAGCCAATAAATAAATTAAAAAAAAAAGAAAAGAAAGAAAGAAAGAAAAAACCTCTCCTTTGTGGTTCTTACATAGTAGTATATGAGAGGGTTCATTTCTCTGAACTCATAATATCATTGGAGCTTTAAAAATCTTTATTAGAGGAAAAGTGGTTATTTTAATGTTTTATGGCTAACATTGATTATTTTTATAATTGCTTACTGGCTACTTTTTTTTTTCTTTGATTACTTCTGCCAACCAACACCTGTGCATGCTAGTATAGGGCAATAATCTTCACAGGAAAGAAGAGTTATTTACGAAATGTATGGCTAGTTATAAATATTAGTTATGGTAATTTAAACCTTTTAAAGTCGAAGTTGACCTTGAAAACAAACAATCTGCAACTTTCCTTTTAAAAATATACCAACTCAAATGATCTAAAAGATATAAAGACTGTGAATCATGTGGCTGAAGAGAACTGCTCTTATTTCTGGTATTATTTCTTAATTGTGTGCGCTTAAAAAAGCTGACATTTTGAAGTTAAAATCTTTTAGTTAGGAATACCAATTAACCTCTTCCAAAAACTGCTTCACCTACAGAACCAGCAATCTTAAATTCATAAGTGCATTTTCATTTTAGTTGTAATTTATCCTTTCTATCTTTCATGAATAGAAAGGCACTGGGCTAAAATAATTCTCTAGAACACAGTCTTCCCAGAGCAGTGTCTACTAGACTTGGAAAATGCTGTACAGATATTTGCAGTTTAGAAGGACTTGTTTTGCAAATGGTGGTGGTGACGCTTCCTTCTCCCATCCCTGTGGCTCTTGTTCGTCACTGATCAGCATTGAGGACGTATGGGACCATTCAGAGATGGTTGGTTTGCTGAGGGTGCTGATCTCTCTTCTGCCTCTTAATTCAGAGCCTCAGTTTCACCAGCAACCCTACAAGCCCTGCTGAGAGTTTTGTAACAGGATTGGTGGAACAACAGAGAGGCTGCTGTGATTTAGACACTTCCTGTCTTCCCTGACATTTTCTCTGAAATGGCTAACAAATTTAAAGTGCCTAGCAGTGCACTGCAGGACACACTAGAAGCATTCCAGAACGCTTCTTGCCTTCCCTGTGCCGTAATGCTGGCTCCCATTTGTCATGTGCTCTGTGCCGAGAATAAGATAAGTATTTAAAAGCTCTTTAAAGTCCTTTACGGTGGTGCTATTATTGCCCCCATTTTACACATAAGGAAATGAACCCATGAAGAGGTCATGTAATTTGTTTAAGATCATCGGGTTGATAAATGCCAGTACCTAAGTCTTCTGAAACACAGCTTCTTTGCCTCTGTCATGCATTGATGGGCTGCATCTTCATACAATCCCACAGAAAAGACTGGAAGTCTAGAAATTATTTTTCTCTCGGCAACGTGCAGCCACTTGGATTTTCTTCGGCCTCTGTAGTCCTCTCTGTAGCCCACAGTACAGACGCCCAGTGATCTTACTGGCAGCCCAGAAATACGCTAGGAGGGAATGCATCTTGATACTGAAAAGAACCCGTAAGAAAAGTTTGTAGTGGAAATGTAGCTTAAAAGCTGGATCTCCAAGGTCCTTTACTGATATTAAGAACTGAGTTGCCTTTCTACTCAACCAAATCCATATGTTGAAGTCCTAACCCCCAGGACCTCAGAATGTGACTATATTTAAGAGGTAGGGCCTTTAAAGAGGTAATTAAGGAAAAATAAGGTCATTAGGGTGAGCCCTAATCCAGTATGACTGGTGTCCTTATAAGTAGAGGAGATTAAGACACAGACACACAGAAGAAAGACCATACGTAGACACAGAGGAGATGGTCATCTACAAGTCAAGCAAAGACACCTCAGAAGAATCCAACCATGCAAATACCTTGATCTTGGACTTCTAGCCAAGAATCATGAGAAAATAAGTTTCTGTTGTTTAAGCTACCCAGTCTGTGGTACTTTGTTATGGCAGCCCTAGCAAACTAATACAAATGGGGTTGGATAATTAGCCATCTCTGAAGTGAAGAGTTTGCCTGATTAGTCAATGTTCCCTTTTAAAAATCAGAAATCTGGGCCAGAAAAACAAACAGAAATAATTATAGATCAAGTCCAGTAAGAATTTCAAGTGATTTCACAAAGTATTTTTCTCATACTGAGATTTTATTGCCCCAAAGTGGAACTTGACCAAAAGGATCCGTGACTAGGGCCTTGACAGTCTTGTGTCATTCAGTTGAGCTTGGTGATGGTTATGGTAACAGTGTTTGATGGGAAGGCAAATTCTGAGGGAGAATGCCTTGTGGATTTCTTCATATAGCTACGTGAATACACTTACTGTGGAAAGAATAAACCTTTGCAGAGTCTCAGTAAATTCACTAAGGATGGACAAATGCAGTAGTGCCTGAGAAGTGATGCAGTGACTGCTGTTAAAATCCAAAGTAAATATGTGCATGACTAATGCGAAGGGAAATCTCAACAGGAAGAGAAAAAAACTGAAGAACAAATTAAACCTTATCCGAAGACATTAAAAGGAATTGTCCCTAACAAATGTCCCTGTGACATGCAATTCAATAAATATTTTTAAAATGCATGCATAGTACTATGGGGGAAATTAGAATTTAGAAATTAACCTTGACTCTGACCTCACATACTTCTTGATATGATATGAGAAAAAACATGCAGAGACAAATAGCCATAGTTTCATGTAGTTGTTGATAAAATCAGTAATGGAAATAAAAATTATAATGAAATCACGGAGGATAGAAAAGGTCATTCTGGCTGGGGCATTGGACAAGACCTGCTGGGAGAGACATTTATATCAAATTTGGAGGTTGTGTAGCATTTACGCAGGTGGGGTTGCAGAGGAAGGGGCTTTCTAGGCCCACGGATTAGCACAAGGGAAAACAGATGTTGTTGAGTGCAAATCATGTTCAGTGAAAAAGTAGGACTCTGACCTGCTGACTTGAGGGGAAGTGTTGAGAGGATGGGGTCATCGACCCTGCACTTGCAGATAAAGAACTTGGATTTGAGTCCTGTGTTCCCCATTTACTAGATTTATAACCTCAGTCTTCCTGAGCCTCAAATTCCTCATCTGTGAAACAGAAAGAGTGAGTCACACCTCAGGGTGATGAAGATTAGAAGTGAGTGCTCTGTAGGAAATCTCCACCTACCAAAACCCGACATGCAGTAAAAATTCAGCAAACGTTAAATGAAACTCAGGAGTTAAGACTTGACTCTACAGAACATGGGGAGCCGATAAGGTTTTTGAGCATGAAAATGATATGGGATATTTGGAAATTTATCCCAGTATTACCGTGTGGAGAATGAATTAGAGGGCAGCCATTGTGCAAGAGACCCATTAGGCAAGTATTAACAATGACACACCTTTGAGGCCGTCGGAGCCTGAAGCAGGGCTGTGCTGGTAGGAATGGGAAAGAAGTGATGGGTGAGAGGCTTCCAGGGCAAATAGCACTGGGATTTGCACACTGGAACATAGACTGCTTTTCAGAAAATTAAATTCTAGTCCTGTGGCTCTTTTCTCAAGTAGTAGCTTGACCTCTATCGAGCTAGCTAACCTCTGTGGATTCCCTATTTTCTCATCTGTGAAATAAAGAGATTGGAAAATCTCTAAGTATTCTTACAGTACTAGAATACTTCATGCCTATTTGAATCACTGAAACTTGTTAAACTGATTGCATGAGAAAGTTAAGAGCATAAGAGAGGTAGAGAAATTAAAGATAGCATAAAGAAAGCAAAAAGCTTTAAACATGAGTCAGTAGGTCAGTAGATGATGTCATTGCTAGGAATATGGAAAAGGAAAAGGAACAGGTTTGGGGGAGAATATGATTAATGTCATTTCTAACAGTTTAAAGGGCTGTCCAATTTGATTTGTGGCTTTGTTTTTATCAAATTATTTATTTTATACTGTCTTCTATATTACGTAAGCATCAGATTTGAAAGCAGATGTTTTTAACTTATAGATTCTTTTCATTGGAGATTCAACCAACAGAGGGATAATGTACTATCTGATCGAAAGATTGAATGAAACCTTGCAGGAATGGCAGAAGGTGCATGGCACTAAATTCTATCACAACGTCAATGGTGGGAAGACCTCGATCGGTTATTCCTACTATCCCCAGTTCTGGATAAGCTCTTCATTGAGACCAACATTTGAAAAAGCCCTTGAACATCTCTTGCAAAGGTACAGTGGAACTATGTTGAACGAAACAACACCGCAATGGACTGATGTTTTACTAGCTGTCGCAGTTGTTCGCTGTATATCAAATGTGCTGAAAAGTTTAAATACCAAGTAATATGGCTGAAAACGAGTTAGAAATGACAAGGGGGTCCTGTGATCAGGATGCCAGATATGGTTCAATGAAATGTGAGGCAGTGCTGTTAAAATGTTTACCATCTGTTTCAAGGCAACATGTGTTATTTTTCTTTCTGGATTTCAGATCACATCCCCTGGAGAATACCAGCCAGACAGTATTGGTTGTTGGTGGTGTTCAGTGGCTTAATTCCAATCACCTGCAAATTATTCACAAGGTTTTAAAGAGGTAAATTTCTGCAACAATAATTGTCATTAGTATTCTAAGTAAAAAAAAAAAGTTACTCTTGATGTAACAGAATTTTATCAAGATTTTATATAAAGAAAACTTGTAATTTATAATTCAGTACTTAAAGTCTAGTTTAAAATGTTTCAATATACTTTTATATCCAGTCACAAGATAGCTCTTCAGCATCCAAGTTTACGTTTACTGCAGACCAAAACATACCCACTGACACGTAAAACTCTATCCACACACACACAGAAAAAAAAAAAACACACTAATGTACATCAAATCTATAAAATGAGAATTTAGTCCTATATGCCAATTTTCACATTCTAAAGGAATTCCACTGTGCTTGCTTATGTAAACACGGACATCTAGAATGTAATCAGAGTTCATGGCTTGCGTTCTGATTATTTTGCAGGGAAAATTTACTCAATATCCTTGTGATCATCAAAACTTTGGGAATTGGATTTCATCTGCCGGTAGATGGAGTACACTTCTTAACACAGGTAAGCCCATTTTCACCAGGCTGTGTGAACTTTTATAGTTCCTATAAGGATCCTTGCTGGTGTCTGAAAAAAAAACCCAAGAGGCACTACATAATATTAAGCAAGGTTCAAAACATTCCAAGAAGATGATATACTCAAGGATTATTATTTTAAATCAGTTATAATCATTCCTGGAAAGAAGGGGACTACAGCCCATAATTGTGTTGTAAATAATGCTTTGAGTTCATAAAAGAAGAAAGAGGGTACCAGAGTTTGAAAAGATAAAGACCTGAAGGGTAGATGAGAGGGATTATACTTAAGTATCTCCCTACCTCACTAATGTTTCCTACGCTGTAAAAGGCTCCTGCTGAAACCACACGTGAAATTGTCAGTATCAATGAGTACTTTGGAAAAGTACTCATTTGGAAGATGATTTCTGACTGAACTGATTGCTTTAAAAAAAGTCGTCTTTGAAGTGGTATCATTCGTTTTGCCTCTGGTTGGATATTCATAAATGAAAGGAGTTAGAGGCCTCTGACCAGTTCTCATAGAAGGCAGTAAATTGGTATTCTCAACACTAAATGGAAGTCTCAGAAAAGAAAGGAAAGACAACATCTGTAGGTAAGAGAACCAGCTGCTTTCGCTCACCGAGAAGAGTTCACAGGCAGCCGGGTTTGTGTGCAATTGCTCAGGGGAGCTCGGGGAGCACTGGGAATTGGGGATACAGGAGGCTGTCCATTTAATGTGTAAACCGAGTGAGATTTATTTTCGTGTCAATTATGAGCACTCCTAGCTTTCTCCAGCACAGATTACAGGACTCCCCTCTCCTTTCATGAAACTTTGCCTGCCTGGCCACCAGATCTGTGATGCAAAAGCAAGAGAATTGGTAGAAAGTGGCCCAAATAAAACCTCCAAATTCAGCCTGTTGGCGTCAAGAGGGGGTAAGGTCATTTAAAACGAGTTGAGACACTTAGCATCTGGGGTAGCTGAAGGGTCTGAGATGGTCGGGGATTAGAAGAGGGGTCTTCTGATAATTTTTTTTATGGGTTATGAGTTGAACCTCCTTTAGTGTTATTTGAAGGCTGCAGGTCAAGTTTGCGATTCCTTCTTGAGGGTTCTGGTGGCTCTGCTTTGCTTCCTTGATAGTGGCTTCTCACAGGAACAGGAGTACTTGTGATGCCTACTTAGATTTAGGATGAATTTGTCTCAGTCAGCAGTTCTTTGGCACTTACCATGTGCCAGGCAGTGTTAGGCATCATGCCAGCCCCCAGGTTCCCGTGGTGCTCATCCGCCTTTGCAAACTGCATGAAGACAAAAGGAGGGAAGAAGAGGAGGGGGAACCATAGAACCAAAGAGAAAGGGACAAGAGCCAGTGGAGGCAGAAAAGAACCCTGAACTTGTCATCAGACGCTGGCATTCATCATCCTCACCGTGGCCATTCAAGGCATGGCCTCTGCCTTCCTCAGTAGACTTAGTCCTTGCGTCCAGGGCATATGCTCACATGTGTACACACACACACACGTATACACACATGCATTCACACGCACACACACACTCCACCACTGAGTGTTTCGGCTCCTCAAGCACACCATGCTCTCAGTCACCTCCAGGTCTTTGCGTCCCCTGTTCCCTCTTCTTGGAGCCCACTCTCTCACCACCTCCGCACCTGGGTAACTTCCAGTCACCCTTCAAGTATTAGTTTAAGTGCAGTTTCCTCTGGAAGACGTAATTGACACCCTGGACTCAATTGGCTCTTCCTGCCACGAGCTCCTGTAACAGTGTCTGGTGTCCTCTTTTGTGTCTCTCAACAGACACCAGCCTTGGTTGTCTCTCTCCCCTGCTGGACTAATCTCTGTGGGGTAGGGACAGGGGAGGGAGGTCTGCACTGCTCACCCTGGTACCACAAATGCAAAACACAATTCTCAGCACATAGGAGACTCTCAGAAACCCTCTCGTGCGTGAATGAGCGAGTGATATTTTGTAGGATTTGGCTATTCCCAGATCATCCCTTCAGGACTGAGACATTCATTCCCCTGGGCGCTGTGAGTGTGACCTGAGTCCCAGCAGGAATTGCCTTTTGGGCAGAGCCTCAACCAAAACTAAGCCCCCTTTCCTTAATTTGGGCCATTTCAGAAGGGCCATCCCAGCTCTTGAACTCCCGGTGGGATCAGCATCTCAAGGTTGCTCTCCTGGTGGCCCCCTGCATGCAAATTTCTGGCTCAGAGTCTGTTTCCCAGAGAACTGACCTTTCTCTGTAAAACACTCACTGTGAAGTTTCTTCTGCGTTTTATAATTGGACACATTAAAGTTGAGAGGATACTGTAACCAGACACGAAAAGGCCGGCAAACAGTATTGAGCACCTTGAGTGTTATTTTTCAGGTGCTGACATAGACCAAATTCCCATCGGTCTCTTTTCCTCCAGGTTTCTCCTTTAGAAGCCTTTTCTATTCACTGCCTTTCTTTGGGGGCGGGGGGAGGGTGTGCGGGACCACTTTTCTTTGAATGTCACATAAAAATAGTTATGCAAGCACGGTGGAGAAGAGAGAAAATTAGATATCTTTGTACTGTTTCTTTTACTTTGCAGATGGATTAACAAATGCAAGTAATTATTTGCTATTTTACCTGGAAGATGAAAAAAAATTTTTTTTCTCTTTAGAAAAGGGAAGGGTAGTACAATTCCCTCCCTGTGTCCGTTTGGGTTCTCGACGACACAGACACCACGACAAGGTTTGCTGAAAAAGGAGATTTATTAGAAAGAGTGTCTGAGAAGAATAAAGAGGAAGGAGCAGAAGTAGATGGGAAGAGTTTCAGACAACACCACCCAATGCATATCAATCTTCCACCAAATATTTTTTGAGTGCCTACTGTGTACTGTGAACCATGTGTGGCTGTAATGTGTCTGATATGAATGGAGTAGGAGAAGGATGGATTAGGTAGGAAGAGTCTCTGACTGCAGGTCAGTCTGAGAAAGTCTTGGCCAAGCTGATGAGGAATCCTGGAGATGGAGTAGTTAGTGGACGTGTCCCTCTTCTCAATAGTGGACCTGAACTAGAATCCCCGCCCAGCTCCATCATTGCCTTGGACATGGTTGGGGAGGGAGGGAGGAATATGATTTAGAGTAGCAGCAACTCGAGCCTTCCCTCAATTCCGGGATTCCCTGAAGCACACACCTCCCCATCCCCAGCCAACCAGCAAACCTCACTCGGCTCAGAAACCCCTCTTGAAATCTCTCTGTCCAGCTTTCCCCCTGCCCCTGCAGAGCTATTCCCTTTTCTCTCCCAGACCAGAGCCTGGTATATTTACCTCCAAGAAAGGACTTAGGAAATATTTACATATCTGTTTCTCCTATTTCTGTGTGTATGCATATGTTTTTATTTTTATTTTTTTCAGACCTTTATTGGAATATAATTGCTTTACACTGTTGTGCCAGTGTCCGCTGTACACCAAAGTGAATCAGCTGTATTTATACATATATCCCCATATCCCCTCCCTCTTGAGCCTCCCTCCCACCCTCCCTATCCCACCCCTCTAGGCCATCACCAGTCATCGAGTTGATCTCCCTGTGCTCTGTAGCAGCTTCCCACGAGCTATCTATTTTACATTTGGTAGCGTGTCTATGTCAATACTCTCTCATTTCGTCACAGCTTCCCCTTCCCGCGCCCGCCCCAGGTCCTCAAGTCTGTCCTCTACATCTGCATTTTTATTCTTGCCCTGCCACTAGGTTCATCAGTACCATTTTTTTTAGAATCCATATATATGCGTTAGCATACGGTATTTGTTTTTCTCTTTGTTTCTCCTATTTGAATTCAATGTCTCAAGAGCAAGTGCCATGATTTATTTATCCATGTATTCCTGTCCCTCAGCATAGAGGCGAAAACAAAACATAATGACTAAAGGAATAAGAAATCAAATAGATGGAGCTAGAATTTGTGATTTTCAAGCCTTGATTTTTAAATTGAGACTCTTAGATACTTCCGTGGATCTCTGTGGGCAATAAACCCAACTGCTTTTCATAGAAGAAAAAGCTCCAAACTGTGTGTCACTATAAATGTGGATGTATTGCTGTTTTATATATACATAAATGTTTATATCTGTATTTTGAAAAAATTAGAACACGTCTTAAGATCAATCTTACAGTAAGATCAATCTAAAAAAGTTGACGTTTACATGATTTTACCTGTTATTAAATCATAAAACAATCCTCTTCATCAAAATTCTCTTTCTTCTCTTTTTCAATACAGAGTGAAGTTCAGAATTTATGGAAAGAAAATTTGATTATTCTGGAAGCTGCAAAAAAATATGGCTATGAAGTGGTTGACACATTCACTATAACAATGGGGAGATACAAAGAGTTTTTGCAGGGGACTTGTGGGTGTCATTTTCATGAGGTATTTATGCTGGTTTTCAGATTTTTGTAGCTTCTGATTTTTTAAAATTTCTCTTTATATCTTTAATTGCATTGTCAGTCTTATTTTGCGTTAAAGATACTATGTCCAGAAGAGATTCAATGATGTGTACATCATCACTCAGCCAAAGCATGTAGCAGTCACAACCTGAGCCTCTACAAAATGAAGGGTGTTAAAGTAATTAGTGTTTATGTAGACACCTGAAAACTAGAATCGCTGGTCACCACGGGCAGGAAGATGGAAACCTGGAGAGCACATGTCTTTTTTAATAGACTCTGAGCCGTCCCATCAGAAATTGTATCCAAAGAAGGTGGCAAATGTTGTAAGTGGAGGCAGCTTGAAAATCAAGGCTAAGCTGATGAATGCTCTTCCTCCATTGGTTTATCCAGTGTGTTAACCAGAGGGCCTGTGGTGTTTTGTTTGTTTGTTTGTTTTGTGGTTTTGGCTTTGTTTGCTTGTTTGTTTGTTCTGGCCACACCCATGCAGCTTATGGGATCTTAGTTCCCAGACCAGGAAGAGCGCCAAGTTCTAACCACTGGACCACCAGGAAATTCCCGGAGGGCCTGTGTTTTGAATAATTTTTCCTTCTAGTGGTGGAAATGATTTTATTTGTAGGCAGTAATTAAACAGTCTTAGCTAAGAAGGTGATAGCAGAAAAAAAAACTTTTTTTTTCCTTTTCCCCGTCCTTTCAAACTGTGGAGTATTTCCTCCCTACATTTGCATAAAGTCCTGTAATTTTAAAACCACTTGCAGATAATAATAGGACTCCATTCACTTTCAGGCATAAGAAGACTCTCACTTCAGTATTAAAATTGCCCAATCCTGTGTTATAACCACATGAAGTTATTTCCTATCTGCAGCTCAGGCCTGCCTCAGTCTCAAAAGCCCAAAGTAAGAGAGAGGGTGCAGGAGGCTTCTTTCCTATTTCCCCATCATGCTTTGCTACTCTTCTTCTCCCATCTCTTTCTCCATTGGGTCAGGTTAGGGAGGTGTTAAGGGCAACAGAAGTCTGACTTGAGTGGCATAAGCATAACCCATCCATGTGCTTTCTGGGCACAGCATGCTAATTCTTTCTTTTCAGGGTGCTCTTTTGGACTTCCTTGAAGACACCCTCCCCTCTCCCCACACCAAGCCCTCTGATAATAGCTTCTTTGACAGAGGCAATGCCTCCCTTACAGTTGTATTCCTTCCTTGGCCCCTTGGCTTCCAGTTGCCCATACCTCTGTTGGGGGGGTCACATTGTTTCTCCAGGCATCCTCTTGGAAAATATTCCACATAGCACTGGGCTTGCTGTACTCAGTTGCCCACATTTAGTCCACAAGAAACACCCATGCATCCTTGCTTTGCTGTTGCTAGAAATCATGGGCTCCCAATGCAGCCCTGTCTCTTTTTTCCTCTCTTTCTCTCTCTAGCTCTCACTGTTACTCTTGCTCTTTCACTCTATCTGCCACCTTAAAGCTGATCTATAGCCATGGTGTCTCATCCCAGTTCTAATGTTCCTCAGTCCCAAGAGGACATATATCTTCCTCTTAGAGTTGGTCTCTTGAAGTCCCATCTCACTTGGCTTAAAGCAAGGATGAAGCAACTGCCCAAGATGGAGGCAGACCACAGAGTATTTGGAAAACGCCCTTCACAGGAATTCTCTCTCTTCCTTTCTTTTCCCAACTCTTAATCAGACAAAGGTTTGCTAAGCTGGATTTTGTGCACGTTTTGCATGCATTGTCCCTACATTGCTTTGGACTATGAGATTACTTGGCTGCTGCTGTTGGCTCTAGATCTCAAGAGCTTCAGCCAAAACTGTGATGGAGATTGTCTCATTTGACCATCCTGTCAGATACTGATCCAATTGTTCTTTCTTGTGTGGCCCCCTTTAAGTGGATTGACTAATAAGGCGACAACTAAAGGTTTCTTCTGATCCTGTTTTTCAGCCCTGATGACTATCAGAATCATCTCGATCCTCAGATTTTTATGAATATCCAAAAGTTACTGACACTGCATTGGTTCTTCTGTATGTTCTGCTAATGGATTCATGTTATATTTTTGTGTGACAAACGGAACTGCATCTCAGAGAAGCGAGAGCCTCTGCCAACAGTAGAGAACATGGCATTTCAAGTTTTGATTTTAGCAACTTGAAGCTTGGCTGTGCTGTTGCAGAACAGATTTTTAAGCTGTAGGATACTGTGATGTCTACTTACTTCTTCCATTAGAAAATATCCTTCCAGGGTCTATCCTATTTGCAAAAGGTCAGGCCTTAGAAATACAAGAGCAGGTAGCTTGGAAGAGGAAGAAACAATGAACTTGCAGCTGAGCCAGCCCAGTATCACCATAACCATTTTGGCGGCAAAAACAAGTCAGAGGTTGCCAAACCCACAGAAAATGGGCACTTTGAAAGACAACATACAGGTGGGGTTTTAGAAAAGGTTTACTTATTTATTTTTACATAATAGGTCTTTAGTTAGTATTTTGCAGGAGGGTATATTTTTCTTTTTTCAGCTTTAGTACTCTGGAAGTGTAAAAAAGACAAGTCCTCCAGTGGTCTCCCACGTGGTTCCAATGAAAAACAAAAGATGTGGGAATTCTCTGGTGGTCCAGTGGTTAGGACTCTGCACTCTCACTGCCAAGGGCCTGGGTTTGATCCCTGGTCAGGGAACTAAACTCCCACAAGCCACACGGCGTGGCTAAAAAAATAAAAACAGAAGATGCACTTCCTACATGATTGCATTATGTGTATCTCTTGCCATAGGACAGTAAGAGTCATGGAATTTGAGAGCTACAGTAAAGACTCTTTGAGCCATCAGAACTAGGATATTGGCTTCTAATTATTACTAATAAAAACCATCCTTAGTTTTCATAATCATGATTTAAGCATGTCAGGTAAAATTACTTCACCTATTGCTTTTATAATTTCTTGTGCGCAATTATTATATACAAATTGTTTTTTATGAAACCCTGTTTCTAATGTGTAACATTAGTTAGTAACAACCATTTTTTTCCCTCTGTGCTCAACTCAGGAGCCGGCAAAGGAATTTGTCGTACAGTAAAAGCAAGAATTAAGATCTGCTGTATTAGAGCAATAAGAATTTGGGTTTGGGAACCTTGTGGCTTTTGGTGTTCAATTAAACCATTCCGCAATAGAGTCACAGATACCTGAGAAGGATTGCTGTAGTCATCACAGTAAGGTCTTGATGTATTCTCTTTGATTTGTGGTGAGAATTCTATCATAGACATAACAAACCTGTTCCAAGGGGCTCTTGTTGCCATAGGTGAGATTAAAGGTCTTGGGGCATCTCTTTCATGTTTCCAGTCACCAAGAGAGGATATGTTGCCACCATGAATCTATAAACAATTTCCCAACTGGTATGCATCAATTTTGACTAAAATGTTGCTGCAGATTAGAAAAGCAGGTGTTTCTCTTCATGGGTAGAAATGGAATTTTGTTTTCCCCATGTTTATACAGGACAACAAACAGGATCCAGGTAGCTCTTGCCCAAGAGTGGTTTTGGATGGTGCCTTTAGTTATGTGACAAACATCTACTCCGAGTGAGCTAAAAACTGGAAAGGATGCAAACATATTACCAGCCCAACTCTGGCTGCAGAAGGGGCAGATCCACAACCAATTGTTATGTGATTATTTGTTAGTCTGACCAGCTGTACAGACTTTCTATGATGTCTATGTTTCCTGGCAGATGTAGCTCTAGCTTTTGACTCAGTCAAAAAGAGAACAAAACAAAACAAAACACAAAAACCCTCTGGCATCACCGCCCAGCTCTAATATCAACAGGTTTCCTTTGATTCTTGCACCTTGGAAAGAAGAGAGTTTCAGTTCTTTGGCAGAGATGATTTCCTGTTATTATATAATCTTAATTAAATTAACAAAGTTTGTCTGCCCTAGAAATGTTTTCCTTTTGCATTGTGGACCTATAGGTTTTCTCTTTTCCTTCAAACTTTCAAAGTTTATCATGAACACAATGGAAGAAAAAAAGCCTTTAAATTTATCTATCTAAAAAACTGAAATATTGACTTTTCAAGAAAAAGATAAGTGATTCAAATATAGTTATCTTTATCTTATATAGCAAATCCCAGAATTTAACTATCAACATGACAATTTTTAATAAATTAGTAATGGAAGTCTGATTCAACAAAATTCAGTGTCTGTGTAAGTGTTGTATTAATTGCTGTCAAATTAAGTAGAAAAACATTTTGTAGGATTCCCATAAACATCTCAAACTCAACATGTTTCCACATTGAGAATTAATATTCCTTTCACGCCTTCTTCTTCTCTAGTGTTCCTGATTTACTCTCTTGCACTGCCATTTACAAACTATGTCATCCTTGACTCCTCTTCACCTTTCTTCAGCCCCCTAACTTCCAACCAGCTAGTTACCAAGTCCTGTTTACCTCCTAAATATTCTTCCAAGCCTTTCCCCTAAACTCTGTGCCAATTGCTTCGACCATGTTTATTCTTTTACTTAATTGTCCAGTATTTATTTTTTGAGTCCAATTCTTGAGCTGAACAGTAGTAATGCAAAAATAAATGACACATTTTCTACCTTCGACACATTGTAGTCAGAGAGTCAAGCATAAAAATCCATATTATGAAACAATATGTTAGAAAGATAAAAATAGATATATATTTAATGTATATAAATATAAAATATGTTAAAATAGATATAAACTGTAATAACACCATGAAGGGGCACCTAATCCAATCTGAGGATTGAGTGAACCTCTCCTTGAAAAGTATCCAAGTTTATTATTAAAGAATGAGTAGGCCTTAGTAAAGGTAATAAGGTAATAGCAGAAGGAACCATTCCATCCCCATAAGACAATGTGAACCAAAGTAGCTTTGAAATAACCTGATGTTCTCAGAAAATCACAAGCAATTCTGTATGTTGCAGAACATAATTATAAAAGGGGACTGGGAAAAGTACGCTAGGGCCAGATCATGGTAAGAGCTGAGACTTTATCCTGTAGGTGATGGAGGGTCAATGAAAGGTTTTGGAGAGAAGTGAGATGGTCACATCTTCGTTTCACATAGGTAAGCGTGATAACCATGAGGAGAGAAGAACTGAAAAGGACTAAATCAGGGAGAGAAGTTGAGACTTTTTCAGAAGTCATATGGGAGATGTCCAAAGCCGGACAGAGACAGCAGTCATAAGAGAGAAGCAGACAAATAGCCTATTTAAGAAAAATCTGTAGATCTTATGAGTGGCATGAGGGAGTAGGAAGAATCAAAGATGATTCCTAACTTGGGTGATGGATTAGAGAACTGAACCGGCACTTGAGACAGAATAACTGAGAAGGTACGGGCTTAGGAAAAAGATGATAAATTCTGTTTTGAACATGTTGTGTTTGGGATGCAGGTTGAGATCCCTAACAGGCAGTTGGAGATATACATCTGAAGCTTGAGGGACAGGATGGGTCTGGAGATAAAAAGTTGGAAGTCCCCGGAAAATAGGTAATGGTCAAAACTGTGAAAATAGATCATCCAAAGAAAGTGAGTAGAGTAAGAAGAGCTGAGGAAGGAACTCTTGGAAACACCAATATTTAAGCAAAGTTTGGAGAAACAGGAGCATTTGAATTTAGAGAATAAACTGTTAGAGGAAAGCAGTAGTAGATTGTGGTGCCAGGGAAAGACAAAAAGTGAAAATGTATAAGGAGAGATCGAAATAGGGTTAATGTCAAATGTCATAGATATCTCTCTTAAGACAGGGATTTTAGAAGCTATTGATTTTGGCATTAAGAAGATCCTTTCTTCCCAAATTAAGTGTAGTTTCAGTAAAATATTGAGGCAGGAAGTAAACTACAATACATTGAAGAGGTTTAAGAAATGAGAAAAGGTAAAACCTTTTAACAAGTAAAAATAAGAAAGAGGAGAAGATATTGGATTTAGAAAAGAAAGTGCTCTGGGGCAGTTTATGGGAGGAACAACTTTGGCATGTTTATGGGCGGGGGAGATAATCAATACTCAGGCATACAGTAAGAATACAGGAGCTGGTAGGACTGTTGGATACAGTAAGAATACAGGAGCTGGTAGGACTGTTGGATACAGTAAGAATACAGGAGCTGGTAGGACTGTTGGATACAGTAAGAATACAGGAGCTGGTAGGACTGTTGGATACAGTAAGAATACAGGAGCTGGTAGGACTGTTGGATACAGTAAGAATACAGGAGCTGGTAGGACTGTTGGATACAGTAAGAATACAGGAGCTGGTAGGACTGTTGGATACAGTAAGAATACAGGAGCTGGTAGGACTGTTGGATACAGTAAGAATACAGGAGCTGGTAGGACTGTTGGATACAGTAAGAATACAGGAGCTGGTAGGACTGTTGGATACAGTAAGAATACAGGAGCTGGTAGGACTGTTGGATACAGTAAGAATACAGGAGCTGGTAGGACTGCCTTCCTCCAGGTCAAGCACACCGGTAAATAGTTGGTAGGATGCTGGTAAATGAACGAAGTGAGATGGAAGGTCTTCTTCCCTATCATTCATTTGTCCTGGACTATTACAATATCTTCCTCTTGGAACCTTCACTTTCAACTACTTGAGTTCATCTTTCCTGCGCCCACCACGTGTAATGTTTCTATACTTCAAATGGAATGGTGTCATTAAAATCTTTCAGTGGCTCTGTAAGTAAAGAAGAGTCACAGAAGCTTTCACTACCTACCATCCCCACACCCCCGTTTTTGGCAAGTAATGCTAAACAGTCCCTTCTGTGTAAAATAATTCATGTTCATTCCATCTGCAAGTGAATGCTAGTCTTTCCTAGCAGCTGATTAGATTAAAGATCGGTGCCAGGTGAGAATGAACTCATTAGCCATAATGGAGCCCAACCTTTCCTGAGATGGATTGACACAAAATCTTCTTCGAAAGGGAGCATCCTGTATTGAATGGTGGATACCCAATAACATCAGGGTATCTCTCTTAAGAAGGATAATTAAATGGAAGATGAACAGAGAAGAGTGCCGGTCACTCTTTGTTGCACTAGTATTTTGTCCCCAGGAGGCAGCTATCCAGTCCAGCCTCTGCAGTACTGGAATGTGGGATGTCCGTATGCCTTAGAAAGAGGTGCTGACCCAGCACTATTTCATTTCATGTTCTATGCAATGAACACTCATTTCTGGAGGTTTAACTACCAACCTTTAAGTGCCAAGCTGAGATGGACTTTGAACTGCTTTGATTAGCACTTTTCCTACTTTAGGTTTTAGTGTTCTAGCCTGGTGAAAACAGGATCTGCGGTTTGGGAAATACTCTATCTCCCTCCACTTTAAGGATTCTTAAATAATATTAGTATATTAAATGATCCCAAAAGCCCTTACAGCAAAGAAATGGTTTAGCTTAGTTTGACCCAGTTTTTCCCAAAATGTTGACCACAGAACCACTTTTCTTTTTTTAATAACTACTATTAACACCTCAGTAAACACACTTTGGGAAGACAAGCATAGAGAATAAGGTCTAAAATCACACTTAGAGTACAGATGAAATGTGGCAGATTGACCACAAATATTTATCTTCTCTTCCACTTGAAACTCCATGGAAAAGACTATAAAGACATAAATCTTTACCACCATCACCACTGGCCCCCCCCCCAAAAAAAAAACAGAATAAGAGCTAACTCATAGCAGACAGGAAATCTGAATTCATTTTAAGAAGTTTGACTTAGCCTGCAAGGGAAGTTACAATGTAAAGTGCCTAACAAGGACCTACTGTATAGCACAGGGAACTATACTCAATATCTTGTAGTAATCTATAATGGAAAAGAATCTAAAAAAGAATATATATATATATATAAAACTGAATAACTTGCTGTACACCTGAAACTAACACAACATTGTAAATCAACTATATTTCAATAAAAACTAAAAAAAATATATTAAAGATTTTAAAACTGTTTCATAGCTTAAAAAAGTAAGAGTTCATATTTTCCCTAAAAAACACAAAGTGCTTAGAGAGGAGAAACACCAATTAGAGGAGGGGCATCCTTGACCCACGGATCCTCTGAAAGGCTTAGACCTGAAGGAACCATGTGCTGAGGAAGGCAGTGCTGCAGCACACATCAGAAAACAATTGGTTAAAGGTCTGTGTGCAAAACTGGTGTATCTTCAGTCCCTCACTCCAATCCATGCAGTCAAGAACCTACACCCACACATATGATTTCTTTTAAAATTTAACAGTAGAGAGTCTAGACTCAGAAACACAGGTGTAGCAAAGAGCAAACTAACCTAGAGGCTGAAATCAGAAAGCTGAAAGTAAAATTGGCCCCGGGAGAGTGGAGCCCCTAAACTTCTCCCCAAGCCCCCTAAATACTAGCAATCAGTCACATGCCACCTCAGACAGGAGGCTGGCGAGCTCTTCTGACAAGAAATGCATGGCCTAGTAGAAGATCTCTTAAAAAGGCCAGAGTGGTGCTGGGCAAATCCCTACAGTGACTCTAGCAGTGGGGAATGCTGATCCACACAAATTGTCTTCTAAATAACATTTTAATGCCATATTTTTTTTTCTTTTTACTTTTTTTTGGTCGCACTTTTTTTTTGATCCTTTCCGCAAGTAGGATCTCAGTTCCTCGACCAGGGATTGAACCTGAACTATGACAGTGAAAGCCTGGAATCCTAACCACTAGGCCACCAGGGAACTGCCAATAGTGCCACATTCTTAAATAAAAATTCCAAGTTCAGGAGAGACGAGTGGAAACAAATACCTGTGAATTAAGATCAAAATAGATTCCATGACTCAATAAGTCCATCTAAATAGAGCAGGGTAGGAACGTAGCCTGAAATCAATTAGACTAGCGAAGGTCATTCAAATAGTATCAAGAATCCAGAGACATGAATATTCAGCCACTTAGGAAACTGAGTTTAAGACAGGGAGTTAGTCTCTGGGGAACTGCATAGAAGTGCAAGATAGAACCAACAGTTTAACGTGAAACTGGTAAACTACTGGTCTGTAGCTCCTTCTGATGAATCTTCCCAACTTCAGAGCGGAATTTGTTCCCAAAGTCAGGAACTGAGCTTTGACTAGGGGCAGGAATTAAAAAGGCTCAGCTGTCAGAGTAAGAAGGGTTGAAGATTTGAAAGTGGGGTGGGAAACAGAGACATTGCATATGCGGAAACACCAAAAACAAAAAGCAAAAAAACACCAAAAAAACCAAAAAACTCATTCCTAAAGAAAACTTAGTCTTGCCCTCTAATCCTCAGCATCTTTGACCCATTCGGAAGTTGGACTCCTTTCACTCAAAACATAGCTACATAGCATATTTCATGTGGCCATAATTAAATATTGGGGGTGGGGGACTAGATGAAAGAATTCCTTATTATCTGTAAAAATTGCATGATTTCCTGAAATGGAATAAGGACTGGCTTCTAGCTATTGTTTGTCACTTTATTTTTATTCTATTTCTGTGAATTCTTAAGCTACTTTTTCAGCTGGTCATAAATTTTGTGACTGGATCTTGGATTGAATGCAGAATGACTATACCAAATAAAAAGTACTTCAATAGTATACATTTATCTTAAAAGACGACATTGGCAGCTTTTGCCTGATCAAGCTCATGTTTTTCCACCTTCGAAAGCCATTACCCTCATTCCTCAGACCCCACCCATGATTGTGAAATACGTTTGTAATCAGAACATCCCCCCTAATCCGGTCTAGAGATTTTGGAACACTTGCACCACTGAAAATTGTTTTCTATTTTGTTCTGTGAATCTGGAATCACATCAGAAGTTCCTTGGGTGTTATTCAAGTCAAGATCGGTTTTAGAAGAGGTATTTGCTCGTAATCTGCCTGACACTTTTCCAGTTCACCAAGCTTTCCCTTTTTATATTGGCTTTTTGAAAATTTATAGTTATTTTAGATGCAGCAATTAAGTGAAATGGTAATATGTTTATTCTGATGACTATTTATGTGAAATCAATTTTAAGTGTTGAAGTTACATGAATTTAATAGTAAAAGTTGCCATGTGCTTTTGCTGTGTAATTTATAACAATTTTTCATTTGTTTGAGAAGTCTTACAATAGCCGTTGACCCAAACCAGTCAAGTTCAGTTGCGGCCATTTGTATGCCTTCTAAAAGTTCTGTGTGCCCAAGTCCTTAATTATATAGAGATGTGGAAAGATCTACAGTCATAAACTGGGAGACCTCTTTGCATATAAGAAACCTAAGAGAAAGGATAAGTTACTTCTACACACCAAAGCACAGAATTTTTGTTAGACTGAGTCACAGAAAAATGTGATCATCTGCATATCCTATAATATCTTATCATTACCGCCCTTGATCCCGGCTCTGAAATTACTCCTTTCCAAGTTTCCATAGATACTATATTAAAAATCTGATGCTGTTTTGAAACACTGTAGTCTTTGCTTAAAAGTGTATTCCTACTTGTAACAATCCAAAATTGAACATTGCTGTGAGAAAAATAATTTGTGTTCTTACACTTATACTTGTGATTAGGGAACAATGCTGATCTAACAGGTTATCACACTTTATGGAGACCAATTATCCTTCACTCTCGCCTCCTAATTTTAAGTATAATTTAACACAGCATAGCCACAAAAAGAAAATAATGATGACAAAACTAAAGACAAGGAATTACTTTGGATTAAAGCGGAAAAAAAAAAAAAAAAAAACCAACGCTAACACTCATGTTTCAAGTAATGTAAACATTTGCCTAATCATGTGGGTATGTGTTATTAACCATATGCAGTAGTTCCTTTTTCCTCTAGGTAGATGTGTCTCTTTCTTAGTTGTCAAGTCTTATGCACCCAGATTTAGAGAAGCATTTGGAAGCATCAAGCCATTAGTATCTGTCTCTGATTGAGGTGACCACTGTATACAAACATCTAGGGTCCTCTGTCTCTGGTTCAAGGCCAAAATCTGTCGTTGTTTTCTGATAGCTCATTTTTGTTGTTTACTATTATTACACCCCAGAGATAAACCTAACATTTGTATTGCTAACACTTCTCTTTCAAAGCCACCTTCCAGTTGCCACTCTAGCTGGAATTTAGTAACACCAAATGGTCCTCTGATTTTGGAAGAACTTACATGGGCACATTTCCACACATAAGATCAAAGGAAAGAAACAGTTCACTCTTTACTGTACAGGTATCAAACATCTGTCACTTGCATAACATTTCTAAGACTTAAAAATGTAGCTAACTCCTTTTCCTCCACTTTAGAGTCCATAAGAGCAGGTGAAACATGGTCGTATTTTGAAACTCAGAGATATCAGTTTGACGGCTATGCCAGACAACGAATTTTACAAATAAGTTCAAAGAAATAATAGCTTTGTGAGCACATTATCATGGCCACCATAAACTAGCACTAAGTCTCCTTAAGGTACTTACTAAGGAACTATTCATTACATGGAAACAACACGGTGCCTGACCTTGGGGATCTAGTCTCAGACAATGTCTGTGAAGTCATTTCATTCTTGTTCTTACTTCAAGTATCTTAGACATGCGCCTTTATATAGTCCCCTTGAGATAGGGACTATATCTAAATTACCCCATGTGTTTCCTAACACAGAGAACTCTGAAAATTGAAAGATGGATATTATATGGCAAAAATAAATCATAAATTTTAATTTTATAAGATACAGCATCATGTTTCTCTTCTACTGCTTTTCTGTTATAAAAAGATTACATGAATTCTTGCTAATGCTAAACATTTTTAAATAAGTACATACAATAAAAACAAAACTATTTTTATTTTTACCCTACACACCCCCTTGCTCAATTTTCACTCGCTTCTCTATTGGAGACCCTATTAGCACTTTGGTACATAGCTCCATTTGAAACACATACTCTTGATTTTAATCCCGTGTAATTAAAACTATTAGGCTGTCAACACTTATGGTTGCTGGATTTTATGACATTGGCACTATTCAGAACTACCTTATTTCTCCATGAAAATTTTTAGGGAACAGGCAGTGTATAAAATATGTTTTAATCTGCAGGGTGAAAATTCCTATTTTTTTCTATCTCAGTATTGAATTCTGCTTATATTTGGCTTATACAGCCAACAAATTGAGTCCATGGGACGTTGATGATAGACTCATGTCCTATTGATAGATGGATATCTGGTATTGAAATTCTCCTCTCATCACTGCTTTTTTTTCTTTCCAAATGGTCTTGGCTATTTTCCTACATTTATTCTTTAAGATCTGTTTTAGAATTCCTTTGCCATGTACCCCCAAATCCTTCTGTGATTCAAATTGTAATAGCACTTTATTAACTTGGGAAGATTTAACATGTTGTGTCTTTCCATTTATTCATGTTTTCTTTTATGTCTCATTAAATTTTTGATGCATTCATCACCTGTCTTATAGGTCATCATTGAACTTGATGAGGTTGTTTTAATATTGTAATGAGATATTTTCTCCAATGTATTTCATTAATTACTGATGAAATATAGAAAAGCTATGTAATTTTTAAACATTAACTTTAAAATGTCTCATTTTACAGTGGATTCCTTTGAGTTTTCAGGGCAAGCAATCACATAGCTACAAATAATTCTTTCATAATCTCCTATGACAAAATATTTCATAATATTGAAGCTTAACATTCCTGAAATAAATTGTATGTGCTAGTGATATAGCACATAATACTGCTAGATTTTTAATGTTCCTAGATTCAATTTACAATAACATTTTGGGAGGATTTTTTATGTTTCTATTTTGACAAATCAAAATTGAAATCACTCTTTTTCCGTAGTTTTGTCAGCTTTTAGAATTCAATTATCAGGGTGATACTGGCTTATAGAGGAATTGGGAAACTTATTATCTTTTATTATTTCCTGAAAAATAGTTTTCAAAGGAAACCAATTGAATTAAGTATTGGGCCAATCGTTGGCATGGGTGTGTAGGAGTCAGTCTTATATAGCATAATAGAAGCCTTGGCTCTGTAGGAGCCATTGGGCTGGCCCTCAGACGCTGGGGGAGACCTCATCATCCCATCTTCCTTTCTCAGAGATCTTTAAATCTTAGTGATTTAAAAATAGAAAAATATTATCAACCTTTCCACTGTGATCTGGCAAAATATTGACACTACTCCCAAGTGGGAGCTGCATGCTTCAGCAATTCACTGGAAATAGGTATTTTTGTATATCCTTTTTATGAATCACGTTCAAGATTGCTGTAAGCATCTACATGAGCATTATCCAACATTCATAATGCAACATCAAATGCAACCCTGAAATCACACAAAACATTAAAATAATTTTTAAGGAATATAACTTTTTTGCATTGGGATGAATCTTTTTCTGTTTTTCGTGTAAGCATGCAGATCATCAAGCAATTGCAAAAGCCAGAACTTAACATTATATAAACAAAATTAACCTTATTTTGGCTTCAGAACACTGGAATAATATTTTTTAAGGGTTGACTGTAATATTTATGCTGAAGTGTTTCCTTGAGTAAACTTCCTTAAGAATGTTCACTAATCTTGCTATAGGTGAATACAGACCGCCTCCAAAATGGACAAAACCTTCAGAAAAACATTGGTGTGCCTCTGCAGCCTATCAGATTTAAAGTTATCACATAACAAGAGGTGGAAGGAGCGGCACATAATAGAAAGTTACAATGTTGGGACCTGGAATATTAACCAGTGGTTAACTGCAGACTGAGCTGTAAATTATGATCCATAGGGATTCCTCACCACAACCCGCTGATTTCACTGAACTCCTTAAGAGTCACTTCATCTGAAAGCCTGATCATGAAAAGCCAACCCTCCCATAGTTACAGAAAAACAATTCATTTCTTTGGGGTTAGCAGGGTATAACTGGCTTTAAAACACATTACTGTTACATTTTTCTTCAAAATGGGAACAGCAGCAGTGTTTTTATGATTATAAAGTAATGCACATTCATTACAGTAAAATTAAAAAGTCAAGAAGACCAAAAAGTTACAAAGAATACATTTTAAATTACCTATAATTCCTCCACCCCAAGATCACTGCTCTTAACCTTTTGGTGTAGATCGTTACAGAATTTCTATTCAAACTACTCTTCTAAAATGATTCAGGCTCACTGGCAACATAACTAAAAATACCTACCTTCAAAATAGATCACATGCTACTTTTTTCAAATATTCTGTGTTGTTGGAACTGTTTTCATTGCATTCTTTTACATGGGATCAAAAAATATATACCTAAATCATTACATGGCCCTCAAAAGAATGTTAAAAATCCAGGTGCTAGTGTTGCTTTCATTAGTCATCAATAATAAATAATAATATGTGCATATTGACTGAAAATAGTCTTACAATTGCATCAATATGATAAAATTAAAGATTTGCTATTCATTTGTAAACACACCCCAAACATTTTTGCCAATACTTTCTCTTTTCCCTACTTCTCAACCCTCCCCTTCTCCAGTCTTTCTTGGTCCCTGCATCGTTTTCTCTGACATTTGGTGCTAACTTCCTGACATATATTAGTCCAGTGATAAAGCTAACAATTATGGGACTTCACCAGAGCAACGTTTCATATGCTGTACAAATAGACAATACATGTGACCTCTTTGTTTATATATATGTGTGTGTGTTGATATTCGTAAAATATCCATGAAGAGAATCCCAAAGAAACTATAATATGTGTTGCCTCTGCGGAGGGAATTGAGTGACTGGGAGTGAGGAGCAGAGGTGGGGAGGAAACTTTTTATTATATACTCTTTTATGCTTTGTAAATGTTTATACTACCTATTCAAAACAATTTTAAGATAAAAATATATCTACATATGTACAAGCATTTATAAAATCATTAGCTTTATAGAGCATAGGCTGCTTCTTCAGATTCCATAACTTACTAAGTGCCCAGAGAAATGAAACCACTGACTGTAAGCATGTCAGCTTATGGGTGTGTAATGTAAAAATATTTTCTCTTTTTTCTGAAAATAGTTTTAGTTATGATTCTGTAAAAGGATGCCATGACAAGCTGAGAGTACCATGTTTGAATCAGTGACTCAGCAAAGGCATGTCAGTGTCCTTTATATGTTAGCATCTGGCCTAAATACACACACACACATATACACACGCAACAGTGTGGTAGAGACACCACCTGAGACTACTCCTTGGTTGCATTAGAGACAGCTGCCCTAAGGTAAGGAAAGTGACAGAAATTCTAGTTTCAACCTTGGTCCTTTTTGAAAGATAAGTTACACTGGGTTTTGGTCATATCAATCATATTCATGCCCTTTGCGCAACATCTGTGTGCTAGAGATGCTGTTCAAGTTTGTGAGTTAGTTTGCCTGCTCTTTGCAGGATTCAAATGTCCTTGATTCTGCCTCACTATTTTTTTTTTTCTTTTTGCTCTTTATTTGCAGGTAGTGAAATCAAAGTTATCTAAAGAATATCACTTTCTTAAAATGAAACGATCAAGAAATCATATTGTGGGAAAATATTTCAGCAATCAAAGCAAACTACAACAACAACAGAAAGACTCTGTAACAAATGTTCAATCACCATATCATGTCAGAGGTCCAGTTAATCAGGTTTGCTCTGAAATTCTTCTCAGCAGGATGTGTGCCAGTGAAGGAACTGTGTAGACTCTGCAGAAGGACTGAACTTGAAATTGGATACAAGCCACTCACCCAGACGATGATCTAGGAGCCAAATCCTATGCATCGTGTGTATTTTGGTTCCATCGCCCACACTCAGGCATGCTGGCACATACATACACACTGATGCACACTTAGCTAAAAAAGTTATAACACTTTTTTTGACAGCTTTATAAAGTCAGGATGTGCACTTGGATGTTAGTTGGTTTCAAGATGAAAGACAGAACTAGAAAAAAGATGACCTGAAGTATAATCATAAACTAAATCCACTGTGGGCCAGGTATTGCATTGTGACAATAAAGAGAAATATAGACATTTGAAACATGGGGATAAAGATGATGCTCTTGAGTATTGCATTGTCATCTTTATTGGTCCCTTAATACTGAAAAGGGGAAAAAGGAATTACATTCCACCTGCAAGTGGGGATTGCCATGTGCCCTTGCACAAGAAAATGTGGTGTTGATGAGGGTTTAGGCTTCGTGTATCTAATGCTTGTGAAAACTGTTTCTTCCCAGATTTTTTAAATCCTATAACTGAAAGGAAAAGAATAGTAATGCTCCTCCAGGGAATTCTAAGAGATTCTATGAAAGAGATAGGAAGTGTAATATTTTACAGTTAAAACACCAATATATTTAACTTTGCATTCTTTGTACGTTTCATAAACATTCCCTCCTAGCCTGTCCATGAACTTGGATGGGTAATTGCAGTCTAAGTTGATTAAACATGTACTTTTAAAGTGAGAAACAAAATACAGTTCCTCATGGGTTACTTTGTTATGTTTCATTTAAGATATTACTTAAGAAAGCTTTTGTTTGCTATTAGAGCCCTATATAATTTAAGATTGCAATTATATTTTATGTAAATATTTTGCAAAGGATTAAGCATTCTCAAATGCAGAGGCATTTATTTCCAGAAAGCAATTGTGTATGTCCATAAATACTACTATGTTACTAGTAACCATATTTTGATTTTCCTGAGCAACTGTATCTAACCCAAATTTAGAATAGATATAATTATTTTTTTTATAAAGCTGTGACATACGTGTAAAGCATATAGAATCCTAGTATTGAGAACTTTCTTTTCTGTATTTTAAGTTTAAGATAGTAAAATCTTTTATTGTACAAACTCTGTTGTGAGATAACATCTCACAGTTACAGTGGCTCTTAAAGGATTATTTTTCTTTTGGGGAAAAAAAGCTGAGAGGGTTAATTCACTACTTAGCTGAAATTGTCAAATGTACAAATACCTCAATTTCATTACTATGCCAAAAAGAAACTATTTTGATTGATCAATTCCTTAGTATGAATACCCACCTCCTTTAAATACTCTATTTTTATATGTATTTTTGTATGAAATTAAATATGAATTTATATTTAATGGTCTTAAATTATATCTAAGCACAAATATCACTTGTTATAAACAATACATACCTGCATCTGACAGATGATATTTTTTTTTAAAAGAATGGTACAGAATTAACTTTTAAAATGTAAGATTTTCTAGTATCTGCAGCTATATGCAAGCATCATTTTTAGGTTGTCAATGGTTTTTAATGGTATAAAATGTTGCCAATTCATTCTCCATCCTGTTTTAATGTACAGTACTACATATTCTGTAACAGATTTATAGTCAGTGGACATTTCTTGTAATTTACTGTCCACCTAACTGTAATACACTCCTGACTGAGGTTAGCTTTGCATTTACCTCTTCACCATTGAAATAATGATGGATTTTAGAAGCAACTGTAGTAACACAATTAATAAATGTCTTACTAGTAATAGTCTGTGTTCAGAGAGTATATTTTATTTTCCTTTTTACTGGAGATATATACCATATAGTCAGTGACCCCTTGGCAAAGATATCATCCTGTGGATTCAACTACTAAAGTGTGGTTTAATAAGATAAGATACACTTCCTTCCAACCCTGATATTCTCTTAATTTTGATCAAATGAACTCCCTGCTGTACAACAACCAAAGCTTTTGAACAGAGCACAGTGACCAGTTTTGCTTATAAGGCACTTAAACACTAGGAATTATTTTAATTACTCCTTAATTGAAAAAACTGCATTTTATTTACCTTGGGGAAATAAACGTGTGTGTATGTGTGTGCACGTGTATGTGTGTGTGCTTAACAAGTTCATAATTTGAATGAGAAAAAATAGAGTCGGCATTGTCGGCATTTTAACATATCTTTCGATGTAAAAGTTAAAGGAAGTGAATTATTTTTGGTAAGAATTGATTAGTATCCAATCTAAACTAAACTAAACTAAAGAAAACATTTATACTATTAAAAGTCAAGAATAACTGCATAAGCATTTCCAAGCATCCCTGTTGACAGTGTGTGTGTGTGCGCGCGCGCGCGCGCGCGCGCCTTTAAAGGCACAGTACACTATTTGCCGGCCATCGAAGTAGGCAAAGAGGATCACATAGGGACACATGAAAAAGAAGTTTCACCATCAGCTTTACACTTGGGTCATTTAATCTTCTTCATGTAGTTGCCTCTGTATTGCAGTCTTCTCCACAGAACAATTCTCACTTAGAAAGCACTGGAAAAAAATCACTGATTCTTGAGGTGAAAATAGTTCTGGTAATGTTTATGGGGGAAAATAATGCTTTTCTGCCTCTGAAGTTTCTTCTTTTAGTTCCATTTCACTGAAGGAATTTCAAAAAGAAATACAGAAATTGGTAAAAAAAAAAAAAATTATGTAACCCAATAAGAGTTATTTCAAAGCCATAGTGCTTTGGCATGTCAGGAGGGAGGCGAAGAGGAGTGGTAGATGTCTAATACACTAATAAGTTAAGAGCTTAGCAAGATGATCAGGATTATGATCTTATTAAATATTATTTTATGGGCTCCTTAATTTGAGCAAATACTGAAAGAATCATCAGTATCTAAAATTTTTCTCTGTGCGTAAAAAGAAAGTCAAAATGTCATCAAAATCAGTGGCTAGGATTATTGTATTTAAAATGAACAAACAAGACTTTGAGTAAGTTTATATGGGCTGATAACTTCAAAAACATGTATCCAAGTACAAAATGATACTTCACTACAGCAGATTCTGCCATTTTGACTGGATCAAGGAGTAATTTCCAATACTGCTGTAGTTTTTTTTTTAATATGTATTTAAAGTTCAAATGATTTTGACCGCTCTTTGAAACTAAGGCATTTTAATAGATCACTTTAACTTAAGGAGATGAACCAGAAGTTGTCAGAAACCCCGAAGACCTACTAAAGACAGCAGGATACTGCTGGTCCCTACAAACTAGATTTTGCATTTGGCACAGCTTCCAAGATTTCATACTGTCCAAGAACCTTTTATCATGTTTTTATTGCTGCAGTAACTGCTATTATCAACTTCCATATTTCTTTTACGGTTCAGTCACTTGGTGTAGGGGGCTGTAGAACTCATTTTTTCTAACTGATTCAGACCGTGCAGTCCCCTCCTAAAATCGTGCTCCATTTGTTTTCTTTGCATTCATTGAAATATAAAGAATTTGTTTTATAGCTCTATTAAATGTTGGATCACTATGCTTTAACACACTCAATACTCAATCAAAATATTAATTCTTAAAACTTATCAAGAGTATTTATAATTTGTAAGTCTATGTGCAGTGTAAATAAAGATAATGACTTAAACCCAACTAACGGTAAGAACAAAATTAAAGCAGCCACTTTTAGAAAAAGCACTAGAAAAAGATTCCCACAGGATCATCATATTTAGGTAGATTTGGTTTTGAATTTGATTTACGCTGACTGACATTTTCTCCCAAGTCCATAGCACTCTCTGCAAAGAACTGTTTTCACTTAGTTTTTAAAAGTCTTTTATCCAACTCTTTGTGTAATATAACTTGGGGCGGGGGGTGAATTGCATTTTAGATTAGGTTATGAGGAGACATTTAATATATCTAACCAAGTTATTTTCATAAGAAATTTATGTAGCTTCATATTATTATTTTTATTACATGGAAAAGTAATTCCTATAAAAATCATTAAAATGTTTAGATTTTTTTTAAAAGCAAAGTAATTGCGATAGATTATAGGTACGTCAGAATTCAGAAACAACATGGTGTCATAAGTATAAAATGTATTCAACTGATTCTCAATTTCATAGTGATTTTTCTTATTTTATGGTTGGCTGGTGAAATATATCAATTTGATGCAGCTTTTAGTGCTAGGGTAAATGATTTAATGCTGATGGTATGTGATTTATTTATATATTTTGTTCAATTGTACTTCCATTTTTTTAAAATAAAATCTGTTCAAAATCTATAGATTAAAAATCTCAGTATCTGGCATTGAGGTCAACATTTTGATTGTTTTTACAATCTATAATTTAATTTTTTATTTGGTCTATAATTTGCTTGCTTTTAAAATTAAGGTATGAATTTGAATATCAGGAAAAAAATTTAAGAATCTTAAAATAAAATGGCATATGTTTTAACATATATTCAATCATATATTCATTACTCTCCACTTCCATATAAGAGGTTGTTTGGACTCCTGTAGATATTCTTACATTAATAGCTGAAGGTTTGAGATTCAGGACTCTTGATGTCCCTTTGCAGTAACTACAAGGAGATGAGAGAATGGCACAGAAATACCAACATGGAAGCCAGTGTGGCTTATGTTAATACATTAGGCCCATCACCATCAGAACCAGTTGGAAAGACGGAATACAGCAGAGGAGAGCACCTCTTCCCGCACTGGGTTCTGGGAGGGATAAAAATTATGAGCATCTTCTCCAGCTGTCTTTGACAGTTCCCAGACCTCTCTTCAAACCTCTTAACATGCAAGTCACTTTGGAGGGTCTCATCTTAAGGAAAAAATAATAATTTTCAAACTTTATTGGACCAAAAATTATAACTTAGATTATCCAAATAGCAGCTGAATGTGCCTTTAATGATAGCTTCTTATTTATAATCAGGAAAAATAGAAAGTGACCTCTAGCCACCAACATAGTATATCCTCTGGAGCACTTGAAATAGCAATCCATTTTTCACTTTATTTTTTTTCACCCTGGGGATCATTCACCCTACTGCTTGTCCTTGGCTTTGCCTTTGAAATGGAACGTGTACAGTATTTTCCACATGCATTTAATATGTAATACAAGATACATTTTAAAACTTAGATTTTTACTCTCTCCTCCTTGCCTTAATTACATGTAACATGAAGCTTATGTTTTAATGGGCATGAGCTCTCCAGTTTTACAGTATCATAAAACGAGTTTATGAGCCTTTTGTTAAAACTCGGTGCCTATGTCATTGGCAGGGCATGAAATTATTTGCAGCTACTTCTTCTACTTATAAGATAAAATTTGGTCTGAATTAAGAATCACACAGGGGGAAATTGAAACAATGCCTTTGTAGCCTCAAATGAGTTTAGTCATCAAATGACACAGATTTAGGTTCACCAGTTTCCACCACATGTGCATACCCCCGGGGAAAACCTGGTCTCTGCACATACTTGTCTCTAAAGAGTCCCCATTTCAATGTTCACGTTAGTTATGCAAAATCAATGGCATGTTTTTAAAAGGGTGTGGATACAACCTTAGCACAAGTTATTCCTGCCAAGAACAGGAATCATTTCAATAGGATGGAGTTTCCAGGGCCATGTTATTGGTAAACACCCGGAACTCTCTTGGCCACTTACCCTATAAATAAATGGAAATCTTCCATGAATTATTTATGGATTCTGAGATGCGGCTGATACAGACATTATATCTCAGGTTTCTATTTCCCAGAAGGATGGGCAGTCTTAAGTGGGTGATTGGCCTGAGTGGTGTTTTTCTCTTTCCTGGGGTCATCAGAAGCCTTTGAAGTACTGAGTTGTTGGAAGTCAATTTCTCTTCCAATGGAAGCTTCCCTGGGCAGCATCTTCAGTAAACTGTTATCAATTACAGTGAAAATAAATGCCTTCCCTTTACCACTGAGCATGAACTTGTTATCCCGCCTCTGCAGACATGAAAGCACAAACTTGGAGGCCAAAACCAAGCCCTGGTTTGTGTCTGGGCAGAGCGTGTGTGTCAAATAAGGGATACAGAAACAGGAATTCGGGATTATTTTAAACAAAAGCTCTCACTGAAAAAAAATACACATACACACATGTGTGTAAATACGTGTGTCTTTGTGTGCCTACACATACCCACAAAATAAAATAGTCGAGAGGTATCAAATCATCTTATAGCCACTGTATTTGTTTCCTTAAAACATTCCTCTTATTTTTGATTTATAGTGCTGTGGAAAACTTTTAGAATTAAGAGTTTCTCCATCTCTGGGGGCCTCAGCCAGGTGCTCGCCTGGACACGCAGGGAACGTGGCTGGAGGCCTCTGCAAGGCAGAGGCGGGAGGGGCGTGCGAGGGGCGGGGTCTGGCAGATGCTTCTCTAGGGAGGTGACAAGTGACACAACTACCAGAAACCATTAGCGTGAGAAGATGCTAGGAAAGGCTGGACTCCACTCAGATGATAAAGAGAACCTGGATAAAGAAAGGACTGGGCAGCTCTGTGCCCTGTTGAAAGTCAGAATGGATCACTAGGGCTCCTTTGGGGGTGGGGGCGTTACTCTTAGTTGAGACGCTGCGATGCGCTGTGCCTCTTCGCCTCCGCTCTCCTCGCCACCTCCCAGCTTTCCGTGAGGGGTGGGGTGGGGGGACAGGCGGGGATGTGCGGGGGCTCTGATCACGCGGGGTCTTCCTGCCGGCCAAGGCTGACGTGGCCGAGGAGCGAGAGGGCGGCTTAACTGAGTTCTGTGCGCTGCGGTGAGGGCACCGGTCCATGGAAGGCACTGGGCAGGATCACAGTTGCACAGCTCGTTAGGTTAAAGCGGAACGGCCTCCCCCAGGTCGAACTTTTCCCCATTTTGTTACTTCCGCGGTCCCTGGATCCAGCCCTGTCGTTGTCATTGCACTACCACATTACATAATAATTATCTATAATCCCCAATTTTTATCCCCCCCCCCCCCACTAACCTGAGCCCCTCAAGGCCTTTTACTTATGTTTCTACCATATAATTGCTAACGCAGAGTCGGAGCTCAGCATATATTTTCCTCTCATACTCCTTTCTCTGCTTACTGCCTCTCAGCTTAAATGCCATCTCCTCTAGGAATCTTCCTCTGGCTCCCCCAATACTCGTCAAAGTGGCCTTTCTTTGTACTTCCTCAGCGCTCTCTGCTTTCCCCCATCCCAACCTTTATCTTTCTTTGTCTGTTTAACAATTTGTACCAAAGGGACTATCACGTCCAGGAGGAAGGAACTGAGTTTTCTGTGTGTTTGGGTGCGCTTATTTACTATGTATTTTTTTAAGAACTTTTATTGAGATATAATTGACATACAATAAACATGCCATATGTACATTACTAATATGACAAAAGTATCAAATTGTACACTTTAAATATTTACTATTTATTTTTAACTGTTTTATTGAGATACAGTTTACATAGCATAAAATTCGCTCATTTCGCGTGTGCAATTCAGTGGTTCTCAGTGTATCTACACGTTTGCGACCATCACCATAATCTAACTTTAGAACATTTTTGTCCCCCCAAAAGGAAATATAGCAGCCGCTCTCTGCCCTTGTGCTTCTCCACCCCTGCCTTAGGCGACCACTGGTCTGCTTTCTGTTTCTATAGATGAACTTGCCCCGAATATTTCCTATCAAGGGAGTCATACAATATGTGTTCTTTTGCAGCTGGCTTCTTTCACTTGGTATTTTAATCTTCGCATTCTCCGTTTAGAAATAAATTGCCTAGCCCAGAAAAGAGATTCAGTGAATTTTTCTAACATGAAAAAATAAATACGCTAACCAACTCCAGCATTTTCTGAAGTTAGAAACTGTGCTCAAAATAGAGCTCGCCCAAGAGGCTTTGACAAAGCATTGTTAGAAATAGCATTATCGCTTCCTAAACCCTTCCTACCAAGTGCCAATTGTTTGTTTGTTCCCATGGGGCCCCTTAGACTGAGGCGAGGCATGGAAGAGGTAGCTGGGGTAGATGTGAGCCACACTTGGGAGCTGCCCGCCTGGGTTCTGGAGAAGCTGTTGGGCGCTCGGGGAGCTGCTGACACCAGGTGCCGGGCCCTACGGCTTGCAGTCTCCCAAGGCCTGAGGTGCTCCTGCCTCCCTCCTCTTTGCTGGACCCCCTCATTGCTCATCTCAGCAGTCACTGATGCTCTTTCTCCCTGCTCTGTCAAAACTGGAAGGGTTTGATGAAATCATGCCCAAGTTTAATGAATAATCAGGCCCTGTCAGACATTTTTAGTTGTGGAATTTCAGATATCAGCTATCCAGAAATGGGGCTGTTGGAAGAAGCGAGGAGCATCACATAACTTATCTCAAAGATTCTGCCATTCCCAAGAACAGAGGAGACAAGAGAGAGACTGTAGGAGATGGCCCCATCCAGAGCTGTCTGCTAACGGGACCGTGGGGTGTGTGGGAAGATGCCCCTTCGGGCATGCATACCAGTGAGTCACGGCTTCTGATCTGTAGAAAGATTTCTATTAACTTTCTTTTTCTACCATACTATTGTCAAATGCAATATTAATGTAGCATCAAAATTTATCATTTTCATGTCATAAATCTTCCTTTAATTTTATACCTAATAAGTGCTTACAGATGCAAATCATGTTTGAATGGAAGGACATAATGGTTAAAAGCAATATTGGCCATATTGTAGTAATTTTGCAAACAGCTGTTTCAAGTTAACATATGTGTATTCCCAGTCTTGTGTATATGAGATACAAGTTAATGTCAACAGTACATTAACAATGCAACTGAATCTAATTATGGAATTGAAAGCGCTATGGGTAGAGAGATCACATTTTCACTGAAAAGCATAAGTAGACATCTGTTTCTGGTGAGTTTCAAATAGGTACTTGCATCTTTTACACTCACCAATTTCATAATTTTTTGCAACAGTGGATTAACTAAAAGATTTGCCTGCATATTTTTTTTCTAAAACTAGACGGCAGATATATTATTCAGCAATTTAATTTTGCAAGTGGCATTATATATGCCTTTAAAATATGACTCTGGGAGGTGTGAAGAGAGCTGTGAATGATACTCTTACTTTTGCACAAACTTGTAACTGGAATTTAGGGCAGAAGGAAAGCTGCCTCGCTTTGTTACCAGATGGCTCCCCACTGCATCCACAATTCTTTATTTTACTAGATTCTTCTGTTGGAAATCCTTTCAATTAGTGAAATCACTTGCATTAACCTTCAGGGTCTCTTAAGATGCTAATATCCTTGGAACGCTGGCGTTGTTAGACATTTCAAGTAGGAGTGAATTAAATTACATTATTTTTCTCCCAGTAGCTGGCTAAACACAGCGCATTGAGTAGATACGAGGAATGGGGCATGATTTTGAAGTTAACCCTGTTGCAAAGAGATTCCTCTGAGAGAAAGGGAAGCCTGAGAAGCTGGGGGCATTGGCTGCCAATGGGCCACCATGCCCAAGTGCCACGCTGTGTGCCAAGTTCACTTCTGAAAGCTGAAATTAAAAATCATTTATCCTTGCGCAATGGACTTGGAATATAGTACCCCTGCGGAACTGCTAAAGGAATTCAAGTATTTCACCTGAAGAGGTGAAGGTTTCAAAGATGGCGTGATCGGGCTATTCCCATTATCTACTGTTGCTTTGCATTTTATCAATTCAGCTTAGTCAGAAGACCCAGCTAGAACCACACGTCTTTCTCCTCTAGCTCTACATTCGCTGGTTTCCACTGCCCAAAGCAATGAAAGATTGTGAATTTTTTTTTTTTTTTTTTTTGCATCGCACTTTTAAGCAGGAGCCCAATGCATCTAAAAGCAGGTCACTTAGACAGCTGCCAAAGATGTAAAGCATTGTTAAAGTGGAGACAATCACTCATTGGCTAAATTGTTGATGGGAATAAAAAATGTGTGTTCATCCTTTATTGCTTAGAGGATTTGAATATCAGCACAATTGGGCTATGATGCCAACTATCTCAAAGATTGCCAGGATGGATTTGTCTGTTCTGATATGCTGCGTCCCAAGTGTTTTATCTATTCTCATGGCTCTGTGCAGGTGCATTTTTCAGACAGAAAATGAGTTACTTAGTCAAGTGTATAACTACAATGGTCCTCTCCTTCTAGAGCTTCCAAACAAACTCCTCCAGCTCATATATATGAGAATATATATTCATGAAGCTTCTAAGACGCGAATGGTCACGGGTAAATAAGGCAGATTAAAGAACACACTGGTGAAAGTCCATGCTTTAAAAAACTTTAAAGGATTTTAAAAATTCGACTAAATATGTCCATTGCCTCCGGTGTCCAGGGGCATGACGTAGTTTAGTGGCCTGAGGGTAAACTACAAAAAACGTCTACCCTTCTGTCTCTTCCACTCAAGTAACTTGTTAAACTAAACAGAGCGTGCTCGACTTTGCAATGTTTACTTTTATGCTGTACTGAAAGACAACCACTGGCCAAAGTTTTCCTGGGGGAACAGGATTCAAACACTTAAACCACCAATTCTTACAGTTCCAGAAAGATCAGCCTTTTTTTTTTTTTTTTTTTGGCTAGCACACCAGTTGGGAAGGTAAGCCAGTTTTGGCCATCCAGCTGCAAGAAGGAAAGAAAACTAAAAAGAGGAAGCAAGAGAACACGAGGAGAATAAGGGACGGGAAGGAATGGGAGCAAGAGGAATTGAGGGGAGAAAGAAAGGGAGTTTAGAAACCTTAAGAAATGCTAGCAGATGTCATTTGGTGTCATGATCATCAGTCAGCCAAAATGGTCTAAAATTTAACCACAAATTCAGCAAGTGGGACTAGAGGCCATGCCACAAACAGGCTACAATGAGTTGTAGTCTCCAGCTGAAAGCTAAAATTTTCAATTATCCAGATGTGTGTTTGGTTTTACAGCCACTAGGTAACTGCATTGCTGACAAAATACAAAGATGCTCTTCATCAGAGAGAGGCTAATTGTAGTCACAAAAGGAAAATGTCTTACTTTATACTAACTAATCTGATTAGTGGTACTTTTGAAACTGCCTTTTGAAAAGGGCTAATCCTTTTCTTAGCTTAGACTTCAGAGTCATAAGAGTTTTCTTGTTTTCAGAATAAACCTAACTATGGTAACTCACTTGCTAATTGTATTTCTTACATTTCCCTGTAATAAAAGTTGCTCTTTATTTTGATTCAAGTGTTTCCAGTGTAGAAACTTAACCCTTTAAGTTATCAAGCTATTTCAGTGAGGATTATATTAGATTTTCTGTACGAGGCTGGTCATGCTAAAACAAGCAAGAAAACCCCGCACTATTTAGACAGTGAATGCTTAGGCCTCTCAAGTTCTCTCCTCTGTCAGACTGAAGAATATTAGCCAATATCATCAAAACAGAGGACTGGAATACTCTTACTTGGGGAACCTGACTAGTCTAAGAGACAGACATAAATAAACTGATATTAAAGAGTCGCTAATAAAATGACTCACTGAGATCACCCTAAAATAAAATCCAAAGTCAATAAGTCCTACCCATATGCTCAGAGCTAACTGGCATTTAAATACTCCACTTGCAATCATGAGCAAAAACAAGAACTACCAATATCTGAGGTAAGCTTCTAAAATGACAGGTAAAGAAAAAGCAAACAGAACAGAGCAATGTGGAAGAAGCAGGGGGAAGAAAATTGCAAAAAATATCATTAATATCCTGTTTTAGACAGAATAATGGGCCCTCAAATATGTCCACATCTCTATTGGTTTTTCAGAGCTGTCATAACAAAATACCACAAACAGAGTGGCTTAAAAACAGCAGAACTTTTTTCTCTCACAGTTTTGGAGGCCAGAAATCTGAAAGAAGATGTTAGCAGGGCTATCGTCCCACTGCAAGCTCTAGGGGAGAACACTTCCTTGTCTCCTCCAGCTTCTGGAGGCCCCAAACGTTCCCTGGGGCGTTGCTCCAAGCTCTGCCTCAGTCTTCCCACAGCCTCCTCCTTTGTCTCTTTATCTGTCTTCTCCTTTGCTGCTCTCATGAAGACTCTGGTCATTGGGTTTAGGACCCACCCAGATTACCCATGATGATATCATTTAAGATTCTGAATGTAATTATATCTGCAAAGACATATAATTCAGAAAAATCCATATAAGATCACATTCACAGGTTCTGGGTGTGAGGCAGTGGACATAACTTTTTTTTTTTTGGCCGGGAGGGGGCGCCACTCAACTCACTATAACATTCCCAGAATCTCCTATTGTGTTACCTTACCTGGCAAAAGAGGGCTTGCAGGTGTCATTAAGGTAAGGATATTGAAGGGGAAAGTTATTCCTGGATTATCCACATGATCCCAACATAATCACCAAAGTCCTGATGAGAGGGAAGCAGGAGGGTCAGTCAGTGAGGGGGTGTGACGGTAGAAGCAGAGGTCAGAGGGATGCGAGGAAGCACCCGAGAGCCAAGCAATCAGGCAGCCTCTAGAAGCTGGAAATGGCGAGGAAACAGATTTCCCCTAGAGTCTTCAGAGGGAACCCAACCCCGCTGACCCGCTGTAGACGGCTGACCTCCAGAACTGTAACATAATAAATACGTGTTATTTTAAGCCACTAAAATTGTGAGCATTTTTACGGCAGTAATAGGAAACTAATACATATACTGAAAATAACGAGAAGACATCACACCCTTAAAATCACAATAGGATATTGTCTACTTTTAAAGCAGAATGTGCAGAGAACATAAAGATCTCTTGGAAATCACACACACACACACACACACACACACATACACATGTATACTAGCAGAAATAAAAAATTCAACAGAAACAAAAAACGATACAGCGGAGAAAAATCTCACAGAAATCAGAGGGAAAAAAGATATGAAAATTAGAACAGAGTAGTGACAAAACTTACAGAACCAGAAAGTTGATCCAAACTCACAAAATACAAGTTCTAGAAAGAAGAAAGAAAATAGAGGAGAGAAAATTGTCAATGAAACTACTTTAAAATGTTTTTTCTACAAAAGCGTGATTTTCACATTGAGATGGCCTACTAAGAGTCTAGAGTAGGTGAAAATGCACTCACATCTAGGTGCACGTCATGAAATTTCCAAATATCATGGAGAAACTAAAGATTTCAAAATATATTAAAGGAAAAAAATTCATATACGAAGGATATGCAGTTAGAGTATATCCCAATGTTTTGATAGTAACAATGGAGAAATGTCTTCAAAATTCTGAAAGAAAATTATCCCTAACCTAGAAGTCAATACTGGTTAAACTTCTGGAATAGGATAAAGCTACTTTAAGATAGGCACGTTCTCATAAATTTTATCTCACCTACACTCTTTCTCGGGAACCTATGGGAATATGTGCCCCTCTAGAACAGAGGCCTAAACCAAAAATGGGAAATACGTAAGATTCAGAAAATGAGGTTTCTACAAAGACACAAGGAAAATGTGATGTCTGGGATGATGGTGAAGCTGATCACAGATGACACTGGGGGCAACCGTTCCAGATTGGGACAGGTCAGGGGACATGGGGAGACACTGTGTCAAAAAGATAAAGTTGATGAAACTTCTGATTCATCTGAGGAAATTTAGAAAATTGGGAGATCTGGGGTTGGATTTGTGATAAAAACATAGAAACCAGGAAAATAGAGATCTTCCCTGGTGGTCCAGTGATTAAGTCTGTGCTTCCACTGTAGGGGTTGCGGGTTCAGTTCCTGGTCAAGGGACTCAGATCCCACGTGCCACAAGACGTAGCAAAAAACAAAGAAACAAAAAAATAAAAACAAAACAAAACAACAACAACAAAAACAGGTAAATGGGGGAAAAGGCAAGTAAAGAACTGGAAAATAATCATAGTACACTATATAGCTTAGCATGAATAACATTATGAGTCACAAAAATATAAAAAACTGACAGCTGATCTAACCACAATTTTGAGATATCCATATTGAGAATATAAAAAAAGGGATACAAAAATACATGAGGGTGAGAGGAATGAAACAAAGCAAATCCCCAAATTTCACAGTGGAAAGTCACAGATAATGCCTAAAATTTTCAAAATTAAGAAGTAATGGTATGATATTTAACAAGTTGGAGCAAAATACCAAAAGAATTCACCTAAAATAGCTGAAAGTTGTTACTTGTGGAGAGAGGTATATGGCAAGTGGGGAAGCAGGAAACTACTGTTTTTCATTACAATACTGAGAGAATTGTTTAATTATGTCTTATATATGATTTTAAAAAACTTGTGATATTGTGAGAATTTTAGTAGAAGGATCATTTTATTTAAGTTGCTTTGCAAAGTTCCATTGATTCACGGTTGTACTCCTTTGATTAGATTACTCCAGGTAGGTACAGTTTAAATATAAGGAAAAGAGGCACAGAAAAATCCAAGAAAGAAAGATTCTAAGAGGCTACTGAATAAAACTGTCAGAAAGATAAACAGTGCTGCCTGAGCTTAATCTTTCTGTTTTCTCCAGCTGTGAAATATATTTATGACTTTCAACTCCTTTCTTTTGTCCGTTTTTGAGTGCCAAGCCAAGACACACCTTAAAGCAAGCAATAAACAAAAATAACCCTCCATCACGTGTTATCAAATGATTTAAATTATCCTGAAAAAATATAGCATATTTCTTTGTATGCAGTCACAAGCAGCTCTAAACATGTTTTGTCTGGTCTGAAAATGTATGCAACTTGTCAACAAATAATTGTGCACAGGAAATGAATCAAAATATTTGTCTAGCATTTTAAAGAACATCTATATGCATCAATATTACAATACAGTTCTCAAATTTAGCCTAGTGATGTGAAGCCTCCTGTTGATTACCTATTTTGTGACTTCTCCTCATCTATCTTTCTAACCTTGTATTGATTACTCTAGACGACCCAACATGCTCTGGGCCACTTGCCTGAGATGACAATGTGTGAGGGATCACGAATTAATTTTACTGTTACCAAAGGAAACCACAAGCAGAAAAATAAACCAAATAATGTGTTCTGAGGATAAATAAGTGGAGGAGGATGACAGGATTCAGGGACTTTATGATTTTTGCTCTTCTGGGTTCCCAGGGCATAGGGGACTAGTGCTGCAATGGGTATCGATGTGCCCTCTACTCACCACTCCTACACTGTTACTGAGCATCACTGCATAGTCTGCCTTTTCTTAGAATACAGTCCACAGCCTTTGTGTCACAGTTATCCTGCCAATAGCTTCCGTGAAGTTTCTTCATCTGCCTGCCCATCTATCTTGAGGGCTTGCCATGCTACGTTTTTTAATAGGTAGCAGACTGATTACCTTCCTCTGTCTGCCCAAGGAAGTGAGGACATCCTTCAACATTTCTGTACTCTCATTTCTTTCTTCTATGGTGAGGAAATCTGTACTCTACTTCCCACCTCATTGGTTACTCTTCCCCTGCAGAGAAAGAGTGGTCAGTCAATTGGTCCCTGTCACCAGTGGGTACCTCCAAAGCACGATGGCCCCACCTGCCCTCTTCATAGGTCTGGACATCCTCGGGTAGAGTGAACTGTCCTCTCCACTTCCTGTGGCCTCCTGCCAGCCTCCTCTCTCAGGTCCCATTTCTCAGCGTGACACTGGGTGGATCTATTGGATCAGCCTTGCTGTCTTCAATTCAGCAGGAAGGAATAGAAAACTTCACTTTGCATAATCTAGCTCGACTAGGAAGCCTTACACTTAATAAACCTGATACTTTGCCCAAACTGGTTCAGTTCTCTGTGTGCATGCTTTATTCATCAGAACCCCTGGGGCAGGGAGGGGAGGGGAGTATCAAGGGGAAGATTCCAGCACTGAACCCCATCCTGGACTGCCAACAATCACTTAAGATTAAGATATGCTGAAGGCCAAATCAGTTCCCGAAGGAAAACTCCTTTCAGCCGAAGCCTTCCATAACTCACTTAACCTGTAAGGCAAATATTAGTTCTCTCCCCAAAACAGCATTAAAAAGTGGCTCCACTATATTTCTCTGGTGCTGGTTTTGTGAGTGTGCCCGGGGGGGTTGCAGACAATACGCTGGTGCTAAAGTAGCAACTGGAATCTTTTACCCGGTCGGCTGGACTCAGGCTCTGCTCTGGCATGTGGCCCAGTATATCAATACTGTGGTTTTCAGCCCATTTTGGAAGCTGCCTGCCTACGCCATGTGACAACCCCAAAAGTTGGTCTGGCACCAGAAGACTTCATCAGATTGCGAACTTGAGAGCCCTCAAGCCGGCTCTTTTCGTATGGATGCCTCCCGTCCCGTAATCACTAACAGAAGGTGAGGGGCTACAGTTGGAACACACCTCACACCTTCTCCGCCGTTCGTGTTTATGTCTCTGAACCCTCGTAAATCTCCTGGGCTCTGAGCACTTGCCGACTCAAGTAAAAGCACCCTCCGGAGGCGACTCCAGGACGAGTTTGAGTTACTAGCAGAGCTCGACAGACGTACCTGGAAAGAGCACGTGGCATGGCTACAGATTTGTCAGAAAGATTTAAGAGTATCCGTTTATTTATTGATTTGAACACGAGCAGAAACTGAAGCTGTGAATACTCTAGACCCAGCCATCTGGTGGTCCCCTTGGAAACTGTGCAGACCACGTGGCCCGTACTAATGCAACATACTAGGTGCAAGTCATGGCAAATTTCCAACTGAAAAGTGGCAAATTAGTAGATGATGTCAATGCTGACAGCTCTCAACTTTATGCTTCATTCATTCCAGTGTCATGCGAGATGCCTTGTCTGTTAAAAGAGCAACCACGCAACCAATATTGAACACCTACTAGGCACTCAGCCTTGTTGTAGGCGTTGGGGGGGTTGTGAAAGAATTCCTCACATTCTTTGATGTGAAGAGGTTTATACGCTAATTGGTGACGTACAATGAAGGCACGTTAAACCGTCAGAAAGCAAAAGTAAGTCAAGTATTTACCAGATGAAGTAGAAATTAGGCAGAGAGGGGCATGACTGTGGTTCACTGGGTAAGGCTTCCCGAAGAAGCGTGACAGGTATGGGTAAAGTAGAAAAGAAAGAAAAAAAATCCTAGGCCTGGAGGCAGTGTTTCTCCAGAAACTGAAATAGAAACTCGCAAGCCCTGCTTGTGGAAAACGGAAGAAAGAAATTGGGCTGCCTAGGGAGAACGAGCTTGAGGAAATAGAGTGAACTTAATCCAAAATGACGGCTATGGAGAAATCCTGAATGAAGGATTTTTAGAAGTCAGACCACAGGGCTTAAAATGTAGGTAGGAGGAAATAAGAAGTCATTAAAGGTTTCAGTCGGGAAAGTGAAAAAAATTAAGGTTAAATTGAAATGTGATTCGCTGCTGTGTGAAGATGAGTAAGCGTCACACGGTGACTGTCCCTTGACCAGACCTAACAAACCCCACTTGAACAGGCCCGCCCGTAATGACAACACTAGCCAGTGGTTAAACGTGTGAACGACAGCCTCGGATACAAAGTTGGTTTCAGCATTTGCTGATTTTTGACTGGCATGCGGTTGACAGCAGGACATTTATTATATCACAACAATTAAACGTATTATGCAGACCAACAGTTAGAATAAGATAGACACCGTCAATTCTTTGTAAAATGCTTTTCCCTCGAAATTTTTTCCCTTAAAGTTTGCTCAACTTTAGTAAAAAAGAAAAAAACAGAGAAAATTTGTTTTTTTCTGTTAGAGACATCCCAGTGATCTCTCCATGAATAGTACTCTTAAAACATTGAGAGTCCAGATTTTTGAAGTAGTTTTCTTGATAACTTACTAAAGTCAATAGTAATTCATTAATTGAGTTGTTTTGTTTTACGGAATTCAGAAAAAAAATTTTGAAAAGGGGTAAGGAGAGATTCAACATTCTCCATGTATTTCGGTTTTGACAAACAGCGACCATTCTTGTTTGTCAAGGATTGTGTTTTACTTATATTCCCTCATTCCGAAAAGATTGCATAATCCGTGCAAATACCACTAGAGATAAACCACTTTCTGTTAACACTTAAAGAGTCTTCTTCAATCTTAATTTCTAGGACAAGTAAACAAAAACAATTTTTTTTTTTTACTTTCACAGTTGTAAAAATGTAAAAAGCAAGACAGCATCCTTCTGCAACTCCTGCCCCTTCTCCTGGTTCTGTCACTGGTGTCTCCTCTGCTGCTCCAAGTCGGGCTTTTCAGGCCACCAAAGGACGGCAGGACATCCAGAATGCCACTCTCCGCCCCCTCCTGAGAGCCAGTGGTCACAAGTCTGTGCTCCGTCCCATACTGGTAGCATCCAGGTGGAATTTAAAATAGAATGGATGAGGACCCAGTTATGCAGAAAGTCACCTCTGGTCTTCTGTTCCATCATGGGAGTTAAGACCAGCTGGGGTGCTTCTGGTATCAGTTTCCAGTACATAAGTCTCTGTGATCTGCAGCAGAAATTCTTACAACAGGGCCCTTAGAAGTTTCGTCCTCTGATGGACTGCCAGAGGCAGAGTCCAAGGCATATCTGTGCAGGCAGACTTTTTGCTGAGTTTCCCAGGGACTGAGAGAAAACTACCAGAAGGCACAGCCTCCCCTGGGTTCTACAGTTAATCATCTACAATTGTCCTGGGTGGGAGGTGGGATTTATTGCTGGCCAGCTACTTATCTTGGTTCAATTGGCGCAGCTGGTCAGAGATGACTGTGGTCAGAGATGCAGTCTCTCAGAAGAGCTTCTTAGATTGAAGTGAATATTTCTTCTGGCTCTCCCTCCTAAATGCCCTTTTCCAGAATGTAGCTCAAAACACCTTACTCCTGCTAGGAAAACAAGTTCAAATACCCTCCTTGTGGGATCAAGAACCTACAGGTGCTTCGGTAACGTGTGCGAACTTGGAGTAACACTGTGCTTTGCTTAACAGCATTAATCAAATTTTAGGTATCTGGGCTCAGATCATGAGATGATATAATTTAAGCTTCCATATTATGAACACTTAATGGTATGATCCTAACAACATTGTTTTAGATATGAGCGCCTGAAGTTTAGAAAGCTCGCACCAAGTTATGTTCTATTGGCCAGTTAATATTTTGTCCTCTCTCCCAATTACAAAATCAAAATAATAGGAAATAAGACTCTTGCTTGCTGCTAAAGAAATAAATGATTTGAAATGTGAAGTTGTGTTTGTTTAGATTTGATCCATCATTTACTTTAGTCTTCAACTTTAAATAAAGAGCATAATCCCTACTAATGACAGTAGAGATGAACCACTTCAAAGGAATAAGTTAGATTCTGAAGGAGCCCCTCACCTGCATATTCCAGGATAAAGAAGATATCTGTAACTTCTTTCAGCATCTAAATAAAGTTTCAAGTGACTTGACAAGATTATAATACACTTTAAAATTAGACCATCTTAAAATATTTCTGCAATTAAAATAATTCATTTTAATTGAAATCCACAAGGAAAAGCAGAACAGAAGATATAAGATGGGGGCCCCAAAACTCTAGCCTGTGCCACCCTAAGAACTGGGGCCCCTCTCACAGGTAGACAAACCCGGAAGCTAGGGTTCTTCCTCCTAGGAGTGCAAATTCACTAGCAAATGCAGTCCTCCCAGCTCCATCACACACGTATACACAAACACACATAACCGCACATACCACCTCCCTCTCTCCAGCCCTACAGGAACTCCAGTAAGAGACTCAGATGCAAAAAAGCTTTTGATCATTTTACAGGTGAGAAAACTGAGCATCAAAATTGAAATCGATTGCCCAAGATTATAACCTGCTGACTGGAAGCCCAGTCACCCAACTCAGCCCAGTGCTCTTTCCATACCCACCCATCCATTGTGGGGTTTTCTTTATTTCAGAGAATAGAACAATTCTTTTGATGGAGAGGTCTGTGAACTGTGATATAAAGGTCCACGGGACATGAAAGAGAAATTTAGACCTTGAGGCCAGATACCTGGGATTTGGTAAAAAAAAAAAAAAAAAGCGGCGCTTTTAAATCAACTTCTGCAGCAGTATGTTGTGGTAGAAAGAACCAGACCTCTAAAATAAGATTGATTTTTGACTCTACTATTTTCTAGCTCAGTGGCCTTGAGCAAGTATCTTAATCTCTCCAAATTCATTTGTTCAATTACAAAATCAGTACCAATTTGAAGGGTTTGAATCTTTGTGTGGAGAGAGAAGAGAGAGACAGACAGACAGCAAGAGAGAAAACACAGGGGGCATGTAGGCTCTCAGTGCATGGAAGATCACACAAAACAGGCACTCAAATGTCTGCTCATTGAATGAGAATCTTAATTTTTCAGCTGGACCAACTCCTGGAAGTAAGTCTCCTTTGCTTTAGAGGTGTGAACAGAATGACCCCTGAGGCCCTAGACCACACAGAAGAGATGCAGGACCACTCAGGCCCTGAAACAGTGTCCTGGATAGGAAAATAGTTGACCCAGTGGTCTTAGACTCTAAGAATAGAATACTGTGAGTGCCCCTCTAAAGGTTTATCTGGATGCCTGGATAGTGCTTGATCCCTAGAGGAACAACAAAGGCAACATTCAAGTGCCTGTGCTCCCAAACTAGACTGAGTAATCCTGCTGCGTGTGTTCCCGGCACACCATCCTTCCCCAGTGCATTCATTGCTCTGGCTGTGATTCTCTGCCCCCTTGTCTGGCTTGCCAGCTGGGCTGTAAACTCCACTACCATGTAGCTCAGTGCTATCCCCACTTTTTAACCCACAACAGAGGCTCAGTATATCTCCCTAAGGGAAAAAAATCCAGCAACTTCCTTAAAACATCTACCACCGTTGGCTCAAAAACACGACCTAAAGTATTCATGTTTTCCACGTGCTCCCCCACCCCCCACACAGTTCCTCCCCAATACCCCTACAGAGGAAGCCTCTTCTCTAGTTTCACCATTTAGACCACTTAGATATCTGCTTGGGATGTTCCTTACCACGTTAATCCGTTCAATAAATTGTGTTCAAAACCAGGATCTCGTGTACTGGGCCCCATGGCAGGGGTTCAGCAGGGAATGCTCCATGATCCCTCCTGCAGAGGCTCACAGAATAAAGTGAGCTTGGATGAAGGCTCTGATTTTCAGAGAGGCCACTAGCCATTAGCCAAAATATTTCTGGATCAGTAACTACACCCTATCATCAACTTGACTCTCTAAAAATTACAATGTGGCTTTAGGACCTGGTACATAGTGTTCACTCAATAAATATTTGTTGGATAAAGGAATGAATGGGATAGGATGGGAATTTCAGTGAGCTTTTACTGCTCTGGGCTGATATAGGAGACATGCGGCAAATAAAATCCTTTACTTGAGGATAAAGCAAATAAAGTATATCTTTAATTTGAGTGAGTCTAGACTTTGGAGCCCACTCAGCTGGTATACCCTGAGAGTTTAATAACATTGCAGAAGCCCTCTGAAGAGCAGGTGATGACTCATAAACATTTCCTGTCACCAACTAGGTGAGACAGGGTTTTCTGATACCACAGCTAAGCATGTGACACCTGACTTCAGAGTTCTCTCCAGAGATCCTCTACCCTGGAAAACACTGGTTAACTCACGTTTCTAAACTGCCAGGCATCAGGACATTCTGCTTCCGAACTCTTTGGCTCCAAAGCGTAACTGGCTGGATTCTATACTTTCCTTTACTGATAATCTCAAATTATTTCGTTTCAGACTTGTCCCCCTAGCTGGTTTGTGCCTTTAAGGGAAAGGATTTTGTCTTCATAAATTCCCACAGTACTGGACACACAGTAGGTATTTCATAAGTAAGTTTTAAAAATTTTGTCTTTAATGTGCAGCCCTGTCCAAAGTCTCCGAGACAGACATAGTGTGCATTGGAGAGAAGGGAGAGAACACAACCCTCATTTTGCTAGAGCTCTCCAGACAGCTCTCACCCTCATTCTCTCTCTGCCCTCCATCTTCTGACAGCGCTCTCAAAGACTGCAGAAAATAAGACAAACGGGCAAAACGAAATCCCTTAACACAATTTAAATATGGTAAATTAGATGCTAGACTGGAATCTTCCTTTTAGATAAAAGTAAATGCCTGCACAGATGACGATTGATCTCAAGCTTGACAGTACTTCACTCATTCTGTGAAGTCTCCAGACATGTTGAAACCTCAAGCAGGGTGTCGAAAGGTCAACTTTTTGGTACCAACCGTGACTCAAAAAGATTATTCTCCTGTGAGGTGGAGAAGAGGAAAGAAACGGGGGCAGTGACATTTTCCAGCCGCTCCACCCAGAGGGTAATTAATCCAAACGCGACTAGGGTGGGTGGAACCCAAACATCGCCCGTTCAACCTACACCTTCACACAGGGCTGTTGACAGAAGCGCCCCTATCAGCCTTGGGGTTGAATCAATACCCCTCCCTCAGAGACCGGCTCTCAGGAGGCTGTAACAGGAGGAAAGGTCAGGAACACAGGATCTGGACTAGCTGTCGGGGAGCAGCCGGCCGAGCGCCCCCCGCGGAGCCCGCTCTCAGCCAATGGGAGCCTGAGGTCCCGGGATGATGAGACGAGGGGCCGCTGTTGGGCCAATCAGGCTCCAGGCGCGGCCAGGGGGAGGAGATGGGAGGAGAGGCTGGGGGCGATGGAGACAGAGCTACACCAACAGAAGTTTCTCACCTTGGAACGCGAGAGACGCTCCGCATCTCCCGCACATCTTCAGCTCGATGCCGGAGGGGGGCCCCAAGCTACTTTCTCAACTTCCTCACGCTGCTCCCCGCTCGCGAGGGGAAGGCTTCTGAGAGCCCCTACTACGGCTGGCCTTCTTTTTACGTCGTCCGCAGGGAGAAAGGAGGCGAGGGAAGACTTGGTGCTGGGGAACTGACCTCTGGCCTTGGTGCTGGGGAACTGAGCTCTGGGTGGGGAGGGTCGAAGAGGGGTGGCTGGGGCTGGGGGACTCCATGCGGGGGCCATGGACAGAGCAGCGCTCCTGGGACTGTCCCGCCTGTGCGCGCTGTGGGCAGCCCTGCTCGCGCTGTTCCCCTGCGGAGCCCAAGGAAACTGGATGTGAGTATGGGGTCAAGCGGGGCGCACGGGGGTTTGTGGCAAAAGGGGCGCCTAGACTCAGGGAACTTTCTGCTGAGGCGGGGGAGGGGAGGCGGGACCCCAGGGCGGGTGACCTACATTTCGGATAAGCATCTGGGATGGGGGAGGAGGAGAGCAGGGCAACGGCTTACGCTGGGGGCGGCCGTGTCTTACAGGTGGTTGGGCATCGCCTCCTTTGGGGTTCCGGAGAAGCTGGGCTGCGCCAACTTGCCGCTGAACAGCCGCCAGAAGGAGCTGTGCAAGAAGAAACCGTACCTGCTTCCGAGCATCCGGGAGGGCGCCCGGCTGGGCATTCAGGAGTGCAGGAGCCAGTTCAGATACGAGAGATGGAACTGCCTGGTGGCCGCCGCCGCCCCGCCGGGCACCAGCCCTCTCTTTGGCTACGAGCTGAGCAGCGGTGAGTCCAGGGACTCTCGCGGCTGGCGCGGGACGGAGGACCAGTCCTCCGATTCCTGTAAATAAAGAGTGCTTGCTTGCTCCTGTCTCTCCCTAAATCCCCAGAGAGGTCCTTTAGTGGAAGGAAACTGGGGGAGACGGGAGCCAGATCCGGGTGCAGGTGTGGTCCTGGAGGGGGGTGACACCCCAGGTCCCGAGCTGGGCGCGTGGAGCTGTAGCTCTTCCTCCTTCCCGCGGCGCCCGGCCGGAGTTGGAGAAAAACTGACACCCCACCCCGCCGACCCCTCGGACCCCGTAGCGCCCCCCTCCGTGGGTGACCAGCTGGAGAAACATGATGTCGGCTGCAGGGAATGCCGTTGCCGCATCTGCTTTGATTTAAGCAGCTCTGCTACGCACCGAGCCCCGGACAAGTGGCTAATTGCAGCGAAGCCCCACGTTGGTTGGCTCCTCGCAGCGCCGGGTAGACGAAATAATGGCGATTTTAAAGGGACTGTCCCGGACCACCCCACGTGAGGCTGACTCCAGAACTACTTTGGTTCTCCCCTCTATTCCTTTCCTTCCACCTTTTCCCGCCTGTGCGCGCAACCGCGGCACGGGAAGCTGCAGTAAAACAAGTTCCACTTGCACGTGCCTAGCGACTTATTAAGGATCAAGGTACAGAGATATCAGCAGATTCAAAGAATTTCAGGACCTGGGCGCGTAAAGATTCTTAGTTGTTTTTCACGTTCATTTCCGTTCCCCCTCCACCTTTGACCGGTCTCCGCCGCCAAAGCATCGCTTTTGCCCCGCTGCGCTTTGACCGGCACACCCTTCCGAAAGAGCCCTGACTCCCGGCAGAAAAGAAAAAAAAAAAAGAGAATGTGTTCTTCACAGTTGCTGAAATGTAGAGGCATCAGCTGCTGAAAAGGTTTATTGAACAACGACGTGATAACGTTTCTACTCCAATCTAAACATCTCCAAAGAGGGGGGAAAAGTCGCCTGCTGAGTCTCTTCTAGTCCATTTTATTAATGTTTTAATGGGACTTTAATTTTCAAAGATTTTAGCTCAAAACCTATTGCAGGTGTGTTATACCATATTCAATATTCAATGGTTTTCCATAACCTTTCTTTCTTTCTTTCTTTCTTTCTTTCTTTCTTTCTTTCTTTCTTTCTTTCTTTCTTGCTGATGACATTTCGGTTATCTTTAATTGCCTTTAATACTGTAAGAGGATATAACACTGCATATAGGACTATATATATAATATTTAACTTTCATATTAATATTGTTTTTCAGGATATCCTTAAATAATCAGTCTTTGATGTGAAAGAAAAACTGCAACATTTATCTCCTAATTGCTTTGCTCTTTGCTTAATTTTAATTTGCATCCTGGCATGTATTTTTTATACCACAAAAGTCATACCAAATTTTTCTGCTTGTGTTTTTTGATAACATTTTAAATTTAACGAGAAGAGTAAGCTGGACTCCTTTGGGCATTGTATTACTATTTACGGTATCCGCACAAGGGATATTAAATTCAATGTGTATTTATTGAATTCTTATTGTCTATTAAGTGCTGAGCTGGGTGCTGACATACATTTCAAATTTTAAAAATAAACAGATACTTTAAGGTATGAGGATCATTTATGACATACGGAAAATCATACTGAAAATTAATGTTGCTTTTTTAAAAGATGCGAACAATATGAAATTGTCTTTTCTGAATATATACTCACTAAAGCATCCGTTGAAAAGTTGCTTCCCTGATAAAAGGATAAGTAGGAGGCTTTGTTATGAACATAAACAGAGAACGGTATGGCTTATTCATTTAGCAACTTATGTTTTATTCTAGGCACCAAGGAAACAGCATTTATTTACGCTGTGATGGCTGCGGGCCTGGTGCATTCTGTGACCAGGTCATGCAGTGCAGGCAACATGACTGAGTGTTCCTGTGACACCACCTTGCAGAATGGCGGCTCAGCGAGTGAAGGCTGGCACTGGGGGGGCTGCTCTGATGATGTCCAGTATGGCATGTGGTTCAGCAGAAAGTTCCTAGATTTCCCCATCAGAAACACCACGGGAAAAGAAAGCAAAGTACTGTTAGCAATGAACCTACATAACAATGAAGCTGGAAGGCAGGTATGTATTAGACAATGGAATAGAAATCCAGTGCCTTTAGATAAATAACACTAGGATTACACTTCTAGATCAATCTGACCAAATGGTTTAAAAACCAAACACTTGTAGTTTAAGAATATATATGTATATATATATGTAGAATTATATATGTGTGTTTATTACATGTGTATAACAGCAAGTATCTGTATATAAGTGTATATATATATATATATATTCTTTCATGATCCTATACTGACGACATTGATTTAGTTTACGTTTCCATCTGATATGAGTTGAATTTTGTTTTAGAAAGTATTTGTGATTGTATATTTCATATACCTAAAACAGCAATTATAAAATAATAGAAGTACAAGTGCCTGTTGGGTCATTTTATTCCACCCCCTTAGATGGTTAGTTGCAGAGCCAGAATAAGATTGTAGTATCTGCCTTTCTAGCGGGACTGAATCAAATTTCATTTTCTCAATTTGAATTCTCATTATTTTTTAAAACTATTTTTTAGGTAACAGCATCTAAAGAAGTTATCAGTTCTCTCCTTACTTTCTCTAGCATATTCTTGAGTACATTAGAGAATACACAACTCAATATTTTTTCATAAAACAAAATTTATTTAAGGGAAGTAGTTATGTCATTATAAAGCAATGTAGATTCACTGTAAAAACTGATAAATACAGATAAATGTAAAGAAACTATAGATATATTAAATGTTTGGATATTTTTAAATATAGATATATTAAAGATCTAGGGAGAGGAAAATTTGAAGAATCACTATCTTAATCTCTTTTATGAATTTCTTAATACTAAATTTTCTTAAAACGAAGTAAATTAGCAACTTAATTTAACTTTTATATATTTACTTCAATGAATATTGACAGAATAAGCTTTGAGTTCTACAACATAGTTGAATCACTTGGCAATTTATAGTGACTTTCCAAAAGCAGTCAAAACCTCTCTTGGGAATATATATTTTCTATTTTGTAATAATCCTTTCAGGACAGGAATATCATCACATATCCTATATTATTATAAATATTCAATAACCTGTAAAAGTCCCAAAGTAGTCATTGCAATCTGCTGCATTTTCCTGCAATAAATTAAAACAAGTTGTGGTACTGCTCAGGAATATTTAAAGTATATGTTGCATTTGTTTTACATTTTTGGAACGTGAATAAATGGAACCCGCTTGGAAGAGTTGCAAGTTTCAGCCAGTTTTCTTTACTTAACCACTTTGGTTGAAAATACAAAAACCGAAAACTCAATAAATATACCACTGTGTAACACTTCAAATTCAAATTTGAATATTGATTCAAAATGGAAAATTAGAAAATAGGAAAGTCAGTAAATAGCTAGATGAGCTTTTCATTTTTTGCTTTGTAATTTTGTTAGTTTATCTCACTGATGTAATCCCTGCTAACACCATAATTATGCACGTGTCTTCTTGGTAAAGTTTTACATCTAAGAAAAATTAAATGAATGACTTTTTGCTTCAATTTAAATAGTATCCGATAAAGGAATTTTTATTATTTCTAACATATTAATATGAAAGAGGTTAAATGTAATTAACATTTGTTCTTTAAAACTCTAGTTAAACTAGAGAAAAACAAGTCAAATTAATACATTTAAAAAACACGAATATTTATTATCACCTTAGACCTTAAATCTTCTTTAGTCATTCTTTAAATAATTTGGTAGAGATTAAAAAAACTTTAATCAGAAAACAAAACTTGGAAATTTATCACTCATTCTTTTGAGTAAAGTTATCTCCAAACTTAAAAAAAACTCCTAAAGTATTCCAAAATGTATTTTTGGTAGTAGTATTAGGCAGCTATTTAGTTTTATTCCATCTTATGTGGTTTTTTTTTCACATTAGATAGCAATATTTGCCTCTGTAGCTATTAACTTTGATCTGATCTATTTATACTCTGGTTTTATTAAAAACATACAACCATTCGGCACCAATTTTAATCCACTGTTTGTTGGCCATAAAACAATCTCCTCACTTTACTGAGGTTTTTGCTATTATTCTAATTATGCAGAAAAAAATTCAGCCTATAAGTATATACACATTTTGTGTAAATTTCATTTTTCTCTACTGAATCTTTTTTTTTTCCACATTGGTCCAGAGGGAATCTTAAAATATTACAAAATATTACCTGGATATTTTGAGGGTACTACACTGATGTTTTTGTTGGGCTTTTCTCATGAACTATTACAATTCAAAACATTTTAATATTTTTCTTTCCATTGGTGGTCAAAAAGAAAAAAAAAAAACAAAAAACCCACTGCCACCACCACTACCACCACCGCAACAACAACAAAAATCAACCAGCTTTCCAACATATTATCTAACATGGAAGAACAAACAACTATGTTTTCAATATTGGCAATTAGGATTTTAATCTAATAGGCATATTCTTCTGAGTAAGGTTCAAAGTCTGCATTCAATTGAGTTGATTTCCCTCATCTCAAAATCCCAAACTTAAAATTTAGGAAAGCATTCAGAGAAATGTGGGTACTGGCGCTTAGTAGTGCTGTGAGCAAAATAGATGATTTTCTAACCGCTGACCTTAAATACTCTAATTCCCACTTGGTTTCTGACACTATTCCTAAAGTTATGACTCCAAGAATAATGTTGCTGAATGGTGATTGGGTACCAGAATGATGTGATGTCTTCCAGGGGCAGAACTTCTGGGAATAATGTGACTTGGAATATTTATGGGTATTTCTTTTGCTGTGCTTAAAATATTTCCATTCTTCCCATGTCCACCTCATAAACTTTTAAGTTTCCCTACCCCATAATTTGTTTTATGATGAGTGACTCAAAAAAGTGGCATGGGCTCCACCCCAAAATTTCATTGACCTGTTTCAAGAATATTTATAAGTACTTGAACAACACACAAGTGTTTTGCTTTTCAGCAGGTTCAAATATATTTTTGGACTGAAAGGGACAAAATGGGTGAGAGGAAATAGGAATTCTACATGTAACCATCCAATTTATGTTACCATTTTTGTAAAAACTTAAACAGATCATCTGATAGTTGACAAAATGAAATGTCACAATATGTTCCATAATAGTTTTGTTTTTTTTTTTTATGGGGGGGTGTCATTTCTGTAAAGTTTGGATAAAACAATATGCTGGAAAACAATCACGTCCAGCTGTGTTACTCTGAGTCAAAACTGTGGGACCAATCATTCCTTCAGCCACTTCTTAAGCAGTTTCTGTTTTTACATTAAGTATTAATGATACATCTTTCCTACTACACTTCCTCAGAAATTTATCAAACCAAAACTTAGCACTGGGAGCCCAGTAGATTAAATGCTATGCTCCTAATTGCTCTCCCCTAGTTTAAAAATATTCCACCAAAATGTGCACATCTGTTTGCAATAGTTAACAAAACCTTCCTCTGTTAATATCGTTATAAACCTTAATAACTCAACTAAGTAGAGAAAGGAATTTTCTCATAACCACACACAACTCATTCGCTTGCCATTCTCTTACTTTTCCTGTTAGAAAATCACTGTGCTATCACTGCAGCTCAGAATGGCTATTTGACATCAGTTAAGAATTCTAGCTGAAAAGCTCCAGAATATATATTTTTGGAGTGTTCATGCAATTTTCTTAAATATACTTATATTTTCCACTTTCGTTTTTCTCTGTTCTACCAAAATTATCCTGCTGCATATAGATACTTTATATCATATATTACCAACATTCCTTACAGAAGAAAAGTGTCTTAACTGGGCTATTTGTTTTTCTGTCAAATTGTAATAATAAGCAAGTACATATTCAGTAACTACCTACTATATGCAAGGCATTTTCTCCTATAAAACTAAATCAAGTAAAATAATTTATGAAAATGTGCTCTGAGCAGCACTAAGCTCTGTACAGTTAAATTCTCTGTGTGTGTGTGTGTGTGTGTGTGTGTGTCTGTGTGTTATCTGCCCTTGAACCCTGCATTTCATCAAATTCTCCTAGTGGTGATTGCATTGCTTTATTTTATCCCCGTTTGTCTAAATTTCTTCCTTGGAGTCTTACAAGGGTATAATCATTTAAATTGAATTTCAAGTTATTTGTCTTTCTATCCTAGAATATAAACATGAATAGTAGTCACGTATATAATAAAAATACTATTTCTTTTCTTATACTTACTGTTAAGGGCAAAAAAGGTAATGGAATTGAAAGATAATAGAATTGAAAGATAATAGAATAAAATGCCTTAAATATATCTCTAGAAAGTTTAGTTAACTCCAGGTATTTAAAAGTTTCTAGTTTTCTGTGGCAGGAAAATCTCCCCAAAATCCTGATACAAATTCAGCAGGTGGTATCCCTGGATTCAAAATCAGTCTTCTCTTTTATCCTTCACACCTGTGCAGCAGAGTGTCACTCTTGTGGACTAACACCATTGTGGCCTGAGGAGTTGGAGGAAAACCTGCCAGATCAGGGTCTCCCAATATCACTGACTTCCTGGCAGTGACTCTTTTGTTGAAGAAAGTGGTCTTTATTACTTCCTCTTGATTTAGATTACCGATAGAGGATGAGTTAAAACTGGGAGCTAGACTAACTATTCAATGAGTATTTGACGAGCATCTATTCCGTCTCCCACGCTTTGCAAATTGGCAACACCATATGTGATGTCTGAACCGGTTAAGAAAAGAAAAAGTCAGCTCCTTAGTCAAGAATCTGAGTGAGAGGCAGCTCTGCATCGCTGAGTGATGACTGTAACAAACATTTATCAGATTTAAATGCATAAAATTACACTCTTAGATTTTCGGCTTTCCTTGGACAATTTGATTTTTTGTTACCTGGTGTTGATCGAGCTGTCTTTTCCTCATATCCTTCGGGCACTTAAAATCTGAACAAAAAGAGGCAGATCGCATTAATTTGGACATTTATTTGCCTGGAGACATTTTAAAGACTTGACAGCTTTGTGAATATCAAATGCCATACATTTAACCAAATAAGCTGTGCTCCACACTTTATAAATTGTTTTCGTATCATTGAAAGTTAGATTTTACCGGAGATAATAAGAAATAGACATATCTACTCTCTTCTTAGTCTTATGAATTCAAAACAAGCATATGTGTTGTATTCCATAAAAGACAGTCTTTAAATGTTGTTCGGTTTATTATTTTAAACACAAATAAAAAGTATTGAATATTATACAAATCAGTGCCATATGCTCTCATTCAAGGCTGCAAATATAATAAATTGTTTGAAATACTCTGTCTCATTAGATAATTCAGAAACTTCAGTTAATTTGTTAGGAAATGTAACATTGCACAAGCATGTCCATGTCAAGTGTGGTACAAAATAGCAAAGTATAAACCCCTGTCATTTTATAGTTTTGATAAGAACTGTAAGTGGAATTTAAGCTGTGGGGTTTTTCCTTTCTTTGGTGAGATTACACACACAATTTCCAAGTTGTTGAATGGCTAGATCCGTTTTTTATTTTACCCAGCATGTTGACAGAATGTCAACTCTCCAGTTAGTCCTGATGATTTACTAATCTGCTCTGCCATCCTCTGGGGACTGAAGGAAGTTATGCTGACTAGCCCAGTATGTAAGAAATTAGAACTATAAACTTTTATTTTAGAAATCTCTGCATTGTTTTTGCATGGTTAGCCCCATTTGAGGTTTTATCTCAACTCTTACTCTACCTTCTTCTTCAGGGAAAGGGGGTATTTATTTTTACCTTAATGTGTGTCAAGCAGTGGGCTCCTTCCCATGTATATAATCTCATTTAATTCCTCTGTCTGAATAAAATAGCTCACCACTTAGAATTGAAAAATCTTACAAATATTATCTCTTTTCCATGTTAGGATGGTGCTACTGGTCCACTAAGAATAGGACATATGTTTTGAGTTTATTTTCCAGGAGAGGGAAGAATTATTGGCTGGGAGCAACCACACTCTCCAGCCCCGTCTTTTTTGGACCAACTTAAGTTGATTAGTCAGGGTTTTTCATGTGATCTGCGATAGGGGATAGCTTGTCCCCCCTAAACCCCTACGAATGTAATTGACTTTTGCACTGATCCAACCTGAAAACTCTCAATTCGGTAGATCTCATCCTTGGATGCTCTTGGAATTATCTAAGCAGCTTTGTAGAAATTGCCTGGACCCCACCCTGACAAATTAAATATGAATCTCAGGGGTTATTTGTAAAGTTCCACAGGTGTTTCTCTGTGCATACAAGTCACCTGAGGATCTTATTAAAATGCAGATTTTGATTCCTCAGATTTGGTGGGGGGCCTGAGAGTCTGCATTTCTCACAAGTGAGCTGGTGTTGTTGGTCTGAGTAGCAAGGTGCTAAAATGAATGGTATCAGGAACTTGGAAGCATGAATGAACATCCTCTCACACCCACAATTAAACGAGAGATTAGAAATAAAAGTAGCTTCCCTTTGTTATCTCAGCTAACCTCTGATAACATTGTTAGCCTGGTCTGCAGCTTTAAATTAGACTCAGAAAGGTTTGCTCTGTAGGGTCAAGAGAAGGACAAAACATTTGAATTCTAAGCAATCTAAAAGATACTTTACTTCCAAAACCATCCTCACTTTTAAAAATTATTTTTTTATTTTTAATATTTAATTGAAGTATTTAAAAAATTATTTTATTTTATTTTAATTGAAGTATATAAGTTTCTATACAGGAGGAAACAGACCTAGAAAGCTAAGTGACTAGGCCTGTGGTGCATCTGTTGTTGAGTAAAACACTTCATGAATGATGTTTCGTTTGATTCCTGTTGGTTTCAGGCTGTTGCCAATTTGATGTCATTAGACTGTCGGTGTCATGGAGTTTCCGGCTCCTGTGCTGTGAAAACATGTTGGAAAACCATGTCTTCTTTTGAAAAGATTGGCCATCGGTTGAAGGATAAATACGAAAACAGTGTCCAAATCTCAGACAAAATAAAGAGGAAAATGCACAGGAGAGAAAAAGATCAGAGGAATATACCGATCCGCAAGGACGATCTGCTCTACGTTAATAAGTCTCCCAACTACTGTGTACAGGATAAGAAACTTGGGATCCCAGGGACCCAAGGCAGAGAGTGCAACCGCACGTCAGAGGGCGCAGATGGCTGTAACCTCCTATGCTGTGGCCGAGGCTACAACACCCACGTGGTCAGGCACGTGGAGAGATGTGAGTGCAAGTTCATCTGGTGCTGCTATGTCCGCTGCAGGAGGTGTGAAAGCATGACTGATGTCCACACTTGCAAGTAACCACTCCACTCAGCCTTGGGCAAGAGTCCTCAGTGACAGCCTACGATGCGAGTCCCGCACAGAGGGTGCCTCCCAATGTGCAGGGTTGGGGAAGTTGACTCCTGCCTCCTCAAGTTCCCAGATCCTCGAGTCTCTCTCAGAGGTCCCCTTACCTGATCGATGTCCAATCACCCACAAAGCAGGTGGATTTCTTGGAACTCTAAAACTGAAAAAGTTCAGAATCATAGTTTGGTGATTTAGGGAATATATATTGATATACAAGGAATATAATGTGTCTCGTAAGCAAGAAAGAACAGAAAGGAGCCTTCGTGGACAGATACCTGGTCCATACTCAGGATAAGATCCTTGACTACAGACTTCAGTTATGGAACTCAGTAGTGGTGGGTGAATATTAGTCATTTTTAAAAGACACCTATTATAGCAGCAAGGAGCAGTAAGCATGAATCTCATTTATTCTCTCAGTATTTTTTATGAAGAAATCATACTATTTGTGCATAGAAACAGAAGATGTTGACAAGTTAACAGAAGTGGTGGGTGCCTGCTTACACTTTCATTCATTTCAGAAGAAAGAATCTTCATAAGTGATACAACATCCCTAAAACATGTTTGTTAGAGATATGTAGTGACAAAAAAAAAAAAAAAAAAAGGGCAAAATGTAAAAAGTAAAATGTATGATTTAGATTTTAAGAGACTTTTAACCAGGAGAATTTATCTAGAAAAGTATCAGTAAGATATATAGCAACCTTTATCTTTGGCTTCACACTTTCATTATAGACCAGTTTCCACTATTAGAAACTTGGCTCTGAAATACTGGAGGAGGAAGGGATCCTGAAAGCGTGTGGGAAAATTAGAGGTAAAAATATAAAGGGCTTTCATACATTGTAAGGAAAAGCACCTTTAAATGTGTAAAGACAGTATTTTGTACAGTATTTTGCTAAATTTTTTTATATTTTGTAAATACTGTATTTAAGGTATATGATATAGATTGAAACTTAAGATATTTTTTGCCAAAGTCCAAGAGCTAAGGCAATAAAATTATCTCAGAAATAATATTAGCTTCTGTTTCCTTTCATACTATTAACTCTGACATTTTTTTATACATTGAATAAGCTCATTGAGCAGTTAGTTACATGGATGTGTATTTCCTGCCAAAATGGCAGTTTAATATGTTATAAATTAAAATATGCTGCAATATATTGATAATTGTGCTATTTCAGCAGTCAGATTAGTTGAATTCTGTTTTAAATTAAAGTTTAACTTGTAAGGTTATTATAATAAATTATACAGTAAAAGTCTTAACTGGAGAAAAGAATCTAAATCAGAATAATGATCAGTTTGTGGATTTGAGACCCTGGATATTTATTACGCTGTGTAATGTTGCATTTCCATGTGAATGTTGAATGGTCATTCTTGTTTTAGTATTCACGCATGTATATGCCTCATATTTTATAAGGTTCCTGGTGAAAATTACAGGGCTGTATTTAAGGTTGTATTTTAATGTCAATGCTATGGTTTTTTTTATGAATTGTTAAATATTTCAGTATCATATAGAAAAAAATAGATTTTCTAAGTTCAGAATGGACAAAGAAAGAATACTCTTTTTCTTAAAATAAGCTAAAGAAATGTTTCCCTGCCCACCCTCCTCTCATTCTATTTCCTTTCAATTTTATTTACCAAGGCAGAGCAATAATTTGTGAAAAAGAGCAAACCATGGAAAATGACTCTGATCTAATATAAAAATCAAGGCTAAACATTTAAATGTGACCCTTAAAGTTTCACGAAATTACTATTCACTGAATGAGAGACTCCAAAATGACAAATGAGCAAATGTAGTGCTTATTTAAGAGTGGTTTACCATTCTTTAGCATCCTCTGATTAGAATAACCTGAAAAATAGACACATTCTTATGCCATTTTTTTTTTGCAAAGTAAGTCTATTTTATCTGCATTGAAAATAAGCACTCTTGCTTAAAAGATGAAGACTGCAGTTTCCATTAATGACTTTTTTTCTATCAATTAGAAAACTTTTCATAATTACCTTACTAAACGATTGTGAGAACGAAGGAGACTTTAATTCACAAATACACAATTACTATTCAGCCACTGCTGGTGCCAACTTAGCAGCTCCCCACCCTGCAGGCCTGAGAACCCCCAACTGTGTCTTTGGGTTCTTCTTTTCTGTTGCCCTGGCGTCACTATGGAAGCCATCCATAAATGTCTCACCTGTTTTACTGGCTGACAGCCTACCTTTGGCCCATCTCCTTCCCAGTCCCCATGTAGGATAGGTAGCAGCATGGTGCTCCGGGGAACACACGTTCTGGGGCCCAAATGCTTCTGTCCAGTCTAGGCTATTGTGCCTCCTTATGTTTCAGGTAACAAAGAAAGCAACCCAGGCTGACAAACATTAAAGGAAATGTACTGACTCAGTGACTGAAAAGTCTAGAGTTGTGACTGATTCAGGTGAAGTTTGATCCAAAAGCTCACACTGTGTTCCCAGGGCTAGGTCTCTCCATCTCCGGCCTAAAGAAGCTGGCTTCTGTGATGCTGTCTTCTACTGCAGGCTCCACTGGCTTCTGTGCCAGACCCCCAACACCCCACTCTCAGAAGCTCCAGGCTCTCGGCTTTTCTCAGCAACGTGGATGCCACACTTCCTTCCAGATCTAACATTCTCCTCCTACTCATTCTAAAGAAAGGGGGAGGTTCTCTTCTGGTTGGTCACACAGGAGAGAGGGAAAACTTATTTCTCAGAATGCCCCGCAAAAGTCATCATTGGTTCCGATTGGCTAGTGTGCCTTTCCCTGAGCCAATCACAGTGGCTACTAGGGATAGGGGCTGGATGATAAATACACTGATCATTTGAAAGCAATCAAGACCCATGGTGGGAAATGGTAGTGGGGTTCATTCCAACTAAACCTACATAGTTTGAGAATAGGAAAGGGATGAGTCCATAGAGGAAAAACCAGGATGTTATGTTACCTTAAAGGGTCCTCTATGCTGGACAGTCCCCAGTTCTAGTGATGTGTTGAGGAAACAGCTTTCTGGTATCACATGCATGAGGCTCACTGCCAGCCAGTCACTGTGGGTACGAAGTGCTTTGATTTGTTTCAATGTCCTTTATGATGATAAAACGGGAGGGAGTGTATTAATTTTCAATTTAGGAGTTCAACTTTTTTGTAAAGTTGGAACTGCTTAATAGAGGCAATGGCTAGATTATCTTGAAATGAGATCAAGAAAAATATATCAAATGGCATTATCTGTAACCTCTGGATAAGGAAGTTGGCTAATTAAAGCATTTCCCTGAAAATAATACCTCACACAACACAACACTCTAATTTGTTCGAATACAAATAATGGCATAATTTCCTTACTCGTGACCTGGATGATAGTTGGTTTTGTTGTTGGGGTTTTTTTGTTTGTTTTTTAAGAAACTATGACAGTTATATTAAGAATACAAAGGAATTGAACCATGTAAGTTAGATTTTATGATCCTATTTTGCAGCTTTGTAACCACATGATATTCACAGTAAATATTTTAGAAACACTTTAATTTTCTGAAGTACTGTCAGCACTGATGTGTTTGGTTTTACTTAAGATGTGGAACCAGAAAACTTTTCGTCAAAATATTTATTTACAGGCAATCTGGTGAGCTGCTGGAACGTTTTGCATCACCTTCCAAAGGCCATCAAATACTAAGGAATTAAAGCCACTATTTGGAGCCAGTTAGTATCCAGAACACTATAATCCACGTAGCTGACTTGAGGGAACAAAAATTCAAGTCATATCTCCAGGAACCATGTATACTCCGCAAGACAAGGGTTTCTTAAGGAAAGTTGGCTAAGATGCCTTGATTTTTTTTTTTTTTTAATTTCAGTTTTAGTATAGACTAGATGTGACAAGTCATAACATTTCTTGGAGTAGGATAATGAGGTAAACTGAGAAGGACAAATGTGTGGCCCAGCCTGAAAGGGAACACAGTAGTACACCAAGGACTCAATGCCTTTGGAAAAGGAAATAAGATTAGTAAACACTTAGATAGCATTTACTACGTACCAGGCATTGTTCTAAGTAAATCATATATATTAAGACATTCGCTCTTCACGATAACCTCATAAAGTAGGTACCATTATTGTGGTCCTTATTTTATAGAAGCAGACATGGTAACAGTGAGGTAAATAGCTGGCCCAGGTCACACAGAACAGACTGGCTTCAGAGACTGTGCCCGTGACCATCATTTCATTATTGTGCCTCTCACAGCAACAGAAGAGTCAGCACAGAGTTTACAGTATGCCGTGTAAAGGGTTTGGAGATTTGTAAATATAATGACAATTACAGAATGTTCCTCCCTGGTTTGATTATATAAACTTGGTTGAGAAGCTGGAGGGAAATGATGGGAGAACTGAGGTCTTAGAATTCACCATGAAATGTAATTAAAATACCCTGCCTCTTGATTTCTAAGCTCTAAGTGATTCAAACTTCTATTTTAGATCCCAGTGTGGCTAACAGTTGGATTATGCTTCAAGAGCCTAACAATCATTCCAAAAGGAAATGACTAGGGGTGAAGATCAAACTAATACAGTGTGACATTAAATATATACATATATCCTTTTTATTGTTGTGCTTACAGCCAATTGTTACATAAGGTGTTATTTTTAATAGATGGATGAAATTTACCATTGAAATTTACCATTGGTGTTATTTTTAATAGATGGATGAAATTTACCATTGGTAATGGTTTTACATCCACCTCCAAAGAAAAACCACTAGAGATGGTTTGCATGATTAAAATCTCTTGAAACCAAATCATGCTAGAAAACGCAGCCTCTCCCACTAGTTGTAAAGGGAGAGTAATAATACGTGTGGACCAAGCCAACACAGAGTTTCACATGTGACTTCTACATTTGCAGAAGAAAAGAAAGCATCTGATTTGTGTGTGAGAACTGGAAGAGCAGGGGGAATGGGGGATATAGGGCTGCCTGTTTCCCTCTGTTAAATTGTCATTCTGAACCCTAGGGGTGATTTTCCTCCAACGAGGCCAAGAAGCCTCCTCTTCTGTGCGTCAGTAGCAAATAGCCGTCCAAGATCATGGCGCATATCCGCCTGGCCATGTTTAGCCAAGAAAAAGGAAGGGTGGCCCCTATAGCCCCTAATAACTCTTTGGTAACAGGAATATCCCTAAATTTAACTGCATATTTAAACATACCTTGAACTCTTAGCAAACCAAGGAAAGGTGTAAATAAGTAACATGTAAGTCAATAATTTCCTATTTATTTCAAGTAGATAATCTATACTTTAAAAAATGTTTTAAAATTTGTCAGTTGTATTGTTTTTATATTTTCCCCCGGCTTTATTAAGATATAATTGACACAGAACATTGTGAAAGTTTAAAGTCCTATGCTTTCTTTTTTTTTTTTTGGCTGCATTGGGTCTTCGTTGCTGCGTGTGGGCTTTCTCTAGTTGTGGCAAGCGAGAGCTACTCTTCGTTGCGGTGCTCAGGCTTCTTGTTGTGGTGGCTTGTCTTGTTGTGGAGTACGGGCTCTAGGCGTGCAGGCTTCAGTAGTTTCAGCATGTGGGCTCAGTAGCTGTGGCTCATGGCTTAGTTGCTCCATGGCATGTGGGACCTTCCAGGACCAGGGATCGAACCGGTGTCCCCTGCATTGGCAGGTGGATTTTTAACCACTGCGCCACCAGAGAAGTCCTGAGTGCTAGCCATTTTAATTGCCTGATCTCACAACTTCCTAGCAAACAACTCATTTTTGCTCCACACGAGGCTCTATGCAAGCAAGGCAAGAAATAGCATATGCTACAACAGGAAAATGGGAAAACCGAAAAAGTAAATGTGATAAATTCTCTTTAACATGCCCAATATTTAATGGATACAGGCTTAACACTTTTACAAGCTGAAAGAGAAATTTCTGAGAAAAAAATTCTCCCCTCTGCTAGCTTGAACACTTTTTCTTCCCCCAAACGCCCAATTTATCATTCCTTGAGAAACCACTCTCTAAAATTTGTTGACTAAATACATTAACTACAATGTCAGAGTTTCAATTGCCACAACGCCTGTAACTGTGCCTTTGTCCCACACTCCCAGTGCTGTAGAACTATAGGAACACGTCTCCAGGATATTTTAGTAATGGGATTTATTTTTCTTCATAATGGGATTTTAATACCTCCTTGCAAGGTGTTAACAGTTCCACAAGAATTGGCTTTCAACCCCATTCCCAAGCCAAAAGTTTCAGATTTCTCTAGGAGTCGAGGTATCAGTTCATTTACTGATCTTAAATCTCAGGTTCTCTCCGAGTGAGAAAAGAAAGTTATCTGGGAAGAGTGCACTCCCCTCCGTCAAGGGCACAACGGGCTCACTCCTCATACCTCAGGAAATCCTCACCATTAGCTCTTTTTCTTCCACCCAGGGGCTCCCCATGAGAACCACAACCCTCAGGCACCACTGCCTTCCCCCACAACTGGACATTTCTACACCTCAGCGTCATTTGTTTTCACTTCTCTCCTCTGCTCAGAGCTTGGACTTGCAAGACATTTTCTTTGAAATTCATTTCTATTCTCGTCAAACGAAGCACACAGTACTTCTCTAATCAGGTTCCCAGTACTCGGGGGTAAGGATAAGCCAGTTTCCAGGTCGGCCATCTCATTCCACCGATGATGCAAAAGGCTGAGACCCAGCAGGAAATACCTGGCCCCAGTACGGAGCTTGTTCATCTTGTGAGGTGACATTTAAGCAGTAGTAACAGCACCTGCGTGGTAGGTAGACAAGCAGGACGGCATTTGAATACATAATGCAGTGCTGAAAATGTATTTGAAAGCCCAATGAATCAATTTCAAATAGCAGACTTATAAGGAAAGTGTTGATCCCAGAAACCAAAAAAAAGGTGTCAACGTTCCCGTTCAAGATTCCTCTCTTGCCCAGGCACCCCCGCTGATGGGGAAGAACCTTCCCAGGCCCTCTGAGCGAGAGGCAAATGCTGGGGTACAAGGGGGTCAGCCGAGTCTCAGCATCTCGTCGGACCTAACGGCCCCCCCGCCTTGCCCTGCAGCCACAGTCGGGTGGAGAGTCTGGGGGGTTTTGTGCTCTCTGGGGCCAGAGCTTCAGCAGTGTCCTACGAGACTCAACTGCTGCCACAGGAAGGCATCAGAAAACCCTCCCTGCCTCTGGCTGAAGTCACATAATTTCACGTACTCGTGGGGGGCCGGCAAGTGGAACTATATACCATGGGATCCTTTGAGATGGTAGCTGCATGGAAATACACAAAAGCTTGAATTCTGCATATGAAAGGGAGTTCCGTGTCAGAGTGAATAGAGTGGAAGAGTAGGTAGTAGGTAGTCAGGAGCTTGGAAGTCAAGACCCTCAGGTGAATAGCTGTAGCCTTGCTCGTCATCTTACTATCCTAGTCACTTAGCGGTCCCCTTCTGGCTTGATGTCTTGGTCTGTTTGGGCTGCTATAACAAAACACCACCGACTGGGTGGCTTATAAACAGCAAATTTGTTTCTTACAGTCTGGAGACTGGGAAGTCCAAGATCCTGGTGTCAACAGATTTGGGGTCTGGAAAGGGCCTGCCTCCCGGTTCACAGATGACCATCTTCTCACTGTGTCCTCACACGGCAGAGGGGCCCAGCCAGGGAGCTCTCTGGGGTCTCTTTTATAAGGGCAATAAAATCCCATTCATGAGCTCCACCCTCATGACTTAATCACCTCCCAAAGGCCCCACCGCCAAATACCATCACACTGGGGGTTAGGATTCAACACGAGAATTTTGAGGGGACAAATATTCAGACCGTAACACTTGGTATGATGGGGTTGGAACGCTAAGAAGGCTGACAACTTTCCTCTATGGCTAAAACAGGACTAGCACGCAGAGGACACAGTCAGCAGTAATAGAAATGCTAGCAGCTACGTTTACAGAGTAGTTCGTGTCAGGCATTTTGGTAGACATCACAAATACATGGTTCTATCCCAATTTTACAGGAGAGGACACCGACTTTCTCAAGGTCCTCATGTAGCTGATGGTAGAACAGAGACACATACTCAGTCAGGTCTGTGTCCTCTCAGCCAGTGCCTCCTCATTACAGAATTCTCTCCTTTTTAAGATTTTAGGCCCTGCTCCTTTCTGGTTATCAAGTGAAGCAATATGGGTTGATTATACGGAACATTAGGAACTTACAGGTTCATCAATCAGTTTTCCCTAATAAAAGGGAATATCTTTTGCCAATTGACTTTCAACTGGTTCTTTCAATGCATGCCAGCGGTGGGCAGGATTTCTTCAGAGCTGAACAGGGAGCTTAGTGATGGCAGCCCGCTCTACCTGTGAACCAGCTGTATGGGAAGACTGTCTTTGCTGTGTTAAGTTTGCTTATAAACTACCCATGGAACAAACCCAAGAGAAAACTCTCTTCTGTCTCTAACCAAAGGGCCGGCAGTCCCTCTTCCTTTCTGAGCACTCCTAGAAGAGACATCCTAGTGTTGAAAGTGTTTCCTTAATACAGCTACCCTCTAGTACTCTGCCCCTCACTGGAGCGGAGGAAGGTTCAGGGGCAGGACGGTCTCTTAGATTCCGGATGGGCTTTCACCAGGCTGTCTGCACCATCCTTTGCTGCCAGGCCTGCCTGCTTTTTGCTCCATCTAACCCTTGATTTCACTGGAACCTCAAGGAAGGAGATGAGGGCAAGGAGAGGTGCAATAGGAGAGGCTGAGGCCATGTTAAACTGAGAGAGCTTTGAAGGAAACAGAGATTAACTAGCCATCGTCATGTGGCAATCCAAAATCAAGTCTACAAGAGAAAAATCATCCTGGGAGAAGACAGCAAAAGAACGCTTCCCAGGAATGCTTTAGAAAAAGTATAATCTGGCACTGTTTCTACAACTCCTAATTTACGTGCACTTACTGCTGTCAAAGGCCCAACTGAAGAAGTGAAGTGGCGAATCTCTTTCCGGATCAACACAAGCAATTTTTCCCTTTCATATTCATTTTTTAAAATATTCTAAATGCATTTCCACTTTCAACTGCTCTACTAAATGAACACAGCACATTTCTCATTCTTTCATTTAAAAATGAGGAGTGTCAACCAAACTGAATGAGACTATCATCTTTTGGGGGGTCAACTTATTTATAATTTGTGTAACTAAGTATATAGTACATTTCAGGCTAAAGGCACTGAGCTTCATCTGGCAAAAAAAAAAAAAAGATAAAATATCAGCTAATTCATTTAAAAACAAATACAACATAGAAAGGACAATGATAAATTTTACTTTAATCAAATTAGAGTCAGGAATATAAAGATGCTGGCTCAATTTTTCTTGAATTTCCCACATATCACTTATTTCCCTACTGTCCTTGCCGAATTTTAACAGGCATATTATAATACACTTGTTCCGGGACAGCATCTATGATTACAAATAAAAAATACACATCCGTAAGTCTTTAAATACCATTTAAAAAAACAAAGTGTCAATGCCAAATTTCTGATTTTAATGAAAATTCTGAACATTAAGTGAGCATTGCTGCATTTACAATGCTGATTTTTAAAAGCTATCTGAAAACAAAATATAGTAAAATTATTGCTTCCAAAGTTATGTTGACATAATCTATACAAGGCAGAATTGAAACAATAGCAAACTGCATGAAAACAGTTACATGACCAATCTTTATTCCTTCTTTTGGCATTTTATACACCTCTACAAAGCGATCACGTTATCGTCCTTATCGTGAAGGTGATGTCCTGCCATCTAGATACTTAAATCCTATTCACGTTAAGATGTATCCTGAGGATATTTAGTGTATTTAACCATAGGAAAGACTTTAATTTTGCATGTTAAGCAGTACAATAAACACCTGACACACCTCAGTGTGAAGTTCTATATTACTTTGCCAGATAATACAAAAAAAATTCACAATGCAAAGCCAAGAATATTTATTCTCATTATTTTAAAAAAAGCAACACTTATTTCACAATCCCTGCAACTGTAAAATAGCCATTCTTCTAATTTACAGAATTGAGAGAAGTGTTTTAAATGTCCAAACACACATGCTGGATGTGATTTAGCATATCAGCACCAAAAACCTGAAAAGTTTACAAAAATTTTTTAGATGTAGAAGGTGCATTTATTCATGAATTACATTCAGTTTGAGGGAAGAAACGGTACCCCCAAACTCACTGATATTTCAGAAATAGCTGAATAACTTTCACCTTGGTTTACAGCAAAATAAAAAATACTGTTTTTAGTTATTCTTACATGAGCCATCTAAAATCCAGATCTAAAACTGAAGTGCTGCCTTTTACTGTGAATGGCAGTTGGATCATTACATTTTTTCTGTTCCAGTTTAAGATACTTCACACAATAGATATTAATGCCCTGAAAATATTTTAAAAACTTGAGTCATTTTGCAAATATCTGAAGTTAACAAAAAAGTTAGATCTCTTCTATTTTTATGTAGAATTGGGTATAAAGTCATTGCGTGTCCAACAAAATTATTTTTTAAACATTATCAGTCCCAATCGGTAATTAGGACTTTTCTAAACATGTCATTATCTTTTCAGGCAAAAATTACTATTACGAAGTTAGATGAAAGTAAATACTGAATTTCTTGGTTTACAATCCAGAATTATTGGGACATTAAAGCATGCCTCTTTCCAAACCACTTGGTCAATGCTGATGACAATTAAATAAGGAAAACTTAGGCCAGTATTGATCTAACTATACTGACTTGCTGTCCTGAATGACCTACCAAGGCTGGGGAAGGGACTCGGCCTGGTTCCTCAGCTCTGTGGAGGTGCCCCCTCCTGTCTTATTCTAAATAGCTTATACGAAATCAAGTTACACTACTGACACAAAATCCTGCAAGCTACAGCCCTGAATGCCATCTACATTTATATATTTATTTTTTACTGTGTACATTAAACAAAGAATTCTGTTGTGCTTTTCACATATTTGATATAAGTTTTCATATTTTATTTCTAGGTTTCTTGGGAAAGGAAGAGAAGGGCTAAGAAAAGAAATACAACAGGGGAGTCAGACTGTAAAGTAACATTACACACACAGCTAGCCCAATATCTTTTTAATTTAAAAGATACTATCATCAAAAGGCTATATATATATATATATATAAAAGAAAACAGTCTCCTCCCTAAAATCCATATTATTCCATGACAGATTTTCACACCGACTAGTACATGTATCAATATATTTTTCAAATCTGTTCAGTTATCCATTGGGTAATGCTTTTAGAAATAAAAGATGCCATTATCATCACAGTCTGAACATTGTACCATTAGGGAGATGTGCTTAGAAATGGTTCAGTGATTTCATTATGATGACTATTTACAAAGATGTCTATTTACGTAAGCAATAAATAATCCTGGTATCAAAAGAGATGATGGTCATGCATACACCAAGATGGCTGCATGCTCTTAAAATATTTACATGTATTTTTTCAGTTAGGGCTTCCCCACTAACAAGTCAAAGTGTGCCCCCTTCCATTTTGTCCACGTCAGTCTTGCTTCTGCGGGATGCATCCTTCCATTTCTACAACTTCGGGCCATCCTTCATACTTGTTTGTGTCCTTATTGTTCTTTATGTGCTGTTAGAACACAATCATAGTATACAGTTTTTAAAACTTTAGCAAACTGCATATCTGCAATCACATAACTGAGTGTACTCATTTCAGTAACACTTCTATCAACATACCAATTATTGTTCAAGATATTAAATGAGCAACCCTTGGGGTCTGGCATGTAGTGGCAGACCTTCAAAGAACAGCTGAAAGAACAAAACACTGCAGATAGCCTTTAAAGAATCATTTGTTAGTCAAAAGTAAGTTTATATTCTACTAAGTTCTAATGTATTTCTAAACTTGATTATAATATCAAAAGTTCAATTAAAATCTTTAATAATCAACTTCCTAAAAGGCTTAAAAGTAATCATATGCCAATGCACTATCATGTAGGAAAAAAATGTTCATGCAGAATTTGACTATTTTTAAGTTTTAAAATTAAAATAGTGCCCCAGTTATTTCAAATAATTGATTACCAAGAACCTATGAAAAATATATAAACATATTTAATGTCTGCTTTATCTAAGTTTCAAATAACTGGGACAGGAATACATACTGTATGGTTTCACACAATTGCTTCTGCCCATTAATTATGAAAGTCTAAGACACTAACCTGTTCAAAAGGGCTTTTTGTCTTAATGCCTTTTCCACCACAGAAGACCCAGTTGTCTCTAAAACCAAGATGAGTAATAGATGTACTCCCCAATTCAGCAATGAGCCGCCGGGCCTCATCATTGAGTCTTAAAGATGGAGAAAAAGAATAATACAATAAATGTAGTACACTGTATATTATCTAAGTAAACTGATACACTTAGGATATTTAACACACAACCATGAAATAAATGAGAAAACGTTGCTTTAAATAAGAGAACATAAAAAATAAATTTTTTCAGAGTAACATTCCTACTATGTGAATCCTTTAGTGACGAAAGCCATGAAAACTACCAATTAGTTTCAAGTTTATGCTATTTAGAAATACCTTTTAGGTGTCTTTATTTCACAATAACAATTCATTTTCATCTACATCCATCAAATAAATAAGGGAAACTGTAGTCAGTAGGTGCATATTCATGTTAATCCAAGATCTTAAGCAACCAACATCTTGGTAAAATTAAAAACCACTTTGAATCTCCACTAAACCCTCTGTAAATTACATTTGAATAAAGGTAAATGCTGATAGAAATCTGGATGTTTCTAACTGTTTTATTTAAAACAAAATGAATTTTGAGAATAGGGATATAAATTCTACTTCAGTGACAACTGCCAGGTGGTTACTTAACAAAAATGAAAATATTAATCACATAGTGGCTCAGTACCTGCTAGCAAGAGGAAGGGCACTGACAAAAGGCAACTGTTAGGGAAACAGCTAATTGAAAGATGCCTGTAAGGAATTTTGTGTAGGTTCTTATCCTAATGTTGAGTGATTCTCCATCTCTCCTCTGTCTCAAAAGGGAGAAGAAATTCAGAAGATATATGCTAGTTGCAGAGCTAAAAAACCAAAAACCAAAAAAACCACAAGAAGATAACTAAGGGACATCTGTGCAGATATCTGGCCAGTAAGTCCTCTCTATCACCCCAAAAATGGCACTTATCGGTCAATTGGGTTTGTTTTGCTAAAATCTGAGGCAAGGCAAGTTTTATATTTGCAAATAACTGGAGGATCACTGGCTGCAAACAGCAGGAGGGCCAGCGAGGAAGCCGCCTGCTTATCCCGCAGCCTTCTTTGAAGCATCCCATGCTAACATCAGCTAGCTCCTTTAATGTACAGATGAAAGAAACATGAGGCACAACGGTTCTAATGTGACTAACTTGAAGATAAACGGGATACTTTATGTTAAAAAAAAAAGTTTCGTTAAATAGGAAAGAGCTACATATGTCATTAGCCTTCCACAATTATTCAAACCACATCCATGGGGCAGTGGAGCTGTTTTAACCATAGCTTGGGCACTGCTATCCTCCTGGGGCAAGTTCACTAGAATTGGTCAATCTAGTGATCAGGGGCAGCTCTGGAATATTCAGTCTTTCAGATTCATCTATATAAAGTGATGCCTTTATAATCAAGGGAAATAGAAACAAATCAAATGGTTGTACAAAAGGACCAGTGAAGTCTCAGCCTCTGAAGATTTAGAACCATGTATTTAGACACAAAAGTGCGTCTGTAGCTGTGTTTCCTTACCCGCCCTTACATGAATTAGCTATCACTTTCATTCTTCTGCTCACCTGATAACTTCTATACTAGAGGGACATTCCCTGAAAGTATTGTCTGAACCCTGTTTTCTTGTTTCTAAACAGTGTTAGGATGTCATGGATCTGCAGACTGTCATATTCTGCTCTTTAGTTTATCCAAATGTTCCATTTCTGGCTCCTTAATTAGAACATTTTACTTGCATCATCAGCACTAGTAGTGAGTTTTGCCACTTTATCAAGAATAAATGGTGCTGAAGTATAGAAGTCAGCCTTACTGGGCAGTGTAGTGACAACCTCCTGGAGGAAAGGCCTCAGGGCTTGATTCAGTTACATCTCAGAAAAATCACAAATTACACCTCACAGGCTTCAGGGTTGCTCATAAATAGCTGAATGTTAGGTTCACAAATGCCGAGAGACTGCTTCATACACAAAAACTGCTTACAAAGTAGGTGCTTACCCAAATGCAGTCCTGGCCCCCTGCCAGAAGTACCTAAAATTTTTTCTTATCTAAAAATGTTTACATCAATTAAGAAATATATTGAAGGGCAGTCATTTTTCCTTCTGTACTTCTAAATTTCAGAAGTGGTCATTTTGATCTGTATGAATAAACGAAGCCAATGTTGCCAAAAATCTAGAAGCAACTTGAAACAGCTTTCCATTTTGATTCTGTTAATCCTTCCTTACTTTCCTATGAGAACACCCTTAGGTCCTGTGCAGACAGGGTTAGTAAAGCAGGCCTTAGAAAGGCCTAATGGCAAAATTGGTCCTTGGCTGGCATCTGGAAACCTGGATTTGTAGAGGCTCCCCCGATTCCCAGAACTGATCAGAATGGTTCACTGTGTCTAAACTGTACAAACAATGCAGTTTATGCTGAACACCTTCTTTCTGTCCAGGAGTCTGGAATTTGGGGATGTGTAAGGCAGAGGGTGCCTCCATGACCAGCTCCCAGTAAAAACTCTGGTCCTTGAGCCTCTAATAGCTTCCCTAGTGGAGAGCATTTCATAGTGTTGTCCCAATTTACTGCTGGAGGAATTAGCATGTCTTGGTCACTCCACTTGGGAGAGGACTCTTGGAAACTCGGGCCTGGCTTCCTCCAGACTTTGCTCCCTGCTAGGTCCTATTTGCTGATTCTGCTCTGTATCCTTTTGCTGTAACACATCACAGCCCTGAGTGAAGGTCTATATGCTGAGTCCTGATTCCTCCTAGTGAATCATCAAACCTGGGGGTGTTCCTGGGCACCCCTGCCACATGTCCCTAAGTATCTTTAACTATAGATTCATAACAAGACAACTTTCTCAATAATTTCTAAAGTTTTCTTATCTGCCTATGTAGAATCTGGGGGATTTTTATTATTCCTTTTTGATATCTTCTATGTAACTAAGTAAAAGATGATATCATGTTTCAAAAAGAAGTTTAAAACCATGCAACACAGCCAATATTTTGAGCACTTGATACAGTAGGTGTCAAAATGCCCCATTTCTTTAAAAAGCAGTGTAGTGTAACTAGTATATTTATACATAGCATTAATTTTGGAGATACTACTGACTCTTGAACAACACGGGTTTGAACTGCCTGAGTCCACTTATATTCTGTGATGGATTCAATCTCAGAAAAGGAAGTGTGCAAAAGCACAAGGCAAATAATGTTACTAATGACAAAATTTTTAATACTACTAACCAGGAAGACCTGAATGCTCAAAATGAGATGAGGCTCATAAAACTACTGAAGGCCACGGAAAGAACTTTTGCTACCAAGTACAAATAACGAAGAGACCCACTGTTTCACAAGAATGATATAATATCAAGATCAAAGCACAACTGTCTTTTCCAGGGAGGCAAACACTCTTTGATCAGCATAAAAAGGGAATAGTAGTTCAGGAATGTCCACATTAAGTGCTTTAAAGTAAATTTAAGCCTCCAGGCCCACACATGTCACACACTTAAATTCTTAAGGAACTTGTTAATACAGTCTTCAAGGTAGTGTCAGTTATTTTGGAAGCATCATAGAAAATGAAAATGGTAAGGCATTAAAAGTTAGTTAATATTCCAGTTTTCAAAAAAGACAAGGAAAATTTCAAAAACAATGCCCCAATAAAACTAATTCTAACCCCTAGCAAAGTTCTAGAATGGATGTCCTGTGAGTACTAAAGAAAGAAGAAAGAGACGGAGTAGCAGGAAGGGGGCAGGAATAAATAAAGCCAAATTAACATCATCTTACATATTTCAGCTTTAGAAGAGGTTTAGGGGCAGTAGATCAGGGTACTATAATTAGCATCATTCATGAATTTCAAGTGAGTATGTGATGGTCTCAGAAAATAAAATAATTAAACAGCAATTAGATGGTATGCCTACTAGGGTACATTGGAAACTGTCTGAAAAGTAGTTTCTGCAGTTGATTAATAGATGAATCCCAGCTGGTGGCACACTGCCTGTGGTAAATATGTTTATCAATGACTTAGACTTAGACATTTGAACGACTCTGGAGAGAGTGCAAAGCCTGAAGCATGGAAACCTCACAGGACAAATGTCAGAATCAAGACCAAGTAGGCCAATAACAGCAAAATTAAATTTAACAAGGATATATGAATATAAAGTCCTTCATTCACATTAAATAAAAGCAAGTCCTGAATGGGGAGAAAGACCTGACTTGGCAGTAGTTTAAAAAAAAAAAAAAAAAAAAGTCTGAGATCAAATGAACATCTGAGAATTTAAGTTGACCAAAAATGTGATGTGACTGCCTAAAGAAAATGAATGCAACACTAGTCTCCATGCATACTGAACGTAATTTCTCAAACATGGTAAGCTAGCATCTCCACTGTACTCTGTACTGGCCAGACCACATCTGGGAACACTATGTCCAACTTGGGGCATCATTTTAAGAGAGATAATAATCACCTAGAGAATGCCCAAGAAATGCAACCAGGAGGTTAAATTGACCTAGAAAGTTATTAACACTGATAAAAGGTTACAAGAGCCTTTATAGTTTTAAAGGACTGGGGTTTCACGAAACACACTTTGGGAAATGCCATTAAAAAAATGCTACTGAAGGATATTATTGTCAGAGAAAACAATTTACAGCTGTTAGAAACAAGATATAAAAAAGTATAACAAACTTTATGTACAATGTGATCCTGATTTCCCAACAACAGACGCATAATAAATAAAGAAGCAAAATTTAAAGAATGTTAATAGTGTTTATCTTAAAGTTGGATTACTTTGCTCTATTTTATAATTTTTTTCATTGAAAATGTACTGCTTATAGTATTATAAATTATAACTCCAAAAAATTACATAAATTTTTAAGTTTACATACTTGGTTGCTCCATCATCGTATGTTCCCATTAAGACTATTGTTCCATCTTGTATGGCTTTCAGAAACTCAATAAATGGGGCCACATCTGAAAAGAAAGAAAGGGTTGAGGGTTGTTTTTTTTTAATGACCGAGTAACCATCATGATAATCTCTTAAAAGTTAATAGCATAAAAAATGAACTGTTTGTAAATCAATAATTTCTAATGTAGAGTAACCAAAAGAAAGACAAATCTTATGAACAAGTTAAAAATTAAGGTTGTCTATCAACTTAACATTTCCCAATCCTGATTCATCCTGTGTGTTTTTTATACTGATATTCCATGGGCTAAATGCAAAAACCATAGCAAAGTCATATTAAAGCATGACTTATGATTTAAAGAAATTTAGGGGAGGCACGAGAAAGGCTCATGGATGCCCTGAGTATATGGCCAATTGTTTTCATATTTTTCTAAAAAAGAGGATAAACTTTCATTTAATGCACAAAAGAATCTGTAACTTTAAAAAATCATACAAATATGTATACAGTTGACACCTGAACAACAGGGGTTTGAACTCAGGACCACTTATAAGCAGACTTTTTTTTTCAACAAATACTACAGTACCACATGATCCATACTTGGTTGAATCCACAGGTGCAGAACTGCAGATATGGAGGGCCAATTATGGAACCTGAGCATCTGCAGATTACGGATTATCCATGGAGGGCCCTGTAAGCAGTCCCCTGCAGATACTGAGGGACAACTGTATACACACACACACTGATTTAAAGAATCTTCTTGGGCATATTTACTTACTGTAAACTAGGGGAAGGAATGTAGGTTAGTTATCATTAAAACCCAAACTAATTAAGGCAAATATTGCAGTCATTACCTGCTTCATCTAGTGTATCAAAATTCACAAGGGCTTAAACCACTTCAGTGACTATAAACTGGTGATGCCAAAGAGGCTAACCAGGTACTACAAATCATTCTACATGTTGAACTCCTTACAATGTCAGGTTTCCTTGCAACCCCCAAGTCTAATACTATTTAAAAACTTGGTTACTTCGCATCTACTCAGCTTCTTTCTACAGCAAAGATTCCAAGGGTTTTCTCCAACTGAATTCTATCTTAAAATAATAGCACTTTTAATTCAGAAAAAAATGTAACAGAGCAGCTAACAAATCACTTCCATTTAAATCCAAAGATGGGAATAAATTACAGCTACTTCTTAATTTAAGGTGTATTTGCAGCAGTAGTTAATCCACCTGAGATGAAATACCAGAGCTTCTGGTCACATGACTGATTTCAACAACAGTTTTGTAAGAGTTTTCCCACGCAATAAATTTTGGTAGAAACAATTACACCTTTAGAATCTAAAATGGATGGTACATTTTAAGTTTACACAGTTTTGACAGCTATGAAAAGTTCTTCTGATATTTAAAAAATATATTATACATGCATCATCTCATTACAAGCTGAAGAAATATTAGAAAAGCTGAATGGTCGAAAACAAGATAAATTTCAGGAAGCCTAACAACTGCTGGCTTCCAGGGAATGTATAAAGGGGTGAGGATGAGGAGGTACAGGGGAGAGCCTCAACTTAGAAAAGAATCAAAAGATAAACCAGTGTTGGCCTTCCTTCATACTTGAGGAAGAAATCCCTTTCTTTCGGGCACATTCTTCTTCAGGGTGCCATTTCCTTCCCTCTGAGTGCCGGTGACTAACTTTCACCTGCTCCTTGAAGAACTTCCAAATTAGGAAGATTATCTGTGGACTGCTCTAAGTCCAGTAAACTAGAAAGAAAATTCTATTCCTTCTCTCAAATATTCATCTACTTGAATAATAACCCTGGTTATTAACTCAGTTTTGAGACTGAAAAATCGTATGTAAAGAAATCAATTCGGTCAGCTAAAAATGCTTACACTGGTTATGTCCTTCTTCAAATTACTTATTCTTTTTTTAGAAGTTTCAGACAGAAACCTAGAAGAGCCGAAAGCTCTGAATTAATTGTCCTGCAGAAAATAGGACTCAGATTAAAAAAAAAAATCTCAATTGCGATATTATTGCTCTTAACTACACATCACCAACAATTTTTATAAAAAAGCAAAGTGCACGCAGTATGACTGATCACTTAAATACAGCTGGACATTCAGTGACACGAAAGAGAAATAAAATGAACTAACTCAAAATTAGTACCATTATTTTCTCATTAATGGGCTATGTTATATTGATGTGATTCAGTGTCAGTAACAGAGCAGTAATTCACACTTACTTCCTCCCCACATGTCAAAATATCTGGTGTCTATTAGTTCTCCTGTTTTTCCTGAAAGAGATTGAATTCATAGCAAATTATGCAACTGAAATATACTCTACACTATATAAGATAAACGATCTTGTCCAACAACTGATGTGAATTCATTGGCAGAGAAAGAATTACTATGACAAATACTTAAAATTTGAACTATATGCATCTGAAATTTTTTTCTAAGAGAGTATTTTTTGAACAGGATTTTCTCATTAATCTTGAAAGCTGAAGAGTAGCAAACAGAAGTTCACTACTGTAGACCACTCAAATTCAAAGTTAGATATTTTTCATCCTTATGTGCTATCATCTTCCCTTACTTTAAAATTACCCCAAAATACATAAACCTTTAAAAAAACATGAATACATGCTATTTTCCGTTGTTAAAGCCATCTTTCAAAAATATTATATTTAATTCCCTTAAAAAAATTTTTTTTTGCTTTCAGTGAAATAGACAAATATACATAGAACATTTTATACCTAAGAAAATGAAGAAAGTAGAAACACAAAACTGTATCTCTTGTGAAAGAAGTAAACAATGTTCTCCTACACTAGGAACTGGATAAGGTGGCTGTGATTAATAATCACCCATACAGATTTACAAGGGTGATTGTACCAGAAAGAGAAGATGAGCATCAGTTGAGTCTCACTCCATGGGTTCGTATTTTCAGGTGTGATTTTACAAGAACACTCGAGATGCTCAGGATTCAATGTGGACAATGTTAAAAAATTACAGTGAACTCACACTCTTCATTCAGCCCCACACCCCATCCAACAGTCCACTACCCTCTGTCATTCCACACACCCTCATTCATGTCAGTCTATATTATGTTAGTATTCCAAAATCTGCAGCAAGATTTCATCAATTTAATCTTAGATTGGTTGTATCCTGACAATCTCATGGGAAGCTCTCCACACACTGCACAGCAAGCTGGATACCTCCAAGAAAGCACGCTATAAATACTGAGATGCAGAGTCTCCCCCTCTGGCTGGTGTTTTGGGAAGGTCGGGGGAGGCCTTTAATGTCAAGCCTGGCTCTTTCTGACCTGATCTCTTGATATGTGGGCCCTATAACTACCCACTGAGTACATTCATGAGCTAAAATAATTACTCTTACCATTTACCAAGGCAACATTGATCCCTCTTCCAACATTATTCTTAACACCACTCATTAAACTGAAAGGGAAAAAGTCAAGGCAAATTTAGAATTACATATTGCACATAAACATGCATCAGAGAAATAAAGCCACCCATGCCAAAAAAAAAAAAAAAGTTGGTAATGTTATATATACGTGCAATGGTTTAGTACTACAGTGAAGACTGAAAAGTCTCCACCAAGTCAGAGAAGTCAGTCTAACCGCTGAACAGTGTTAACACAATGTTCTTAAATAAGATTTCACAAACAGAAATATATATTAAAAATTATCAGAGCCGAAATATCAGACTATTTCTTGCCACTCTGCATCAGGTTATGAAATGCCATGTTAGAAAATCCTTCAAACACATGGACATCATGCACACAGTCTGCACCATCCTCAAGGGGACAAACAAGGATACCTCTTTTCTACTTTCTGCAGTATCAATGTGACATGAAACAGAAGGGAGATGCTACCAAAATCTTTTATCATCTGAGAGCTAGAAGAATTTGTGAACATTCTCTTAGTGATTACCAAGGTAAAACTTCTCAATATCCAGAAGAAAGAATACTGCACTCATATAATTACTGCACCTAACCAGAAGACTTGTCATTCTGCGGTGACCAACCTCCACTGGCAGCTCACAGACCATGACATAAAGATAATAAATACTGTGAAATGGCAGGTGTGAGTAAATCATTTGCTTGTTATCAGTTCAGTTTGTTGAATGGAATTATTAAACTAAAACTGTAGGTACCTTTCAGTCTAAAAATTCGCAGTGATGTGCTGTTGAATGATTAACGATTGGTTTGAGGTTGGTGGAGGGGGGGAGTATGCATATACGTAAACACAGAACCATATTCATGTATGACACACTTTACCTACCTATGTATCTATGTATCTATCCATCCTTTGTCCATCCATCAACAGACATTTTAGATTGTTTCCATCCCTTACCTATTGCGAATAATTACATTCCCAATCAACAATGTAAGTTTATTATAAATTTTACTAACAGAAAGGATCTGTAGCACACAATTTTACAAATAATATATACTGTATTATAAATTTCACTTAGCCATTGATTCTCACAGAATGTGTTAGATGATTTTCATAGAACTCATCTATACTTTACTGATGGTTGCAAGTGATGAATGAGTAAGATTCTAATAGAAAAGTTGGATGTTATTTCATTTAAAGAGTAAGACAAAGTAAGAAAAAGCTGAAACAGTGAACAATAAAGACATATGTTGAAACTTCACTTGTCTGTCAATGATGTGTGTGATGTTTTCGTTGAATCACGTAATAAGTTTTCAAATACTGGAAGACAACTTTCTCAATTTTTGTGCTATTCATAATATAATACCTACAAACATAACATACTTTTAATTTTACTCCGGATAATTAACATTTTCTCCCTCACTTTCTTAAATCTAGATCTTGAGTCAGTAAAATTTTTCTGTAAGAAGCCAGATAGTAAACATCAAAGCAAGCACTAAAAAAGCTATACAAAGAGATATAGTCAACAACACTATAAATAAACAAACAAACAAATAAATAAGAAATTCTAAAAAAACGTTCCTATAACTCACAGGAGGCAGTAAAAGAAAACAGAAACAAAAACAGAGAACAACAACAGCAAAGAATAAAATGGCAGGCTTAAGCCCTAACACATCGATAATTACAATAAGTAGTTCAATCATATCAAATGACAACAGAAACTGGCATGGTGTATTAAAATAGAACCCAACTACATGCTGTCTACAAGAAACAAGCAGAAACAACCCAGAAGTCCACGAACTGATGAATGGATAAACACAATGTGACATATCTGTACAATGGAACATTATTCAGCCATAAAAAAGAATGAAGTAGTGATACATGCTAACAACATGGATGAAACCTGAAAACACTATGCTAAGTGAAGAAGCTCAGCACAAAAAATCGACATATTATATCATACCATCTATACAGAATGCCCGAAATAGGTCAATCTACCGAGACAGAAAGTAAACCCAGTGGTTACTTAGGGCTGGCTGGGGGGAGGCGAGACAAGGTAGGATGGGACGGAAACGGAGCAGGAGGGCAACAGCTAAGGGAAGCAGCGTTTCTTTCTGAGCTACGATAGCGTTCTAGAACTGACGGTGCTGATGGCTGCACACATCTGTGAATATACTAAAAACCACTCACTGCATGCTTTAAATGAATGTACTGTATGGGATATGAGCTGTATCTCAACAAAGCTGATTAAAGAAAAGACATTAGGAGTGGTTATATTAATATCAATTAAAATAGGCTTCTGAGCAAAGAAAAATATCAAAGACAGAGAGGGAGCTTACATAAAGATCAAAGAGTCAATCCAGCAAGAAGGCATAGCAACCCTAAGTGTGTATATATCAATACCAAGCCATCAAGGTACAAAACATGTGAAGCAAACCCAGACAGAACTGACAGCAGAAACAGACAAATCTACAATTACAGCTGGACATGTCAATATCCCTCTCTCAACAGCTGAGAGACAGAAAATTACAAAGGGTATAGAGGAACTCAACAGCAGCATTAACCAACAGGATCTAATTGACATTGAAAGAACACTCTATGCAACAACAGCAGAATACACATTCTTTTCGAGTCCCCATGGAGTGTATACTATCACAGACCATATCATGGGCCATAAAGCAAACCTCAACAAATGTAAAAGAACTGAAATCATACCAAGTGTGTCTCTGACCACAATGAAATCAATAATGGAAAGATAACAGGAAAATCACCAAACACTTGGAAACTAAGCAATATACTTCTAAATAATCTATGGGTCAAAGAAGCCTAAAGTGAAATTAAAAAACACACTGAAAGCACAGCTTATTAAAATTTGTGAGGCATAGCTAAAAGGGTACTGAGATTGAGGAACTTATAGCACTAAAGTGCTCATATTTAAACAGAAAGTTTCAGATTAATAACCTAAGCTCCCATCTCACAAAACTAAAAAGAAAGAAACCTAAAGCAAGCACAAGGAAGGAAATTAAAAAGAGCAGAAATTAATGGAAATGAAAAGAGAAAAATCAACGAAACAAAAAGCTGTGTTCTTTGAAAAGGTCAATAAAATTAACAAACCTTTAATAAGACTGATAGAGAAAAAAAGAAGACACAAATCACCAATATCAAGAATGAAATGGAACATCCCTATAGACTGTGCAGACAGCAAAAGGATAATAAAGGAATACTGTGAACAACTCCACACATGTAAATTGGACAACTAAGATGAACTGGACCAATTCCTCAACTAGTACAAACTAACACAACTCATTCATTATGAAATAGTTCATTTAAACAGTCCTGTAACTATGAAAGATAGTGAATTTGTTTATAAACTCCCCCCACCCCCAAAATCTCCAAAGCCCAGACAGTTTCAGTGGAGACTTCTACCAAATGTTTTTAAAAAAAGAATTGACATCAATTCTACACAAACTCTTTCAAAAAACAGAAGTGAAGGGAACACGTCTCAATTTATTCTACAAAGCCAGTATTACAATACCAACACCTACAAGAAAAAAACAAACCAATAAGCCTCATTAAAATACAGGCAAAAATCCTTAACCAAACATTAGTAAATGGAATTCAGCAGTGTATTTTAAAAAATTATCATAAGCCATGACTAAGTCAGATTTAGTCTAAGGATGCAAGGTTAATATTTGAACAGTTAATATAATCCACTGTATTAACAGGTTTAAGAAAAATTATATGATCATTTCAATGCAGAAAATGCATTTGACAAAATTCAATACCTGTTCATGATAAAAAAAAAGTCTCAGAAAACTAGTAATAGAGTGGAAATTCCTCAAATTGATTAAAAAAAAAAAAGAAACCTACAAAAAACCCTACAGCTTAACATCATACTCAATGGTGAAAGGCTGAAAGCTTTTCCTCTAAAATCAGGAACAAGTCCAGGATGGCTGCTCTCACCACTACTACCCAACACAGTATTGCAAGTCCTAGAAAGACTTTCAAGAAAAGGAAATAAAGGCATACAGATTGAAAAGGAAGAAAATAAAGCTGTCCCTACTTGCAGATAGCATGTTTGTCATCTGCATGTTTGGATAATCCCAAGGAAGCTACAAAAACAAAAAAACCTCTTGGAAGTAACAAATTAATTCAGCAATGTTACAAGAAACAAGATCAACATATAAAAATCAATTGTGTATCAACATACCAACAACAAACACAAGGAAAGTGAAATTAAAACACAATGTCATCTGTAATTGCTCAATAAAAGGAGGGACACGTATAAATCTAATAAAGCATGTATAGGACCTTATGCTGAAAACCACAAAATGGTGATGAAAGATATGAAACATGTCATACTCGTGCACTGAAAGACTCAATGTTGTAAAGATGGTCAATTCCCACAAATTAATATATAGGTTTAACAAAACTCCTAACAAAATTCCACCAAGGTTTTTTGTAGATAGAGGCAAGATTATTCTAAAATGTCATATACAAAGGCAAAGAAACTAAAATAGCTAAAAACATCAAAATGATAGAAATGATAAACAGATTAGTGGTTTCCAGGGGTCAGTGGTGGTGAAGGTGACTATTAGAGGGTATTATGAAAGTGATCTTTGTGGTGACAGAATAATTCTGTATCTTAAATGCTGTACTGATAACATGGGTCTACACATGATAAAATGACAGAGAACTATACACACACATAGTACTAACTGCCAATTTCCATTCTGATATTGTACTATAATTGATACATAAGATATAACCATGTGGAAAAATGGGTGAAGAGCACGTGAGACCTCTCTGTACTATCTTTGCAACTGCCTGCGATGTCTATAATTTTTTCTAAAATAAAAAGTTAAAAAACCAACAACTCTAAGATCTATTAAAAAAGGAAAAGCATAAAAATTTGATTTGTAAAAGCTTAGTAGCATTTAACTATCTACCCATACCCATCGCATATCGGCCTTCACAATTTCACTTGTTCTCTAAAATTTAAATGTAGTTAACAAAACATATACTTTTATGTGTGTGCAAGACCAGTTCTGAAATGTGGGCCATAAGAGAACCAAATAAGTCTGCTGCATAAAAGAGGGAAGTTTCAAAATGCATTTATTCTGCTCCTTTCAGAAATGTGTTGTAGCCATCATTAATATGAAGAAGCCACAGCTATGATCAACCCGTTAGAGTAATAATTAAGTGTCACGGCGTCTTCTCCAAGACAGATCATTTGGAGTATGCTGCTGTGTTTATCAGAGAGCAGAGAAATAAAGGCAAAAATCAGCACTGTGACATATGACATAGGCTTCCCACAAGAGGGCAGTAGCCTATCAAGTTTTAAAAACTAGAATTCTATCAGGGGAACCTATAGTTAGAAAAGGACAAACCACTAAATATTTTACATGTATAAAGGTTAGTTACTCTTACTAACACAAGTTGAAATATTTTCTCTTATTTTCTTTTATCACGAATACAAAGGTTCCCCCACCACCGCTCCACACCTTCAGGCAAATAGCTATAGAAAAAGATTACATACAGATAGATTCTACAACTTTGAATAGTTTTCAAATACCTCCAATGTGTGCTAGCTATTATGTCTTAAAATGATTTGCTTAGAGAAGGGTTTTACCAACTACAGCCCATGGGTTAAATCTAGCCAGCTAGCTGGCTGGCTGTTTTATTTTACCACTCATGAGCTTCATAGTATCCTTGATTTTACCTTTTGGCTCTCACAGCCAAAAATACTATCTTGCCCATCACTGTGAAGAAAAAACAAACAAACAAACAAAAAACCCTCAACATAGTCTACCATATAATTTCTGTACCAAAGATTAAGACTATAATAAAAGGTGAAGTATTATTCCTAATATCAACTTCATATAAACTGAAATTATATGAGTATATGCCTGAAATAAAAGCTATATCTTAAATATAAGTAAACTCCATGGGTTCTCTAATACAAAAGAAAAAGAGCTATAATTCCTCTGTGTGTGTGTGTGTGTGTGTGTGTGTATGTATGTGTGTGTTTACACCCAGGATTTTCTATTTCTAACTAATAAGAAATTTGAAATCCATCTTAATCTCCATAATATATGTTGACTGCATCCACTTGTCCTTAAAATCATGACCACGACCCTATCTTACCATCTTTTATCTGTACTGGGGTTTCTAAATCTCAGTCTTTGATGATATTATGGACTTGATAATTCGTGTGAAAGGGCTGCCCTATGCACCGCAGGATGTTTAAGAGCATCCCTAGCCTCTGTAAGCAGCACCTCCACAGCTCTCATGTCCCAAAATGTTTCAGATCTTGACAAGTATCTCCTGGGGAGAAAATCGCCCTGCTGAGAAGCACTGATCTGGACCAGCAGTCTCCAAAATGAGTCTGCAGATACTCAGCACACGTGTAGGAAAATATTAAAATTTCTACTTATGTATTTTTAGTATTCACTTCCATATTTCAGTGAGTACATATGCAAAAAGAGTCTCCTGCCAACTGTATGTGGCGGGGGGGAGGGGGGGGATCGAAGAGCTGTGGCAGCCATGGTGATGGCCCTCCAAATGCTCTCTCAACTTCTCTAATCATTTTACCCAGCAGTCAGATCATTTTCTTCAACACAAATGAAGTGATGACATGCCAGAGTTTGAAAACCTTCAACAACCTTTCAACATACCCAGAAAAAGGTATCATCTCTTTCCTTGCACGGCCTGTAAGTTCCAATGGCCTAGCCCTATTCCCTTCTCTTCAGCCCTGTCCCATTAGGGCCTTCTGGCATGCTCTTCCTTCCATCTAGAATGGTCTTCCCCTACTCTTCACTTGGCTGTCTTCCTTCTTATCCTTTAGTTCTCAGACTAAACATCACTGTCTTAGAGAAATTATTCCTCGAGCCACTCAGTCTAAAGCTGGACACCTCGACCTCACCTCACTCGCCCCTATAACTATTCTTTAAACCTTGCTGCTCTGTGTATCACAAATTCTAATATTTATCTGCATTTACTTCTTAAGTATCCATCTCCCTACTAGACTGTAGGTTCCATGAGAGCAGGGACTGTGCTCATTGAATACTTGTTGAATAAGTGAATGGAATGAATGATGTTAAGAAAATTCAGACTCTTTCTTTAAAATTTCTGTTGGAAAAACTTTTTAGAAACATGTTATTTAATGTCTCAAATTACCAGCTACTACTACAAACGAATATGCCATGTATCAATTTGCTTTTATTATTATTATTATTATTATTTTTCTTTTTTGGCCACGTGGCATGTGGGATCTTAGTTTCCCTACCAGAGATGAAACCCGCACCCCCTGCCAGTGGAAGCATGGCATCCTAACCACTGGACCACCAGGGAATTCCCTGGAAAAACTTTCAGTTTTTATGTCAGAAATAGAATATACGGGAAAAAGTACTGGACTGTGAATTGTCCCTACCATTTCTCCACTGGGGATCCCTGGCCAATTATTCAGTCCTTCTTCAAGGACTACATTTCAGGGCCTGAGGCATAACTATAAAATTCTATCAATTATTTAATCTCTCATGGGAATGGCAGAATGATTCCTGAAAAGAGGATGGGTAGGTAGCCTGTCTCAATTTTATAGTTAAATCGAAATACAAATTCTACATGACATGCCCACTATGCTAGAACCAAATTCTCTGGCTCTGAGCCCATACCTATCAGACTCCACTGCCTACATACATACACGTCTCTCTTCTTTTTAACTTATTCTAATTTGTGAATAGGGAACCTGCTAGTCTTTACTAGACTCTGATCTCTTCTTCCTTGCATTAAAACATCCATGCTTCGGGACTTTCCTGGTGGTGCAGAGGTTAAGAATCCGCCTGCCAATGCAACTAAGCCTGTGTGCCACAACTACTGAGCTTGTGCTCTAGAGCCCACAAGCCACAACTACTGAGCCCGTGAGCCACTACTGAGCCGGCACACCTAGAGCCCACGCTCTGCAACAAGAGAAGCCACTGCAATGAGATGCTCTCACACCACAATGAAGAGGAGCCCCTGCTCTCAGCAAGCAGAGAAAGCCTGCATGCAGCAACAAAGACCCAATGCAGCCAATAAGTAAGTAAGTAAATAAATAAATATAAAACTTCCATGCTTCAAGGGGGCAGAGGTGTCTAAAGACAATCTACCATGGGCTGGGCATTCTAAGAGAACTTTCTACTTATTATTCAGAATCAAATTTCCGTCCCCTTTAGCTAACCAAGGTGAAAAAGGGGGAATGGGAACATTCTAAGGTAATGCAAAGGATATTATTTAATGCAAGATCTACGAACTTCTAAAATCTAAAAGTGCTTTTTAATTCAATTTGGTAAAGCAAGACTATTATGAGACATGAGAGGACAATGGATTATCATCAGCATGAAGGGAAAGGAAATGAGTAGGGACCTTAAAGATCACCTGGATCAAGGCTTTAATTTACCAGAGTTATTTTAAGACGCTAAATAACCTATGCATGGCTACCTAAAAGAGGACTACAATAAAAATGTTAGCGCTTCTATATTAAAAAAACACACAAAATGCTGGGAAAAACTGCCTCATTTCCTACTTGTAAAATTACCTCACTCTTTATTCTATATAATTAATAGCACATTTATTATTTTACGTGAGGCTTAAAAAAGGTCGTATATCTAAATTTTCAGGTGAGATCAGATTAAAAGCAACAACTAAAAGTAGGGTTTGCGACTTCACAGGCAGGAACTTCACAATCAAGTGACAATGGACACTGGGGTAGGAGACTGAAAAAACCTAAAAAAGTATACTTTGTAGAGCATCTTAATAAAGGAAACCATTCAGTTTACTGGCAAGCAGTTCTGGGCCACAACGGACTTGAGGTTTTTGCTGGGTTATTTCACACCTCAACGAGAAGCATTCAAGCATCTAAAATGAAAGATGTTGGTTTGTAAGATAAAATGTTCATTACCTAGGGCAGTGCTGTCTATTTGACAAAAAACAGTCCTATTTGGACTTTTTGCAGCAATGGAAATGCTATCTGTGCTGTTCAGTTGGGCAGGCATAAGCTGTACGTGACTATTAGCACTTGAAATGTGGCTGGCGAGACTGAGGAGCTGAACTTATAATTTTAATTAATTTAAATGAATTAACTTTTCCCCTATTACTTAAGAATCAAAATTAAATAGCCACCTGTGTCTATGACTACCAGATGGGATCTAGAGAATTCACTCAGAGGAAATCTCTCATCTTTACATGAAACTGGATAAATGCTGTGTTCTTATGTCACTCTAACATGGAATGTAAGAACTTTAGGACTCTGTAAATAAGTGGGGAAAAATTGTATAATGGAAATGGAAATCACTTTTCTTTAGTAAAAGCATGCCCAATACATTTTCAAAAGGTCCATTAAACTCAGGTTCAATATGCTAAAATTTAATAGCATACCTTATACTTCCAAATTGATAAATACTTACACATTGTCCTCCAGGCAGATTTTGGGTCCCACCACGTTGGCTGCTCCACTTGCCATTTTAAAAGCAAAATGCTTCTCAGGGCAAGCTTTTGAGATCCCACATTTATATCTGGGAGGTTTTGTAGCTTTGGGGAGAAAAAAAATTTTTTTTTAAAGAAACAATGTTAATAGACTCTGTGTTTAGTTTGTTTCATATCTCAAATCACAAAAGGCATTATGCAAAACACCAACATATACATATCTTAAACTGCACCCTAGCTTTTTTTTTTTCTGAGAGTTTTAAAGACCTCAAAACAGAACAAAAAAACGGAACCTCCTAGGAAACAAGCTAACAATTAATATAAATAGAACAAGTAATATGATCTCCATGGGGGTAAATATATTTTATCTAATTACTTTTAAGCTTATTTTAAAAAACCAGGATGGGGGAGGCCTGGAATTGTTGCTTCGCATTTCCAGCCCACATACGCACAACAAACAGACAGTAAAAAGTCTGATGCATCACTGAATATCTGCTCACACACTAGTTCTAACTAGCAATTCTTTTATACACTTTCTGCACTTATAATACTGAAGCTAAAAAGCACTAATGGAACAAAATATTCATTATAAATAAATACCCCCAAAATATTGAGCTGTTCCATCAAATAGCTTCCTTAAAAATTTAAAGAATAATTTCTAATATCAGTTTTGCTCATATTGAACTATATCTATCCATTGTTCGAATATGTTCTCATATGCCTAAGAGAAAAAAATAAACCATCTGCAAAATATTGAGATGAAATACTTACAACGTGCAACTGCGTCCAATGCTGACCTTGCTAAGGAAAAAAAAAGTTACCTTCGTTAGAAAGAATAAGGCTATTGGTAAGTACCACTTTCAAACGTGTGGAGCTAATAGGCCTATAAAAATGTGTTTGAATTATTGCTTAGTATACAATAAATAAAACATGAATATCACTTTACAGAAAAAGTGAGAAAGCAACAGGCTACATAATTCACTACAAACAATTATGTAGATGAATTATGCAGGGTATTATTTTATTATTGATAGAGCATTTTGTTATTACCTTTACATTTTGTTTTTAGTTTTAGTTATTATAAACTTAAATCCCAATCAGAAAGTTACTCTACAAGTTTAACTTTTAAAAATTGATTATTTACTTTTTTCCAGCTTTCTTGAGATACAGTTGACACAAAAAATTGTGTAAGTTTAGGTGTACAACACTTTCATTGGATACATTTATAAACTGCAAAATGATTACTACTATAGTGGTATATATAGTGGTATAACACTATACCCCAGTAACATTAGCTACCACCTCCATCCCATCACGTACTTCCCACTTCCTTTTTGTGGTGAGAATATTTAAGATCTACTCTCTTGGCAACATTCAAGTATAGGACAGTATTATTAGCTATAATCACCATGTTGTACACTCAATCCCAAACTTGTTAATCTTATAACTGAGAGTTTGTACCCTTTGAGAAATGTCTCCTCAACACCTCTGCCCCCTCACAATTCCTGATAACCAGCATTCTTTTCTGTTTCTCTGAGTCTGTCCTTTTTAGATTCCACACGTGATATATAGTATTTCAAACTTCCCATGACTAATAAGAAAAAATATCAAATTGTACATTTTAAATATATGCAGTTTATAGTATGTCAATTATATCTCAATAAAACTATATATATATACAGACACATACCTGGTAACTACTAGGGTGTGTAAAAGTTGCTGCAGTATGGTGTGATGTACATACGCATGTAAAGTCCTGGAGAATATACATAAATCTACCTCAGAGATTAGGCTAAGAGATTTGGGGAGTGGGATGAACACAAGAGGAATAGTAGTGGTAGGAAGCTATAATTTCCTTAAAATAGAAATGTATTAGGTATAATAAAAAAAAAAGGGTCATTACTAAGAGTTTTATCATTTACCAGTTCAAGGAAGCCAGAATTTTCTGATCAAATCTTAACATGAATGCAGTAGATCTCAACCTGGACATCTACCCTTAGAGCTTTTTAAAAGCACTAACATCTGATCCCAGAGCAGGAGATTACAATTCAGATCATCAGCAGTGTTGTGGAGAGCCATTTGCTGATTTAGCTAATAAAGATGCAGTGTCATAAATGCATGCCAGCTGTGTGACTATAAATAGTCAGTTTTTAGTTCTGTACTATTTTAGATAACTGCGAATTTCCTGTAAAATGAGTACTGAAACTGAGGAACAGAAGGTTAAAGCTGAAAATAATATGTAAATGTTTAAAAACAGGACTAAGTAAATGAAGGTCATTAACTCTATGGAACACTCAGAATATTATGCACCACTGAAGTCATAAAGGCAATGTGGTCACATGGGAAAAGTTTAATGCATGGAATAAAGCAAAAAACAAACTTTATCTGTGAGTATTAAAAATATTCATGGATAAGGAAAAGACTTGAAGGAAACAAAAAAATGATCAATTAGTAGATTAGGGTGCTGGGGCTCATTCTTTCAATTTCCTTATTTATATCATTTTTCCTTAATTATGTCATAAAAGGGAAAAATAATTCTAGAGACCATCCAGTCCAATGCTCTCACTTCTGTAAATGAGAAAGTGAAGCCAGAGAGTGACTAGCAACCAGTGATTCGCAGCATATAGACTAGAAAGTGTCAATTTCACTTAGACCTAAACAAATATGTATCGTCAAGCTCAGGCGTGAGGATGCTTATGGAGGAACATTGTTCAAATCAGGAATGCTGGTATACCTAACTTATGACAGCCAGACATGGGGAAGACAGTGGGATCAAAATGGGGGTAATAAAGCAGCTCATTCACATACGTGGGGCACTCTATCATGTACTGTTGATCTGCTCACCACCTCTGTTTTAAAGAGAAATGAAACTGAGAGCAGATAGGTTTACTGATTGGATGTGCTATGTATGCATAGTTAGTAACTGGCACAGCCCGTTTTCAAAGCCAAATCTCATTCTAGCACCCAGACTCATATTCAACCCCTGCAAAATGGGACTGTCTGAGGTCTACTGATCACAGGTATGAAAACTGCTAGTCCTGCAAGGAGCATGAAGCCAGGATAGCAAGCTTTCAGAACCATCTTTCTGACTGCAGAGTGGAGAACAGACTGCAGAGTATTTAAGACTCGCGACAAGGAGTCCACAAAGTCAAGGACGCTTCTGAAGTAATCCAGGTAATAAAGGGTAGCAGCCTGAACAAAGGCAGTGACTATAGACACTCAGAACTAAGGTAGCAACACTGACTGGACTGTGGAACAGACCAGATGGAGGGATGATGGAAAGGGAGGAATCAACTTTACTTCTCAGACATTTGCCTTTAGAAGCATTCATTTATCCATTCACATGAGCCAAAGAACAGAAACACCGTCTCTCACTCAAGATGTTTGTTATCTAGCGAGGAGATGGGGTGTGGGAGGGATGCTGAGTTCTCTGTGGACCTGTTAATTTTAAGATACTTGGAGAAGATCCAGGCCGAAGTCTAGAGGCCAGCTGTAAATGAGACCTGGGATGAAGATATAAACTGGAAATCTGGCAAATGACGAGGCCACACAAAGGGAGGATTTAAAATGAGGGCTGAGACTTAGAGGGGTGGGTGGGATAGGAAGAGTGGGAGGGAGTCGCAGGAGGGAGGGGATATGGGGATATATGTATAAATACAGATGATTCACTTTGTTGTACAGCAAAAACTGGCACAACAGTGTAAAGCAATTATATTCCAATAAAGAGCTTTAAAAAAAATAAAAAAATAAAATGAGGGCTGAGGAGAGAAATCTTAGAGACATCAGTCATCAGCTAACACTCAGGAAGAGTGTGGGTGAGGAAAAGGAGGCAGAAGAAAAACCAGGGATGAGCCTCTAAAACAATCAAACAGGTTTGACTGGAAAACTTAAGAGATATAAATAAATAAATAGTAAATCAATGCTACTCAATTTAAAAAACTTTACTGGGATACAATTTTGGGTAAATGTTTCTTAATCATCAGACTTTTAAGTAACATCACCGCCATTTAATCTATGTAAGAGTAAGGAGAGAAGATGCTCAAAGGGGGAAAAAAAAACCTCTTGTGAAAAACTTTTCAGATTAAAATGAATTTTATCCAATATGCATCAAAAGCAAAAGCCTGAAATTCTGAGAATTTTAACACCTGGAGGCCAAACGTAAATTTTCATAAATTAAACAGGATGTTTTCCACATGTAGAGTATGGGCACAACACACAAACATAAAGATCCCTCCTTTTCTGCAACTTTCATTCCTCAAACTGCTTTGATGGCTTTATTGGCTGCACTGGGTCTTCATTGCTGCACACGGGCTTTCTCTAGCTGCTGCGAGCAGAGGCTACTTCTCAGTGTGGTGCACAGGCTCTTCATTGTAGTGGCTTCTGCTGTTGTGGAGCACGGGCCCTACGCGTATGGGCTTCAATAGTTGCGGCACATGGGCTCCATAGTTGTGGCTCATGGGGTCTAGAGCTCAGGCTCAATAGTTGTGGTGCACAGGCTTAGCTGCTCCATGGCATGTGGAATCTTCCCAGAGCAGGGCTCAAACCCATGTCCCCTGCATTGACAGGTGGATTCTTAACCACTGAGCCACCTAGGAAGTCCGATGGCTTTAATTCTTAATGTCTTTCAATATACATGGCTTTTCACTTCAAGAAACAGTAATATTTGGTTTTATCAGTGAATGTCTTTCAACAAGTCAGACTAAAGAAATTCAACAGAACTACTTTGTTCTTTAGTTTTTAATAATGTCTCAACTAATTTATGTATATACTATTTCAGTGGTTTAAATCTGATTGGTAAAAGTAAATCAATTCAACAGAATATTAAATACTTACTGCAGCAATATATGCAAAAATAACTTGGACTGTTTTCAGTACATTTACTAGTTGTTAAGTATCCATATTGGAAACTAACATTATGTTAAACCACAAGACTGGTAGACGGCACCCATGCTGATGTCCTGGTGTGACACTATACGTAGCTTTATAAGACGTTACCAATGAGAAACTGAGTAAAGGGTATGTAGGATCCCTCCATGTTATTTCTTACAAATGTATGTGAATCTACAATTATCTTAAAAAGTTTTGTTAAAAATTGTTTTAGTACGGAGGTTCCTTAAAAAACTAAAAACAGAACTACCACATGACCCAGTAACCCCACTACTGGGAATATACCCTGAGAAAACCATAATCCAAAAAGAAACGTACCACAATGTTCACTGCAGCACTGTTTACAATAGCCAGGACGTGGAAGCAACCTAAATGCCCATCAACAGATGAATGGATAAAGAAGATGTGGCACATACATACAATGGAATATTAGCCATAAAAAGGAATGAAATTGAGTTATTTGTAGTGAGGTGGATAGACCTAGAGTCTGTCATACAGAGTGAAGTAAGCCAGAAAGAGAAAAACAAATACTGTATGCTAACACAGATATATGGAATCTAAAAAAATGGTACTGATGAACCCAGTGACAGGGCAAGAATAAAGATGCAGATGTAAGAATGGACTTGTGAAGACATGGGGTGGGGGGTGAAGGGGAAGCTGGGACAAAGCGAGAGAGTAGCATTGACATATATACACTACCAAATGTAAAATAGCTAGCGGAAAGTTGCTGTATAACATAGGGAGATCAACTTGATGACTGGTGACTTAAGAGGGGTGGGGTAGGGAGGATGGGAAGGAGCCACGGGAGGGAGGGCATATGGGGATATATGTATAAATACAGCTGATTCACTTTGTTGCACAGCAGAAATTGGCACAACAGTGTAAAGCAATTATACTCCAATAAAGATTTTTAAAAAAATTGTTTTAAAAAGTTGCAATCTATTTCGGTAATTTCAGTTACTAATTGCAGGCAAAATTTTTCATTTTTCCTTTCTAGAAATGTTTGTCTTATTTTTCTAAAACAGTACTATATAATCAACTTGAATGTAAATTTACATAAACTATCAAGCAAGTTATATCAACAAGTTGAAAAATGGGGAAAGTTCACCACCGAAAGAACTATAGTTAATCTCACGGGTCCCTCTAAGATACTGATTATAGAAAAAATCTTAATGTCGAGTTAAACTTCAGTTAGACACTAAACAAATGGCAAACACAACCATGTCTCCATCTCTGCTGAACTGAGAATTTAAAATAACTACACAAATTAAATTTTCACCAGTTCAATGGATTGGAATCCAATAAGGTTTTGTGGATACAGAGTACAACTTCAGTTATGACAACAAAATAAACCATCTGCCCTAAGAATGCCAAACTTAATAGCTGAAACACACAATAAAAACTTGCAGGTTCCATAACATTAGGAAAAATCAAAGTGAAAATTAAGAGACAACTATCCTAGTTAAAGTAGCTCAGTATTTGCTCATAGCTGACGACCAGTGGCCTGTCAACTAATACAGCTTTAAATGAATCCCACTTTGAAAATACTCTTCCTCCCCATGTAAAAATCCTAATCCGCAATTATCTACATTCATTTTCCATTCAATCAGCATCTATCTCCAGGACCTGGTGCTGGATGCTTGGTGAGCCACCAAGATATTACTGTCCCCAACATTCGTTCTCCAGTATGGTAAGTTGACTACATGAAAAAGAATGAAAGAAAAGAAATTCTACAATGTAAGGCAGAATAAAATCAGGCCAAATTGAGATATAAGTACTAGAAGCATTAGAACTGACAGTTCAGAAAAAAGGAGCAACATTCTAACAGGGAAAAGAGGGAGACTCAAACACAATTTCTCCTAAGAAGGGGCATTTATGTAGTTGTGGAAAATGAGTAACAGATGAAGGGGTGAGAACAGATGAGAAAGACGTGCGAGGTGAGGAATCAGCATGAACAAAGGCTGAGCTAGGACACGACAGGACAGGGTTTGTGCCTGTAGATCATGTGCACGTGGGCACAGCAAGTGGGGGTGTGGCGCAGGGGGAGCACAGGTGAGGCAGGCAGAGGCAGGCTGGGGACTGAGTGCCATCCTACTAGGGAGTTTAGATTTTACTCTCCAGTAGTCGGACATACTAAAGGGTCAAGAGTTTTAAGAGAATCGCTCTGACAGTGGTGACATAAGCAGTTATCAAAGATGAGAAATAGACCCAAGAACATCCCTATGATGTCTGAATAAACCATCCAGACCAGAGATGAAGATCCAAACCAGGGAAACACTGTGGCCTCACCCAGCCTCTTCTCTCTGAAAACAGTGGGCCTTTTCCCAAAGTAAGTTTTCATGTGTACCAATGGTCGGTCCCATTGCCCCCCTTCTCCCAAGGATCCTCCTTTTCTGTCTGTTGAAACTCTTCCCGTTGATTGATTGATTTTTTAAAAATTTTATTGGCTGTGTTGGGTCTTCATGGCTGCACACAGGCTTTCTCTCATTGCGGCAAGTGGGGGCTACTATTCATTGTGGTGCCCGGCTCCTCATTTTGGTGGCTTCTCTTGTTGCAGAGCATGGGCTCTAGGTGCATGGGCTTCAGTAGTTGCAGCACATGGGCTCAACAGTTGTGGCTCATGGGCTCTAGAGTACAGGTTCAACAGTTGTGGCGCATGGGCTTAGATGCTCTGTGGTATGTGGGATCTTCCTGGAGCAGGGATCAAACCCATGTCCCCTGCATTGGCAGGCAGATTCTTAACCACTGCGCCACCTAGGAAGTCACTTCCCACTGATTTATTTATCTATTTTTAATTTTTTTTAAAGTCTTTATTGAATTTGTTACAATACTGCTTCTGTTTTATGTTTTGATTTTTTGGCCGCAAGGCATGTGGGACCTTGGTTCCCTGAGTAGGGACCAAAGCTGCACCCTCTGCATTGGAAGGCAAAGTTTTAACCACTGGACTATTGGACTGCCAGGGAAGTCCCCCACACTGATTTATAATTCATTGACTCTTTTCCTGAGGCCTATAGACAAGTGAAAACCGCTCCATTACTTCAAAAAAGAAAAAAATGTTCGACTTGCTTTTGCCTCCCATAATTGTCTCCCCTTACCATCAACCTTTCTCAGAAGAATTAGCTACAACACATTGTTTCCACAGCAACGCCGAGCAAGTCCTCAAGGCCTTCCGCACTTCTCTGCTCAATCCTTCAACTGAAACCAGCTGTGCTCTCAAAGGACCCCATGCTGGCTCTTTGCAGTAATAGAATTACACAGCCCAGAAGAAGTCAAAACAAGTCTCACTACACTTTGCAACAATTCTATGCTCGATCCTGGATACTTCACTTTAAGATGGGTACCGAGAAATAGACGGTTAGGAGGAAAATAACCAGTACATTAAGAGGAATGGTTCAAAGGGAGGATTTCACAACTTGATCAGATGAAAACTTATAAAACGATGGCCTGGAGAAGTATGACCACAACTTAACTATTTGAGAGCTCATGAATGTGGAAGAGAGCTCCAGCAGATAGAAGCAAGACCAGTGGACTGAAGTTACTTGCGAGTATAAATGGCAGAATTCAGTGCAATACAAGGAAATACTTTCAAGTAGTCATTGTGAGAAAAGTCACCTGAAAATGGACAGAAATGAAAATATACAGAAATTGAGGACTACATGCCAGAACTGTCTAAAGCCTGATACTTAGGATATGGTCCATGGATAGGAAATCAGCATCACCTGGGAGCTTGTTAGAAATGCAGATTCTCAGGCCCCATCCCAGACACTGAATCAGAATCTGCATTTATCAAGATCCCCTACAGATTCCTTTGACACCAAAGTTTGAGAAACACTGGTTTAAGGGAGTCTTGAAACTATATATGAGAGGGAGTGTATTAGGTCTTAGGGATCCCTTCTAAATATTAATTTATGGAAAGCAAAACTCACCAACTATTCCAGAGATCTCAAGGTTGTTTCATCCGATTTCTTCCTACTAGTTCCAAATACTGTTTCTAGGTTTCATAGTCTGAACTTTCATGAGTAATTTCTTAATACTTTAAACAGTGCTCAGCCAAAGCTTATTCAAACATTTCAAATGTTAACTTATCAACTTAAAGCTTTTGTTTAAAACTGAATTACGGCAGCTTATAGTGGTACATGTACAACATAGCATCAAATAAATTGATAAAACGAAAAATGTTGCAGAAGGAAAATAAGAGTAGGAAAGCAAGATGGATTTCTATGTCTGGTATTTAAAATACATCATCATAACTCCTAATCATTTGCTAATTGAGGGTTAGGTTTGGTTCCAAGTTTTTAAGCAGCCAACTCAAATAGGGTGTGATATCCTCTAGAATATACATCTAGAATGCCATGATTAATGTCCCTTGCCATGCATAAAATAGGCCCCATTAAATACATTCAAAATGTTGAATAGAAGACTCAGGCTTTATATTGAATTAATTCTATTGTATATTTTACACTTACCAATATAATTACATTTTCTTTTCTAGACAGACTAAACACTAGAGTGACTCAATGCTGATAACTGGTAAAAATTTAAAGACTACCTCATCACAAATAAAATTTAAGAAAGGAAAAAAAATACAACTTACCAAATAGATTTCCTAAACTTGCATCCATTTTTATTTCAAATACTTGAGAAATAACATAGAATGTCAGTAAAAACACTGCCACAGCTACCACCAACTTTGCAGCACCTAGATGAAGGGCAGAAATAATTCAACATGAGCTGATGAGCCCACAGAATTTTTTATTATGCATTTCCATGAAAAATTTAAGTGTATTTAAAAAATCCTTAAGACTAATAAATATCTACCTCTTATCTACTGGATCTTAATTTTACTTGAGTTACAACAAAAACTGTACCAATAATCCATTTGGATTGATTTTCCTGATCAAAGAATTATCGGATTGGCTAGCAACCTAGACAAAGGACGGCTTGAGGTGTCGGCTTAGTTTTCACATGGAAAAAAAATGACCTGCTACCAACTGCTGGCTGACTACACAAAAGTATCACGGCTAACGGAACACCACCACCAAGTATGTGGGATGACACATTCCCAATCCTTTTCAATTATAAAGGGCAATACTAGAACAGAGAGGATACAAAAACACGGAACCATCTGGAGATACTAAGGCAACAGACCAGGATGTCCACTTGGCAAGGGGTTCTCAAGTGAAATGTAACAGGTTTACTGTCCTCACCAACCCACCTATCTCTTGGAGCACAAGAGAGCTCCTGGAATGGTGAACAACGAAGTATCTCCCCTCACAGTTAATACCAAGGCTTAAGATAGGCCTTCCCCACTCCTGGAGGACTTAATTCCACGCCTATCACATGTAACGTGGTTACGTGGTACGCTCATACCTTTATATTTAAACATATAAGGCATTCTGAGTGCCTTACAAATAGCACTACTACTAACTAATTAACTGCTTAATATGAATCATCACTGGTCTTTCTTCTCCACAGCTAAGCAAATCTAAGAAATAAAAAGTATGAGATGGGAAAGGAAATGAAAAATGACAGGAAAGAAACATTATCTTCTTACTCTTTGAATTTCAGAGCCATTTCATTAGGTTATTCAGAAACAGTATTAATATTTGCCTATGTAATCTCCATTCCCTTCTTTTACCGAAAGTTTATTAGATCTAAAAGATCAGCAGTCATCTCACTGTCCTTAAGGAAACAAAAGCCCACAAGTGAGGCAACTGCCCAAGAGCACAGATTTCTCAGCGACAGCACAAGGACAGGAATCCGGGGATCTTAACACAGCCCAGTGCTTCGTACGATTCTCCACTACCATCGGATCACCACATTCTTCAGAGAAACTACCAGACCTCAACTTATTGGGTAAGGGGGAGTAAAAAAAAAAAGGTGTTCATCCTAATTTCATAAACCTAGAGACGGGGACTGCATCCTTACAGAGGAGGGAAGCGAATGGACTGATGGTGCTCAGAAGGGCTGACGAGGCTGAGAAGCAGGAGATTCTCAGAGCTGCTAGTTTTTACTTAGAAACGCTCTATAAATACAGGAATGAGATGGCAAGGGGGACACCTAACTACTAAACTAGTCGATCCCCATCCCCACCTCCCATTTTGCACCTTCTCCCCCTCCCCAAACTGCGTCTTGTTTTCAAGAGTGACTACAAGTCATCTACACTTTAGAGCATAAGAGAGGAAAATTCTACTGGGCTTTGGACTCTTGCCCCACAGGATGTAGCAGCACGTCTTGTACATAGTAATTCTCTCAATAAGTGTTTGCTAAACAGATGACCGGTAACAGGTGGCATATTCCTTCTTGATCATTTAAGACCAAGGGCTGGAAGGTTATATGTCACATGACAGTCTTACCTCTCATTTTCTAGCAGTCATGGGAATGTGCAAATAATCCTTCCCTGTCCCTTAAAGCAGATATACCAAACCTTCATTGTTTAAGACTGAAATATTACAATGATTAAGATACCAAGTTTATAATATACTAAAGTTCTAGACTAAATTCAATACCAAGCTAAACCTAAGCGTACACTAAACAAACTATATACATCATATTTACATATACATACATATATATAAAATATACACACACCATTTACTGAGTGCCTACTACAGGGCTAAGTACCTTATAAGCACAATTTCATTTGCATAGCCTTTCAAGATACTATTTTCATTTTACAAATAAGGAAAACAAGGTCAAACATTTAGATCACTTGCCTAAGATCACATAACTAGTTAGTGGCAGAATTTAGTTTTAAACCAAGACCTACTCAATTATAAGAAACCATCTAAGGAAGTAGGAGGAAACAAAAGCTCTAAGAGACAGAGAAGTTAGAGGTGGAGAAACTAACTCTGGTGACAGGATAAGCAGGAGGGCCCTGAGAGGGGCAGGTGGGTCAAGACCAGCAGAGACTCCATAATGGTAGAGTTCCGGACCTCCTATTGCAGAGGGCCTCCTCCAGAGCTGTCACCATCCACTTCTGGATTTGGAGGGGCCTACCCAGTGCATACCACAGTACCCATTCCACCCATGAGATTCCCTCTTCCTTCCAGCCATGGACTGTACTGATCTGGGTGTGTCCCTATTTTTCACAAACCAAAAAGCATACACTTGAGATATTACTGCCTCACTGTAAGAATAATGGCTATAAGAATAGCTCAAAGCAACCAGGATCTTTTTTCCTAAATTAAAAGAGATTAATTAGTCTAAAAGCAATAAACTGATAGCTAATCTTCCTTATTCCTTCATTAAAGGCAGTCCCCTTGAGACCTATACTAGGAATAGTGCCAAACATAAAATCAGCACTCCATGAATAATTACTCATCCATTAACCCTGGTATTAATTGTCAGAATCAGAGAAATGGACTAGATGACAAAGTTAATTTCAATTAGAATGAATGTAGAATTATATGAGAAAGAGAAACTTGCTTTATTTCAAATCCACATGCTTAATTAAGTAATGTACTTTTAGAACTATACTTTGAGAGATGCTTCCATAAGAATATTTTGTTTACTGGTGAGATCATAATTAAAAGAAAGACTATCTGGATTTTGAGAAACAACAAACTGTCTCCTATGATGGACACACACTACTTAGTAGACATTTCTATGTAAAGTGTGTATTTCTTCTACGGCAGTGGCTGTGCTGGAGGGGTGGGGTGGAGGGATCACAGTTATTTTCACTATAGGTAGGAAGAGGTCTCAGCCTCTCCTATTATTTATGGATCTATCTTTTGATAAAGATAACTCCTTTAATGCTATGAACCCCAAATGGTATTTTTAAATTTCCTCAGTATGCTGCCTAAGGAACAGATGTCCTTACACATAACCTCACTTATGCAGGCTGAACTTGAACTAGCAAATACAACAGCCATTTAAGCAAAAACACATTTTACTGAATTCTTCACATGCACTAGTTTTAATTTATGTACACGCATAGGAAAGATTTAGGCTTTTAAACTTCACAACTGATTTTTCTCAACAAAAGCTAGAACTTAGCAAAAACTAAAATCAGCCTCCCTGAGTTGTCAAAATCATTCTTTATATGAACATTACATATATATTTATATTTATATATTATTAGGCAAACAAGCTTAATGTATAAGGATATAAACATTAAAAACCATAACAAAATATTTAGCATAAATAATTTTAACAAGTATCCCCAAAAAACTTATGTAGAACCCACTAAACGTCCAATATGTGATTTGCCAACTACATAAAAAAGTAAAAAGGCTAAATAATGATTTAGTTTGTTATACTCAATCATAGAAAATGATTATTTACTCTCTCATTCAGTCATTATTAAACAAACAGGTTACATAAAGGCAAACTTATTTCTACTGAATTAAGTATCTTACCTGCTACTCTCATGTTTGGCTTTTCAGTCTATGGCACTTTTCATTAAATAAGTTCCTAAAATCAAATGAAAAGGCAAACATCATTAGGTCTAGAAAGAGCATTCCTCCCTAGATTGTTTGATTTGGAGTGTATATATTAAACTAATTAAATAAATGTCATGACATTTCTAAGTATTCTACCAAAATTAACATTTAATGAAAAAACTCTTAGCATTGGGCCTGTCTCCTTCCACTGGACCATAAAAGCTCCTGAGAAGGGTATGTCTAAAACTGCTCTGTCCCCCAGCTCCCTAACTGAAGGACTGAGGGAAAACTTGCCATGAAGCATGTGGACAGAATAATGCCTTATTGTTCTTAGTGATTACACATCTGTAGCAAACTTTTGATATTTAGTTCCAAACCACCAGTTTTCAGAGGTTAAGCTGCTTGCCTAGTCAGGGAACAAATTACTTGCAGAAAAGGATTTAGGTCTGCTGTCTCCTGCTCTAGGGCTCACTCCAGTATATGATGCCATTTGATTTTTAGTACAACAATTCAGGTGTCACTATGATAAGCATTTATAGGAAAGGCACCTTATCTTAATACCAGGGGTCCTCTTCCTCTTCATGTTTTCAATTTAAGTTTGTGAAAGAACATATTCAGACCTAAAGAATTGCAATTTTAAACATTCCAGCAATTATCATTATTGACAGTGTATGTTATACATCAAATGAAGAAACTATAATTTGATATTATTCTAACACTAACAAGAAATAGATACTGGGGGGAAAAAACTGCATACATGTTTGTGTGTTTCCCCCCCTAAGAAATAACTCAAGACATGTGAAATTTTAAAAAGAAAATGGGAAAGCAAGTATATGAGTTTGATAGGAAATTTGTGCTCAACTTCAGCTAGACAGCTTCCTCGGTCTACTCAATCTATTGTACAGAAAAGGAATTCAAAAGAAAATTTTGATTAATGAACTACACCAATCAAAAATATATACATTTCTTTATTTTAGATTGTATTTTAATACCAATGTTTCGATGTTGATGTCTGACCTAGTAATGCATAGTGAGTCAAATAAATACAATGGCAGACCCCTGAAGGACGCTGAAAGGAAGTGAGACACCCAGTTTTCTTATTTGCCAATAAGGAATTATCGGAGGTGGGGTTGGTGAGAGCCTAAAGGACCAATGCTCTTATGAGAACTCCCTTCTGCTCAATCTACCCTGAAGAAAATATCAACATTTATATTTATACCAGTACTGAACTGAGCATTATTGATTTTTTTCCTTTGTTAGTTATCTGAACACCTTCGACATAACAGGAAAAGTCAATGTTATATATCTGTTTAAACTACTTCGCCACAGGCCAGGAAAACACTAAAAGGAAACAAGAGATACTGAAGTATCCACAAGCCACCACATAAAAGGGGAAAAACAAAAACAAAAAAAAAGCAAAAACAAAAAACCGTGGCTTCTCAAATGAAAACCCTAACTAGTTATAAATCCTCTTTTGACTTCCAGCAAGACTGAACACTATGTTCACAACACAAACACACATGCCTTTCCTCCCAGCTAATACTCCAAAATAATATCACTCTTATCTGAATGTGGCCTGGGATAATTTCTTTGGAAGTGTGATAAGCAGGTTGAGCGGAAACCTGCTGTTCTATGTCACTGTTCCCATTACCCTGCCAAGGTCACATCTGTACAATTACCACCACTGCCTCGTACCTGCCCCTTGTCTGGACTGCCTAACCAGTCTGCTTCTGGAACCTATCACTAGTAAGACCACAACGTAAGCAACTACAATGGTCTAGCTGAATTAATGTTTTCCATGTAATTTCTCAGAGAATAACATTTAATAAAGTCTCTAAGTTAAAATCTCATCAAATCTCAGCCATAACACATTTTTAATTAGTTTGCTTGAGAAGCAAATTAACAATGCAAAAGTGTAAATTGGCATAAGGAAAGAGTATTGAATATATTTGAGAGCAAATCAAGGAGCATCTGTTTACAATGTGCTAATTCCAAATCATTCCTAACTTGCCTTCTTAGGAGGACATTAAAAACAAAGAGAATCTTTACTGAGAATCATCTTGGGTGGGGGAGGGGGAGGGAAACCTTAATGGAGTCTGGTATACACCTCAAGCTGAACCTCCAACCATCAAGTGCAAGTAGAGCAGGTCCGGAGAAAATGAACACAGCAATAAAAGGGGGGAAAAGGCCTCTGCTACAAATTCAGAGCTCTTTAATTCAGAGGCAACAGGTGAAAATTTTTATAACTGTTATTATGTACTCATTAAAAAGTAGAGATATAGAGATTAGAGCATTTACCAAAACAAGAATATGGATGGGAGGAGGAGAGTGTTTTTTTTGTTTGTTTCTTTTTTAGGTAAAAAGGACATTTACTCACAGCATTACTAATAACGGTAAAGGGAAAAATTTTCTGATTTTTAAATAATAAAGATCAGTTAAATACATTACATACATAAAGAAGAAATACAAACTAGCCAAAAAAATAGCACTGGAGAATATTTAACAAAACAGAAAAAGTAAAGGGAAAAAAGCAGGTAACAAAACAGTATGACCCCAATTTAATTGAAAATATATACATACATATGTACTATTTGCTCAACTCCTAAATATATACTTTTCACATTTTAATGTTCTTAAATTATGGTATAACTTACAATGGATATATATAGTATCACAATATTTTTCTCCAAAAAAGAATAAGTGATGGTGACTTAAAATTGATTGACTGTTGTTATCTCCTGAAGCACAATCATGGGTAATATTCCTTGTGTATTTCTGTACTTTCCAAATTTTCTACAATGAACATATGCATGTTGCTTTTGTAGTGATAAAACAATGTTATTCTTTTTCATTTTTTAAAAAATAATTTATTTGGCTGTACTGAGTCTTAGTTGCAGCATGCAGGATTTTTAGTTGCAATATGTGGGATTCTAGTTCCCTGACCAGGGATCGAACCAGATCCCCCTGCATTGGGAGCTCTGAGTCTTAGCCACTGGACCACCAAGGAAGTCCCAATCTTTTTTAAAAAGCACATCACACTGGTAAAAATGTTGTGAAAGATACTTTTCCATATCTTTATTGGAGTATAATTGCCTTACACTGTTGTAAAAGTTTCTGCTGTACAACAAAGTGAATCCGCTGTATTTATACATATATCCCCATATCCCCTCCCTCTTGAGCCTCCCTCCTACCCTCCCTATCCCACCTACCTAGGTCATCACCCATCATCAAGTTGATCTCCCTGTGCCATGCAGCAGCTTCCCACTAGCTATTTTACATTTGGTAGTGTATATATGTTATGATACATATTTTTATAGCTTATAAAAAAGCTCAAAAACAATAAGCATAGGTTCAAAAAACATTACCAAGACCTAGAAAGTAATCCTTCTGACTTTGGAGTCAGAGAGCTCTGGCCTCAAATCACTGCTCTGTGACACTGGGCAGGTTACTTAACCTCTGAGTCTTAGTAGCCTGACTCATAAAATGGGGCACTAAAAGCTAGCTTTCAAGGTTAATATGAGCGTTGTATACATTATATATAAAACATTTGGATACTCAATACATGGGTACTAGCAATGTACAAATCTATACTTAGTCCAGAGAATAAAGAATGATTAAAACATACCCAGGGACTTCCCTGGTGGCGCAGTGGTTGGGAGTCTGCCTGCCAGTGCAGGGGACATGGGTTCGATCTCTGGTCCTAGAGGATCCCACATCCCACAGAGCGGCTGGACCCAGGTGCTACAGCTACGGAGCCTGCCCGCCACAACTACTGAAGCTCGAGGCCTGGGGCCCGTGCTCTGCAACAGGAGAGCCAACGGATTGAGAGGCCTGTGAGAGTAGCCCTTGCTCAGCGGTGGGGACCCAAGGCAGCCAAAAATGAATAAATGAATAAATAACAAATAAATCTTAAGGAAAAAAGATACCCAAAGCAAGTGGAAAGTTAATGTGCAATCCAAAACTCTTACATATTTCAAAGAGAAATTTATTCCCTTATTTTGAAATCTAATTACTTAACACTAAATAATATACAGTAACTTATTTAGTGTTAAATTATTTGCCTAAAATATATATATATATATATATATATATTGCCTATTTGCCTAAAATATATATATATAGATTTTAGGCAAATTACATTACACAAACCTTAACAGTTTTATTTTTAGCAGATAAGAAAGTTGAAAATAGGGGATTTTAAATTAGCATTGTTACACATTTTTAATGCTTTGTACAACTTTGTAATTAATATCTAATAAGAGGCTTGTATCTTGAATATATAAAGACCACCTACAACTCAATAATAAAAAGACAACCCAATTAAAAATGAGTAAAAGGGAACAAAATGGGTAAAGGATCTGAAAAGATATTTCTCCTACAAAGATATAGGAATGGACCAGCACATGAAAGATGCTCAACATCACTAGCCATCAGGGAAATGCAAATGCAATACCATTTCATATCCATGAGGATAACTAAAAAAGACAGACAATAACAAGTACTGGCAAGGATGTGAGAACCTGGAGCCCACATACTCTGCAGGTGGGGATGTAAAATGGTACATCTGCTTTAGAAAAGTCTGGCTATGCCTCAAAGTGTTAAACATGGATTTACCACATGGCTCAGCAATTCCACTTCTCGGTAATACCCAAGAGAAATGAAAACAGATATTCACCCAAACACTTGTGCACAACTGTTCACAGCAGCATTATTCACAATAACCAAAAAGTGAAAACAACCCAAATGTCAATCAACTGATGAACGGCTAAATAAAATGTGGTAGATCCAAACAATGCGATGTTATTTGGCAATAAAAAGAAATGAAGTACTGATAAACGCTACAACATGGATGAACCTTGAAAACATCATGTTAAATGAAGAAGCCAGTCACAAAGGACACCATATTGTATGATCCCATTTAGATGAAATATCCAAAACAGGCCTATCCAAAGAGACAGAAAGTAGGCTTGTAGTTGTCTAGGGCTGGGGTGGTGGTGGGAAACTGGTTTGTGGGGTTTCTTTTTGGGGTGATGAAATATTCTAAATTTGACTGTGCCGATGGCTGCACAACCCAAACCTATGAACAGCAGACTTTGAATGGGTGAACTGCATGTATCTCAATACAACTGTTATATTTTTTAAAAAGTGATATTATAGACACTTAGTTTTTTTCTTCACCTCAAGATAAGAAAGGATGCTGCTATATAGCCCATTACAAGAAGAAATCTTCACTTGGCGGATTCACTGAAGGAACTCAAATGCTGGGCTCTATTTTCACAAACCTCCTATTTGCAGCTCTGGACAACCATTCGCCTCAAGTGTGTGCTGACAAACTCAATCTTTTGTACAAGTGGCACTAATATTGTCTCATTGACCCAATTTCTGAACTTAGCTGTCCATGAATCCATGTGATCAAGAAGTTGTCGATTCAGAGTCACTCTTGCCCACACCTCCTCTGCAGCTTGTTTAGAACTGAGATCGGCTTCGTCTTTGTTAGCACGTGGGGCCTGAGACCTACAGGCAACCTGATACCGAAAGTTCTTTAAAGTCTGTGCATAATCCCCCACAGAACGACTGTAGTTCCACAAAGTAGGACTGGTGGAAGGCGAAGTAGAATCTGGGCTTCCTAGCTTAACGCTATGCTGTTTCTCCTCTTCACTTCTAAGAAAAGTATCCAAGGTTCGTAGGTCTGTCATGTACTCTTCTTTGTCAGTAGTAGGGGCGTTGTAGACAGTGGGTGAAGAACGGTAGCGAGATCTCAATCCACTGTTCTCCACTGGTCCAATAGTGGTAGGGTATGGAGATGAAGGAGAGGGACTACAGCTCGCCAACGTGTTATAACCACTGATGGGTGAGTAGGTCACTCCAGGGCTATAAGAACCACTACCACCTGATGACAGACCTTGCAACTGAGGGCTGTATCCAGTTATACAGCTGGTGGTGAACTTGGGGCTGGTACTGGGTGAGCGAGATAGGCTGTAACTTAACACACTCTGACCCTGAATTGAAGGAGAAGGTGGAGAGGGAGGGATCTGGGTTGCTGTCAGATCACGTGGAGGAGTAGTCTGTACCACAGCTGTTTTCAACCCTAAAAGTGTTTGCTGTCCAGGGCTAACAACCAGATTTGTTGGTGCCACAGTGTATTTGCAACATCTCCAAAAATCAAATAAAGCGTTTAGGCTGAAGAGAGATGCAAGGGCAAGCTCTATATACCTTAGGGGCCCGTATGTCACATTATAATATGAACTAATCAGTCTCCCAGTCATTTCAGTGTATATCATTCCAGCCATAGATACATTTAGGAGTCCCCAGGCTAAAACCACTTTTCTAGCTTCTGTTTCTTTCCTCATTTTGATGGTTCTGTCAATAGGGAAGCGCTAGGGTTTGGCTCCCCTTGCATTGTGTTCTGCGCCCGGTAGCGGCTGGCTCCGAAAGTGTTTTTAAGACAGATTAAAAACAAAACAAAACAAATAGCACATTTGTGAAATACATTTTGCCCCCCAAAAGTGTAGTCTAGGTCAAAACAATAGGTTTCAGTGTTTTATAGATCAATGACTGAGCCAAATCAGGGTGAAAACATGTGAAGTGCATCATTGTCAGGGTCCACTGCAAGCAGGGCCACCATGCTGCCCTAAGCAATGAGACACCATTCTGGATAAACACCATTAGAGTAAGTAACCTAGGCTGAAGGAGAGAGCCTGAATTAGGATCTCGGATCGACATACTGGATTTTCTTCGAATTTCTTATAATTTAAACATTTCCTTTACCCCAACTACCTACTTTGGTCTAATTTATGAAGTTTTGTTAAAATTAGACCTGAATAAACAGGCATTGTCCTAAACTCAATCAACTTCAGGACACTAGATAAAAACACAGGTCAAATGATACTTTCATTCTTTCCTTGAGAAGTAAACTTGAGTTACATCAGGTAAATTAGAAGAGCCCATTCTGTATCTACAGAATAAACCATAAAAACAATTTTTCACCAGGAGGGGAAGGTCTTGCCAGTTAACAAAAACTAGGAAATAATGCAAACAGCAGAGTAAATCACACACATTCTTATTTTATGTAATCTTCCCTATAGCCCTATGGCATTATAGATGAGGTCAAGGGATTTGTCCAAGGTCATATGAAGGGTAAGTAAGAAGCTGATACTATAAACAATTCCACTCCCCTTTCACCCCAGGAGCTCGCTGATATGCTCTGCTTTAGGAAGCTTGTTGACAAAATTCAATGCCAATCAATTTGGCTTTTGCAAATTGCTCTGGGAATCACTAATCCCTGCTGCCAACTAGCCACTCTAGGGCTCTGATGATTTGTCAAAATGACTAAGTATGTGTATTAGAACACTCATCCAAGACAGGAAGGACACTGGAACAAGAAGTATACAGACACACTCACTCACTGATACATTTAATACTAACAAACAATCACCTAAACCAGAAGAAAATACTATCAATTACACTCCCCCTCCCCCCCCCCCAAATAAAGAAACTATCATTCCATTCAATTCACTTTTAACTCAGTACAGTACTGGCCAAATGGCAACGTAAGGAAACAAAATTTGCAACCCCAAATGTCTCTTTGGTATGTTATTTCGAGTTGGAAACAGCCAAGGTCCAAAAGACTCTTTGACTTTCCCCCTTAGCTGCCTAAAGAATTTATAGAGGGTCTATCACAGGAAGGGAACTATCACCACAGGTAACTATAGTATGAACTAGATGTGTAGACAGGGAGGCACCTAGCAAAATCTGTTGGTTAAAATTCCTCTAGGTGTCCCACTGTCACTGCAAACTTTTACCAAACATCTGCTTTTCCATCTCCAGGTGAACTGCCTTCCTTGCCCTTTGAGGTCCCAAACCACTACCCACCAACATCCCTCCTCTTTCATCTTTAGCTGCAGATCGTATTTAAGGTGAGGGTTTTGGCCATTTGGGGAAGTTACTCAGTTTTCCTGGGTCTCCCATGTGTATATATGTTGCTGAACTTTTGATTTTGTGTTAATCAGTTACATGTCAATTTAATTTTTAGACCAGCCAGAGGAGCCTAGAAGGATAGAGGAAATTTTTTCCTCCCGGACAGCAATTTTAAATGAGTCAACTGACAATCAACAGACGATTCTACTATTCATGTGAACTGGGGCTTTTCAACAGGACTAAGGCGAAAAAAAAGGTAAAAGTGCAAACAAATAGATTTAAAGTACATTTAGGCCCTGTGATGGTTAATTTATATGTGTCAACTCCACTGGGCCACTGGGTGCCCAGATACTGTACTTGGTTAAACATTCTGGGTGTGTCTGTGAGGGTCTTACTGGATGAGATTAACATTTGGGTAAAGCAATTTGCCTTCCCCAAGTGAGTGAGCCTTGTCCAATCTGCTAGGAGGCCTGAATAGAAGCAAAAAGGCTGTGTAAGGCAGCATTTGCTCTTTCTGCCTACAGTCTTCAAGCTGGGACATCGGTCTTCACCTACCTTTGGACTTGGACTGTAACTTAGGACACCACTGACTTCTCCCGGCTCTCAGGCCTGTGGACTCGGACTGGAACTGTACCACTGGCTCTCCTGAGTCTCTTGCCTGCCGAATGCAGACCCTGGGACTTCTCAGTCTCCACAACCGCGTGAGCTGGTTCTTTCTGTTACCTATCTTAGATAGGTAGGTAACTAGATAGATAGATAGGTAGACAGATGGTCTCCTATTGGTTCTATTTCTCTGCAGAACCCAGACCCCCTCCAGATCAGAATGCAAGAGACTAAATTTTCAGTCCCAGAGCAGTTAAAAAAAGAGGAAAATGACATAATACTGAAATCAAAACAATGTTGCAGCTAAAAGTAATGAGGGTAAGTTGTTCTAATGTTATGTCTACAAACAAAAGTATGGTATTTAAAGAAAACTATCTGCAAAAAATACCTGCATTTATGTAAATAAAATAGAGCAACTATTGACAGCTTTCTATAAAAGGGCCAGATGATAAATGCTTTGGCTCTGTGGACCACACAGTCTCTACTGAAAGTACTCTGCTCTGTGGTCATAACTGAAAAGCAGCCATCCACAATATGGAAACAAATGGGCCCAGTTGTGTTATAATAAAACTTTACTTATGGACACTGAAATTTGAATTTCATAGAATTTTCACATTACAAAATATTAAGTCTTCTTCTGATTTTTTTTCTTTCCAACCACTTAAAAATATAAAAGCCAGTCTTGGCTTGTGACCCATGTGGCCCCCTAGGTCATAATTTGCCAACCCGAGGTAAAGGAATAAAAACTGAAATGTAAATTTAAGAAACTTTTAAAATAGAGGAATAAAAAACTTTTCTGGGGCTTCCCTGGTGGCACAGTGGTTAAGAAGCCGCCTGCCAATGCAGGGGACATGGGTTTGAGCCCTGGTCTGGGAAGATCCCACATGCCACGAAGCAACTAAGCCTGTGTGCCACAACTACTGAGCCTGCACTCTAGAGCCTGTGCTCCACAACTAGAAGCCACCGCACTGAGAAGCCTGCGCACCGGAACCAAGAGTAGCCCCTCTCGCTGCAAATCCAGAAAGCCCGCGCACAGCAAGAAAGACTCAACGCAGCCAATAAATAAATAAATAAAATAAAAAGAAAAAAACAAACAAAAAAACCTTTCCTGGCCATGCTCTAATTTTCTAACATTTCCTGCTGGGCTATTTGCAGGTTTCACAATTCCCATAAGGCTTCTATGGGTCCTCTTAGAAGTACTAGTACAGAAGCAGGACAAACCAAACAACCCTGAATTCTTTGTTTGATACGAGTTACCCATACATTTTCATAATCAACTGCTCTCCATGGAAGAAGCATATACTCTGTGGGAGGCAACATAATGGATCCTCTTCAAAAGAAAGGAAGAAGTCCTTCCCTTCCTACAGATGAAGCTGTCCACCTACAGCAAAGATGGAAATAAATCTAGACTCTGGAATGTTTTCCAAATGATCCCAGGAAATATTAGAAAAAAATGGGGAAAACTAATCTTATTATATCCCATTTCATTAACTGTAAAATGATGGTGCAGGGATCTTAACTGTTTTCGTTTAAGTGTTTAAAAGTGATTATTTTTGTGATGGGCTTAAAAAGGGAGAAGGGGGACGCGTAACTGTGCATCTGATGTTTGATCAATTTTTAAAATTCCGAATATTTAGTTTTAAGGAAACTCTGCTTTAATAGAAAGCTGTCACTATAGCAGGTGCAGACTGCTATCAAAGTACCCATCTCACCCAGATGCACTACACACACACACACCTACAGCAGGAGCTATAAATTTCTGAAATAACAAAATGAAGAGGGTGAGAAGATTTTATTCATTTGAAAGAATCTTAACATTCAAACACTCAGTATGATATGTGAGCTGCTATCACTGTGTTATAAATATTGTGAATTTAATGGAGTTTGGTGTCTTCTGTTAAGCAACAGAAAAAAAATGCAATTACTACCTTGAAAGTATTTTAGTTCTAATAGGAGACTCTGATACAGAATCACAGAGAATGGATGTTTTAAAAATCTACCATTTTAACACACACGTCAGACACTTAAAAGTGTAAGTACGACCAGAGGATGATTAAAGGGAAATTTTTAGATGTCTACATAACAACGAGAAGAGCACCCCAGGTTTTAAATGACCAAGCTAAACTTACATTTTGACTAAAAGACCAAAAAAAAAAAAAAAGGAGCTAAAAACAAAATACTTGGGAAGGAAAAGAGACAATCTGTATAATTCTATAATGCCAAGAATATATTCACTTTTTCCAAAGATTACTGAGGAAAATGTAAATGTATCTACTCTCCTACAAAACGGCCTTCAAAAAGGGGAGACTGCAAAGCAACAGACCGAACACTTCTAAATAACAGCTCAATAGAACAAATAAATACGAAAGAAATTAGAAGAAAATTGAAAACCTTAAGAAGAGAGAGATATGAAAGATGTAATCCTGGGTCTATAAGTTTCCTGAAATAGTATCATCTGGCTTTATTTAGTTTCTCAATAGCATCACATTAAAATTACATTAAGAAGAGGATTAATATCTAACTGGGCCTCAGAAACAGAACTAAAAGCACACTATGGAAAAGCACAGGTGAACCAGAATGAGCCCCTTCCCCCCCAAAATGTTTGGGGTGCACTTCGCTTTCCTCTGCAGTCCACCTGGCATAAATTGCTATCTTTCATTTTTATTTGCTTCTCCTGGCAGTACCTAAAGAGAGTAACTCTTCAGAAGACTTCCATCTGATCTGAAGCAGCTGAATAAAACCCCATACTTTTAAGAATGAGACACGACAAGCTAAACTGTCATCCTGACCTGTCCTTCCAGTTGAAAATCGGTTAGCAAAGAGCCCTGCTAATCAGACCAGTGCCGTGCCTGTCCTGACCTGGCCCCAGTGACTAATGGAGGGACAAGCAACCAAGCCTGCCAGATCACATGCATACTACCCTCTAAGAGCAAAACTATTCCAACACTGTTCACACAACACTGAGAATTCCATAGGACAACTCCTTCCACCAATGTGAATTAGTTACAGAGACCTAAAGTTCTTTCCTCTTCAGAAATTTGATATTAGATTTCAGCTGATCAACAGGCATTTAATCATGTTTACTGTAAATACTTGAAGTGATTACAAACTAAACAGGTATGTATTCTGCTTTCCCTATCCCAAATCTAACAGAGTTAAGCAGCTTTCTCCTGACAAAAATACTTCATTTGCCAAAATGATGCCACTAAAGAAGCACCATCAGAGAAGGGGTTGCTCTTCACTGAATTCTCACTGATGAGGAAAGACCTGTTCTAATCTACAGATATTCTCTCATTCAGGGCCCACTGTGCCACCATGGCGTTTCTTTTTAGGTTGGTAAGCAAAGCTCAGGTTTACTCCGATCCAGACTTGGTGCTGACACTGGTTACAACCACAATATCCTAGAACAACTCAATATAGAACAGTAGTTGGCTGGTGTATATGCGTATAACTGGCTAGCTGACAGTATTGAGGGCTATGAACAGGAAAAAAAAGGACAAAAAAGATAGAAATCAAATAATCAAGCCATACCAATGTCAATGTGACATTAAGTAAATATTTTAATGGACTGTGATTACAAAATGGATATCACTAAAGTACACAGAAGCTTAAAAATAAGACTTCTTAACTGATCTCAAACACCAACACATGAAAGACTGGAAACAGGTAGGATGAAAATAATATGGGGCCAAACTGGAGTGCATTACACCCTGTGATCTAGCTAACTTGCATTTTAAAACAAAGTCACCAGTATAATCTTCATTACAAACATATGTCAAGTACTAGCATCCCAGATTAAGCTCTACTATAAACAAATTTTACAAGGCAAAAGGTCTAAAGAATTGTTACATTATAATTCTTTTATCCCATAATAACCCTTTACCATAACAAGAGGAGCTTGTGGTTCCCCAGGTACCTAGCACTCTTTTTTTTTTTTTTTTTTTTTGATTCTAAGATCCATACTACTTCCCTTATTTTAACAAGTCAAATCAGGATGAGGCTTACAGCCACATTTTCCCCCCTTAGTAGTGTATAAAATAATGGAGTACCTTACAAACATCTTAGATTCAATGAAACATCATATCTGTTTTTTTGAAGCCCTATATATAAAATAACCCACATCATGGGCACCACAATTACTAGTGGGCTTTTTACATGGCAAACTCCTGAGCCCAGAATCCTTTGGAGTGAGGATGAAAACTTTTGCATGGTTAACAAGCTCCCCAGGAGACCCTCATTCAAGCTCAGATGTGAGCCCTTCAAAACAGTACACCAATCCAAACACACAGGGATGTTTGAGATAGGGGTGGGGAGTGAGTCAGATCTAGGCCAAAAGAGCCCAAAGGTAAAACTCGCAGAACAAGAATCTTCATTCTTTCCTTAACAATGAATGGAAATCAGCCTGACTCTGGGCCAAGTCTCCTGTGGGCGGTGAGGAGGGCGAGGTGGGCAGTGAATATACCTGGGAATAATGTGCTGAGGAGCAGAGCAAAGATAACCCCTATTGCAATGGTTACAACAGAGTGTAAAATTAAAATCATCCCAATATTTTCTTGCAGTTTTCTTCTCTACCAAACCAGAATTTGGCTTAAAAAGTCATAATCCAGTTGAAGAAATGAAATGGGGATCAGATTTCTGTAACTGAGAGTACAAACATACCAAAACCAGAAAACAAGACAAAATGACATTTTGTTCTGTTTGCTCCTTCAGAGCTCCACAATTGTTGATTAAACATCTGTAATGTAACGTACTTTAATCCTTAACTATACCATCCAAGAGGAGGAAGAAAGATGGATGATTAGGGAGAAGCAAAGAAAAGGAGGGAGGAAGAAATAGATATTACGGAGAACAATAGCAAAAATAAAACTAAATACATTTTCACCGTGAGAAGTTGAACATAAGCAGGATAAAGAGGTGTCTAGTTCACAAATCGCTACAAAGAGACTAGAGAAAGAGAGAGTATAACTATCTTCATCTCATGTAACTACAGTATTTTACATTGGATCAGATGGGATGTTACAAGTTCCTATTCTGAATGTTTTAGAATTCCCCTATACATTCACTTCCTTTATACAGTCTTTAAGAAGTCTGCAGAATTTCCCTGCACCAGGGCAGACAGCATTGTCAGTCAAACTTTTTATATGAAGAAGTGGAGGACCAGAGTGGCTCCAACTGCCCAAGGGCCCTGGACGGCATACCATTTCTATCACAGAATCAAGAATACAAGTTAGCAGCCATTTGCAAAGAACTGGTAGTAAGAAGCGTTTAGTGTAAAATTTTCTGAACCAATTTAAAAAATTTTAAAAACCAATGAAAAAATTTCTTTTTTGTTGACCACAGGTCCTTCAACACACCTTTAATGATCACCTACCTGCAGATGCGGAATAGTATGGCTAGTCAGGTAGTACACCTGACAACTACGAGACTACGTGAACAAGCCGTGCAGAACTTATGATGAAAATCAATTTAGACTCATAGCTACAGGCGTCAGTATAACTTTTTCACACAAAAATTCACCAGGGTCCATCAATGGAAGAATGACTAAACAAAATATGATACGTGTCTACACGTAAAATATTATTCAGCCATAAAAAAGAACTAAGTACTGATACAGGCTACAGCATGAATGAACCTCTAAAACATAGTGCTAAGAGAAACGAAGCTAGACACAAAAGATCATCTATTTTATGACTCCATTTACGTGGAATATATTCAGAATAGATAAATCCGTAGAGAGAGAAAGCAGACTAGTGGTTGCCAGAGGTTAAGGAGTGGGGAGTAACTGCTTAATGAACATGAGGTTTCCTTTTGCGGTGATGAAAATGTTGCAGAACTACACAGGTGATGACTGCACAATACTATGAATGCACTAAATGCCACTGAACTGTATACTTAAAAATGGTAAATTTTATGTTATGTGGATTATACTTAATTTTTAAAGGAAATTAAAAACCTAACCAGAGAAACTAGAAAAATAATGAACATATGAAAATGTTTAGAAATAAGGGAGGTGTAAGTAATAAAACAGCTTGAATCAAACAAACAGGCCAATGAAGAAGACAATGAAAGAATACTGATGGAGTAAACTATGGAAACTCAGAGGCAACGGAATACAATTTCCTCTTCTGAGAGAACATCAGCTGACTCTATTTTAGGAGTAGAATAAAATTCACAAAATCTTTTAAAGTTTAAAGAGCTGGGGAGTCATGCTCAATCTCCGCAATCAGATTAAGGAAATTAGGCAATACATGATATTAAATAATTTGGTCAATGCCATTTACGAACTAAATGCACAACTACAGCTTAAAATCCAGCTTATCTGATCCTAAGTTCTGGAACTCTTCTGGACTAAATTCAAGACAAATTTTTGCTATTGGATTAAATTCTCAGCTAGATGGATTTTTGTGAGACCTAAGACCAAAGTCTTTTACTTCACAGGTCTTGAACCTTTCAGTTTTAAGAAATGGGTATAAAAGTGAGGGGGGAAAAAAAATGGACTCACTACCTCAAAGAAAGTAAAGTAGCTTTGTGAGGGCTCAGGCTGCCTTATTCACAGTACCCATGTTACCTATAATTTAGACATATGAGAGTCTAAATGAATGCAAACATTTTTGAATACTGAGACTGACCATTTAAGACCTAAAATATGTGGTAGAAAAAAGATCGGACTCTTATGATTCCCCATAGAGACTACTTTTCACCATTCAACAATCTCTTTGGCCTCTGACCCTCTCTCCAATGACCCTTCCCTTTTTAATGTATCTTCTTTAATTATGAAAAATTAGTTAGTAATTTTTTAAAATTGTAACTTATATTAAGTTCATTTAAAAAGTCACTTTAACCCAGTGGTGCTGTCTTATTTTGACTCCCTGTTAAACGGAAGCCCCCTACGTTGGGGATTTGGTGGAGGGGGCCGACCTGTTTCCTTTTTAAAAGTCTCATTTATGGGTGATTTTGAGAGATCTGCAGCTTGAAGATCACTGCATCAATCTCTTTTTCTTACTATCAAGACATACTAGTCTTTAGTGAGCTGAGAGAACATTACACAGAATTTGTGAAACAAAGTTTCTCACACCTGTATAAAACTGGAAAAAACTGATATTTAATTAGTAAACTGCCAGAGAACTCAAGACACTGTCAGCCTTTAAAAGAGGCACAGTTAATGATACACCAAAACCGGATGTTGACTCTGCCAATCTCTTGTTGAATGGCATGAGTTAGTAACCTGTATTTTCTAAGTTAAATGGAGATTCCTTTGTACTCAATAATGCACTGTATGAATAACGTTAAGGTTTCCCCAAACTTGTAAAATCTGACGGCACACCGCTAGTCTTGAAAAAGTGGTTAAGCGTTCAAGCGGTCTGGGATCCACTGTCAACATCAACCTTTGCATAACCTCTAGGGGAGTTCGTATTTTCTCAGTAAAATTGGGTAAGATACACAAACGGACCTACTCTATGGGTTGTGAGAAATAAATGTGCATATGAAAGCGCTTGGCACAGTGCCTAGAAAGCAATCTAATATCTAGTATCACTGTATTCATATTCTTTTTGACCAAATAAAAATAAAGGTCGTCAATTAAATAGTTTTGTATGATACGAAATTTTTAAAAGGAAAAGGTAGAAGATGATGAAAACATAAAAAAAATGACAGTTGGAGATCTCAGTCTCAAACGCCAGTCCACATTCTTTAGATCTAGGGTCACAAATCGTAACATATGGTGGAAACTGTGAGGACGGCGGCAAATAAATGGGAAAAAAACTAGGGGAAAAAAAAAAAAGAACGAACAGCACACCCATCAATGACATCGAATATCAACGGCCTGAACAGGTTTTAAAAATAAAAAGTACCTCCAGCTTAGAAGACACTGAAACTTTAAAAGTGAGCCAAGATCGCCCTCCACAGAGTTCAAAGGCAACATCCAACGCCACCCCCGCCTCTTCAGAGCTCCCGGCCCCCATTTCCGACCTGAGCTGGAGCCCCCGCGCGGGAGGCGCGCCCCAGGTGCCGGCCCCAGGCCGGAGCGCCAGGTGCAGGCGCCGCCCCGCCCTCCAAGGAGCCGGGGGACCGGCCGCCCCGCTGGGGATGCCCGCGCGGGGGCGGCGGCCCGGACCTCCGGCCAACCACGGTCTGGTGCCCCGGTCCTGCCGCGCCCTGTCCCCGGCGGGACGCGCCACGACGACCCGGGCACGCCCCGGGCCGGCGGTCGCCGGGGGAGCGGGGGATGAAGGTGAAGGTGGGCGCCCGGCTCCGCTCCAGCCTCCCTCCATCCTCCCCGCCCTCGGCCGCGACTCCGTCCGCCTCCCCGCCCGTCTCACCGGCCTCCCGCCCGCCTCTCCGCCGCGCACGCCCGCTTTCCGGCCTCCCTGCGGTCAGTCTTGCTGGAAGCCGACGGGAGCCGCCGCCGCCGCCTCCCGCTCGCTCCCTCGCTTCCTCCCGGGCTCCTCCGGCTTCCCCTCACCCCCGCGAGTGGCCGGGAGGAAGCCAGCTCGCCGCTGGGCCGCCTCCCTCGCTTCCCCGCCGCGACCAATGGGCCCCCGCCGCCGGGAAGCCGCGCCCGCCCCCTGGCGGTGGAGGACCGAGCCGGCGCCCCGTAGGCCGCAGGGAAAGGCCGGAGAGCGCAGGGAAGGCTCTGCGACCCCGCCCCCGTCCCCGTTCCGCTGCGCTGCGCTGTCAGGACCTGCCACGTGGGAGCTGCAGGGGCGGCGGCCGGCGGCCGGCTGCACCCCAGAAGAGGGCAGGTTTGTCACGGCCTCTTCCCACCACCCCCCCGCCTTCACCCACACTTCCATAAACCCCACCTTAAAGAAGAAATTTTAAAATAAACAGCCCCATTCTAGAGGTCCACCAGCTAGGGTATAAGGCATGGTCATCTTAACCTAAGGTCGTAGGCAATTTCATTTTGACTCCTTAAAAGCTAGCTAAGCTATGGTTAAAATACTACCTGTCCGGAGCAGTAGAACGCTGGTAACCTTCAGTGTCTGACCCAAGGAGAAAGGTAGTGCTTGTATTTTGCACCTCGCTTTTCTCTAATGTATTTAGCAACACAACAGTTGGAAATGTTTTTCTCCTGTACACACCTTTTCCCACGATTGTGTTGTTAACTGGGAAATCAACCCAAGTCCCGGCATACAAAACCTGAGAACACAAAATTGTTTCATAATTCCGATCCATGTTCAGAACAATTAATAATTGTAACTCATTATTAACTATTATTAGGTAGAATATCAGAACAATTCATGGTTGTGGGAATTAAACTGCACTTAAGAAATAATGGTTTAACCATAGTTAGTATTCTATCAAGTCTTAACTTTCCTGCAAAAATATAAAACACAGAACTTAAGTAATAGCTATGAATTTGGAAGTTTCTGTTCCATGGTAGGAGGAGGAAGCAATAAATGCATTCTAAGAGCCTTCTTTTGCTTGGACCTTGCTGGACCTTTGGGAATATGTTCTCATTTAATGCTCTCAACTCGAGTCACTATTATTTGTATTTTGCTTTAACAAATCAAAAAACCAAGACTCCAAAGTTGAGTTTAAATCACTTGTTTAAAAATATAGGGTAGCGAGTGGCGAAGTTGGAATTCCAGCCTAGTCCACCTAGCTCCAAACCAACAAGGCACTTTATATCTTATGATACCAAAATACAACATGCACTGTCACCATGCCTTCCCTAATTCTTCAGGTCCCACTGAAAGAATTTAGAAGGCTCTGGAGAAGGGAGGTCAGGCCATATTTGTGAAATACGCTTTTTGCTCCATACCCAAATTGGCCTGTATGGAAATGACATATGCCAAATTCTTACAGCACCATACTGGAAACAATTTCTGGACTGAAAGTGTGTTGAATATCCAATGACCATAGTATATAGCTTAGAACCCTTAGGTAGGTAATGAAATTAACAATAGTGGGTCACAACCAACATTTTGTTGTTGATTCACTGAAATAGAATAGAATAAAAAACATCAGTGTTCACAGCACAACTGGAGGATAAGTATTGTATCATGAAACGTTTGTACAGTATTAAGTGTGGCTGAGTGGGTTCCAGTGTTCTGGGCTACAATGTAAATTCTATTTTTTCACAGGGATTGCAATGTTTAAAAGTTGATAAATCACTTCTTTGGAACAGCTGTTAATCAACCAGTTTTTTCACCTACCTTTTTACTTGGCAAGTGGGGAGGCAGGAGAAATAGTCAAGATTAATGATTAAGTTGAATAAGACTACAGAAAACTTTGCAGCTCCGAGAGGCTTAATCCAAACAAGTGTTGCTATGTTACATAATAATAATGATAATTTATATTTTTAAAGCCAATATTTATTATGTGTTTGCTGTGTGCCAGGCTCTTTCCTAAGCACTTCATATATATTTACTCATATAACCCTTAAAATAATCCTGCAAATACAGAGGAGAAAAATGACTGACAGAAAGTTGTCCAAGATCCTGCTGCTAGTATGTGGCAGAGCCAAGATTCAAACCCACATGCCCCAAATTCAAACTTCAAAGCTCATCCCTGTCTATACTTGAAAAGAAAATTAATTCTCTCTTCAATGGGTACAAGGTTTTACACAAAACTATAATTTATCCTATACTATTTCCCACATAAAGATTACATAAGATTGCTAAAGGTTAAACTTGATGAAAGCCTGAGAATATTCATTGGACCCATTCACAAGTAGAATATTTCATTTGGCATCAGTTGTCTGTATACGTAGTTGTAGACCGCCTGCAAATACAGCCACCAATGATTCCTCCCATTCCTATAGATTTGTGCCACTTTTACCATCAAGAGAGTAGGGTCTGTGTCCCTCCTCCGAAACCTAGGCTGGCCCTGGGACTTGTTTTGACCCACAGAATGCAGCAGAAGTGATGCTGTGTAACTTCTGGGCCTTGGAGCTTCCATTTTTTTAGGATGCAGTCACCGCATAAAGAAACTCAAACCAGGCTACTGAATGAGAAGAAAATCTGTGGAGAGAAAGAGAGGCCTAATTAGGCCCAAACCATCCAGCCATGCAGCTGAGTCAGTAGGTGAGTGAAGTCACTGAGTGGTCCAGCCCCAGCTAAGCTCCTTGCTGAGTGCACCACGTGAGTGACCCCAGACAATACCATGTGGCAACCACCCTGTCCAGACCAGCCAGCCCACAGAATCTTGAGAAATCTTTGTTTGTTGCTGTTTTCAGTTGCTAAGTTTTGTGGTAGTTTTTTAATATAGCAATAGGTTACTGAAACATGGGGGACAAGGTTTGTAAAAAAAAAAACAAAGTAAAAATAAATAAATACATACATTCATACATAAATGCAAGCTGACCATCCCTAGGAGTGGGACTACATTAAAATATTAAAGCATGCTTTTATTGGATTATAAAGTCAAACTTGTAGAGAAAGCCAGAAACTCTCCTGGTTTGAAAGAACATGGGGCTGGGGGGAAGCAGAGGTAGAATAATAAAAACAAGAGTAACAGTGTCAAATGTGATACCTACCCTGGATTAAATACCACACCCAGGTGTGGCTTTAAAAACTGTTGTTCAGAATGGTTACGAAAGTATGCATTCAGAACTCTCAAACTTCCTCCAGCCTGTAGGTATAAGCCCCAGGACACCAGTGTTACTCCTCTCATCCCACCAGCTCCTTTCCTGCCAGCCAGACCGTTCATCAGTTGAGCCAAGTTTAAGCCTAGGTGTCCCTGTAAAGATTCCAATTTCCGGACTTCTCTTTTTCACAGACTTTGTTAGCCTAGTGAGCCACATGGACTTTTGCCTAAATGCCTCACCCTAAATGCCCCTCCTTTCCTTTCCTTAGATACATTTATCATTTTATCATAAACTTTTACCATTTTAACTGTTTTTAAGGATACAGTCTGGTAATACAAGTACATTCACATTGTTGTGCAATCAGCACTATCTTCCACCTCCAGAACTCTTTTCATCTTGAAAAACTGAAACTCTACCCGTTAAACAATAACTCCTCATCCTCTTGTCTCTCCAGTCCATTGCAGCACTTCTGCATTCCGTTTCTATGAGTTTGACTACCTTTGATACCTCATATAAGGAAAATAGCATCGTTTAAAAAACTGGCTTGCCCACAGATTTCAGGACACCATATTTGGTCCATAAGTAACACGGTCTACGTAAAATAAGTGGTTTAACTTACCATGAAACGTATAAAAATTTGGATTTTTTTAAATGATGTGTTTATTCTACTCCCTAGAAAATTCTGGTTTTGATTAAATCTTTTAATAGATCTTTCAGTGTGGAAAAATTTGGCATTGTTGTCTTGGTTATAATCATATTAAATAATATACTGAATATGGTAACCCACATCTAAAATATGTATTGGAATCATGACTGCAAAGAAACTTCCCTTCCCCTGAAAGTATGTATGGGTGTATATTATAAACAATTATTAAGATTATTAGTGGTTTCTTCAGAAGAATAGTTTATTATTCTGTCTTATAAAATATTACTGGCTAGAAAAATTTCTGACTCAGCATCATAATCTAAAAAACACTTTTTTAAAGTCTTATATGGCAGTGTTATGTAATGCCAAGCAGATACAGAAGCCAAAGATCAGTCTAAATGCACACACATACATACACACAGAAACAACACATATCTTGCATGTATACAATACTCGCATAGTGTATGAGGTATTTTAAAATATGTATTTATCAGACCTTGGGAGAAAATAATTTTTTTACCGCCACAGAGCAAATGGGAAAATGTGACGACACCCCTGACATTCATATAATTCTAATTAAATGAATGAATAAGCCTCACATAAAGTCATCTAAAAACACTTCTCTCCATATCTCATTTAAAAAAAAGTCCACCAGAAAGTCCTCTGAGAAGAAGCAACTGAACAAATAAAGAACAAACTTTGTATTTTCCTAAAACATAATTGCTTCAGTCTGTAACTTCAATCCTTGATTAAGAACTGAATAGGAGAACCCTTTAGTCTAAGCACAAAAGGATTCACTGTGACTGTGGTATTTTTATTAAACATTAAGATCTCTAGTTACATTAAATGGAAATGCATTGTTTGCTTTCAAGGGCCAAGCCACAGGAATATGGGTAACAAAATATCATCCAATGGTTAGTATTGCACTAAGACCTGTTTTCTAGTGGATTTAGTGGTCACTGAAGATAACTCAGCAACACCCTAGGAGGCCAAAATCCCAGGTAATTAAGCTGGTCTGAGAAACATACAAGTAGCAAAACAGACAAAATAAACCAAAACCTACTCCATGCATTGTTGCCATCTTTGTGTATTCTTTTTGTGTAGTTTTATAACACTCTCTTAAATTTGTTGAACATTTTCCCTAATGTTACTAAGTTCAATATCACCTGTCCAGAGAATTAGGTGGAAATATTGGAATCCAAGACGATGCCATTGACTTTCAAATTCTGTAGTCTGTCTGACTTGTGCAAGGCTGTCTGTGCCAGATGCCTTTCCTTGATATACCTGTGACCTAAATAGGGAACAGAATCAGCCTACGTACCAAAATTTGTTTCATGAACTGCATTTAATTTTAGGCCAATTTTCTGTTGCAGTTACTTCAATCCTCCACCCCCCACCCCCCAGCCCTGCTTTAAGATACTACATCTGAGCTCTTCTGAACTTGTATCCTGGTTAGGTATGAGAGAATCTTTATGAGTCCCTAATCCGTTCATTATTTGCGCTTTTATTTTGAAATGTTTTTTTTTTTTTTGTAGAACTGCTGTGGCCTCACTGAGGTTTGGTACATATTTTTAAGTGTAATTTATTTACGCAGAGAAGTTCTGCTCAAATATAGCATCTGGTATTTTGTAGAGTTCTATCCAATAGTCAAAATTTCCATCTCTATTCATGAAGCAAAAACCAGGGAAATTGCTCACTTCACTTTAAGACGCTAAGAGTGGGGAATTTAACCTTCAGTTTCTATAGATTCTAAACTAATGTCACCTTCCCAAATTCCCTTTCTCTTCTGTGCCTCTAGGACACCCCTCCCTGACCCCATAATTGAGAAGGGAGAGTGGAGTTGGATTTGGAGTCAGACATCGGATGAATTTAGATGCTGGCTTTCTCAGTCACTAGCTGCTAAATGACCTTAGGCAAGTTGCTTCCTCTGTCCAAGCCACTTGCCACCCCATAAATGAAAACAATAACAATTCCCTGACAAAGTTTAGGGTTTTTTTTTTTTTTCTTTAGTGGTGAAAAACATGTAGTATAATTTCTAGTATAGGAGATAACACTCATTTGCCATATATGGTCTCAGAGAATTCTTAAATGCCCTCACCCACTGTCCCCCTGATCTGCCTGCAAAACTTTGATGAGATATCTGCTTATCAGTTCACACGGCCAGTTGCCCTGGAACTTTGCATGGCCTTGCTTTGGTTCTCCCTATAACTCTTGGGACTCATCTGTTGTTCAGTTATTTTCTGCACTACCACTTCGGGTACAGCTTGTCTCATTCATAGGAGATGACACCTCATGACGCCTCCCCTTGCCACTGTCTAGCCCAGCAGTACTGTCATCTCTCCGTCACCAATGGCAGACCTAAGTAGTCAAACTCATCACTGGTCCATTTACCCTCTTCCAGGAATCCAGAGGCCACATTGTCTGGCTTATCATTAACTGTCTGTACCTGTATCTTAACCTAAACTGTTTACTCTCTCAAATCCTTAACTCATCTACTGAACTCTCTCAGTTTCTCACAGTTCCTTATTGAGTTTTAACTTCTTTCTTAGATAATCACCATTGTATTTGTTCATCAATCCTACCCCTTTTCGTCTTTTATTTTGATGGAAGAAATTTTCACATATTGCAGTGTGGGGAAGTCATTCTGGCTAATACATGGTTTGGCTTGAACTTTATGCTACCTAGAATCGCCTGTCTTATGTTCTGTCAAACACGCATTGTACATCTGCTTTAACCATTAAAGAAAAGAATGCATTTAAAAATCAAAATGGAATAACTGTAATTCAAGCATTCAAAATGGAGCTAGGTGCCCATTGTGGATGTGGTTTCAGATATGTTCCTACATCACAGAGAACTTGAATTTTTCAAACTGTATCAAATTCAAGGACACCACCAGCTGTTCTCAAAACAATATTTGCTAGCAGCTGCCAGCTGCAACTTTGTGGTCTCAAGGTCTCCCCTCGTAACTATGCAACTGTCTCAGACCTGACCCAATCCTTACTTAATAAGCACCCTTACTTCTTGCCAGCTCCAATTATAACTCATGTAACTAACTGTAACCTTGTGATTTTTGCCTTTGTAAACCTCCCCCAATTTGTGGTCGAATGGAACACAATTCAAGAGCTTCTTGAATCTGTGTCTCCTCAGCTATAGCCCTCAGTTTGGCTCAGATAAAGTTCTTTTCTATTCCTATCATAGATTGATTATTTCCATCAACAGTTTGTCTGTTTGTCGTTGTTGCTGTTCAGTTATATCCTGTCTCTCTTTGAGCCTCTCACACGTGGTGGGTCATTTTCCCCACCAAAGGGCTTAACATATTATTCCATATAATGAGAGGCTTCTCATTTGGCATTTTAGTGTATTTCTCGAGACAAGGATTGACTATTCCCAGTATGAAAATAATGTCAGGCAAACAGAAGATTTCCCCAAATATTTATTTGAATCCAAAAATTAATTTACGGTATAGGACAACTTTAAGTCTCCTGAGAAATTTTAAATAACTTTACTTTCAAGAGAATACACACCCCCTGGCAACCACTAACCTGTTATCCATCTCTGTAATTGTATCATTTCACAAATGTTATATAAATGGAATCGCATGGTATATAACCTTTTGGAATTGGCTTTTTTCCCTCAGCATAATTCCCTAAAGATTCACCAGTTTGTTATCTTCAAGGATAGGTGGGGGTAGGGACATAAGGCAGTGGGTGTGGTTATAAAAGGGCAATTTGAGGGATTCTTGTGTCAGGAGAATAGTTTTGTTTCTTGACTGAGGTGGTGGATAATGAACCAACACAGGTGGTCAAATTACATAAACTAAATACACACACCAATGAGTACCATTAAAATGGGGGAAATCTGAATAAGATCATCAGGTTATATCCATGTCAATATCCTGGTTGTGACGTTACACTATAATTCTGTAAGATGTTACCATTTTACCAGCTGGGTAGAGGGTACACTGATCTCTCTTTTATTTCTTACTACTACGTGTGAATCTATAATGATCTCAAAATAAAAGGTTTTAGAATATACATGAGGCATTTTTGACTGTTAGAGTAAGACAGCATTCTTGAAAAATCATGTAATTTGAATGTCAGTTTTTGAAAGAGCCTGAGGAATTTTGCACCTCTCATTTTAAAGATTTCAAATAGTACGTATTATGCAAAGAGCCTAGGGCAATTGTCTCTTTAACGTCTGAGATAAAAATGATTCTACTATTATACACAGACATAAGGGAGACTAATTCTACAAACAGCCCAAGGGAAAGATGGATATGTTAGTTTCCTAGGGCTGCCCATAACAAATGACCAAAACTTAGGTCATTTAAACAGCAGAAATTCATTATCTCACAGTTCTGGAGGCTAGAATTCTCAAATCAAGGAGCCAACAGGGTTGTGCTCCCTCTGGAGGATGTAGGTGAGAATTCTTCCTTTCTTCTTCCAACTTCTAGTGGCTTCAGGCATTCCTTGGCTTGTGAATGCATCACTGCAATCAAAGTGTCTATCGTCACCTGTCCTTTTCCTCTTCTCTCTGTGTCTTCTCCTCTGTGTCTTATAAGGACACTTGTCTTTGGATTTAGGGCCCACTGGATAATGCTAACTATGCTCTTATCTCAAGATCCTTAATTTAACTACAGTTACAAAGAAACTTTTTCCAAATAAGGTCACCTTCACAAGTGCAGGGGTTTGGAGGTGGATATATCTTTGGTGGGGGAGGGGCACTATTCAACCTACTACAATGAGCAATAATTAATTCATCCATTCATTCTTTCAAGAATATTCCTTGAGCTCCAAATAGGAATATAATATCATCCTAGGAAAGATGAGTCATGCACTATGGCATCTATGAATAACTTGTAGTCACTTTGTGGGAAAAATACATGCCAAATCTTAACGGCAGTAGATACAAGAAGTGCATACATACAAGTAAGAATGGGGGTCAAGAACAGAAGATCCAAGAAGTCTAGTTCATTAAACTGCTCTTAGGTAGATTTCTCGTAGAATATATGAAAGAAAAAATAGGTTAAACTGGGCCTTAAAGGGCAGTAGCCTTCATTTCAGGCTCGGAGAAAAATGTGGGCAGAAGTATTGTGGTGGAAATGACCCCATACCCTAATGTAAGTATGAAGGAAATAAAATCAGTGAGGGCAAATAGCTGATATTGAGGGGACATTTACACTGAGGCTAGATCCCAAAGGGCTGTGAATGTAATTAAGGAAGTTTATGATGAGGGAGAACTGTGGGATGTTTCTTTAAAGAGGGTGGCGGTGATCGATTTTATTTGTGAGACTCCGACAGGGAAGTGCCACAAATGAGAGATTAGCTGGGAGCTCTGGTGAAGAGGAAAATTAGAAACTTGCACTCAGCTAAAAATAACTCCATGCTTGTTTTGCTTTTGTAAAATATGCTTGCTGCACCAAAGGAAAAGCAAAACAAAGCAGGATGACCTAGCAATCTATTGTAACCATAAGATGTTTTGCTAAAAATGGAATGTTCTGCACCTGCTCTTGTAAGTTTCTGTTTGGAAACTTCTGTGCTCTGTAAACCAAGCAACCAAGCTACCCATGCTAACTGTAAACATGTGCACTGACCCCTATAAAAGTAAAGCTCACCCTGAGCTCGGGGCCCAGAACTTTGGAACATTAGCTCATCTGGGGCCACTGGCTTAATAAACCTGAGTTCTCCAACCCTCCGTGTGTGGTGCTTGGTTTCTCGATGGACCGATTTTCGGCAACACTGGCATAGGGCTCACAAGAAGAGACAAAATTCTGAGCTCACCTGACAAAGGTGGGAATGGAAAGAAACTGAAGAGTATGGAAGATACCCAAGGCAGCCTTTACAAGGGAGCACTCAGTCAGATAGAGTGTGTGTTAGTCAGGGCTTTCCACAGAAAAGAACCTATTGGATAATATAAGTAACTGGCTTATGGTTTTATGGCGGCAAAGTCCCCAAATCTGCAGAGTGAGCTGGCAAGCTGGGTACCTGGGAGAGCCACCAGTGTAGTTCCAGTCCTGAGGCCAGCAGCTCTAAGACCTAGGCAGGGTCTGGAGGCAGGAAAAGTTCATGTCCCAGTTTGGAGGCAGTCAGGCAGGATGAATCCTCTTTAACCCTCAGAGAAGGGTCAGCCTTTTACCTATTGGATAAAGCCCCCTTACGTGAGAGAGGGCAATCTGCTTTACTACGGGTACAGATTAACTGTTAACTTCATCCTAAAACACTCTCACGCTAACACCCAGAATAACGTTTTCACCAAATATCTGGGCACCCTGAGACCCAATTAAGTTGACATATATAAAACATCACAGGGCCCCACAGTTACAAGGTCACTGTCTTAAAATTCTGAGCAATTTTATTTTTGAATCTGTGTTTTATAAGTGAAATCTGGTGGGGCAATGAAGCATGTTTTAGATGTCTGGAGCCACTGTTCACCGGTAATCCTACCCACCTCCCCAAGTCTCCTCACCTCCCCAGGGTGGGTTTTCTATCACCAGCCTCACCCCCACCCTTGCTGTCCTTGGCTGTGCCCAGCTTCCTCTCCCTGCCCTGACCTAGTGACCACTGCTGCCCTCTGCCCCAGCGGGGCCTCCTGCTACTGTGGAAAGGATTACAGATGGGCATGCAAGCTCTGTCGCATCTCACAGAGAGGCCCGGAGGCCCACCTCAGCTGGCAGGGCCATGACATATTCAGTGGGCAAATTCCCAGGAGCAAGCTCCTGTCTGTCTCCTTTCCAGGCACTAAGCATGTCCTGGCACAGGGCTTGCAATCTTACGGGTCATCGCCTACTGGGGATTTGGGCAAAGGGCTTCCCTCATCCCACCTGGGGCCTGGAATGTAATCCAGCAGCTAATGGGACAGTGAACTTGGCCACCAGTAGTCATAGGGGGCGAGGCGAGTGATCCTATGTTGAGGGAGTGCTTCATTGAATCACAAATGAAAAAACACCAGGACAGATTGAGGAAGACTGCTTAGTTCCTTTCACAGCATCTTGTTTCTGCTTTTTAAACAGAGCTGCTGCATTTTTATTTTGCACTGGGCCTCACAAGTGATGTTGTAGTTTAGGAAATACCATAAAGGGAGACCAGACAGGCTTTGGGATTGAATGGATATGAAAACTGCAGAGACGAAATGTACCAAGATTATGATTTTAGATGACAGAGAAGGTGGAAAGCTCTGTTGCCAGAAATTGCCAGTCAGAAAGGGAGCTGATCTCTGAGGAAGGTGACCAGCCATGGTAGGTATGTTATGATGTGACCTTGTGTGGATGTTAAGCCTCCAGGGCCAACATTCAGGGCCCAGCTTGCTGAGTGGACCCTGATAGGATCCTCGTTCTTGGCTTTCAAGCTGTGGTGCTGCCACCTTACTTCTGGGCAGCCCTCCTTCCATTAAACCTTCTAATCTCCCAACTCCCCCAAAGCTGCTCTTTCCTCTGAATGAGGTGCAAAGAAGCCGATTTAGCTCAGAAGAGGTCATGTGAGGACATCTCAAGAATGAGGGAATAGCTTAAGCGGCATAAGTGATATCTGTATGCTGACAGAAAGTGCTTTATCCTTGACTACGTGATGACAGGTTTGTTTTAGTTTGAGCTCGCCTGTAGGGTAGTCAGTGCGTTAATCAGAAATTCATAATTTGCGGGTTATCTGTTCACATTTAAGGAAGGCTGCACCCCAGAGGCAGCTATACCACAAGGGCTACTGCTGTCTTTATCTCCCACCAACACCAAAGACTTTGCTAATCAGTACAACCAAGGTTAGAAACTGTGTTCACTCACTGGCAGAATTAGTGGCATTAGGATATACGTATTCGAAAAAATAGTTTAGGGCATTCCCTCCCTATTGTATGAACAAGGTATGTGAATCCAGTAACGGCTCCTCTGCAGGATGATCCCTAAAGTTACCACCTCTAGAATGTTCCTGCCTCCAGAATATTGTGTCGGGATCACATGAACCATTTATGCAACTTGTTTTCAAACCTCTTCAGAGTACAGAGAACTGGCATTTCACAGAGTTTACAGAAGAGTTTGTATCTATGGTTTTATCCTGTTCTGTGCCCACTAGCTAATAGACATTTGTTTAATAAATGTATATATGGCAGATTTTTAGTCCAAGGCTCATTATACACAGTTGACAAGTTTGTAGATATTAACCTTGAACTACCTCTATTGCTAATGACCAGTAACTATAACACATAATCTAAAAGTTGTAATGAGCGAAGTGGCTTAAGACAGGTTTAAACCCTTCATAAACTCACATACCAGTCATACGCCAACCCTCAAGGGGCGCATGTTATCCACTTGGGTTTCTTGTGAGTCCAGAGCCTAGTGGAAATTTGTGAGGTGAGTTTCAAAAAGAAAAGGCTGAGAATTTGTCTTTCAAAACTGAAAAATTCAAGGAAAGGAATGAGTCATCTTGGCTTTGAAAAGATCTTTGCAGCCATGTCAAAGCACAAATATCTAGAAAGAAGAAAAAGAGGAAATGCCGGAGAAGAATCTTAATTTCCTGGAGATGTTGATCTGTTTTGTTAAAAATAAAAAAAGAGAGAGAGAGACGGAGACTTAAAAAAAAAATACCAAGAGAGCCCAGAAATATTCAACATACAATTACTTATTAAAAACCAGTTTTCCTCTCCATTAGTTCCTTTCCTTCTCAATATCTTTGCTTCTATGTACAGGTGAATATCTGAAGAAAACCAAAGATCTTTTTCCCTGAAAAAATATTGGAAGAAAGAATCCAGGTGCTTAGCCCAACAAAAGGCCACCTGCTCTGTAAGGAGCATCAAGCGTTTTCTGAGGTCTCGTGGTTTCCTTTGACTGATTCAACTTCCTTAGAAGGAGGTTATGGTTCAAAATAGCATTTTTCCTCTTTGATACACCTAACATTTCAGAAAGTATAGGGACCTTCTGAAGCCCATCCATCGACATCAGAGCTACCCTTTTTTTTTTTTAATAAATTTATTTACTTATTTTATTTATTTATTTATTGGCTGCATTGGGTTTTCATTGCTGCATACGGGCTTTCTCTAGTTGTGGTGAGCAGGATCTACTGTTCATTGTAGTGTGTGGGCTCCTCACTGCAGTGGCTTCTCTTGTTGTGGAGCATGGGCTCTAGGCATGTGGGCTTTAGTAGTTGTGACACACAGGCTCAATAGTTGAGGCGCACGGGCTTAGTTGCTCCATGGCATGTGGGATCTTCCTGGAGCAGGGATTGAACCCGTGTCCCTGCACTGGCAGGTGGATTCTTAACCACTGTGCCACCTAGGAAGTCCTGAACTACCCTTTCAATCACCAACAGACTGCTAAGCAAATCACCTCATTGGCCAGATTCCCTTCTATATACCATATTTCCTTTCCAAGTTCCAATGAGCATCCTTGAGGTAAAATGAACTTGATGAACTGAAAGAAAGACTGTTTCTTGTATGAGATCGTTCAAATACTTCTCCACAACTTATAATACAATGGATATCATTGTGTTCAGAATTTCATTTTATAGGGTTAACATTTTATGAGATCTTTCATAAAGGCCATCTGCAAAGGCTAAGTGGTTGGCTATTTACACACATTTGACTCACTGTACTGAAAAAAAAATTACTAAGATACCTGATATGTTTAGATTTGGTCTAATCATTGTGATAAACTTTCAGACTATTAAAAATCATCCCTTAATACACCTGTACTTGGGCTTCCTAGGTGGCACAGTGGTTAAGAATCCACCTGCCAACGCAGGAGACACAGGTTCGATCCCTGCTCCAGGAAGATCCCACATGCCACGGAGCAACTAAGCCCGTGTGCCAAAAAAAAAAAAAAAAAAATACCCCTGTACTTTTTGCATAGTCGTTTTTTACTGTCAAGTTTCAGTGACCCTAAATAAGCATTGAAATTACATTTAATGTGTAACCCTACAATTTTCTATTGCTCTTAACATGTCCTCTGTGGAAAAAGGGAAGGATGTAGATAGAAAGACACAATCATCTGACAACTTACCTCCTCCTCCCCCCCCCCAATTAAGGTCTAGTTCCTGAGGCTCATTTTTTTTTTTTTTTTGGGGGGTACACCAGGTTCAATCATCTGTTTCCATACACACATCCCCGTACTCCCTCCCTTCCCCGACCCCCCCCCCTTGATTCCCCCCACCCTCCCTGCCCCAGTCCTCCAAGGCATCTTATATCCTCGAGCTGGACTCCCTTTGTGATACAACAACTTCCCACTGACTATTTTACAGTTGGTAGTATATATATGTCTGTGCTACTCTCTCGCTTCGTCTGTTTCCCCTTCACCCCCCGCCCCCTCCCATACCTCGAGTTCTCCAGTCCATTCTTTGTATCTGCATCCTTGTTCTTGTCACTGAGTTCATCAGTACCATTTTTAGATTCCGTATATGTGAGTTAGCATACAATATGTGTCCTTCTCTTTCTGACTTACTTCACTCTGTATGACAGATTGTAGTTCTATCCACCTCATGACATATAGCTCCATCTCATCCCTTTTTATAGCTGAGTAATATTCCATTGTATATATATGCCACATCTTCTGTATCCATTCATCTGTTGATGGGCATTTAGGTTGCTTCCATGTCCTGGCTATTGTAAAGAGTGCTGCAATAAACATTATGGTACAAGTTTCTTTTGGGATTATGGTTTTCTTTGGGTATATGCCCAGGAGTGGTAGTTCTATTTGTAGTTTTTTAAGGAACCTCCAAATTGTTTTCCATAGTGGTTGTACCAACTCACAGTCCCACCAACAGTGCAGGAGAGTGCCCTTTTCTCCACACCCTCTCCAACATTTGTGGTTTCCAGACTTTGTGATGATGGCCATTCTGATTGGTGTGAGGTGATACCTCATTGTGGCTTTGACTTGCATTTCTCTGATGATGAGTGATGTGGAGCATCTTTTCATGTGTTTGTTGGCCATCTGCATGTCTTCTTTGGAGAAATGTCTATTTAGGTCTTCTGCCCATTTGTGGATTGGGTTATTTGCTTTTTTGGTATTAAGCTTCATGAGCTGCTTGTATATTTTGGAGGTTAATCCTTTGTCCGTTGTTTCATAGGCAATTATTTTTTCCCATTCTGAGGGTTGCCTTTTAGTCTTGTTTATGGTTTCTTTTGCTGTGCAAAAGCTTTTAAGTTTCATGAGGTCCCATTCATTTATTCTTGATTTTATTTCCCTGATTCTAGGAGGTGGGTCAAAAAGGATGTTGCTTTGATGTATGTCATAGAGTGTTCTGCCTATGTTTTCCTCTAGGAGTTTTATAGTGTCTGGCCTTACATGTAGGTCTTTAATCCATTTGGAGTTTATTTTTGTGTATGGTGTTGGGAAGTGTTCTAATTTCATTCTTTTACATGTTGCTGTCCAATTTTCCCAGCACCACTTATTGAAGAGGCTGTCTTTTTTCCATTGTATACTCGTGCCTCCTTTGTCAAAGATAAGGTGCCCATATGTGTTTGAGCTTACTTCTGAGTTCTCTATTCTATTCCATTGATCGTCCTTTCTATTTTTGTGCCAGTACCATACTGTCTTGATCACTATGGCCTTGTAGTATAGTTTGAAGTCAGGAAGTCTGATTCCACCAACTCCATTTTTCCTTCTCAAGATTGCTTTGGCTATTCGGGGTCTTTTGCGTTTCCATACAAATCGTAAGATTTCTTGTTCTATTTCTGTGAAAAATGCCATTGGTAATTTGATCGGGATTGCATTGAATCTGTAAATTGCTTTAGGTAGTACAGACATTTTCATGATGTTGATTCTTCCAATCCAGGAACATTGTATGTCCCTCCATCTCTTTGTGTCGTCTTTGATTTCTTTCATCAATGTCTTAAAGTTTTCTGCATACAGATCTTTTGCCTCCTTAGGCAGGTTTATTCCTAGGTATTTTATTCTTTTTGTTGCAATGGTGAATGGGAGAGTTTCCTTAATTTCTCTTTCTGCTCTTCCGTTGTTAGTGTATAGGAATGCAAGAGATTTCTGTGCATTAATTTTGTATCCTGCTACTTTACTAAACTCATCAATGAGTGCTAGCAGTTTTCTGGTAGAGTCTTTAGGGTTTTCTATGTATAATATCATGTCATCTGCAAAGAGTGACAATTTTACTTCTTCTTTTCCAATTTAGATTCCTTTTATTTCTTTTTCTTCTCTGATTGCTGTGGCTAACACTTCCAAAACTATGTTGAATAATAGTGGTGAGAGTGGACACCCTTGTCTTGTTCCTGTTCTTAGAGGGAATTCTTCCAGTTTTTCCCCATTGAGAACGATGTTGGCTTTTGGTTTTTCATATATGGCTTTTATTATGTTGAGGTAATTTCCTCCTATGCCCATTTTCTGGAGAGCTTTTATCATAAATGGATGTTGAACTTTGTCAAAAGCTTTTTCTGCATCTATTGAAATGATCATATGGTTTTTATCCTTCAATTTGTTGATATGATGTATCATGTTGATTGATTTGCGTATATTGAAGAATCCTTGCATTCCAGGGATAAACCCCACTTGATCATGGTGTATGATTTTTTTAATGTGCTGTTGGAGTCTGTTAGCTAGTATTTTGTTGAGGATTTTTGCCTCTATATTCATCAGTGATATTGGTCTGTAGTTTTCTTTTTTTGTGACATCTTTGCCTAGTTTTGGTATCAGGGTGATGGTGGCCTTGTAGAATGAGTTTGGGAGTGCTCCGCCTTCTGCAATATTTTGGAAGAGTTTGAGAAGGATAGGTGTTAACTCTTCCTGAGACTCATTTTATCACAATTAACTCCTGCTTCCTCCACAGGTCCCACCCATCATTTCCCTCTGTGAATTCTGTACCTATTGCCACCACCGTAAACCAATCTTTAGGCTATTTTGACTCCCTAGTTCTCCTGGTCTAGGCAGGAGAGGAAAAAAATCCTTTCATCTTGGGTGATTTCTGAGCAAGTTATAATTTGAGAAAATGAATTCATTAAGAGGCTAAGAGAAAAAATTGAAATAAAGAAAAGTAACAGAGAAACAGAGGAAGAAAGGGTATCATAGAACAAAATGGCAAACTTTAAAGTAAATAAGGTCAAGCTCACATGGACCTGGCTGGGAAAAGTTTTCAGGACAACCATCCAAGATTACAAGCAAACAAGCCACAGAGACACCTAACCTCTGGTGTCTTTGTGTTGTCCCCATAGCTAGATAAGGTGGTGAGTCAGTCTGTCCCTCCCAGAGCCTGCTTTTTAGTTAATGCTCTTATCTGCCACCTGGTCCTGGGCTGGTCTCCAACCATGTGTGACTCTCACTTTCTTAACAGCTCTGTGTCCAACTGGTTAAGGAAGCTTATACCACATGAGTTTAGATTGCCCTGGGTTTCGTTTAGTTTTGTTTTTTCCTTTTCATCTTTCTTATAACTGCATTTTAATTTTTTGACATTGTTTTAGTGATTTCTCCCTCCCACTACCAAAATATTTTTCCTACATGTAAACTAATTCAGAGCCTAGAAAGAGCAGGAGTCCCTGTTAAGGAAGACTGCAACAGTTGGAAATGAATGTGAGCTCACCCTTCTGTGAGGTGGCTTCTTCACTACTTGCCTAGGAAAATATCTTGGCCCAATCTCTGTGGCAGCCACATGTCCTCTGGTAGTGATGCCATCTTTTTGAAAGACTATTCATCTCACATCTGTCAATTTTCTTTTCCAAATGCTCATACCCTAATGCATTTTCCACTGAGTTCTGGTTTCAGATTTCGGATATGTAACTTCACCTTAGTTGGTTTGTGGTGTAGATGTGATTATCACCCAATAAGCACCTGATCTATCTTCCCAGATGCTGGCTGATGGCTTCCTTTCCAGAAGTGGTTTATTATTCTAGTAGGATGGGATTTTCTGTGTTCTTCACCTTCTGTGTCTTCTCCATTTAGGTTTTCCCATGGTCTCTAAGCAAAGTGATCAATATTAGCAGGAGAAAGTTCTTTTAGTTATGCTAATAATGGCTGTGAGAATTTATTCACTGAACATATATTTACTAAGTATCTATTGTGTGCCAAGCACAGTTGTAGGAATTGGGGGTTTGGAGAAGAATATGTAAAGTCCATGTCCTCAAAGAGCTTACAATATGATGGGGGAGGATTTGAGGTAAGAGGAAACTTGAGATAGTAAATTTCAGGGCAGGAAACTTTGATAAAATTTGCAAGCTCAAGAGCAAAGGTCAAGGCCAATACCTGGAGGAAATCTAATAGAAAATGAAGGAGAAAGGGTAGCTCAGGGAGGAACAAGCCTTCTGGTCACTCCAAGAGGGTGAAATTGTCATTGACCAAAGTATGTCCTAAGGAAATAGTAAATAAGAGTTTGTATCAACCTCTGAACTCCAAGGCTAATCTTGGTTGGCCACCTTCAGAATTTTTTAAAAGGTGATAGATTAAGTGGGTTCTATGTATCTTCCTAATCATCATGGATCAAAATTGAGAGGAATTACACAATATCAGAAAATAATAGATTTTAGAAGCAAGCAGAAATGAAGATTGTTATCTCACAGCATGTATGTACTTATAAGAAAAGATGAAATTAAGTGCAAAACATAATCAACCAGAAGGCTACTCTAATCATGAACTATGCTAATTTATTATTATTGCTTAAAGTTACAGTTTCTTTCTTTTTTTTTTTTTCTATTTCCACATGGAGGAAATTTTTAAAAGAAAGAGGGGAAGGAGAGGTTAATAACATCTACATTTTCCTTTTAATTACAAATGTCTTTCACTTCACTATTAACATATTTCAATAAACATGTTTAACTCCTGATTCAATAATTTCATGGGGAAGTAAATGAGCTGAATTCAGCTTTGTCAGTAGGATTTAGAAAATAGACACATTTGGCCTATTTCTCATCTTGTAAAATCTTTACAAGATTAACCAAGCACACCTATATTACTAAGATTTTGAACAAAGTAGAGATATATTTACATTCTTGATAATGTTTCTTACGTTTTGACAATTTTTGCCGTCAATTATGCATGTAAAATTTATTTAGAAGTTCAACAGAAATGAATGGGTGTAAACTTTTATCCTCCAACTTAAAAACTGATTAATTTCAAAGGCTGTATATTTTTCTTTCCTATTTACTAGTTTTATCATTATAGTTATATAATGTTGGATCTCTTCCTAAAAGCATTTGTTTACGGAAGTAAAATAAATCTTACTTCTGTTTCCTTGCTCCAATTTTATATTTACTCATCATAACTTGCACCAACCTAAAGGAACCCAGAGTGTACACGATAACCAGGTAGCCACCTAGGAGAATTTATATGACTAACTCAGTGCACACGCAGATTTTTCCGCTTGGATCCTCTCTAAACAGTGTGAAACCCACACCATTCTCTGTCAATTGCTTCCTCATTCAACCGCATGTCGATGTCTGTATACATGAAATGTGGTAAAGAAAGCTTGAGCACCAAAGACAAACTTTAATCTTGAAGAGAAAAAGAGAAACGAAAATGGGTTTTTTTATATATATATATATAATATATATAAATATATATATAATATATTGAATGGGGGTGTGGGGCTTGGAGTCTGGAGGAGTAACCAGGCATTTTTCAGTTGTTTTGACTTGATGCTAAGAGAATAATTACAAATTGTGTTTACGTATATGAACCTCAGGTCTTTTTTAAAACACCAACTGCAGCAGTAGGAAAATTGGAACAACAGCCTCCATTTTACTGTAACCTGAGGATGGCTCTGTCCCTGATGACCTGAATTTCTGCCCTTTCCAGGCTGAAATAAAAAACAGACAAATAAACAAAAGACCCCACAAAACAATAAAAAAGATTTTTTCCTTTTTCAATAGTCCCTTAATAAAATTCAAATCCCTCCTAAAAAATATCACCAATAAAATGTTAGTGAAGGTGACTTATAAGATTTGTTTCTGCCTTAACTTTAAAACAAAAGAGCAAACCACATAGAGATAGGTGGAGAGGAGCAGGGTGGTGGTGGTGGTGGTGGTGAGTTTGAATTAGAGATCTCTGAAAATATTAAGAATCAGGCATTGCAAATATATTGTATGCTGATGTAAATCTGCTTATATCTATTATCTACATGTCAATATCTATGTATACATTTTTGCCTAAAATGAAAAATCATGAGAAGCTAGTCAATTAAAAAGAAGAGTGGGGGCTATGGTAATGTACACCTTAAGACTTAGAAGAATGATCGCAGGCATGTTTAAAGCTGGCTTCCCCACTGCCCACCCCAAATATATGTGTATGTATTATTGCCTTTCCACCCTTAATATTTATTTATTGATACATAATGTCATATATCTTAAATATAATCTTTGTTAGGGTACCCACTGGAAACTGAGTATATCCACTTTATAATTTTCAGTGCCTACCCTAATGAGTCACCACAACAATAGCTTAAAATAGCAGCTTAAAATAACATAAATTTATTCTTTCACAGTTTTGGAGGCCAGAAGTCCAAAATCAAGGTGTTGGCAGGACTGCACTGTATCTGAAGGCTCTAGGGGAGAATCCTTCCTTGCCTCTTTCAGCTTCTGGTGGTTGTTGGCACTCCTTGGCTTCTGGTCACATCACTCCCACTTCTGCCACCTTGTTCATATCTCCTCTGTGTCTGCCTTCTTCTCTGGGTATCTCTTATAAGCACACATTGAATTTTGGACCTACTTGAATAAACTAAAAGTTGATCTCCTCATCTCAAGATCCTTAACTTAATCACATCTACAAAAAGTTTCTCCAAATAAGGTAACATTCACAGATTCTGGGGATTAGGTCACGGACCTATCATTCTGGGAGCTTCCTTTCAACCCACTACATTTCAATATCCATTCAAGTTTTTGTTTCATAGATAAACCCTGAAATTTCTACCAAGTATCTCACAGTCAAACTTTTAAAGTTAAAAAAACTTTTCCAACCTACAGTCAAGATTTGCTTTTCATGGAGTCTCCTAGTATGTGGTCCTTCCTCACCTTGGGCTATTGGGAGCTGTCAATGACTGCTCAATTTTGTGGATGCTGTACTTTAAATTTTTTTTTTTTCTTTTAAGGGCCAATTTTTTTATAAAAATACAGATCTGTAGTCTCTCTGCTTACTGATGCTCTTAGATCTTCCAGGTAAGAGAACACAGTCACCACCTTAGCTAGTTTTCAGGTTGCTTGGCCCATGATCCTGGGTTTTTATTTTGTCAGAAAACGTTTTTGACAAACTTGGCACAACTTAGAGTTCAAATACAATAAATGATAACAATGTTTTCTCACAAAGATTGTTATCATTAATTATAAATTTTCAATGCTTTTAGCTAGTTCTTTTCGTATTATGAACCTCATCCCATCCAGCACACACACACACAAACACCACACCATACACATACACAGAGTTCACTTTCCCATACATGCTTTCATTGTTACACTAGTTTGGTATTTTTCATTTACTATCAGTTTTCCCAATTGTTCGAGGCAAAACTCATTAAAATGCAGGATACTTCCTGTAATACTAAAGGGAATTACTCAGCTATAAAAAGAAATGAAATGGAGCTATACGTAATGAGGTGGATAGACCTAGAGTCTGTCATACAGAGTGAAGGAAGCCAGAAAGAGAAAAACAAATACTGTATGCTAACTCATATATACAGAATCTAAAAAAAAAAAAATGATACTGATGAACCCAATGACAGGGCCAGAATAAGGATGCAGATGCAGAGAATGGACTGGAGGACACGGGGTTGGGGGGGTGGGGGGTGAAGGGGAAGATGGGATGAAGTGAGAGAGTAGCATAGACATATATACACTACCAACTGTAAAATAGATAGCTAGTGGGAAGTTGCTGTATAACAAAGGGAGATCAACTCGATGATGGGTGATGCCTTGGAGGGCGGGGACGGGGAGGGTGGGGGAAGTCTCAGGAGGAAGGGGATATGGGCATATGTGTATAAATACAGCTGATTCATTTTCGTGTACCTCAAAAGCTGGTACAAGAGTGTAAAGCAATTATACTCCAATAAAGAGCTTAAAAATAAATTAATTAAAAAAATAAAATAAAAGAATGAAATCAATATTTAGTGGTATGAGCATGTAAATTTTGCTTAAACTGAGCCAAGGTTTATCTTTTTTTCTTTAAATTTTATTCCTAGATAATAGTTGTCTTATTTTTTCATTTGCTTAGTTTTCTATGTATTTATAATTACTTCATTCTCAAACTTTTGTAGAGAAGTGTGAATCTCTGATCAACATTATACAACACATTAGATAATGTGTCAGTTTCAATTTCTTTATTAGAACCTTCATTTCTGCCACCCTTCTATCCTTCTGCCCTAGGCTGTTGCAGTTCTGTTGTAGGACTTTACTTCCCCACCATTGGGAAGACTCAAAGGAGGTTTCTTAGACCAGCATTTCTCCTGCTTCTGTGCTGTCTTCTTCCCTGTCTATCTTCGTTTTGATCTCTGCCTCGCTGGGGGGCTTTCCTCAGGTGCCCTGTAACCTTCACTGTTGACTTGTATTTAAGAGCAGGCCACTGAAATGCTGATAGGAAGCCTGAAGTGCAGCTGTGGTGTCCCAGATAAGGAACCTCTGTTCCAGATTGATTTATGGACTATGATATCAACCACAACAATGTTTGATTTTCACAATATTTGCCTAATTCATTTCCATTCTATCAAAACACCTGTCCAATGTTTACATAGTCAATAAAATCAGGCACTTTCCTCTCCCTGACTTCATTTCTTCCTCTTCCCTGTTTACTCTGCTCCAGGTATACTGGCCTTCTTGCTGTTCTTCAACCAGCCAGGCTGGTTCCTGCCTCATGGGCTTTACACTTGCTGTCATCTTTACCTGGAATTTTCTTCCCCCAGGTCTTTGCTTTATCTCATCATTCAGTTCTCTGACCAGTTCTCACTAAGGAGGTTTTGCGTGACCTCCCACCTAAACACTCAGTAGTCCTTTACTCTGCTTTATTTTCTTCATAGTACTAATAGTACTTTTATATTACTTATTTGTTTACTTGTTTATTGTTTATCTCTGCCATGAGAATTTTTTTAAGCTCTTTATTGGAGTATAATTGCTTTACACTCTTGTACCAGCTTTTGAGGTACACCAAAGTGAATCAGCCGTATTTATACATATATCCCCATAACCCCTCCCTCCCGCGACTCCCCCTCACCCTCCCTGTCCTGGCCCTCTAAGGCATCACCCATCATCGAGTTGATCTCCCTTTGTTATACAGCAACTTCCCACTAGCTATCTATTTTACAGTTGGTAGTGTATATATGTCTATGCTACTCTCTCACTTCGTCCCAGTTTCCCCTTCCCCCCCCCCCCCACCCCGTGTCCTCCAGTCCATTCTCTGCATCTGCATCCTTATTCTGGCCCTGTCACTGGGTTCATCAGTATCATTTTTTTTTTAGATTCCGTATATATGAGTTAGCATACAGTATTTGTTTTTCTCTTTCTGGCTTCCTTCACTCTGTATGACAGACTCTAGGTCTATCCACCTCATTACATATAGCTCCATTTCATTCCTTTCTATGGCTGAGTAATATTCCATTGTATATATGGGCCACATCTTCTTTATCCATTTTTCTCTTGATGGGCATTTCGGTTGCTTCCATGTCCTGGCTATTGTAAATAGTTCTGCAATAAACATTATGGTACACGTTTCTTTTTGGATTATGGTTTTCTCTGGGTATATGCCCAGTAGTGGGATTACTGGATCATATGGTAGTTCTATTTGTAGTTTTTTAAGGACCCTCCAAACTGTTTTCCACAGTGGCTGTACCAACCTACATTCCTACCCACAGTGCAGGAGAGTTCCCTTTTCTCCACACCCTCTCCAACATTGATTGTTTCTAGATTTTTGGATGATGGCCATTCTGACCGGTGTGAGGTAATACCTCATTGTAGCTTTGACTTGTATTTCTCTAATGATCAGTGATGTTGAGCATCTTTTCATGTGTTTGTTGGCCATCTGTATGTCTTCTTTGGACAAATGTCTATTTAGGTCTTCCGCCCATTTGTGGATTGGGTTATTTGCTTTTTTGGTATTAAGCTGCATGAGCTGCTTGTATATTTTGGAGATTAATCCTTTGTCAGTTGCTTCATTTCTGCCATGAGAATTTAAGCTCCACTTTGCCTTGTTCAATCACTGTTTCCTTAGGACATAGAATAGTGCCTGTGACCTAGCAGCACTCAATAAATATTTGTCCAAAGGCTCAATAAAGAGAAGGTTACCATGACTAACATAACATCTTCCCCAGAGAATAAACATATAAACAAAGAAAGTACAGTTGGAGGTGGCAACACAATTGCTCTTCACCTTATTCTAAATTTCCAAGTTAAACACCCTTTGAAGTGCTCTTCTCCAATGAGAAGCCATCTTCATCACCATGTATGCTGCATGTAGAAAATTGTTCTTACAATAGAAGAATTGTATAGTTTCTAACTCAGTTCAACAAACAAAAATAAGTGACCACCTTCTATATACCATGGATTTTATTGCAACTTACTTTACCAAGATTATAAAGCCATCTTAGGAATGAAGCAAGTAACTAAATGAATCCCCATGATAAATAAATTAGGATATGTCATCTTGCTGTCAGAAAACATATTGTTAGAATACCAAATGCAGTGATAGTTAAACTGTGCATCTCAGATTGGGACTTGAACCCACGCAGCTGGGACTCAAACCCGGTCAACACCCAAGGTCTTCCAACTGAGATCACACACCTGACTTCAACACTGAATGAAGCTCAGGTTTTTGATGTTTCATCACAGAAAGAATTCAGTGAGAGATAAAACAATAGGTAAGAAGTGGATTTATTTACACAGAAACACACTCCACAGACTGAGTGTAGGCACCAGGGAATGGGGTTGTCAGCTTTTATAGGGGTGGGTAATTTCATAGGCTAATGAGTGGGAGGAACATTCCAGCTATTTCAGGAAGGCGTGGGGATTTCCAGGAACTGGGCCACCGCCCACTCTTTGGACTGTCATGACACCTGTTGATGTGTCATTTAGCTTGCTGATGTGTTACAGTGAGCTAGTACACTGAGGCTCAAGGTCCAGTGGAAGTTGATTTGGACCCAATTGGTTGTAATCAGTTTGTTTTGTGTCCTAAGTCTATGTCATTCTTTCAAAGGTTGTGCCCCACCCCCTCCCCTCCTGTTTCAATAGCATATTAGTCAAGGTTCTCCAGGAACAAAACCACTAGTGTGTATGAGTGTGTATGAATATAAAAGGGAGAGAGAGGGAGGGAGAAGGAAAGAGAGAGAGAGAGAAAGAGAGAGAGAGAGAAAGAGAGAGAGAGAATTTTAAAGAATTGGGGATTGGCTCATGAAATTGTAGAGAATGGCAAGATTAATATCTACAGGCTGAGTGGGCAGGCTGGAGACCCAAGGAAGAGTTAATGTTGCAGTGGAGTCCTAATGCAGTAGGCTGGCAGAATTTCCTCTTTCTTGGGGGAGGTCAATCTTTCTTCTATAACGGCCTTCAACTTTTTGGATGAGGGCCATCCACATTACAAAGGATAATCTGCTTGACTCAAAGTTTATTGATTTAAATGTTAATCTCATCTAAAAAATACTTTCACAGAAACATCTAGAATAATGTTTGACCAACTAAGGGTACCATGGCCTAGCTAAGTTGACACACAACATTAATCATCACAGACAATAAAAGGAAGAGTTATAGCCTGAGTAATTTTATCCTGCTAATACTGCTAGTTGCATCATTGATGTACAGTAAAAGTGATTCATAAAAACTTTGCTTTTCATTTATGCTGTGAAATTGTCTCTATTAATTAAACCAAATAATTAGAGGTTAAAAAATTAGCATACATTTAAGGACCTTGCTTACATTCCAGTTTTTACACAATTCAAAGTAAACAGTTAAAAGGCTATGCCATTAAAATTTGAAGCATAAAACTCCTTAAAAGAAAGGGTTTTTTTGCTAGATGAAATATTTTAAATCTATTAAATCTAATCAGCTGAGCTGGTTATTATTGCCATTTGTGAAGAAGCAGTAAGAAAAATTCTTGCAAAACTGTGGGTAGACCTATATTTTTCCTCAACCAACGCTCTTTTTATTTTTGTGTCATGGGAGCTGTTAACAATCACTCTGCATGTATAAAAGTACAGAATTTTATCTCTATCAAATTTTACCACCTTCTGTTGAAGTGATAGGTAGAAACACATCCAGTGACAGAAATAAGCGGTGCAAACCAGAGGTGAACTGCACATCACCACACCCACACTGCAGTGGATGTGAAGGGGTTAAACAATAATCCTGCCAAAAGAGAAAACTTGGTTGTTTTAGAAGTAGAGCATGATCGTTGTGCATTCCATTTTCATCCCAGAATCCAATCCAGAAGTGACTTTTCCTACCAAAGGGATCCGACTATAACTTACCCTAACGCTTTAACTTGGCAGGATAGGGAATACTACCCAGAGAGGGAACAAAAATGTAGGAGAGATAGTGTTCAAAAAGAAACGGAGCTTCAGGACTGAGCCAAGAGAAATATTAGACGTGTGAGTGCCACTCTCTAGCCGCTTTCTAGTGGGCATGTTATTAAGTTGCTTGACCTTCAAGTTCCTCCTTAGTAAAACAGGGATAATATTACCTACTGCATGGTGTTGTCAGGATTAAAGAAGATAATGTATTTATAATGGGGAACTTTTGTTTTTGGTCATGTAGCATCTTATCTTTGAGGCTCCGCTTCTCCACTACTGCATGTAATTCTAGAGGGCTGTCAATCATAGGGCCACACCCTGTAATGTCAAGTGTGGGCACATGATCAATGCTAAGGTAACCAGAATCTCTTTCCAGAAATTTGAATTTTGAATGGAGACACATTGAGAAGGGTGCCTTCTAGGAGAATTGTTGCTACTTAGATCCTGGGAGACATTCTGTTTCTGCCCTTTCTAAGACCTGATTGTTCAGTCTTTACTTTGATTCTTTTGATTTTTAGGAGCACAGCATTCTTGCTTAAGTGGCCATGCTATTTTCTTTTGCTTGTAACCAAAGTACCCATAACAATACAGAATATAAAGCACTTAGCATATTAGTTTAGTAAATGCTTAAAAATAATTTTTATTATTACAGCAAAAGTTTTGGTGCTCAGGGTAGGGAAAAAAGCAGCTAAGAATTTTAACTGCACAATGCTGTCAACAAGGTTTTTTTTGTTTGTTTGTTTGTTTTTTGATTATTTTCTATTGTGAGCTATTACACTCCTCTCTCTTAGAAAATTAGCATGGTATAGCAGAAAGAACTTCGGACTAGGGGTTAGGTAATTGGGTTCTGGTCTTGGGTCTTCTACCAGCTCATTTCATGACTTTTGAAAGTCACCCAACTTCTCTACATTTTTCTTCATCTATAGAGTAATAGTATTGGGCTGAATGATCTCCAAGAGGATTCTAATTCTAAACTGGATTGTTTTTACAATTAGCTATAATATCAAATTTCTTTTGGAGAAATTGATAAACTGACCTAAAAATTCACAGGGGACCCCAAATAGCCAAAACAATCTTGAAAAAGAACAAAGCTAGAACATTTTCTGATTTCAAATCTTACTTCAAAGCTGTAGTAATCAAAACAGTGTGGTACTGGCATAAAGACAGACATATAGACAATGGAATACAATAGAAAGCCTAGAAGTAAACCCTTGCACATATGGTCAAATGATTTTTGGCAAGAGTTCCAAGATCATGAAATTGGGAAATGTGTCCTTTCAACAAATGGTACTAGGAGAACTGGATAGCCACATGCAAGAGAATGAAGTTTGACCCTTATCTAATACCAGATTAAAACATTAATTCAAAATAGTTTAAAGTCCTAAACCTATAAAACTTCAGAATAAAGGGTAAGGAAAAAGTTTCCTGACACTGAATTTGGCAATGATTTCTTGGGTATAACATCAAAGGCACAGGCAACAAAATAAAAAATAGAGAAACTGGACTTCATAAAAAGTTTGAAATTTTGTGCATCAAAAGGCATTACCAACAGAGTAAAACAGCAACCCATGAAATAGGAGAAACTATTTGCAAATTACATATTTGATAGGAATTAATATCCAGCATATATAAAGAACCACCAAAACTCAACAACAAAAAGCAAACAATCTGATTCAAAATGGGCAAAGAACTTGAACAGACATTTTTCCGTAGAAGATATACAAATGGTAAATAACCACATGAATGATGCTCAACATCACTAGTTATTAAGGAAATGCAAATCAAAACTACAATAAGATACCACATCACATCCATTAGGGTGAATGACTTTTATTTAAAAAAAGGAAAATAATAAATACTGATAAGGATTTGGAGAAATTGAAACCCTTGTGCACTGTTAGTGGGAATGTAAAATGGTACAGCTGCTGTGGAAAAGAGTATGCCAGTTCTCAAAAAATTAAAAATAGATTATCAAATGATTCAGCAATTCCATTTCTGGGTATATAACCATAAAATTGAAAGCCTGTTCATAGCAGCATTATTCACAAAAGCTAAAATGTGGAAGCAAACTAAGTTTCATTGACGGATGAATAGAGAAGCAAAATGTGGTACGTGAATTATTAAGGGAATATTATTCAGTCTTAGAAAGGAAGGAAATCCTGACACATGCTACAACACAGATAAGACCTGGAAACATAATACGAGGTGAAATGAGCCAATCACAAAAAGACAAATACTGTATGATTCTACTTATATGAGGTACTTAAATGTCAAATCCTAGAGACAGAGAGAACGGTAGTTTTTCTGGGTGAGTGGGAAGAGGGAATGGGGAATAATTAATGGGTATAATTCAGTTTTGCAGGACGAACAGAGTTCTGGAGATGGATGGAGGTCATGGTTGCACAATATAAATGTACTTAATACCACAAAACTGTACACTTAAAAAGATGGTTAATATGGTAAATGTTATGTGTATTTTGTCACAATAAAACAAAAATGAAAAAGGGAGGGGGAGGAAGTGCAGTTCCAGCATGTGGCTGGAGAGCAGAAAGTTGGAAATACATGAACAGCACTAAGAACTATCACATGGAAATGAAAATCCCCAACCTGGGGTACTGAATTGTGTTAATGGCAATTAGGACAATGGCTTTTTCTCCCCCATAGGAATATATACCTATTTACTAATTTATATATTTTAGAACCTTGTACATATTCTTTTTTCCCAGCTTTATTGAGGTATAATGGACAAAATTGTAAGGTATTTAGTGTACAAGAGGTGATTTGATATAGATAGATAGAGAGATAGATAGATATACACACACATTACAAAAAGATTCCTCCCCTCAAGTTACTTAACACATCCATCACCTTACATATTTAGCTGTGTGTGTGTGTGTGTGTGTGTGTGTGAGAGAGAACACTGAAGTTCTACTCTCTTAGCAAATTTCAATTATAAAGCACAGCGTTATCAATAGTTACCCCGATATACATTCGAATCTCAGACATTATTCATCATATAATTGAAAGTTGGTCCACTTTTACCAACCTCTATTTCCCCCACCCTCCAGCCCCTGGCAACCACTTTTCTACTGTTTCTACAAGTTTGACTTTTTTTTTTTCTTTTAAGATTCCACATGTAAGTGATAGCATGTGGTATTTGTCTTTCTCTTATTTCACTTAGCATAATGCCCTTCAGTTTTATCCATGTTGTTGCAAATACCAGGTTTTCCTTCTTTTTCAACACTTAATAATATTTCATTTTATATATATTCTTTATTTTTTTTATCTATTCTTCCATTGATGGGCATATGTAGTCTCCACATATTGGGTAGTGTGGATAATGTTGCAATAAACATGGGAATACAGGTATCTCTTTGCAATAATGATTTTGTTTCCTTTGGATATATACTCAAAAGTAACATTGCTGGATGATATAGCAGTTCTATTTTTAACTTCTTGAGGAACCTCTATACTATTTTCCATGGTGGCTGTACATTCTTGCCAGCATTTATTGTCTCTTATCTTTTTGATAATAGACATCCTAACAGCTGTTAGATGGTATCTTATTGTAGATCTTATTTGCATTTCCCTGATGATTAGTGATGTTGAATACCTTTTCATGCACCCATTGGCCATTTGTATGTGTTTTTTGGAAAAATGTTTATTCATGCCCTTTGCCGATTTGTTAATTGAATTATTATTATTATTGCTACTGAGTTGTATGCTTTCCTTACATATTTTTGGATAGTAACTCCTTATTCAATATGGGATTTGCAAACATGTTCTCACATTTCATAAGTTACCTTTTCATTTTGTTGATGATTATCTTTGCTCTACAAAAGTGTTTTCATTTGGTATAGTCCCACTTGTTTGTTTTTATTGTTTTTGCTTTTACTTTTGGTGTCAAATCAAAAAGATCAAAGGTAGGATTGAATTTAGTTCTGCTGAGTCAAGAGCTGGGTAGAGCCTGGACCAGGGATAGAGAGCAATTCAAGAAAAAAAAAGAGGAGTGTTCGTGGAGGCAGAGTGGAGGCAGAGCCTCAGCTCAACATCATTAACTTCTGGTGTGTAGGTGTGTTGATCTAGTGTTAAGAACTGACAGTGGGGCAGGGTGACATTTACTCTTGGTCCTTCATCTGATAAGTGTGTTGAGGTTTAGGTCCTTGGTTCCAAATCTCAGGCTGAGATAAAGGTCTAGACTGATGGGGAGTTTGTTGAGAGGGAAAGATGGTTCCACAAGGTATTCATTCAACTATTCCTAACTTCTGCCTTTCTGGGTCACCTTTCCCTCCAATCCAAGTAGTTGGCTTGCGCCACCATCCTATGTTCTGTGGGAAGGAAGCCCCCTCTCTCCTCCCCGTATCTTCCTTATCTCCTATTACGCATCATTTCTGCTCTCTCTTAATCACTGCTTATGCTTATGGCTCCTGCAGCTATCACCTTTGCCCTGCATCACGCCACACGTGGCCACTGCTCTTCCTCCTACATGCACCAAAGCACCACCAACTCTGGGCTGTTTTATGTAACAGACATCTACACAGGCTTTGAGCATAATAGGGCCATGTGAACACTCACTTATTTCATTTAACACATAGATTTTAGCACCAACTGTCATCTAGATATTTTTCTAGGTGCTGAGCACAAAGCATTGAACAATCAAGATAAAAATCTCTGTCTCCATCTTGCTTCTATTTTTTTTTTTTTGAGAGCCAGACAATAAGTAATTTTAAAAGCCTTATAAAGGGTGCAATTCACTTACTTTGTTAAAGGAGTAGTTTCAATACTATTTAAAAATCCAGGGGGAAGATTTGGCTCGGTTTCTTTAAAGGGTTGCTTATTCTTCCCCACAGCCCTGTGTTTTTCTACAGAACGAAAGAAGGAAGAACAGAGGGAGGAGAGAAAGGTCAACACAATGGAGATTCCTAATGTAATGGACAACTCCAAGGAGCTCTCCTGTACTCCTACATTGATGAGTGAAGAAGAAAGGCACCCTTCACAAAATTCAGAAAAGAGTCTGTGGATGTACTCTACCTTGGGGCAATTTGTTCCAGGTTTTTAATCTCCTCAAATACGTGTGGTCTGACATACAAAGTTATCTCCCCATCAGTACCAGCTGGAACCTTCCTCCAGGGTGAAGGTCCTTTCTTCCTTATCTATTGAAGAGTCTCCTCTACACATTGCACTGATGGATGGTTTTTATTTAGCACTATGACAGCTCTTTTTTCTCAAATCCCAACTCATGATTAATATTTTTAGTTAATGTCCTTCCTTTTAATTAACTTAGTAATTTACAGAGGTGAACTTTCTGTATTGTAACTAATACAGATAGCTTTGGATTTTGTACATTTCGTAAAAAATGGTGCAAAAATGGTTACCTTTGACCAGATAAGAGGGAGGATCTCTGGTCCCTGACCAGATAAAGAGAGTTCTCCAAACCCCTCTCAATCACACGTGTCACTTTTCTTCAAGATCTACAGATATCCTCACCAGAAGGATATTCTCACTTGCTCTTTTTTCCCTTAGTCCTTTCTCACCTTCTACTTAAATATTTTTTCTAAGGCTTCTTTTCTAGTTCCAGGACTCCCAACCCTTTTTATCCCCTGACTTCCAAGGGAAAATTTTTCTTTTAAATCCTTAATTATACAGAGAATCTTATGTCTTCATTGTGCCAATTATTCCAATTCTGAATGAGTTCTAGGGCCTGCCTTCATGTAAATAAATGAGTCTGAACGAAAAACTCATAATTTATCCACCTGCCCTATGATATGAAAACAAGTTTGAGTCATCTTTTTCAATAGCAAATTTTCTTTCCAGTCACAAATGCATTGCAGCCAAAGGGAGTAACAGTGGGAAGGTTTTGGCATGAGGAAAGATGGGTTTGGAAGGATGGATATAAAATTTCAGAAGATTTTGGGGGTGATGGACATTTGCCTAGAGCAGTGGGAATGGAGAATAAGAGATTATGGGAGTTTATCAGCTGGAGATGGATAAAATTTCTATTTGTGGCTTGGGGTGGGGAGGGAAATATGGGAATTAAAAGGAGAGGACTGTTTAGGTACACAGTTTTAGAAATGCTTAAATACAGACACAAAAGAGAACATACCTGATTCTAGCATCCTAAATAGCACATTTGGGTGGAGCCAATGCAAAATGTACACAAATAAACCAATTACATCTGATATATTTAGGAAGTGCCTTGTTGATCGACATTACATGTGGAAAAGAGGCCAGGAGTTTCATTCATACGTTTAATACAAACAAAACCTGTGATTTGACTTCTAAAATTGCTATTATTTTAGACCACATTAGTACAATTATACTCTTTTATTTATTTATTTATTTATTTATTTATTTATTTATTTATCTATTGGCTGTGTTGGGTCTTCGTTGCTGTGTGGGCTTTCTCTATTTGTGGTGAGTGGGGGCTGCTCTTGGTTGTGGTGTGGGAGCTTCTCATTGTGATGGCTTCTCTTGCTGCGGAGCATGGGCTTTAGGCACTTGGGCTTCAGTAGTTGTGGCTCACAGGCTCTAGAGTGCAAGCTCAGTAGTTGTGGCGCACAGGCTTAGTTTCTCCGAGGCATGTGGGATCTGCCCGGACCAGGGATCAAACGTGTCCCCTGCCTTGGCAGGAGGATTCTTAACCATGGCGCCACCAGGGAAGCCCCTATTCTTTCTAATGGTGTAATCTGCTCCAATATTTATCATGGGGAATAAATGAAGAATTTCTAACATTGTAATGAAAGGGATACATTTTACCTGGCCATATTAACACATGGTCAGGTTCTACTTCTATGAAGTAACTAACCTTTATACTTCTTCTAGTAATTCAAGGGAAAACCTTAATTTTGTCATGAATGTTCCCTCTCCCCTTCCTCTATGTAGATCCTTAAGAGAATACATGTAGTTTAAGAAAAGTTATTAAAGTTAGGAGACCAGTCTGGGTAAAAAGGTGGTGATAGGCCACAACATAACTGTGTGGCAGGATCAGCGTGAGAACCTTGGGAAACCATCCCAGGCCCGACTCCCTCTTCCCTTCCTTTCTCAGCCCTCTAATGTCCTGTGAGGGATGCAGAGCAAACTTAGGCTCAGGGACCACAACAGTTCTGAGGTCACAAATCACTCAGGTCTCAGTAGGTGCTCCGGATCTGTAGGAATTGAGGCCGAGAAAGGAGCCCACCCGCCCAAGACCTTAAGATCTGCGAGGGGGTCACAAAGCAGGGGCTTCGGACTCCTTGCCATCTCCTCTGAAAGCCCTCGGCTAGGAAAGCTGCTACATTGCCACAGAAAAGCCAAAAATCTGTAGCACCGCCTCTTCTGAGAGAGAGTTCTGATAGACAACCTTTTTAACATCAAAACAAACAAACAAACAAACAAACAAACAAAAGTTCTATGCTCAGGTCATACCAGGCAGAGTGCATCACCTGCCCAGGCAAGCAAAACACGGTGAGTGGCAGACGCTCTCACCCCTCCCCAGACAGACTGCCACTGCCAAGTCTCCTGACACTCCCTTCTTGGCGTTGTGCCAACCTGCAGGTTATTTCCCCAAGATAATATAAACTGGAGCATGAAGTCCTGAGGGCCCCGCTGCTTTGATGGGAGAATAAGGCAGCCATCTGGGCCCTCATTTCCTCGGCTGTCCAATGCAGGCGTTGGCCTGGATTATTTGTAAGATTTTCTTCAAGTCCTACCTTCTACCAAAGAGAGCAAAAAAAAGTGTCTCAGGTAAGTGTTTCATTTATAATATGCTGGAGTGCAGGAAGCAAGTGAAGAGGCCATTTGGTGACTAATTTGTTAATGGTAGACAGCCAAATGGGATAAGTAGGTCCCCAAGTGGATTTTGGGGGCCTCATTCTCCCGTTTGGCTGTCTAGCAGTTTCAAAATAACTGCTAATTGCCAAAAGTTTTCTCGTGCTTTTCTGCATGCTTAGCCGACCTTGCTCCAGTGCATAAAACATCGTGCTACCAAAGCTCAGTTCACTGGGGCATATCCTGCTGTTTAAATAATGTATATCAGTAGTTGCTTTGTGGAGGCAGAGGTGGAAAGGGGTGGATTTCCACAACTGGAAAGCAGTCTTAGCCTGTAGCTAAATGTCTAACTGCAGAATTTTCAGTCCAGTGGTTTTTCCTAAGTGACATTTGGGACAACGGGAAGAGCTTTAGGTTGAAACCTGCAAAATCAGCATCAGTCAGTAGTTTCTAAATTTTTCTGTACTGGGGAGTCACCTGGGGATCTTTACAAGTACTGATTTGGGTTTCCTCCCACATCTACCAGACAGTGTGATTTAATGGGTATGGAATGAGACCTGGGTGTTAGGAATCTTAAAATCTCCCTGGGAGATTCCAATGTGGAACATAGTTTGGGAACCACTGGCATTTGTTCACTGTCTTGTTAAGTTAGTAAAGTGAGTTGATTTAACTTCTGTGCAGTGTTTCCTGCAATGGATGGGCCTAGAGCAGTGTGGTCAAGATCAGGCATACTGACATTGGTCTTTCCAGCTTTCTAATCTTGCTCTATCTTTTCTGGCTCTGTGTATGTCCTCAGACTGGCCAATTAATTTTGTTTACTTCCAGTCTTCTCATTTATCTCATGAAGATAGCATGCTTACCTCACTGGATTGTTCTGAGGATTAGATGGGTTTGGAAAATTTGGGAAAGTGCTTTGTACTGACTCTAGCATCCAAAACTTGATACATTCTAGACATCATTCTATTTTGTTAAAATTTTAAATCTATGTTTCTTATTTATCAAAAAAAAAAATCCTTGAGTAAGTCATCTGAGGCACAGGTCTTCCTTTTCTTATTATCTAAAGGTTTCATAGTGAGTATATATTTCTTTTTTATTACAAAATTAATTTTTGAAAAAGGAGAAAAGATATCCTTTTCTTCCACTGCTAAGACTCTCCTTCTCTCCTTCATCAATTTCCCATCTCCTCTTTTGTCCAATGAAATGGGAGTGATTTTGTGCTAGAACTGTACAACCACAATCACAAATTAGCCTATAATTTAAGTTTTTTATAGCATGTTTTACAAACCTAAGTCAGTAGAAGGTAATGAACAAAAAATTTAAGGAATTTTATTGGTCTCCCAGGTAATAGTGGGGACACTTTTCTTGAATTCATAATACCTTGCCAGGCTTTTGATTATATATACAACTCAAGTCACAAGGGTGATACCACAGTGAGAACTAATATGTACTTCTGATGGCTGATGTGATCACTGTTAAATACCAACTATGAAAGTCAACAATGTTATCACTGATCCCTCACTGATCCTTCTATTTCTAAAATCATAATGCGTAATGTATTAATATTACCCTAATGTAAAATAGTAAAATTCTATTTTCATCTGTTATTTTCTTTTGATTTTTAAAAGTTACTAAACCAATGCAAAAAAGAAATCACATATGTTTGGCCCATCTTGAGCAAAAACACATATTTTTGAGGATGTGAGGTGGGGTAGAGGGATAGATGTGCTGATTTAGAAGAAGATTGGATGTGGGACACGGAACGGAACGAGACTTGCCTAGACCTTTGTTGTATCTTGGGGACATTTTTTATTTTGCTGTTTATGCTTAAACGTCAAAATTCTGTGTATTCAAATTTGATTGTGACAAATTTAATTCAAAGGGAAAAAATAATCCAGCTTTTGTGGATACAAAATGGAAGTTTTGCTGTTTGGATCTAGTTGTTGTCAGTGGAGCAGTTGGTGAAATATGTTCTATAAGATGTACATTTTTTCATTGTAACATAGCAATTGTAAGTAATTGATCAAAGTGCTGCCTTTTGATGAATTTTTTCTAGCCATTTTTAAAGAGAAAACTAGGACTTGAGTATTTTGTGTACAGTATGTTTCCATCCTCCCTCCCTGTCCGTGGCCCCTCCCCCCCCCCGTGGCCCCTATTTAACTTCTATTTTTCATGAGGTTTTTGGATTTGCCAATGATCTGCTGGAGGTCATGCCCCACTTCATAGAGAATAAAGCTGATGATTGCACCCATCTTAAATTATTCATGATTCAATAAAACCGATGCTTATTTTTTTAAAAAAAAGAAGATTGGATGGAGTTTTAGGCAACTCTTGTACCAAAACATATGGTGCACCCCAAGCTTCCCTATCGGGGAGTCTTGATGCTGAAACTGAGTGCTGAAAAAAGGTCCCATCAGCCTGTAGGACTCCTATCACTACTTGGTTTATTGCCTTTGACTGACAGCAGCCTTGGCAGCTTACCCTTGCATGCCATATGAATATTATCATTTTTCATGTGTCATAATGTGTAAGAGGGGAAAGCAGTGCTTGCATAGTACTATTTTTTTTCCAATGAATTTCATATCATTATAATTACAGTTTCTTAGGGCACAAACTTGGATGATTCTAATATTCAGACAACAAAAATGAAGAACTCTTGACCATTTCAAAAAGTCATCCAATTTTAAGGCAGGCTTTTTAATCATGAAGGAAAACAAAATTAAAGTTTGTTGTCCAAATTATATGATAGAGAGATGACTCTGCAGTACATTATAGTATCAAAAAACCTGGGCTTTCTCAGCTTGGGAGGGCTATTATTACCGTAACAGTAGAATGATTCATTTAGGTCAAAAAAAATCCCATTTCAGGATATCCTTGAAAAAATATAATTAATATAAATCCACTCATGGGTTTGGGAGCATTTGGTATGCTTTGAGTTGGAAACAATGTCTTCTACACCAAAAAAGAAATTGTGTTCTTCTTTCTTTTTTCTATGTTTATGTGTTGCTAGGTTTCACTTGAACTTTACCTCAACCTTAGAAATAAATTGGGAAGAAGAAACATATTTAGGGTGGGGACTGAAATAAGCAGTGCAGAATTCCAAATCAAGGTTAAAGTGAAAGAATTTGATGGTTTGGGGAAAAGGATGTGGTAAAAACATGAAGACTGTGAGAAGATTGTCCAGAAGCCAGAATTTGTGCGCAAATACTAAAAATTTAGAACGACCTTAAAAATTTTAAATAAGGAAACTGAAGGCCATGAAAGAGTGTAGATTATAGATCAAAAATAGAATGAAAGTGTGTATTTTAGCAATAGTACCTTCACCAGACAAATTCCCCACCCTCATATCTGCGTCTCTCCAATGTTAATCCTACTGCTGAGATGGGATTTTAAAGAGACATCTGGAAACACCAGTGTTCCAATTTGGCACCAAAGGACTGACTACTTCCAAATATTTCCTCTTGTTGCCTATAACCACTGCCTCACCCACCTCATCTTCAGTTCCTGTCCTGTCATTGCCTCTTCTTTCAGAAATACTTCTCTTCTTATATTTTCTGGTATACAGATTGCTTTTCTCCAGAAGAGTGAAAAAAATTTTGAAGCAAGGTTTGAATCTTCATCATTGTTCTTTATGACATAATTCAATACTTTGAACCTATTAGTTGGTTATTAAATATGTGTTAAATAAACAAAAAAATTGTCTAAGAGAAAAGAACCGAAATTAATCCAAAAGTAGGGGTAAATACCCAAAATAACCAAGTTAACTTATATAACACTCTCAGTGGGTCAGGGGAAAACTGCAATTGCAAACATCTACAGACCAGGTCTCTGCCAGGACCCAGCAGGATTTGCTCTCCAACCTCTCCAAAGCATTCATGCTCTCTTATTCTGAGGATGTACTAGGACACAAAGGCTTTCTAGAGTCACTTAAGTAAAACCATCTTAACCCCTGCCATTTTGTTCATGACGACAACTAGCAAACATTGTCTTACTTTAATTCTCTTTCTTTACCCTCATTCTTTTTGCTTCCTCTTACATATTTTGGTTTGCTGTCATCATAAAAATACTTTAAAGATGACAAATTGACCAAAGACATGTATCTCCTTCCTAAGACCACACTAAAATGATGGCAAGGGATAAGAATACTCAAAAAAATATGGTAAAGGAAAAAAAAAATACTCAAAAGACAGGAAAGTGGATACCCATGGCTGGGAAATTTCAGTAAATGTTTGGCAGAAGGAAACATTTCAGGGTGCAGTGGCAACTGAATTAAGGGACAGAGGAGACTGTTTAGGAGAAGAAGAGCACACATTTGTCCCAAAGAACTGTAATGAGGCCAAGGGCCACTGAAGGTGGGAGACTGAATTGCTGTAAAGAGGTGGATGGATGGAGAGTCTGTGTACTTAAGAGCAGCCAGCCTGCCTCTTCCTTCCATCTCTTCCTTCCGCCTCCTTCCCTGGCTCCATAGCTAGGGGTCTGCTCAGTATCTCTAGCTGCTTGCTCCCTGGCAGGAGCTCAAATGCTTCTGCTCTGGAGAAATGGAATGGAAGTGCATCAAAAGAGAACTACGGCAATATGCTCCATGCGGTGGCAACCCATCCCAGATCACGAAAGAGTTAGCATCTCACACCTCCAAACATGTCACAGGAGAAATTCTCTGCTCCCGACAGTTTGGAAAAAAATCCTGAAATTGAGTCTCATTGGATTTATTTGAGTTACTTGTTATTTTTGAACGTATCACTGTGGCCAGGAGGAATTAACCAGATGATTAACCAGACCCGGGTTCTATGGGGTGGGCCAGGGATGATTCCACAGTAAAAATAATGAGTCATGTTATAAGAGAAGTGCGTTCTGGGCAGGCAGCAACTTTATCCTCTACATCACTCCCAGTATAAAGTCCCCTGTGGGATGGGCCCTCGTAGTAGTTACTGGTCTGGCTATAGGTGGCTTGATGTGAGTCAGACTCAATTCCTGGGCCAACCAATTGGGACCAGATTTGCATGTGGTACAAAACGTGGCAATATATGCATAATAAATTATATCTGACTGCTTCCTTCAGAAGGAGTCAATGACCGGAAAACATTTTACATGGTACCTTTTCTGCTTTTAAATATTTCCAGAAAAAATTCCTTAAACTTTCTTAATAGCCTACCCCAGCTCAGGCACCATCATCAGGAAATTTCCCTTTGTGCTATCAATCTGATCTAATTCTTCTATTTTGCCCACAGTATCTCTTAATGTAGCTGGACAAAATCCTCCGTATAATATACATGCTTATGCTTGAAGATAATTGTAAAATTTTCTCCCAAGATGAATGACTCTTGTCTTTAACCATAATATTTTATTTTCCAAACCTTTCATCATCTTTGTGGGTCTCCTCTGAACTACCTCCAAATTGTCTGCATTTGTCTCAAGCTGTAGAGTCCAATACTGAATATAATAATCTAGGAAGGCTCCCACAACAAAGTAAAGGCGATTGCTTACGGAGATAGAAATAATATTTTATTTTTGCATAGCACTTCATAGTTTTAAAAAGATCTTCTCAGAGCTGTCATTTGAGGCATAAGTTTGCCATGTCCTCCTTCTAAACTCTGGTGGTTGATGTGGGTCTACATTGAGTCAGGTCCAGACTGGGAAAGCTCAGAGTTCTAGTTTGGGGTCTGTTTGAAGTCTAAGGTGATTCTGAGGCTGCATCAAAATTTCATGTTTCTTTATTCTTTCCTTGGACCAGAAACAGTCTTGAGGATCAGCTAAATTACAGGGGCTTTCCATGGCCGGGTGAGCACTGTCCAATAGAACTTTCTGTGATGATGAACTGTTTTACATCTGTGTTCACTCACATGTGGCTAGTGCAACTGAGGAATGGAATTTTTACTTTTATTTAACTTTAACGTTTAAATTCAGACTTGAAAAGTGACCTATGGCTAGTGGCACAAGCTCTGGACCATCCCTAAGTCTGGGTTTCAGCTGAACTGGTTTCTGAGACAAAAGTATAAGGTGCTTTGGTGGATCTTCATAGTTTGGGAAGAATTTAATGGGTGAGAAGCATCTTAGTGGAAGCCCAGTGTTTTCCCATCATGTTCCTTCTTATGCATCTCAGTGTTATTTGACAAAATATCTCTTTTCCACAGGAATGCTAGCACTGTGTGATTAATTAATGACTTTCTTCAGAAATAGATTATTAGATACTCAGCTCTTTGCCTCAAACAATGGCTATGTCCTCAAATAAATTTACATGAGCACAGCAACAAAACCATGGGCCACCTAGATGTGAATAAACATGTTTTGGCAAAGAAACAAATCATAAGAGAGGCTGAGTTCTAACCACTCATCTGAGACCCAGACCAATACTGCTAAGCCCTGAGCCAGCGTAACGTTTCATTTACGCATGACGCCCTCATTGGCATAAGAAGGTTGTATTAAAGGATATACGTAACCTGAAACTTGACCAGTTCAATTCAACTTCTGCCACATCTTTGGGCTGAATTTCTTGCTGAGTTTAGCTTTTAACGCATCTTAAAAACCAGAAGCAGTTGGTAGACTAATGAGGAAGTAAGTGAATGAGGATGGAAACTCCCCCAGTAGCAAATTTGTAGAGAGTTTTGGTCTTATGGGCCTCCCCCTGCTGACCCTCTCTGGGCCTCTGATAATCATAAATAAATATATTTTTATTTCCTTTTAAAAGTAAAGTGGCTTCATTTATAAATAGATATTTGTTGACTTTATTATGGCTTTCTTCCTCTGTCTTTTCTTTCTTACGGTTCTGCCTTTTTCCCTGAAGTAACCTTAAATTTCCAACACTCCTTTTCCCTCTCTTCAGTTTTAGCTCATGACCTTGCTTCTGGTTTCACTGAGAAAATAGAAGCTCTTAGAAAAGCACCTCTCTTCCTTCTAACATCAGATCTACTTAACTACTTGAATTCCCACCGGGTACACTCTGCTTTCCCTCCTTTTATGGTGGAGAGACAGTCCTTCTTCAAGCTAAGGCCAAGCCCTCACATATGTACCAGAACCCATCACTATCCGGCTGTTGAGGGTTGTGCTTCCAAAATTGTTATCTCTTTCTCATGACCCATCGAATTTGCCTTCTCCGTTGGATTTTTCCCATTCCCATTACATACTTGCTTTGATATCACTTGTATTTAAACAGCAATCACAGCAAACCTTAACTCCAATATCTCCAGCTACTGACATATCTCTGCTTCAATTTATAACAAAATTCCACAAAAGAGTTCTCTACAGTCAATGATTCTATCTTCTCACCTTCTATTCTCATGTATATGAAAATAAAAATTTTATTTGGAAAAATGTATGTCTCTTACTTTTTTGTACATTTTTTTCAAAAACAAAACTGTGCAAAATCGACATGAATCATTTAATGATTTTCTTCCTGTTTCTCGATCAATTTATAATAGAAAGTAATTGTTTCTAATCAGAAATGTATATTAGAGACAAAGGTAAAATAACAGGAAGAAATGAAAACATAAGCATTCTACACGGGAAGGTGTGGCAAAGCTTGACCAACCACCACATTAGATAAATTAGGTTTGTCTCTCTGCCTGTCTATATAGGGGCCAGATAGACCCTTCTGTCCCCTTAATATGACTACAAAAGACCCTCTTCTCTGTGCCCCATGCTGGGCTTCTCCTACTAGTTTATGTTCTTCTTGCTTCAGAGCCTTTACTGAGGAATTTTAGGTGAGAACCCTTGATCACAGTTATTTTTTTTGTGATAATTGAAATGTAATAAAATTTCCATCTCCTTCACTCTCTATTTCTGTGCCCATCACTGTCCCTTCAACTATTAACTAATTAATCTTGTGGGTTTTTTTCCATAGTTTTCTCCTTGCTTCTACAACCATATGCAAATATACACACATATGAATACAGTGGGGGTTGTTTCTACACTGAAATCACTTTAGTTTTAAACACTGGTATCATTTTATATTTACCTCTCTGAATTTTGATATTCTCTTTCAGGTAGAAATATGACAGTAACTAACATGCTTCTAGTTTGATCTTTTTTTAAAAAAATAAATTTATTTATTTATTTATTTTTATTTTTTTATTGGCTGCGTTTGGTCTTCATTGCACACAGTGTTTCCCTAGTTGTGGTGAGTGGGGTGGGGGGTGGGGGGCCTACTCTTCATTGTGGTGTGCAAGCTTCTCATTGTGGTGGCTTCTCTTGTTGTAGAGCACGGGCTCTAGGCATGCGGGCTTCAGTAGTAGCAGCACACAGGCTCAATAATTGTGACACATGGACTTAGTTACTCCATGGCATGTGGAATCTTCCTGGCCCAGGGATCAGACCCGTGTCCCCTGCACTGGCAGGCAAATTCTTAACCACTGCACCACCTAGGAAGTCCCTAGTTTGATCTTTTCAATGACTGAATAATATTCCACAGTATAACATAGCGTTTTGCATCATTACCCTGATGAGGTACATTCTCTTTTTTTCCAAGTTTGTAAAACCATAAAGTGTGCCATAATTAATATCCTACTATGATAAAGAATTTCTCATTGTGTTTAATTTCAGTTTTTGTTTTATATATTGGAAAGTTATGCTTTAGGAACATACTGTGTAATACTGGAATAAATTTTTTGCTGGATTTTCCTTGTCATAAATTTTTTTGGTGGCTTTCCCCTTTTATATCCATATATTTTTCTGATAGCCTCTAGCGCAGTGCTCAAAAGTCTTCGGTTTGCCCAATTAGTGTTTTTTGTAAGTGATCTTTCTCTCTGATAGCTTTTCAGATTTTTCTCTTTATCCTTGATGGATGTACAGTGACATTAGAAAATGCCTAGGTGTAGATTTAATTTTTATTTGTACTTTGACATAATTCATCTCTTTTATGCTTTTTCATTTCTTTGTGTTCTGATTTTTGAGTGAATTCCCCAATGCCATTTTCGTTTTTTTCCCCCAATGCCATCTTCTAGTTCACTGGTCTCTCCCCATTCTAGAATTTTTCGCACCTCTCAAGGTTTCCATTTCCATGATGCTATTGTTTTCATTTCCAAGATTTCTAACTTAATTTTTGTGGCTATTCAGTTCCCATTTCATTTATGCCTATTTTTGTTATGTTTTTTTATATCATATATATTTTCTACATAAAAATAAATATTTAAATTAGTATGTGACAAATAAAGGGTAAACTTTTACCTCTGACCCCAATATATGGATGCAATAGTATATCAGAGAATGCTCCTGTTTATCTGGAGCCCACCTTCTAGTCTAACCAGCCCTCCAGAACACAGCCTTGAAATCCTTGGAAATCTGCATCACTTCAGTAATATGTCACCTTCTATTCCAGGTCTTTCTACTAGAGTCATTGTTTAGTTCACCTTATAAATCTACAATTTTCATCAGGGTTAGAAATTAGAATTTATCACATCATTTGAGCAAGCATTTTCCAATTCAATTCACAAAACTACAATATTTCTTAGAATGTTTTATGCTTACATATTATACATTTTTGCTGGTGTCAAATTTATTGTAATCAATGTAATGTAATTCTGTATTCAGTTCTGTCTTCATATAACATCACTATATTTTTTAACCGTTATGATTTAATAATGGCAAATCAGTACACACAAAAATCTCTCACTTTTTTTTTACAACCAGATGAGAATTACATTCTAAGTAATGGGATTATGTGCCTCCCATGAAGTGTAACAGCTTTTGGATCTAACCTTGACAATGTTCAGATAATAAGGGCACAATTGAACAATAAAAATAGTGAAGTAAAGTTGCTTTCTCAAAGTTGAGAGGCTGTAGCTTGAGAAACCCATATTAACCCAGGGGTTCCTGTGTATTATCTCACTACTCAGATGAAAAGACAGTCAGGACATTGTTCCTTCCCTCTTTGGCTTCGTAGCCAAGGGTCTGTATTACCCTTTCTTATGAGAGTGATGAGAAACCTAATACAGTTTGGAGAATCTAGTCACTTTGCTTCAAAAGCTGTTCAACTCTCCTGGGTCTTTGAAAGACATTACATGGATTCTGAAGAGCAAAATAACTAGAAAGGGATATTTCAGTGTTTGATCATTGCTCAGGTTACAGAACACCTGAAAAACTCAATTTCCTACCCTTTGCAATAGTTACTGAAGGTTACTGCTTTCTGATAACCTCCCACAATCATTCTTGTGATTCAAAGGTTATATCTAAAAAAATAAAAACAGATGACAGAAGTTTATTTCTACCTTTTAGAGCTCATGAAAAGAGCCACTTTGAAAGCCTAAAACAAAACTAAGCATGTTAGTAAGTGATACTCAGCAAAATGAAAGATTCTGTATATAGTTATTCTCTGTATAATACTAAATGATCCTCTGACAGATTATTCAAGTTTATGTTTGGCTCATTGAGAATTTACTCAAAACCACACCAGCAAGTGAAAGTAATCACTTAGTCATGCAGAGAATTTGGCTAATAATTTAATCAGAGGATTAGGTGCTTCAGAGACCTGAGTCTCCTAGAAATTTTGTACTGAGGGAAGGGAGAGACGTCCGAAGGGCTCCATGCCTAGACAAATTGCTAATTTAGTCTCCTGTTCTTTACACTATATTCCTGAATTTACCAATTCACCATCAATTGTCAGAAAGGCATTAGTGAATGCCAATAGCAAGTATATATTAGTAATGACAAAATTAATACATTGATATAATTTTTGTTCTCTAGAAAAATGATTTATCTATAAAATGATATGGTACTGTGAAGAAACAGTTTTTCTGCTTCCTGGTGGAAAGGGTCTACTATTGATAGGTTTAAAACCAGGTTTCCCAAAGCATGGCATGTGTGCTACTGATAGAAAGCACCACAGCGTTGATAGTTACTCAGTCAACAACTATTAAAGTGGAAATTAGATACAGGAAAATTTGAGAAGGTGGTATGTGAAGGACTAAGGTTTGAGAAACTCTAGTTTAGGTATTTTCACATAATCAAAGATGATTCTCAATGAGATAAAAGAGACCAAAATAGGATTTTAGTTGGAAATTTAAAAATAAATAGGTTGCAAAGAGGGTGAGGCTGAGGTGCATTTTGTATGCTAGGAGGGGTTAGTCAAATATGAACAGGTTTCTTTTACATGAAATCCACACTTAAAGCCATTGGTTTAAGGTAAAAGGAGGTCCCAAGCTCATTTGGAACAAAGAGCAAGAAGCCTAACTCGACTAAAGATTGAGCCAGTTTGAACCTCAGCTTTCAATAACATTAATAGGACAGAGAAAAATGTGTCTGGATGAAGGGTAAATTTCCAGAGTGAGAGGCATGGAGACCTCCAAAGAGACCATCAGAAGGCCTGAAAAGTGAGTGCCAGGGCTGGACACCAGAAAGAAGCCTTGGGAAATTATCAAAGAAAATGTCATTCTTTCCCAGGGATCTTGGTTCAGGACCCAAGAGGAATGGCTTAGCAAGGGTGGGGCTAGAGGGGGCAGTCCCCACCCCCATACTATCATTGTATAGAAGTGTTGTCGTATGATGTTACTATAAAGCAGACTAAGTTTTAGTTGCTTTTATTATTTTTTAAGCTCTTTATTGGAATATAATTGCTTTACACTCTTGTACCAGCTTTTGAGGTACACCAAAGTGAATCAACTGTATTTATACATATAACCCCATATCCCCTCTCTCCCGCGACTCCCTCCCACCCTCCCTGTCCTGGCCCTCTAAGGCATCACCCATCATTGAGTTGATCTCCCTTTGTTATACAGCAACTTCCCACTAGCTATCTATTTTGCAGTTGGTAGTGTATATACGTCTATGCTACTCTCTCACTTCGTCCCAGTTTCCCCTTCGCCCCCCACCCCCCAACCCCATGTCCTCGAGTCCATTCTCTGCATCTGCATCCTTATTCTGGCCCTGTCACTGGGTTCATCAGTATCATTTTCTTTTTAGATTCCGTATATATGAGTTAGCATACAGTACTTGTTTTTCTCTTTCTGGCTTACTTCACTCTGTATGACAGACTCTAGGTTTAGCTACCTCATTACATATAGCTCCATTCATTCCTTTCTATGGCTGAGTAATATTCCATTGTATATATGGGCCACATCTTCTTTATCCATTCATCTGTTGATGGGCATTTAGCTTGCTTCCATGTCCTGGCTATTGTAAATAGTGCGGCAATGAACATTATGGTACATGTTTCTTCTTGGATTATGATTTTCTCTGGGTATATGTCCAAGAGTGGGATTACTGGGTCATATGGTAGTTCTATTTTTAGTTTCTTAAGGAACCTCCAAACTGTTTTCCATAGTGGCTGTACCAACTGACCTTCCCACCCACAGTGCAGGAGAGTTCCCTTTACTCCACACCCTATCCAACATTGATTGTTTCTAGATTTCTTGATGATGGCCATTCTGACTGGTGTGAGGTGATACCTCATTGTGGCTTTGACTTGCATTTCTCTAATGATTAGTGATGTTGAGCATCTTTTCATGTGTTTGTTGGCCATCTGTATGTCTTCTTTGGAGAAATGTCTATTTAGGTCTTCCGCCCATTTGTGGATTGGGTTATTTGCTTTTTTGGTATTAAGCTGCATGAGCTACTTGTATACTTTGGAGATTAATCCTTTGTCTGTTGCTTCATTGGCAAGTATTCTCTCCCATTCTGAGGGTTGTCTTCTTGTCTTGTTTATGGTTTCTTTTGCTGTGCAAAAGATTTTGTTTCATTAGGTCCCATTTGTTTATTCTTGATTTTATTTCTATTATTCTAGGAGGTGGGTCAAAAAGGATCTTGCTTTGATGGATGTCATAGAGTGTTCTGCCTGTTTTCTTCTAGGAGTTTTACACTGTCTGGCCTTACATGTAGGTCTTTAATCCATTTGGAGTTTATTTTTGTGTATGGTGTTAGGAAGTGTTCTAATTTTACTCTTCTAACATGTTGCTGTCCAATTTTCCCAGCACCATTTTATTGAAGAGGCTGTCTTTTTTCCATTGTATATTCTTGCCTCCTTTGTCAAAGATAAGGTGCCCATATGTGCTTGGGTTTACCTCTGGGTTCTCTATTCTGTTCCATTCATCTTCCTTTCTATTTTTGTGCCAGTACTAGGCTGTCTTGATCACTATGGCCTTGTAGTATAGTTGGAAGTGATGAAGCCTGAGTCCACCAACTCCGTCTTTCCTTCTCAAGATTGAGCTGGCTATTTGGGGTCTTTTGCGTTTTCTTGCAAATCATAATATTTCTTGTTCTAGTTCTGTGAAAAATGCCATTGGTAATTTGAGAGGGATTGTGTTGAATCTGTAAATTGCTTTGGGTAGTATAGTCATTTTCACAATGTTGATTCTTCCAATCCAAGAACAGGATATGTTTCTCCATCTGTTTTTTATCATCTTTGATTTCTTTCATCAGTGTCTTATAGTTTTCTGCATACAGGTCTTTTGCCTCCTTAGGCAGGTTTATTCCTAGATATTTTATTCTTTTTGTTGCAATGGTAAATGGGAGAGTTTCCTTCATTTCTCTTTCTGCTTTTTCATTGTTAGTGTGTAGGAATGCAAGAGATTTCTGCACATTAATTTTGTATCCTGCTTCTTTACTGAATTCAATGATTAGTGCTAGCAGTTTTCTGGTAGAATCTTTTGGGTTTTCTATGTATAATATCATGTCATCTGCAAAGAGTGACAATTTTACTTCTTCTTTTCCAATTTGGATTCCTTTTATTTCATTTTCTTCTTTGATTGCTGTGGCTAAAACTTCCAAAACTGTGTTGAATAATAATGGTGAGAGTGGACACCCTTGTCTTGTTCCTGTTCTTAGAGGGAATGCTTCAGTTTTTCACCATTAAGAATGATGTTGGCTTTTGGTTTCTCATATATGGCTTTTTTTATTTTAACGTAATTCCCTTCTATGCCCATTTTCTGGAGCGTTTTTATCATAAATGGATATTGAATTTTATCAAAAGCTTTTACTGCATCTGTTGAGGTGATCATATGGTTTTTATCCTTCAATTTGTTGATATGATGTATCACATTGATTGATTTGCGTGTATTGAAGAATCCTTGCATTCCAGGGATAAACCCCACTTGATCATGGTGTATGATCTTCTTAATGTGCTGTAGGATTCTGTTAGCTAGTATTTTGTTGAGGATTTTTGCATCTATATTCATCAGTGATATTGGCCTGTAATTTTCTTTTTTTGTGACATCTTTGCCTGGTTTTGGTATCAGGGTGATGGTGGCCTTGTAGAATGAGTTTGGGAGTGTTCCTCCTTCTGTTATATTTTGGAAGACTTTGAGAAGGACAGGTGTTAGCTCTTCTCTAAATGTTTGATAGAATTCACCTGTGAAGCCATCTGGCCCTGGGCTTTTGTGTGTTGGGAGATTTTTAATGACAGTCTCAACTTCCGTACTTGTGATTGGTCTGTTCATATTTTCTATTTCTTTTTGGTTCAGTCTTGGAAGATTGTACTTTTCTCAGAATTTGTCCACTTCTTCCAGATTATCCAATTTATTGGCATATAGTTTCTTGCAGTAGCCTCTCATGATCTTTTGTATTTCTGTGGTGTCAGTTGTTAACGTCTCCTTTTTCATTTCTAATTCTGTTGATTTGAGTCTTCTCCCTTTTTTTCCTGATGAGTCTGGCCAATGGTTTATCAATTTTGTTTATCTTCTCAAAGAACTAGCTTTTAGTTTCATTGATCTTTGCTATTGTTTCCTTCATTTCCTTTTCATTTATTTCTGATCTGATCTTTATCATTTCTTTTCTTCTGCTCACTTTGGGGTTTTTTTTGTTCTTCTCTCTCTAATTGTTTTAGGTGTAAGGTTAAGTTGTTCATTCGATCTTTTTCATGTTTCTTGAGGTAGAACTCTATTGCTATAAACTTCCCTCTTAGAACTGCTTTTGCTGCATCCCATAGGTTTTGGGTTGTTGTGTTTTCATTGTCATTTATTTCTAGATATTTTTTGATCTCTTTGATTTTTTTAGTGATTTCTTGGATGTTTAATAGCATATTGTTCAGCCTCCATGTGTTTGTATCTTTTACAGATTTTTCCTGTAATTGATATCTAGTCTCATGGCGTTGTGGTCAGAGAAGATGCTTTATATGATTTCAGTTTTCTTGAATTTACCGAGGCTTGATTTGTGACCCAAGATGTGATCTATCCTGGAGAATATTCCGTGTGCACTTGAGAAGAAAGTGTATTCTGTCATTTTTCGATGGAATGTCCTATAAATATCAATTAAGTCAAGATGGTCTAATGTGTCATTTAAAGCTTGTGTGTCTTTATTTTATTTTCTGTTTGGATGATCATTGATGTAAGTGGGGTGTTAAAGTCTCCTACTGTTATTGTGTTACTGTCGATGTCCCCTTTTATGGCTGTTAGCATTTGCCTTATGTATTGAGGTGCTCCTATGTTGGGTGCATAGATATTTACAATTGTCATATGTTCTTCTTGGATGGATCCCTTGATCATTATGTAGTGTCCCTCCTTGTCTCTTGTAAGAGTCTTTACTTTCAAGTCTAATTTGTCTGATATGAGTATTGCTACTCCAGCTTTCTTTTGACTTCCATTTGCATGGAATATATTTTTCCATCCCTTTACTTTCAGTCTATGTGTGTCCCTTGGTCTGAAGTGGGTTTCTTGTAGGCAGCATATAGAAGGGTCTTGTTTTTGTATCCATTCAGCCAGTCTGTGTCTTTTGGTTGGAGCATTTAATCCATTTACATTTAAGGTGATTATTGACATGTGTGTTCCAATTACCATTTTCTTAATTGTTTTGGGTTTGTATTTGTAGGTGTTTTCCTTCTCTTGTGTTTCCTACTTAGAAAAGTTCCTTTAGCATTTGTTGTAAGGCTGGTTTGGTAGTGCTGAATTCTCTTAACTTTTGCTTGTCTGGAAAGATTTTGATTTCTCCCTCAAATCTGAATGGGATTCTTGCTGGGTAAAGTATTCTTGGCTGTAGGTTTTTCTCTTTCAGGACTTTCAGTATATCCTGCCATTCCCTTCTGGCCTGCAGTGTTTCTGTGGAAAAGTCAGTTGTTATCCTTATGGGTTTTCCCTTATATGTTATTTGTTGCTTTTCTCCTGCTGCTTTTAATATTTTTTCTTTGTGTTTAATTTTTGTTAGTTTGATTAATATGTGCCTCAGTGTATTTCTCCTTTGGTTTATTCTATATGGGACTCTCTGCACTTCTTGGACTTGGTTAATCATTTCCTTTCCCATGTTGGGGAAGTTTTCCACTATAACCTCTTCAAACATTTTCTAGGACCCTTTCTTTTTTTCTTCTTCTTCTGGGATGCCTATGATTCGAATGTTGGTGCGCTTCATGTTGTCACCAAGGTCTCGGAGACTGTCTTCTATTCTTTTTATTCTTTTTTCTCTTTCCTGCTCTGTGGCAGTTATTTTCCGCATTCTATCTTCCAAGTCACTTATTCGTCCTTCTGCCTCAGTTATTCTGCTCTTTATACCATCTAGAGTATTTTAATTTCGATTATTTTGTTGTCCATTACTGTTTGTTTGCTCTTTAGTTCTTCTGAGTCCTTATTAACTGCTTCTTGCATTGTCTCTATTTTGTTGTTGAGGTTTTGGATCATCTTTACTATCATTACTCTGAATTCTTTTTCAGGCAATTTTCCTATTTCCTCTTCATTTATTTGGTCTTGTGGGTCTTTTTCCTGCTCCTTTGCCTGCATGGTGTTTCTTTGTTTTCTCATTTTGTCTAATTTATAGGATTTGCTCTCTCCTTTCCCTATGCTGCCTAGTAGTAATTCCTCTTGTTTTTGCCCTCTGCCCTCTGTGGTGGGGTTTGTCCAGTGTCTTGAGTAAGCTTCCTGGCGGGGGGTTCTGGTGTCTTCTTTCTGGTGTGTGGCTCTGTGTCTTTTCTCTCTGATGAGTAGGGCCATGTCAGGTGGTGTTTTAGGGTATCTGTGAGTTTAATATGGCTTTAGGTAGTCTGTGTGCTGATGGGTGGGTTTGTGTTCCTGTCTTGTTTGTAGTTTGGTGTGAGGTGTCCAGCACAGGCAGTTGCAGACAGTCAGACAAAGCCGGGTCTTAGACTCTGATACAGGGCTCTGTGAGAGTTCCCTGTGTCTGAGGACTCCCTAGTAGTCTAGCATCCTGGATTCAGTGCTCCCTCCCCAGACCCTCCTACTTCACTTCTGATGGAGTAATCCAGACTTCAGAGGTTGCTTGTCCCAATTATGTTAGGATCTTTTCAGTCCTTTCTGGTGTCCAAGGTTGTCTGCTGGTGTTCAGCTGGTTCTCTGTGGGAATTATTGTGTCTTTTGATGTATTCCTGATGCATCTGTGGAGAGGAATGCATTCCACATCCTTCTACTTCACCACCATCTTTCTTCTCCACTTTTATTATTATTTTAAAATTCTCTACATACTGCAGTCTCCCTAGATGAAGGGCTGTGACTACCTCATTTGCTTACAAGCCTGCAGAGTATTTAGCATGGCCTTGGAAAAGCAGGGTAAGACATCTTTACTTCTGGAGACATTATGTTACCAAGTCCAAGCTCACTCTGCTTGCTGCCCAAGAGGACAATGAATCAGAGATGAGATGTTGAGGCAAGGAACATGACATTATTTGGAAAGCCGGCAGAATGAGAAGATGGCATAGTGTCACTGAAAAGCCATCTTATCAGGGTCTGGATGCCAGTTTCTTTTATACAATCAGGTAGGGAGAGGTGGTGAGGAAGTAAAATAGAAAGGTAGAATAGAGAGGGAGAGGCGGCGGAGAAGTAAAGTAAAAGGGCCATCAGTCTTGCAGAACAGCTCCAGGCATGACCAGCCTTGGTGAGGAGTGTTATTTTCTTCTTTCTTGCAGCCATTCACAGGTGGGCAGGGCAGATTGTCTACCTGTGAGCTAACAGAGGTGCTTAAGTTTAACATTCAGGAAAAAGGGCAGGATTCCCTGAGGCAGGCCATCATGTATGATTATAATTAGAAAAGCAGAGAAAAGCAAATGTTAAAGTTAAAGAAACAGATTGAACATGGAGTCCGATTTAGCTCTTCCCTGTTACAAGGCCTCATGTTTAGAAGGTCAGTTAAAAAGAAAGATCTCGTTGGAAGAGATCTATGTGGAGGTGCAATCTGAGTAACAAGTTACTCAATTCAGGTAAACTACAATGCCTCATTTCCATTAGGATGACTAGAGGGATGACCAGATAATAGCTGGTGAGGAGTAAGAGGAGAGGTGAACTGGAGAGATAAATAAGTAGGCACAATGAAAGAGGTAACTGGCCAAATTCAAGGAAGATATAGAAAGAAACAGCATAGTATTGGTAAGCCTTTTACGGTTCCTTGGATTTTGATTAGATGTACTTCTTTCTGCTTCTGATTTTGAAATCCAGAGGCAGAGGCTGCAGCATCCTACTTTATTGGCTAAGAATCAGGGGTCCCGTGATGGTTGGCACTATTCCAACTCCTTCCCTGCCTCCAATTCTGTGTGGGCCTGAGTGATGCCAAGTAGGGATAGAACCTTTCTTTAAAACTAAGAAATACTGAATTTTATTTTCTGCTTTAGGCCACATGAGTTTGCCGGAAACTGTGCTGAAAGAATGTTGTGCAGAGAACCAAATGAATTTAAATGCCAAAGACCTGGCAGATAATGTGAGAGAACTTGGTACAGCACTGGGAATTTGCTTCACAGAGAACAGGCCTGCCTTTCCCCCAAAATACCATGATAGTACCCGTACTGACCACACCATGGTTCCGGAATAGCAAGGCAAAGTGTCAGATTTTTAATGGCATAAAATAGTGTTCTAGATCAAACGTTTTTAAAACAAACCAACAAGTTATTTTCTTCTCTATTAGTTATTTTGTGTAAAGGATAACGCATGGCAATTGGTTTTTACTTCCTTTAGTTCCCTGGATTATCTTCCATATACATCACTCATGTTGTGGTGGGAATGGGGGTGGGGGGAGGGTGATGAGGGTGGAGAGCAAGGGAGAGAAGAGAATCTAACCACACAGCCCTTTCATTTGCAGACATTTCCAGCGTCCTCACTGATTCACATCTTAAGTGGTGATCTGAACATCCTGTATCTACTTCTACCTTTGTTAGCATTCACTTCTGGTAGAGATAATATTTATTTTCCTCTGTTAGCAGCTGTCTGAAGTATTCACGTACCTTCCTGGTACTGCTTTTCAGTTTTCTCTGAAGCTTTGCTAACTGAAAAAGTGAAATAATCGTCAAATTACAACTTACACCAATTTCATGGACCAATTTGAGAGTAAAAAAACACAATAATCATTTGTTGCACTTCCTTGAGGAATGGTAATCCTAAACTCGAGTGATGCTTTCTCCACTTGTTTTGTAGCTAAGGGATGCTTCATCACTTGACAGGCAGCCTGTGCTTTCTCTTAGTCCTGTAATAGTCCTTAGAATCTTAGCTGCTTTGACTTTTAATTTCTTTAATCTGATATTACTGCTTATGGATAATCTATTCTTGTCTTCCACACAATTGAGCACCAGAGCCAATAGGGAAATAGAAAACTGGCAAATCCTTCCTGTTGTGGAATTAGGTGTAAGGAGGAGGAAGGAAGTCGCATAATTCTCCCCTTTCTGTAAAAGTGTGATTACAAACATAAACCACCAGTCAATGAGAGTCAAGTGGTACCAAAATAATACCTATGTCTCTTGTTAATCCAGGGAAAATATCTGTTAAGCCCCATATACTTGAAATTTGAAGACTGTGTTTTTCAATTCTCAGTCATCTC